>NC_086316.1:50958791-52298378 GCF_963924245.1 Chroicocephalus ridibundus
TTTTTTTTTTTTTTAATAATATTTTAAATGTGCTAATTCTTGAGTATTAACTGGATTTTGTACATTATTGAACATGCGCGGTCCTGTTGCATTCTGCATAGAAGGAGAGAAGTAATGTACTAAATGACTAAATGTGTGGTAGATGCTGCATCAGTGTGTATGCTGCCATTGGAATACACACACAGTAGCACTGCAAAGGTGGTAATGTCGAACAGATTTATTTCTTAAAAGTCTGTAGTTAACGCGTTCGCATACTGTTAATCTCCTTGTCATATTTTGTTTGTTTGTTTATCATGTGCTAAACATATTCAGTCCAAATATGCTTTCATCATGCTTTTAAGAGGAGGGTAAGTTATTTTGCTAAACACATTTCTCTCCTCTTTAAGGATAATATTTTGTCTTATATTTCTGACTTGTTAAGGCTTTTATAACTTGCTAGCTCGTGCAGTGTATAAGCACAGGCTGTGTGCAAGTAGAGCTGCAAATTTGTGTCTAAGTGCCAACCTTTATTTCTAAATCACTAAGGTTTTGAATATGGTTTTCTGTTACCTATTTTCATTCATTTGTTAGTTAATTATTTTCAGTTCATCTTCTGGAAATGTAAGTATTTTTAAAAATTTTCCTGTGCTTTAAGAAAAATTGTTTTCATGAGTACAAATAACATGAAGTTATGAAATGTACGTAACTTGCAAGTAAAGTTTGGCATGGTTTGAAAGAACTGTTTAATGAAACTTTTCCAGCTATACATAGTAATGCTAGAGACATTTCTTTTTTAAATTTCTAAGTATAATGCTAGCTTTCCACATGTTTTTTAGAAGCAAACAAACGCCGAGCCCCATCACATTTCCTTGGAGTTGTAACTTAATCTCAAGCAGGTTTTTAGTAGAAAGATTGGAGCATGGCAAAAAGAATGATTTAGAACAAAACAAAACCTTGCGATCCCTCCCTCCTCTTACCTCTCAACTCACACTGCACTGCTATTTGCATACTATAGGAATGAATAACTTTTCTCAGAATAAAAGGAAAACCAACTTCATTATGACAAGCAACTAGCTGTATGTGTCTTAGAAAAATTGGGATTGATTGTACAGGTTTGGGGTATTAATAGCAAGTATTTATTTTTGGATTATTTTCTTAGAGAATGGGAGTGCAAGAAAATGGCATCTCCACATTCCAGAGCAAATTTAGATTTTGGTGAGGTGAGAGGAGGAGAGGAATAGTCTCCTAAATTACCTGTGAGAAGTTTATGACACGGCCACTTGACTGCATTGTTTTGCCTGTGCACCTTTTGTCCATGTAAAAGTGTGTGATTCGCTTGAAAGGGGTCATCCCATTCTGTATACAGAGGAATGTCTGATAACCTCAACGGGCATAAATCTTAACTTTTAAAAAGGAGTGCTTCTTTGGGTCACTTTGATCAGTGACAGGTCGAGAATGAGCAGAAACCCTTGGCTTCTCTTCCATGCTCATCTGGTTAAGTCCAGGGGACCCACTGCCCATTCTAGTTCTGGCAAAGAGTTGTTAACAACAGAAAAGAAGGTCTGGATTTGATTGATTAAAAAAAAGCAGGCTTTTGTGATTGTCTGCTTTCATAAATGTTTTGTGCATTTGTCAGAATAAGAAATGTCATTTTTCTTCAGCCAGTTACCTTAAGGGCTGTAATGTTCTAAAATACTTCTAAGTTATTTCAGAAATGAGACCGTAAGAGAAATGGCTGTAACCCACAGTGACACAAAATGCCAGAGCCATGTACCTTTTTGTTAAGAAAGAAATATGTTTAATCTGTTTCAGATAAAAAGGTAATAGGCTTTCCAGAAGCTTTTTTCAATGTGAGAGTGAAAATGCAGTATATCAGAATTATAAATGGATCTGTGCGTCATTATATAGTAATTTAGGATTCACTCAATGATGTAACAAAATTAACAACATAATTTCATTGTGTAACTGTATCTTATTAAAGAACAACTGTCTGACATTCTCTTACAGTTGCTTTATTTAACTTCATGCAAATATTATTAGTAGTGACATTTCTCTATTGTACATTAGATTCTCTCATTAGCATGATGTGTTAGTTATCACCAGAGAAATCACTTCTAGATAGGTGAGCGGGAAGCCAAGAAAACTAAAAATTAAATCAATGATGTATATTAATATAGACGCGTCTGTTCATGAGAGATATGGTACAGTAAATTCAACTTTTTTTTTCCTTGCATAAATGCATGCTTATTCCAAGGAAAACTAAATAATACTTACAGTACGTGGAGTATGCATTAATATTGCTAGAAATATTAAACTGTATACAACATACACTGCCTGTTTTGAGCTGTACTTGTATTCTTCAGTCTGATAGTTCCTAACATTGATGTAGACATAGGCACATAAACCGTTTATTGAACCAGTATTTAAAAATAGGTGCGTAGTGTAGTGTTTAATGAAATGAAGGTAAAAGCTTTTTAAATGTTGCTGTGTTGCTGGCCATAGAGGTTCTATGCGATTTTAACATTTATTAAGTAATTAACTGTTTTACTGTAGCATATAACTATTCTTTTAGTATAGGTGTACATGTAAAAAGAGTTCAAACTTAATTCGATACCAGGCTATAATTCCATACATTGATTTATTATGAACATTTTGGGAGGAAGGTTAACATTGGTAAAATACATTTTGTAGTTTATGGTAGTTAAAAATCGCCTTTATCAGTAATCGTCAGCAAAATTTTATTTTCTATATTTATTATTTTTTTTATCACACCATTTTAAAGATTAGCTGACCCCAGGTGGGTTTTTTGGTGTTTTTCATGAATAAGTTCATGTGCTAGTATGAGTTCAGAAGGTTTTTCAGGTTACATTGTCTCATTTCAGACACTTGCTTTAATTTCGTTGGGTATTTTGGTAAAACGTGGTTTAGACCTGTAGTGGTTCATGTCCTTTTAGCAAATTAAAAATATTTGCATCAAGAATATTGTGCTGCTTCTGGTGTTCCTCAGAACAGAGGCATTTGAAAATACTATATACGACAAAAGCGCAGGATGTTTTGTGTGGCATATAGCACTAGACATAAAAGTACATGCAGTGATAGATACATGGCTATGTGCATGATACATGATTAAAAATAAAAAAAAAAACTCCCAATAGCTTCTCTTACTGTGCTCACTATTTGCAGGAGAACTAAAACATAGCAAAATGTTTCCTGTTCCTCTCTATATGTATTAATCTTGCACATATATACATACAGTGTTTGAACATATTTGTGCCATTGTATGTTTTAGTTGATGATGTGCTAAGAATGCTGTCAGATCTCTGCTTAACTTTGAGATACGTATGCACAAAACTGTAAAATCTGCATGAAGCATTGAAGCATATGTTAAAGCACAGCATCAAATATATTGTGCAATACACACCGGAGTTTAACATTGTAAAATGTATAGCTTTTCTATTTTCTATTTTTCTACTTTGTATTTTAGTAGTTACTTATTCATGTATCATTTTATGGGGATTTGATTAATGTAGTGACAGAACAGATTTGGTATATAACAGCAGCAGAGTCTCCTGCTCTTATGTCAGGGTTAAGAGCCAAGGCAAATCTTCCCTAACTAATTAGATGCTGAGTAAGGCATCTTAGTGAAGTTGGGGCAAAAGTGAATGGGTCACAGCTGAGGCAAGATTGCAAGGACTGTAGTGATAGTGAAAGCATTCGCATTTGCCAGGTCGTTGTGACACTGTGCTGAGTGCAAAGGAACACTCTGTTCACTGATACAGAACTGCCGTCATAAAGTACAATCAGAAACAAAAGCTTTAAAGAGCTTTTACTTTTTACCAGAAATGTTCAAAATATATGCTGCGTATAGCTTTCTTTGCTCCGTTATTTTTCCCAAACAATAGTGCTTGTGATTTTGTAAAAGGATTTGCCTTGTAGACTAATGGTTCTTCGCAGTTTAGAAGAATTTCCAAACTTGGGGCTCCCAGTATACCCAGGAGGTGATGAATCATACTGGCTCAAAAAAGAGAAGCCTGAAACAGAGAAGAGGGAGAAAGGGAGAATTCCATTGTTGCTGTCTTTTAATCTTCTAGTTCAGAAAGAGAGTCACTAATGGAGCTTTTTACTATAATTCAGAAAGCATAATGACAAAATTTCAGCATCTAGATAAACTGTAATTAATGGATTTAATTTTTGCACACCCTGCCCGTAGAAAGGGGTAAACTTAGAAAGCAGTTTTATTAAAGTCTGTGTGTTTATATACAGTTTGTCAATGAGGCGAAATGTGTTCTTCAGCTTAACATGAGTCTGTCTAGTAAATGTCCAAAACAAGAAACTGTACATCAGCCTATGGACGAGCATCTGTTGCTTTGTTACTGCTCACCCCACTCATTATAGTAATGCCCTAATGCCTCCTTTTCCTTACTGAAAAACTGTTTTCTAAATGATCTTCCTCCGCTGACAAAGAACACAGTGCCACTTGTATGTCTGTGTCACACAACATTTTGTCATAGAGAGGCCATGTCTTTCGGGGGGCGGGGGGTGAGCATCTCAGAATTGCTTTGATCGGTGTGAACTTGCCAACAATGTACCATTGATGCTATTCTGACTCTCCCGGGAAGCCACTGCATCCCCATCCTCTACCGGTGATGCGTATCTGTGCACTTGTGGAAAGGAAAGGAGAGAGTGTCATCTGCCACTTACAGAACACGGGAGTTCGGAAGAGAAAATGACACGATTACGATCCTGCCATTCCTCTCATGCACAGCACAGAAGTCAGCAAGCTTTTCTGATAAAGTGAATAATAAGTGCATACTTTAAGAAGCTTTATAGAAAGTGAGAAAATTTGTACTGGGGTTGTCACTAAAGCTGAAATGTACTGTCACTGGCAGGTAAACTTACTGTGATATTTGAAATGATGTTTACTTGGAAGTGGACCACAACACAAATGCTTCAGTGTAGAGATCAGTGCTGCAGTCTGCCTACCTGTGCATTTTGGAATATGCCCCCTATAGAAGAAATTGAGTAGCGTGGTGAATGTCTCTATGTCTCTGTGATACCTACTGTGAGTAATGTTGAAAAGAGCTTTAATTGCTCTTTTTTTTCTCAGTAATTTTTAACAACTTGGGGAACAGTGAGGCACACCTGATGAACACAATTTATTTGTGATGGTTCTTTTTAGACTTTATTTAACCTGAATTCCAGGGAAGGAGGCAGATTAACTGATACTCTGCGTAGGTATTTTCTCCATGCATTCCATAGTGTATCTCTTAAAGATTGGTAACTTCAAAATGCAATACTTCTGTCTTTGAACAGTTTGAATGAAAATGTCATACAATGTAGTTCTTTTCAGACGAACAGCTCAACATTTGGTGTGTACCAGTGAGAGGGAAATAGAATATAAAGGATCATATCCTCACTGTGATCCGAGCATGTGTTTTCCATTCATGTCATTGGAGGCCCTGTCATGCATCAAGGACAGCATATAGTTTAGGTACAGAATTACAGATAGCAGCGTATTAGCCTACGGAGTGAGCTGTAACTAGGAGCTCAATTCTGTAAGCCTTCTGTACGCGTGTAACTTTTATGAAGCTAAATGTGCAGGTATTTTGCAAGACGAGATTCTACAGTGGTAAAGAAAGCTGCTCTTGTGTATTTTAATCTTTTCTATTATTCAGATGCTAAGGAGATGAACGTAATTTAGAAAAAAAAAAAAAAAAGTAGTTAGGCATTGCACTTTCTTAAAGAAATCTAAGCCTGGCTTACTGTTTTATCACAATCCAGAAATTAAACTATGTTCTCTGTTAAAGTCTCTGATCAGGTATGAGCTTTTAGACATTACGGGCCTGTGTGTGATTTTATGTAGAAGTTACTGAAAGCTCAGTTTTTCATGTGTTACCCTGGAATCCAATGCAAAATTATGGTTACTTCCAGTTTGCCTCTGAAGTTTTGAATTTTTTGAACCAGAAATCTAAAAATGAAATTTGGGCAGTGTTATTCAATGTGAAATTAGATTGGAGGAGAAATGTTTGCAAGACTCCTTGCTAACTGTAATTGCCAACTTTTCCATAGGAAGCATAGCAACACAGTAGGATAAAAGGTAATTTAATCAATAAAATAGCATTTTGAAAGGAGTTATTCTCGTTTATGTAAAAATTTGCCTTCCCAAAGTATTCTATCTTCTCTGTTTTCTCATTAAGGGAAAAAAAACCCAAACAACCCACGAAAAAACCCCACCAAACAAACCTGAAGATGTTATTGTCAGATCTTTTTATGCAGATTGATTTCCTTTTAGCATATTCATTGCCCTTTGCCTGCACAGAATACGAGACCTTGTGTACTGTACTGCAGTTTTATTGCTGCTTTCAGAGGGATGTCTTGTGAGATGTTACGGCTCCTGCGGAAGTACAACGGCAAAATGTCATTTTATGATAGATCATTATTGATATCCTTTATTTATTTATGCCTTTCCTCATTTTTCTTTCTTTGCAGTTTTTCTTGCTCTGCATATATATCTGAACATGTATTAAAAGAAAAACTCTTCTTGGTATAATAGAATAATTAAAAGAATCTTGATTATAAGGGATTATAGGAAGAGATGAGGTGCAGAGAGGAGAAGCATCCCTTCCAAGGATGGCTGAATATAGGTGCTGACATGCAAAGAGTTCAGTGTTTTGTATTTCAGTGTGCCTGTGTGCAAGAGCACGATAAAAACGTGTGATGCTCTGGCTTATCACAAGGAAGGTGCTGAAAAGCATCTCAGTTTGATCTCTACTTTGTACAATTTCTTAACCAAGGTATTGCTAATATTTTAAAAGGAGGCTTCAGTATACTCTTACATCTCAAATGTGAGCTTTGTGTTTATTTGACAAAATAAATATCAAGAAAAATGGGAATATTAAACTCATAGCATGCTTGAACACTTTTTTTTTTTTTCCTACAGAGTCTTAGACAAAAAATAGTCAGCTTGGACGTCAGTGAGTTTTTTTAAAAAACAATTAAAACCACAAACCTCTATCACTGTATTCAGACTTAGTTCTTAATTAAAAATGTGCCAAGTTTGTGCCTTTTTTTTTTTTTTAATTGCAGGAATTTTCTAAAACTTAAATTTTATGTCAATCTGTAAAATGGAGTTAATAACAGGAAAACAGTATCCTCAGAAGTGGTAGCGACTGTATTTCTGAGTAGTGGACATTGGGGTTTTCACATTTCTTCTCGTAACTTTTAGTGGCTGTTTGTTCCCTGGACAGTATACTTTTTAAAATACTTAAATTTGATAAGAACATCTGAAATAGATGTCTTGGGGAGGAGGGAGGTACAAACTAATGAAGAGTATGCAAGGAAAAAAAATAATTACTTCCAGCTGGCTTTATATAATAAAACTACTATTAAAATGAGGAGCGCCATTAGCAGGGCTTTAATTATATATTTTCTTACATTTCTAAATAAACAGCATAGTCTTTAGAAAAATAACACTTAAATGAGTTAAGCGTGACAGCCCTCACTCTAGTGAGGGAAAAATATAAAGAAGTACCAACTCATCTACCCTGCCTTAATGCCCCACAGCAGTTGACATTGCTGGAATGCCTCCTGCAGCTGGTGGCATATGACTGTCATTTGCAGGCAGGATATACGGAGCGTTTACACAATGGAGGCATTCATGAAAGTGTTCCTCATCTGGGACTCCTGCAAGCTCTCATTTTATTGACCCTGTCAGAATTTAACTGGTAGGCTGTCAAATTATGTGTTGCTTTATCTAATATTAGTTTTTCTTTTAAATTAGAATGCACGGAAGAAGGGTTTGTGGAAAGCAGGTATGAGAAGCAAAAACAACTTCTGGCTTACTGTTTCTAAACCAGGAAAAACATAACAGCTGTGTAAGAACTTTACCCTTTGTGCTACAAATTACGAGGATTCTATTTTTTGCTCAAGATTAAATAATGTCATTTATTTATGGAGTTTTTTTCAGGGTTTGCCTGGGGTGGGGGTTTTTTAGCACTCGAAGCCTTAAACAAAATTCCATTTTCTAAATTACCATGTCCCTCAAGTGTAACTCGAACATTGGTCTACAAACAGTTTTATAAAACAGCTCACTCTTTAACTGCTGGTGTCCTTAAAGACAGCAGGAAAAGTGCTCTTTGTACAAGCTTCCCCAAAAAGAGGTTTGTTCATATGCTTTGCTGCATCTTTATGCAGCATGCCGTAAAGAAATGCTTGATACTTAACAGTTTTTATAATGTTCTGCAAACAATGTAATAATCTGAGAGGTGATTGATGATTATAAGTATGTTCTTTTTATCACAGATTGGCTGCTTATTAATTCAATGGTGTTGAGGCATGACCTCTCCGAAGCCATAATTTGCATAAAAAAATAAAATGTATGCACAGCTTCATTGATAACCTGGGAGAGAACTGGTTACAGCAGCAGATAGCACACCAAAACATTGGCTTCATGCAGATGGAGCATACTGCAAGAAAAGTACCTTACGCAGTGAGTTACTCATTTTAATAGATCCTCCTATCCACCAGTTCATGGTTAATGCAATGCAAAAGTTCAGTTCAGGGCGGGGAGAAAGAGAGAGAGGGAACGAGAAAGTATGATCAGATTATTTTAAGGAAAATAAATTTTAACCTGGAGGCTATCAATCACTTCATTTCTGCTAGGAAAAGAAAAACTCAACTCACCATGTATGTTTTTGTTCATGTATAGAAATAAGGTATGGCATCTGTCTGTCTGATATGGGATCTCATTACCATAGATTTTACTTATTACATTTTCTTATTATTCTACTTTTAAAAAAAATGTTGGATTTCTACTAGAATAGTGATAGCTGAATCATAAACACTGTTTTACATTAAGAAATGTATATGGCTGACTGTGTTTCTCTTGTGCCATATATAATTTCCAGTTTCTTCCCACGTTGCTTCCTTCTTTCCTAGAATACAAAATCACTTTAAACACAAAAGACAGAGTAATCTAAATAGAATATTACTACACTATTTTGCAAGACCTCCTGAAATACTGCTCTGGAATCTACTGAGATGATGATTTTTCTCTGCAGGGATAAATAAGAAAGAGCACTGAAACATTTTAATTCACTTGGTATTTTTTTTACCTTTTGATGCAGCAATCTGAAGACATTGTCTTCCCTTGAATACTTAAAAAAATAAAATTGGTGGCATAAGCTGTAATATTAAATTAGTATTCAGCAATTCTAAGATAAGTTATTTACGAGAATTTGACAAATGTAGAATCTCTCTCATGATAAGTGAATTTTCATTCCAAGGAAAATGCAACTGTTCTAGTTTTGGCATAACACTTGTTTAAGTGGCATTTTTTGGTTTCTTCCCCAAAATTGAAGTAGATACATAACTGCTATATTTTCTTGTCAATGAGGGTAGTTTCATTAGTGGCTTCTCAGTGTGATTATCTAAGGAGAGAAGTAAAAGCTGGGTCTTAGAACACAACCAAGAACTTGGAAAATGTTCAGACAACAGTAAAAATGATTTGTGAATTTCCTGCACCATCAGACTTACTTGACAATTTATTCAAAATCATTTCTATTTTTCCCATTGTGAAAGCTTGTTTGAGATAGTCAGGCTGTCAGTACAGTATTACAGGTCAAACTCAAGGTATCTCAAATGCTTCTGCTGGTACAAAAGGTTTCTGTGGAAAAACAATACTTTACAACACTAGGAAATTTTAATTTTAAGTGCCTAGTCCTGTTCTCACTGAAACCAATACAAGTATAGTCTATAATCACAGAACTGGTCTGAGGGCTTTTCCTGCAGTCTTTCTGCAGGAAGAGGTAATTCGTGCTTTGCTTGGTCCATGATGAAGCACATCTGAAATACATATTAAGTGAAGAAGTAATTGTAGAAGTAAAATTTGGGGAAGGGGTTAAAGCATTAGAGAATTGTACTCTAGTTTCAAATAATGCAATATTTGTAGAAGTATGACCTTTAAAATCTAGGTCCTTCAAAATTTTAATTACACATTTCAGAGGAGCTGTGTGGTATAAGCTAGCTGTTTAAAAAAAATAAAATCCTCTGTTAACTAAGTGCTGGGCATTTTTTTACTTTAAAATGCAATTTTATTCTGGCATAAAAATGTGTGTTTCATTAATCTATCTCTTCATTAACGAAATCTTTCAGAAGGCAGTCGAAGGAAATTATTTAACTCACAGTGTAGACAGCAATGATCTTAAAAAGTAAAACATCACAAATCCCCAAAACAAAACTAACCCCACTTTAAACATCTTAAGTTGGTATTTGTGCATCTTTTAAATGAAAGTTGCTTAGACGTGAAATTATGTCTTCCTGCACATTCATATTTTGCTTTTTGCTAATGCTGGGAAGTTAAAAGTCAGGTGTGAAAATGTGAAACCAATTCAATGTATATGCAATTTTATAATTACGAAGTTGAAATTTGGTTTTCTCCAAAAAGACCTATATAAATCATGTTTTCTATGATTTTTCGATTTGCATTTTTAAAGGCCTTTTTTAATGATACCAAAATGAAATAAAACTTCTCTAATATGTAAAGTACATGAAGTCTGTAGTTATGAAAAATGCATAAAGTGAAGCTGTAGGCATAAGACTGATTTTAAATGACTGGGGTTTTTTTTCTGAACCTATCCCTTCTATACCACATCCCCATCCCTTCCAAAATTCAGCAGTGGTCAGGTGTGGCGTTTTGATTCTATCCACTGACTTGCATATGCATGTTTATACACCCACAAACTGTAAAAAGAAAACTGACTAAATGTGGCTTCAGGGAAAAGAAAGGAGTGGTGGGCGCAGATACCAGCTGGAGCTTGATGCATGTGTTCTCTTCTGTGGCACCGTTTTGTTGTTGATGTGGGAATGTAGCTAAACAGTGGCTACAGATGCTCCACTAAATAAGGATCCACATAAATTCCAGCTGTGAACTTGTGATTCATCCTTCCCTGCACAAAAGATATGTTTCCATATGTCTCATTATGTTCCATATTTGATTTTTATCACACACTGTGTGCCAGTCTGAATCTCGTCTACATGCTTTTTATGGATCCTGTAACCCTTTCTCTCTTCCTCCTTTGAATTAGAGTCATAATGCACCCTAGCCTCCATGCAAAAAATCCACATTACAATAATACGGCATCCGTGTAAATAATTTTTTAATGAATCAAGTACATGAATAATGTATCTATGTAACCACCGTAACACAGAGTCTGGACATATCTATAGAAAATCATAGTACTCCATTTGAAAAGTATTTCTTTTGAAGCTAACTCTGCAGTCCTTAGAATGATCCGAGTTCTAAATAATTTCATCTTTAAAAATACTTGTATCTTATTTTACCTGCTCTGAATGTTTTTTTTTGTAATATTATCTGTGTCTAGTGTATATAGCTTCTTTTTATATTTTTAAGTGTGTAATTGCTTGATAAGGACTCTCATTTTGAATTATGGATAATATCCATTGTTAAACCGTTTATGCTCTCTGAGACTCTTGGAAAAGAACTGCAAAACTGCCACTGGTTCCATGGTACCAAATAAAATAAATAAATTAATTTATTTATTTTTTTAAATTACTCTTATTTGGTTATATTCTCTCGATCAGAATTCAGGGTGGTTTTTTTTTCTGCCACCATAATATGTATATGGAAATTGGCATCTAGAAATGTAGGCATCCATGGCCCCAAGAGCATACAAAACCCCGTAGTTTAAAATATCGAAAAACAAAGTAAGGATTTTAAAAATGCTAGCTGAATTGCAGTGTAGGTTTCTGAGTCCGCGTATTGTCATACAGTTAGGAGAAAAGTGGTCCCTGCCTCGTAACTGGGGTGAAATGTGGCTGCTGGTCAGCTCTGTAAGAACCATACTGCTGCTTGGGCTTTGTAGTAAGTTTTACATACGAGAGTCATTTACTATCATAAAACTACTCAGAACGTACGGCACAAGTCAGCATTGTCGTGTTAGACAGCTGTAGTCTAGAAAGTACCTGTCTTCGTGAAGGTAAAACCTCAGAGGTTGCTGTAATTATTAAAAGTCATGATTAAAGTGATAAATTTGGTCATTGGCTTTTGCGAGTTGTTGAAGCCAATGTGTCTAGCTCCAGCACAAATTTTAAATGGTGTTTCAGGAACTGGATAAAACGCTTGCAGTCTTCAGAAGTGAAGTTATTGTGCAGATGTTGCAGCAGTACTGTAATTTCCGTACTAGTCAATTACAGTACACTCACCTACATAGGTGGTTGTAATTTTGTTGACTGAAGAAAAGTGCTATGAGAATACAGTTTTCTGAAACAAGGTGCATCAAAGCAAATAGTGATACATGCTATAAAGCAGCACTGTTTAGCAGTGTGCAGAATTTGACGTCCAGTGCTTTTTTGTCTATTGTGTTACAAGGGGAAAAAAAGCCTGTTCATAATTGAAATTCTCCAGGCAAGTCAGATATCAACATTATACCAAAAATTTTCAACAGAACGGGTAGTTAATTAGGTTGTATTTTAAATTGCAGGTCACTGTGTTATAGATTTCTGTGGGAACAAGAAGAGAGAGCATCTAGTTAAAACGATGAGTAAGCGGGGCCTGTTCTCGGCAGTGTCTGTGGTACCACTGAGTTGAACCACTGGTCACTGTCAAATTCCAATCAAAATGCAGATAAGTTTAGCATAAACATAATAAGGTGTTGGTGTGTTTCCAGAACTGTGAAGAAGACTTTAACTGGAGTGGAGGCTGGAGATTAACAGTTTGTTTTACAGCTAGGTTAGGTATTTCAAATCAAGTGACTGGTGCTGCTTGTAACGAAGCATCTGCAAAGTGTGTCAGTGTGATGTTGGTATTCTGTGTTCAAGAAGTTCAATGTCAACACAGCTGTAACTTACCACTTTTAGCAACCTCCCAACTGGGAATTAGATAAAATACCTTTAATTTGGGCATGAGGTTGGGGGAGAGTGCTGGGACAGGAGTATAATTTCAGATGCTATTAATTTTCACAAAATAACATTTGTGTGCTTTGTCTTGCCAGATAGTCTACAATGCTTTTCCTCATTTCACGTGCCAGGCTGTTTTTATATTATCATTTCCTTCTCTGCTGTGTTTATCTTTTCTGAAAATGGTGAATGTAAGCTATTACAGACTGGGTGGGTGGCACACATTTGCACAGTAACTTTTAAAACACAGAGCAAGCATTTTATTTGGGTTTTGAAAACCACTGAGAGAACTTAATGCAGCTGCTCTCATGGCATCAAAGTGAAACATGTAAAAATCTCACTTTCTATTCTAAATAACCTTAGGGCTGTTGAGTCAGATATTTCCGGGTTGACGTGTTTTGCACAGGAGTGACAGTGGCATTGAGTATATATAGTAAATCTTAATGTTCCACTGAATCTCTTCACTCTTTTATGAGTTTCACAGGGTACTCATCCCTAACAAAACGTCAACTTAAAACATGTCACTTTGCCATAGCTGAAATTACTTACTTGTTTTTAATCAAAAAGCAACTCTTAATGGGCTGTTTTACTGTAGGCAGTAAGGAAAGGAGCTTTCCAGTTTAGCAGCAAGTAGTTCTTCTGAACCATTATTTGCTGTCATATCTACTTCTTATCCAGCAATGTGGAAGGGGTTGCATGATTAAAATCTGAGGATGCTGAATCAGGATCCTGGTGTGCATATCCTATGCCAAGTAGAATTAATATTTTTAGAGAAATATAACCTTTTTTTAATGCATGTCTTTCAGTTCCATTAGGTAAGAGTCCTGTGTTTCCTAGGAACTTCCCTGTATCCGCGATCTCTGTCAGTAGCAGAGGTGGTCTTGCTGGTAATAAAGGTGACTTGTGGTACAGTGCTGCTTTGGTTTTAGTTTTCCAAAATTCAGGATGAATTTAAGATGAGAGGTGCCATATATTCAACATAATCCTTGGATCCTATCTTGTGAAGTAGAAGGCTTTCTTAACTGGAGGCACTCAGAAGCTCCAGCTGTACAAGTTCAGTGAATTCAGTTCATATTCTTTTTAGGACAGAAATGGCTCTTCAGTTTCAAGGCCAGTTAATAATCCTCCTCTTAACTATGCTGTACATATCGCAGATGGTGCTTGACGGACTAGTCAGTGTCTCAAAGGTCACCACAACACTATTAGCTAGATCACTGTGCCCTTTGTTTCTTGAGGATGCTTCTGCTACAGTACTTGTTACTTGAAAAAGATTATAGGAGTAAAGTTTGGGTTTTGTTTTAAAAGAAAACCTTAACCACTTCTCTGCCCACCAACAAGTGCCTCAAATGTGGAGTCGTTTCTTGTCAGTGAAGCGCTCTGGAGTTCAGCATTCTGCTGATACAGGTATGACCAGTGGTCTCATTCAGCTCGGTGGCGTTTTTTTTGTGTGTGAAGATAACAGTGAGGATGACTGGTATTTTAATTTTTGATCATAGTTGCCTTTTGGAGCTTTTATTATGTTTTGAGGGATTATTTCAGCACCTGAGAAACAGGAACATTTAAAGTCTTCTAGAAATTCTTGTGGCCAAAACCGTATGTGTTCCTTCTGTGTAGCTTGAAAACACTAAAATAACTAAAGGATGTTTTAAAAGCAAATAGGAAAAAGCAAGTCTTTAAACTGTTGTTGCTTTATTGAAATATTTACAACCATAGCCACAAAAAGCTGCACACCTTTGTCATAGCTGCAGAAACATAGAGTGAAAAATCTCCTTTCTGTTTGGGGTAGTGCATGTTTATCAATGTATTTTACAGCAAAAATGTTGTCATTTTATTGTCTTGTAACTGATAGTCCGTGCTTGTTTGTTATATTACTGAAGTAATGTAACTTTACAAGGCCGGGCTCAGATTTGGAGGGATAACTTGCAAATCGCAAAGCTACTTGTTTTTTATCTGAGACAAGGACTGTTACGGAGGCAAGTTCAGCTACACTGTTAATATAACTCTTACAATTTTTTGCTTAAATTGATTGTGCAATGCGAGACTTTTTAAAAGTTCATTCACAATCCATGATGTACATGTTGCTTTTTCTGTTACGTATAAGAAGTCAAGTGAAACCATATGATCCCATACTGCTGTCTGATGGAAATTTTTTTGTAGACGTTTGTGCATTTTCAATAATACGTGTTCAAGTATGTATATATTTCACTCTTTTTTTGTGGGGAATTTAATTTAACTATTTTGAATATCCTGCTTCTTTAGTTTCGGTTCTTCCTGATTTATTATCTTTGATATCAGCTGAAACTCCAGTTATTTACATTGCTTTCATTTGTTTTATTTTTATGTTAGTGATATAAATTGCATTCTCCCATCGGTCGGCAAAGAACTGAACTCCTTATGGGATTTCCATTGGTATTTAAATAGTTAAACCATTATTAGAATTTAACATTATATTGTAAACTGTGCAGTACCATCCTGGATGAAAGAAATTTCCCATATATTAAAAATAAATTGAATGCAATGGTTGTAATTTCCAAACAGGACACACAAATGTTCTTTTGTAGAACATTATCTTTGTCACACAGGAAAGCATGCTGCAGAAGTGATTTTTTTTATTTGCATGAAATATACACCCACAAAAAAAAATATTTGCAAATTCATGTAGCAAGCGACTCTCAAAACATTTTTAAACTACTTTTCCAGTGTAGGAAATTTCCATTTTAATTAGATTGCTACAGGTTAATATGGGAGATGGGAGAGATGCTGGAAGTTAATTCGTATCCAGCCAAAGTCAGCTAATTTCTTATATCTTTATACAGTTGCATCTCCTTCTCCCTACCTATTACTTTTAAATTGCAAGGTTCCAGGAATATCAAGAAAACATTTCATATTTCAAAAATATTCGGTCTTCACAGAACTATTTGAACTGGCATTTCTTAGTGTCCTTGTCCCCACCCCCCCCACCACCACACAGCTGTCACTAACAGAGGAAAAGGACTGGGGGGAGGGAAGGAGGGAGCCCTGCTAAAATCGTGTCACGTAGCACTAATTCATCTGCTCTCATTAGAGTGAGCGAGGGACAGCAGTGATGGCCAAGAGCTGCACTCCACACATGACACACGAACAGTTTGGGGAATAGAAAATTGCTTTCTCAGGAAGCCCAGCCAATTAAGGACTTGACCATATTGAATGTCAAGTGTTAATTTAGGTTTTTCTTCATTTTCCCAGTAGTAATGCGGGTCCTGTGATGAGCAAATACATGTCAAGTAAAAGTTGATTGCATGAAGGACCCGGGTATTATATGTCACTGACAAGTCACAAATGTACTCTAGTCTTTTAACCCCTTAGGTGAGTCCGGAAAGGGGGGAGGGGAGCAGCAGAGGGGGATTAAATGTACTATAATGATAAGAATAGATAGCTTATATTAGGGAGAAGTCTGGATGGGACAGACAGGAATAGAAATTTGTGCGAGAAGCTAGGATGCAGACTTTCTGCAATCAGTGCACATATGTGGTACCTTTCTGGGTTATAATTAATAAACAGACCTAAAGGCCCCCTCAGGATTCTTTAGGGTTTTAAACAAGCCTATGAAGCATGCATGTTATATCCTTCATAAGGTTTCATGCGAAGGGAAGGAAAAGAGGTGCACAGTGCCAGAAACATGAAATACTCCTTAAGGGGTGACCTGTTTTGAAAGAAAATCATTTTGCGTTCTTTATGGAAAAGAAAATATATATTTCCAAGGTCTTTGTTTTTAAAAAAATAATCAAAACAAAAAGACAAAGCCCCCATGTGAAAGCATGAAATTATAAAACACTTTCCTGTCAAAAGCAGATTTATTTTCCAGCTTATGTGTTTCTCCAGGTTAATTTCCCAGCCATCAGACCCCCCTGAAAGGCCACCTACCCTCATCTTACGTTGTACCTGCCTGTACTAGGGAGGCAGGGGATGGCAGAAGCAGCAGTACTGATGTCTGTTTAAGTGAAGTAGCATTTACTTTTACTAGATGTGGATACTTACGTATCATCTATAGCATCTCATTTCCATTCATCAGCATATTATTTACATATGAATGTTCTGAAAATAAGAGAGTGTCTGTTTCTATTGCAATTGTATAATTGACCAAAAAAAATTTCCTACAACAATGTAGGCGTTGTGTAGTACAAATACAATGAAATAGAAGTGGCAATTATGCAAGCACCTAGAAAGTTGTCCACACCTTTTTAATTTAATCTCAAATGGTAAAAGCCACTAACACTTTCCAGGAATTTTTAGAAATTATTTGCTTGCCCTAGATTTTGTTTTGTTTGTTAATATCTAACCCACAGATGGATAACTGTTTGTTTGAAGCTGGTCAGTAAGCAATGTATCTTTGCGTTAAATATTACTGAGCTGATCCTAATTAGGACACGTTCTCCCTATTGCTCCTTTGAATTTTGCTCCTCTCCATTAGGATGAAGATAGTTAGGTGGCAAGGTACACTGCCGCTGTCTGTGCAGTATGTGTTCAATAGACATAAAATAGACTTCATTCTCATGCAGGTAACTTAACACTTTAAATTAACATGAAGTTAACCAATAGGGGTTAAATTGTGAAACAGACTTATTTTCCAAACAAAAGCAATGTACGTTTAATTAGTGTTTTCTGGACTGACATTGGATTCTCTGTGCATATGAAACGGTGCTGTCTATTTAACGGAAACGAAAACCTTTTTTGTTAAGAAACAGTTTGAATAATATGGCCTCAAGACAATCAGCAATACTTTTCTTACTATGGTTCTACTTCAAGTTTGTGTGGAAACTCCTTACACATACAAACCATCTCTAAATAAACCCAACTTACTTCTCCCTCCCCAGCCTCCTCTCCTTTGTATTTCAGTAGGGAGCATCTGTAGATCTCAGCTGGCATTTAGAATGGCTTTTTAATCGTAGCAGCTTCTCTTCTGCTAGGTGTGCAGAGGGATTTTGCTAAGTTTCCTTACACTAAATTCCGATGATGGCATCTCAGGTTGCTGATTCAAGGTTTTGCTGCTCCGTGGTGTCACTTTTGACGGATGGTACCTAATGCAATCAGCCACCACTAAGGCAAGGCCTTCGTTTGACCAAAGGGTCTGAAGGAAAAAAAAACCAAACCAAAACAAAACAAAAAAACATCCCAGCCCTCCACCCAACAGCCAAATAGGGCAGGCTGTTTCTGAATCGCTATTTTCCAATGGTTTAGCAGAAGATGCCTCCCTTTGCGCATGTTTTTGATAAATTTAAGAAGTCAAATCACTGACACAGATGGATAATCCAAGTGTATAGGGTGAAGAGTTATAAATTAACACATTATTCCCTCTTAATGTGAAATACTTGAGAATGCATTTTCTCGGTCCCCTGACATCTACCCAGTGAGGGCTCGCATTGTACTTTTCAAGTGGCATTGATTTGTTAAAGCGCTGAATTAGCATCTCAGGCCAGCTGCCTGTTCCACTGTTGTGTTGTTGGGTTCATTCTCTCTCTCTCTGCCTTGCTTCCCGCTGCCTTGGCCACACACAGGGCTTCAGCCTGCTTACCCCAGCTTTTCCCCTCTGTTATTTTAGCTAATCCAGGTAATACACTCACCAAATGTGCCTTGCTGAGCTGAGTAAATTAACATATTTCTCATTGCATAAAGCTCGTAATATGCACGTGTGTGTATATGCATGTGCGTGCGTGCGTAATATTTTCGGTTGGACTGGGGAAGGAATGAGCGGGGGGCGGAGGGGAGAAGCCAAGGGGCTGCAAGGATGAATGGCTGCGTTTACCAGCCTCATTCTCCAGTGAAGTTACACATTGTTCTTTTATTTAATTTGCGTTGTGCCGAGGTCTTCCGTACAGCAGCTGAGTCAGAGGGGAAAGAGAGAAGAAATAGAAGGAATATATGTCAAGTCAGAAAAGCGACTGAAGTGCAATATTAGGTCTGAATTTTAGAGTCTCTACTACTTTGTCTAGTTGTTCATTAATGAATGTCTGCACAGATCTAAAGATAGTTTGTGCTTACATCTCTGCATTGAAATATGCTATTTATAACTGCGATTTTTTAGTCTGATTGTAATTAGCTGGTTTTAAGACTTTCCCACTCTTTCTTTCCTCTCTCAGGCTTTCGCTATTGCTGCTATCTTACTATTCACTTTTAACGTTTTCAGTGCAACTTCATACTTCATATTTCTTATGGTGGCACCTGACAGATTTGTAGCTATGCCCTAATTGACTAAATTACACTAGTAATACATGTATTGCAGCAATGAAGATTATGTACATGAAATTAACATTACATTTCATTTAGAGATGGCTAATAAAGTGGTCATATTTTTATCTGTGGTTCCTTGGCATAGATGAACCAGATTTCTAGAGCTACTGCTGAGTAGTGAAATGACATTCTTTTATACTGCACATTAGTTATCCCTGCACTATTTTGATTACCTTTTTCTAACCATTGTTTGCTGTAAGAGTTTAAGGCGATTTCTTTCCCATGCGATGCTTATGATAAGGGAAATTTCAGGAATAATCAACAGAAAATTTCCTTTCTGTCTTTTATAACATGACAAATTCTGTTGTTTGGGATAAAGTGCTTCTGGAAACCTTTTCTTGCAGGTGAATAAAGTGATACATTTTTCTAGGCATCAGAAACATAATGTGAGCAGGGTTCAAAATCTCAGATAAATTGAGTAAGATACACATTGGTCACCTATTTTGTTTATAGCTATTGGCATACTTTCTAATAATTGCATAATATTTATCACTAATTAGGGGCCATATTTTGAAAATCTTAGTTGCTCTTAACACAATGAGACATTTTGACTGCATGAAAGCATGGATTAGATTCCTTGCCTATTTACATTTTATCTTTTCAAAGGTTATGCATCTATCAAGCTTGCAACACAGTAGCACTAGAGTATTCGCTATTTGCGAAATTTATATCAGTTTTCAAATATAAAGTAAGTAGTGTTCTTTGCCTTGAGATGCTTACATTCAAAACCTAGACTCAACAGACTGAGATTAATATAATGTCCTGGCTGAGCAATTGGTCCTGATTTCGTAGAGATATTTTTTGGTAGGTAACAGTTTTAGAGTTATGGCTTCAGAGAGTTGAGGGGATTAAGCAGCTTTTGTCTGCTAACTGGGTTAATTGAAGCCACCAATGAGATAAGGAGTAGAAACGGAAGACAGTAGGTCTTCCTGTGTTTTCCCGGTAATGTGTTACTTTCTTCAGAGAGCGTTGCCAGCATTGCCACTCTAACTTTGTGCGGAGGACAAACCAAGTGTGCCCTGCTGTGTTAACGTTACATAAACATGAGATGCCATGCTGAAGTGCATCTCATACACGGCGTAGGCAGATGGATATATTTCTATTATTTTAGGCAAAGAGGGGCTCTGAACCATTGGAGACTTGTTTAATCATGCAAGTGATACACTCGGCTTAGGGGCCTGGCAGCAATGAATGCTGCCCTCTGAGCACCTAGTGTCAGCTGAGGCATAATTTCTGGTGGTTTTGGCAGAGGATTCTGGACCCTGTTTGAGGAAAAGGTGAAATAAGAGCGAGGATCTGCAGAAGGACTAATGGAAGAGGTGACCAGGTGGAAACAAAGCTACTCGCAGTACTGATACCAACAGTTAAAAGAGATAGGTCTCTCTTTCCTTGTCCCAAATTCAGTTCAAATCTGTAACATCTATTCTTTAATATCAGGAATGTCTAATATGGATCATATTAAAGCTGCTAGAAGTACCCATGCCATCTTGCAATAGAAAAAAAAGTAAGATACTTAGCACTTGTAGCAGCCGCAGATTTCAAGCAGGCTCTTTCATGAGGCTCTGAAGCAGTGTCCAGACTGCGGTGCTGTATCTTCTCTAGGGTTGTTTCTTGCACTGATAGAATTGAAGCCTTGGTTGGTGATGTGTGCACATCTTCTGTTGTCATACAGAAACCAACACTGTGTTATCCCTACAGACTTTAGAATTTAACTGGAACACAATAAAGGAACAAGAAAAGGTGGAGAATGGACTATCACCATAGCTAATCTGACAATAAATGTGGCCAGAGCCGTCATTCCTTATAAAAAAAAAAATTAGTTTATAATGAAGACTTCTGTTCAGTATTTTTATTATTTTTATGAGAGACACATTAGAAGTTGGACTTATGTAGAATGAATCAGAGATATGCATTTGACTGGAGGTTCATTTATATATATTCCACCGAAGAAATTTTTAGTACATGCGTGGGTGTAGAAAAAAACCACCTCATGAACCTCTTCTGCCCCATTTTCAAATTATCTGAAAGCACTTTATGAAAATAAATTGTGTTACCTAAATTCTGTGGAATAGGACTTTATTTCTTGTGGAAGCTGGCACCCAAATAGAGAATTAAGTTACTACCTTAAGTACTATGGCAAAGCAGAAGCTGAATTTCTAAATGCCACTCCTGTTTCTAACCACAGGGATGGAATTGTCTCTGTAGAGAATTTAATATGAGGTATTGCTAGTGTTCCACAATTAAGTTCTTCTGTTATTTCATATTTTTGTGCACTGTTTTTTGCCAAAGATGCCAGGAGCACTGTGAGTTCTCAGTAAGAGGAACAATTTGTAGACATTAGTTCATAACTATGGTTGCTCAATAAGAAAAAAACATGAATGACAGGCTACACTGCAGCTCCTTTGTCAAAGCGTTCTCTACATTTTAGTCATTGCACTCGGCAAACCTCATTTCGGTAACAATGATTCTTCTCCTGCTTACTGAAATGACGGTCAGTAATGTCAGGTCATGATCCGGTTGCTTAGTGATTTGAAATAGATGCAGGCCTGTCTATGATTATTTTATGATTGTCCTATAAGTGTTGACCAAGCTTTGAGAGAGAATTTTCTAGACGTTGCTTTAGTGCCATGATGGAAGGACAAAGGAAAGGAGCGCTGGTGGCCAGGCTTCAGATAAAGAGCCTGTCGTACGAACTGACTAATTCCCTGAATGCACTATGTGGACATCTGTGTGTGAGCCAAAAGGTAGTTGGTGGAAATAGCAGAGTTCATATAGCGGCCTTTCTTTCTGTGCCCAATTTCCCTGCCCAGTGCAGGCAGCCATTTATGACCACGTCAAGTAAAGGCGAGTTTCTCCCAGAATTATGCTTTTGTATGAAGGTGCACGTTTCCACTAGTTCTGCCTGGGAAGAAGTCTGTATTCAACCCCTTGGGAAAGCTTCCATGCAGATGGTGGTATGGGAGCCCCCAGAGCCAGCCCCTGGCAACCGAATAAGCAGTTCATTCCAGCTCTTCGAAGGAGGAGGAACAGCAGAAGGGCTGTACTAGTTTGATACCTCAGCATCCAAGCCCCATGAACTCAGTGGAGGACTGTCATTTTAGATGCTTCTCCAGAGATACAGGAACCTGAGCAAGCAGCCAGAAAACTTTTAACTGAAGATGTGAATTCACTCACTCGCTGCCTTCTCAGGACTCTGCAGCTGTCTCCTCTGGCACTAGCCCCTGCATTGGTTCCAAATCCTAAATAGGAAAAGATTCTTATTGTTGTGGAGGCGGAGTCAGACAGGCACCCAGATGTTAATTCTCTTGCAACTTCCACTGGACTTTTGTTGGTGCTAAATGTCCATCCTCTGTGAAGGAATTAATATTATTTATATTGCCTAGAGATACTACGTAATATTGATTCTTGGCTTTTCAGTTCTAAGTATTCCATTCTCTTTCTTCAGACCACTGTCTTACCCTCTGTGGTTTTTGTGCCAAACCCCCAAAAGTCCAGGCATCCTCCCTCAGAAAAATGGTTGACTGAGGTATTTTTTTTCTGTACAGCCGTTTCCCAACATGTTCTAATATGGGCAGAATTCTGATTGACAGGGTTGATTTTCTAATGTTCTACTATCTTCTTTCTACCCTGTCAGCAGATTAAAGGTTAATGGAGCACAGAAATTTCTAGACATTTAGAACCTGCTTGCTACCTTCACCCATTCTGCCATCTAAGGATTGACTGATTAGCTTAAAGAAAACGTAGTTTATAACATGCAAGGCCACTGTTCCTGACCCAAGCTTAAAGAATGTGGCAGGATCACAGAGTGTTTTTTTTCTCATTGAAAGTGTTCAGGACTGAGGATTATTTGGAACAGGTTGAACCAAGCCTTCAGTGATACATTTAGGAAGTGGTAAAATGCCTGGTATGCTGGGGAAGCATGTGCACAATGGGTACCATTGATGGTTTTTCTACAGAGATGAGCTTGAGTGGGGATCTCTCATCTTTCCCAGATGGACATTTTGTCAGCTGTCAGAAATAGGTAGAGCAGTGAAGAACTACGGATATCACTTTTCTTCCTATCCTGCATCATGTTATATTTTAACTCCTTGAGAATTCTGAGGACCTGAGAAATAATAGATATTAGTGTCTTTCTAAGTATTCAATTTTGCCTTGGCAGCCTAGTGGCCTCTTGGCACTTCCTTATATTACTTCATGGTGTCTAGGAGGCCAAGGGGAAACAGACCACTCTTAAGATAGAAAAGTTGACTAATTTGGAATGATGTTTAAGTTGTATCAAAGTCAGTCCATGAAAGCATTCATTTAAGGTGAAGGCAAGAAAATATGACTGGAACTCCAAGGTATATCACCACTGATAGATGTTCTCAGCTATGTTCTAGAGACCCATCAGCTTGTGCTCTGTGTATGTTTCCTAATTTTTGTTACAGTGATGATAGTGCTGCTGGTACCAAAAAAAGTCCTTGCTTCAGTAGCCCCAAACAGACCATTGTCGCACCTTTGGCCGGAATTAAATTGTATTTTTCAACTCTGAAGCTCTGAAAGACATCTTGATCCCTCTGCAGCATAGCTGTGTTCCCTCCATCTGTAGTCTACATGCTCCTTGAGATTTGTGTCTAGGCTGCCTGTGAAAGATAATTAAGAGAAGCGGATCATATATCCTAGAGAGCAGTCTGTATCTGTTCTGTAAAGATCCCCATTTCAACATAAGAAAATTTTTAGGCATCCATAAAACAAAAGACGAAGGTTCTGTACTGGTACTGTAGATTAGCTGGGTATATATTTTAAGACAGTGTCAAAGACAGTTTTGTCACAAGAAGAATCTAAAGTCTGCCACCTCTCATTGGAGTGAATTGGAGTGAATTTTACTCCAAAGTATAGTGTAAGCATTGGTTGTTTTCTGGCTTTTTTTGAATTGAGATGGTACAACAGAGCTGTATAAACAACTATCTGCCCCTTATCCACCTTTTTTTTGATTAATATGGTACAATAATGCAGCCTCTCTACCTGACTAGTCTGTGACATGGTGAACTGTTAATAGATTATTTTGATGGAATGGAGATTGTGGATTTTTTGTTTAGGTGGAAGACCTAAACTGTATAAAGCAGAATTTAGTAGAAATTACTAGTTGCTCCTTATTGGAAGGACTGAATGAGAAGAAACGCTGTTAAACGAAAAGAAGTAATTATAAGCACGGACAGATGATACTGAGCACTAGAAGGCCTGGGTTGCATATGTATATTTGAGGTTGCAGACATAGGTTCACAAAATCTATAGCCTTGTATACAAATGGTGAATACATTCACACTTATTCTAGGTAGAATTTAAAAAGTAGCCCCTTCAAAAAGATGGCAGTTCTTTTACAGTTCATGGGCTTGCGTCATTTAGGTGCTGAAAATTTTCTGAATGCACGAGTGTACCTTTAAAAGAACAACTATGGATTTCCAGCAACAAGGTCAGGTTTTGCAGAACAGAAAAACAGTTTCTGGGAACCTTGTGTTCTGAGCAAGTATATTATCATCCACAGACTAAATTTAAAGTATTGTTTGCCTTCAGCAATGGAACAGCTTTGATTGCATGTATGCCGACTTAACTTTTCGTCTTTGCGTCAAAGGCAATTCTTCACGCGGAACCTTTACACTGCTGTGTTACATATTCATGGTAAACATAAAGCAAACTTGACTCCATATAGCCAAGCACATTGAAAAATGTTTTGTATGTGTAAGGAAGCACTCCTTTTTCTTCCTTATTGCCTAACACAGGTACTAATTGTAATTTAATTGAAAAGTCAAGATAATTTGCTGTAACCAGAAGGAAATTCTGTGGACACCAGAACATCGTTTGCAAAACTACAGCTTTTCCCCAAAATTATCTACATCTTCACAATGTGCCATAAATTAATCTGTAACAGGGTGGAGATTATAAAAAGTCTGTTCTGTGGGCAGCCTAGCCCATATTTGTCCAACACTGGATTTCTTTCTCTGAAATATGTGATACTAACCACTGTTCACTGTGGCTGCTTTGGCATTTGTGAAATCTCTGTTGTTCTAGAAAACAGAGAATGAGGCTTGAATTTCCTGAAAACAAACACACTAGTCGGACAAACATGGAGTCCAGAAGAACTGCTGCTTGCTTTTGCATTCTGGAATCATGATTCTCAACGGAAAAATCACAGAAAAATTATTTTCAATGCCAATGACACAAGGCATTCTTCATCAGCAGATCTGTTAATCTGCTGTGCATTTTGAAATACGGCACTTGGATGTTGTTGTGTATTGATGGAATATCTTTCTAACCTGTGCTTATTTCCCCTGACCTCTGGGTGATTAATGTGGAGATCTAGTTCCAGATGTTATGACGTAAGAAGAAGATGCTATCTAACAAAAGCACATCTCCTGGGCTTTCAGATGTGGTAACCTCTTTCTCCTCCTCCTCTTCTGTTTGCACCCTATATTTGTTGCTCACGTGGTAATGTCTCATTCCCTTTGAAAACTCTTTGGGCAGAGGGACCTATCCTCTTGGGTCTCTCTGTAAAGCATCTGTGGAACCACAATGGCATGACGATAATTATGATAACACGATAATCAGTCACGAGGGAGTGGTAGTCAACTCTCATGAGTTACAATCAATGTTGTGTTCTGCAGAACTAGAAATACTTTTATCTCCTAATTTCGTTTACAGACATCTGTAGTGACCTGCATAAGGGACAGAACAAGGACACAAGAACAGTTGGTATTGGTTCCCATTTTAACGCGAGTTCCAAAATAGCTGAGGGTATAGTTCCATTTTTTTGAAAATGTTTCCTTGCCTGTTTGTTCAGCGCACTCTGTCCACTTAGACCAAAGGTAATTCAGCTGTGGAGGAATTAAAGTGAGTAGTGAAGAGGGGCAAGGAGCACCAAAACTCTTTTCGGTGAAGCTGGCTGCCCTGCCTGTCACTCAGAACAAGACAAAGTAAGTAAATTCAGGTCTTAGAAATCTGTGCTCATAGTTTCAAAAATCAAAATGACACGTAAACGCTTCTTGCACGTCTTTCCACTGCACTACACGTCTGATTTGTATTTGCAGCAATCCTGTCATTACACAAAAGGGTTAACAGAGGGCAAATGAGACACTTAATGTTTTCCTTTTCCCATCAGCATTCTTTGTAAATCATCAAGGAAATACTTCTGCCTTTTCTTCCCCTTTTCTTTAATTACAGAAAAAATAAAATGCCACTAGAATACGAAAGTGCTGGTAGCTTTGGTAACTAGTCCCCTAAGCAAACTGTTCTGTCAGTAATCATAACCTAATTACCAGAGGCAATTGGAAAGGTTGGGATTGGTTTTTTTTTTCTTTTGTTTTTTGGGGGGGTGGGGGAAGGGTGTATAGGTGGAGGAAAGGTCTTTCGATTAAAACAGAGAGCATTCAACAGTAACAATGGTGTATATGTTTAAAAAAAAAAAAAGCTGGAAAATGTAAAAAAAAAAAAAAAAAAAAAAAAAGAGAGAGAGAGGGGGGAAAAAAACCCCAGCCACCCTCTGGCAGATGATCAAGTGCCTGTTGAGACAGAGCAGCAAGTCAGTGAAATGCTGGAGTTGCCTGCTCAGTGTTGTGACTCTGCAGAAGTCCTGAAGTGACACATGCATCACAGGGCTGTCACAGCGCTGAAACAGGCCAGGGGTCATGGTTAAGAGCAGGGTGTTGCTGGATATGGCTGAGGAAGCAGAGGTGGCCCCTCTGTGCTCCGTGTGTGGGTCTGTGTACTCCTTTCCCGTCAGAGCTGGCCCAGCACAGCCAAAAAAGCGGTTCCTTGGCAG
The DNA here is from genome assembly GCF_963924245.1 of Chroicocephalus ridibundus. Classification (NCBI taxonomy): domain Eukaryota; kingdom Metazoa; phylum Chordata; class Aves; order Charadriiformes; family Laridae; genus Chroicocephalus; species Chroicocephalus ridibundus. The sequence continues at coordinate 50,985,748 of NC_086316.1, forward strand.
GGCTTAATGGCAGGATGATGTAGTCTGTTGTGACTAGTGCATTCCTTTCAGGTTAAACTAGGGAAATGGCATTGTGTTAAAATTCCAAGTCGCATGAATGTTTTATTGCCACAAGTGCATTCAGGCCTCAAGGGGAGTGTGTGTGGTGGGGAAAGGGGGAGGGAGGGTGACTTTAGAGACTCGGGAACTATCAGAAGAGCACTTCCCCTGGAAAATTTTACCCGGCAGCACAAAGCTGACGGGCTGCGATAGTCACTTAGACGGGTTTCGCTTTTCCTAAGCTGCGGCTGTTTAAAATCTCGCAGTCCAGACAATTAACAGCTGAAGAAAATATGACAAGACACACGCAAAGAGGTTGGGAGATAGAGGGGAAGGAATGCACCGGGAGGGAGCTGGGTTGCCTTCTCCTGTAAACTGCCAGACCTCTCCCCCGGCCCCCTCCCGCTCCCCAGCCCAAAGCCCTGGGGGGTGGGGGGGGGGAAAGACATTTTTTTTAATTTTTTTTCTCCCCCCTGTCTGCTGAAGGCCAGGAGTGATCTGTTAACTGTACACCACTGACTGGGAGGCCAAAGCAGCTCATGGTACTGTATGTTACCATTACTACTCCCTCATTCCTTTTTACATTTTTTTTTTTTTAAACATCTCTCTGTGTTAATGGTTGACGTGACTCAGGAGGATTTAATTTTAGACTGCAAAAGGGCAAAATAATGAAACGTAACAGTGCTGCACGTCTGCGAGATTTTATTTCTTTAAGGGAAATAAACTTATCCATCCAATTTGCGTTAGTTGTCAGTAACGACTTCTAGCAAAGTTTAAACAGGATTGTTTAGTAGACCAAGAATAGGGAGTTCGGAACAACAGCCATGCAGATACAGTCCTTGGAAAGAAACTTCGTTTTGAGTCATACTAGATTTTTTCACTTTCTCAGTGTTTTTATGTGGGTTCAGGCTTTTCAAGTTGTGTGTCATACATGCTTTTTAAGTGATTTTTTTATACATTGATCTGAAGTCTTCAGTTCAAAGCTCCTTGTAGTATAAATTATAGTATATGTTATACTATAATTATTTGTATGTACATGTTGCTGGTGATTAGTGTGAAAATAATCTGCATGGATACGTATATGGAAGTCTAATTGGAACCTAAGTGACAGGCAGCCTGGGAGGCGTCCCTGCCCAGGGCAGGGGGGTTGGAACTAGATGATCTTTAAGGTCCCTTCCAACCCTAACAATTCTATGATTCTATGACATTTGTGGATAGTCTGGATCTCTAAAAATCGGACTGTTTTTACAACAAGGTAGGCTCCTGTGTTTGGAGAAGTTTGTCGTGGAATGTGTGTGCTGTTCACACGTGTACACACACAGACCAACTGTCTTGTGCTTCATGCCTGTACTTCTGTGAAGTCAGTGAAGTCAAAGAAGCAGCAAGGATGTAAGTGAAGACTGATTTGGTCCCCGGTGGGACAAAATGCTCTAAATCTTTATGTGTTAAATCTGTATCTAAACATCTAGATTTGGGCGCAGAAATACTGCTGTATGCATATAAGCACAGATATCGGTTTTTACAGGCTCTATGACACTAAGGAGTGATGTGACAGGTTTTTTGTTTTGCAAGTGAGAAATGATCACAGAGAAGATTTAGTGTCTTGCAAACAGTCTTTTGCAATAACCGCATCACTTCAAAGGTTATGTATAAACTTAAGTTTATTGTTGCTCTTGTTGTTAGCATTCTTAGAGCTAGGTGGTTTGGTTTCTTGCAAGGGTTAATCTGGCCACGTATTACATGTTTGATTTCTGAATGATATGGTATTAGTGATATCAAACATTACATGCAAGGATTTGTATCTGCAAGAGTTCATAAAAACTAATGATGCTTAACATTGCCGGGTTAGCATGGAAAGTAGAGAAAGTAAGCCTGCTGTACTTAAAATAAGACGAAATTTTATAAATAAAGGTAAAAGGAACTTCTTATGTAAGTATGTACATAGCCTGTCCAAGTATGTTTACATATGCAATTTTCTACTGATATATACAATTTCTAAATTCTGCAATTAAAAATTAGTGTAGTATACGTTAGCAGCAAAGAGAAAGACTTGACTTGATTGAAATACTTTACATTATAAAGCAGATACATACTATAATTTCTCACTTGTCCACGTAACTGCCAGGAAATCCAGTTATATACGACATTTTTCCTTTAAAGACTGTAACACTAGGAAAGAAAAGAAATCCCCAGACAACCTATAGTAAACTATATCCTGTGTTACCTATTGCGTAAGAACTGTTAGGACATCTGCATTTGACTGTATGCTTTATTTCTTTTGCTTGCATAAAAAGAGATAATTTTGTCAGGTAAACAAGATGTTAATCTGATTAGTTCCCATTTATGATGGTTTGGCGGTGGTGTTTTTAAACAGTTAAATTGACAAGGCTTATGGAGGGTCATAAACTCAACAAGCAGTCAGCCATAAAGGAAAAGAATGATTTATAAATGGAATCATTACTTCGGATTTCAGAAACCATCATTAACACCTTTCATAAATTCTGAACAATATGCACTTTGAGTATGGTAGCTGTTTTGAACTATGCTGAGTACAAACTGTTAAGAGTTTACTTATGATGATCTGCAAATAAAAATTTTAAAATGACAGTTATTGAAGAAAGTGGCCGGTGATATATGCTAATAGAATGTATGTAAGTATTTATTTACGCTACTATTTGTAACTGTTAAAAATAATTTCCCGAGTCAATTGCAGTAAATTACAACTCTTTCCTAAAAACTGGGATGAAGAAAACTTTGGAAATATCCTGCAAATAGATTTCCCATATCATCCTGAAAAGAGGTAATTTTACAGGTCTTATTTTACATTGCTAGCTACAAGTCTGATGTCAAAATGAAACAGTTTTTAAATTATTTTTAAAACAGAAGATGCAATTCATCTGTATGCATAGTAATGTGGTAGTACAACTAACTTTGACTTTTCCACTCAAATCAGGACTAGCATTTCATACATTTTGCAGGCCCTTTTCTCAAGGTGCAAAATGGTAGAGAACCATTTTTGGTTTTATTGTTAAATTATAAAGAGAATAATGTGCACTCCACAACGTCTGGGAATTTCAGAGACTACTAAGCATTAATTGCTAAGCATGTTTTGGAGTTCACAAAATAGTGAGGCTGGTGTAAAGATGAAGAGATTAAAAATAATACATTTAACATGAATTTTTTTGCCTTTTGATACTTTGGAATATGCTGACTTCAGGCTTTTATATTTTGATTTGCAAATATAAAGCAGAAGCTAACACTGTATTTTACTTTGGTGCTCCCAGTAGTTATGTCTTCACCAAAAAAATATAAAAAGACATTATTTTGAGGTATGTACATTACATACACACACATATGTATGCATGTATCCGTATACATTCAAGTAGATACACATCTGTATAGACATCTACATATACATGCATGTATATACTCATCTAATTATGCTACTATAAACTGTAATGTAGACTTGTTTAAACCAGTTTAAATTTTGCTATAACTACATTGAACTAAACCAGTAATTCAATGAATGACGGCTCAGAATATGATCTGGTTTTGTAAGTTGGCTGAGCAGCTGTAATTAGCTCCATCCACTTACCACAATAAATGTGAGGTAAACATGTGTGAGCAAAAACCTCTTTCACAGAACTTTAATCGTTTGCATTTTATCTCAGGTTTTCAGTGGGCGATAAATGCAAGTGCATTTAGGTATCATGGTTAAGCTGATATGCAACTGTTTTTTAAACCATGATAATTCAATTGTGTGTCTAAACTCAAAATTAAATCTGTATGAACATGGGTAGAAGTTTTTAAAATATGTCTACATTCGGGTTTTGGACTACTATAAAGAACTGGATCTGTTTTTAGATGGATTCATGTATTTTGATGAAGCCTTCCTAATAAAGGCAGATCTTGAAAGGCTATGACTTATATTTATTTTCTCTAGAAAGATTCTTTATTTGCAATAATAAGGAAGCTTGAATTGTCATTTTGTGAATTCTTTCTTGATAGGTATTAAGATATCATTTAAGGATGAATTCGTCTCTCTCTCTCGTGTTCATGGTATGTGCACCACATCAAGAGAAGTTAATCAGAAGAAAAAAGTCTTGAAGATACAGAACTGAATATTACCAGTTGTACAGTTCTTTACAGAGGGCTTTAAGTCCAGCCCTTATATGCCATGCTCTCATGTGGCAGTCAGTATTATACTGGATTTGAAACAATTTAAAAAATCAGTGACTTCTCATCACTTGTACATACGATTTTTTTCATGCTTCCACCTGTGTTAAAGATGTGGGGTTTCTTTTGTGGATGTATATTCTTTTACGCTTTGGTCAAAATCTTCCCAGATTTTTAGAGTTTTAAAGAATTGCAACATTTTATTTTGCAAGTAGCGAAAAAAAACCCCAATGCACAGCTTTGAACCTTGTTATGTAAATAATTCTTGTTAACAAGTTCTTTCAGGGCCAAATTTGAAAAAAATTATTTGGATATTTGGGCTATGAATAAGCAAAGCACTTAGGCATGGAGTGATGTTTCATGTGCTTAGAGTTATGTACTGGGCTTATAGATGGAGTCTGCATTAGGAAAGACTGGAAAATGAGACACAGAAGAAACAATGTGTACATGTATCTACAGGAAAACTTTGACAGAAAAATACATAAATAATTTGATGTTTCATGTTGACTTTGTAGCAATGTTGATAGTTTGTTAGCTTTATTACTTGAGAGAACTTACCATCTGACTGTGGCCACAAAAATCAGTGGCAAAATGAGACAGTGGTAAGGTCCAGAAATAAAATGTTAACTGGACAAAGAACATAGTCTTTAATTTCTTTTCACTCTTTTTGTGTTGCAGTCTATCGGAAAAAAAATATTTTCAGTCTTGTGAAGATAAAATTCCCATAGTAGTTTTGGAAAATTTTCTTTTCTTGTCTTGTAGAATTGTTTCCAAAATTGCTTTAGAACGTAGACTTTTTGCTAGTGAATTACCAAGTTTAGTTATTTTTGGACTGTTGCTAGCTGTTTTCTTGTATCTTTAGGTAAGCACGTAACCTCAACCTAAGCAAGGATTTTCAGAACTACGTAGGACGGGACAGTGTGGACCCATAGGCAGACCTAACGATATCCTTTTATTTGGACAGTATGTTTTCAGCAGATTGCTCCTCTACCTTGTTAGACTTGGATACAAAGCGTAAGGCAGAAGCACACACCCCTGCACCTTCTGGGTGTGTACTAAGCCTGAACTTCCTTGGCACCACAGCTGACAAAGTACTGAGGCTACTTCCAGTCACTACATTTTACCTGCACACACACAACCCCCCTTTCCCCCCCCCCCCCCCCCCCCCCCCGTTTCATTAACAGGCCTGTAAAAACATGTTTAAAACAAATAAACAAGGTTCTCTGGGGAGTAGGCTGTCTTTAACAAAGAGAGAGAAGCAAACGAACAGGTTGCTCCTTACTTGGAAACTGCAGAAGAATGATAAAATGGTAGGAAAGACATTCCATCTAGTTCTTGTTTTGGTTTTGCATGTGGGAAGATTTTTCACAGCAGAAGTGCAGCATAAACACTGTCACTTGGTTAGTGTTATTTGTGGTGGGATGAGCAGGGAGGTATAAGGACAATACAACATGCCAACAGTTGTGCTGATTCACAGAGTAATGCATACTCCTCCCTTTTACATGTCTAGCATTATCTAAGGGACTAAATACCGTGTTAAAAGACTTAGGGTATTAGTATTTCGTTTATTTATTTAGCTAGTCATCCTCTCTACTGCCAAACAACTGGTGCTTGCACAGGCTCAGGTCGACTCAGTTGTCTGATGCAGACATGGGAGCCACCACGTCACACTATCACAAGTGTAAATTACTAGCCTCTTTCAGTTGCAGTACTTTTCTTCAGAAGCACTTCATCAGCCTTCAACAACTTCAAACCACCTTGATTAATTGATCTCACTCCAAATACTATATTATTATATTCTGTCCCAAATTACTTGTTAATTTAATATTAGGATTTTACTGATACGCTGACCATTTCTTGGGAAGCTGCACTAGGAAGGAAGCCAGGTAATAGTCTATTGAATTTTCTTACAAAATATGCTTTAAATTTTTGGTGAGAAAATGTGTTTGTAACATTTTATATAGAGCAACATGTAGGATAGTTGCAAATTTGGAACCAGCTGTAAGTATGGCCTTCAATAATGCATTTCTTAGAACAGTATTATTAGATCAGATTCATTTTTTTGCCTCCAACCTTTGTTTCTTGGGATTTTTCTTTTATTCCAGGTTGCAACTTCTGTTGCAATTTTCTGTTAGTGATGAAAGCGTTTTATACTGTATCCAAAATCTCTCCTTCTTGGCAGTTAGTGTATGGATATGAAAGTGTCATTACACTACTGACTGAAATGGTACTTCTGCCAGAGTCCTTAAGCCCCACAGGTACCTGAGTTCCTTGATCTGCACAGGTGCCTTCTCTGACTGTAATATTTTAAATGTCAGAACTGAAGCAAATGCTTCAAGCTTTGCCTTCTGCTTTAGAAATCCTCTTCTTGGATCTTTTTGTGCTAGCTACATGAGCATGGGGACCATCTGCTGATTCATCCTTGCATTTGCTCTGTGTTTCTGAAAGCATGCCTGTCTGTCATGACGAGGGTTCTCTTGGTGCCAATGGGCTGCAGCAGAAGCTTCCAATGAGGGAGAAAAACCCCAAAGCATCAGCCTGTAATTTAGTGTGCTCTAGGTAAAGAATAAAAATTGTTAGACAAAAAGGGCAGAAATTACCTCTACGAAACAGGGAAAAGAATTGAAATTAAGACTATCTCCCCTTTTCCTGAACTTTTGGTTCAGTTTTGGTATCCAGACTCCTGGCACCACCTGTGGGACTTCAGAACATGACGGTGCTTCCACAGGAATCTCAGGGGTGCTTTCCAGCAGCCCTTAAGTCCCTTTGGAACTATACAAAAATATCCACAGTGACAGTGACATTCCCACAGTGGTAGCATGTCTTCTGACCGCTACTCTGCCTGTTGCAGATTTTCCCTTTGACCTGTTCAGGTTCTGTTTCTCTTAACCTTTCCTTAATGGTCGCTGGCATCGGCCTCAAAAAGCACTCTGAGTCTCATTGTTATTTAGAAGAGGCATCTGGCTCTGGGCATTTTCCATTACCTGCACCGGTCATTGAAGTGTCTTTCATTTTCACCTCTTGTCACTGCTTCTGTCCCTTTGGCCTATCTTTTCAACTCCTGGTGAGAAGAGCATCACTCCTAATTTATTCCATGGTCAGGTCCTTATTGCCCCTGGACAGACTTGGTATGGAAAGGCAGTGCGTACATGTATGTCCGTATCTGTGTGGGGAGGAGCAAAGGATGGGGCAGGTATTTTTCTTGCAGCGCAGAAAAAGTATTGCCTCAACACCACCCCCACCCCACCCCCACCCCCGCCCCGATAAGGACATAAAAGGCTGTGCCTTCTGCCCCCCTCTCCCCTTCCTGGGTGGGTGGGAGGAATAAAGGTCAGGAGGGATAGATGGGGAAAAGCCTTCACGCTTGTTGTTCTATCTTTTGTTTCTGCTGATGATACACAAAGCAAGTTGTAAATAGCTCCTTCACACAGAGTTGTTATTCCTTTGAGAGAGATACTGCAGAGTAGCTGTGCTCTCAGCACTGCTATGCCCCAGGGATCAGACAGGGACACTTTAAAGACCCTTTTCATTCATTTCTGCGTTTTTGACAGAAAGAAATTTAGCTTTGTATCAGACAAATGTCATCCCATCATTAAAGCTTGAACGTTATTTCAGAAATTTTAGTAGGAGTCAGCACAGTATCAAACAATCTCAAACTATGAATTTGCATGACATAGAGTCCACAGTGTTTGAATCCTCTTACACTGCCTGCCATCTACACCATAGCACACAAATAAAAAGAACCAAAGAAAAAAAAAGACAAGTCACGTACAAATTTTATTTTAAATAAAAGTAATAACAGGAGTAATAACAGGGTTTAATTCCATTTATTCTCCCATCAGTCAAACGAGGTTCACAAACCTGGATAATATTAGAATTCATGAAGTGAAAGACACTAAATGCTTGGCTAATTATACTTGTTCTCAACCTGGTTTTAATATTTTTACCACTTGGGAATATAGATGACAAAACAGATTGTAGTGTACGTTTCTGTATTAAATGTATCAGAGAATAGTTTTTAATTCCTGGGAGATAAACTTTGTCTGATATGTTTTTGTGTGACTTAAAATGTGTTCAGGGAGCTTCTGTGTATACTGGTATCTATTTGCTAACATTCAGAGTATTGTCTCCACCTTCTTGCCTTCCCTAGAGCTTGAAATGTGATGCTGGTTGTATTGTTAATTTTTATAGTTTAAAATCAATAAAGTCCTCAACTTTTGATATACCTAACACTGATGCAAAACTTACTGTCTGCTACCCTGGAGTTCCGCGAATATCAAGGGCCATTTTGGAAAATTCAGGTCTAGTCTGAACTTTACTATAATGGGTCATTGCATATAATAATTAGGAGTGGAGGGAGGCCAGGGAGTCTAGAGAGTTAGGGTGCAGAACAGATCCAGAAATTGCTTTGTCCTATATTGTTATGCGTATTGTTTTAGAACAATTACAGTGATGATCATGAGTAGAAAAGCAAGATGGTGCAGTGGGATGAAGAACAGCTCATGGAGTCATTAATTTTTGATGGTCTGTGAAGCACTTGGTGCCTTACAGAGAGCTGACTAGTCGTGTGGTGCTGGCTTTCTTCTTTGCTTTCTGCTGCTGAGCTGCATGAACATTTTCCTGCTGGTACTTTTGCATGTATACAATCACTGTGGGATGTTAAGTAACTGCAGGTGGGAGGGGAGGTGCTGCACATGACCGTAAGTGGGAGAAGTGGTCCACACAGCATTTTGTCTCTTAAGATGTTGTCTATGCTCTTAAGCAGCATGAAGCAGAGGAATCCTTGAAGCAGAGGAGAAAGAAAAGCTGGAATATAAATGCAGAGAGATGTGAGCTAGTTTCTGTAGGATACTTTCATTAAGGAAGAACAGAAAGATGTAGTAATGGAAAATGAAAAGTCACTGGGGTTGAGCTGCCCACACTGAATAGGAAAGCAAAAGGTGAGAGCTGAAGAAAGATGACTTAATAGCTTGAAAAAGGATAATGGAGAAAGTCCCACATACATGGAACAGCGCAAGTGGAAAGAAAAAGGACTGATAAGAGAAGTGAGGACTAAGACCATGTTATTTGGTAGCTGCAGGGTGCTAAAATACATTATCAAAATGAATCACTGGAGTGCATTCAGGTCCACTGGTAATTCAGGTGTGAAGGTACTTTGTTAAGTCTTTCTGCCTCCATGAAGAAATTTGAAAACTAGGATGGTAATTTCGAATTAGTTACGGGTCTAAATTGGAAACTGAGAACAATGATACAATATTAGTCTACTTCCTGGAGAAAGTGAGTGCTTTTGGCTGCAGTGTCTTGGTCCCTTGCAGTTCAGAGTGTGCTGAGCTAGACAGTGTCTGTAAAACTGCACATTACGGTAACTAAGATAACCTGAGCTTCAAGACACAGGAATAAACCTATGTCATGTCACAGATGAAAGTGACCATGGGATGCCAAAATACAGGAGCTGGCGATTATACTAAAAGCCATAACGGTCTTGTTACAAAGAGAACATAACTTGAGCCTCTGAGGTTGTCCAGTTGATTAGATAAGAAAAATAGCAATCTCATATAAAAGTCTGTGGCTCCTTTAGGAAAACAAAACACTCTAACTTTCATTTTTACAGTTAATAGTAGATCTAATAGATCTGTTTCTGAAGTCTTGAAAAAGATACATATTTTTATATTCTGTGAGGTCCTATGAATACTTCATTTCAAACACAGAATTTTGCCTGTGCAGTAGTTTTCTGGAAACTGAGTACTTCTGCTACATTAAAGAGGTCAGTTGTGGTTGCCGTGTTGCACTTGATGGTGAAATACCACACAAAGTTTCAAACACTGTGACTCTCCATTCTTTGGATACATTCTTGGACTTCAATTGCTAGACTGCCCAAAACGAAAGGACTTTCATGTGAAGCATGGGTTATCTGTCCATTTAAATGAGTTGTGAAATGGATTTTTCTGAGAGCTGTGAAAGGGAATGAATGCTGGCAAGGCCGGGTGTTTGAACACTCACACTTTGTGCCGCGCAACCTTTGGTCCATCACAAAGGAAGCTGACTGGTAATGCTGGATTATTGCAAGTGTGTATCAGGTCACTACTGGTTTTTAGTCCATCTGAGGTTAAGAGTTCAGTGTAAACTAATGGTTTACATAGGGAAAGCATAAACATTCAGATAGGACCTGGTACTGCTTTAGCCTTCTTATCAAGTTGCCCTTCTGCTTTCATTTTGTTGTAATAGCTCTGGAATGCCTTTATGTCCTTCCTCCACTGCCATCTCTGTGTAGTCTTAGTGTCCATGCCCCTGCCATAGAAAATCTCCTAATCTGATTGAGACCTGTTACCCTTTTTCACGTGCCTTCCTAAAGTCACAATCATTTTTCTAGGCCTACAAGCTCCAAAAAAAATATCACTACATAGGACTGCAGAAGGAAGTTGCCTGAAGAAATTTTCCCTTCAGTTTCACAGCGTGAATGGTCTTTTGGTATTTGTCTTCCAGACTTTTAAGTTCTTTGGACACAATAGGTGTCTTGCACAGTTGATATTTGACAAACAATGGCACTGAGAAAAAAGGGTTTCTTGCCTTCAGGATTTATTTTTTTTCTTTTTAAGGAGTAATGTCTCAACAAAGTCTGTTCCCACTTTGTTTTCCAGAGTAAGGACTTCACAATCTAGCTGTGGTATTTCAACTTTCTCCTTCCAGGTGGTACTAAAATTTTGTTCAGGTCATCCCTTTTCTCTTGTGTCATCTGCTCAATAATCCTGCTGGTGAGTGTAGCAGATTGTTACATCTTGCTCATAGATTTGATTCTAAATCTTTCGTATATCCTAAACATTCTGTTTCACCAGTTTTTGAGAATACCTTCACATAAATATTATCCCATGAAGGCATCCTTTACATTTCAAATTATTTAAATTCTTGCCAAAAAGAGTATATATGTATATGTATATGTATATATATATGTATATGTGTATATATATGTATATGTATATAAAGAGTATATATATATATATGACAGAAAGATTTGTTTGTAGGAAAACGTTTTATACTGTTAATGATGACATTAAAGTTGTGTTTTATTTAAGGGTAGTAGTATACCTAGCACTATACGAATAAGCAATATTAGATGAGCCCCTCCTGTAAACACTCATAACCTAAAAAAATGTTCGGAGTGATCCAGTCGTGAAACATGGTGGACCTAGGAAGACTGTCTCTCTGGGCATTGCAATGGACATTTAATGGTAGGACAGAGATGACTTTCCCTAGGTGGCTTAAGGTTTTTGTGCTTCACAGAAGAAATTAGTTGTTTTAAAGAACAAGTGGAATGCAGTGAGAGCAACTGCCCAGGTGCGATAAAGGACGTGGAAGAAAGTCTGAAGACAAGAGCTGGCTAACTCTTAGACAAGGGAGGAGGAAGGCTATGGGCTTCAGGGAGCAGAATGAAAGGAATATGATGGGGCACAGAAATGTAGCCAGAAGCAGAGTTGTTCAGAGCCTTGAAGTTTAGGATGAAGAGCCTGGACTTGAATCAGCTTCCTTTACCTTCCACATCAAAGAAGGGAGTGACATGATCCAGGCAATAGGTGAGAAATCCCTTATACTACAAGTTTCATGCTACATTAGTAGGAAATGTACTTACAAAGCCGAAGCATTTAAGAGAGAAAAAAAGATTACGAACAAAATGATCTATAGATAAAGAATATTAATTTGACATTCAAGCCACAGTGTAGTTAGTAGCCATCTTTTGGTTGGCGCTGTTTCTGTGGCAAAAGCATACCTGCACAGTAATGTTTATCCAGAGCATACAGTGAAGAAACGGGTCCACATGGCATTGATTTTGTGAGGTGAAAAAGCATGCAGCACACTGGCTTTGTAAATATAACTTGTTTCCTGTGTAGTTTTATGCTCAGAATTAGGACAGGTCAACCATGGAAAAACAGAGACAGCCTTCAATTTTGTTTTAGCAGCCATCAGCTCTTGGTCACTGGCATTTTTTTGCTTGAAAGCAGCTTGAATAATGCAAGGTGTTGCAGTTTGTCTGTGTGTTAGTGTGCCTTGTAGTGGAGCGATCCGAATTAGCTTCTATGCCAAGAAGCAGCCCAGGTGCAGGTTCACAAAGCTCTGTGTGGGCTGGTTTTCTCAAGAGGAAAATAAGGTAACTTATTCTGCCATTAGAAGGCAGAAATGAACTGCTCCACAGTCATTCAGAATGTTTTCATTGCCTAAGTTCATCTGCATCTTAGCTCTACTATCACTGCATGACAACCTGCAGTGTAGAGAACTCCGACAATAATTTTTAAAGACGACTCAAAGTGATAATAAGTGATACGGGTTTGAGACGCACATAGTTTGAATTTTTGGCGGAATCTATATGTTTTATTGTTTCATTCAATAGAGAGGATTTGCAGGGGACATTTGGAAGCTTCTCTCAAGCAGAGTTACAAGGGAGAGCAGTGGTCTAGAACCTTATTTTCTCTGTGTGTGTGTTGACGTTGCCTAGTGAATGTTGAGAGTTGGGTTTGCAACTGCTGGAAACCACCATTGTTTCCACTAAAAATAAAAAGATGCTTCCAGCATTGAAGGAGAGACGAATGCTTCCCTTGATCCAGAAATTGTCAGATTTTAAAGGGAAGATTTTGTCCAACCCTCTCTTTCCCCTTTCTATGTGATATTTTTGTTTAAAAAACCCAACACAAACAAGCAAGCAAAATAAAATAAACCTCACAACAACTAATGGTCACATATTAATTAACTGAAACCTATTTGATTTTGTAAACCTACTCAGATGAGAGAGTGCTCTCTCCCTCTTGTCCAATCAGTGATGAAGAGAGAGGTTGTTCATAACGGACCTGAGGCAGACCATAAGGAGTCCATACATGCATACGTACATACATACATACATACATTTTTATATATATATATATATATATATATATATCTGTACACACACTTAGAGAGTGTACTCCAGGCCCCATGTGTTTTCCTTGGAGGCTAAGGAGAGCTGGAGGTGATGCCATGGTGGCCAATGGATTGGTGTTTCTCACTTCTTAGAATACTACACAGCAGAGCAGTGAGCAGGGTGAGAAGTGTGTGTATATCTTAATATGTCTATGCGTGCGTATATGTTTTATTAACATATAAAAACAAGCATAATCCTGAAGTGCAAGCAGAACAGCAAACTTGCAACAGCCATTGAAGTTCACTTCCAGTTTAAATAGTAACCCTGCCGACTTTTCAGTACGTATCTGGTAGAGCAGTAGTTTATTAATGTTTAGACGGTGTCTTGAAGATTTTTTTAAGTGTTGAATGTTGTCACTGTTACTCATCTCTTACTGTCATATGTGACTTTATGGGCAGCTAGTTAGGGAAATCTAGCAGTTGAAAATGTTTATTCCATTTGTTGTCCTTACACTCCTGATGCAGAACTTTTCAGTGTGCTGTATTATTTCTAATGCTTTACTCCCTTTTGCTCTGAATTTTTCAGAATTCAGTTTCTCTGATGGCAAAGACACCCTTTCTCCATCCTAGCTCCTGTACGGCTAAACACCCTTGCCCATTCACCTTTCTATTGCTACTGTCACAACTGTTTATTTGGCTCTGCTGTACACGAGGTCTGTGGAATGATCTGAGGTGAAATCACCTTTTTTGAGGTTTTTGGAAACAATTTTCTGAGCTAACTCATCCCTGAGGTTATCTTTTGTGATCTTTTGTGATCTTGAAGTACTAGAGCAAATTTAAGCCTGCTTCTGAAGCTGCCCGTATTACCAAGAATAATGATTCATGTAAATTTATGCTCTGAAGCCTATACTCTCAAATGTAGTGAGAGTGAGATAACTCAAAGCATAAATGGGATGGGTAAAGCCAGCATCTGATATATAGCTAATTGTTAGAGGAAAACTGAACGAAAGCTAAATCAGCAGAATTATTTCAGTTACACATGTGGAATGCAAAAAAAAAAAAAAGAAAAAAAACCCAAACGCCATGCACAGTAAACAGTGTGTTTCCCTACCCACGCCCATATGTGTGGAAGCACTTTCCTCCCTGGCGCCCTGCTATACTTGCTTATGCCAATGAAACTTAATGATATGCCCTTATTGATATGCTGCTGCTGATGGACTACCCTAAAGCAGCCCCACCCCGCTGCCCCTCCTTTCTCACTGTCTGCAAGTTTGGAACCTGAAACTTCACTGCACTGTGGCGCATTCTCAAGGAGAACAGTTGTCCTTAATGTAAAGGATGGGTGCAACTCGTGCAACATTGTACACAAAGACATATATGTAGATATATGTCATATCTGTATATATAGACCTGTCTGTCTGTCCATCAGTCCGACTATCTCTCTACCTATATATATCTTTATAGGGATAGGTTTGTTTTTTTTTTTCTTTTCCAGTTAAAATACATTTCATTGCATTTTGCTGTTTTTTACAACTCCTATGATTAAACTAAAAGGAACTACTTGAAAGCAATTTTGCATGCCTGTTGGACTCAGTAAATGCCACTGTTGCGATGTCTTGATGTAAATATCGAGGCAACATTTCGCTCCCAGTTTATGTGTAATATCTTGTGTTGTTTCAGATGTTTGAGGTCCTTCCTTGTATGAGTGGGGTTCTTTTCCCTTTTTTTTCCCAGGCATACTGGAGTACAAGTGCAAATTTCCATAAAATTTAAATAAGGCGCTTCCTGTAATAATGAATAATTGTGGCTGCTCTCTGGTCTGCATTGTAATTAACCGTGATCAGACTTGTTTGGGGGAGATATTGTTCCTGTTACAATTTGACAGGCTACTGTGATTTTGCCAGATTAAACAACCTGCAGCATTTACTTGTAGACTCACAGGGACAAGATGTGCTCCTGCCGCAGCAGCTTCTTCTTAAAAGCAGCAAAAGAATGAATTGAAAGCTACCTGTGAAGGGCCATCAGTTGTACCAGTGAATGCAAACCTATACATTTTTTGTATGTTGTAATGACTCTTTCCCTGGGAGTGTTCGTGATATTGTACAATGTGATACTCGAGAATTAGGCAGTAAAATCTGGCATTGTGGCTCAGAAAGGGCAAAGTGATTCTTATATTTTTTATTTAGCAGATATTTCTACAGGGTAAATAGAATCTCTCTGGAAAAAAAAAATGGGGGGAAACCCCGAACAAAAACAAAAACAAGTGCAGAACTACAGAAGAACCATAAAAAATAGCCCTAAATAAAAATACTTTCTCTCTTAGAAACAGCAAGTGACCTTGTGCTCAAACGCAGATGCTGTATGCAGTAGAGTGATCTCTGTGGACTTGGTAGCATTGTATCTGGCCACTTGGTCAACCTCTGTTTTTCTGTCTCTCTCCTTTTTTGGGTTAAGAACTGTTCAAAACATTACTGTCTAGTTACTGTGGTGTCTTTCATTTAGATTCTGTTTATTGACTAAACCACAAGGATTCCTGCCCAAAGTACCAGGCAGCCTACGCTTGAGTGATTTTGATTTTCTAACATCAGCCCTGGGGTTTATTTGAAAAATGTACATACACTGCAGCTTTAACAAGTCAAGTGACTGCATGATTTTGACCACGGAGTAAAGTATATCTGAAGATCATTAAATTAAAAAAAGCCGGGGGGGGGGGGGGGGGGCGGGTTGGGGAAGGGGGGATAAATGTAGTAGTCATTGTACCAGCACTGTGCATGTGTGACACATGTTTTTTGTCTTTTCATCTTCCACAAGAGCCAGAAAGTTTCCTGCCGTTCTCTTTCCAGCTATTGACAAATGATTGCCAGATGTGAGATCTTTGCAGTGCTCTTTCCCCTTCGCAAACCTGCAGTGATGGGATATTCGATTCTCCCTCGCCCATTTCATCTCCTTTCCACATCTGCCAGGGACACACAGGCAATACATCCCTACATGAGAGTTTAAAGTTTATTCAGCTCCTCCACTCCCCCCAATAAAACATTCAGAGACAACAGAATGAAGTCCATGTGACTCTCCATAAATCTCGATGCATTTCAGAGTAGGTTGGGGTTTTTTTATTTGTATGCAGCTAGGTAAGTGTGGTCTATTTGTTGGTGTGTACTTTATATATGAACTTAAACGCACATATATATGCATGCGGATATGGAAAAGGTAAGTAAGTTTGAGACTGCTCAGGAGTTCCTGTCGTTGTCACATTATATGAATTTCTCCTCCTCCTGATGCTGAAAACAAAGCATAACATTTACAGGATCGTCTGCTAAAGTGATTGTAAAGACCAACTAAAAGAACATCAGTGATGACCTCTGTGCTGTGAGAGTTTTTAAAACACTTTAAAAAATAAGTGAAAAAAACAAGCCTGTGACAGATTATAGATGATGTGTTACCTCTTGCTTTCCTCCAGTCTTGCTACTGGATTTTTAGGAAAATTCTGAAAAGACTTTCCTTCAAAGTAACTTTTAATAATCCAAGTGAAGAACTAATTTTTATCTTAACAGAAATAATTCTGAAATGGCCACACACATAATCAGGCTCAAGTACAAAGCTTTTCTGGCACTGCTATCTGGAGTTTGTATTGATGGGGGATATTTTTCCCTTCCAAGTCTGCCTTTAAGTATGTTTAACAAAAAAACAAACCAAAACAAAATAAAATTAAAAAAAAAAAAAGAAAAGAGAGAGAGGCAGAGAGACAGACAGACACTCCAGCTCCTGACCTTCCTATCGGGTGGGCTAACACAGGTGGCCTTTCTGTTTTAATACTATGCTTTTGGCAAACTGAGCAGCCCTTCGGTCCATGACACAGATCAGCATTTTTTTTAATTAAAAAAAAAAAAGTCGATAGAATGTCTGCCATATGTGCTCAAAATAGTGGATGGAATTTCAGGAACAGAGATGCTTGTTTTTTAATCTTAAAAATGCAAGACACTTGCCATTTTCATATTCCAGGGTTGTAGTTGCACAGTTGTTACTCTTTCTGCCCACGCATTTTAAGAGATGGAGCCATATCCTCATTTTCAGAATGTCCAGACTCACAGCTTCGCTTTGTTTTCCCCATGTAAGGTGTCTAGGTTCATCCTGTAGAGAAAAATTCCTGAATCTTGTGAGAGGAACACTGTAAGGGAAAATCTTCTTTGGCTCACAGAGCAAAATAAAACCCAAAACCCAAGCTGAATGTGAGTGAAACTTTTCTAAGATTCAGGATTTTTTGCATTCTGCTTTTGCAGATGATGGGATAGTGAGATAATGTCGTAGGTAAGAGTTTATTGCCCATGTGGTTGCCATTTTAATTTCTCCTTTATTTTCCCCACTTCCCCCCACCCTTTTAAAGAAAGGACGGATTATTTTTGAAAGAAACAGAGAATTTAACACCTTGAAGGTTAAGGCAAACAGTTGTTTGTCTTTTTCATAAAACAATCAGGCTTGAAACTCCAGTAGGAGGAGATGAGATCCTTCAAGTTCAGAACGCTTCACTTAATTTGTCCTTACTAATGCACTGGCTGGTTTCTCATGTCTTCCTTCTTCTCTCACCACGGTTACTCGGGGAGGTAGAGAGGTGCTAAGCAATGGAGGTGTCATCCGGCCTGTGCACTGAGGGAACGTCCTTCAGAGGACGACTTGTCACTAGCCGTCAAAGAAGAGAGTGGCTTTGTGGTCTCTGAACATCTGGCAGCGCTGCACAGGAAGCTGAGGGGGTGTCATTAATTGTGATGAAATAATTTAAACCATCAGGAATAAATGAGGCTGTTAAGCTAAGTTCAGATTCCATTTGCTGTGCACATGTGTCTAGCAGCCTGTGCGCAGCTAAAAAAAAAGAAATGAGTTATATTAGCTTGTGAGCAGAAGTGAAACAGATACTGTAAATGAAGTGAGTTACAGTGTGATGACATCATGTAGAACAACATTCAGAGAGTGAGTTTTGTAAAATCAGCATGCAGGAAAGTGGTATGTTACTTTGATAAAGTCTTGCTTAAGATCACACCTGATGATGATGGATAAAGCAAAGGATGGTCTGGTGCAGGATTTGCGAAGCTTACTGTGCAGTTTCAAAACAGCCTAAACAGAGCTTTTGCCTACAGATGCTAGTGCAGTTTATCTGTTATTTTATACCTGCCAGTCTGTTAACTTTGTAACTGGACCAAAGCAGAGATATTCACAAATAAGCGGTTGGGCCCCCTACACAGAGAGATACTTTTGAAATTTTGTTAGTTTTATTTTGCCGAAGGGAGAAGGGCCATTTATTAACATGTGATTTTCATATCCATGCATCAGTTGTTTTATAAAATGAAGAAATTACACTGCACAGGATTTCAGGGAAATAGATAATCATGAACTGTTTGAAACAAAGAGATGCGCTGGATAAAATGTCTCAATTTGCTTTTTGCTTGGACATTCCTCAAATAAAGAAAAAAATTATCACCCCTCACAAACTTGCAGAGAAAATGGCTATGCAGAGTCAGATTCGTTTGGACAGGTGTTAGGTGCAAACGCAGTTGTTTCTAATCTGAATGGACAGACACAATCTGACTTTTGCTGACTAGCGACAGTAAGCAGAAACGGTGGAAAGTGGTCATTGTGGGCATCTCCAAAGTAAAGAATTTTCAAGAAGTTAGAGATTTAGCCCAGCCACTTCCTTTGGCACCTGGAATAATACTGCAGGTCTCTAGCTGCAGGTAGGACACACAGCCAGAGGTCGCAGCCCGTGCTTTGGCTATCAAGGGGATACCGACCGCTATTCCCAGAGAGCAGGTAGACTGCTCACAATGGTGCAGCTGGAAGCCTGCTTTAAATTCTGCCAGTTACTGGCAAAATATTGTTGGGGTTTCTTCCTGTGACCTGAGGAGAGCACGGGTAAATGTTTGTTTATTTCTTCTGCCTTTCTGAGGAAATGTTACAGTCAGCTTCTAAAATTGTGCTAACTTGGGTTCCATTGTCCAGTTGCCTGTTTGTGGACTTCCAGTTTTCTTTGCTCAATTCCTATGTGGTCCTTCGGCATCTAAAGACAGAGTACTTGAATTCCCAGTGGATGCCCTTAGGTATTAACAGAGGTACGGCTGGCATCCCTGACTAATTTTTCCACTTCTCTCAAAGGAGTCAGTGCCCCAAAATAGTCATCAGAAAATAGTAATTTTTTAAAAATCGATAATTCTTTTGGACTTTAAAACTTATTTTCATTAGTAAAAATAGATGTATTTTGTGTAAGTCACTTCTTTTATCTTGTCTCATGGTGCCCAAGCAGGATGCAATGGTACAGCAGGTGGTACAAAATTATATCTGGTCATAGGACAGTGTAAGGATCACCAGTCTTTGTTGTGTATAAACCTTTCAAGGCTTTTCCTTCTCATTCCATACCCTGTAGGTGAAGTAACTGTTTATTTTAGTATGGAGATATTAAGGGAAAACTTGCAGCAACAAACAGTCACATATATATATATATCTTTGACCCAAAGCATTTTTAAATTTCTAAGTGTAAGTTTTGTACCAGTGCTTCCTTCTGCCTGAAACGCAGAAATCGATGCTGTGGTTATCGGCGAACTCAGGTTTGTATCAGAGCATTCTCCGGAGCGCTGGGAGGCTGTTGAGAAAGCAGGTGGGAGCAGGAGTCAGGAAGGGAACACCTGAGCCCAGTAAGGAGACTGGCTGAACGCAGCCCAAGTCCTGGAGGTGCTGAGCGCTTTTTATCCCATTTGAGGTTCCAGGTAAGATGGAAAATTGGTGCATGTCAGGTTAAGGGGTCTTAATATGCCTGTATGTGCTGAACTGCAGGCCGGTGAATTAGAAAAGTTTGGGTTTGGACAGTCAAAATGTTACCAGTATTTCTAAATGAGAAGCATATTAAATATTTTCACCCTGGAGTGCTTTAGTGGCCGTAGCGTAAGTCATACCTCACCCTGAATATATTTCAAGTGTTTCTGCAGTAGGTATATGGCATGTAGTTTGGCTGCTATATAGTTGCAGAAAACGAAGACTTTTGTTTTTAGTTGTTTCTGCTGTATCTGAGATACTGGAGCTCCCTCCCCATCCTTTCAAAAGGAGGGCTTTTTCCTTTTTAAAGCTTTTGCAACCCCTCCAATTTATGCTCTGGCCTTCTAGACTGTCACTTTCCTTCTCCCTAATCCCTATCATGCATCAAGCACATTTGTTTATATCCTGCTGGAAGCTGCGAAGGAACAATTCTTCAGTAATGTCACTAGAAAATGAATAAATAAAAGCTTTGTGTCCTCTAGACTAGTTTCTTTAGGCTAATATACACCAAGAAACATTTCTGAGGAACACTCTCTCTGTGTGTTTGTTTTAGATTAGTTAAATAATTGGGTTAAACTATGACAGAGTGGAGGAGGAGTGGGAAAGAACAAAATTAAGAACTACAGAGTGAACGGATAGCGCTGAAGACATTGTTAAAACTTAGCAGCCTAAGTGTAAAAGTAAACCCCGAGAATGGGAGGCGAGGGTGGTTGTACTAGATGAATATAAACGTTAGTCTGCTAGCTGCAGTGAAATGCAAACTGTTCAAGTTGCTTTAGTATTTATAAAATACGATTTTAAGGGCCCTGTTTTCTCTTGCAGGAATAAACAAGCCATCCCATCCTTCTGAAATCATATATTAGGCTGAAAAATATTCAGAGATGTAAATTGAGCCCATTTTGTGCATTGAAGATAAATGCACATTTAAGTCAATTTACTTTGTTTTGCAAAGCTGTTCTGTGAGGTTCATGATGTAATAGCAGAAATATTGTGATTATGGAACAAGATTTCTTGCTATATTTTTATCATTTATTAGGGTCCTTTTGTTTGTCAATTCTGATAACAACTCTGAAGGAAGTTGCTCAGACTTCTGTGTAAAAGAGCTACATGCTTGACTCTCAGTTACTGTTTAATTTTTTTTCTTTCCTCGTATGGGAATTGTGTTCTTTTAACCCATTGTCCCCTGCCTCGTTAAGTACAAATACCCTCCAGACATTGCCTTCTCAAGGCACAGCAAAAAGTTCATTATAAATGCAGCTCACTGTTTGTGGGCAGTACTGTGTTGTGCTGTTTTGGTACAAAAATATTTCACGCGCATGTTAAGTTCAGTAGATATTCCTTATGTAAACCAAAGAGGTGTTCTTTGATGTTCAGACAAACCATGCTTTTAGCAACTTACCATAAAATTAGTGGTTAAGTTATGCGAGAAACTCCCCTCGAATGCTGCAATAGTTGGTGACAGTGTTGTTTTATTACTGGAAAAAACGATAAAGTAGAAATCGAAATACATGCATTTGAGCAATTGACAGGTCCACAGAACTATCCTACATATGGCACCAACACTGACACTAACTGAATTACAGGCTTGGAGCACTGGAAGGATTGGGACCTAATTTTGGACCAGGGAGCTAATGGAATAACATGCGCTCTGCGTGTCCAAATACACGAGGCACCTGCAGCTTCCACTGATTTCAGTGACATTTTGGAAACCAAGCAGTTACGAAGAGCGGGCCAATAGGGTTTTATTCCCATTAAATAAATAAAGAAGATTTTTCTGAGTGCTATTTCAATGGCAGCTGGCAAAGAAAAAGCAGCATAACTTTTTGCCTGGTTACATCCTCCCAAAGTTTTAATGCCAAGTGTATATATTTTCTTTTTGGGAACTGATTTGAAACAGCCTTCCTTCTATGGGATCAACAGGTAGCACAAAAAACCATGTGATTCACTTACAAATATTATTTTTATAAATTGAGCAATTAGTGTCTGATGTGGCAGGCATTCCTAGACTTATCCTTGAATTGTGCTAGATTTATTCCAGTTTAGAATGAACTGATGAAGTAGAACTCCATGTATGACAAGGTGAAGTGCTACTTGTAGATTTATTCTGTGCTAAGAAATAAAAAATGGCCATCCTAATGCTAATTAAAAAAAAAAAAGTTCCTGGAAAATTTAAGCATTTCCTTTTGAAGAGGCTGTGGTGTCTGCCTCTAGATTTTCTTAAATGAAGCAACTTCTTAGTACTGATCTATCTCTCATCACCATCCTTATTAATTGTTAAGAGTATGTCTCATTCCTGTGGTTTATGAATCAGTAGTTGCTGCAGTTTTTTGAACAAATTATCCATGAATTATTTGTTTGGTGTTTTCTTAATGAAAAAAAAAAATGGATAATAAGATCACATAACAACAAGGGTACAAATTCCTTGTAGCATTATATCTGGATTTTTGTTGAAAGGCCTTAAGCATGGCAATGGTACTCAGCACAAATTTTTCACAGTCACAGTTGAGCTAGAGATAGATTTGATCTGTTTCCTAGAAGTTAGTCAGGCCAACTGTTATTCTGCCTTTACCAAAATAGGAATATACCAATTGGAGCTGAGGTTTATAGTGGAAAACCGGAGCTGCGTGGACAGGAAAGAAGTGGGGCTGTTAAAGTGTTTAGCCTACACTGAGGCTGCTCATTTTCTGTTAGATCTGTGATAAGAATTACACAAATAATCGGATAGATATCACTGCTAGATCTGGGAGAAAATAACCTTCAATATAATAATTTTCTTTAAAAAGGAGTGGCAAAAGAAGGAAAAAAGAATTATTGCATCTCTTTTCTATCCTTTGCCCACATCAGCCACTTTCTTTGCCTTGAATCAATGCTTTTCCCCCTGGTTTTCAGTTTTTTATGTGTTTTCAAAGTAAATAGATGTAGATCTTTACTTTGTATGGTGCTTGCATTCTATTACTTAGGTATTCTTCCTCACACATGTAGGTGTGCTTTGTTGCCTAGAAGGGAGGTTGGAGAGAGCAGGTGAACCAGGATGGATGTGTACCAAAAATGAGCATCTAAACAGATGGCTGCCGTTCTGCCACACTGTGGCAACAACCACACTCTATCTCTCCGTCCTTCTGGGACTTGTAGGTTGCCATCAGGAAAGGGCAAAGACTCATTAAAGCTGAAATTGTCTGAGGACAACATTTTTCTCTTCATAGAATCATAGAATATCTCAAGTTGGAAGGGACCTATAAGGATCACGGAGACCAACTCTCTTTTTGCAAGTAGTGAAAGCAACCAGTGCTGGAGACTGGTAAATATCCCAGCATATGCGACTGGGGCATGCTTTTGGGATCATATGGTAGCTACCTGCAAAGGGTTCTGCATGTGATTTTGCATTTCAGAGGTAGGTGATAGCTCCTAAATTTTGCAAATGTCTGGCTTTGAAGATGAAATTATGTAAACACTCTTCATGAATTACAATGGGGGTGAAGCAACATGATTTTTTTTTGCGGTTTATTTTTTGTTGCTTATTTGATTGATTCCATAGTGGGATACTTTTTATTTATGTATTTATTTTCATAAATTACCAGGTAAGAGACATTGGATAAGCAGATGAAACAAGATCAAAGATTAAGGCAGAGGGCCTTAGGGTGAAGCTAAATTCTTTAATGCTGTATTCGCTTGTATAGCTGTAGAAACCACCCAGTACTCTTCCTGCTCTTTTCTGTGCTGTACAAGGAGTAATGAGGAGGAGCTCAGAGCCTCCAAAACTGGAAACAAATGACAGTGCTAGATGCTGTCACCAGCTTGACTGACTGTGGGCACTAGTGTAGAAATAAGACTTAACTACCTTTTAAAAAAGTTATTTTTCTTTATTGTTATGACTGCGTTCATTATTTGTATTGCAGTGGTGCATAGAAGCTCCAGCTATGGGCCAGGAGTCTGGTCACTGTACAAACACAGAACAAATCTTATTTTCACAGTGAAGCAATCCCAGAGTGGGATGTTGCAAGTACTGTAAATCTTCATGCCAACCATTTGTGATGATGTATCAGGAACTGTATGCTCACTGATCCAGAAATAAGAAGAGAACTTCAAAAGAAGGGGTGGAGGAAAAGAGAATCATATTAGCTAAAATTTCATGTGCTTAATTCAATTTTCATTTTGCTTTGCATATTACTTTGAAATTTCTGGTGGCATGTCGAAGGCGGCCAGCCAGGCAGATGTTGAGGAAGGAAACTGAAGAGGAGGTAACACAGTTCAGTTGTATGAGACTGATTTAAGTTATCGTTTTTGGAGGTTTCCTAGGTGGTCAATAGTAGTATGAGGGGCTTGTGTTTGTTTTATTCACACTGAAACCTATTAAGCATCTAGGAGAGCTGTTAAGAGCTATTTTTTATCAGATACCTGAGTCTACCAGTGTAACCAAATACTGGTAACAAGGCATAACAAAACGGGACCAGAGCCTCATGATGAACTTTGTAGGCAAAACCAGAGAAGCCTCTGCAGGCAAAACGGAATCTGAGGTGCACTTACAGGCAATAAGACACTTCCTAACTTTAAGTGTACTGTGGGAAGATGAGATGGAAGTTTATGTTTACTTTGAAAATAGTTGACTTTTGGGGTTGAAAAAGTGAACTCATGGCTTAATGTTTACTTTGTATCTTGTTCTCTGCCAGCCTTTATCTAGTAATACTGACTCACTCTATTGAATCAACCCAGTCAATATATGAAGTATTGTATACCTCATAATTACATTATGACCTAAAAATGTGAAATGAGGTTTACGAATAGCTGGTAGTCTGCAAGCCCTTTAAAATCTTAACATGTTGATACCGTGACTAATTCTAGTCCCCTCAGCACAGCCTGAGATATTTTCCTTTGTATGAAAATTGTGGGAGAGGTTGGAGAGAAATTACAATACCATAAACCACTAGGTCAAGTTATTCAGATCCAGATTTGATCCATTGTCATCTATTTTTCTATATGTCATCTATATGCTTGTGAAATATCAACTCATTTTGGCAGAGACCTGCTCTGAGTTACAATCAATTTAAAATCTGAGAATCTATCAAAACCATATTCCTAGCTGTAGCAAAATGTATATTTACATTACAGTCTGTCCAACATGAGTAATGTCAACAATATTACAGCGTACATTTTATTCCAACTAGCAACAGTAGCTCTATCCAAGTTCCAATCAGAGGTACAGTGTAAACACAAAACTAAGTTTTATGTCCTGCAGTGGTAAGCCAGTTATGTTCTGTTGTTTTGTTTGTTTGTTTGTTTGTTTTAAAAATATATATGTGTTTGTGTGTGTGTATGTGCATCTGTGCATATAACTATTACAGTAGTTCTTGCAGATGCACTTACTTGGATTATTTTGTAGCCAATGACTTACCCTGAGATTCTTTTGCATTTTAGTTATAAACATAGAAAATGCAGGTTTTGTAGTCTTTTCATTTTGAAAATAAATACGATACATCAAAGACCCAAATCAGACTGGAAGACTTGAATCTTCTTTTTATAGACCTCCGAAGTCCATTCCACAGCACGGCACAGACTTGGCTCAGGGCAGTGCGCAGAAAGCAAGCTGTAATGATCACAGCATAACCCACCTTTCCAGCAACAACAATAGCAAAATTTAATAGGATATGATCATTTTGCTCATTGGTTTCTTTGAGTAAAACCTCATAATTTGGTTAAAATTATATGGGATGGCAAGTCTATTCATATTATATGTCCTTTTGATATAGCTGCTAGAAATGTCTTCACTCCCTAGCCTACCTAGTGCTTGCTTGCTAAAGGTTATGTTTCTTAAAGGAGCAATAATGCACTTTTCACCTCTTAAACTGAAAATTAGTACCATGTTAGACAACTGTAAGCAAAGCCATGTAACCCAGATAAAACAGTTTTCTAATTGTTGCCTGAAATAGATACTTCTACTTTTTCTTCAATGTTCTCATCTCGTTGTGACAATTCTACAAAGCTTGAGTTCTCATTTTGTCATGATGAAGTCTTTTACAGGTTGTTTCTGTACGTACTCTGAAGATTGGGGACATGATCTAACTGAATTATTGTCTCTGTGAGCCTGTGCAACTTGGTTTGTACTTAGGACTTAACGCTGTAACTGCTCAGTCTAAAGTGCCTTTAGAATTTTATAATTTAATAATACATAACATCTGTACAAATTTAGCAAGTTGGAAGACTACAAAAATGCATTATGTCTGGTTTAGCAAATATTGGTACCTACAACGCGCAATGTTGAGGAGCTTTTAATTTTGAAATACCCTCAGTACCAGTACAGGCTCCCCTGGTATCAATACAGCTCTGGGGCCCTCAGCAAAGGAAAGACACGGACCTCTTGGAGCAGGTCCAGCGTAGGGCCACAGAAATGATTGGAGGTCTGGAGCACCTCTCCTATGAGGACAAGCTGAGAGAGTTGGGGTTGTTCAGCCTGGAGAAGAGAAGGCTCCAGGGAGACCTTATAGCAGCCTTTCAGTACTTAAAGGGGGCTTGTAAGAAAGATGGGGACAGACTTTAGCGGAGTCTGTTGCAATAGGACAAGGGGTAATGGTTTTAAACTAAAAGAGGGTAGATTTAGACTACGTATAAGGAAGACATTTTTTAGGAGCGTGGTGAAACACTGGGAAAGGTAATCCACAGAGGTGGTAGATGCCCCATCTCTGGAAACATTCAAGGTCAGGTTGGATGGGGCTCTGAGCAGCCTGATCTAGTTAAAGATGTCCCTGCTTATTGCAAGGGGGGTTGGACCAGATGACTTTTAAAGGTCCCTTCCAACCCAAACTGTTCTATGATTCTATTCTATCCTATGATTCTGAAAAAAAGCAGGGCTGGGGAAAAATTCATTACTGAAAAAAATTTTCAGAAGCCTGCTTGGGTTTGATGACTGGTTTTGTTCAGGAAGAAAGGTGGCGAATGATATTAGGAGGGGATGTACATTCATTATCTACTTTGCTAACGTACCTTTGTACATGGATTATCAGTATAGCACACACAAACTCACAATTAATATGTTAATTATATCAGGTATATAACTATTTTCTTTCATTTTGAGATCTGTTAAATATTACTCCTTCCTTCTAAATATATTTGTACTCACAGATAATAGGATATATGTCCCTATGACATGGCGTACACACACACAGTAAGAGAAAGAGGTATGGGGGTGGGAAGAGAGCAAGCGAGCGAATTTCAGCAACTGACATGATCAAGGGGATGCCAAAATTACTAGAAGGAAAGAAAGCAGAGAACTGAAGATGAGAAGAAAATTAGGGTAACATGTAGATATAAGAGCCCAGGAGCAAAAGTACATCTCATGATGCAAGTGTCCAAGAACACTATAGTGAGATAATGTATTTCTTAAAATGAAGTAAAATAAAATCCAATAAAAGAAAAATAAATACATAAAAGAAAGGTGAATATCCTAATTCTAAAAAGTGGAATGATATATCCCTGAAGTAGATAATAAAGTGAAGTGAAATCCATAGTAGTTAAGAGGTTACCCAGTGATACAATTAATCTATAGTAATTAAGTTTTCCACATACTAAAAATACACACATATTGTTGCATTTCTATGAAGCATTACTCAGTCAGGAGACTAAGGTCCTTAATATAGACAAACATTCATAAAATGAATGCACAGTCCCTTGAGATCTGTACGGTTACCTGGGTGTATAAAGTTAAAGATATTTTTAAAACTTCACAGTATCAAGGCCTGAATATGTGAAAACAAGGTACAACAAGAAAAATGCCATAGTAGATTTGCCAGAAATATGATGTGAGAGTATGCTGTATCAAAATTCTATATTGCGTATAAGAATAGGAAAGCTCTGCAATTGTGATGGATCTCATAAAAGAACACTAGTGCTATTAAAAGAGTTGTGAACTATAATTTACTGTGCTATTATGACATGATTAACTTAAACATATAGCTCCTTCCTCTTACACAGCAATTCTCTTAAAATAGTTTTAAAGTTATATAGAGGGGTGCCCACCATACATTCATGCCAGTAATGTCTAAAAGTATAAATTTGTAGGAAAGTGTTAAGAGGGAAAATATTTTCTTAGGCTAGGTAGAAAAAGAATTAAAGCAGACTGGGGGGCAGTTGAGTTAAGCATAACTCAAAATTAATTGACTTGAGCAGAATGACCTCCTCATCCTATCCTTCCTTATGGAACCAGTATGCCTTCACTGGAACATGCAAAACTTTGCATTTTTTTATAGTTAGATTTCAGATATAAAATGTGACAATAAGGATGGATCCAGACATTTTCTGGAAGTATATTTAGAGTTACAAGTGATGTTCTGTTTTGGGTTACTACCTACCAGAGATCACTGGCACTAGTTAGAGAAGAACAATATGCGGTGGAACAACACGCATGAAAAAGGCTTACAGATTAAAACCTACCTGGTTTTACAACATGTGAGTTACAAATAGTTGGATACGTCTCCATTTGCTTGTGCATATGTTTGCTGAAAGTCATACTAGTTTAGTCTGCTACTGTATGAAATGTGAGTTGAATTTGCAGCATTCCTGGTGTGTGGCACGTTTTGAAAAGCCAGTGAAAAGCCTCTTTGAAGTTGGAGACATTTTACAAAGGGGCGTTATAGTTTTATTGCACATTTTGTGATGCACATTTCTGTACCACCTCACATCCTCCTTAAGCTGAATTTTGATTGCGAAGCATTGGTATTGGGTGACTAGAAATGTGAATGAAGAATTGGTGATTTCAGTCTGTAAATTGGCTTGATTCCTAGGAAGACCATGAATGGTTTGGAAAAACCATGGAAAAACATTTTTCTTTTTTTGACATGGGGTTTGCTTTCTGAAAAACAAAAGCTATGCATTGCTAGTTAAGGAGACCAGGAGATAACTGGATTTCTTTACTGGATTTTAGTTGGCAACCAGTGAGTTCCATCTACTTCAATGAAAAACACCATGTGGGCTCTTTCGGTATATTCTTTGTGACGTATCGTACTTATGACTTCCATGGGACTTCATGATAGCGAGAGAAAAAGAATGTGAGAATTCTTGTTTTGGATTATTTTTGTTTGTTTATTTGGAGGACAACCATATGGCAAATGCAGTTCTTTCCCAGTAGACAGCTCCAACTGTGTACAGATTCACAAAGCTTGAGGAAAGAATTGGATCCGTTGTTGAAAGGGTCATAGTGTGTAGCCAGTTAGCCAGAATTTTGAAGAGTAAGCGAATCATTAGGAGTTTGACATTCAGGGCTCTAATTGTGGTTTTGAGTATTAAGTTAAAGGATCAAAAAGTGATATTCTCTTTGGACCATCTGGAGTTATTCAGGCCAGCAGTAAATGTTCAGCAGATTTAGGACTGTTGTTAAGTTTCTAACATTGTTTTCTGTGAAGCGGGCTTTTTTCCCTCTGTTTATTCAGGGGTGGTCTTAAGGTCAGTAATAGTAGGTGCTTCAAGAAAATATTGGTGTTTTGGGAGGGTGACATCATTTCTGTTGTGTGTGGGCAAGCAAGTGTGATAGTCCTTTGCTTTCCTCAGTGGGAGAAATCAGCAAGTACGGTATGGGCAGAAGGTCAGTTGTTCCCAGTCAGAAAGTGCTGACCCTTTGCAAGCTCATCAACATGACTTTCATTTGTAATGACTGTGCTTAAATAAGTCTTTGTTCATTAAAATATGCAAGCAAAGCTGCTCCTTCTTTCCGTGAATAGCGAGATGCTGATTTAATGAGGACCAGCAAAAGGATGTATGTGGAAGCTTGCCACCATTCAAAATGGTGGGAAAGTGCCAAGGTGAGCAATGCATAGAGCAGATGCAGTGATCTCACTTCTCCAAGACAGTATAAATTGGAAGCATTCGCTCCAGAGTTTGCCTGACCCCTGATTCTCTTTCCTCCCCTCTTATCTTGTGCTCCTTCCCAATCAGATCTCATCCCCCAGCACTAAATCCCGCGTACGGGCTTTGATCTTGTGGCCCAGCCGGTCTGAAAAGCGGTGTGCACACAGACACATTTTAATCATTCATATGATGATTGGTGGCTCCCTGTTGTTAAACCACAATTATTGATCCACTGCTGTTGAAGTACATGGCTGAGGGAACACAGCCTGTCGGTTGCTGACTGAATAGGAAGGAAGCACAGAGCTCCTCTAGCCCACGTCTTCTCATCAGGGTGGTTCGAAACGTCCACGGTGGTGAATCACTTACGCTGCATTACAAGGTGTCTGATTTGACCGAAATGGCCAGGATAACGTGAATGGGTGCATTTAAAATACTCGGGGTGGATGATAACTGTCCATTGCCCTCATACCCAAGTTGGCTAACAGGTTAACTGCTGGAAAGTAATTTAGCTGGAAGAACAGGCCTGGTGTAAAGCTCCTTCCAATGCAAATATAGCTGCGTGATGTATGTTACAGTTGTAGTGAGGAGATGTTGCTACACAAATCATACTGTCAGACAAAACAAATGCATACTGCGTAAACCTTGGTTGGTTCAAGACTGTTCAAATAATTGTGTTCAAATTATGTTCAGATAGTTGTTTTGTTAGTGCTTTTGGGTCAGATTTGCAGTTCTGCTAGACCATGTGGCACAACAATTGAGATAATCAACATGAGGAAAAAATACTGGCAGTGAGTGTAGGTGACAGTGACTCACAAAGTAGGACACGGGGTCATTCTGTTATCCAGGACCAGGTACTTACATAAAATAGGTCACGTCCCCAAAGTTTGTGTTTTAGTTTGGAAAGGCGACGAACAAGAGAAATCTAAGATGGAAAATTTGTTTAAAATGGAAGCTGAAGGGCCGAAAAAACCCTGCAATTCTAATAACATTTTATTAGCGCCTGGGAGCCCGTGTCTTTGCTACAACCCACTGAATGTTTTATTTTTGTTATAATTACAGTATCTTGCCTGCACTTTGTCCCTCTGATCCTTTGTTAAAGCCCAGATCACTATGTGCAGACTGTGCTTGTAGGTGTGATTTATTGAGTGACAAGTAGCTGTAGGGTAGAACACACGCCTCTGTACCTGAGTAAAGTATTAGACATCACAGAGCTGGGGGGGGCAAGAGAGAGAAGAAAAGCACAGAGCAGTAACACAGCAGCTCCTGGATACAGATCAGACAAGAGGTTCTGCCACAAATCACCTAGAAACATGTCAGACGCTGCATGTTTGTTGTTTTACACTGAGGGCACAGCCGTAGTCCAAAAGTATTGATTCTTTTCTTTGTACAGAGACAGAAACTGTCAGCTCTAGCAGGCTGACCTTGGTATGGCTCAGACAACTATTCCCCACCCTGCCTACCATATGAACCCCACAGGAAAAGTCCAGGCAAGATATGCCAATGTCCGTTTCACATAAACAGAGAGAAACCCAAGCCTGCCGAAACAGCTCCCGTCTCTCCCTCCAGAGGTCCACGGTAGCAGTTCTGCACCACATTCCCTATGACAGAGAATTCGATTTTTTTCCAGTGCCTCAACATTCAAGAGACATTAATTCTACTTAATCGTTCAAGAATTCAGGAACTGTCTACAGAAACACGTAAGAAAAAAAAAAAAAGCCACTGCTACTTCTCACAAAGAAAAAGCGCTGGCATTTTTTTATGGGCCTGGTGGGGGGAGTGGGAAACGAGCCCACTTTGCACTAATCACAGGCAGGAACGTTTTAATAGAATTGTAATTATTTGTGTTGGTATAGTAAAATGACCCAGGCATATTGTACGTGTAAAAACATGACCACATTTCTGGGAAATATTCGAGTTGACTTTAAGCATTCTTTTGCATTTTATTACAATGTATTTCAGTGCAGCAGAGTTATGTGATGTGTTTTCAAGGGTTCACTGTTTTACTGATATTATTTCCCTCCTTTTAAATACCTTTCTGCTCCCCTCCCCAACCCTAACGTCCTCATTCATTCTGTGATGAACATAACTCAATAATAAGGAATGCTTTTCCTATGGAAAAGGTTAACTTGAGTCACAAATTTGACTCCAACAAGTATATCTGGTTTGGTATCTGTGAAGGTACAGAAGCTCTGTAAAGCCTTATTCTATCTATAGTTGTGTCCTTCAGCCAAGTTCTAATACCACTCTGTGTTCGGACATCACACATCACCTGGTGCCATCGTGCTTTCATCAGTGAATGATTCTCATTTTGCTGTAGGAGTTTGTAGAGCATCAAACTCACTCTGGATATCTTAGTTAATCCTATTATTATTTTAAAGCCCATCTTAATCACAATGCTGTTGGTCCTCTGACTATTTAATAACTTGACCAGGATTTAGTATCTATAATGTTTAAGGAGCTTTATAGAACAGACAGAAAAGTACTGTGTGACAGTAAGCACTTGTACTTCACTTAAATAGAAAGTTAATGTAATCAATAGGTGAAGAAATTCCAAAAGGATAAATGAAGAAAGGAATGGACAGACGTTATAATCATAGCAATTAGAGAATTGTGGGTTTTTTTAAAGATTTGCTTATTTTCATTAATGCTATTATTTAGTTATTATTTTACTTGAAAGCACATTTCATGCTGTATGCAGCTTTCCATGAGTGTCGTTTCTAATAGAGATTCATTCTCCTTTGTAGTATAAACTATAAATTATCTAGATCTATCTACACATTTCTGCTGAAAGGCTGTCAACCATATTATGTGACATGGAAGCACTGCATCACCAAGTCAGGGAAGTTTTGTCTTGTTGGAAAAGGATTATGCAGATTGGTAATAGAAGAAGTCCCTCCACTTAAGAATCACAACATTTTACGATTTTTTAAGTTGTCTTAAATAAAATAACTTTTGAAACTCCTGAGTTTTGAAAATTCATACATTGTTGAACACTTTACTCAAAAAACAGGTTTTGGGAAAGGCTTTCTGTCTAACATTTTGTAAAGATATTACCATATTAATATGGCTCTTCATTCTAAAAATGTTTACTTGCTATATTGTAGAAAACACAAAAAAAAACTTGCTTCAGGGAGACACAGGGCCTCACCATCATTGGAAATGTTTAATTGGTCGATCAGACCCTAGTGATGTCAGTAATGAAAAGATATTGGCAGAAAACAGTTTCCTTCTTTTATTATCACTTGATTTGTGCTTTTGGTAGTGTTCTGTATATGATGAGTGCCACTTCTTCCCATTTATAATTAGTTTCCCTTTTTTCACTCAGTAACTCCAAAAAAACAAGGGCATTGCAAACAATTTGAAATTGACTGAAAAATATCTAAATTGCCTAGACTTTTGAGAGAAGGGTACAACTGAAACTTTTTAAATTAGCTGTCTTGCAGATCGACTGTGTCATTTCAATACTTTACATGGCATTCTGAAAACCATCCAGTCTTAAAGGAATATTTCAAGAGTTATTTTATACTAAATCACTTCCTATCACCAGGAGGATGGTTAATACTGAGAACCTATGCTTCCCCCTCTTTAAGCTGTTTGCAATTGTTATAAAGAGCATAACTAGATTGGACTGTTACCTTTTCTGTTCCTTATGCCCTCTCTAGTCCCGTTGTGTCAAATATCTTTTTGCCATATTGAAAAGTAACATTAAAAAATTCTGTTTTCATTGAAATAAAAAAGGGAGATAAAATTATTTGTAATTTTTTGAGGGTATGGAAGAATTTAAATTTATGTTTTTCAACCTGTTTGTCATGTTGAAAAACAAAATATTTTAAAACTTACATTGTTTTTTTTTTTTTATTCCATGACAGTGTGTTCAGTGTGAGATAGTATTCAGGGATGTAAATAGTTCCCAGATGATAAACAATTTCTTTAGGCCAGTATGCAATCACAAGGTGGGTAAGGTAGGCAATGCAATACAAGCAGTGTATACCTCAAGTATTACAGCACACAAATAAAAGGAGTAGACACAATACTTAATTTGTCTGGAACAGCAGTGGAGCAAATATAAAAATGATAATGCACTGGATGCTACTATGTCTTCTGAAGTCCATGTTATACTTAAGAACAAGGTATTCTTCTGTTCTCTTTGTGTCTGTCATAGTCACATGATGTACTTATGGAATTACATTGCTTTTCAAAGTGTCAGCTGAGTTATGTCTTGCCTTGTTAGTATCATGTTTGATTTCTTGGACAGGGTCTATAAATCACTATCTAATATGCAGGTCTTTTGAAAATGCACCCAAGGTTTATTGCCAGTAACAGACCAGTGGCCTTACGTGGACCTTCCATGAATAAAACAGATTGATGAGCCATTTTATAGCATTGCAAGCTGTATTATAAATACATCACCCTTTTCAGTAATTTAACATGAAGAACAGTCTAATGAGCTACCAGCTATAATCTGCCGAAGAACTGAGGACGCTGCTAAGCTCATAGACCAGGTGATACAACTTTGACTAAAAGCTAGAAACTTAGTAGTTTCCAAGGGCTTGCCCTTGTTTTGTGGGTTTTTTGCTTTCTTTTTGAATACTATGTTAAACACAATAACAATGCAACGCTATCACAAGTTTCTGTATGATGTAATAAAATCTGGTGGGTTTGGGGAAGGGAGGGAGGATATAGGGAAAAGTTTAAAATTTTGTTATAAAATAGATTAGAGTTTTTGTTAAATTTGCCAAAGTAGGTCTCCAAAACTGCTGCTGAAATATAGGGAGTCAAGACAGCCATATCTTAGAAAATCATAAAAGAAGGAAAAAACCCGACTGAATAAAAGTAGAAAAAAAGATGAAAAAGTGTGAGTTTCTGTGATTGTTATTCCTAGAAACAGTCTGACCAGACTGCTTTTTATATAACTTCTTTGCCCATATTTGTATAGTGGGGTAGCAGGGAGTTCTGCAGAAATACATAAAACCAGGACTTTGGTTTCTTGTGCTGGCTGTTTGTTGCCATAATAGTTTTGAGCAAACGGGTAGTTATGAAATACATGGGATAAATTGCTTATCAGCAAACCTATGAGAATAGGAGCATACCTGCCATGTACATATTTTCATGTATGGAAAATGCCAGTGGAAGGAAGAGTAGAGAAATTGTATTTGAAGGAGGAAGGGCAGAAATGTATAAATAAATTGGCCAGCATTCACTTGCTACACATCTTCTTGTTTATTCTTTGTTGTTAAAAATCTTTCGGTCCAGTTAGAATTATTAAGTAACACCAGTTTTTTATACCTTTTCCTCAGACTTCTCTTGATCTCTAACTTTGGCCACTGGAGTCAAATCCTGATTGCATCAAAATGACTACAAAAGGAAACTTTAGTGGGGTTACTCCGGTTCAAAACTGGATGCACAAACGTTTCCCTATAGAAGCAATTTGCTTAAAATATATGATTTTAAACCTAACTTTAAATTCAGAATTTAAACCTTGTTTTAAATAAAAAGAAGAATTGATTATATGTTACCTATTAGTTGAAGAGGTCCTAGAGATTTTCTGAAATGGGTCTACTATCTGAAAACATTTACTTTTATGGCTTAAGAATAGCTTAGCAACTAGCATACAGTTAAGAACTCAAATGTAGATTTTAAAATATTTTTTTTTTCTCTGAAAGCAGACAGGCAAGGAAGCAGTTCAGCAGTCTAGGAGATTTTGTTCCTGCAGGTCAAGCATAAAAAGCCTCGGTTACACAGACTAGAAGGCAAAGCTCTGAAAACACTTTAATTAGTCTTTACAGAATTTACAATGGAGTATCTTGCATGAAAAGCCTAAACATTTCAGCAACTGCCACTAATCTATATGGGCCTTATTTTCCCAGGACTTATACACTGTGCAACCATATTCTTCACCTAATTTAAAGGAGACACTCCATTAATATCCTATGTACCCCAATAAAAATGTATGAAAAGTAAACTCCCTTTTTAACAATAAATCCATACATATCAGTTCTGTTTTGGATTTAAGAAAGCGTTCCAGTTTTAATGCCATTACACATTTTATATTCCAGTCTGGTTTACAGTACATCAAGTACTGTAGCATTCACAGGGTAGCCTGAAGGGGAAGGATAGTTTTCTGATCTAAATAAACAGGACAAATCCTGAATCCCTTTACAAACCCTACATTGAAGATCCCAACTGAAATGACGGGATCTTTACCTAAGCAAGCAGGCTGATACCTTGAAACTAGGCTCAAATCTTTGAATAACAGCCCTTCTGGAGACGGCTCTTTGAAATCACAGCAGGACCCACTCTTTGACCATCGTTCTTCTGAGATACATGAATTGCATATCACAGAGTTTATTTTGCCAGAGATGTCTCAAAAGAACAAAAACGGAGTCCATTCTCTGTAAATATGAAGGTCCCGATTCTCTATTCATAACCATCTTGTGCCTGTTTATGGTAACTATATTGGCTTGAACTACTTAACTTGCAAAAAACAGTGAATCCCCAAAAATCCAGGAGTACACTTTGGACAGGTCAGCGTCCTCTAAAAATTTACCATAAACCTCTGTGTGCATAAGAGGAAATTACACGGTCTCAACAAGATGTGTCAGCATTTCAGTGTTATGAATATATACAGTGTTTGCGAAAAGCTTCATGGCTCTTTAGGATGAAGGACACTCTATGAATGAACAATATAATGTATAACCTTTGGAGACTGCGCATGTATAATCCATTCATATTTCTTTTGTATTTATTTGGGTGAAATCATAGGAATTTTCTTTGTGAAGTATGTATATAGACTGTGTAAATAGGGGAACTTACCCAGACTCATCTGAAAAAGGCACCTTATGGTGGGCAAATAGTTGCTAAACTGTAGAAACTTAATAATCTGCATATCATCACATTTCCTTGTGACCTAATATTTGCTTGCAATGTTGCAGATGCCTACATTCTGGGAAGCCATTCCTAGAGTGCTGCCACTTAACATTCAATTTGTTATTTCTGCAGACTTTCATGCCAGAAAAGAGTCCCCAGAATATTGAGAGAAAGCAAACACAAAGAAGACACAAACACACAGAGAGAACGTTCAGAAGCATTTTGAGTAAATGTTCATAAAAAGCTGTTAATACATACACATCTAGTTTTGTTTAAGAGAATTTTGAAAGATGTAATATTGAGGGACATGATCATCCCTAAGAATTACTGGGACACTTGGGCAGTTCACAAATAACAATATTTACACTATTTAGTGGAAGCATCTATTTTAACTCTTCTTCCGGTCCACAGTTCTAGCGAAGTGTTAATAATTATGCTGTAAGGAGCTATTACAACCCAGTTGTTTTCAATGACTGTTTACCTCATGGCATCTCATCCTAATCCTTACATTACTAGGAAAATAAATCATTTCAGTGTTACTTTTAGTGGTAGAAACAAGCAAACAAACCCCCTGTAAATCCCAAGTTAAATATATGTTTGACTGGATGAGGAGCAACAATTTCATGTGAACATCTCTGCAGAGCACTTGGTAGGGTGTGTTTGTATTTCTGAGCAGCGGAGAATGAGGAGGAAGACACAGCTCTGTATGCAGAGAGAACTGGAGCAGGTTTTGTCTGGAGGTGGCTGCTTTCAGCCATGCGGATAGAGGGCTGCAGAGCAATATTCCTGAAGTCAAAACAATTTTTTATTCTTCCGTGGATGAAACAGTTTTCCCTGACCATGACACCCCTTTGTGTTTTTGCAACGCCTTGGAGATGCTTTTTACCCTCTTACTGGTTGTCTGGAATGGCCTTACTATCGCTGCCCTTTTTTTCCTTCCACGTTGTTCTTTTAATTGTTCTTCTCCTTACCTCTCACTCACTTTTATCCTGTCCTTGCTTGTTTCTTACACCATGCCCACACTACCATTCTTTGTTACCCTGTTGACTATTGTTGCATGGCAAAAAAAGACAACATATTGGGTGTCTCAAAAAAAACCCCAAAAAACAAAAACCAAATAAGCTCAGCCCAAGAGAGCAAGCAGGATTCAGCACGATGGTGCTGCCTATGCTCCTGAAGTCTTAGAACCGTTTCTTTTCTGCCTGACTGAGGTTTTCTCTCTTCTGCGTTGGGAGCAGGGGCTGTGCTTCCTTTGTGGTCATGCAGTATTTGTCAATATGGGGCCATGGTTCTGTGGGGTTTTACTGCCGTGTCTGCTACTATTCAAATTAAAGAATAACGGTGGTGCAGTTTTCCTTCTGTCCTTGCCCTCTTGCCCAGCAGTGCTGAGCGCTGAAGCGGAGAAGGAGGAGCTGGTTGTGTCATGGGGACTTCTGGAGGGCGACAGTATCTAGCAGAGTTGTAATGTATTTCAGTCCTTTATTTCCACTTTATTTCCACTACTGAGAGTCCGAGAGGCACCTTGGTTTTATGTCGGAAGGGGCAAGACACTTAGGGGATGGCTTAGAAAGGGGAGGAAACACTAAGCAAACATTTTAGTCATGCTGATTGCCTAATTTCAAAGTGTTTATTCTGATTACTGGTTTCTCACTTCAATAAATGTTTTTACAAGAGGTCTTGGGGCCTTAATGGGATCCACTCCCTTTTCTTTCCTCTTTAAAGCACCTGAGGAGATAGTAGGAAACATTACCTAAAACATAATATTTTCTTATCACTGTCATCACTAGTAACTTTTAAGAAATTTTGTTTGGGAACAGCTTGCTCTCTTCTTATTCTTGATATTTAAATGCCTAAACCATGATAACTAATCTCTTCAGTTTTCAGATCCACATGTTTCTGTGCACGGGTCTGATGTCCTTGTCTGTGTCCCCACTTGATTTTATCAGAACTTGTTTCAGTAGAAATGACCAGAGTAGCAGAGCAGAAAAGTTAAAACTGCCATGCTAAAAGTGTAATACAACCTAGAAGTAATCAATGCACTTCTGCTAACAACCTGTGAAAACAGTGCTGTAAGTGGAGGGTCAGTGTTTATTTTGGCTTATGAAACATTAAGATAAATCTTAACTGTGATGAGCAGGTTTAAGCCAAATGATAAACGTTGCTAAGCAACATGTTACTTTTAGTGTTTGCTTCTGGTGGGAGAATGCTTGGCAGATATGGGCAAGTTCTCTTTTTTTTTCTCGCATGTTTTTGAACCTTACTAAGGAGTATTATTCTGCTTAAAAAGGAAGCAGGATGTTGCTGTGAACTTGAATGCACTTGGGTGTACAGGTATATATTTTATGTGTGTTAGGCAAAGGCTTAGATTATACCTGCTGTTTTTACAATGCGGATGGATTTCCTAATCCCTTCACTTTCTGAGATCTAAGGCTCAGTCTCCAACGGTCTCCAGATAGTTTTCTGGAACCATTTCCATCCTGATCTGCTGGTCCCAGGCTATCTGAGAGGAAAGTGTAGAGAGTAGCCTAGAAAAGGGGCGTTGTGGGAGGAGGCATGTGTGTTAACATCTTCAAGCACATAGGGGTTCACTGCTGTTTATGGCTGAGGTGCAAGTGGCTTCCATGGGGCCGCTTGCTAGACGCACTGAATTCCGCAAATGACCTGCAGCACTTGAAGGAGGACTTGCTGAAGGAATTTGTCACCTGTGTACAGTGGGGGATGGGAAAGGATGCCTGTCTTCCTACTGCCCAGCCAGAGACTTACTGACAGAGGGAATGATTGCAGTCATGGTTATTGGAGTGTTCAAAAGTTAATTTGTAAGCATCTGTCTTGAATCTGTTTCTGTTTGGGGAGAAAAAAAAAAAAAGAATGAATTACAGAATAGCAGTGTGTTTTTTGATAAAAAAGCTGTATTTTTAAAATATTTGTTATGATTTGCAGGTTATTTTCTATAAAAGGGGATGCTGACAATACAGCAGTTAACGAGAATAACATACCACACAAAAGTAAAAGATGTAGTAGTATTTGTTCAAATGTTTTATGGTTTTGTTTATTTGAAAATGCTTTTCAGTATGCTAAGAATTAATGAGGATGTTTAAAAATATTTAAAATTGCTTTTCAGATTGGTACAATCCACAGCGATTGTACCACTGGATTATTTCGCACTGTGAAAAGGTGTCCCAAAGAGGTGTTTTTCAATAAAACAAAGATATCATTATCATGTGGGTAACCACTCAGTTATTGTAACTAGTCCTGTTTATTATACATAATTCTCATCATGAGGGCAAATAATCCATCAGCAAGTGAGATGATTTCTGATTACCTTGTTGAAAGGCAGATGTGGTGTGTAACTGTGCCCATTGTATTTCTGCCTAGGATTTCCTATACATAAAAATGTCTTCACATTCCCTGCAGGACATGCTCAGTGAGTCTCATGCTTCCAAGAAATGCCAGCCTACTGCATGTGCACCAAGCAGATAGTCTCCGCAGAGTGAGGAAGGACAGCGTGTTTGGGACACACTGGGCTTAGTACAGGTGAACAGATCACCTCTACAGCTGACCCTTCCTGAAAAGTCAGACTAATTGTGCACGGGTTGCCCAGAAGTTTTTGCAAGCTTGCCAGAGAGATAAATTGCCCCACAAGCCATCTGTGAAGTGCATATACAATGTGGTTGATCCTACTTGGGGATGCTGGGCATGGTTATGATTTATAGATAACCAGGCAGCCCACCCAAAACACAAAGTTACCAGATTTTGTATTCTTCACAGACAAGACAGGACGCCAGACGTTATCGTGCTAATCGTATCTTTTCACTCCTGAGTTGTACAGTCACTTCTGTGAATAAATCTCGTAATGGTAGGAATATTGACATACAACGTGGGGAAGAACCAAAACAAGCTCAGAAAATGGCTGCTGTCTGCCAGTGGAGTTTGTGTAGATGTTGGTGAGCGTGCAGCTGACATAGCTTTACTCTAGTCAAGTCAAAAATAGCTAAGGGAATGTGAATCAGGAGAGTAATATGGAGAATTTCAGAAAACTGCCGTCATAGCATATAAGCATATGAGAAGAATAGGCTAGGTAGCTACCTTCTGACATTCCATGTGTCTTCCAGAAGTAAGTATAGGTAACAATTAATTCTTCTCAGTACTTTCTAATGCTTCTGTGTCTTTGAGGATTGGTCTGTTCACTATTACACAGAGTAATTTTAGGAGGTACTGTAACGGGAACAGTCTCACATGTCTGTAAGTGATTTACCTGCTCTCCTTTCAAGTGCTGCTACAGATTTGTGGAACCGAGGGATGCTGGATGTGAAAATTATCCCACCCCATTTTAATTGTGAGTTTGACATCCGTGTGTAACTGCTTTCTCCTGCGGTTTCTGTGGACCTTCCACACCGTAATATGAGGACAAAGCACTTCACACCAGCAGTTGTGAATGTAAGCTTACAAAACTGAGTATGAGAGACTGAAAAAACTCTTGTGGAAGCAAAGGTTGCCTGTGATGGTTCTTTGTCTTGTGGGTTGAGTGCATGTTTAGATTTTCACTTTTTTGTTACCCTAACAACTAATCTCAGCTTCTGCAAAAACAGTGCCATTCAGAACTTCATAAAACAACTTTTTGTATGTTTACCTTCCTTTTCCAGCCAAATGTTAATGAAATCAGGACATAATAATTACTATTTTTTCTACTTGGAAGAATTGTATTATGGTACTGGAGTTAGAATGGACTTAAATCTGCGGGTTTGGAATTTCGTTAATATACAGTTATCTAATGTTACAAAATGTCATGCTGACTAGAAGGGGAGATCGTCTTTGTAGTTGCATACACTCTTTGTAATGTTCAATAAATGCTTATGCATGTTTTCAATTATCTCCTCTACTAGTTTTATGTCAGTTACACAAATAACTACCCGTTGTTGCCTCTTTACAATTTTAAAAAATCGACCACGTAAGACATTTTGAACAGATGTAGACAGACATCTAGATCCTCTGGTTTTGAGGATCACTTACAGGTGAATGTATTATTTCTGTCTATCATCTTGAGTGCTAGTCTTTATTCTTTGGTAACCACTTGATGCCATGCAATTCGGCAAAATAGGCTTATATTTACATGTTTTACATCCTTATGTATTCTAGACTCTCCTGGGTTTTCCCTTGGTACTATATGTAAGTGTAAAATGACTTAGAGTGTATGTCAAATTAAGATTTTGGGTTTAACTGTTCTTTCTCCATTCATGAAGATACTAATCTGAAAAGAACCAATAATCAACAGCACAGTTTTGGACATCTCTTTGGTTTCCGTCACCTTGAAATCATTAATGAACTCTGTGTGTTTGACATCTGTGTGCAGAAGTCAACAAGCCAAGCAGTGAGCTTTTGTTCTGGTTTTGACATTAGTAATTAGTAGCAGAACACTGAAATTAGAAGTTAGAAAAGTATGAACATACTTAAATTTTGTGCCAGTAGTAACAGACTCTCACAATAACAGTTAGAGGTCTGCCAGTTTTTCCATGTTAAATAGATCTGACTAAAACTGTACATAATTACCTATGAAAATAGCATGCAAATTTTTTTCAGAATTTTGTTATGGCTAAATAAGGAAAAAGATAACTGTTTATTGATATTAGATATGTGTCCCCTGTGAATGGAAACCTGCAAGGTTCTCTAAGAATTTGGATTGCTATCTGAAAAATCAGTAATCACTATCAGTGATTGCACCTGATTTGTTTTTATGAAACAGGATCTGTCCTGAGATTTTCATCTGGAACACTAAACATTTTATGAGACAGTTGCCCAAGCTGTTCACGTAAGCTCTCCACGTTATAGAGCTTTCTAAGTACTTGTACCTGTAGATGAGGAATCTCAGCACAATATGAATAGCTGGTTTCAAAGCATCAGCAAAACGGGACCCAAGCATTTGAGAGATTTTTGGGATTAGAAATTCTTAGAAATTTCATGGAATGGGCAATTTCATTTACTCAACCAAAGAATTTAGAGCAGTTTAGCTTTAGATAGAAATTCAAGTATGAGGGTCATTTGTTACTTGTTATACGAGGAGATTAAAACCATTGCAGGGTTGTTTATATGCCTTTTCATCACCCATGTATAAAAGGGAGCTTAGTTTAGTGAGAGGATCTATAAGAATGAGTAGTATCAAGTTCAGTTTCTTGCTTTTCTCTTTTACTGTATTCTGATTTGTCTACATCTATGAAAGTTGAACTTTCTTAATGGGACTTTCCTTAATTACTTCCAGGTTCCGTGGTACACCTTGCTTTTTCCAACTGTAAATTGGGAATCAGTGTTCCTCTTTGAAACGTTTTCAAACTTTGTGTGATGCACGCATCTAATTGTAATTTGCTGATGTGATAATTTTTCTTGTTCATGAGATGTCTCACTTACTGAAACACTTCTATCAGAAATTGTGAATAATGCCTTAAAAGAGTAATGTCATTATCTTCAAACTGTCAGCACTTTTCTTGCCATTCCTCCCCACATTTTCACAATAAATACTGTTGTTGGTATTTACCAACTCCGTTCTACCTTGTTGAGATGCAGATTTCTTAATGGCACTTGAAACAAGAGGCTGATAACAGACTGTGAGTTACTGGTTCGTAGTCTGGGGACAGGTGTTGGTTTTTGATAGATAAAAGTCATGTCAGAAGGCAGGCAAGTAGTATCTGGATTCCACGCCCTCGAGGTATTCTGTAGCAGCTCATTAGATTTGCGAAACAGCTCTGTCTTCAGGAAGCAGCCAAACAGCTCTGGTTGTCATGACCTTTGGGGAACACAGCAAGGTATTCTGTGCATCTTGTGGTATGTATGTCACTACTGCACACTGAGTTAACTGGAATTGTGCTTTTGACTGGTCATTTGATCTGGAGAGGACTACTGCCTGAGTTATGATGAATTATATTGTATTAAGGCACTAACTATGCTGTCTGGGCCACTGAAAGTCTGCTTTGCTCTTGTAAACAGCATCACCATACCTGCACCTAGGAGAGGGGGTGTTCATATGTCAACATTGGTTGTCGTTTCTACTTTAAAATCTTACCCCTCGGTATTAAAGTGCCTGTGTTCAGGCACTGTGAGGTGAGCGCTACCATTCAAAGAATTTTATTTAAGTATTTACATAATGGTCAGTAAAACAGTAATTA
The DNA here is from genome assembly GCF_963924245.1 of Chroicocephalus ridibundus. NCBI lineage: Eukaryota > Metazoa > Chordata > Aves > Charadriiformes > Laridae > Chroicocephalus > Chroicocephalus ridibundus. The sequence goes on from NC_086316.1 coordinate 51,029,493, forward strand.
ATCCTTGCCGGTCTGAAAAGTAGGCATGTAAATATCCCCATTTCTGGAGGCTGTGAAAGCGAGGCAGCTGGGAGTTCTTGACTTACCAGAAATCTTAGAGAGTCCACAAATTTGGAGTTGGAACAGGAATTCCTGGCTCTCCCTCATGTTCTCAGGCAAGTAGATTGCATCTCACTGAGAAGTGTGCGAAAGCTGATAACATTATAGTCCAACTGATAACTCTCTGGGGAGATGGAAAGCTCTGCCTTGAAGTTCACCAGATGTTTGGAAGTTTACGTTGTATGTGAGCTATGAAAAATTGTATTCTTAATACAAGCTTTCTGAATTGTATGGAATTATGTCGTAGAGATATAGGTATTTATACACAGTAAGACCCAGTTTAAAACTCCTTAGCAGTGTTGCCATTTTGTGTTAAATTCACTCTAATTTTCCAAGAAGAGGAGCATCTCACCTAGGTCCCTCAGCATTACCACGTAATAGCATTTCTTTTATTTTTATTTCTTTTTTTTAGCTCGTGGTTTTCATTACATTTCTCTGACTAGTTTATTCGGGTAAAATCTTTACGCTTTTTCTTATATCTTAAAGATTTAAATAAAGAACAGAGGAATGGGGTAGGCCTGCTCTTGTAATAGCTTTTATTTTTCTGGAAGTGCTTTTGTTAGAACCTGCTTTTTCTCCCTGCTAACTGATATATTAAACACTTTATAAATTTGATGGTTAAATCTGGCCACAGCAAAAGAACAAAATTGCCATGAACTTCAAAAGAATCAGAATTCCAGCTTAAAATTTTACAGTCCTGACAGAAAAATTGTCTCTTTTGCCTAAGCTTACTAGGGAAATCTAAGTACGTATGTAAGCTTGAAATCGTCAAGAAGGCATTTATTCCTGTCATTAGAATATAGTTCTCCGTGATTTCTGCTTAACCTACGCCTTATATGATGTCTAATGAAACATAGAAGATGCCACCATTATTAAACAAAAATACTGAAACGTTACAAAAGTACACAAAGTGATGATAAAATATTAAACTACTTTGTAGTTGTATTTCTTTGTGGGCTGCTGGTTAATTAATTTTACATGACAGGGGCTAAAGTAAAGAGACTTATCATAAAGTAAACAATTAAAAGTCATTAATAACTTAGACAAATAATGGTGATCATGCAGTGAATTGTTGTTACCAGCCTGTGTTTGAAAAAACCTATAGATGAGGATAATTTAGTGCATTACATTTCAAAGGGGCTGGTCATCTTGTTACCGGTATAACATGGGATAAAATTAATCCCTTTTTAACTGCAGTGTGAATATTCAAATGACTTGTTTCATGAGCTAAATATCTTCTTAAATCATAGGAACACCGCAACCAGAGAGAGGCGAGAAAGAGCCTGCCTGTGAGAGAACAAGGCAGAGTGTTCATTATTAAACACTGGTTGCTGCTAAAATATGGTTTCCATATGGAGTAGACTACATGTAATTTATGTAAACCACATTGGTAATAGTTTTTATCAAGTGGTGCTAAACACAAGCTAAATCCAGCATAGCTGTTTATGTAGACTGCATGTAAGTAAATTGTGGGTATTACTAGGGCTAGTCAGACTTTTCAGGAAAATACTTCCATTACTGTCCCCATTATATAGGAACACAGATCACATTTGCAGAAATGCCAGCTTTGGCTAAGATGATTTTGGAGCTTAGACAGGAAGTGAAAGAAACTAATTTGTAATAAATCTATTTGTAATCTCATCTATGGACTTGTAGCTGTAGTGACATATAAAATATATCTGTTAAACACACTTTTCTCTGCACTATTCCTTTTGAAAAGGTGGGATGAAGTTTTAGATAGGAAGAAAGACATAGTAAAAACTATTTACACAGATAACTATAACTAGGCACGTAATGGTGGTGATGATAAAGGAAAACTTAAAGGGCTTTTCTGAGGATAAGGTATGCTTTTCCAACATGCTGAAAGGCAAGAAACTGGGAGACTGCAGAGGACATTTCTGTATACTTTTGATTTGGATGAGACTTTCTGACAAAATACAGAAAGATCCTAACTTAGATTAAAAACTGTACAGGAACTAAGCAGAGAACAGAAATAAGGATTCCCTTCTGAGATGATGTAGACTTTAGTATTAGCCCACACAATGTTTTGTATATTCATTATTTACCTGGAAAGGAGTGCATAGGGTTAGTTTGCTAAGCAGGTAAGACTAATTTGAAGATGAAGTCTATTTAAAAGACAACATAAACACTGGTTAGATAACAGTGTTTGACGGATTGAACTGCAAGCTCCTGACCTCTGGTCCTGCCTCTGCCATCTCTTTATGGACAAATCTTTCAACACCCATGTTTATTTTCCTTATTGTAGATAGTAATGCTTAATAAGGTAGGTCAAGAATTCTGTTATTGGTATAATTTTAAAATTAAGAAGAAGAAAAAAAAAACCACAACAAAACAATTTCTAGAAAAACTCAACCAGAAAACACACTGAGCAAGCTGCTTAAAAGTATCCCTGCTTTCAGGATGGGCTTGGACAACATGACCTCCAGAGTTTCCTTCCGATCTAAATTAGTCTATGATTCTAAAAAATAAAAAAAGGATGCCCCCAAACCCCAAAAGTAATGGCATATATATTACATAGTTTATGTTCTTGGGCCAAAACACGCATTTCTTACTGAAAAATTGTAGAGTTGCAGAGGAAAATCTTCGTGCGTTTTTTTCATGTAACTGTGGAGGGAAAATCAAAGTATATAGATGTAAACATGAAAAAAATTATTTAACTTATAGATTCGTAGTCTTCTGTGGCTGTTGTTTACATGCTTCATGCAGGTGTACTTTTGAGCTGCCTGTTCAATTGCCTCACTTACATGGCTGGAGCATGGTATGTGTCACCCAGCTGACATGTTGAAGAACAGCTACTCTCAAAGCATCTTCTACTGCCCTGGATGCTCCCTTCTCTGGGAGAGAAGGATAACTTTCCAAAGAAACTTGAGGTGTACCTGAAGGCAGATGGGTTGGTGATTTCAGTATGAATCTGTCCCTCAGAGAAGCAGTGACTATTACTGTCATGTTCAAATCTATGATTATACTTATTTTTCTTGTAAGAAAGAATATGATTTTCTAACATTGAATATTAGCCAATTACCAAGGGCAGATATCACTTTTTTTTTTTATAGTCACTGCTGTTAATTATAACCTGGCTTAGTGAAACTTGTTAGTTGTACAGTAAATTTATTCCTTCCTTTCAGTTTATAAAAGGTGCATTAATGATCTGCGATTTGTATAAATCATACATTCCTGGAAAAAAAATGTAGTTTCCAAATCAAACAGTCTGACCACTTCTGGAAATCACTGGATGAATTTTGCAATTGACTAAGTCACATGACATTGTTTTTGAGTCATAATTGATTGGATTAATGCTTCAAAACTTTTTGTCAAGGAAAAAAAAGATATTTGATTCCTCAGTTTAATTCTGCTGAGAAATTTCCTCTGCTGTATTTTTTTTTTAATATCTGAATGTAAAAAAGTGAATTGGTAAACAAACATTAAAACCATTGAAACAGGACAAACAGACAGAGAGTCTGTTTCCTATTCAGGGAAGTGTGCATGAATACATTTTGCTCTACTTAAGAAACTCCGGTGAGCTGTGCTAACATACAGGGTACTGTATTTTATACTGTAATTTTTGGAATTGCTTTATATTAAATTGAATTTTAATGTCTATAAAATATCCATTTCAGGAAAAATGGAAGTAAAAATATTAACTAAAAAGGTATGTTGTTCATATGGTTATTCAGTTCTCATTGTAAACTTAAAAGTTTTGATAAAAGGGACTTAGAATTAGCTGTATAATTGCAAATGAAGTTATAAGACGTTATGCAAAAGTTATCCCTCCTTTGTTGATGCTGGACATCTCCAATTTTCTTCTCCAAGTTCTTTCTTTGATGCTTGGCTGATTTTATTTTTTTTTTTTTTTTGAATTTGGGAAAGTGGATGGGTGTCATTTTTGTGCTCACAGAAGAATAAAGCTTGCATTTAATATAAATTGTAATATAAATTGTAAAGCTAATTCAGTGATAGCAGTTTATTATTGTTATGACTATTCTTTATTTGACTCTACAAAGGTCTGCTGAAGACCTTTTTCATTTTAAGAGGAAATATGTTTTATTAGTTTGTAATTTGAGGTAAACCAGTAAATCATTAAAACAAAACCACCTTCTGCCCTACAGTTAAAAAAAAAGTTATTTTTAAGTGTGTAAAGAGCTCAAGTTTGTAATTTCCTTTTAGCTTATGTTAACTAAAAAGCTGCATGGTTGATGCTGCTGGTGCAGGGCTGATGTTGGGGGAATATACAAGATACCTTAAAGACTTTGTCTGTTCTTTTCACAACCTGCTATACAAAGTCCCAGCCAAAAAAACCCTTTAAAATCCCAATCCATTCAGTGAGCTCTTTCGAGGTCATATGTCTGAGCTGTCTTCAGTCTATCTTATCAAGAAGGAAAGGATGGAGATGAATTTCAGCATCCTTTGATCACCCTTCCCCTTTTTCCAGTGCTGGTGAGAGCCTCAGTTGTAATGTAAGAACAGCATCAGCGTTACCTTTGGTATAGGAAACACAATAATTTGACTAAAAATAGATTCAGGAGCTGATATCCATGTACCAAAAAGGGATGAATACAAATACCATGAAGGAGATTTCTTTACCCTCTGAAAATGAAGTTCAAGCTTCCTTGTGGAATACCTGGCACATCTAGGAATGAATAATAATCTGAACAGTTCTTAAAATCGTGATGCAATTTGGTATGTCAAAGCTGACTTGAAAAGCTTCTCATAATTTGTAAATACTGTGAGGTGAAATTTTTCTTTGTTAGTTGATTCCCTCTCTGATTACAGAGAGAGGTCTGTATAATTGGACTTGCAGTGCATGTGTTGCTCTTAGTATGTCAGCATGACATCACAGATGCAGTAGGTAGGGAAAGATCACAGTACATGTATTTATATGTTAAACTATACTTAAAATAGTTTTCCAACAAAGTATGTGTGTATACAAAATATATAAAGGCACAGCACTGCATTAAAGTGTTGTTTGGACTTGATAGAGAGTCTCCGAATAGCTCGTTAATGGCTTTACTGCTTGGTGGTAATGTGACCATCCCCAGTGAGAACCAAAAGCCTTAAAGCTGCTAAACATGTTTACAGTGTTTGTGTATGCACTGTACAGAAACCAGTCACCAAAACGGGACACACTGCAGTGGGGTTTTTGCCTTTCTCATGTGTTTGCCCAATATATATTGAAGGGGGGACATCTGTGTCTGCTGGAAAACCTTATGATAGATGTGTGATGCGGTATTTTCAACAATTCATCACGAGACAATTGTTTCACCTGAATTTGTTCAAAAATTCTGAAAAAGGTGACATTAATGAAAAATCAGTTTCTGTCAAAAATTCCACCCTTTCCTATATGGAAAAAATTCCTAAAATGCATACCTATGTGTGAGCTGCAAGATTAAGGAAAGACCAGTCATGGACCAGGATCTTGATTTTTAAAAGAATATTAGGGTTTTTATCTTGCATTTCTGCAGGGATGGAAGCAAGAGGATTTTTTTCTTTTTGGAGGTGAGAGAGGAAAAGTGGAATTCCCAGTGTGTGATTCAGTATTTGCTTTTAGTCCTAGATGGACCTGGAACATCTGACCTGAATGTCACAGCACTTCTTACGTAAAAGAATGCCACTTTAAGTCAATTCTGATCTTTTCTCTCTTTTTTTTTTTTTTGTTTGGTTTGGGTTTTTTGTTTGGTTGGGTTTTTTTTTGTTTTAAGATTGATTACTCTTTTCTCCATTGCCTCTCAGTCAAGTACAGTAGGCTTATGTTAATTTTGGTACCTGGCTTTACGTGTATAAGAATCAAGAAATTGTCCCCCTCGGGATTTTTAAAAGCCTCTCTGAAACACCTCCGGATTGGTCTTCAATAAAGTACGTGGCATTTACAACACATAAAGCAGTGTGGTGGAGTGTAACTTTAACTGGTTTTCCTGTTGGGGTGATGTACACAATATAGAGATTAATTCAGTCCTTTGTGAGTTTCGTGGCCTTGCCAAATTTAATCTGATAAAATCTCGAGATCTCAGGACAGCATTCTTCCCCACACCCTCCTTCGTTCGTGAGGAGCATTCTCGGCTTTTAGCTACAAATACAAATTTATGTACATACGCATATTTTAAGTATACGTGTGTCTTTTCCTACTCTTTAAGCTGTTGTACAAGCAGAGCAGACGGGTAGATGCATACTCTGTCTCTTTAAATTTCCTGACTCGGGCTGGTTTGACAAAGACCTCCTTATCATTTTCTTGAAACCCAGTTTCCTGAATCAGCGGATTTTTTTCCCCCTTGAAACTTCTGAAACTCTGAACTCTGTCAAAACAAGATGGCTGGCAAGTTTTAGGGACAGAGCAGAGACACAGACAGAGACAAAGAAGCCCCTGAGAAGGCAGACGGACTTATATTGCTTGTGGTTTTTCAGTACAGCTGGTTTCAGATGTGTCGGCCTTGTTCTGCACTGGTTCCACTGCCAAAGCAAGACTGTCACAGCTGGTAGTACTTACTGCACTTGCGGGAAAGTATGTGATTCATTAGTTGGAACCGTATGTTTTTCACCAGTTCTGGTCATGTTTTTGTTAGGATGTGGTAAAAGCATAAGCAGGGGGTGAAGGGACAATGGAAATATGTGACTTGTTAAAGATTGGCCCCAACCAGTTATTAGCTAAATTGTACGCTGTAAAAAAAAAAAAAAAAACCAACATAAAAATCAACAAAACCACCAACCAAACACCATCCGTTGCTCATAAGACAAATGATTTAATTCTTTAGTTAAGGTCATTTAGTCATAAGTAGTAAAAAAAAATAATTGTCAACATCAAGTCCTTTTTCCCCTCTTTTCTCTTAAGTATCGTGATCTCTCTTACTGAAAACTATAGTACAGGAAGAAGTCATGCAAGCAAAAGGCATTCATTTGGTAAAAAACAACCAAACTGGCTATGAATTTTGAATCTTTGGAAGGATGTAGCTACTGCTACTGATAAAATACGACTGTGGCGTAAGGCTTGTGGAGGATGCTTGGCGTATTGGAGTATTTGGTGGAAGGAGAGCTGTAAGCGTGTGTTCCTGTGGCCACACATGATAAAACACACCAGAATTGTACGGAGAGCTTGTTTACAATTGTTTTTTTTTTTCCTGGGGTAGCTACCACATCTTCCACTATTTTTGAGCGTTGGAGAGAGTTTTGTACTGATGTTTATTTTATAGCTGTTTGGACCTAAACACCACTGTTGAAATGAGAAAAAAAAAAAGGGGGGTGTGGGTGGGACGCAGCACATTTGAACCAAACATTACTATATTCTCAAGCTGCTAATACAGCTCCCCCCCTCCCCTTCATAGCACCAATGAAATAACATGGAGACTTCAAAGCCATGTGTTTAAGACAGTGCTTTCAAAAAGAGTCTCTCTCCTCCCCCCCCACAGCCCCAGCTCCAGCCCATTTTCCCTCCCAGCCTCTTTACACACTTACACAGCCACTGGACTTTATATAGCTAGAACCAGGTCTGTCTCTGATAATTAGCTCAGCTGGCTGCAGCATAAATAAAGGAATGCACTTAGGGGCTGTAGTCTGTGACATGGTTTAACAGAGCATAAAAAGGTGCATCTGTTAACATGCCTGAATTCAGTCACCTTACTGTCACCCACAGAAAGATACCAGCTCTGAAATGTGCCGATGATATTTTGCAAACAAGAGGCCAGTATTGTATTAAATTAGCCAGGCTGTGAACGTGCAAAGTGCTGCCTCTTAAAAATCGTGCTGTCTTGGCTTACAGTGGTGTTGCAATGAGTCCCTCCAGTATCTATTAGGATGACCTGTGGCACTGAATACTTCAACACTCTTCTGGCTAGTATTGTTGACCTTTGTCAGCTTGATAAAAAAACAGAGCCTAGAAATGTGCTTGTCATTTTTAGTGAACCAGGAGGCTGGAAAGCATGGGGAAGGGGAGGGGGCTGCAGGGAAGCACAGAGATGCCAACAGCCTGTTTTTGTTTAAATTAGGATGCTGAACCTAGGACAAAATTGCAGTCTGCTTCCCTTTTCCTCCCCAGCAGCCCCATGTCTCTCACCCCTTTCTTCCCCTGACTGTTGCTACTTGATTTGAGGTCTGAAATAATGAGGAATGTCTGCGTGATCAAAGTTACTGTCTGCCTCCTGGTCTCCACAGAAGCCCTGCTGAATGTGTTTGGTAGGCGACAAACAGCTTGTTGTAATGTATTTGAAGGTAATACAATCACACCTTTGTTACGTTCTTTGAACATTTGTTTGCTTCTTAATTCAGTAATCCTAATGAAAACAAAGACACATATTAGAACTTTCTTTTTCTTTTATTTAGCTGTATAATGACTTTTAAATTATTTCCAGGAAAAAGATTACTTCAGCAGGGGATATAGCCAAGCATACTTCAATGAATTGATAAATTCTTCATTTTATAGATGTGTAATTCCTTTGAAAAGTGTTGATTAAGGTCTACCTAGCTCTGTTCAGAGACATAACAAGATAACAGGGTATCTGTTTTCAGTACACACATTTGTGCTGTACAAACCATTATTTCTACAGCATGATTATTTTTTATATATAATAGCTATTATTAGTAAGTATTTTTTATATATATATATACACACACACAATATTCTTCAGAGGTTCAAATGAGTGATGTAATCCCAGTGGGAGCTAGTCCCACACAGCTTGAACCAAAAATTATTCCATTTGGCAGTAACAGAATGTGGATGACCAGGAGGTGTGATGCGTTCTCTACAGTATTTTGAAGTAGTTACCCTGGAAATATCCCACCCAGTTGTGCTTGGCCCTTTAGTCCTGACACTGGGCCACACCTGCATTCCTGACGTCCAGACCCATCTTTGTTTTTGCCAACTGCCTTTACCCAGGAATATCTTCAGGGAAAAAAATAAAAATCTAAAAAAAACCCCAGAAAACCCACACATTAGCATTTACCTTATTGCTTGGAGAGAGGGACGGGGGAAGGGAGAGAAGTTGCTATCAAGAGAGATGATAGTGCCTCAAAATCCCTTTATCTGAGTGCTGTGAAGTTATAATAAGCCAGCTGTGAAAAAGAAGAAAAAAAGCTACTGAGTTCTTTTCAGTTATCTTGATTTTTTTTTTTCCCCCCCAGTTACGACTTTTCCCCACCCTTTTTTTTTTCTTTCTTTATTTTCTTCTGGGGCCCCCCCTTAAATCTCAAGGGAGTTTTGAGAGAAGAAAACCTGGGGAGGGAAAAAAAAAAAGCTGAGGTTTATGTTAGAAGAAATTAAGGTTAATGATCATTGGCTCATTTTCATATTCCGTGGGTGTGGATGGAGGAGTAATCAGTGCAGGTGGCCTTGCCAGTTGGGAGTTTCTCTTTGTCATCAAGAAAATAAGGAGAGTGCAGGGATTGAATTACCACAACTATTTCAGGGCTAAACATATTTTGTTTCCCCATTGGCTCTGGTTTAAGGACAGAAAGCTGACATTAATTTTATCCAAAAGAAAAGCACAGTTAATTCTCTATGTATTCTGAGACAATTTGACCAAATGTATAAGAATCTGTGCTTGTTCAAAGTATGTTTAGTGTAATCTTACAAATAATTTTGCATATAACACACTGAAAAGCTAAGTCTTTTTCTTAATTTGCTCCGACAATTTATGTTTCTGTGCCCAATTACCACTCACTTTATTGAATGTTTAAGAGCTGCTTATTAAAATATGTGCTCCAACTGCTCCAGTTGGCTTCCCAGATGCCTGTTATTACATGCAAAGGTGCTCCCTTCTAAAGTTCTAGAGGATGTACAGAATTGAAGGAGTTCTGTTCAGTTTGGAAAGGAAGTGGTGGGTTTGGTTAAGGAAGTGTATGCTGGCCCCGAAAGGGTATCTAGTGTGCATTCACATCTCGGCCATAGAAGACCTGTTCTTTGGAGAAAAGTGTTTTTGTGAAAAAATAATTAAATGACAAACAATTCGGGCAAATGATAAATCCCTTATAAATCCCACTTAGAGGTCTTCCACATCAATGACATTATGTGTCTGATGTTGCTGGAACAGATTATGGTCAAGAGATTTCAATTTAGAATACAGACAAGTCAGAAATAAAAGTCAACGGGAGTCTGTAGAAGGTATTGAGTAGGAGGGAAAACAGCGATCAGGGTGTTTTGAATTGTGTGTGTACTTCTAACACAGGCATTTGCCCATCCATGCTGCATCATGTTTTTAGGAGGGGAATATTACTACCAAATAGGTAGTTCTGGTTTCAGAACATGATGCAGCCGGCAACAGCAACTGTTATTTTAGCACTTAACTGTGAGGATGTTAAATTATAGGTAATGTAGTTCTAGTTAAAATAAAGACTTACGACTACTGTGTGTACTCATTGTTGTGGGGTTCTCTTTAATGAAACTGATAGCAATCCCCCACTCACACTCTTACAGGAACAGCAGTTATTTATCTTTGCAAAAGAGACAGCATTACAGATTTAGATGCTATTATTCAAAATAAAATATTACAGCATGAGGAGGTTTAACTGGTAGAATAGGGGCTGGATTTTGGTTCCCTTGGTCCTCTGAGGTAAGAGTCAACATGCAGCTGAATATTCATGAGGCATTCATTAATATGAATAGTTGGTCTGCTGCTGCACCTTTCCATGGTTTATTAATAACTTATGGACAGACCACTCCCAAGCATACAGAGGGCAAGAATACTTTAATGATTGCAGCATTCTCTATCGGTAAAAAGAAAGAATGAGATGGTTTATTTCTGCAGCACCATTTGCAATGCTGTAGTTAAGGTGTCAGTAGCACACTGTACTTAAGGTTGTATTGGTAACACTTGAACTATAAATCCCTTTTTTTTTTTCAGGGTTATAAGTTGTGTGTAAAACTTTGTTCCAGGCTGAAACATGACATAAAGAAATACCTGCCTTGAAGCAAATAGTTTCTGGCTCAATCTTTTAGCATATCCTTTTATCTTTTCTTATTTTAAGTCAATGAATAGAGGGAAAATCAAATGAATGTTACCATTTCAAGGCTTTCTTCTTCCTTGCTGATGAAACTCAAAATGAGCTTAAATTAAAAACAAAAATGTTGGCGTATTATCAGTCCATAGAATAGTCTGGGTGTTTCTGGCATTGAAAAGTAATGTTTGTTACTCATGTAAAAAGAAGTTTTTTAAAAACTCACCTTGCATTAAGAAATCTTCCTGTTGATAGATGATTATAATTATGATCCATAGATAATCTCACTAGAGAGGGGGAATGATATGAGAAAGATGCTGAATTAGAATACATATAAGACCTTTAAAAAACCAATATTTTTCTGCTCTAAAAAATATTTCACCTTGGGCATATAATTTGTTTTGAGATGCTCACAGTATACAACCCAATAAGATTATGTACTCATATTTTGTAAATAATATCTACAGTAAAAACATACCATGCTTTCTTTCATCATTAACTAATCATCTAGGAGCTTAACGCTTTCTCAAGAAAAAGTGCATGCCATGTTATTTCACTGTTATCCGTAATAATGCAGCTTGTGTAATTTCAGAGAAGTAGCCAGTTTTACTTTGTATATTACACTTTCACTCTAAGTAGCTTCAGCTGCTGAGGCTGTGTTGTGAAGCCTCCATTAAATTGAGGGTTGACGATGTACATTCTTGTTATGTTTTAAATACACATAATTACATCCCATGGCTTGTGCTGAGCCTCGTCAGTCTTTTTTTTTTTTTCTTTCTTTCTTTCTTCCTTTTATTTCTGTGTGTCTTGTAAAATTTTAATCCTGAAAGTCCACTAATGTAATGAAAAACTGAATCATGAAATGGAACTGAAGACATTTCACCCATTAATCACTATCTAACAAGGGCAGGGAAAAATATTGAAGAATTATAAGAAATTTTGGGTTTGGTTGGTTTGGTTTTTTTTTCCCTCCCCAGCTTTTAGCCTTCATAAAGGTAACAGAGAAGAATTATCATTTGGTGGAAGAAACTGCATGTTTTTTCATAAGCTTTTAATTTTTATTTTTTTTAGTATCTAGCATACTACCCTCCAATGAAGTCTCCCCTGGGACTGTAATTTTTCTTTTGTGATTAAAAGTACTGAATTACCCTGGATCAGGGGATTACTAGTTAGATACAGAGTCTTTCTGCTTTAGGTCACCAGTTTGAATTCAGTCCAGGCCATCATCAGACTGCTGTTAACATCTGAGGGCAGCATGGCATTCTCAGTCCAATTCCCAGTAGGCACATTTTTTTCTCATCTTCCATTCTCCGGCCTTTCTCTCCTGGGTTGAGCTCCTTGCGTTGGGCAATCATCCTGCCAAGTTTAAGCGAGTTCCATCATCCACACTTGGATCCAGTTTTCCCTCACCTAGGAACAATTCGTCCACAGTCACTTCTTTTATGTTACTTACTCGGGTGTGACATTACCATCACAACCATCAGTGATGTGCCCTTTTAATGTTTCAAGACACTGTGAAGTAGACAGATACATGCCTCAGAAAACTGAAAAGGAAACAAAAAAATTCCCTAAAATAAACAAAAAAGCCTCCCCCTCCCCCTTCCTCCCACCCCGAAACACAGCTGTGTTGTGTAGGGTTTTATGGATTAAATGCTTGGCAGAGGTGCTGGAGTTGATAGGATTTCAGTTTACAGTGAGACAGCCTCATCCATGGAACTCACTTAATTTCATTAGGCTGTCAGACCCTGGGCTGGCTACCCTTCTGATCGTTCTTATCTCTCAGGGAAGATGAGAGGAGTAAAGTTAAAATTAATATCCCAAGGGGAAGCTGTGACGAGGTGAAGTTAAAATTAACAGGTTTTTGTATAGGGCATGGGAATACTTCCGTTTGGATGCTTGTACAATCATGGGAAGCCACAGAGAAGTTTTCTGCATCTTTGTGGAAAAAATAAGCGCAAAGACTTCTGGATGATGCAGCCTTTTTATGGATATGACCAGTATATTATGTGGCTGTATCTCTGTATTTGAGTACAGTAAGGAAATAAAAATAAATAAATACATTGGCTAAATTGTCAGTAATCACAGCAGGAGGCTGAAGGATGAAATGAGCCATGGAGGCTAAGCTGCTTTTTCAACCGTGAAGTTGACCTCCTTAGGTCAGGGTTATGACATGCCAGTAGACCGAGCAGCGTATAGAAGCTTTACTGCAGCTACCTGTGGTGGTAGAAAAAAGGGGACTTGCAGTTCTGAGGTTACCTGTTCATCTCTTCTATGAGCATTACATTTTCCCTCTACAATCACAGACCTTTTTTTTTTTAAGTGTTAATGAAATTCAGAGCATCTAAAATATCACCAGATTACTATTGGAAACATTTTGTATAAGGCTAGAAAATATACAGTAGGAGATGGGCAGGGTGATGTAATGGTCCTTTCCTCCTCTAACATTTATGATGCTGGATTTTATAACTGCTGAGTACACTTTTCCAAAAAAGATGAAAATGTTACACCCTTTAGCATTAAAATAAATAATTTAGGGCAGGACATAATTGTGCTCTCAGATCTGCGCGGTAGAAATCAGCTCCATTACCCTGCTCTCCCTATGTATATGTTAACATTGATCCCTAGGCAGGGGATGGGGGGTGAGGGGCGAGTCTATGTCTTGAGGATCTAAGGGGAGTACATTGTCTTACCTCTTACTGATGCGTTCAGAGTTTATTCACATCACCTATAAGCAAAACTGAAACAGCATATGGGATGGGTATAGCTCTGAGCTTCCTGAAATCTGTCTGTAATTTGAGTCTTCGATACCTACTTATTTTCTAGTACACATTTTGAACCTTCCTAAATAAATATATATTTCATACATAATATTTTTTTCTAAGAGTATGAGAAGACAGAGGCTGTCCGTGATATGTTTGTCATACAAGATTTGTATCTGGCTTCTTCATAATGAAATGCATATAAAATAAACATATTTTTCCTAGCCCTTCCAGTTTTGAGAGCTGGAAGTTGTCACACATTTTTCTGTAAAATTTGCTTTGTCAGGTGCCTGAGTGTTGCACAAATATTTTGTTACATACTCTCCATTCCCTGGTATGTAGTCACACTTTCAGAGGTCAGAAGTGGGAGTGTAGTAGTTTTACTTTAAATAACCAGTTTCAAAATTGCACTTGCATCACTGCAGGAGAAAAGTAGGTATCTAAATAGGTACTTGCACAATTAGGTAACTGCACATTTAGCAGTAATTTGCATACGTAATGGATTTTCTTGTAAGCAAACAGGGTAAGAGAAAGAGGGTGAGGAGGCTCATGCCTGGTGCCCATCTTAAAAACTGCTGCCAGAAATGGCTGGGTTTGCTTAGTGAGTAAGATTTAGCAGGATTTGTTTGGAATACTTGAGAGACTGTAAACATACTACAAAACCATGTTAACACAAGATTATCTTATTAGACAAACTTCTTGAATTGCTTAGGAATGCTTAATTTACAAATACAGGCCAAAGCCTTGGTTTATTTGTTTATTTTCTTTGTCTTTTTCTCCCCCTCCTGATATTGTTTTAGCAGGGAGGTTGGGGGAGTGAGGGGGTGTGAGACAGGGGGAACCTCTTTTTCTTTAAGAAAAGGCATCTCGACCTATTTGCTTACCACAGACATGTTACAGACACTACGTTGGGAGAAGATAATATTGCTCTCATGCTTTCCCTCTGAGGGTAAAGGCGATTGTGCCTGGAGTTGGCCAGCCTGTGGCTGTCCACCATCTGTGTAAGGAATTCACAATCCCAGACAAAAGAAATTGGCAAAGTCTTCTTTCTGTCTGTTCTCCAGAGCCTCAAGATAGCCATAAAACACCTGGACAAAATCAGCAGGTGATGGCAAGGGGAAGAAAATGATCAGTCACAGGCATTGTTGAATCCTTTGAACATTACTTATAGCTTGGACACTGCTGTCACCAGACACAGTTTGATCTTTGGTGAGCTTTCTGGAAGTGCTTTTTTCCCTGGCTGTATGACAACAGGGGGAACCAGATAATGCTGTGGAGGCAAAGCAGATTTTCCCATCTTGTAATTTTTATCTCACCTTGTAACTCCAGTTTTTGTTACCTGTATTTGTACTTAAATAATCATGCAGGAAAAAAGGCAGCTTTTTATATGCAGGAAAAATGCAAGTCGTATCTTTTTACCTTCGTGACCACCCTAACCAGCAGTGCGAAACTGTGGTCTGTGTCCCAAAATTAACAAATTACTTAAAAATTCAGATCTATCACTGTCTTTCTTTTCCCTTTCATCTTGCTTTACACAAAACTTGAAACAACGACAATTTTAAAACTAAGGAATGCAGTTTTCTTCCAAGTACGTTCTTGTGTTAGCACATTCATAACAGAACTGATTTTCTTGCTTATTTATGATTTCTTAGAAGTTACTATTGATCATCAGTTATGACCTTTATGTAATTGACTAGAAACACAGTACGACTCTGAAACTGAGAAAATCCTAGCCTTTAATTCACTTCATGTTTTCTTATATTCTTTCCCTACCATGTATATGGTTTTCAGCCTTTACAGACTTAAGCATAATAAAATTCACCTTGAATTTAAAAAGAGAACAAAGAAGTGCAGCGACACATTAATATACCTAGAAGAGCGGCTGTACATGAACCAGGAATACAGCCACAAGAACACACCACCTTTGGCAGGAGAGGAAAACACCTCCTACCCGTTAACCTGTTGGCAATGGGAGTCTGAATTTCAGGGCATAGGTGCTTAGCATTGAGGCTGACAGTCTTGCCAGTGTCAAGGGGTTAAGTTTGTAGCTGTTGTTTTGTTGCATTCCCAAAGCGAAGTCTAAACCGTATCAAAAAGCTGCTGGATCACTTCACACTTCAGCTGTCCCCTCAATCCTTCTCCCTCCTGTTGGCGTTTTCTCTCTATTTTTCTCCTCCCCTCCCTATGCTCCTGCAAATACCACCCTTCTTCACAGAGCTGGTGTCAGGCTTCAATGAATATAACATTGTCTTGCTAAGTGTATTAATGCTGCACTCCACTTCAGACATGAAGCTCGTCGCTCATCATAAAGCCTCTGTGTGGGTTTGTGTGTGCATGCACGAGTTGAGGTTGTTTCCCCTGTTTTAGGGAAGACTGAATGCTGCAATTGTTCGTCTCTTTCTGGAGCCTGTATTACAGCTTGTAATCAGCTTGCACGAACCTTAGGGAAATAAGGGTGAAGATTTAAGATTTAAAAAAAATAATTAAAGAGGAATTCGTTACTTCACTGCAAGATCATTTGTGGATAACTAAAACAAAAAAAACCCAACTTGGTCTTCATTCTGCTTTCTGAACGTGGAAAATATATATAGCATCCCTAGAATGCGTTACCAAAAGCGTTAATATCTTATAACAGCAGTAATAATAAGCCTTTTACTCTAGCTAATCATGTGCTAATCTGTTGGTAAGTCAAAAGTATTAGACCATTTTAAATTCATTGTGTCAGCTCAGCCGAAGTAACTGGCATGGTGCTATAAACATTTGGGAGAAAAGTTCTTCGAATGAAAATAACGATGTCATAAAGCAAAGAATTTTGCTAGTTCTACACAGCAACGCTAAGGATGTCATTAGTTTTAGGTCCTGGACAAAAACATTTGAGTTTATACAGAAACAGAACACTGCTGCTGTTTCCTTTATGTGTACTGTTTCTGAATTGGATTTCAGTGTTTACTACTTCTCACCAAGCAACTAGGGATAGTTCACTTTCTGAAAGATTTTTCTACTTGTAACCTTTTCATCCTGTAAATGTGCGACTGATGTTTCCACAAAGATACTTGTTCCTGAGGGTTTTTTTTTTTTATGTTTGTAGCTGATGAGGGAATTTAGCATATTTTGTTTATTTTCTTTTAAATTGTGTCTTTGGTTGGGTAGCCTAAAGTAATTACCTAGGCTTCTATCCATCCTGTCGTTCAAGCTTACACCCTTATGATTTTATATTTTGGAATTTTTCTTTGTCCCTTCTGCCACTCTTTTTTGACAGCATGCTTCACATTATTCCCTGAAAGGCTAAATCAGATGCTAACACTCTTCATCAGACTCAACACAAATAGTGATAAAAGTTGATAAGAAGAATAATTTGTGCTCCCTCTTAGTCTTACACGAAAAATGGTCATGCATTCTGTTTTACATGGTTCTGTCTTTGGTAAAAAAATTCAGCGATCACCCATGTAGCAGTGAAATTTTCCTTTTTTTTTAGGTATCAGGATAGTACATACACAGGCTCATTTCCACCTGTCTAGAATATTTTGAGTTAGAGGGCACATTGCTAAGAGATCTTCATATTGAAAATATGAATACTGTAAATCTAAACAAGCCTGTTACTTTGAAGTTGTTTCTGTTATAACAGTTTGAAAAATTGCTTTTTGTGATAAATTTGAAAATTCAATTTTTATTTTAGATTGAAAATTTCAACATATCATTTTCATTTCTTTTTACATGCACCTAAATTTATGTGTCCATGGAAACTTTTCGTATCTTATGCACAAGTAAAGTTTGTCTATGACTGGGG
Source organism: Chroicocephalus ridibundus (assembly GCF_963924245.1). Taxonomy (NCBI): domain Eukaryota; kingdom Metazoa; phylum Chordata; class Aves; order Charadriiformes; family Laridae; genus Chroicocephalus; species Chroicocephalus ridibundus. The sequence continues at coordinate 51,047,073 of NC_086316.1, forward strand.
AGATTTAGTAATACTAAATTTAGAACTGCAGAGGTAATTTAAGAAACTCTTCAGAATTAATGAAGACTTTAAAATTAATCATTGTTTTTGTGATTTGACCTGACAGGGATATGTCTAATTTTTTTAACCTATTTTAATTTGTTTTGCATTTCTTAGGAACTGTACTTAAAACCAAGCATAGTCTTCAATTACAATAGCCTTTTACAGTCATTTATGAGATTTTTGTTTTCTTTGTTTCTTATATGGAATATTGGACTTCCCCCCCTGTATTTTAGTACCAAATCTACCAGTCTGACTTACTGTTTATTTTTCCTTTAGCAATCCACTTCAGCTACAGAGCTGAGTTTTATTAGTGAAAGACTTGTTCTATAACAGAAAATACTGTGGTTACACTTGTATTGTGGTGTTTGAGGGTCAACTGAAGTATGATTGCAATGCAGAGACAGAAAAACAGCAGACATGGAAAAAGTATTTTCACATATGAAAAAGAGAACTACTTTGCCCTTCTGTGTTAAAATCTAGAAGTGCATATATAAAGTGTACATCAGTGCACTTTTCCCCCAAATGCCTTCACAGTCTGCTTCTTTCACTTGGATGCTGTGTGTGTACTCTTTAGTGTTGGCCTGCAAACTCTGTTTCCTGACTTTTATGATTTCTAACCTTTTACTTTCTATCTTGTGAAATTTTTGTCCTGACAGAACGAAGCCAAGTGTTTGGTGCTCTGCCTGAAAGGGCCTCAGGTTAAAGCTGACTTCTTGCAAAGACTGGGGAATCCTCTTGTCGTTGCTACCTAATCTTGGGTATCTGTGTTCTCTGGTTATACTGCACCAGATAATAGTATATATTTTACCTACTGCAAGGATTGGTTTTGAATCCTAAGAGCAAACTGAATACCCAGCTTGTATGCTGTGCTTCAATTTGTAAGTTTTGAAGCACTGTGAGAATGAGATCAGTTTCATTTTTTTTATTTCCAGATGGGAAATTGAGGCAAAGGAGAAGGAAAGGGACTTGCCCAATATAATAATGGTGAACCGTGTCGGGCATTATCCTTTCTGAAGCCTACAGTAAAATAAATTGGCTGAGAGCTTTCAGATGTCTCTCTGGTTGCAGTTCAGAGGTAACATTTAGATCTGGAGCTTGTCCGTGCAGGGACAAACGAAGAAGATCATCTGAATCCATTTTGCTAAGTGGTTTGGTTAAACCATGATAAAGCTGCGTGTGAATGTCCTCATTCAGAAAGAGAGTGGCCTGAAGTACTTTCTTTTCATGTGTGTAGAGTTGCATTCTCCCATCTCTCAGCATTGTTCATTCACTTGACTAAAAGAGACTGCTGATGGATGCTGATGCTGCTTTTTTCCTTTCCCCCCACCCCAGTATGCATACCTCGGCTCTCTCAGTTGTGTGAGAGCTTGACAGACGGAGATCCCCCTTCAGCATACCCACTTTATGTTGCGCAGATCATCCGTGCAATTTTAAAAGCAGCATTTATTTAAAGGATATGGAATTGTGTATTTATATAAGAATGTGAGTTTAAACCACTGTTTTATCTGAGAGAGAAACAGAGCATCCCCTGGGCTAGGTAGTTAGGTGACTTGTGCAAAGGTGGCCTTCATCTTAAACTTTTATGTGTGTGAAGTAATGGAAAATTATTAGTGACACAAGTTAACTCAGCATAGTGTTATACCAGGAGGTGAATGTTTGCAGTATCAGGGCTTCAGTTTCTAAACATTAAATAAATGTAATGTGCTATGTAAATATTTTTCAGTAGTTGTTATTCCCAGTTGACTCACGCTGCTTTTCAAGTGTCCCGTAAGCAGCTCCGAATGGAGCGACAGTCGGGTAGAAGGATGAACTTGAGGCATCTTGCCGTAGAGGTTAAGATGCTTCTCCTACCAGCTGTCTGTCCGGACAGCTTTCCCCCAAAGCCGCTGCCACTAGGGCTGAGTGGCAGAGGGAAATTAAGCTCATTGCTCAGCGACTTCTGCTCATGCCCTGGCGAAAACGGGTACATTTCTCCTTCCTCCATTCTTTACTAGGACAGTAAATGCTGAGAAAGTGAAGGTGTCAAAACACGGGGTGGTGGCAACGTTTTAAGTGCCGCAGCCTTTTTCCCCAGCGAATGTGAGACAGAGCCCTGTAACCCGGTATTTCTGTTTCCAGAATGGAAAAGTATGTTGTGTGAGTACGTGCACAGCTCAAGCAGAGCTGTACCATAAGGAGATCTAGAGGAAAAACTTTGGAGAATAGGGGACCAGCTGAAAAAAGTTTTCAAGGAGCTTTCTTTTCCTGGCAGTGGGCAGCACATAATAAACAAGCTGAGTGGGAAGAGCAGTTTCTACTATGAGTTTTTGGTCAGATATGGTAAGCAGGATTTCTAAGAGCAGTTAAGTAGCTGATATCTAGCAGACACTTAAGCTTCCCAACCGATTATTGAAATTAATCATATTGTATAATTGTTTTGACTCAGGCCTGTGAACAGTAGAGGTTTTTTCCACCCCGCTTTGCATGCTCAAAGAAAAATATATTACAGCCTGTCATAACTTCAAATAATTTCATCTGTAATTCAGAGATGCAATCACAAAATAATACAACCTAGATTTTGTCCCATGATTAAGTGTGGTCCATACAGTGACTTTCTGTGGTTCAGGTGGAATATTTCTTTAGTTGTCCCTCCCTTATTTTATTATGCAAATGTATTTATACTTTTAAAGTGGGAACATTTTTGTTTCAGTTCTTGTTGCTAGAATAAATTAAACATGAATAGATAATCTTAAAAATACTTTTATATTTGGAAAAAGAATAGCAGTACCATTTATGTGGGCACTGCATCATGGAACAGCTACTTAATTCCAGGAAACAGTCTAATGAATATGAACACTTTGGAAATTAGTTGCCCATTTCATTAATTGTTTATTTGCGAATGAAAAGAGCTAGTCAAGCAAAGATACTGTTTGGTTTCTGGAAACTGCTCCACCAAACTATCTCCAGATGTTGGGGGAGGTGGGGAAGGAAGAAACTTCATCCACATTTTAATACGTGAAACTTTTGTAGCATGCTCACAATTCATGATCTGTGTTTGGATGCCATTTTTGCTTTGTCTCCTGCGTCCTAGGTCTTCTCTTTTCCCAGTTTTTGTCCAGCAAAAGAAAGTTTGTAGCAGAGTCTACAGCAGTATCTTCTGATGAAGTGTGAAGTGTCCTGCTGAGAAAAGAAACTGGTTGTTGCATTTTTAGTTTAGATAATATAAAGTTTGCGTTTTTCTCTTTTCAGAAGTAGTTAGAAAACCATTTACATGTTATAAACTATTACGTTGTAGGATAAATGATAAATGTTTTACAAGAAAGGACAGATACTAAAATTATGAAAAGTAATGGATTTCAGTACAATTCTTAGTAGTGTTATACAAATAGCTGCATTCTTACAAAGAGTAGATTTCTTTCTGAATCTGCATAGGATATCAAACAAGTCTGTGTTTTGTTTTCAATATTTTATCTCTTTTTTCTTTCCCTTTTTAAAGTTGACATTTTCTGGACTCTGTGCTTAGATTTTTGCTATTATTTGTTTGCTCTTTTAGCTGAGCAATATCTCACTTCTTATACCCTTTACTCTTCCCAAAAGAAGGAATAAAGCCCCTATCCATTTTTGCTAAGAAATATTAGGGAAACTCATTTCTGAGTGATAACCAGCCAAAAACAACACTGGATATGTGTTCAGGGTTGAATTGTACATGTCTGTTAAAAAAGGCAACTGTGCCGCAGTTCACTTTACAGTTATTTTCCAGATTATTCAAAATACTTGAGCATTAGAAGAATCTGTCTAGTCCCACAGGAAAAACTGTCCAATAAGCCTCTCCCTTCATCTAAGGGTCATAGAGGAAACCCTGGCTAGACGTTTTGGTGACTAATTTAAAATATCTGGCAAGACAATTGATAGCACCCTTCCTTTGTGTTGTGACAAATATATTTCGACTGCAGTTTATTAACATAATCCAACACAACCACAGACATATTGTATGTATTATAGCATAGAATTAGAAACATTTTTTGCACATCACAGTCTTTACTCTCTCTCTTTTTTTGACAAGGATCTGGATAATTGCCTCAACAAATGAACTGCTGTGTTCAGTCTGTTTCTATAATTTCATAAATTGTTTTCCATGCTAAAACTAAGCAAGCTTTTACTGGGTAAGTATAAAGAACCACAGTGTAATTACAGGAGCAGTATTATTAAAAAGTGTGACAGAAATGGCAGTTTAACTGACAGCTACTTTTTCTTTGCTTTATTACAACAAATTAAGTATCTTGTGGAGTGCCAGTTAGTAAGCAACAGTGTCTTCTGCCTCTCTCTATCTCGGTCTCTCTCTCTCATGCACACATGCACACACGATTCTTGGAGCTGAGACTTATCGTAGAAGATTACCACATAAGCTGGATCGTAAATTACCAGCTGAGGTTCCTATGGCTCCAGGAAATTTTATTTCAAATTAAAAATAAGGGGGTTTTGTCTCACACTTAGGTTAGCTCTTGTGTATCTCCCTTTGTCTGAATATATTGGTTCCCTTTATTGATAAAGGGAATTAGAATTATTCCCATTACGTGGATGGAAAAAGTGAGACACAAGAAGTGATTAGCTTTTCCAAGACTCGGAACCCAGTGAATGACCAGGCTAAGAATGAAACCTAAATTTGCTGTCTTAATCATTGAACCACACTGCCTCCAATCAATATGGCCTTGATCCAGAGCCCACTGAAATCAATGAAAAGCAAGTTTTTGACCAGGTCCTGTATGTAATGTAAAGTCCTTGCTTTAGTTTTTTATTTTCCTCCTAATGAAGCGGTTATTAAAGTGCAGCTTTTCCATACAGAACTTTTATAGAGAGTAATTAAAATCAATCAGTGACACTGATATAATTTGAATGAGGAGCAGGGGCTCACTTCCCCAGTTCTAAGTCTCCTGTCCTTTCCACTTGTTTTCACTTTGACACCTTTTTATATAAGAACTGTTCACACATTCCAAATCCATTCATTGTCTTTTAAAATGTGTATATTTTAAGTATCTGGACTGTTTTACTGATCCTAAGATCAGCAGAATTACAAAGAGGTATTCTCCAAATATTCTGCAAATATCAGATTTGAAACAGGTTTAATACCAAATAGGTGATCATTACTTTTAAATTGTATGCTCAGCCACTGTCTAGTCAGTCAGGTGTAAATGTTAAACTCCTGGCTAGTGTGAACAACAGTAAGTAAAATGCTAGCATAGATCGTATATTACTGGGTTTGTAAAGCGTGTGCAGGCTGGAGCTGTGTGGGTTGTGAAGTTACCTTTACTAAAGGAGGAGGCAAAAATCTAAAGGCTTTCGTGAAAATACTTAGCTATAAACACAATTTAAAAATTCTTTTTACCGATCTTCTGAAATTTTTGGACATAGTTTGAATCGTGAAGACTACGGCAAATGTCATGATTTCATTACTTTTAACATCCTTTTTCACTGTCTGTGATGTGATAAATCCATAGGTTTTTATTAGATTAATAAAATTGCTGCAAAAAAAGAGTGGGATTGTCAGGAAACATAAAAGGCCATTCCATTCATGTTTTGTAGTTCTTAAGAGCATCTGAGAACGTGGAAAAATGAGAATAGGAACTGCAGTACTTAATGAACTGAACCATGGTGATTGTATTTAGTTAATTACTTCACTGTATGATAATTTGCCTTGATTCATGTCCTGGTCAGTTGGGATCTTTAGAGATCTGTTTGCCTAACAGCTCAGGATCTGCCTACACATCTGTGAAAACCTAAATTGTATGCGGTATTGATTGGCTCAGTGGTGTTGGTGAGTTCTGACTGCAATACAAAGGAAAGAGCTTAACCAGGTGTTGCTACCAGGGAGCCTCCTGGTAAAATATTTCTTGAACAAACCTTTTGGAAAATAACATTTAAAACTTACATAAACGTCTCCAATAAAAGTCTGTAAATCTCTCTGTTTTCTAGTATGCCAGTTCAAATTTGATTTTAGCATGTCTGAACCTTTAGTTATATTTACCCTTTTTGTACTCAGAAATAGATCTGAATACTCTCAGATCTGGTGGTTAAAGAACCTGTACAATGTCATGAACTCATGTAATTTATTTTACTATTTTTCTTACATGGAGTATGGGGGATTCTGAGTTCTTAGATGTCCAGTAATTTTTAGTTCCAGGCTTGGCATGAATAGAGAGATTTATTTTTTTCCAGCGTTCTCGTGAGATTGAAAATATAAATTTGAAATATCTGTATCAGGCAAAAAGTTGAGTAAACAGCATCATTAGCGAAAACAGGTCTCCTACAGCTTTATTCTCAGTGTTGAAAACTATTACAGATCTCTAATCTTCCCCCAAGCTTCCCCTCCAGGCCACCTTCTGCAGCACTGTTGTAACCCAGAACTACCTTTGCTTGGCTTAGTAAGAGGTGTGGTGTGACTAGGCAGGAGCTGCTGATTGACCAGCTGGCTGCTACCTCTTCACTATTAAGTAAGTGTAGTGGAATGCCCTGGCTGTAAGTGCCTGTCAGGCCTAAACAGAAGGCCTTTGGGGCTGCATGCGGCTTCTGGGTCATGCTTTGTGCAACCATATTAAAAGAATTAAGTATCTTTGCAAAGTTTCCCTTTCTACCAAAGATGGTGGAAGTAGATTCATGGATTCAGAGGTTGTGGAAGGGTAAAAAGATAGACGCGTAGACTCTGGAATTGCATAACTATTGTTTTCTTTGCAGACATAATTGGATAGGTTGGCAACATTATTATTTTTTTTTTAAATCATATTCATTAGTCTGAAAAGTTACTTGATTTAATAGGACAAATACCTTCCACTTTTCATTGTACCCTGGACACAAGTGGGAATGAGGGCGTGGCTTTGGCTGACTTTCTTCCTCTGGACATTAGAGTTAAGGGGTCTTCTGACTTAATCTAGCGGGTCATGGAATATATTTGCTCCATGTGTTCCCCATGTTGACAGGTTTCATGCACGTGGAGTTTTGAGGAGTGTTGCTTATGCTGGTTCTTTGCTTGTTGAGAACGTACTGTTCTGTGAGAAGTAATTCTTCAGAGAGTTACTCTCATGTTGCTCCATTTTTTACATCCATACTTTGTGTTCCTGCAAAATCAGGAGACTTTTAGTATTAAACGAGTACTGTTTGATGGAGTTAAGATGAATAATGACAGGAACACACTTCTGGCCTATAAATAATTTTTTCGTAAGTTATAGGTATAATTTTGCCTTTGCAAGTTACATTTCTGTTTTGAAAGTTGTCCATCAGTTATAAGGATAAATTCTGAGCAGTTAAACTCTTCTAGTTTAGAACTGCACGAGTGGACCTCAGTAACATTGCAGGTGCTTTACAAATTAGTCTGAATTAAGTGGAGCTCCTGATGTTTTTCTATAACTGCTAACCATCCAGGTAACACATGTACATTGAGGACACTGGTAAAAGCCGTTTGAAAGGCATGTGTGTGTTTGGGTTGTTTACTCTGGAAATCATTAAAGGGAATTTCATACTTCCTCTTTTGGTGAGGATTGTCTGTCTGCATTTCAGTAGGATGGATGCACATGATGTGCAATGGCATGTTTTCACGTGAGCTTTGCAGGGCTGTAGCAAACCAATCAGTTTGCTATCATACCTACTGCTCTCAAAAATGTAGTACTTACCCCTTGACATATTGAATTTTAAATTCTTCTACATTTGAAAGGCCCTTTCCTCTAACATATTTATTCAATTTTTTGTGTCTGTATTTTGTCCCTAGTTCTTTTGTTTTCTCTTTCTCTCTCACTGCCCTCCCCCTCCCCACTTCTGCCATTGTCCTCTCCCTTCCCTATCTTTTTCTACATATGACCCAGTGCTTTCCTTCATCCTTGCCTTCCTTTGCTACTACCTGTCAGGTGTTCTGTTTCTCTTCACATATTTTTACTCCCTTGAAGTTTTACAAGGGGCTGGGATAGCTTTGCAACTTGTCCTTGTACTGACTGAACACTTGAAAAGTCATCACTTTCTCGTAAGCAGTGATTTCCCAAGGCATGTCAAGTATTTAAGATTTAGGAAAAAGGAACAACCTGGCATACACCCAAAGTCTCATTTGACTTCAAAAATTGTGCCTGACCAAAACCCCCAGAAAGCACCAGAAAAATCACAGAAGAGGCACTTTTATTTTGTGAGAATTATGTAGAAGGTCTGTTCTTCTCATCTGCTGGGATTCCCTTCAACAGTATTGAATTTGGATGCTGACAGTAATGGAGAAGTTACAAAGCTACTGGAGTTATATGGGTTTTTTAGTAGCATTTAATAGTATTACTATCTAATAACTATTAGATACTGTCCTACTCGGTAATTAGGTGAGTGAGATGCCTTCTGAGTTATCAGTTTTGCCAGTCTCATAGGAAGCATCTGCTTTTCATCATTGTAGTCCTCATTGAATGGGTCCATTGTTTCAGAAAAGGGAAGAAATTTTTAAATGAGGTGAAGAATATTACCATATATGCTTACAACTGAAAGGTGTATTTTGAACTGCTGTACCAACAGGCTTGAATGATAATTTTGAAAAGTAATACACCCATATGAATGTATGGATACCTGCCAATAATGGCCTCCAAAAGTTTCAAAGCAGTGGTAATACAAATGAGACCTCCTTTCTGCTATTTAGTCAAAAACGGTTCTGAACTTAATTGTTTCCCCCACCTCTGTCATGCATACCCTCTGATGCTGCAGTGTTTCTCCAGTTCCTCAGCCCTGGTCCTCAGTTGACCTTCTTTCCAAGTCTAGCCGTTGTTACTAGTGCCTGCCACCACACCTGATTTTTTTTTAGCTAGCCCAAATCCCAGCACAGTCATTTCTCCTAAATAGGAGGAAACAGCTCTCAAGCACAGCCTCCACTGTCCCTCCCTGTCTAATGAGCTTCTCCTTCCCTCCAAAGCCTGCCTCCTGGGAGCCATCTGCTCTCTCTGCTCCCTTATCTTGTCTTCTGCTCCCTGCTCAAAGATGTCCCCACCTCACACCCTGCATCATGTCACCAGCCCTAGGGCTACCCAGCTGTGACCAGCCTGCCCTGCTCCCCTGGGAAGGGTGGGAACAGCTCTGGGCAGGCTGCCAGGGGGTGTGTGGTTCGATGTCTGGGGACAGAGGCATTTGAGGAAGAGGAGACACCCTTCATGTAGCCAGAGAGGATGCCTTTGCCTGCACTGTAGCCCCATGGTCCCCCTCACCTCACGTTCCCCTGCCTGCTGGCACAAGGTAAATCTCAGGCTTTCTCAAGACATCAGGGAAGAGCAGAACTTGTTTAGGGTGGACGAAGTGAGAAAAGAGTGGGAAAAGAACACAGACAGCAACAGCCTAGCTGTAACTCTTTGGACATCTTTACCTCACAGACATGGCTGCTCTCCTGCCTTCTCCTAATTTGAGAATTTCTGCTTTATAGAGTTAATTCTTAGGCTCTCTTCCTGAGCTGTTAATTGTGGTTGAAAGGTAGAGGAACTGAGGAGCAGATACATTAAGTGACTCACGAAGTCAGTGGAACGGGACTAGAAACAACATCTTCATACAGTCCTGTGAGGGCTTGTTCCACATCTTCAGGTTTGGCTTCAGAAATGCCTTTGTTTTTCTGGTCGCTGCAAACAGTAGGCGAAATCTTTAACAAGGGTAAACGGAGGCTCCTAGTTTCTATTTTGAGGACAGAACCTTGTCTTCCCTGCTAGACTGTATTTTTTGTGCCGTGTTCCACTGGGATGTCTCACGGTATGAGACAACCCCTCAGTCCTGTGCTGCTGGGAGATACCTGGCCTGCTTTTATACAAACTTACTCAAGTGCTAGAAGCAATGTGGCCAAATGTGCGTGGAACGCTGCTTGGGTTCATTTGTTTTGTGAAGCTATGCAGAAGAGTTTTAGGAATTTCTGCATGGCATTCATTCCACTGTGCAATATGGACATCACTGGCTCCCTTCCTGCTGCTGGCTGGGCCAGGCAATGAATCAGTGTTTTTATTTCTGAGAAGTGTGCTAACATCATGCTGAAAGCCACTGCCATCTTCTTGTGTAGTTTGATCTTTGCTTAGGAAGACTGGGATTATTCTCTGCACTTGGCTTTCTCACACATTTTAAAATGGTGCTAAAATATATATATATTAAAAAAAATAGGTGGGAGGAGAAAAAGATATTAAATGTCATTAATTTATAACTTCTTGATAACTGAACAAATCAGGCTTTTTGTTACAAAGACGGGGAAAAGTACATCTAACAAGCTGGTAGGGCCTTTGTCACTAGTCACTGCTTAGGTACAGTCCAGTATTGAAAAAAGACTAAAACTCAGAAGTGCTTTTTCCTTCTGTTTTATGTGTTTTTTTTCAATTTGAAAGGGATTTACATTTATTTAAAGACATTTTTCTAAATTTTGCTTTGAATACAAATCATGTCATTCAACTTTGCCAAAATAAACTTGGCAGCTTACATTTTCTTTCCTTTTTTTTGAGTGTTGGCATGTAATGAATATTAATGGAGCATCACTTCCTGGTTTTTGGCATGATACTTTCTTCATGTAAATACTGCTTTTTGAAATACCAAAAGCCAGTGTGCTGTTCAAAGTTTTCAATTAAATTTAGACGAATTGATAAAGAATGTCCATTTTCTGTTTTGTGAGAGCTTGAATGTTTTTTTCCTGATTAAAATTTTTGTTAATATTTTTTAAAAAGTTAAGAAAAAGTAATTCCATGCATTTGACTGCCTTCTAAGCTGCTTAGTACATCTTGTTCCTCTGTATCTGCGTTTAAGCTCCTGAAGTTAAACTCCTCTTCTTTTGGAGGATTTCACAGCAGCAAACACATGGTCGGCAATCAAATAGTAATAGGGAGAAGTGAATCAGTCTGGATAAAGTGGAACTGACCTGAATGTGATCCTTAAACTCAAACTAACCACAACTATTCTGGAGTTTTAAAATCTTTTGGTTTTAGAAATTACTATCACACACCTCTGCACCATCTGGCTTTTCCTACGAGTGGAAACAGACTTATCAACATACTGTAACAGAGTCTGTTTTTGTGGTGTGTCTGGCAGAGTTGTTACCCGAAAACTCTGGAAATCTCACCAGAAGGGCGGCTTTTATGCAATTTCCAGACCAGTTTTCACACCAAAGAGGATTAGGTGGTAAGCGGAGTGGAGAAAGAGTCTATGCTTGTGGTTGCATCTTGGTTTTACCAATCACTAATTTGTGCTAGGCGAAATGTTGCCTTTTAATTATGACCTGGTGGAACTCTCACAAAAATGAGAGAAAAGTCTCCCATTTGTCTCATTGTGACTTGAACTTTTCATCATGGAAATCCGCTGGCTGTAATGAGGTGACACATGAGTTTCTTGGAGCTGAATTTAGTCCTCTCTGTATGTGCATGCTTGTTTTATGCTGGTGTCGTCCATCACGTAGACCCTGAGGTCTAGACGGAGGAACCCATTCCATCTGGCCTGTACTTTTGTCCCACAGGAGAAAAAAGTTGCAATTAAGGGCTGAGTGTGCTGATTTAACTCTTCCTGCGCACAGACAGGCGTTTATTGTACAGCTGCTGCTGACACACAGGTTATGCAGAGGTGGACCAAAGCGGGGGCTTCAGGGAAGGGCGTTTGTGAGGGTGAGGGTGGCAGAAAGAGCTGTGTCTGGGAGCATTCATCGGAGCTGCTGCTGAATTTGCCCGGGGAGGAACGGCATGGAGGAGCAGCTGTAGCAGTGTCGGTGAATGAGGAGTGCTGTTGATGCCTGCTATGGTTACCACAGGTTTGAGCATCCCTGTGCAGTCCTACTGCCATACGAGCATCCAAATGTAACTGAGAGCGGATTTTGATCCCATCTGTTAGACAGTTTGGCCGATAGCTTTTCACTTCACTCTCTTGGGCTGATGTATTTGAAGTATGCTAGGAAGCAGATAGAGTTTAGAAAGTGCATCCTGGTATAATAATCCTCTCAGACTTTCGGGTTACTATGTTAGGCTGTTTTTCATAAAGGTGTTAAAAAAAAAAAACTATGACAGGCTTATTCTGCCTTCAGTGAAACAGGACAACACTCCTATTGATTGCAATGGGAAGAGGCTCTGGGCCAGTGTTTTGGGCACACCGAGCCATTTCACTTACTACCAGCTTGGTCTGTTTTTTCCACAAATGTGCACAGTATATGTATTTTCTGCAAAGCGTTTACATATTAAATGGTGACCAAAGTAAGTTTAGTCCTGTAGTGAACTGCTGGGTGCTATGACAGGAAAAAATACAGGGCTTAGCACGAGCACAGCATGTGCACATAAGTATACGTGCTGGATTAGAGCCTGCAGACTGGTCTTTGCATAAGGAACGAGAGCATTCCTGTTTGCAGAGCCCATGCTTTGCACTGTATATACCAAGGAGCAGCGGGATTACTGCAGCTGATGCTGGACTTGGTGTGATCTAAGACCAGTTTGGCAGAAGGCAAAATGAAAGAAATTTTAAACATGCACTGAATATTGTATTCCCCTAGATAAAAGTTGGGAGAGACCTTGTTAAAGAAGACGTGAATGCACTAAATGTGGTCATTTCACTTTGCTGTCTTTGAGGATGTGTGTTGCTTGATTTTTAAAGGTGCTGAACACTGACAAATCAAAATGAACAGTCAGGATCTGATAAATACAAGGTACAAATGAGCACTGTGTTTATTCCTGGTATCGAAATAATCTAGAAGATAGCCAGGTTCAACTACAATTCATGCTGCCAATTGGCAAAAGTTATTTTAATGCAGCATATTAGAATACATTCTTCTGGATTGGGTGGCCTGATCTTTCCTGGGACATCTCTGTAGCTGTTGTCGTTCTCTGCTGAATACATGTGTCTAAATGGATGAGTTTTACTTAGCAAAATAGCTTATCTTAAAAAAAAAAAAAAGGGGGAAGAAGAAGAAATCATTCCCCATTGGTTCGTGCACTTTTCCTGCACTTTCTGCAGAAATCTGGAAGACTGAGTATGCTAGGAGTATGACTTTCCTTATTGCAGCTCTGAGATACAGGAACAGGTTGCTGTGACTACCATTGTCTAATCTGTTCTAGATCTGTGGATAAATAAGACTTCAGGGTCCAGAGGTAATATTTTAGCATATGTTTCAAGGTATAAATTCACCTAGTAGTGTGAGGGACGTGGATAGTATTGAAGTCAGACTGGTGACCACTCCTGTCACTGAATAAAACCAAAAGCAATGGAAAGTCTAAACAAAACAAAATTATGTTACTAAACTGCTGTTTTTTTACCTTGCTCAGATGCAGTCTAGCATCCGACTTCTCTGGGACTGATTTTAAATAAATACATGTAGATGAAGATAAGCTATAATAAGATAAGGGATTAGGAGAAAAACTGATTCTGTATGTAAATGTGAGCGTTTCTGTTTGTCTATATGAACACGCTTTCCTAATTAATCACCCGGTGTCTGTTCCACCCCGCCCCTTAAATGCAAAACCAGAAGAGGGCATATTGATCTTTCAAAAACAATTTGGTAGTCATTTGGCCCGGTTCAGCTACAATTACCGTGAACTATGCTAGACAATAGTATTAAATTCATAAGGTCAGGAGGAAGAAATATAGCATCTCTTGACTACCTGCTTTAAATTTTTTTCTCTGGGGCAAGTTACTGTGGCAGAAACTGTGGTAACAGGCTGGCTAGAGTCCACCACAAATGTATAAACAGCTAACAGTTTGATTACATGGAAGTCTTAATCTCAGGACATTGTACAAATGAGTGCACATTGTGAAAACCTCTAGAAATGATAGGTTGAGAAATTATAGTTAGTTATTTCTTACCTAACACAGCAATAAATATGCCAGTATAGCACAGGTGGCAATGAGGTGACTGGCGACACATATAAAAAGCAATGCAACTGTGTGGTAAGCTTCCTGCACTTTGTTGGTCTTCTCCCCTGTATCATGCTTAAAAATGATTTTTCTCCTTCCTGAATGCTTCTTATATTTTAAACAGATACAGAATTTTCAGACAGCCATCGTTGAACAAATACACAGCAAAAAAAGAAACTGTTTCTGTTCTCCCTCCCACACTGTCCCCCCCCACCCCCCCGCCTTTCTCCCTCGCTGATGCTGCTGGCGAGGGGGTGCTCAGGGTCCTTCTGGTGCAGCCTCTGCAATAGACACAGTTGCTCCTGTCTAAACTCTTGGGCAGATGTGAAGGAGTGACAGAGGGAACATGGCTGTCACCCCAGCAAGCACAGTACTCAGCTGGACTCCACAGGTTTTGAAGTACTTCAGCATCCCTCAATTTAGGTTTACCCATTCTCCCTTCAAGCAGAGATTATTTTAAAAAGTCAGCATCTCAAACAGGATTTGAGGCGTACATTGCAAGCCGATGGATTCCTTTACTTTTAGGTTTTTTATTAACATTAATTGTTTATAAAAGTAATGCAGGCATTCAGCATGGAGGCATATAGCCAACATGAAATGTATTCTAGCTTCACTGTCATCAGTTTACATTGTGTTGGCTGGGGTCACGCCAAGGACCGTCTCCTTAAACCGCAGCCACCTGGATTCTGATTAGTTTCCTTTATTTTCTGCCTGTGCGTGATCAAATATTGCACATAACATTATAAAAATAAGGAGTAGTAAGGAAGAAAAAAGCTACTTACATCAAGATCCATGGAACCTGTGCATGTCTTGAAGGTCCTGTAGGCTTTCCAACACCAAGTCCGAAATTGAAATGAGCACTGAAAAGTGGGAAGCGTCAAGAAATAAGTAATGAGGCTCACTGTCAATGATCTGGAATGCTTTTGTTAGATGAAGTCTTTATACGCAATTGTCTCACTTACAGTCTTTTTTACACCCATTTAAGTGCAGCTGATTTTAGTATCATATTTTTTTTATTAAAAATTGTTAAAAATAGGCATTGTTCACTTTTGCATGTGGCAGTACGTAAAAGGGAGCAGTTTCCTTTTCAAGTTGATTGAAGTTTCTTTTTCTGTGAATCCTTGGGAATGAAATTAAAATGTAACTCAGGAAGAGGAAAGCAGCTCTGTTGCTGCATATACATTGCAAAGGTATTGTTTCTCCCATTTTGAAATGTGACTAAATCTGGTGCCTTCTACTCAAAAAGATTCTTAGTCTGGGATATATTTCCTCTTGTTTATTCCCACACTGGTTCTGAAATCTAGAAATTCAGTGAAGTTTTAGGACAGCATATGCATTGGGAATCCATAGGGCTCAGCTTCTGCACATCTCCTCTGCCCACCCTGAGACAGACAGAAACCACTGTGACAAGGTTGTTACCTTAATTATGATGCACGGTGGTGAAGGTAATTTCAGAGGATGAGTTTGTGTTACCTCCCATATGCTTTCAGCGGAGACTTGCTGACTAAGCACATCCCGAGTATTGCATCAGTCAGAGCCATAAGTGATACAGCATTTATCTTCTGTGAAAATTAATTTTGTTACTGTGAGGAATGTTTACACTTGTATAGCTGGTAGCACACTCTCTTTCCTTCTCTCTCTCACTCTCTTTCCTTCTAGCATTTTGTAGATTTCACTTTCTTGTGGCAATGAGGAAAATACTTAAAATATATACATGCATTAAGTGCAGCGCCTCTTGCTAGTAACCCTAGTGTAGCACCCTTCCTCAGTCTGATGCTCACATTGTATGAAACCCACTAATTCTGAATGAGAAGGTGTCTCTTAAATTTTAGTCAAGACCATATTTCTTCTATTAAAAAAAAATGTGAAGGAGTAATTCCACAGTCATTAGCAACGCATATTTTAATGAAAGGATCATTTCATTGATAAAAGCAACCATCTCTGGAGAAGAGGGTTACATATCTGTGAGTGATCTAGTTCCCAGCAATGAGGGAAATGGAAGTTTTATACTCATGTAAAATTTCAAGGGTTTTAATAACGCCTCAATAGAAAGCATGTTTCAGGGTCTTACAAGTCAGACCTTTGTCCTGGTTTGAGGTAAAAGAGAACCAACTTTCTGTTCAGTAATTTTACTTCTTAGCTAGGCCTCTTCTAACTCTCTGAAATTAACAGCATGTTGTGCAGAAACTGTTCATTCTCAGAGTGATAAGACCAATGTTTATAACTAATGCCAAGAAATGGTACACAGAGGGCACTTGCTTATATTTGTTGCCATAACACCCAAGGTCAGCTCACTTTGTTATTTGCCCGTTGGAGGGTCGGAAGCAGGAGAGCACAGAGGGGTTGCACCTGTGGGGAGGAGAGGACAGGACTGGTGACCCAGAACTGACCCACGGGGTGTTGCATCCCATCTGCATCATGCTCAGTATAAAAGCTGAGGGATCAAAGGGTCAGTCTCTTTCTTCAGGGTCTGACATCTGAGGAGGACCTTGTCTGTTCATCCGCCTTTGATCCCAATCCCTGCGTTCCCAAATCCAGATCCAGATTCCAATGCCAGAATACAGACTTCCCCAGTGCCTACCAGTGACGTCATCCTGGGAACTTGATTCGATTTTGTATATATTGTATCTATTTCATTATTTTCTTTTTAATTAAAGTAGTTTAGTTCCTTCTAAACTCATAAATCTCTTTATCTCTCCTGCTCCTCTCTGTGGAGCGAGAGATGGGGGAGAGCATCTGTCGTCTCGTCATTGTCCAACCCGGCCCAAACCATGACAGGCTTCCCCATCACTGTTTTTGCAGTTTTCATCTGGCCATTGATTCCCCGTTAGTGATTGCAAGTAATCATTGCCACTGACTTACACTGTTTCCTCGTAATATCAACTTCCTCTGCTTTGAGAATGAAGCCTAGGGGTCTAGAGACTTTACCTGTGATTGTTTTGAGCTGTGAACATGCTATACCATAGTAAGAGAAACCTGCAGGTATTTCACATTACTGTCCAACCAACATAACACAAAAGGGCTGCTTAACAGAGACCAGCAGATTTTGTTTCTTCCAAGCTAGGTGTTGCAAACTGGTGAATAAGCAGCATTTGGCTCAAAGAGATGCTAGGTAAGTGGAAACTGTATTGACAAATCAGTTTTTAAATTAATTGCTAAATATATGGCTTGCTCTTTAGGCAATTTTGAAGAGGAACCTGTTTACAGGAACTTCAGAAACTGGAATTCTGATATGATTTTTTTGTGTGTGGTATTTAGAGGACACAGTGATTTAATTATTTATTGAATTGTGTGAGAAGAATTTTTTCTGCCTTTAGTATGAATATGAGTATATGTAAACAGTGAGGATACGAGTATTTGCAGAATCAAGTGGTGTGGTTGATAGGCATTAAAAAAAAACAGTGTAGACCGTAAAAGACCTGGAAATATGTATTTTTGCAGGCCCTTACTTGTCTTGTATTTAGTTCTTTTTTTGGTTAACATATAGCTCTGTCTGGTCGTTATTATATTAAAGATAAATATTGTCCCTATGTATGTCAGTGGCAGTAGATCTTACTTTGATTTCACACCCCCTTGGATTAAATTAAATCTGTCTTTGTGTACACTTCAAACATGTTCTGCCACATACAGCATGTCCCATCTTAGCTGAGTTGGACATTGTATGTTGTAAATCTATGCAACTGAAATAGTGCTTTTAAATATGTGTTATAATGATTTAATGAGACATAAATTTGAAGATCAAAACTATTTAAATTTGAAGGTTATGCAGAGGAGGAGGCCTGGGAGAACAAAAATCTTTTTCTGAGCTCATACATGATATTGTAGGATGGAAACTCCAGCTTTGTACCGGCAGGGGCAGATTTTTTCTGTACATTGGAAAAGAAAAAATACCACTTGAACAAAAAGAACAGGCTGATAAAGCTTGTGCTTTGGTTTATAAAAGCAAATAAATATATGTATATGATATTGTATTATGTATATTTGTGTTCTTGAGTACAGCTAAAGGACAACTTCCCATGAAATAATGCATTCCTTTAGAATTGCTGTAGATTTTCATAATTTTTTTTAAACATTCCTATTGTAACCTACATCAAAAGGGCAGCTATGGTTCTTGTGTCTGACTATACATATGCATTATAAAAAAGTGAGTCTACTGTAATTACCAGTTTGCAGAGCGAATTCCTGCAGGGTTTGTACTCTCCCCATTAGTAAAAGAGATAAGTTGAAATGTATTAAAATTTCACTGTACAACTGGGAGTTTTTGTTCACAGTAAATGTGGTAATGTTTCTTCATTGCTTGACTGTTTGTGTTTAAATTTAGGCAGTGTGCCCAACAGGGACAAAATTATAGGATAAAGCTATGTATAAAAGAAAATCCTTCTGAGAAAACCAATAACATTTTTTTTTCTTTTTCCCCCCTTCTCTCTCTCTCTTTCTCTCTCTCTCTCGGTGTTTATATATATAATCATGCTCCATTCTGGCCAAGGGAAAATATTTTATCTATTTCACACTTACTGGAATTCTTCTCTCTTGTACATAAACTGAAGGGATAACGTATATGTTAGCAAACCTTTGTGCAAAAATTCCATGGCTTTGTTTTTGGAAAGTGTTGAAGAAGCAAAATTTAAGACATACATGAATAAAATAAATACATGTTTAGTGAACATTTTTAGAGAAAAAATTTCACCTGTTAATCCAGCGTTTTAGGGGAAAGAAAAAAAAAACAGGTTGTGTAGTCTGCTTGTTCTTACTTGCTTAGAGTATCAGTTTTGTGGCTGACAGAGTGTTGGCCACTGAAGGAACAGTGCAGGATTGACTCTCTAATTAATTTAAATAATAAGTTATTGCTTTAGGTTATAATTTAAAACCAATGTACAGGGTGTTGATCTTGATGAGATAGAAAAGATTATTTTCTTTTTAGAGAATACTCAAACTTTTCTAAGAAATTTTAATTCATTGTACTTATTTTCAAAACAATAAAATCTTTCATTATAACTCCTTCATGTAACTTCTATGGAACTCATACTTCTATTTACCGGCTAAAATGCAGTATAATGCAGTCTAAATCCATGGGGATTTAGCCCATTGAAAGCCCATAATTTACAATCCAGAAAGCAGTAACATCTAAGAAGGTAAAGAAAAGCCTGAAAAGTGAAGTTTTCCTGAACAGCAGATTAGACAATAAGCAATATGTTTGTGATATTTTTAAAGAGGAATTCCTGAATAAATGGACAGAAAGGAATAGCTATTCCAGGAGTCACGCTGCATTTTACTTTGTTTAAACAGATTTTGCTTATTCTTTTGACTTATAGAAGAAAAAGATGGAAAATAAAAAATCTAACTACTGATTTTGCCAACATAATTTTGTTTGGACAGTTATGTTTTTCTTATAAGGTTCCCTATTTATCTGTTAAAGGTGATATTTATGCATATTTACATGCTTTCACTTATATTTTTTACTGGACAGAGTGTAACTCTTCAAGACCAAACAAAACTAGTCTTCAGAACATGAGTTATTTATCTGATGACCTTTAAGACTTTAAACTTTCTCATCATCTTCTGATTAATTTGTGGAGAAGCAATACATGAAGAATAGGTATTTGATTTAATAGATTTGATACATGATTTAATAAATTTAAATAACACTTTTTGAACCTTTTATAATATATTGATAAAATCTTCTTTCATGGATTACTGACACAATAGTCCATGTAATGTGACAAAGATGTGTTGATTAGTTCCTTCCACATGCATGCTACATCCACAAGCTCAATGTCTTTTTTTAAGATATCACAGGAGGAATTTCCATTTGCAGCATGCTTTATTTAGTTTTAATTTTTACCTCAAAAATTTCAAATGTTATTGGCTTACATACCTTATTCTGAAAACATTTGCTGTGAGAAAATGGAGGTCTGTTGTGAATAGCAAGGCTGATACCATAGTATGGGAATTTCAGTATACTTTATTTTATATAGTTGCCAGCAGAGATTTTTTTTTTTTTTTAACCCTGCAGAGGTGTCAGTAAAGTTTGTAGAAAGAAAAATGGTTATACTTTTACTAGCAATGGCTAAATAAAGTTTTTTGGTTTGGGAAATGTTTTTCTTTTTTTCAAATAAAAGCAATAATGTTGTGTGCGGGGATGGTGTAGAAATAGTAAACCATTCAGTTGTTCAGTTCAGAAACAGAGAATCATAGAATAATTTGGGTTGGAAGTGACCTTTAAAGGTCATCTAGTCCAGCCCCCCCTGCAATGAGCAGGGACATCTTCAACTAGATCAGGTTGGTCAGAGCCCCATCCAACCTGACCTTGAATGTTTCCGGGGATGTGGCATCTACCATCTCTCTGGGCAACCTGTGCCAGTGTTTCACTACCCTTGTGGTAAAAAATGGCTAATCTTTTAAAAAAGATTTTTAAAACTTTCAAAAACTAATCTTTTAGTTTATAACCATTACCCCTTGTCCTGTTGCAACAGGCCCTGCTAAAAAGTCTGTCCCCGTCTTTCTTACAAGCCCCCTTTTAAGTACTGAAAGGCTACAATAAGGTCTTCCCACAGCCTTCTCTTCTCCAGACTGAACAACCCCAAATCTCAGCCGGTCCTCACAGGAGAGATGCTCCAGCCCTCTGATCATTTGTGTGGCCCTCCTCTGGACCTGCTCCAACAGGTCCATGTCTATCATGTACTGATGACTCCAGAGCTGGACACAATACTCCAGGTGGGGTCTCAGGAGAGCAGAGTGGAGTAAATGATTGGTCCAGGGTGGGCACGGCAGTAAAACCAGCGGAAGCAACTTGCCTCCTGTGCTCTCTAAAGGAGGCTGTGGTTGTGCTTACTTAAGGTGAGGAGCTGGGTGGACCTAGCAATGTTAATCTCTAGAAGAGTCATGGGTAGAGGAGGGTATGTGAGGCTTTTTGCAGGTCCATCCATCCCTGTTGCTGGGTATGTATCAGCCACTGGCCGTTGCCTTGAGTGTGTGGCTGAACTCCAGTGACTGACAATGTTGGTTTCATAACATGAATCTGGTTTTCATCTATAAGAACGAATGCCTGCATTTGCTAACATGTTTTCAGGCACAGGGGATATCATTCTTAAATCAACCATGTGTTTTTCTTCAAATTTTAAGAAAGAAGCACTTGTCAGTCTTAATTTTTTCAGTGCAAACAACTTTGCCTTTGATGCCTGGGAACCTTTAGGCTAATTTTACATGCTATAGAAACATAGTGTGATATTGTACCTGCAGTCTTTGTAGAATATCCTGTTGGCAGCACTGTGTTGAGAGTGTAGAATCAGGATGAACATGGCCTACAGAAAGTGCCTGGAAAATAACAAAGCTACTCTGCGTTATATGTTTTCTCTAGAAGAGTCTAGGTATCATTCCTTGAGACAGTTTTCCACTTTTGGAAGTATCTCAGGTAGAATTGACAAGTGCAACACTACAAATGACATTTTAGTCTTTTTTCCTTCTTTTCTTATTCACCATTCATTTACCAGCCCTTTCTCAAGAAGAGTTGAAAATGGTTTTCTACCATGCTTAAAGGCTAGGTCGTCCTTGCTCCAGGAAGAGACGGTTTATCCTATTAACAGCTTTCTCTCTTGTTAGCATCCTTTCCTTCATATTGTGTTACTAGCTGTTTTCTGGAATGCCACAGAGAAATATAACAATATTAGTACCTTTCAAATTGTACTACTGAAAATAAATACAAGTAAGAAACAGTACTAATATAGTGTGATATGAAATTGTTAATAAAATACTGCAATGCAGTGAACAACTTGGAAGATATTTCAGTATCTGTGGATGGGAGAGAGACCAGAAGCCTCATTTCATTGCATGAATATTCAAGACCATTTAAATGCAAAGCGTATTCCCTCTTATTGTTGTTTGTTGGGGTTTTTTGGGGGGAGAGCGGAGGGGCGGGCGATACATATTGAAGTTCAAAATGGTCATCTATCAATTACGGTTATTTTCTTGAGGCAATTCCTGCATTTAAAATTACTCCAATGGCAAAGCAACCTAAAGTTGTATAATTAAAACAAAAACTTTTGCGCCAACAGAAGAAATAGTAATGCTTCATGCTTCTGCCTTACCTTCTGTCTTCATACTTCAGTGTGTTATGTGAGCAGTTCATGAGTCTCATCTCTGAAAGTTGTACATAATATCATTACCCATATTTTACAGACCAGGCAGTTAGAAATTGAGTGGTTAAGTGACTTTAACCAGTGCCACATGGTGCATCTGTGGAGTGTCAGACCTGGTATCAGAATCAAGGCATTACCCCTCTTTCAGTCCAGTGTTTTGGCTGCAAAATTACGCATACAAAAATTGTAGGTGAGTTTAAAAATTGTCATTTTTGTACCAGAAGTACATGGTGGAGACAGGTGTCTCTGCATAGAAATACTTCTCCATGCATGGTCTTCATTCTGTAGAAAGTACGGCAAGCACTTCCATCCCAATTTTCCTTCGTTCTTAGAAGTGAAAATATACTTTGGAAATTAACTTAGGAAAAGTGTAGTGGTTTCTATCTATCTGGTTTTATAATTTTATTGGAGATTTTTTCCTCCCTGTTTTTTGCGTTTTTCCTTGGAAAGGAATGTTTCCTCTTAAAATGAACTTCACAATCTCATGCACTGTTATTTTTCTATAATCCAAAGTAGTACAGGTTCAGCAATTACACATTCTGAAGCACAGAGAGAAGCTGCAGACAACTGCAAATAAAGGGGGAGGACTGGACCATTCTTGTTCTTAAAAACCAAAATTTTCTTTTTTTTTTTAATATGTTTACGGGCTTAAATGATTAGTGAAATGTATGCCAGCTCTGACTTCTAGTGATTGCCTCATAACATTGTAGGTGCAATTATCTGCCAGCAGATGGTTTTTCTAAGTCTTATCAAATGCGTGAGCAATAAGGATAAGGAAACAAGTTTTTGGACTCAAATATAAAAGGTTTTCCTAAAGTCTAGCTTAAAGTTGAACCACTGCAGATTTTTTATTGCCCACATCCAAGCTTTAGTGATCTTCTCACTTAGGTAGTATGGCTGTCTATAAATTACAAAAAAATCCTGTGCTGGTTTTGGTTGAGATAGAATTAATTTTCTTCATAGTGACTGGTATGGTGTATTTACATATCGTATTTGTGCTGAAAATGGTGTTGATAACACACCAATGTTTTAGTTATTGCTGAGCAGTGCTTGCACAGCATCAAAGCCTTCTCTATGTCTCACGCCATCCCACCAGGCTTACTATGGGCGGATCACATTGTGCATTTCCTAAATGTCAGTATGGAAATAATCCTTTCGGTGTCAATTTAAAACAAACTCTGTCGTACTCCTGATTTGCCAGCTATTAAAAATAGTATAATTTCATTGGGATCTTTTTGCCATTTACATAGCAGAATTTATGCTGTGGTCTTTTAAAGAAATACTTAATTGACAAGAGAGAGGAAAATTATTAAGATTCCTGAAGTAGTAAAGAAGTGACAGATTTTCTAAGAGCTGTTTACAGAGCATATAATATGTGCTCTGAAAAAGAAAGCAAAAAAACCCCAACTGAAACTGTAGTACGGTACAATCCTGCACTGAGCAATAGTGTTGATTTATATAGGCAGATTTTATATTCACTTTATAACCAAGAAACAGTAAGAAAAACTTAATGGCAGAGAAGACCTTCAGTTAAAAATGCTGTAACACTTGCAAGACTTACCTGTTGTCTGCTGCTTCAGATCTTTTTTTGGTCATGAGTCAACATCCAGCAATAGAAGAGTAGATCTCTGTGTTTCCCATCAGCCTCTTGCTCATTAACTTTGATTATTTTGATGTGCCATAGTGTCTCGAGACCAAGTACTGTATGGCTTTAAATTATGCTTCCAATGACAGTATTATTTACTTTCAATAAAATATTAGTTAAAAATTAGCTATTGCGCATTGATAATATAGAATGAAAATTGTTTGACAGCAGAAATAAAAGATTGTATTTAACGTGTTGGGATTGGGTTTTTCTTAAAATTGAGACATAATCTGCAAAAAGTGCTTTTTGCTTTTACTTTTCCAATACTTCCCATCATTTCACGCAAATATTTTGTTTGTTGACATACACCACCAGAACTTGTTATTGTTTTTAAAATCATAAACAAGATAATTTATTCTGTCAACGAGATATGGAAAGTTCTTGCCCTTATTACTGAAGAACATAGAACTTGTGAATTACTACATTGTGCAAAATCTAAATTTTAAATATACATATGTGTATGTTTAAGAATTCTGGTATCCTTACTAACTAATACATTTGAGCAGAGTGCGTACTCTGTGTACACAGAGTCTTACCAATTTTAATGCAGCTGTAAGGAACTGCACTTACGCACCAGTTCGCTGGTTTGAAGTCTCACTGAAAAAGATTTGGCAAACACTGACCCAAATCATCCTCAAGCCTCGTGCTCCTGTGATTGCTAGCAGTGGAGATTGGTTGTGTGAGCTCTGCAGGATAAAAGTATGGTAGATGCTTTAGACAGGTAGGTGGAACTTCTGTGCAAAGAGAGTGAGTATAGTTGAGTCCGCTACGTATTCATCTGCACAGTGATCCCTTATATCATAGATGGCTCGATAGGAGACATTTCTTAAATGCCTTTTTGTACATGAGAAAGACGAGGCAAGGATATTAAGAGCAATGCTCTCTTAACACTGCCCACTGCATAGAAGGATGTAGCTGAGACTTCAGTAAGACGCTGTTTAACCTCACAGGACTCTTGGAGTCTTGTCACAAGTTACATTAAGAACTTTTATTAGATTTACTATTAAAATTCAGGATAAAGGAAGCTGCAAAACTTACCTGTCTCTCCAGAATGTTGCATCATTTTAAACTGCTTCCATCTTTTGGGGTCACTTGTAAGAACTCCAGAGGAGGAATCATATCTCTTCTTTCATGTTCTCCTCCCATACTGTGATGCCTTTCATTATTGCGTCTTATCTCTTGGAAGCTCTGCAAAACAGCCAGACAGATTGATTTTCCATTACTGCTCTAGTCTGTTCCTATTAATATGTGAAAAATATTTACTTGTTAGATATAATTAGATCACCCAAACTACGTTAAATGAATATCCTTGGTCTGGGGGAAACCCACAGAAGTCAGGTCTAACATCTTTTCATGTTAGCCATACAAACTTAACGCATAGGTGTACTAGATCACATGCTTTAATTGCTAGGCAAAGTTCCCTTCTTTCTGCATCACACTCTACAGGAAGAAGATCTCAGAGCAGCAAGATATTTCTGAATGTTTCAGTATCAATTATAAAACCATTAATTTATTCTTGCATATGTGTATTTTGCTTTTATACCTTAATCGCATTGCTTTAAGATTTAAGGAATCAGTTGTGTAAACTATTTTAAATTATTCTACTGAAATCCAGTCCATTTCCTGGCTCAGTCCTTAAGGGCCACTGTGATTTTGGTAGAAAAGAGCGTTACGTTAGGAACTCAGTAGAAAGGGTCTATAAGAATATCTGAGAACTCTCATTATCTGCAGACCACTGACGTGGTAGAAGATAATGGCACTTTTCAAGAAGCCGTAGAAAAGCATGTTTTGTTGTTTTCTTAAGGGTCTTAACCTGCAAGTTGTCATCAAAATACATGGTTGCCTATCAGCTGGTACAGTGGGGGCCTGTATGTGCTGCTTTTACTGTTCCTGGGTCCTTCTGTTTTCCTTCTGTCTTTCTCAGAGGAGTTTCTGAGGAAAACCTTAGTCAGAAAAAAATTCATTTTCTTTCCCTACAAAGTAGCATGGTACACAGAGTCCCGTTATGTAAACTTTTTAGCAATATGTTGCGAAGGTAGAATTACAGTGCATGACTTTGGGAATACCTAACAGTACTTTTTCAGAAGCATTTTCTGGCAAAAGTTTAGCATTGCTACACCCCTGGATTTTTATACCTACTTTTAAACGGGTTTGAACAATGGCTATAATATTTAGCTGCTGCAGACTCACCCAGGATCTTTTTATTATGCCTACTCCCCACCCCACCTCTTTCAAATTAAGTGGTAACAGATGTGTGACCACAGTTACACCAATCCACACTGCTACCTACAAATACACCAGCCACTGAACTTCTCTCTGTAACTTAAAATCCTGCCACTGGGGAATGGCAGGGCTGCGTTGAGGCTTTGGATTCTTGGGTGAATCTCTGAGACGTTCATCTCCCGCTGCCGTTCTGGGTCATTCCTGAGCCTGTTGCACAAACCGTCGGTGACTTGTGTGCCCAAGATAAATGCTGTTGAAAACCAGTAGAAACATACTGTTAATAATTCAGACGCATATCTTTGCAAGGCTGAGTACGTGTGTTGGTTGCATTGTGAAGGTCTTTCATGTTAATGAATGTTAATGTTCCATCCATGTATATAGGAACACAGTGTTCCTGGCATCTTGAATCTTCTCTCTGACAAGTTACGTTGGGCTCATGTTGGATATCGTAGTGATCTGAGGTAGTTACAATGATTTTGGATTAACTGAGTAAAGTGAAAAATGAATCTCTGAAGTAAAGACTAAATTCTACTTGAGATTTTCAAGAGCTTCCATCACTATAGAGTGCCTCACAATTTATGTAGCATTTACCCTAACAGCAACTCTTTACTATCATTGCATCTGGTTATTGTTTAGGGAATGTAGGCATCAGGCTAACAAAGTAATTTGCCCAAGATCATGCCAGAATGTGAACTAGAATATGAGTTTTTCCAGTCCCAAATGAACATCTTGCAGCTTGAGGGGTTATCCTCATCACTTAGAAGTATGCATGGGATTCTCAGTGATGGGATGGGAAAGTACCGAAACCAGATTACAACCTGGCATCAACACGCCCTTTGCAGAAAAAAACAGCCAAGTAAGGCCAGGCTGAATGTTTTGGCCATGCTACTTTTTTTGGAGTTTCTCATGACACTCTGTATTACTTTATAAAAATGCATAGCTCTTTTTGAAGACTTTTCAGATTTAGTTATTTCAGGAACAAGATGACATTTTCAAGTTTCTGAAAAGTTTGTGTGAATTTTTGGGGGAGTATGTATAAAAGATAGAAATCTTACTAATTAGTTAATCTTTAACACTTTACACCATTAAGACTCTCTGTAAGTCAGGGAAGAGGAAGAAAAACATGAAACCTCTAAACTTTTTTCCCCCATCTTATAATTTATGATGGCTAAATGGATCGTTTTTGAATGTGTGTAATAAAACTCACTCTTAGGCTGAAACATTGTATTTCAGGTTCAAGCTGAATCCAATTTTTACAGGCAACCTGTTAACCTCTATGCCAAAAATAGGTAAGATTCTAATGGAAATGTTGATGAGCCTTAATAAAGCAACTCTACCAAATGACACAGTTTCATCTAGTATGTGTACATACACTATATTACTGCTATTATACATACTGTAAGTGACACATGAGCAAGACAAAATAACATCAAATACAACAAATGTGTGTGACGTTGGTACAGAGATTTAAAAAAGGTGGTGTATGTGAGGAAACCTTTTATGGTAAAATAAGAATACCATTTTGTAAGCCCTTCTTGCAGTACAATTAATTACTGAGTTCATTAATTAATGAACATATTAGAGAAAGAACACCATTACTGACCAGTGGAGACCTGATATATTACTGAGTCAATAAACTATTGAACATGAAACAGGACCTTTCAGGAGAATTTTTTTCTCATGATCCACAAACGCATATATTATTCTTGCACGGTCAGCACTTCTTTGGTACCCTTATATTTCATATTACTAATTCTTTTAATCATGCATACATACAGCAGTGTTTTATAACCTAACTAATGAGTAATTGGACAGGTGACATTGGGACTGAGGCCCTGAAGTGTCAGGCATAATAGAGCAGGATTATTTTTTTTTTGCCACTAGGTGTTAGAGAGCAAAAGAAAGTAAAAGAGCAGGTAGGATAGGAAGGAAAAAGGACTTTTGTACCAGAAATTTATCAGAGAAATACAGATTTTCAGTGGATCTATGAACTGTAAATGGCTTTAAATTGCTCTCTGATGCAGACAAATAAGTAAACAGATAAAACATTTAAAATAACTCTGAACATTTTTCATTGTCAGCAACCAAGGAGTTTAGGTTGGCCAAGCTGAAGTTGACTGTAATTTTCTTTATGACAGCACAGTTAGGGTAGTTCTTTTTTTGATATGGAAGGAGTGTGTGCGCCTGTGTGTTAATTGTTGGAAAAGGCAAGAACCTTCATAATGCTTCAGTATCTCAGTGGCCATAGGTACCAAGCACCCTTCCCCCACCTTAGCCCCCAAGTAATCATTGATTGCATCTAAATCTATAGAGATATCTTTTCCTGGCAGCTCTGGTAGTTACAGTAGATTGTTAATCTGTGAATGATCAGAATAAGCCTCTCTGTCTCAGAAATCTCCATGCAAATTACATCTAAATGCATGCCATAAATTTATTAGTAGCAGTTTGAAGTGCATAGGTCATCTTCTACGCTATTTAAAAACATATGTCTGTTACACATTAAAAAGAGTCTCATTCAATTTATATTCACTTTTCTGTGGATGTAGCTAGCCCCTGTTAAAGTAAAACTGTGTAATTTTTAAAATAATTTTTAAAAGGGACATGAGATACTAATAAGGTATATTATTTAGGCAAATTTCAGATCTCTGCATGGGACTGGAGTTTTATCATCACTGCTTTGAAATAATTCCATCTTTTGCAAAACAGAGAAATATATGTTTGAGAAATAGGGAGTGCTAAGAGGTAAAGGGCTATCCCTTTACCTAGATATTGGAGACAGTGATAGATGCAAAGGAAAGTTACAGGATGTTTTATGAACTAGTCCTATTCTTGTACCTTCATCATTTTATCCTAATTTGGGAACACATCAAATCCATGACTCCTTTCTGTGTCTGAGTTATATCTTATGTGAAAAAAAAGGAAACTTGAGAATAACCTTTGGATGCCATGGAGGAAGGGGAAAGAGATCTGTCGTTTTCCTTTTTGTGTGTTTTTGTTTCCTCATTTTATTCTTGGTTTTAATCAAGGTGATATGCTGCTGTACTAAGACATCACTAGTAACATTTTGCTTCAGGCAGTTGATGCAAAACCAGGAAATTTGTAGAACACCTTCAAAATCCTTCATCCTACCAGTTTGTTTTTTTCTTTTTTCCTAAAGGAAATAGAGCAATTCTTTTAAAGACTTTAGGAATGTATTCATCTCCATGGGACAACAGACTATGTTATTATTGAATACGCATGTTAGTTGTCATTGGTCAGGGATACTGATGTATGTTTTTGAAAGAAAATGATTCTCTACTTAAAAGAATGAGCAATGCTTTGAATGTTGGAAGGTGGGTTTTTGCTATACAGTTAATACCTTCTAGCCCTCACAACAAATTTGTACAAGAAGGAAGAAAGACAATAATATGTGTTTTCTGTTTCTTTTTCCAGGCCATCCGCTGTACACTGGTAAATTGCACGTGTGAATGTTTTCAGCCAGGGAAGATTAACCTGAGAACCTGTGATCAGTGTAAACATGGTTGGGTGGCACATGGTAAGAAACGTCTGTTCTGGGCTTGTCTTCTCTATTCTGTCCATCTTTCCCAGTATCTTTAATTATTAAGAGATGGAGTGATACAGACAGTAATGATATCTATTTGTCTGTACGTGCATGTGCGTGCAGTCTGGGTTTGTGCATGTGTATGCATGCATGTGCTATTTTACAGCAATTTCTAAGGTGAAAAAGTTGAGTGTCTGTTATTCTAGCAATAGCTTCAAGTGCCACCGAAGTTCAACAGCTTGTGTACAGCTCAAAAGAATATTCTAGCCTCCAGGAAATAATGCCGTTCTAGCAGGGCTTAGCAGAAAGGCAAAAAGTTTATAGTACGGTTGCACAGCAAAGTTTGTATTGCAAAGAAGCTTCAACCAATAAGTCACTGAGCCTAATGGAAATTCAAACATCGAGAGTTTGGATGTCGGAAGGAAATAAGTGTATCCTATATGGATCAACAAAAGCGTGCATATGTGATCTGTAAGTTGAACGTCTCTTCCAATACTTAAGTAGCTAAAGAAAGAAAGAAAAAAAGGAGGGATTGGAATGCCCAGATCCTATATAAAGGCATCAAAATACACTTATAGACCTTCCATTTTATTTATCCATAAATATTTTGTGTGTTTGGTGTTTTTTGTTTTCTCTAGACAGTCGTGCATGAGAGAGAAAGAGAGAGCTGTATACAAAATTAGAAGGCAAATAAGGAGGATACCTAAAATGGTTTAATGAAAAGGAAAGAAAATAAAAGAAATAAATAAGAGGGAAAAAGAGAAAGATTACTATGTTTACAGAAGAAATTAGTGTTGGAGATTTCTTCTCATGGTCTAGGCTATTGGCATCTAAGCAAGCACAGTCTTCACTCCCCACTTCTACCAGACATTCAGTGGGTTATATTTTATAAATTTTATTTTATTTTGAAGAGGCCTGGAGTGGAAGCTTAGTACTTCCTTCCTAAGATGCACTTGATCTCTATTTATTTAGTTCATGTCTGTGCCTGAATCTGCTGACGTATGGCAACTGTGAATGCTCAACAAATTCAACAGCACAGACTGTCAGAGAAGTTTTTAAAACATTCACATACATGGAAAGGAAAGCAGGAATGCAGGTACCATGCAGTGCTATGTCACTGCAGAGTAATATATACAGCCTGCCTACAAATACCGTAACACCACCAGTCTGGTAGCTGGTTACAGATTTATTATGTACTAGATTCTCTAGGGACACAGCTTATTTTTGCTCCTCTTAATTCCCAGAAAGTTATCTTCAGTCACAGTATAACCAGACTCACATTTCTTGGAAAGATGGGTAAACCTCGTAAAATTTGTGTAGTTCAGGCATGCTTCAGGCTTTGTGTGGAATCAGCATCTGAGGTTTTGCTGATCCACCGATAGGGAAGACTTGTCTAGCTATTTTCCAGGGTGTCCTTCTGTTGAGTAATAGAAATTAGGAATCTAGCACTTATATTCTGGCATATAGGCATCCCACATTTTCTTTTTAGCCAGTACATCTTAGAAAAGTGTGATCAGATTTTCCTGATAAATTCTTCCCTATGAGGTAGTTGAATTCAAAATCAGAATATATGATGGTAATCTCAGATTACCACAGTGTGTATAATAGAAATGTCCCTGTTTTACAAATCCGGAAAGTTGAAAGATGAATGTGATAATTAGGGATACACCACCTGCTCCCATACCTGAGTGCCTAGCATTCCAAATAGAAAACTTAATATAGCTGTATATTATTAGAAAGTGTTTGTTTTACTACTGCACCAAAGTGAAGAGTGCTCTGATTTATTTTTTTTTTTAGTACACTGTGTACATTCATCTGGAGTATTTACATTTTATGGCAGAGTGAGACAAGTCAGATGTATGTTTCATATACATAGTCAAAGCACAGGCTTATAAATTACTTCCTGGAGACTATGATGCATCTGCTTCAATTCTTGATCTTAGCTGTTTTCCAGGATTTCGAAGGCAGCATTCAGGAAACTGATCAATTCATTGCACTGTAGCGCCTGGATTTCAAAATGACTGAATCAGGTTACTGTTCAGAAGTGATTTTCTTTAAACTGTTAGCGCGGTACATTCAGAAGTTGTTCCTTGAATGCAAATAGTATTTCCTGCTGCTTTAATTAAAGGGTTTCCTTCTGATTTTTATTAATGAATTTCAACTCAGCACCTTGACACATGGCATAGTACTTTACTGAATGTAATTATCAAAGAATAGGTGTTTCCAACAGGAAGTGCCGTGCTTATACTGTTCTGATAACCTAGAATCATAATTAACTGAATAGATCAAAAATAGCTTAGAACTGCAGTCTTCTCATGCTGTACTAAACTAACCTGTGCAGAGTTAAATCATGTTAATAACTGCCATTTAAAATGTTGGAATTCTTGGAGTGAGGAGGAAAGGGCATGCAGCCACCACAGTATTATTGCATAGAGCAACTGTTGGCCTGTTTTCTTTTTTCCTGCTTCTGTTGTCTTTCTCATGTTTTTCCTCACTCACCTAAAATGAGCTGCACACATCTTGAAAGGAAAGGTTTCCTACAAGTTCAATTTCTTCTCTCTGGAGCTGCCAACAGTAGGATTGTCAATGTATGAACAGATTCATCAGAGAAGTTATCTTGTGGCAAGACAAATGTTTCTATTGGCAAGAGTTCAGCTTATCGAGTTTTGACCCTGCACCCCTGCGCTGCAGTGGTAATCCTACCATCAGTATTTTTAAGGCTGAAGCCAAAAGCTGTGTAGAGCAGAGCAGCATTCTCTAGCATTGCTGTGCATAATGGAGAACGAGTTATTGCTGATGTGAATCTCTGGATATTTTGAGGGATTTGGGTAGCTAGACTGTTTTAATTTGTTTTCAGCCTAAGCCTGGCTTTCCTATTGTCAGCTTGGGTGGGTATTTATTTTCTAAAACACAAAATAAATGGTTTAAATTGAATAAGCCATTTCCTAGGCCTCCAGCAGGCAAACAGATAACAGTTGGATGCTTTTCGGTTTTGTTTTTGGTGGTTTGATTTTTTTTTTTAATGGATAAGATACTTTGTATAGTCCATATGGTGGAAAATGAAATCTTACTAAAATCTAAATAGTTGATTTTTTTTTTTTTAAGGACAATTTATTTTAGCACAGGCAATTGCTATTTTGTGGCTTTTAAATAATGTGGGAGTAAGATGACTACAAAAAATTAGGAGTTTCTTGAGTGCTTGAATTGGTTACTTCTCCTGTTACTTTTGTAGTATTAAAAGTAACATACTATGCTATGAAAATAGTCATGACATTTTACTAGCTTTAGCACAAAACCCACTCACTCAAACTTTATTCAAAATAATGAAAAAAGCCCCACTTTATTTGCCACCCACTTCCCCTAGCAGAAATATCTTAGCCAATGAGGAAAGAAATTAAGCAGGTCTGCAGTAAAAAGATGTTGATTTCATTGATTTTGCATTTTTCCTTGTGTGCTTGTCGTTGATGTCAGCATAACTACTGTACTGCTAGCAGAAATACATTTATTATACCTAGTCCAACAGATCAAAAGGCCCAATGCAGTGTCAATGGGAAGTACAGTCTACCCTCTCTCATGACTGTTTTGGTCTAAAAAGGTGCTAAGGTGCCAGATGTCATAGTGGACTAAAACTATTATTTATGACGTTCGTTCTATTTATTTTTGTTTCAGTATCTCAGCCTTCACAGTGATCTAAAAAAACACAGTACAATAATATTTTTAAGTTTGTCTGAAGTCATTGTCACCTTGTTTCAAAGAGAGTCAGAAAATTAGAAATACTAGTTCTCTGTCTTGCCCTCAAACTGATCACTGGTAAAACTCAATCAGACAGCAGCGGCATGTTTTTCAAGGTTGTTTTGGTACACTGTGCATTCTGGGGCTACCTGAATTTCACACTGTTCAATCTGCTCTAGGAAATAAAGTATCCTGTGAACATTGTTGCTGTCTTACTTCTTTTTTTTTCTCTCAGAGAAAGCTGATGCCGAGTCCTCTAGTGATCTTTTATGTCTTTTCATCTGCATCATGCCAGTCGGCACAGCTCGGTGCTGGACTTTTTATTCAAGTAGACTTTAGTACCTCTCTGAAGTATGGTGGGACCACATATGGCCCCATCTCCAGTCCAAGACTTGGCCAGGCCTTTTCTCTACTAACATTGAGATTGAGTTCCTCTTGGTTTTAATGAAAATGACGTTAACTTGTAGACTTTGGTACACAGGCCAAATCCATTACTCTTTCTCAGTTTAAAAGCGGCCATCCAATGAATACTCATGCTCAGAGGCTTGCCATGTGGGTTACACTTTCACCTTCTGAAGGAAGTTTTCTGCTGCCAGTATTTGTATAATGCATGTACTAGCTTGCTGTAAATGAGACTAACAAAGAAAACAACTACCTCCACTAGAAAATGGAGAATGCTCTGTCAAAAAGTCAGATGCATGACACGACTGTGACTTCTTTATTAAAAATGGTTGAGTTTTGTGAATTTCTACATTGAAGTTCATGAAATTGTCAGGTAAAAGAAACATGAAGTGAGAACAAAAGAAAGGAAGGACGGGGTAAATAAATAAAGAAAAGAAACAGAAGAATGGTGTGGAAATTTTAGAAATTGCATCTTTCCCTTTCCCTGAAGTTGCTGAAAGGATTTGGTCCAGGAGGGAGGTTTAGATTTTAAATGTGAGCTGCATGGGAATGAGTCGGGAAGGAAGAGGAGTGCTATGTTGAAATAAAAATCATCAGGGTTCCTATATTTGTTTAAGGCCAAAGCTGTTAAGTGAAAGAAATCCAGGTTTTCAAAGTCAAAGATCATCTCCAACAAACCAAACCAAACCAAAACCACGTCACAGATCTTAGAGTCTCTCTAAAAGCTGGCAGAGCTGCATGTTGTTCTTCACTTAAAAATGGAGATAGTAGGGAATAAATACTAAAAAAGGAAAGGAGAAATGTAATCCTATTATTATAGTTTACTGGTAAAATAATTGGGTTATTTTTATATTGTTCCACAGGATATAAAAAAATAATAACAATTTTAGCATACTAAACATACTTGTTTCCTTCTATTAATTTTATTTAATGCTTCAAAATGCTTTAAAATAACTTGAGAACATCACAGATTTTTTTTTAGTTACGTAGAGATTTTTAGCAAAGTGATTTTCTACAATTCATTGATAACAAAGACTAGCTCTTCGTGACTTTTAAAGTAAAACTATTTTAGATCTAGTCTGGCTTTTCCTGTCTTTTACTGACAAAATCATTTTAATCCTTCTGTTATAACTTCCTTTTGACCCTGAAGGCTGAGGCATATTTTTCATTACTCAGTTGCTTCCAGGAACCTTACCTGATTAACATTCACTACTGGTAAACACTTTTTTAAGTCCCTCCCTCTGCCGCTGCCATCCCTTTTTGCTTCCCTTCAGCAGCAATTCCCAAAGTGGCCAATGCAGCACAGAGAAGATGCACTCTGTTATCTTGTGGGTACGCTGACCCAGTATCTGGTTTTAAAGCCTGCCACATTGGTAGGAATGATGTGATGTAGTGTTTGCTTTGGGTTACTTAAGATCACCCTTAATGCAAGTGAAGCTGAGGTAAAAGCAAATGAGAATATCCAAGTATTAGGGGATCCAAGATACATAACATTGTTTCAAAGGTTTATAAGACACAAGTGACAGAAAGGACATAACAGTTGCCCCAAGATTAGATAAAATAAAAATAAAATAGAATAAAAAGCCATCCTTTTCTGTCCTTGTATTCAGCTGATACTTGCATAACCTTATGGTCAAGGGTTTAGTCCTCGTGCAAATTTGACATCCTCAATTGTAGAGTAAGGTTTTTCCTGGGGGTAAACCACAGGTTCTGTACTTATATATGTTCACACTCACACCTCCTTGGATTTCCCTGGGTGTCCATTCAGATCAAGAACTTTTTTCTCTTCTTTCCTGCTGCCCCCAGGACATCTTAATGCTGTCAGGAAGAGGTTAGACCTTCCTCCCTCTCCACAACTTTATTAGCTCATGGCCCTGGGTTTGATTTGGATATGCCAATGTCCCTTGGACATGGTCAGGTGAGATTATCCCTGACCAGACGTTAAGCAGTCAGCTAAGGACTGTTCCAGTGCCTGGTAAGCCCTAAACAGACCATGACCCATTCTGAAACATAGTGGCCTTTTCTGCTTGGTTGAGATCTATTCACATCTCAAAGTGAAGCCCGTTCTCATTGTGAATGTTTTATTTTCTGAAAATCTTTTCATTTACTAATCATGCTTTGTACTCTCACAGAAATGGCATTAATACCATCAGTTACTCATTGGCAGCTCTGAAATACATCTAAGGCCATTTTTATAGTTATGATCTCCCTTGACTAGCTATAAAATGCCCAGAGAGGTTTAGACTAAAGGTATTTCAAAAGTGCAAGTTATTGTTATTTGGTGCCTGTCATTGTTGAATTTACAGTTTACATCCCATTTAGTACACCCAATGCCACAGGATAAAATGCTAGGAGATGTCTTGGACAATGATGTCTTACGCCCTCTTCTTAAGGAGAGAATCCAGTAAGGGAAAAAAATTGACTTGCTACGTGCAAGATGGAGCAAAGGCAATAAAAACAATGATTTTTTTTTTAACATTAGCAATTGGAATTCCTCTTTCCAGACATGGTAGAGTCTGCTTTTTGTAAAGGTAGTAAGTGAAACCCTTGATCTTGTCCCCTTAAGTGTGGTGATAGGAAATTCACTACATGGCATAGCTTCAGATAGGAGCAAAAGAGTGTCTGGTGCTCACTGCTTGATTCCCAGATGAGCAGAATAAATTCTGTGGGACCTGAGAGTGCCAATCACCAGCAGATTTGTGGGGCAGCAGTGGTGGTCTTCTGCAACATGCATCCATAATTCTCCAGCATGTTTAGGTGGCAGTACCTGCTTACTTGTCTCTTTTAACACCTATGCTGCTGCACATGAATTGCTGTGATGTGCTAACCACTTTATCATTTTATTACACTTTATTACATCATAAATTTTATATCTTCTTAACGATCCTACAAGAAGCTTAATTGTTTATAGGAACATCTTAATTAACTAGAGGTCACTAGGTTAAGCAGAACACAAATTGAAAGAGCTCTAAATGAAACAAACCCAACCACTCCATTCCATATAGCTTCATAAGGTTAAAATGGGATTCGTCTGCAAGAATAAAAAATTCATACTGCTTTCAGATGTTACAAAGTAACGATAATACCATGGGTAACTTTACCTCAGCTTTCTGTTTTGCAAACATGAAATTCAATGGAAAAAACATATTTTTTTTTTTTTACCTACTAGGAAGAATTTCAATTTGAGCTGTAGCATTATGAGGAAACTTACCCCAGATTAATTTAGCAGACAATAGCGTTACTTTATTATCCCATTTCCATCTGGATTTTAGAAATAGAAAAGATAATACAAGAAATGTATAACATGAGTCTCAAAGACTTCTCTAATTATATTCTAATTGATTACAGTCAATTTTTCTGAAGTATATTTAACAAGAGCTTTGTGAAATGGTCACAGTACCTGAATCAGGGTGGGAAAGATTGATATTTATGAATGGTAGAACTAGTTGTATGAACCAGTCTTCCCAGGATCTGAACATCTTCAGCTGTCAGCAACTTTAGGACAGCAGGTTTTCCTGGGAAAAACTGAGGTGGTTTAGCACATGTGGAAAAGCATTTCATATAGGCTTGAACCAGAGTTACACCCTAGACTGAAACACCACCATGGTCTTGGCTTGCCTTTGTGAAATGCCTCTACAACACAGTCCTCCATCCAGACAGAACGATGTTAACAGGTGGGCAATGCCTGTTGCATTTTCATTACAGTTTTCAAGGCTGCAAAAAAGATGGAAGAGGTTGCCTGGAGAAGCGGTGGAATTTCCCCCACTGTAAATATCAAAGACTCATCTTGACAGAGCCAGATATAACCTAATCATCTGAGGCGCTGCTTTCAATAGAAGGCTGCACCAGACAATCTGCAGAAATCCCTTCCAACCTAGACTTTCTGTGAATCTGTGATCACAGTTAATGGAATTTGAGGTGCGTTTGGATTATGATGGAAATCCTCCAAATCCAGACCACAATCCAGGACTCCCAAATGTACTTCTATCTCACTGTATATAGTATGTCAAGCAGATGGTATTAGGACCATTAAGGTACATATTAACTCCTATCTCACCTTTATTAAGGGAGAGAATATTTTTAAGAAGGTGTTAATGGCTGACAGGAAGGAGGCGTTTGGGTTTGGGGACAAGAGATAGGAAGGATCAAAGATGAATGACTCATCAAGGTCATGGAAAGAGATATGTAAATTTAGTGGCTTCTGTTATAAATTGTAGGTTTCAACAATGACACTGTCAATCCATCTGTCAAGGAGCAGCAAAAGTGGAGCTGCCCAACAAAGAGGTCTTAGCCGGGAGTCAAGGGCAACTCCAGCAATGGCCATGCCTGCACCATCAGCACAGTTCCTCGAGGTCTGATGACAGCAGACAGAACCAGGTGCTGGCAACTGCGTCCATTGACAACCTCAGGCACGGCAAGGGAATGAGTCTGGTCAAGGGTCCATCCAGGGGCTCAAATCAGGAACAAAAGAAGGTGGGGCCAGAGACAGGGATGACGAGCAGGCTGTAACATGCGTCTGACGGTCATCTAGAAGACAGGACTACAGACAGGCATATCTACTATGTATCTTAGGCCCAGGCCTGAGCTGGAGTCCTGGACCCATGGTCTGAGAATGCAGGCTGGAGATCTCCAGAGAGGCTGGATTTGTCCATTTGGTGCACTCAGGGCCGTGACACCAGGGACTGATCAATAGTTGCTGTCTCTAGCAGAGGTGACAGATGGTACTAACACACACAAAAGGAGCTGGGTGTTGGGATGCTCACAGGATTAATCTACATGTGCATCTCCATCAGGGTAATCATCAGTGCTGAAGTCCTCCTTCACATAGGCACTAATGCACACACTGACGGAAAGGACTGCAAGGTCCAAATCCCACAGAAGAGAAGAGGATCTCTCTCATCTTACCTATCATGGTCCCCATAGTCAGGTGTCTTCATTTATGCAGTATGTCCACGCAGGAAGTGTGTAGTAGCCCAGATGTTTTCCTGAGAACTTGGAATGAAGGTTCTTTGCAGCTTGTTCCTTTGAACACATTAGCTATCAATACGGAGGAGGGAGAAAAAGCCTACCAGTTTATTTATTTATTTAAGGGGTCAATTCTGAATTAAAAACATGCTTATGAGGTATCACTATACAAAGTTAGGTCTAACCCTCATTTTATGGGCAAGAAGTTAGGAGGAAGCATTTTGGGGTTTTTTTTGTTCTTTTTTTTTTTTTCCTCTGTAAATATGTTTTCCACTATTGAAGAAAAAGTTTTTTCTATAGAAAAAAAAAAAAACATAAAAGAAAACACCTGTTTGGCTTGCAGGAATTGGACAGGGAGGCTGTTTTCCTGTCAGGCCAAAAGCGACCAGCACAGGGCCCCTTTAAAAAAAAAGTCATGATTTCTTTTTTTCCCTATTTCATGTGAGCATTGGCAGAAACTCTGACAAGCAGTTCTTCATATTTTATTATGTTCTTGTCTGGCAGAATCTCTGTCAGGCAAAAACCTTGTCAGCGGAAAACCTGTCGTAGGATCAGAGGAGACAAAAACAGGTGTCACAGAGGCAGTCAAAACTGAAGGAAAAAAAAGATTAGGCTAAAGAGAGAAAGGCAGACAATTACATTAATGCCATTGCTTTTATCTTATAGATGTGTGTTATTATCTCGGGGTGCTGAGTGCGCAATTGCCTCAAAGAAAAGTAGACAGGAGACAAGGGGAAACTTGATAGTTATTAACTGAAGAGGCAGTGTGTCAAAGCTGGATGGGGTTCAAAGTTTTGCAAAGGGATAAAAAAAATTGCAGACAGCAAGCAACGTCTGTGAACAAACTGTGGTTCTGCTTTCGGCTACATAAACCTAGTAGCAATCTAAATGTTTCAACTTGGAATCAGATCATAGACAGAAAAATTAATGAAAGTTTTCATTCAGACTTTTTTTAATAACATTTATTTTGTGTACATGCAACCGGAGTGCTGGGGTTTTTTTTTTATCTGTTATAAAAATGTTGTTAGAGCATGAGGCATGGCGAGGCATGAAGACATTTATCAGTTTAGTTGCTGTGTTGTTTGGGTTTGAAACACCTATTATCAACACACATTTAATTTTAAAATGCTATTAAGAATCCTTTTACTAAGCGTGAACATCTGTACATGCAAGCTGTAAATTAGAAGATCACATATGTGTCCCTGTCAGAGACTAAATGCATTTGGCAAATGGTTTCCATTATTAGCTTTTAAATACAGTGAAAGGCAGAAGGAAAAGTTGGGTTTGCCTATGAATCAGAATATGCT
The DNA here is from genome assembly GCF_963924245.1 of Chroicocephalus ridibundus. NCBI lineage: Eukaryota > Metazoa > Chordata > Aves > Charadriiformes > Laridae > Chroicocephalus > Chroicocephalus ridibundus. The sequence goes on from NC_086316.1 coordinate 51,086,889, forward strand.
GTACTTACTCTCCTTCCATGATCTTTTGAAATCCACAGTTCCTTAGCACACATTTCTCTTCTATCTGTATTAACTTGTGAAAGGGATGAAGACAGAAGTGAAATGGAGATCACCAAAGGATGCCATGTTGTAGCTGGAATTTATACCCACACTGATTCAGGATGTTCACCCACCCATATAAATGTTAATGTCCCATGTTTTCTTCGCTTGTGCCAGGGATAAATGGGATAATTTCCTACACCATGAAAATATTTGAGGCATTTAGTAGACACTGGCAAGTTTTCTTGTCCTTAGTCACCTTCTAAGCATGATTTTTTGAGGAGCAATTTTTTCCACCTACAAAATGCACCACATTACACCATGTTACAGGCAGTATTAAATCTGCATCCTGAGGGAGGCTACGTTAGACCACCTCTTGTAACTGCAGTCGTTTGCCTGTCCCTCCAGCATTTCAGTTGTTCATAAGCTACCTTCTGTTTTTGAAAGGATTTGTTACTTCTTGTTCCTTCGTTGATGGAAAAGAAGAAGATCTTGAATGCAGAAAAATGTGAAGCTGTTTGTGTTCACTACTAAAATCAATAGCAAACTACAGTGCTCCACGTTGCCATTAATAATACCGTATCTGTTTTACCATTCTCGACATGCTGTTGTTGCAACAGTATTATGGAATCTTTCTATGTTGGTATTATATATTTAATCTGCCTGCCAATTTCAGTTTTTCTTGCTGAAGAAAGTGGCCCAGATATTTATATATTTTAAAAAGTCTGTAAAACTCTCTGTTATTGTCTGGACACAGACCACGTAAAACTTCTTTTTCATTTTCCTATTGACCCTTGAAAAAAATCTAGTAATCTGGAAAGATGATGATGTTTATAAAATTCTGTATTGTCATGTATATGTCTGTGTGCACTCCAACTGTATCCCTCTTTAGTAATTTAGAGACCTAGATAGAGAGCATGCAAGAAAATCAAGAGTGGGACTATTGCAGACCCTAAATTTCAAACCGAAATGAAATGACATCCATAATAATCTACCTTGCGATTTACTAACTTTTCTCTGTGGTGGTCGGAGATACACAGACAGGCAAATCAGCTGAGAGAAGGGGTTTCACTAGACCTTTTCATCCCTCTGTAGGGTACCTAAATATTTATCTAAGATCAGCAAATTAGCAAGAGGTATGTGTGTTTCCAACTTCAGTTGCATTAAAGCTAGGATATTTAAAATTCTTTTGTGTTCAGTAAAGGCAAATGCTCATGCATTTTTGTAACTATCCAAAAAACAATGAGACCTCTAAAGTACAAAATTCATCACTGCATACTTGTCTGTCTTTTCCTTAACAAAATGGAATCCACTCAGAAGCATGGCTTTTAATTTGGTTGACTTTGTCCACGGCACGTTGGGAAGGAAGAGGTCTAAGGTCAATGAGTAAATTTGCACAGCTGAGCCTATAAACTGGCCACAGTACAGATGAAATGAAAGATTTTGTCTTTGTTTTCTGTCTTTTGATAAATTGAACAAGTATTTGAGCCTTATTTTAATGTATCTTTGTACTTAATTTCCTTTGAATTACACAGGGTCCCAAAACTCCAGTAAAATATAACTGGGGAAGTAGTTTTCCCCTCCCTAGTTTACTACATAAAAAAAACCCAAACAAAAACAAACCGAAACCAAACACAAACGGAACATAAAAGTTCATTCATTGATTTGTTACAAATAGATCCAAAGTTTTTTGCTGGAATTTTGCATAGTAAGAATACTGCAGGCTGTAATGTGAAGATTGACATTGTATCAATTTCAAAGTTCTCCTTACCATTCAGGTTATACTGAGCAGAGTCTCTGTAAAACCTGGGGATTTTGTTTACTATTCAAGGAGGTAAAGAGTGGATATGCCAACATGGGGAGGAGGTTTAGGCTGGACATTTGGAACCATTTCTTTACTGAGAGGGTGGTCAAACACCTCCCCAGAGAGGTAGCTGGTGCCCCTTGCCTGTCAGTGTTTAGGAGGCGTTTGGACAACGCGCTCTATAAATAGGCTTTAACTTTCGGTCAGCCTGGGAGCGGTCAGGCAGTTGGATTAGATGATCGTTGTAGGTCCCTTCCAACTGAAATTTTCTAAATTATCTAAATGATTGTGGTGCATACTTGATACTTCAGAGTTAGGTAAGAAAAACGGTACTGAAAGGTTCCTAATTCCTATACTAATTATCCAATATTTTTTTTGGCCCCCCCTTTTTTAATAGTTAAAATTTCTGAAACAAGTACTTGAAATTTAGAATTCACCATGGAAATATTACTTGGCTGTATGTTGTTATAATAAAACACAAGGTGCTTTTTAGGCTGTTCCACAAAAAAAAGGCAATTACTCAGCAAGAATGCGATTTTAAGATTCATTAGATCTCCTCTTTCTCTGTCACTGAACAGCTTTCCACTCACACTGAGGTAAAGAATATCAGACTATTGAGGCGGTGCTAAGAATTGAATTGGGCTATTTAAAGGTAGCCTTCTTCATTTAAGCACCTAGATGAACCCATCCTAGCAGTGTTTTTGGAAAAGATTGTGCAGGTTACGAACAAAAAGTGACAAACATGTTAAGACCTTTCTGGGTGAGCTTTTGAGCCCACTGAAAGTGTAAGAAGTATGAGTAGTACCTCATGCTGCACTAGGAAGGGACTTTTAATGTGTCATTTGTGATGTTCAGTCACTCGTATCTTCTTCATAAGGACACATCTGTTTATGTCTTTTTTCAGGTATGATAAAGCTCATTCTTTTATATAGCATGTTTCATCTTGAAGTCTTCTAAGAACTTATGAAATCATACACTGCTGCAGATACTGTTGAATGTATTCACCTGTGAAACAGGGCATTGTTCATTAGCATATGGAAATTGAACCAATAGTTCAGAACAGAAAATTGTGAGGAATGCTTTATGCACATGAAATTAGATGGGCAACTCAGGATAGCAGAATAGGACTACTGCTCTGAGATTTGACAAGAAGGTTAAGTTAGTACTTTTTTCCTTACAGAAAAACCAACAATGAGATTTAGGTCCTTTTCTTATCTCTTATTTGAAAAAGTATATGTCTAGCAGCATAAATGGTGTCTTGAAGCCACCTAGAACACTAGCATTAGTTCACTAATGATACCAGAGGAGAAATCAGCTAGAAGTACTACAGAAAGCAACTTCTCTCTGTCAACTATTTCCTTAGCAATCTCTTTTAAAGAAACAAGATATTTTTTATAAATTACAAATTACAGTGAAAAGTTTCAATTTCCTGCCAAGTGCAAGGGGTTTCAATAGTCAATGGTCCATAAGAATTTCAGATGCTTACCATACTATTATTTCTCATATGGGTGCAAGTGCATTTCCTTTTTGTTCATGTACAACTTTTTCCCTTTTTTTTTTTTGTCTGTAGCGTGAGGTCTGTTTTTAGTTTGAAAATGTTCTTACACACCCATGCAAAAATCCATGCTTTGTTGTGTTATAAATTACACATTTCAGTGCATATTCTGACTTGTACTTCAAGAGGATAAAATTCACTGCTTACTTCTTTATTACATAATGTGCAAAATAAGGCCACAAATCAAAATTGGAGATTATTTCACTGTCACTTGGAATGTTAATCTGACACTGGATTAACTCTTACTTGTTTGTGTGTTTTGAGAAGTGGATGAGTGTTGCAGATAAATGGAATGGTACAGGGTGTCTTGTAAAACTGTGTGTCTGCTGGTCAAAGAGTGTGCTTAGTAATTTAAAAGGACCTTTTTTATTTCTTTTTTCACTATTCCATCTCGGCCTTTCCAAAGCTATTATCTTTAGAATGGTCACATTACATGAAGTGGGTAAATGTTCACAGAGATTTTTAATCTCATTCTAGCTATTAGTTTTATAATCCACCCAATAGCCTTTAGATAAAGACGTCTTACAGTCATTCTGCTGTTGGGCCAAAGCAGAATCATGACCTTAAAATCTTCAGCAAGCCAAGTCTTCTTTAGGTGGAAGAACTTGATTTTCCTCACTGCAGGCATAGGGTTTACTGTTAAGTAAAGAGAAACAAAACCAAATATTAAGATATATTAGAAATACAGTATGATGCAGTGATTAAAAAGCATTGAGTATTCAGAAAAACATTCAATCATGTCTTGACTCTGTTCTAAATTTGTATAAACTTGGAGCAGCCAGTTAACCTCTTTGGACCTTATTCTCACTCTGTAAGACTGAAGGTGGAAAGCTCAAGGTGTCCAGATCTGCTTAATTATTTTGATAGTCTGTGCGATAGAAGGTGTTAGATCTATTAACACTAATATTATTCACAACGTTCTTATTGCAAGTAATAGTAGTAATTTTTTAAAAATATTAATAATTTGCTTTATTTTACCCCTTCCAAATGGTTTCTCTGCCCCCCCTACATATATATGTATACATATATACACATACCAGCACACACAGAGCACAGCCTGCATAGTAACAAAATCAATTTTCTAGGCTTTTCTAGCTGAGTACTTTGATGACACATCTGTTATGGTAGTAGCAAAATAACCATCCATAAAAGGGGGAAAAAAAAAAAAGTAGGAAAGTATTTGACCTGTTTAAGCTTCAGTCATATCCCATTCATTAGACCTTGTAAATAAATCAGTCCCACATCGTGAAGCCTATATAGCTGAAGTACTTTGGAAGAGCTTTTGGAAGAAAAATCCCACCCTTCACATTCTGCAGTATAAATGTCCTGTGGAGAGACATAGGACTGCAGTCCCTAGGCTTGCCAATTCCTTATCTTTTTTGAATGTTAAATTAATATTTAAAGCTATTTATTCAAAGTTGACTTAACCACTAGAATAGGAAAGATCAGACAAATCAGTTGCAAGAAATGAAGTATGAGGAAACCAGAACTCTTTGACAAAGTATTCCTTGGAGTAAATGTGTTGAATGAAGCCAGCAAGTAAATGATAAGGGCCTTTGCGCTCTGGATATAAGAAAGCAATTTATCAAGAGTACATGAACTCTCCAGTGACCATAAGCCAAGAAGAAACCAAAGTACAAGAGAAGAAGTCCCTATAAAATTATTTTAAATGCTCAGAAATTTTTCTTTAAAAAAAAACACTGAGAAGCTTAGGTGCTGCAACATAGTCCATAAAATGGAAAGAAAATTAAATGTAAACATTGATACTGTGTGATGTCATATGCAATTCCATCATATTTAACTTCACAAGGGGATAACAATTACCGTCATGCTGCAAACCTCCCCTCCCCTCATCTCTAAATTATTCATGTCACAGTGAATAACATGAAATTCACCCAGAAGAGTAAAAAAAAAATTAGTCAGCTCACGTAGCAGTGAATTTTTGATAGAATTTATGGTAAATCAGGAGACTAATTTTTAACATGTTTAAAAGGCTGGGGTTTAGGTGTATGTTTTCTTTTTTCCCCCTAGAGGTTAAGTGTCAAACCTTTAACAGTCCCAATCAATTCTGCATAGCTTTGGTTTTGGTCATCAGTTAATCAAATTTTCTTTAATTTCTTTTGAAGTTATGAATATTGTAGTCTCTGGGGCTCAGCTGAGCACCCTTTCTGCTCTAGGAATTAAAGTTAATAGTGACTTGGAAACTAGGCCTGTTTCAGGCTGCATCTGTGAAAGAATCACTCAGTGATGAGTGGTGTCCCTCAGACATTCGTACTGGGGCTAGTACTGTTTATTATCTTCATCAGTAACATAGACAGTGGGATCGAGTGCACCCTCAGCAAATTTGCAGATGACACCAGCTGACATGCCAGAGGGACCTGGACAAGCTCAAGAAGTGGGCCCATGTGAACCTCATGAGGTTCAACAAGGCCAAGTGCAAGGTCCTGCACCTGAATCGGGGCAAGCCCCAGTATCAGTACCGGCTGGGGGATGAAGGGATTGAGAGCAGCCCTGAGGAGAAGTACTTGGGGGTACTGGTGGATGAAAAGCTGGACATGAGTTGACAATGTGCACTCGCAGCGCAGAAAGCCAACCATATCCTGGGCTGCATCAAAAGAAGCGTGGCCAGCAGGTCGAGGGAGGTGATTCTGCCCCTCTACTCTGCTCTTGTGAGACCCCACCTGGAGTACTGCGTCCAGCTCTGGGGTCCTCAGCACAAGATAGACAGGGACCTGTTGGAGCAGGTCCAGAGGAGGGCCACAGAAATGATCAGAGGCATGGAGAACCTCTCCTGTGAGGACAGGCTGAGAGAGTTGGGGTTGTTCAGCCTACAGCAGCGAAGGCTCCAGGGAGACCTTATTGCAGCCTTTCAGTGCTTAAAGGGGGCTTATAAGAAAGATGGGACAAACTTCTTAGCAGGGCCTGTTGCAATAGGACAAGGGGTAATGGTTTTAAACTAAAAGAGGGTAGATTTAGACTACATATAAGGAAGACATGTTTTACCATGAGGGTGGTGAAACACTGGCATAAGTTGCCCAGAGATGTGGTAGATGCCCCATCCCTGGAAACTTTCAAGGTTGGGTTGGATTGGGCTCTCAGCAACCTTATCTAGTTGAAGATGTCCCTGCTTATTGCAGGGGGGTTGGATTAGATGACTCTGGAAAATAAGTGCATCTGCCAAATTTGATGTTTTTAGATAATTATTTGGGATTATTTTGTCTTTCCTTTGGCTCTTCTCTTATACTTAACCCCTTTTCTTTCAGCCTTGGACAAGCTTAGTACTCAGCACCTCTACCACCCAACCCAAGTGGAGATTGTGCAGTCCAATGTTGTGTTTGACATCAGCAGCCTGATGCTCTATGGTACTCAGGCTGTGCCAGTGAGACTGAAGATACTACTGGACCGACTCTTCAGTGTACTGAAGCAAGAGGAGGTGTTGCATATTCTACACGGCTTAGGCTGGACACTTCGAGACTATGTTCGAGGCTACATCCTTCAGGTAGGAGATAAAGCAAAGCATGTTTCCAAACCCAGTTAATGCAATTTTATTTTTTTTATACAGACATGATGACTCTGCATCCAAAGAGATAGAGTGATATGAAGTAAATTTAGCATGCCATGTTCAAGACTAGTGATGGTGTTGGCAAAATAAAACATTCAGTTTTTTGTAAGCTAAAAATTGCGGGTTCCTTCATACTGTAGTATTCAGTTGTCTTCGCTTACACTTATGGTAGGAAATACCATAAATACTGCAGATACTGAGGTTAACTACTGCAAGCCTGATTTGGTCATCAAAATCAACTGGCAAGTTTTCAAGGGCTACCTTTTGACTTAAGGAACTAAGATCCAAGTCAGCAGCTCCTTCATCTTTTCTTTCCTTCTTTAGAGAGATATCTAATAAGGAGAAGATGAAATGGGGGTTGTGTTCATGGTTCTGTTGGGAAGTATCCTTACCGTGTAATGTATAAACAGGAAAATCTTGTTTATAAGGCCATTTTAAAAAGGTAGCTTTAAATAAAGTGTTACATGCAGGTTGGTTAAGATAAGATAAGCAAATAAAACATAAAATAAGTAAATAGACAGGCTTGCTTTACGAGTATGGTCATGAATATGTATGGTTGCTTATCTGAAGAATCTTGTCATCTGTTGGGTTCCAAATTGAATTACTATATTTTACAGGACTATTTCTGATTGAGAATCTAATACTACATGCTTCTAAGTTCTTTTAATTGCTCCTGACTTTGTGGGAGCTCTGTGTCATCAAGAAGTCATCTAGTTACTGAAGTGGACAAGCCTGAAAACTTTGAAAATTCTAGTTTCTGATTGATTTCTTTACTTTCTTAGGCAATGACAGTGTGCTTGGCAGACTAATTATGAATAGATTATCATAAATATATGATAGATATCTATAGAGGTATGTACTGTGATGGCATTATGTCCATATTGCGTCATATTTTAGATTCCTGGATTCTGAATGCTACTGATCAAGAGGGCTAAAGAAATATGATTTGCAAAGGGATACATGTAAATAAATGCATTTAATAGTTAGGTGTAATATATTGCAAGTGTAGAATCTAATTCAGTGTCCCTTACAGACAAGAAGACTGACTGAAATCAGTAGTTTTTTTGCTTTACAGGTTGTAGAATCAGGCTCATATTGATTTTGTTTTAATTCTGTTGTAATGGTATTAATATATGCAAGAATGGCTTGTAATATAATTACATAGATATTTATACAGAATGAGATTGTGACCTATGCATCTGAATGGTGTAAAGGCCTATAATACACCATTAGGTCAGAGTTCAGTTTACCTGGCTAGAACTCAATCACATTGTAGCCCTCAAGGCATGAATTTTGCCATTACTGCATTCAACAACAGTGTATTGAATATTATGTCAGTTAAAGGAGAACAATTATCAGGGGCAGCTGTTACAGTCTTGCCACATATTGACTTGGTTAGTGCTTGGCTGTGGATTCTGTTAGTGGGTGAATGAAGACCTACGAGAGGTGTAGTTGAGCATGCCTGTTAGTTTAGCTCTCTAATTTGAAAGAATCACAGACTGGTCGAGGTTGGAAGGGAGATCATTTTGCCCAATCCCACTGCCCAAGCAGGGACACCTAGAAGTGCTTGCCCAGGACCATGTCCAGATGGCTTTTGAACAGCTCCAAGGATGGAGACTACACATCCTCTCTGGGCAAAAAATGCATTTGGTTTCTGTTAAAGCTAGGAAGCTCAGTATATAGCAGAAAAGGGAAACTGCCTAGTAAAACATATATGACGAGAAATCTTAGGAAAATTAATCCAATCTATGATAATAAAATAGTGTTCTTTAAAAATTAACTCTATTGCAGCTATCTGATAAAAAGGAGAAAAGGGGAAAGTACCAAATGAACTCATCCAGAATATCGCAGAGTGATGGGATTGTTGGTAGGCTGTCATGCAGTGAATTCAGCATCTGACTCTCAGTCCAGGAGTACAACCCTCTTTAACTTTTCTGTGCAAACCTGTCTAAGTTATAACCTAGTCCAGTCAATGCTGGTAAGTTTATCACACATTCATGCATACTCATTGTACATCAAATACACAAATATATATATCTCTCTCTTTCTAGCAAAAGCTTTAAATTTGCTATAATGCTGTAGTTAGCGAAGCGTAAACCAGTAAACTAGCTTGTTCGTCTCTAATCTGACAAAAATAATATTTTAAACTTGTAACTTGACAAAATGATGAATATCACTGTTTGGCGTGAAAAAAAAAGGAATGTTAGTAGCTTTGGGAACACTTGCTCAGAAATACAGAACTCATTTGAAACATACAGACTCTATACCTTAAGTCTCTTCTGCAAGGACTAAGAGAAGTAACAGAATAGGGAAAGAGAATGATTGTGACAGATTCCAGAATACTTAATCCTGGTTCAAGTTCCCGTGTTCACCAATTAACGGCAGTGCAAAAGATATGTAAAACTAGTACAAAACTGGAGTTTCGTGCCTTGGGAAGGTCTAAGATATCAATCTGTGCTGAATTTCCCCTAATCATGATGAAAGTGTTAAAATATTTTAACATTTTCCCTAAATGGTGGTTTTTTTGGAGGAAGGGGGAAAAAGAAATCTTAGGGTAGACATATGCACTCAAATCAATTATTTTGGTATTGCTAGATATTTTCTTTTCTGTTCAAGATCCATAATGAAACCCTTCTTCCCACAGAAAAACAAAATACTTTTTCTCAGTAACTTTTGAGAAAAACCTCACCATTTGCTCCACTCAAGAAACTAGAGAAAACCAGTGCCTTTCTCTAGTTGTGTATTAGTGCTGCAAGGTGGGTGGGATTATTTGTAATACCCTCATTTTGACTAATAATGTTCCTAAATAGCAAATTAAAAAGCAGTGGGCAGAGAAAAATGTGGTATTTATTGCTTCATTCAGTGGATGCATTAATGGAGCACAGGAAACGGAGGAACCCTGAAACCAGTGGAGGTAATGTGATACACCGCCTTTCACATTTGGGCACAGTCGCAACATTGCCAGTAACGGCTGAAAGGCGTTAAGACCTGGCGAGCTTTCTCGGGCCTCTGTGCAATAAACCTAGTTTCTGGTGAATAGATACCTATCTCTGTAATGTCAGTGAACGAAAATTTGGTCAGCAGTCTCATCAGATTGCTCACCAGATTAATGTTTTGCAGGAGGAGATGTTCTCTCATCTTTAGAAGTGATCCTCAAAAAAAGCTTACTGCATTTGGGGAACTTTCTGGACTGTGTCTGCTCCATGGGAGAGCTTCAGTTTCTAGGCTTGTTTATCCCGTACCTAACTCAGGGTTACTGACTTGGGTGCGGAGCTGCTTGTGCGCATGTAGGTTTTCTCTTTGTGAACAACCAACACAACAAGTGTCTTTACATGGTGGGAAATTATTCTGTCAACAACAGTAGCTGTTTTAGGTCAGATTCTGCACCTGCTACTCAAAAGAGATGTGGTTAGCGTCTCTGTTGATTTGGGTGAAGTTACTTTTGCTGTAAAGAACAGCTCAACTGTGAGTAAGGCTCTAGCCCTGGTTTGATTCCAGCTGAGCTGAGTGAAGAGGTGACTTTGCCAGCTGTTCTCTTCTGCTCCACCACTGGAGAATACTTTACCCCACCCATTTGCTAGTGTAACTACATGTGTAATCACTCCCTAGCCAGGTTCTCTCTAAACAAGCCAGGTTAGAAAAATCGTCTTGCTAAACATGTGCAAGTCAACTCTGATTATTCTGAGGGGAAAGGGCTAGAGAACAATTATGCCACTAGCAGTGAACAGCTGGGGCATTCAGCTTTTGCACTGGGTCCAGCTGCAGATGACAGGACATGTGACCACAACTTAGAGGCCATGAACTGACTCTTTGCAAATAATGATTCAGTGTTTTGAGTAACAGCTCAACACTTTTTCAACTGTTTTGTGATCAAACAGTTGTATTCCCTTAGTGTAAAAGAGGAAAATAAATATTATCTTTACAGTACAAAGAGGGAAGCAGAGGCACAGAACAGAATACTGGCAGATTCAGGAAAAGGGGCTAGACCTAGGATTCCCGTTCTTACCACTGTTCCTTGACAAAAGTAGATTGAAGTCAGTAGCTCATAGGCAATGTCTTGGCTGCCAGACTCTCTGGTACCGCTCACAGCTATGAGAAATTATTTTTAAAAAGTCCCAAACCCCCAAATCAAAACTAATCTAGCTGGAAAAGTATGGGTATTTTATTGGCCCAAAAGGTGAGTAACTTACAAAAGTTCCTGCACTGGACAGTGCAGGGGGAATCACTAATCCTACATGAAGATCTTTCGCATGGCAATGTCAATGCTGATAATCTGATGAAATTCAAAATTATTAGATATCATTTTCTGCTTTGGGAAGACTAAAAATGGGAGTATTATGCTTTTCCTGCCTCTGTGGTTTCACTGTCAAGACTGCTAATTTTAAAAGTAAGAAAAAACCTTCTGAAATTAATGACATCCTCTGCCACTGCTGACTTGGGCTTGTGTGTTTCTTTGCCCACAGATCAACAACACAATCCCTACTTTATGAATTTAGTTAACTCTTCAGATGATGACCAGGGTGACTGTAATTTATTCTTATTGCTGTGTTGATTCTGCAGGGCTAAAACAACCGTTGAGCAAGAACAACTGTTTCAGTCACTGAAGTCAGCTAAGAGTAAACTCCCAGAAGAGCGGGGAAATTTAGACATTTTTACAAAAGACAATATCCCATTAACTAAAAGAAACTCATTCAAATTGTGAAATGCGTAGTGCAAGTTAAATAATTCAGTTTGAGATTTTAAAATAAAAATTGGTTATATGCATAGTCAAATTACGTGCTCACATATATTGGCATTACATTTGGCTGACAGTTTCTCAAATTTTTGTAAAAAGTAGTTGCTGTTGGTGGAATGGGTTGTTTTCATTTGCTGTCCTAGTTTACCACAACTAGATTGTTCGTGCACATCATTCTTACATTCAGATTAGGTCAAGAGATTTTGGGGGAGACCAAAGAAAGAAATTTGGGCGTCTTTATTAATACCGTTCTTAATTTCTTTTCTGTTATTTCTCTGAGTAATCCCTTAGCACCTCATCCCTTCTAAGCAGGTGAAATATTAACCGTATGCACAGATGGAAATTGCTTTGCTGTTCTTAAAATTAAATATTGCCCACCATTGGCTTCTCTGTGGAGGATTTCAGAAAAGCATGGGTTCTGTTGCTATCTGACCTCTTTTAGAGACTGTAGAGTCTTAGCTTTCCTGTCTGTACTCATTTGCCTCCTTTTAAAATGTTTGAACTTTTGCTGCAGAGCCCAAGTGCAAAGGCTATTTAATTAAACAGCTTGTCAAACAGCCTCCATTGCTTTAACATAAGGAACGTTAGAAAGAAAACAAACAAACAGCAGCTCTGAGGGTATCAGCTTTTCCAAGGTAGACAAATGGTGTCAGGTCATTGTAGTGATGATATTATACTTTCAGTTCAATGTAGTCTGCTTTCTATAATCACAGGTCACATGAAGTTTCTCTCAGCTTTTTGTTTACCAGGTGACATCAGTTGATTTACTGTTTTTTTTTCTTTCATAACAAGAACACCTTTAAAGTGGTGGTATGCTATATTTTTCATGATAAAATTAAAAGAAATAGGCAATCAAATTATGACATGGATGGGGGAAAAAACCAGTTTAGCTGTGCAACCCAGTGAAAGTTTGATGACAATTAGCACCATTGCTTTTAGATGTGAAGATTGTCCATTTATTTAGTTGGTATTGCTTCTCATTTTTCATTTGTCTGTTTGTCAATCTCTTGATTAATACTTTGCACTTGTTTAGCTGTGAGCACTGGAGGATTTCCATGTGTTTTAAGAAGCAGTCACTTACTCGTTCTTTCCCTGTCTCTATGAGTATTAGGCCTTTTTTTTTTTCTATGAGTATTATGCACTTTTTATGTGTAGTAAAACCAATGCAGATAAAGGTTAAGAGGTTTATCTGGTGAAGACTGAAACAAAGCCAAAGTACAACCAAAGTCTTTCACATGCAAGCTTGTAGTTCCCATAATAACTGCCACCCACATTTAATTACTTGATAATGAAGAGTTACCCTTTTACAGCTTTATTTACTTTTTTCAGCCTCATTAGATACACTTCTATCTTGTGTTTTCTTTTCGCCCCTGTAATTATTGTAAACACTCATATGTGTTCTTTTGTTCCAACATTATTTTTCAACAGTGGGCCCCAGAGAGGCCAAGGCTCAAAGCTGGGTAACATTTATGCAGACTTCTACTCTGCCAGTATAGATAGGATCCAAATCTGGGTCTCTTTAGTATGTGCCCTGCCTATTTCTTGTTCTCTATGCCTGTCTGTTCCCTCCTCCCTCTCTTGCCACTCCAACTTACTTATTCTGTTGTCACTACCTCCAATCACCCTCCTCTTTTTCTTGCTTATCTTCCCTTCTTCAGCCTCACCTCAGTTTCACTGCCCCTCCTTCTCTGATTTTGCCTGTTTAACACAAAGAGATGAAAAGAATCTGTCAGATGATGTGTCCATCTCCTGAGTTTTCCATTCCTCCCACAGCACCACTGGATGCTAATATTTGCGGCTGTGATCATCTGGAAGAGTTTCTCTTCTCCCATGTGAGTCAGTTTAGCATGACTCCCCTGCACTCCTGTGGAACAGAGATTCTCAGCTATGCCCCTTACTCTTTTGTATTCATCCTAGCTGTACTAAGCTAGGAGTGACTATCCTATCTCCACACTAAACAGAGGGTGAAAAAAGCTCAGATAAACCTCTAGGTAGGGATAGGATACAGAGCACAACTGCTGAGCCAGAGGGAAGCATTGTTGTGTGTTTGAGCAAAGCAGTGCGGCTTGTTCTACAGTGTGGAGTGCTTTCAGATTTTCTCTGTGTCTGCGCTAACTTTCCTAACATCTTCCTGCTGCTTTTGATGCCATACCTCTAATAGTAACACTACCAATAACACTAGTGCTACACGACTCTTCATCACTACCATTAGCACTTGAACCAGGTAAGAATAAAAATAAAGTCCGAAGAATTTGATGGCACGTCTGAATGCCACCAGGACAAGTTACGTGACAACAGATGTCTCAGTAACATGCAAAGATCATTTGGATTTCCAGAATATGTGCAGCTGGAGAGCTGTGCTATTGCTGCTCTGTGTCCTGCATCTTGCAAGGGTAATGAAGCAGAGGGCTGTATAACCCCTGGTGATCAACAGCAGTATACATGATGCTAGTTCTTAATGACTACTATGAAATAGTCAGCCTTTATAACCATAGTGTTTCACATGGCTCAGAAATGCAAAGATGGCCATTTTAATGGCAAACATTTTTGGCTGTCAAAGAGCAAAAGAAAAAAAAAAGGATATACATAGAGAGACTTTTGTGTAGCTGTGCTTCTCCTACCTGGAACGTGTACTGTTTACAGTACTGGGGGTGAGAAGCCGTGATCCCACTGACTGACGTAGTTTCATGCAGCTGGGCACAGCTACTGGGATGCAGACCATGGAAATGGCTGTTACTGAAGGTCTGTCAGGCATGTGCCAGGACCATGTGTGCTTGCTTTCTAAAACGGAGCTGAAAATCTCTTCACCTGCCAAGGACCGAGTTCACGGTCCTGTGTTTCTCTTGTGATAGTTGATGAAATCACAAACACCTAAAGCAGAGTGAGGGATGAAGGAGGTAGGAGGAATAGTTCACTCCCTAGGCTGTTTTAGGTGTGAGTGATGCCATCAAGCATTGCAGGAGAAACAGAGCCCTGAACTTGGGTCTTGGCAGTTAAGCCAAGGAGAAAACTATTTCCAGCTTTCTTGCTTCAGAATGTGTTTGAATTTCTATTAACCATTTGTGATCACAGAAGTTTTTCTGTGAAGTCTGTATATATGTGTGTGTGTATGCATGCATACTTAAATAATCTATAAATTTTATTTATATTTCTGATAGATTCTGAGTGTGCGCATGTGACAAGAGTGTCTGGTTTTGAGACTGATTCTCTGTGGATGAGGGAAAAAGAGACAAAGGCTTTCCTTCTAGCCTGGAAAATCACTTTTCTTGCCGACAATGCCATGTTGAAGCCTCTACTGGAATGTATCCTGCACTATGTCAAAAAAATATGACCACTGAGTTGAGGACAGGATCTTGGGGTTACTGTCCATCTCAATTTTCTTGTAATAAATGCAGTGACCTATTATAAAATAAACAAAAGTGCATAAAGCTATTGATTGAAGGGAAATGTGTGTGTACATGTGGAGGGGAGCGAGTTGTGCCAAGAATCCAAGGAATTAACATCATTCTTCTCACAAAATACAGCTCAGAGATTAGAACTTCTGCTTTTTATAGACTACTCTTTCCACAGAGGACCTCAGACTGAATTCAAATCATGGTCCTGGAGGTGATAAGGTTGTGATGTTAACCATTCAGCTACACATCAATGGAGATTAACTCAACTAAAGAGTACGGAGTCCAGACCATGACACTTTAATGGATTTAAGACTTTGCCCAGTTTAGACACCTCTTGCTCTAAGTTTAGGGGTGGGTTTGATTGTCTGTGTGTCAGCACTGGCTTCAGGCGCTTATGAAATTTAGGCTCGCAGACACTTAGGAATCAGGAAGGGCCATAGAGAATCAAACTTGTCATCTGTCCAGCATCAGTTGATTTACTGCTTTTCTTGAAGTCCAAGGGATCTCAAGGGGACTTTTTTCCCTTGCAGCACTGATCTTTCAATGAGGTGCTAGTGCCTGTCCTGAGCAATAACAAGGAATAACAGTGAAGTGTGAGTGACTCTTATTAGGAGGGGTAAATGTCATTAGCACTTACTGTTGCCTTCTAGGCAGTAAAAGCACAGCATTGAATGTAGACAGACAACCCCCTTTTACTTATCAAGGTACATTTTGAATCTAATGAAGATGAACTCTTATATTTTAATTAAGAAATTTACTTTTCTTCCCTGTGCTGAAATATCTTCTGTGATTTGGTTGTCATTTTGCACCATGTCGTAGAATTTTGAATACTTAACTTGAAGCCAGGAAACATGTATTATTCTACTGGCTCTAATATATTAACTTGCTGCACGAGTCCTTTGTGCTTCAGCTTGATTTCTCTCCTCCCCCACGGCTTTTACAAAATGTTCTAATCATCCCAATTAATACTTGGATGTTGTTAATTAATGTTTATGAAGTGCTTTGAGATCCTCTAATGAAATAGAATATGTAATTATGATTGTTCTTTAGTCAAATTCTGAAACATCACCACCACTGTAACAGTTGTTTCAGTAAATATTTTCTTTAGTAATCTTTTTAGCAAATAGAAAAGGAAGAAGAATTTGTTTCGTTTGTTTCCTCTTTACCTTTTCTAGTAGGGGAAAGTATGTATGTTTATATCCAGACTTGCTGGGTTCTTCATGATGGATCTTGCCAGAATTGCACCCCAAAGTCTTACATTCCTACTGATGGGAAGGCGGTGGAAGCCTGTGTTACTGACTGACAGTCATCCCACAGAGAAGGAAGCCACTTGTAGGACACGTGGATTTTTAAGACTGCAGGCCCTGTATATATCAGCTTGCTGGGTTTTGTGTGTTTCTGTATAGCTTGCCTAGTGATGTGGATATGGTAATAGTGTTAACATCATTACATTTTTATCCATGTGGTCTGGATATGAACCTTATGAAGAACGACTGAGGGAGCTGGGGTTGTTTAGCCTGGAAAAGAGGAGGCTGAGGGGAGACCTTATCACCCTCTACAACTACCTGAAAGGAGGTTGTAGAGAGATGGGGGCTGACCTCTTCTCCCTGGTGACAAGTGATAGGACGAGGGGAAACGGGTTCAAGTTACGTCAGGGGAGGTTTAGATTAGATATTAGGAGACATTTTTTCACTGAAAGGGTTATTAAACATTGGAATAGGCTGCCCAGGGAGGTGGTGGATTCACCATCTCTGGAGGTGTTTAAAAAAAGGGTAGATGGGGCACTGAGGGACATGGTTTAGAAGTGGCTCTTGTCAGGGCAGGCTAAAGGTTGGACTCGATGATCTTAAAGGTCCCTTCCAACCTCAACAATTCTATGATTCTATGATTCTATGATTCTATGATATTGGATGTCTTTACCTTGTGTCCAATTTGACATGTGGTGCTGACAAATAGGAATAGAGGAAATGAGCCTGCTCATCAGGTTGCTTGCAACATAGATTATGTTGCACTGGGCTTTCCATTAGAACAGAATGGCTCTGTTTGGAAATAGCTAGGACAATGCCTGGGCAACAAGTTCAGCTAGCTCAGTATATAGCTGAATGAGTGCTTGGCTTCAGAAAAGGATAGTCACCATAGAAGGTAAGTATATTAACATGAAGCACTTCAGTATTACTAGCCTCAAACACTTAAAGGTCATAAATTCAGTTTCTGGACATTGGGGAATCGGTTTAAAAGATTAGATTTAATATAATTTATTTTTGCATTCCATTTTATATTGGAGAAAGTTAGGTTTGTGCTTTCAAGCTGCTTCTTCCTGTTTTGAAATCTACCATGAAAAATGAAAATTTCTTTGGATAAAAAAGCAAATCAACACAAGAACTCCAGGAAGCAGGTATAGTGAAAAACCCCCACCTTGTAATATCAAGAGATTTTTTATAAAATTGCAAGAATTGGCTATTCTTGTAGTGTTCCTGAGTACTAAATAAAACATGCTAAGTATATAATGTTACAATCCACAAAAATGCTTTTGTCCAACCCATCTCTTTCAGAAAGAATTCCATAAAATAAAATTTAATTTAATTTTAAAGAATTTAACTAGTACTAATTCAATCGCTTTCCATGCATGAGCTGGCTTGCACTTGATAGGAGTATTTCAAACAGTACCACAGAATGCAAAACAGAGCTGTTCTTTCCCCTTTGTGGGCCCAAAGAGTTGTGAGGTAATGAATATAAGACCAATGACATCCATTTTCTGCCACAGCTGAAGGCAGAGATGTGTTTTTTGGGAGGAAAAGGGTGAGGAATTAATAATGTCTGTAGCAGATTGCTCACACAATTGCGTTTGTGGTGAGGCTGCAGAGAACCTGGGTGTTACAGAATGTAAGAAGCTGTTCTGGGACAACTGACCATTGTTGGTGGTGTGGTCCAGAGACAGAGATATAATAGCAGCCGCTTATGCTGTGCGTACTGTCTTTGACCTGGTCACTTCCAGCCTTCGTTTGGAGGGTGTAGCTTGAGGAGCCTGTGTTCCCCCAACCGCACATGGCTAGCAAGTTGATTTCACGTGATGAGGTTAAAGTGCATCTTGCAAGAGCAAGTTTCTCATAATGCCTCCTTGTACATATTCTAAGAGCCAGGTACTTGATGTGTTATGAACTGAACAGCCCTGTATTCCATATATATTTAAATTTGATAATTTTGTTACTGTGTTATAGAGCAGTATTATTGCATACATTTTTAATACTGTCCTGTAAATTATTAAATGGAGGGTTGTTGATTCTGGTAATCGGAAGAGTATCTGTTCAGCTGAAATGAAGAGTTAGCCCTCTCATTGGGTCAATACAACCAGTTTTCATAGTCATGGAAACATTGTGACATAGGTAACCTGAGCTTTACACTTTTCATGGAGTCACAGAAATAATAAAAACACATTTTTTTTAAGTTTTTTTTTTGTTTGAGTTTGGGCTTTTTTTGGTGAGTAGTAACCTGCAGGATCAAATAGATCAATGAAAATATAGTACCTTAGCATGGAACAGTTTTTTATATCAATGTTAAGATTTCTTTGCAGTAAGATAAAAATCTCAGTGCAATAGAAAGTTATATGGGCTTTGAACCACTTGCGAGAATTTAAATGTCAAACCAGTGTGAGGTGCTTCAGAAGTGCTTCAAAATGAAAATTCAAAATGAAAGTATATGTATACTCACATGTTTGAATAATAGCTTCAGTAACATAGCATGAATTTCCAATACTAGTCACACCAGACATTAGGTGTGTGTCTGTAAGGCCTTCCCTGTTGCCAGTCTGCTTTATGTTGCAGTAGTCCATAAGTACCTCTCTAAGGTACTCACTTTCACTTCAGCAGAGTGTTTACACTCAGTTCGTACAAGGTAGTTGTATTGGAATTTCAGCAGCTACTGCACTGTAAAAAAAGTCCTTATATTATTTAATGTAGCTATTCAAAGGAACAGGACTTGTATGACAATGCTTTGTATAACTATTTTCAGCTTAGTTCAAGAGATGGGAAGGAAGGTGCTGCAAATATATGATGCTGCAAATATATGAAGTCTCTATATGCTTTGTGTATATGGCCAGGTAGTGGGGAGAAACACTGGTAGTTCCTACACTGGAGAAAAAGCAACACTCATCCCTTTCAAGGCACCAAAGAAACCATACTAGAGAGACAGGGGAAAAAGAGGTTGTAAAAATGCAAACTAAAAGAGTTCTCAGCTTATTGGGCACTAGAGACATAAAGCCAAAGGAAGGCAAATTTAATTTGTTACTTGGAGAACTGCTCAGTCACTGTCAGAAAGTGGATCCTGATTCAGCAAGGTGCATAAGCACCTACCCAACTTTAAACAATTAATGCTTTTGATTTCAACATTGATCTACTCACGTGTTTAATATTATGCACATGCTTGTATATTTTTCTGAATTGGGGCTTCAATGAATGTATGTATGTCAGCTTGGTCAGCTGAGGTCACACAACAGTTCTCTTCCTGTAAGCACTGCCCTTTAGTTCAAAAGGAATTACTTGTTGAGAGAACTGCATGAGAAAGTATGTTTCAATTAAAACTGTAGGTTTCTAAAGATTCTTTCTTTATTGTTAATTGTTTTCACTGGGGTGGACTCTGTCTCTCTCTGCACTGACATTTATTACATCTCTCAAAACCAGGCGTCCTGGTTTGAGGTAAAACAGAACCAATTTTCTGATTTGTAATTTTACTTTTTTGTTGGGCCTCTTCTGACTAAAGCCTGAAATTAACGGCATATTGTTCAGACACTGTTCACTCTCAGAGTGACAAGACCTGATTGTACCAAGGAACGGTGTGCACAGAGGCTCTTGCTTACACTTATTGCTATAACGACCAAGGTCGGCGAAATTTGCTGTTTGCCCCGTTAGAGGGCTGGAAGTGGGGAAGCGTAGAGGGGTCCCACCCGCAGGGTGGAGCGGACGGGACACGTGACCCAAAACTGTCCAACAGGGTATTCCATCCCATCTGCACCACACTCAGTGTAAAAGCTGAGGGATCAAAGGGGCAAGGGGGGCTCTGACTCACTTTTTCTCCAATGGCCGACATCTGGGGAGGACCCTGTCTGTTCGTCTGCCTTTGACCCCGATCCGAGCATTCCTGACTCTAGTTCTGGAATTCAGCTCCTGTCCGTCGCTGACTCCAGTCTGGGAGTCTCCCTATGTCTGCTGGTGACGCGATCGTCATCCTGGGAGCTGGATATGGTTTTGTATATATTGTATACCTTTTTTCTTTAATTTTATTATTCTATTATTATTTACTATTTTCTTATTTGTTATTATTTTCATTAAAGTAGTTTAGTTCTCTTTCTAAACTCGTAAGTCTCCTTATCTCTTCTCCTCTCTGAGGAGAGAGGTGGGGGGAAGGGCCATCTGTCGTTCTGATTGGCCAGTCTGGCCAAAACTGCGACACCAGGCCACAAGCCATGGATCGTTTTGCATATGGAGACTCACTAATGCAGCAGATTCTCACCATGAGGTCTCCAAGTCAGTTTTGTCATGTCCATGAAGACCAGGGCCTCACTAAAGGAGGGTCTTACCTTCTTTGGTCCAGGTTGCTGCTCGTTTTCTTTCCTGCCCCACGCAGGAGTTTTATGGGGTAGGTGGAAGGAATAATCAGTGAGCACCAGGTCCTTGCCCACTTGGCCATTCCCTCCCTGGTGTCTGTGGGTCAGGTGTGGGTAGCTGCTGCATCCCCTATTCCTTTCCGTTCTAGCTGAGTGCCTGCAGACCACCCTACAGCACAGCTCTTCGACTCCAGCTGCACGCAGGGAGCCAAGACTTTGCCCAGCGTGCTGAGCTGATTACATAGTATGTACAAAATAATAAACTAAGAGTTTCTGTTCCTTTTGAAATGTGTGGATGTAATTTACAAAATATCCTCTGTGAAAAAGAGGAGGAGGTTTACAAAAATGGTTGAAGTACATGTTAACACCTGACCAACTGAGGTAATGTGGAGAACACAGTACAGCTAGGGATCAAGTACAGGGAAGGGAAGAGTCCTTAAATGTTACGTTTCCAAGAAAATTTGGCATGTTTAGAAACCAGCCTTCCTTCCTAGTATCCTGGCCTTTTATTGCTATTGGCAGCTTGTCCCTTGTGTCACTCAAGAATTCATAATGAATCCGTAAAAAGCAAATAGTACTGCATTTTGTTTGCAGGAAAACAGGAGACTTCTGCTTTAGTGGATGGACGCACTTGGTGTGTGGAGTTGTAATGAATACAATGTTGGATGTATGTTGTGTATATTCCTTGTAGCATTAATTCTGACCCAGTTACATGGTAAATAATGTTGACTGATACAAAATAAACACACTCATGGTTTGTACCATATGTTTTAGACTAATTTTTGTAGCTTTGTTTGTTTGTTTTTGCTGAAAGGTGGCCGACAGATCTTTGAAGTTATTCTTCTTACATATACAATTTTTAAAAAGTAAGTTACAGTTTTTCTTTTTGAGCATGATAGCAGCAGGAACTGGTATCTCCATGCAAACTTGACTACCAAAATCTGTGCTTCCAAATTCATAGAACTATCCCTGAAGAAACAGTAAAGAAATTGGTATTTCAGTTTTTGTCTATGAAAGAAAGCTGTCATTTAGAGGCACACTCTGATATTTATTTCAGTAATGCCTTATTTTACAAGCAGTGGAACCACTTGTGAAGTAAGGCACTGTGTAGTTGAAATGGAGATATCAAAACTAAGCTCACTTTATTCACTCTAAATGCCATGCTTTTTTGACAGTTAAGCATAGTGAATTAACTTTTTTTTGTGAAATTTTGTGAAATTTGACTTATGTTTCCTCTGCCTTTAGCCCATCTCCTCTAGCATAAGTGTGTTTAAGCAAAACTAAATTTAAAAATAGGAAGGAAGGGAAACAAGGATTTAATCAATAATATCAAGGGATAGCAGTGCAGATATAGAATTTTCAGAAGGCTACTAATGTCAGTTCCTACCTATATTCAGTTCCTGAATCTCTAACTGTACCTTTAAAAATGATGCTGTGACTGCTTGATTGTTTTATGCCCAAAAATTAAGTTGTGTGAAAAACAGTTTCCAAAATGGATACTATTTAATAAAAATACTTTAATGGCCAATTTTTAAGATAAAATGCAACAGTCTTACTCAACTTTGGCTATATATTTAAATATGGATTCACAATGTGAGAAGTTCAGACAGTGTGGAATCGTACCAGTTGTCCATGAGAACTGGAATGAAACAGACAAGGAAAAAAAATTAAATCTTATGAAGATCAGAAAGCAAATTATGAGTAAGCTTGGCTATTATCACATCCACCCCGACACACACGTGCGCACGCACGCACATACACACACACACACTCAGGGTTATTTGCCTTTTTGGTGATATTCACTTTGGAATGCCTGAACTGAAAGATTTGGACCAAATCCTGCAAACAGTTATGTTGCTGAGTCAGTTTATGTCCTTATATTTTAAAGAAGCTTTTTGAAGTGTGAGCCTTTTCTGGCTCACATATCTCCTCCAGAGCATGCAAGAGCACAATGCCCCTATGGCAAAGAAATAAGAAGTGGCAGTAACCATAGATATAAACAGTTTCTTCCCTCCACCTTGGAGGAAGCCAGCTGTTGCTGACTGTTCCTCTTTTTTCCCTACCATTTTGCAATCTGTTTGCGACTGCATTTCAAGAAAAAATGAATTTGGAGCTTAAGTATTTAGTTTTTTGTTTGTTGCCTTTTCTTCCCATTCTTTCTTTGGTTTTGTTTTTGGTTTTTTTGTTTGTTTTCATTTTTGTTGTTTTTTTTGTTGTTTTTTTTTTTTAAGATTAGCTGTTTGACACATTTTGTTGGAGGTCAAAAATGTCTCTTTCTGGTCAGACATCTAGTGCAGGGATTCCCAGCCTGTGCTTTATGGAACCCTAGAAGTCAGTGGAGTGTCTTGGCACTGGGCTCGTCTTGCTGGTGTTTAACTGCTCTACTGCATTAAAAGAACACACACAAAAAAGTCATCAAATTCTTTCTTAGTTTTTCTCTTCTATGTAAGCATTTACTGCAGAGATATATCTTTGCAATGGGAAAGGAAAGGGCTCTGTAACAGTTTCTTTCAGGATGACATTCACATTATGAAAACATTTCCAAAATCCTGATGTGGCTTGTTTTGGGTTGGTTTTGTTTTTTTTTAACCCTGCTTCTCTTATGCAGGATTGTACAAGAGAAATAGATTTGGAAGATTTTTGTCCAGGCCACTTTTAATATACTCACTAGTACAATGCTTCATTCCTTTGGGAAAAGCTGAGTAACTATATTATTGTAGGTATTGAGAGAACGTTATATTATAAGCTTAACAATGTGGCTTTCAAACTTGGGAGGGGGCTGGAGATAGAAGAAATTATCTCCACAATAGAAATATATTATTTCTCATATCAAAAGAAAACTTCTTCGAAAACATTTCCTTTGCTTATTATATTTTTTTCCCCCATTTATTCTTGTCAGTACAGGACACATTCAGCATCTGTTCTCTTGCAAAAGCCCTCAGGAAAAATTAAAAAGCTGTTCTTGCAAATTCATCATTATTAAGAACCATAATTCACCTCATGGTTATCTCAGCCCTTCTGTAGCTCTTATCTGCACTCTGTGATGACATTGCCTTCTTGAGCAAGGCATCGTTCCAGCCTTGTCTCATCTCTCCCACCTTAATTTGTACCGATGCGTTGCAGTTTGGTGACAGGCAGTTGTTCGTGCTTGAATAACCCAAGATTTGAATTCTACAGTTTGTGGCATCCATGTAATGCTTAGCAGTGGGTACAGCTGTTAACTATTCGCTTATAAATAATCTTTTTCCCCTCTCAACCTGTCTCCCAGGTAGTGTACCTGTCACCATTAATAACTCATCGGTAGCTCCCCAGTGGTTTGGCCCATCACTTGTCATTCACAGTGGAGAGCTGCTCTGGCCTGCTATTGAAGCTCACACAAGCTCCTTCAGCTATTCACTCATCCCAGCAGCTGCGCTGTTTCATGTTCCTGACTTGCGGGAAATTGCGCTGATGGGTTCCACCGTTAGGCGCCTCAACTGTCCCCTCTCATCGCTGACCGCACGCCGAGCCTTGCCTTTGGGAAACGTAATGTTGTCTGCTCCAGACAGAGAGATACGTTACGAATTGTTTTAAGGCAGCTCTCACCCACCCATGTTGATTTCGCTGGAAATGTAACCCTGGAGTTCATTTGGACCATTGTATGTAGCCATTTTGCACACACATCTATTTGTCTTACTGTTTATTTTTACTGTGGCAGTAGCCCCACTGACGTACATGCTCCAGAAATCAGAACAAAAAGACAGCTGAGACTCTGTATTGATTACTTGTTTGGGCATGGGAAGGGGAGGGAAGGTAGAAGTGACTTTGGTTGCCACCTTGCTATGAAAGATTAATTTTTTACTCCATTATTCTGCATAACAGAATAGTTGTCCCTTCTCTTTGAGAGTGATGTGCTTCCTTTCCTAAGGAGGCCTGGCCGGCGTATTTATTGTTACCTGATCCTCTTGCTTAGTAGAAACTTACTGTAAGCATGGCGCAGTCTGCGGACAGGAAATCATTCAGGGTCAAGGCAATAAAGAGGCAGGTCTCGTGAACTGATAATGCTTTGGAGAGGCGGTCTAAAGTGAAGTGATACGTAGGTAGCTGCTGTGTTAGTTTTGAAGCTGTTGGATTAAGACAGTTTCTGCTTTACCTATTTCCTGAGTAGAAACTGGGGTGAAAGACATTGCACCATTTAACAATGGTATTTAGTAGGGATAGTGCTCTTGGGTTTGAACACTCAGCTTGGATTAATTGCTGATGTAAAGGTTTTCTGGGCACACTTCTAACAAATTGGTGAAAATCAGAACTTTTCTGCAGGAATGGCACTACAGGAGTGGCACTGCAGGAATGCACTGAGGAAGGCACTACTGGGAGAAAGTGCCTGCACCAGGTTTGTTTGGATGATAAGTAAATGGCAACTCCAACAGGCAGACATCCCATGCAAAAAGACCTGAAGGTGAAATAGGCCCTCCAAAATCTTCGTAAAACTCTAAACCACTGATTGTATAGAGGCACATCATTAATAGATGGGCGCTACTGATTCCTCACAAGAATGTTATACCATGTGGACTTAAAGCTTTTCCTCTGGGCTACAAGTTGAGTAGAAATCTCCAGTGAGGAACACTAAGTTTATCAGAAGTGACTGCCCAATGTAACACTTCAGTGAGGTGAGCCAGCGGTGGAATATTTGACCCCTAATTCTGTGATCTTGTAATACTCATTACCCAACTAACCAGGTAGATTGCTGACCTTTTTGGGTTAGGTGCAAACCCCACTGAAGTCACTGGGAGTTGTTCCGCCGCGTGCAGAGAATCAGCATAGGAGGTAGATACCACTTCAGACTGTATTTGAGGATGCAATGCAGACAGTGTGTTGTGAAGGAACTGGCATGGATCTTGCTTTTGGGCCACAGTATACTGGACTGTTCCACTCTCATGGGGTTGCTGGTTGGAAGCTCTTCTTTTTGTTGAAATAAAAGCTTCTTCCTCACAATTAATTATTAAGTGTTCCAGGGCTCTATTATATATTTATATGTTCTTGAGAGCTCTTCTCTTACGTGCGCGCTCTCTCTGTCTCTCTCTCGTCGGTGCTATAATGTCGTTCTGATAGCTGTTCACTCGCTTCATTTCTCTCTGTCAGTTTGTGGTCCTGTCACCCAAACAAAAGGACATTGTATTGCAGAGGGGATCGTAAGAGACCAGCAAGGACTGAAGATTGTAAATTAATAGAAGATTGCTCTATTTTTAATTCTAACAAAAGCAAATTCTATATTGATTTGCAATATTGAGATTCCACTTTAATTTTTAGAAAGATTTTACTTTACTGTAAACTAGCTATCCTGTGTGTTTTGTGGGTCTCTTTAGGTACAGAATGCTTTCCCAAGTTTTTGTCTCCAGTTGTTTTCTGCAGGGAGAAAATTGTCTGTCCCCGAGTTTATTACCAACATATTTTCTTTTCTGCGTTCCTCTCTGTCACACCTTTATTTTTTCTTGCACCTCTGTTGGTGTACGTAGCTGTTCCTCAAAGAAATCTTTGAATGTACAAACACACATGCACTCACATTGACTCACATTCGCCCCTACCTCTTCAGCAGTCGCTCTCAAAAAGCACTCAGGCAGCATTTCTCAGACAGTAATGCATGTTGCTGGTTTGCTTTATTGCTCTCTCTTTGGTTTAAATAACTCGCTTTCTGCTGGACACAGTGGGGTTAAAAAAAGAAGTCAGTGGTTTGGCACTTTCCAGCTGCTTCTCAGGAGAATATAAAGTGCCTGTGGATCAGGTCCAAACCAGTGGATGTTTAAGAGAAGGGGGAAAAAAAAGCTAGCTGAAGAGCAACATTCTTGTGTGACTTCGTTACCTTCTGTCGTGTTAAAAAAAATTGTTTTGCTTTACAGTTTTAAACACTCAAAAAAAGTTAGAAGCACCAAATGACCTCCAGGCCTGTTGGCTCTCCAGACTCAGTTTATCAAGTCTCCTCCGCCTTTTTCCCTGTAAAAATCCAGAGTGAAGTGTGAAAAGCATCAGAAAGTCTCATTTGTGCCAGTGCAGCCTTTTAGTCGCTTGCCAGCACCTTCATCTCTTCATATGTTTCTAGCTAAGGTCTAACATGGAACAAAAACCCGACAGCAATAGAGACCAGATGCCGGTATTTCTTCTCTGTCACTTGGCTGCTGAGCAGATGGAATTTATATCAATCGGGCATGCTAGGAGGAAGAGGCCGTGGCAGCCAACATGTGGAACTGGGGCTGAGTGACATTTTTGCTAATGTTTTGTCCTTGTAGAACATTATGCTTCCTCTTTGCTTATGAGCTGTGGTTTTCCTGACTCAGACGAGGTTCCAAGCCCAGCTGGAATGGTTGTCTCCCCACCGCCCCCCTTTTAAGGGAGTGCTGGGAGCGATGGAGGAGTAGTGGGGCCCTGCACAATGGAGCTCTTTATAAAAATACCTGACATCTGCATGCAATGCACCCAAATCATCTTAGCCGAGCAGAGAAATTCACTGGGCATTACCAGTCACTTTTTGTCTGTTTTTGTATGCTTGTTTGATTTATATAATGAGCAAATGCCTCTGGCAAAGGAGTACTTTGAGCATGTTATTGGACAGGAGCAATTTTCCAAGAGGTATTGTCATACATGGTCTCAGAATAAGAGTATTAAAGGGAAAAAAAAAAAAAAAGGAAAAAAAAAGGCAAAGCGGGCTTTTTCTTTCTGTTTTCAATCACCTCTTGGAAAAAAAAAAAAAAAGCCAAAAAGCAAAACCTTGAGAGAACTTCATAAAGCATAAACTACTCCAGTACCCACTCGTTGTGGCCATTCTGCAAGCAGAGATCATGTACTGCAGAAGACATAGAATAAGCGTGGGCAGGGAAGTTTTGGAAAGTGGTATCAAGACTACCTATGCACAAAAAGTAAGTTCCCAATGAGGTTGCCAAAATCAGCAAAGAAACAAAGCAATTGGAGGCAGTTCATTTCAAAAGTAGGAGAAAAAAAGAAACAGAAGTTGTGGAGGGCGTGCCACGGTAGTGTGGTTTCTGTTCTAGCTCTGAAGCTGTTCCTCCTCCACGTGAACAGCAGTGTGATTAGTAAACAGAGAGCTTCTTGTGAGTAAGGAGCTGCACAAATCGGACTTCAGTATCAGGAATTTATGGTTGTGCCCAAGTTAAATGGTTTATAATCACTTATGCAATTAATTTTCAGTCAAGCTTAGACTTACATTCTATAAAAGGAAAATAAATAGAAGGACTTGAGCACTTTAATTTAACAGAATGTGTTGCACTCTTTAAAGGGGGAATGGTGCAGGAAATATGAGTTTTTGGATCCCTGAAGACTTCTGTTTGACCTGCATGTCTCATTCTAAACTCTCCAGCCAGGCAGTCTCCCTTCATCTGAGAATGCCTTTGTAGCTTGTCAATTTCTCTCGTGATTCATCTGGAGGGGTCACTAGAGAGTTGGTGTGAGGTGTTACCTCCTCTGTCATGTTGTGAGTGAGCTGTCTGAAGGCAGCTTTGAGCTCGTTTAGGAATGGAGGGCTGAATGCATCCTCAAACTGCAGCCTCGTGAGTGCTATAAAGCATTCGCTTCCTGATTGATCTGCTAACTGGTACTGGAGTTTTGCACAGGTCCGATGTTTTCCGTACTGGCTCTGCCAGTTACATGGAATCCAAGACATTTAGCAAATCAAGTCAGGTAACGAGTCACCATGATGTACATTTTTGGTGAATATGAATTATAGTGGCTTCCTTTTATAAGGGAACATGCCATATCTAATAACACAGCAGTGAAGCAACATGTGTTAGGTGCTAGTAAAATGAACTGAACTTCATTGCAGCCCCAATGCAACAGGTGGAGGCCACATGCATTTTAGGTGCAGCCATATGATACCTAGCGTGTCATCAGCTCAGTTGTATTTCATTCCAGTGTGAGCGCAAATAGCACCTTCTAGAACCAAACCTCTTTTTTTTTCTTTTTTTCCTTTTTCTTCTTTTACCTGGCAGTGCGCCTTACGTGGTCGAACTGGGACTGTAATGACTAATTTTTTTAGACTTCCTCAAAGTACATCCATTTGTGACCAGAAAAGTGTTTAGCTTTTTTTTTTTTTTTTTGTTCTCTTCTCTAGTCATTATGAGAGAACATGTAACCAATAAAACACTTTTAAATCTGATCTGTAAAATGAAGCTGGAGGAAATCTATTACAGAATTGTCTTATGCTTCTCACTGGGGGGATGCTTCTGATAAGTAACGTTTCCACAATGTTTTTTGTCACGTTAAATTACGGGAGGCAAAAAAATTCCTTGGGTAAAACCATATTCATGATTAGACTGATTTCTCATTGGTTTCATCCTGCGAAGTTTCAGAGTAGTGTAAGAATAGGGAAAAAGGAGCAATTATCATAGGTCACAGACTTTGCCAGTAAGTTTAGAATTATTCATAAAGAAACTGCAATAGGGGAGCAGCCTGGATGGATAGCTCTGATTTTCCCTTGAAGAATGGGATGCATATCTTGAATCCCACCTCCTGAACTGTTGCATACACAAAGGTAAACAAATGAGCTTTGTACGTGCCATTGCAGTAAAATCCATAATTCTCCACACGGCTTGAGGAAATACTTTTTTTGTTTTTTAATTTTTAAATCATTTTTTTGCATGGAGTAAAATCAATTAACCTGTGCTTGTGACAGTAGTTTAGTAACAGTTTTCTGGTACTGATTCTAATTCTTCCCAGTTGAAAATAAAAGATTCGCGCATGTGGAAACAAAGAGAATTGCGTCACTTCCTCACATCCTGTTAAGTGTCGCTAGGGCTGCAGATTTTCGCTATTATTTAATTTTATTTTGCTTACATAGAGTATAAGAGAAAAATTGCCATATAGGGGTATGTAAATCGATGATGTTTCACAACCCACTTGAGCTACACTCGCGCTCCTTCACATACACACACACACATGCCCGCGCCACTGTAGAACGGTACATAAACTTAATAAATCTGAATCTTATCTGAATCTACAACATTTGGGGGAATTGCAGGGAAGGCTGTCAGCACAAACAGCCTGTAAAACCTCACATAGGTTTGGAATACAGCTCCCAGATTTTCCAGCCATGACATGGTAGTTCAGTTTACACTCACTCTTGAGCTCTGTGTTTTGTATACAGTATGTCACTTCTCTGCTTCAGTTGTGCCAGGATGGCTCTGATCAGCTTGAGCCACAGTAACAAATAGTGCATTTTAATACCAAAGGTAATGAAACTGTGCAGTTGTCTTTAGTTTGCTGCTTAGGGAATGGCTGCTAGTTTTGTTTCTGATTCTGAGGGATGCAACCCGTCCTTTTTATCTGGGGGAGAAAATAAACCTGTGGGTAACATCAAATCATGAAAAAGGACAAGAATATCCAGACAGGCAAAAAATATGCTTGAACACTCCAAAATGACTGTTTGCAGTTGCTTCTGTGCTAGGTGTTCATTTTACACATAAAAATGTTAGGTATTTAAATGTGCAAATAGGGGCAAACTCTGAAGATACAGTTTTAGAGACATTTTTCAAAGTTCCAAATTTTTCTTTCTGACCCTAGCAAGTAAGCCCCTGCATTGGTGTGTCTAGTATGCTATTTTCTCTATATAGCCTTGGAAAGAACTTCATTATTAATTGTAATGGGCCCTTGCTGTGAGTAATGAAAACAAAATTAGACTATACATTGTGGTAAGGTTGTTCAAATCAGGCTCTTCTGATCTGTGTTAGGATATGATGGCATAGCATAAGGAAGCAATAGCATGGATATGTCAGAGAAAAGAAGTTACAGTCTTCTCAGATTTTTAGCAAATGGTATATGTAGCACTCCATGTCTAGAAAGAAATCAATGCAAGAAAAACAGTGTTGTTTTTCTATGAAGAAATCCAAGCAGTATCAAAATAAACAGGACATTTTGGATATTTGATGGCCATATAGGCAACATAAGGGTAGATGCAAAAAAAAATAACAAAATAAATAATATGCTTTCTGCACTGGATTCACAATACTCTTTGTAACTCACTGGGTTAAAAAAATTTAAAAATCATGCTCATAGAGTTGAATATTTAACAGAATTTTGTGGCAGAGGACTGGAAAATACAGAAGAGCTCTTGTGTTTACCAGGCCACCCCGAAAGGCAAGAGGGCATAAGGCACTTATAAACAGTGGCAGAGCACAAGTAATGTTGTCTTTGAGAAGTTTTCATTTTTCCCTTGAATCAGCTACAGTCTCTTGCTTGAGGTCACCACAGTTTGCAATCTTTGGCAGAAGGCTTCTTCCATTTTTGGTAGTGGCAGTCTGAATTTTTTGGAAGTGTTTTCTTCTCAAACTGCCATTATCTTCCAAACCTGTTTCATGTTATCATTGTCAGATGCTTCTTCCCTGAGTTTCTCAGAACAAAATGTTGTGTTTTCCTGGGCTTGGGCCGTGTTGTTTTTTTTTTTAGGCTTGGAATTGAAAGTCATATGGTTATGATTTGAGAATGTCAAGCCTGATTTTTTTTTAAAAGCAGTACCTTTTTCTCTGGGCAGTGAACTCGCTGCAGAAACATCAAAGGGAATGTGTGCTGCTGGATCAAGGTGATTTTTTTTCTCAACCACATCATTGCCAGCTGTGGTGTTTATGATTAGAGGCAGGCGTTCCAGACACCTCTGAGTCCTTGCTAAGCGTCAGATCTTTAACAGGATCCATCCCAGCTGAGTGACACTAAACAGACAGCCGGGGGGAGTTGGTGGGGTAGAGCAACAGAGGAGGGGGTCTTTGGAACTCAGTGCGCTCACCAGCCACGCTTATAACAAACTCTGCTAATGCTAGGCTTTAGGCTGCCTAGAGGCCCTGCATTATGCCTTTCAGGACTGCTTTCATTAGCAGAGGGAATGACTAGAGCCCAGCAAATGCTGTCATTGATCCTCTCACACTGAGTGCATGGATGTGCAGCATTCAGGTCACAGCCTACTCAGCTTTGAAGCAGCTCCATTTCACACTCCTGACAGCCACATACTGCCGACGCGCCGGAGCTGACACAATTCCCTCTCCGATCTGATTCTCTGCTCTGTGCAGCTAACTACATTGAATTCCCCACGGATGCTCCTTCCACTAGAAATATTAACACTTGTTTACTGGTCCTGTTGACATAAGAATTCTGCAAATAGCTAGCACTTCTGATAGCAGCACTCCATTTCATGTGTTCTTGTTTTTGCTGCCTTTCTTGCTGCCCGCTTTTGGAGAATATTTTAACTGTGTCAATGCTAAATTGCTTTCCTGAGCAGAAAACAGGCTGCATCATCTTCCTCTGAATAAAAGTTAGAAACCCAGATTAGATCCAGAGTACCTACAGAGTTACAGATATTTTTTTTTTTGCTTTTAATTGGGACTTTGTAGAGGGGAGGAAGTTTCAAATCCAGCAGTTAGCACAGAAGTCAGCTGGCTTGTATTTGAGGTAATGGTGTGGAAGCAGCTATTGTATGTGGTGCCTTAGAGGCCATCCAGAATAAAGGTCATGTTATAAAGGTGCCAGTTAGAGCAAAACCCAAAAGAAGAATGTAAATTAGTCAAACGTCACTGTTAAAGAAAATCAAGACAGTACATTGTGCTGTGGAATTTAATTCCTGGATCTTTTCCAGCACCGTTGTAGCAGATCTTAGGAAGTCCACTTATAAGGGGTTTTAAAAAATTCTGGTGAGTGAAGATCTTGTTTCCAACCATATGCTGATTTTACATTTCGTTGTCCCCTGACATTCCTAAGTTTGTGCTGAAGCAATGGGGATCCAAATCAGTACAGAGGAACTGAATTACTTTGTGGCATATAGTAGTAAATACTACTCAAGTCAGGCATCTCAGTGTAAGCATTTCTTAGTTTTGTTTTGAGTCAGAATAAACAATAGTAGTTGTTCCAGTGTGAGAGAGAAGAGTTCCTGAAATCAATCAAGTTCCATTAATGTAAAATCAGTGCAAGATGAGAATCAAGCTGATCAAGGAAGATAGTCTCTGAGCATGCCTTTCTGTTTCAGTCTCTCCTAATGGTGGTAAGTGAGCCTCAAATAAGTTGGATGTTTCTATTAGTAAAAAGGTTTCCTGCAGTGTCTGGAATTTAAGCTTTTCAACTTTTTTTTCAGAAATGAACACTGAAAACTTGACTTGGGAAAACAAAGCTTTGATTAATACTGTTTCTCTTGATTATAAAATTGAGGTTGTTTTCAGGATTCAAAATCTTGAAGCTCCATTTAAAAAATACCTTCAGGTGACTTCCACAATCTAGCCAAATCTGGACCTAATGAGTCAACCAGTTCTCTGCAAGATCTTCAGTCCAGCATACAAAATTGAAAATTTTGAGATCTGTTTATGACTACTAAGGACCGTGACATCGTCTCCCAGTGGTGGTGATTTCCCACCACCACTTATCAGGACACTTGTCTGCCTTTTTTCTTTTCTTGCCGTCTCTGATTATCTTTTGCCTTGTCACTAACTCGGCTCTTTTTGGCCTCTGGTCAAGCTTTTTTTTTTTTGTTTGTTTGTTTGTTTTTGTTTGATTGATTGTTTTGGTTTGGTTTTTTGGTTTTGTTTTGGTTTTGGGTTTGTTTTTTTTCTTTTGTAGCCTGTAATCATCAACCTGCACAATCCATTTTTCCTGCTTTACCGTCATCTTATTTTTTTGTAAAACTGCCCAGGGAAGAAGGACATTGGAGAAAAGAGATTTGTTCCTGTTGGTTTGCCTTCCTCCCTGAAACAGAAGGGACTAAGTGAACAGGGTACTGGTCCTTTTTTGGAATCATATATCTTGTCTTCTCTAATTCATTCATATTATATAATATTAATTTCTAACAATCTAGAAACAGCGACATGTGAGTGCTGGTAGCTGTTTTCACCGACAGGGAGCATTGGTTGGGGTGCTTGGAGCTACATCTAGTGAGGAGCTGAGCTGTTGAGTGATCCACGTATCAAACCTGAACAAGTGAAATGGTTTTATTGATTAACTAATTTTGCAGCTCAACCCTAGAGTGTCAATTGCCTGTCCCACTCTTAATTATTCAGTAAAAGGGGGAAAGGAGGGCAAAGGAGGGAAATGGAAAGGGTAACAACTTTTAAATTGTTGCTATTATGTCAGTTGGTTTTACAGTTGGCATTATTATATGATATGTTTTGCACCTCCCCAGTGCACTGGTAGCCCCAAGTCTCTTCTCAGAAGAGTCTGCAAAGATTTCTTTTTTCACAGTTTGTGATATATATATATACACACACACATATATATATATATATGGATGACTACAGGAGTGCAAGACTACATTTATGAGTTGTTCAATAGAAGAAGCTTTCATTAGGACACACTAGTTTGTCAAAAATGAGGGAAAATATTAGTGAAAATATTCCAGTTTCCATTAGACTTGGGGCCAAGACATCCTCGTCAAACTTTGAAAAGGAGCTTAATATCCCCGAAAGTGCCTGGTAGCCAAAACTCCTTTTCCCCTTTGGAGTTAAAGATCCTGTTCTGCCTAAGAAGAACCACAGAACTGAACCTGCATTACTCTTACCACCATGCTTTTGGACATTCTGAGGTGCTTCTTCCGTAATTTTGTCTGAATTCTTGCTTTTGGAAAGGAGGAAGAGGGGTCAGAGGGAAAGGAGGTATTGGATGACAGCGTTGGCTAAGAAAGAGAAAAGGATGTATAAGCTCCTGAGGTTTTTTTGTAAATGAAATAGTCAACTCATTAGATTACCCAGCAACAGCGTGGTGAGCATCACCAGATAATTAAAAAATGATAAAAGAACACAAAGAGACTAGGTGGAAGTTTCAACTAATTATTACTCTGCAGCGATGACTAAAAATTCAGGATTTTATTAATTTCTAATTAGAGTGTTCCACCTAACAAATAACGTTTAGTCACACTTGTCCTTGTGACTAGACTTAGTAGAGTAGGAGCATCTATGAAAATATGATTGGCCTAAGAAAGCAGGAATTTTAAAGAATTATTAAGGTTCCTTCTCTACCTGAAAATAATTTCAAGTAAATGTATTTCATAATAATTTAATCTGAGGTGACCCTGTCCAACAAACTAGAAGACGACGAGTTTTTCTTAGGAAGAAAAAGCAGATGGAAAGGAAATAATGTAAAATATTGAAGATAAGGGGATTTTGGTAGCAGGGAAAGAGGTGTATTTTTTTTAACACAACTGTGTTTTTAAAGGGTTGGTGAGGAATTTCCATGTTTAGAAACCTGATGAAATCCCTAGCTTTTGAGTGTTATAATTATCTTCCTCTCAGGAGTAATTGAATGTAGAAGAAGACAAAGGGAATAGGCAAAGAATTTGGAAAACTACACATGTTGACTTCTGAAAAAGAGCGTGTTTAATACTGGCGTAAGTATCACAAACATGCCATACAAGTATCCCCTTGTGTTAACATTTCATACACTGAGTGAGTTCTTTTGATTCAATAGTATACAGGCTGGTTGGAGGTGCCATAAATAACACCAGAGAAGGAACCACAGGCAATACTTTGAAGTTTCTTGGCAACAAAAATTGTTTGGGCTGCTAATGGCTATTTCTTGAAATTTTTTGTTCTTCTTCATACTTTGGCTAAAACATGCAACCCATCCTTGAAAGTTATCTAAAATATATAAGCATACAGCCTGTGTGGCGTGTAAGTATCACACAAAGCACAATTAAAGTATATTCAAATCACAGGGTGAAGCACTCAGCAGCCAGGAAATTCTGTACCTGAGGTTGCATGTTAGCTTCAATTCCTTGCCCTTGGGCATATACATACATGATATGTTTCTTGATTCCATCAGCACATGCCGGTGGGGTGGGGGCTTGTTCAGGTTTTGGGTTTTGTTTTTGTTTTCTTGCCAATAGTGGCCATTCAGTATTTATTTTGTCCTCTTAATGGATGGTTCCGGGAATTCTTTTGCTTCATGATATAAACCCTACTCTGGCAATAGAAGTACTGGCTTACTTTTGGTCTTTTCTGTGGTGCTTATTGAAATAGATAGCAGAGGTGTTCCAAAACACTGATGATATTCTGTTCCCTGCTTCCTTGCAAAGTAAGTGGGTGTTTTTGTTTTCGCTTTGTAAGATGCTGAAAAGAAGCTTACAAGATATCTTATAAAAGCGAGATATTTTGGCCACTTCTTTTGATGTTGCTTCTGCCAGATCTTCAGGAAACAGAACACGGTGTAAGATTTAATCTGTTCGGATTTTGTTTGATGTCAGTTGTGAGCACTTTGCAGTCCTTTCCCTGCCATTCTAAAGACTGCAGTTGCCTGACAGTGGAGATGTATGTGGTAGTCCTTGCACATGGGCTGATCGTGTAGACTTCTCATGTCAGAGGAAAGAAATGGGTCTTTCCATGATGACATTTCTCTGATCCTGCAGCAGATGTATAAAATGATCATTTGAGTCATGATCTAGAAATGCCACATTTTCTCTAATGACTTGAGCAAGAGTCTATCCCAGCAGGTTCTTTATGTTGTAAGTAATAGGAGAGAGGAATGCTACTCTAAATACTTCACCTTGATCCCAGAAAGTGCTCAGTCATAAGGAACTAGTCACCTAAATCACACAAAAAGGAGCAACCACAGCAGAAACAACCTGAAGTTCGAACAAGAGCTTTACAAGGGGTGAAATGCCATGACTGAGTGCTTGCTTGTGTAGGACTAACATCCCCTTAATAGAGATACTGCCATTTTTAAAGGAAGCCACAGGAAATTCTTGTCCTCACAATCCAGTTGTATAGGAGGAATCTTCAGAAGCCACAATGCAGTTTTGTTCCATTTGAGCTTTGTCTCTAGCATCTTCTCCTCTGTCTTGTTCATTGTGGAAACGACACACTGAATCTCCAACTGAATTCACTATCCCCACCACTAGTTCCCTTTTCCAGTCTTATTTTCTCCCTGACAAAAACAGCAGTCTAACTCCTGGCCTCTGTTTGCCAGGAATCTCTTTTCTCCCATGCAGCCATCAGTTCCTCCTCCAGGCTATTAGAAAGAGCGTTTGCAGAGAGCTGCCTCTTCAATCCCAGCCACATTAGGCTGGTGCACCTTCCATTCAGATTGAAGCTTTAGGGAATGTAGCTCTGGAGCTCTAACATGTTGCTGCAACGCATATGCAAACAGGCTTATGTCCTGTCTTGATGATACTTGAGCTGGTTTTCACAGGTGCCACACGGAACATCCTGGCAAAGTTCATGTAAGATATTCAGACAACAGTCAGAAATAAGTTAACTATTGATACTGAACGTTTTACTGCTGCTTCTACTACTCCTATTACTGATCAGCCTGAAACTGACACTTGGCACAGGCAAGAAGCTCAGCACAAACAGGCTTAAGGCAGGCAAAATGAAACAGATGTTTATAACAGGAAGTTTTCAAGATCTTTAATGTGATTGCTTCCACAGTTATAGCTATTGCTCTTGATATCAGCTGAGGGTCATAGCTAGTATTTTTCATTTCACGATGTCATGGTAAGTCTCTGAGAACAATTTAGTGTGGGAGTGGTTGGAGAGTTTAAGAGAGCAATAAGAAAGCAGTGTGGTAGAGGTATTATAACAAAACAAGTTGGGTGTTCCTTACTCGGTATAAATAATAGGATTTGTAGTGTCTACACCTTAATTTAGCTCCAAGACAGCCTAGCATGTGTGGCTGGTACTTACTCAGTTGATCACCAGAGGTCTCACTGACCTTGGCAGCCTCATGTGACTCAGACTTTCACGTGGATGAACTGTTCCTGAACAATTTCTTCCAAAGTACTGGGCACAAACTGTCCTTTTACTTACTTTACATGAGGTGGCTACTGCTGTTTTTTCAATTTTCTCTCTTTAGACCTTTTTTTAACTCATTTTTCCTTTTTTTCATCATCGTTGCTGAACCGTTTTATTACAATCACTACAAGAAATTGTCAGATTGTAGTTCCTTTCAGGTCTACATTAATTTTTTAATTAAAGAAAGGCAGAATTTTCATTCTCAGTGCAGAAGTAAACAGCAATATTTCTGTTCAAGGGGAAGTCTGTGCTATTATAACATACTTTAATGCCTTTATTTTGGTATCTGAGAGCAAAATGAGGTATTATTAGAATCATTAATTAAAACAGTAGCAAATTTGTCAGATGCTGAAATATTTTTGTTCACTTGTGCTGTCACTAAAATTAAACTGGTATACCTGAAATTGTATGCGTTCCTTGGCTCTTTAAGGCTGTCTAACAGCATTTTCATTTTTGGAAGGTTTAATAGGAATTGAACATAGTGATTTTGAGGTACCAGAGCCTGGTAGCTGAGAAAGTTTTCCCTATTAAAAATGTTTTGCACTTTTCTTTGAGCAGTATATCAGCTTCGTCAAGATATTCTTTTTATAATTTTTTCCTAGATCAGAACTTAGTGTCTTACAGGATCTGGGGGTAGGTTCTGTACCTAATAGTTGGAATTATAAATCCACTGAAGATAACTTTTTAGTGATGCATTGGCTTGTCTTGCAGTGTTTTAAGTTTGCTGTCATACATCTTGATCATCCTGTGCTAGTGAAAGAACTGTCTTATGGTGATGTAGAATTAAATCATTTAGTAAAACCTTTCTATAACATCTAGGTTCATGGAATGAAAGGAATTCACAGGCTTTGCCTACATTGCCTTACTAAAGGCCATATTGGATTATGAAACACTGAGAAATCGCCAAGCCTAACTTTGCCTTGCCGACTGCTGATCTTAGGTGCGGTACCTAATCAAAGTTACATATGTAGAAGAGGGCATAACATTTTACAAAGAGTATGTTTGGTTCTGATTCTTTCAACAGAACTATACAAAATTGAAAGACATCTCCCCTCCCCAAAAAAAGACTTTTATGGTGAAGGTTAATATTTTATGTTTCAATGAAGGACTTCTTTACACGGGTACTCAGATGGCTGAGAGAAAGAGTCTTTGAAAGGGAGGTGGCATTTTCAGGTGGTTAAGTTTTATAATGGAAAATTTGGACATTCTCCAGGTCAAATCATTTTAGTTGGTCAAAATATTGGTAAGGAGTTTGTTGTAGTTTAAATATTAATGATCATTAAAATAGTGTTCTAAAATACGAAAGATTTGTATTTATAATTCTATGAATAAACAGCTCCTGAACCTATTAGTGAACTATAGACAACACAGAAAAATACAGTGCCTCTGAGGCCAGCATACTTGCTTCCCATTCCTGGCCGGACATGGCTTAACATTGAAAGGGCTTGACAGCCTACCACAAGCTTGTGGGAAATGAGAAGGAAGCACATCT
The DNA here is from genome assembly GCF_963924245.1 of Chroicocephalus ridibundus. NCBI lineage: Eukaryota > Metazoa > Chordata > Aves > Charadriiformes > Laridae > Chroicocephalus > Chroicocephalus ridibundus. The sequence goes on from NC_086316.1 coordinate 51,125,806, forward strand.
CAGGATTCCTTTTCACCACCTCTCCTGTGAAGTCATATTTGGAAAGGAAAGATGACTAGAGTGGAGCCTGTTACATTCTTGAACATCCTGTGAAGCCTGTAGAAAGACGTGCCAATCCCCTCCCAGTGCCCAAGACACTCTCTAGTGTGCCACAGGCATTACAGAAGCAGCTGTTAGGCATACGTGTAGTATGATGCTGAGCTGTGCAATAGCTCTTGTAGTAATTGCAATCTGCTGGGACCATTTTAGGTCTTGGTGTCTGATCTCACTGGAAAGATGCTTGGTTTGCCCAGATTGAATAGCATGGAAAGTTTTCTGAGATGTCTTGAAATTTTCATACACCTAAAGGTGGATTATACTTAGTCTGTGTACAAGCATACTTGCATTTGGGAGCTAGGATGCTGTACATAACTTGTGCATAACTTGCGCATAACTTGCACATAACTTGTACATAAGTACATAATTGTGTGGGGTTTTGTCTTGCTGAATTCTGTTGGCCTGAAAATTCATAGTTCCATTTCCGGACCGTAATTTTGATGCTATGGTGCTGTTTATATACCATTCTTCCGTGTCTTTTTTACCTTTAAGATGTGGTCCATAAATCCTGATTAACAAATGTATAAGCCACCTCTTACCTGTTAAAAAGTACAGGTGTCTCTCTGTCACTTAATGAGACAATTAGTTAGACTGGCAAAAGAATTGGCTGTGAGAATGCTGTGAGGAGAGTTGAAAATCAAATAACATTGTTTATTAAGTGATTATTCATATATGCAAATATATAACTGCCTTCTGCATTTAGGAGCTCTTTGGAGAAGAGTTGCAGCAGTTCACAGGGCTGTTTGCAATTAAATATTAACTATTGAATTAACTAGTGAATGTACTGTATGGAAGAACCAAAAGTCTTTCCACTCTGCCTGAGGACCAGAGTCTCTCAAGGCTTGTATACTGAAGATATCACTGACACCAACGGCCATGTGTCGTGTTGTATTTGACATCATCTCTAAGTTTTGCAAGATAAACGTTCATTATTTTTTAAGCCCATTTATTTTTGCGTAAATGAAGAAAGCATTGGTCTTAAATGGTTTTGGTTTTCAAATGTTCTTTTAAAACTTCTGTGTCTAATACAAAAATTAATTACTGGTAAAAGTTCTTAAATGTAGTAGTACATCTCTAAAATTCAGCTGTAAGGTGATTCCCTGGGGATAAAAGTAACATCTTAGCCACTACATTTTTTCTTTAAAGCTTCTTATGAGGCTTTTTCTTTTTTCTTTTACATGCCTCTCTTCCCAGGTCTTGGTATGGAGCGGATTTTCATGATTCAAGGGTTAAAAAGCCAACTTAAAGTCTATAAATCAGAAGACAGATTTACTTATCAGAGTGCTGTTTTTTACCTCAATAGACTGCTGGTTCTGTCATTGGTGCCAGGCTCTGCCTTATCGCAAAGCCATCAGCCCTGCATAGTGGAATGCTCTTTGTTTGGATTATTTACTTCTACTATAAACAAAGATTAGAGCAAAAAATTTGAACTACGGGGCCCATGCACTGTCAAACTGTTGCTGGAAAATCACTATCGTCTGTTGCATAAAGTTGCTTGCTTTTCAAAAACACAACTGGCAATACGACATTTGGTTTTTAATGCCAGTGTATTTCACACATGGTAAGAATGATGAGGGAATGGCCTAGACTTTTATATCTGTAAAATTTTTTTTTTTTAAATTACATAGTCAGTTATCAAATGGGACGCACAGTGAAAGTTGTGTGTATAAAAAGTGAACCACACAAACCAGGGAATTTTTACTTGATGGACTAGCCATGATTTGACTGAGATTCTATATACTGAACATCATATGAGATTCCTAGGACAATTTTATTTCACATAAATTGATAGCAGATTATAGATAGCCCTTCTTTTATGGTGTTTCAGTGTCTCCTTTTCTAATTGGAAATCAGCAAATGTTCACAAAAACTATATCTGGAGAGTCAAATAATTTTCAATCTTGAAAATATGTTGATGTATGCTATGGTAGCAGTTAGTTCCAGTATTGCTTACCGAGTTCACACATCCCAGATTAACCAAAGCATTTATGGTTTTGCATTTATAACCATAGGTGGCATAATATTTTATCTCCAGAGATGTCTGTTCAAGATGTAGGTCAAAGGCATGAGAATCTTCACCTCTGTTTGTCTGCAGCTCATTTCTGGCAATTCTCTTGACCTGAAATTCAATAATGAGTTTCCTTCTGTGAAACGTGACTTAAGCAGCAAAAAGACTGTGAATCCCCCTTCACTTTCTCCTAGCTTTGCTCAGAAGGATGAGAATTCTTTTTCAATATTATGTTAGAGGTTTGATTCCTCAAACTAAGAGAAGTTTCACTTTCCAGAGATGCCTTTTCTAAACACATATAATTGGGCACCGAAGTGTTAATCAGAAATGTGGTTGGGCTTGCATACCACCTTTGCCTTTAATGAGAGAAGTGTATAGAGAAACAAAAAGGGCTTTACTATTAATAGACTATTGGAAAAGTTCCTTTTTCCTTCATAACTGAATCTTCTGGAGTGTCCCTTTCTAGATAGCTCAAGTTGAAACTGTTGGAACTCCCTTTCTAGATAAAACCCCTGGAAATTAGTAAGCTTCTCTCTAAATGTATTTCATGGGCTTATTGACATATTAAAAACTATATACTGTATTGGTGGCACATAGATTAGCCAGTTTAATTGATTAATAATGGCACTTAAAATATTTATAAAGGCAGTATTGGGTTGTTGTATATATAGACGTACCATGGCAATGGCAAAATGCGTTAATAAATCACCCATTCACAAATGCTAATGATAATATAAATTATATATGGTTATATTCTATACAAATTATATATAGTATATTACATATACAAATGTTACAAACTTATGCATATATAATTTATTAACCACTAAAGGGATTTTGCTGTGTTGTGAAAAGATTCTCATATCAACATGATTCAGGGGATCGTGCAAATATCAAGAAGATGAACACCCATTTTAGTGTCACTGAAACAGTGTGTTGTATTCTGGTCTAAAAATTCTCTTGGAAAGGGTGTGTTGCTGTGAATATGTATTTCATTAACTAGTCCACTGATCAAATTTTACATTTTTTGTTTTGACTGTGTGGGAGCATGAAGTTAAAAACACGCACTACATCCATCGGTCTGAAACAACATTATTTTCCTACTACATTTCTCATTTTGTTGCTGCCATTTTGTAATAGTCGGTGCAGTTTTCTTTGAGATTGGCAAAGACCACCTCCTTCTTCTGGGTGAACCAAGAGAGAAATTAAATGGGTTCTGTTACGCAGAATGCCAGACTGGGAAACTACAGTAGATCCTTCTGGGCTCAGAATGGCTCAGTCCTTGAGCTTCTGTCTCAGCTTCACCACCACAACTTTTGCAATTGGAGACAGCAGCCTTTCAAGCATTGTGCAGGATTTACATTTCCATTACCTACCTGGGGAGGGCCCTTTTTAGCAATCATGCTCTGTTCCCTACAAACTTACCATGATTGTTACAAGAGGAGAATAACTATCTTGCAAAATTGTTGGGGGAGATACTGTGGTTTTCTGTGAATGGATGACAAAATGATAAAGTTGGCAGAGGTTACAAATTGAGTGGTATAAAGAATATATCATTAGGAGAAAAAAAAAGTTAAAATGTCATATTTTTCTTTACTTTGGACAGCATCTGTAAACAACCTATTGTTTTTGGGTTACCACATTCAACCCACAGAGAAGTGGTTATACAGGCAACTGGGTAACTTCACACTAATAATTTTTTACTTTTGAGAAACAATGTAATTTCCACAGGAGGTGAAGGTGCCTTGTTCTGTTCGCTTGTCTTCTTTGAGGAAAACTGCAAGTGTGGAACTAAGGAAAGATGCAAACGATTTTAGAGACTCACATACTCTCAGAATGATATTTCTGCCACGTCTTCCTACACAACTACCCCTCGCATGCAGATGCCATCCTCTTGATTGGTACAAAATAGCAAAATGATGATGTTTAGGGTATTTTCTTTTTAGGTTCTGTGCTTAAGGCTTCAAATATACTACATCTGAAAACATTACTAAACAGAATTTTCCTACTTTGTTAGCTAGGATATGAATGGCCTGCCTGAATACCAATGCTATATGCAAGGCCTTCTGTTCCCCAGATTACCGAGTTGTGCTTTAATTTAGAAAGAGCTACCAAGAATTGTCTGTCTTCTGGTAGGACTACCAGAATGTACCTCACAGTGTTCTAATAAAACCTAGAGAATTATCATGGGTGTCTGGCTAATTAGAGAACTTAAAATTGAATCTTTGAAGGATTTTAAAGGAATTAAGCAACCAAATTCTGTTGAATTTCAATAGCAGTGTTGGAGAGTCACAGGATATTCACATTGCTTACTTTAGATACCTAAGACAGATGCCTACATTTGGAGCTTTGACTGCCTAAAAGGAGGAGAGACAATGGAGATCACCTAAGTAGGTGCCTCCAGTAAAGTAATAGCCTGGTTTCTCTAAGGCTCTTTTGGTTAATTATGATAATTTTTTTTTCTTTTGTAGTCCTAATAAATTCTTTCCAGAGCCCTAGATTTCCCTAGGCAATGTAACTGGAGACTAGTGGGGATTTCTAAATGCTTTCTGTAATGATTTTTTTCTTCTCCTGAGAAATGGGGAGAAGATTCTAAACCATAACTTTGTCCAAGTTTCTGCCACCTAATTTTGTGCTCCCACAAGTCTTCGACTGGACAGGCTGGCATATTGTTGGTGAATTTTTTAATTTCTTTTTTTGGTTGCCCATGTCTTTCGGGGGAAAAAAAAAACCAAACATTGTAAAGAATTTAATTTTATTTCATGATTTTGCAGCTGTGTTAGAGTTTGAAAGAATGTCCTGGTTTGAGCGACACAGGACTAACTTCTCTTCTAATGCTTGGGGAAAGTGCACTTTTAGAAGACTCTAGTGTCTGAATTCGTTAAAATATTTACTTTATAGCTAGCTAGGCTATGTGGGATTCAAGGTTTGAGTGTTTTCAAGCCTTGCCAGGTGCAGGGATGAGGAGCGTGGCCTGGGCACTTGACCCAGGCTGGCCAACAGGATTATTTCATACCATGAATGTCACATTCGATATAAATTAGAAAGTTTGCTGTGTAGTCTTTCTCTCCCTTGATGGCGGCAGTCCAGAGAACTCCTTGCCCCAGTGCGGACCCCTGAGCCCTTCCCTTCCTCCCGAAGCTGTTGCACTCGCCGTGTCCCACGTTTGCTGTCCACTGCTGGGAGCGCACAGCTTCCTGCTGGTGGAATTGGCTGACTGCAATCCTTGTATGTCTTATATTGTTACCGGGATTAATACTGGTTCTTTAGTATTATTGTTAATTATTTAGTCCTATCCTATTTAGTCTATTTTTATTTCAACCCTTGTGTTTCCTTATTTTCCCCAGTTCCCCTTCCCGGGTGGGGAGGGGGGTCATCAGGTGATAGAATGATTGTCTAAATGAAAATAAATTGTTGTGGCTTTCTCAAGCCATAACAAATTACAAACAAAAAAACCTTGCCCATCCCAAGGAAGAAAGTTGATATGCTCAGTAGTTAAATGGATTACTTTGAGTTATTTAAATAACTCAACAATATTCTTAATGTTGTTGCTGATAGTAATAGTTACCTAGTGTCTGTCCAAATTCCTCTGCATGAAAGTTGACTTGAAGAAAGATCTACCATATTTCTTCCGGAAAATTATGAAGTTATGGTGGAATGAACCTACACAGTGACATTAACTCTTCAGACAATGCTGCATGGTAATGCTCTTATTTCAAACCTAGGATGGCTGTGAAATGCCTTTTTGGGCTACTTTCTTCTCTCTCAACTCTTCAGATTGTCCTGTATCAGCAAATAATGGAATATGAATCTTATCTTTCTTTGGTATCCCTGCTTTAGATCAATAATTGTGACTTTTGAGAAGAAGTTAAATATTTTTTTTGCTTTTGAAATCTAGGCCAGAACAAAGCTCTTTGAACTCACAGAACATGCTTAAAACACATGAGGAGACAGTTGTTGGCTGATTTCTGATTACATGCAAAAAGGGCAGATCTGCAGGTGGCTCTATAGACAAAAATATGCTGTTAGATGAAAGAACTAGATTGTAGCTGTGCTGTGCTGAGAATACTGACAGAGCAAATGTAGTAGAGATTTAAGTAGAGACTTAAATGTAGTAAGATTTGCGAGTGAAGTTTTTAGCCTGTAATACCCAAAACAGCTGAGTGGACCTTGTGCATCAATCAGTAAATAAAAACAATAAATGAACAAGCAGAAAAAGATGACAGAGAAAACAATCTTGCACAGCATCAGGCATTTATTTTGATGTGTAAGAAAGGAAAACTGATTCACAGCAGATGCTTGTGGCTCTCTCACATGGTTTAGAAAGACATCTGCATTCTGCAGAAGTTAACTTAGCCTGAGCCCTTATTTCCCTCTCCTTTAAAGCTCTTTCTGTCTCCACAATTGCCAGAAGAGCTTAAGAAGAGGTATCAAGTTTGCTTGGGGAAATAGCTAGAGGACCAGAGTGGGTAACAAGACACTACTAGCAGTGGAGAGCACATGTCTGCGTGTTCTTTGTTTCATCAATTTGGTTTACAGGCCCGTGTAGATGGTCCAAGAGTTCCTGTTTTCTTTAAGTCACTTGAAACAGTTGTTTCTTCAATACGTAAAATTCCTGTTTTCCCAGTTACTGGGGGAAGAGAAGTGTATAAGCAAGTCTCCATTCTGATCTCAGTGAAAAGGAGACAAGCCCTCAGCATTTTTGGAGCTTCATCCTTCCCACCTTCCCACAACTAGAAGGATTGGATGATGCTGTGGCGGGGAGTACAGAGAACTGGAATTAATTTTTGCTATATCTAGGCTATAGTATAATACTATAACTTAATCAAATTATTTCCCTTCCTCATAGTAGTATACCCCAGCCATGTAACTAACTGCTGAGACATACCCAAGCATCTGCAGAAGAGTTTTTGTGAAGTGTCAACATCCTCATTACAGGGCCTCAAATAAAAGCCTGATCTGTTGAAAATAAAAGATATCAATATACACAGTACATTTTATATCTGTGTGGTGGCCTTCAGACAAAGCAAGAACTATGAGTTCACCTAGAGAATGAGAAATGAATGGAATATAGTAGCCTACCTGTCAAGAAACAGGACGTGTTAAGACAGCTTGAAGTAATACTTGTGGTGGCTTTTTTCAGGGTGGGCCTCTGTTGGGGTTCAGTGCTCTCTTTGGTCTTATTTCAATGGTATTTTATCAGTCAGATAGAATAGTATTAAACTATAATATAGTTCTGCTAAAACAGATTAGAATAAAGATTTACTATGCTACTTTCCATGAAGAATCTGATACCCACCATGTAGTGCTGTAATAAAACGGAAACAAATGAGCCAACTCGAAGTTATGACTCTCTATGGTGTTTAGGTCTCTCATACATTTCTATAAAACATGTATGAGGACTTCTGAATTGTTAAATTGGGTTATTTTTTAAAAAATGAAATTGTCTTCCAATACATATCTAAAGTAAGATTCTGTTTGCGATTCCATGTGCAGTGTGAGGTACTAGCACTTCAGCAACATGAATTCTCTGTCAGCTTAGCAAAATTTAAAAACAAATAATTATTCTACGTAAATGAATATTTGCTAAGGTAATGATGTGTTCTTTAATCAGCAAGTTGCTGATCTTGCAGGTTAAATATTCTTTGCAAAAATGTTTTTGTTTCTGGATATTATGTTTTTTTGGTAAATATTGATTTATGTGAATACTTGTAAAATCTTTTTGGACGTACGCATATCTGAAACAAGCTAAGTGTAGCTCCTAGTGTTCACAGAAGGGTAAACAGGATGGCTTATGAGTAATAAACATACAGCTCACCTGAGTAATAATGGCACTGATTTGCCTCTGGTTTCTGTCATCAAACTGGAAGTGGAGTACCATCATCTTCTCCCATAAAATTATTATTTTTTTTTTCATATAAGGTTATTGCAGGTTTGGGGATTTTGTTGGTTTTTTAAGTGATTGAATGTTCATCATTACACTCCTACTAAATATCTTTCCCTCTGAGACAGCAAAAATTGTCTAAAGAGAAGGTTATTGAGGAACGACTACTAACTCTGGTAATTTAAGTTTAGCACTTGGCATTCTTTGCCTTCCAACAGCATTGTAAATGCTGGTAGTTTATTTTTACTCCTAAGTTAGCTTTGCATCAGAACAAACACCCCTAAAATGCATTAGCCTTACAGCAAAGGAGTGGAAACCTATGAAGCAGGAAGCCTTACGAAGTCTTCGGGGAAATCTTGAGTGCTTTTGGGAATGATTTGTTTTCAAAGGGCTTAAGCAAAATCAGCCCCAGAAAAGATATGAATGTTTCAGGCACAGTGCAGGGAAAAGACACGGTGGCTCCAGCATGGACTTTGCCTTCTACACGTTATTTCACTACAACCACAAAACACACCTTTCGAGTTTTACAGACACTCGTTCACAGAAGAGCACAGGTTATCAAGGGTGTGACAGATTTTATTAGAAGCCATAAGACAAAGCGTTAAAAACTGTAAGTCAAGACATTCTGTGAATACATTAGGCCACTGACTAGTATAATAAGTGTAACCATGGGGATTCTTGTACTTTTAGGTCAGAAATTTTACAGGAACAACAGATTCAGTTTCGCAGACCAGAGGGAGCACTGGTGGATGCGGGTAGGAGGTGGTATTGCATCAGGGCTCCCAGCTGCAAGGCTGTTTCAGCAGCACAACTGTTCCTGATGAAGTAACAGGGGAAAGTGAGTGGATTCTGTTCTTAATTAGGAGTGATACCTGAAGATACTGATATTGCATAGATAAAGAGCCAATGACAAAAAGCATGTGTGCAGCTAGCAGTCAACACCATGTGAAGAGTATGAATTTCTTTCCACAGTTCTCGGATGGACCTTGTCTCGCTCTTCCTTTTATTTCTTTCTTTCTGTTGAAAAAGGTCAATTTTACCTAAAAAGGTATAAAAATTTTTTGCCCTTAAAGTTTTACTTCACAGTCTGCAAACTCTAGATGAGAGTATTTGTGAATGGTTATGCAAATGAGTTTTAGTAGTATTTTCAAAAATGTGTAAGTGGGAGTTTGAGTTTCATTTTCAGAAGTGATTTTAGACACTTAAGAATTTAAATCCTGTTCATTATTAGTGTGATTTAGGCCCCTAAATTAAGGTCCTTCCAGGCCTTTTTACAGCTTCCCCCTATGTCTTTTACAAGAATCTTGAGACATACATTTTAGTTCTTCATAGGCATTCTTTACCTTCTGCTTTCAGTAGCAGCTCTTTAGGACAGAGGTAACTTAACTCCCCCTGATTCTTTTTGTTTTCCTTGTGGTGATTCACAAGGCAACTGGCTATTGTTTTGTCTTTGCAAGTGGAGCAGAGTATTTTCTCTGGACCAAATGTTGTTTGCCTTTACCGTAAAGCTTGTTGACAACACCCCCCCATATTTTTGAAGAATTGCATTAAAATTCAGTTTTAAAGAAGGCAAATTACTGAGCTCCTAATTTACTGCTGTGTAGCTCTGGAGATTGTTATTACTCCCTAAAAGTGAAATTTGAAAATTGTTAGCTGGGGAGAGCAGCTAGCAAGTGTTATAAAGCGTAATGTAGGTATATCCCTCTGAAAGCTCCTTAAGTCCTTCTGTTACTACTCTCCATAATCAGATATGTATATTTACTGCTGCTTAAGATGACAATGTGGAGCTCCTTGTTTGAAGCAAAATTTTGAGAGATGACCTGAGACCAGCATGTCTGGTTCTGATCTATTGGATCAAATGGTGATCAAGCACGATGTGTAAATTTTGAATAAGTGACTCGATAACTGTAAAGATTTTACCCTGAAGCTCAGAGGAAGTGAGATACAGTATCTTCAAATAAGATCTATCTATTACAAGAAAAGGTGAAGGCATTCACAGGTTATTTACAAATAAGTCTTTCCTCCAACTCCTATATGTAAATATGTGTATGTGCATGTGTATATTTATATACATAAGAAAAATTATGTGTTTTTTTTCTATCAAAGTATTACAGTTGCTGATTTTGGAAACTTTGGAGTTGGAAATGATTGAAATTCCTGGAAGCTATTTGATGGCTCTCTTGCATGAACCATGGTATGAATTTTGTGCAGCAGTTAGATAAAATAGTCATAAAATATTCCAGACAGTAAACTGGAATCAGTTCTGTGTTTCATGGTGGAATGAGGGCTACATGCTCTGGGTTCTTTTGAAGCACACATTGATGGTAAGTAGCAAGGTGTTTCTCACTGTTAGTGGATGAGTGAACTGCAGTGCAAAGTTCTGCAATATACACGGAGTTCTCTATCCTAATGGTGAGTCTTAGTGACTTCACCCTCAAATATTTGTATTTAGATTTATTTGGAAGTCTTTAGGTTTTTGTTGATAGAAACTGGTGAGTTCTCAGTTGCTTTCTATTGTTTGACCAAATTACTTGTTTAGGATTTGATTTTCTTGAAAGGAACTTTTTTAAAAAAAAAAAAAGAAAAGAAAATGTAATGCTAATTGCAATGAGTGATAAGCCATTTGGCTGTGTTTGTCCTTCAGTAGATCAAGTGAGAATGCACAATACAATTTTATTAGGTAAGTAACACCCCGTTGTTTCCCTCAGCATGTAAAACCCTGGTAGCTTTGTCAACTGAGCAAGCATATTGATTTCAAATTACAGTATGTGAGCCATAGAGCATACAGGTTTCTTAAGGTATGTTGAAAGAGTATAAAAATTCCTAGAGTAAAAATTATTTGTCTGACAAATGTTAGGGGAACTGAAAATATCCTCTGTGGATATTTGCACAGATGCAGTTGCAGATGCAGTCTCTTCCAATCTCAGCGAAGACTGGCAGAAATTTTAAGAAGCCTTCTTCAAGCTTTACGGTCAAGCAACCTTTACAGTCCTCTTTCTGTTGCAACCTATGCATTGGCCACTGTGAACTCATTACATTTTACGCCACAAACCTTCTCAGAGTAAGATAAGTTTATGCAGACTTTCTCAGAAAGTAGGAATTTTCTTTACCAGCAGTTTGCTGCGTCTCAGAGGTTTTGTAGTCTGTGCTTTGTTGCTCTTTAGAAATGAAATGTGTTCCAAAGAAATTTGCTCTGGAGCATTTACAAACTTCATGTGGTTGTCTGCAAACCTGCCATACTTCTCTAAGAGTTAATAACTCAAAACTTTCAGAGATTAAACTTGTCATCGTAGACATGATTACATTTTCAATATGGCATGATAGGAATACTGTATATGGTGGTCCAGTAGGATAATTTTCACAAAAGTTATGAATGAAACATTTTTAAATTCCCAGATTATAATTTCATTAATAGCAAGGCATGTCTGAAAGTGAAACTGAGGTATTTTCAGTGGTAAAAGTTTGCCTTCTCTGGTTATCTTCAAATTACTCAACAGAAACAGCAGTTTAAAGACTCTGGATCAAAGATCAGAAATATCTGGGGAGGAAAGTTTCTGTTTGTTTTCTACACAAACAGCTAGAGGAATTTGAAACCCCTAATTTTTAGTTAATGCTTTTTTAACTTAATTAAGCATAGTTGACCATAAATGCCGTAGCAGAGTGGTTACCCAGAGAAATCTTTTGCAGTTTTGTGATTGCAAGTAATTAACAATACTGCAGCTTTCACAAGACATGATATAGGAAAACCCATGAATTCTGCAATAATGTTAATTATTTGCCACCAGCTGTAGTAAAGATTTAATGACAACCACTGTAGACCAAGATATTCCCCTAAAATATATCTGCTAGTTTTCAGTAACAATCCTTCTTCCACAAAATCGGGACAGTTTAGTGTGCAAAATGTTACCACACACTGTACAGATATAGTCGCCCATTCTGCTGAAACCTGTGGGGGGGTATATGTTTTGTTCCCTTATGGGCAACTTCTTTAGCTCTGCTGTATTTCTTGGAATGCAAACAGTGTCTTTAAAAAAAAAAAGAAAAGCAGGCAGCATACTGTATATGCCAGCTAGCTCTGTTTTTTAACACATGATTATTTTATTGGGGTGTACATTAATTAATCCTGAAATAAGATCCTGTGTGACATTCAAAGTTGTGTTGAGTAGCGCAGAGTTTAAATATTTTAGTTTTACAACTCTGTTATGCTGGCAGCAAACAATAGCATCTCAGTGAAGTCAGCATATGAACACTGCTTGTGATGACATCTGGAAGGCTTGTTTTATCTATAAGCACAGTTGTAGACAAATGAAAGCAGACAGATGTAAGGCTGGTGTGGCATCTTCGCCTCAAGCATTCTCTGGCTGTACATTTTCCAGTGTGTCAAAAACAGGGAGCTTTTTTCTGGAATAAAAACATTCTGTCACATGCGTACACCAACTACTGTGCTGCCTTCTCTGAGCTCTGAGGTGTAAAATGGCAGATATTGTTCAAAGTTTAACACAAAGCCAAATTTCAAAATGCTGAGAACTACCTGAGTGTTTGGAGCATGAGTCACCAAGGGACAATAAAAAGCACAAATTATGAGCTTACATTGCTAGTCTTATTAATACTGCCTGGTACGGGGATGGTGTTGGTGGTTATGGCAAGGATGCGCAGATATTTCTAAGAGCACCTTTCTCACTGATATTTCATTTAAGTAGCAAATGCATTTGAGTGAGGATCAGAAAAAATTCTGTCTGTGTAACAAGGTCTATGAATCCCTCATCCGTTAGAAAGTGTAGCCTGAATCTTAGTACAAGTCATACTCTTTATGTGGAGTGATGCTCTTAACAGGCCTCATGCTCGTCTGTGTAGATTAATTTTCTGAAGGAAAAAATACTACGTGTTTGCCGGAGATAAGCAGGGAGGAAAGTGTAGTCATTATTATGTGTGAGTTTTTATTTTTTATTTTTTTTAATGAATTGCTTTGCTGTAGTTTTCACCAGGGATCTTAGCTGATATAAGCAGTAAAATGCACTGCACCTGCTGTGGTGCATGCAATTCAGGCACAAGTCTCTGGAGGTTCATGGATGAAATACTCCATCCAGTGTGTGTGTCACCTAAGCTTTTGCTAATTATGTTTAAGTGTATTTTTTTAAGTAACTGGAAACTCTGGATAGAATCCAGCCTTTGCTAAAAAGGTTTCATGTATTGTACCCTAAGCTAAGCAAAAAAAAAAAACAAAAAACAAACAAACAAACAAAAAAAACCCGCAAAAACCCAAACGTTGAGCATTCGTAGATTTAAGTCATCAATAACAGAAACTGCAGAGAAATAAGATAACAGCAATCGAGACAAAAGTGCAGAATCCCTCCCTGACACTTCTGACTTTCTCGGTATTCTTTGCCTGAATAGAAGCTGGCTGCTTTCCATTATAGCATATCTTTCTACTGTGGAAGAATCAGTAGCAGAAGGTGGTGAAGTGCACAAGTTTTTTAGTAATAAAGAATCATTACGCTATTAACCTGGGAAATACACAGTTGTCCATTTCCTGTTTGTCCCCACCGCAGTACCATCAATCTATTCAGAGTGCTTTGTATTCAGAACCCAAGGGCCCCAGATAAGTGCCTTTGTGTACATAAAATGGCACTTTTTTGTTTTACATGCTGTTAGCATAGGGCAAAGGAAGTGAGTGTGTAATCGCATATGTACAGCAAATAGCCATTTGTACCTGCAAGGAGCAAATGGGCCCACTCAGATGGATTGGCTGGCCTTTAATAGCACTTGAGTGAGCTGATAGGCAGACATAGATGTACCTGTTACACCAGAGACCTGAGGCCCTTGTACCTTTGCATGACTTTTCACTTAAAAACTACGGTTTGTGGTTCAGTGGCTCCATCACTCTATTTGTGTTCCTTTGCTTGTAAGACCATGGACTGCTCCTGAGAGTCCTGGTTTCTAAAATTTTAATGCTGTAATGCTGACCCGTTGGTAATGTTCCCATATTGGAAAGCACATTAGCCTTAACTTGAACGATGTAGTTTAACAGCCAGCAGTAAATATTTTACTTTGTTCTTCTCAGCATGTTTTTGTCTGTTGTTTTTTTTTTTTTTTAAAATGTCCAAACTGTAATAGAAGTAGCAAATCCTATAGTCTGACCACAGACCGTAGTTTCACAGCCACTAAAATTTCATGTCTCATCACCTAGTTGATTGATCAGAGGAGTGAAGATGTAGAGACTGCAAAAGATATAGGCATACACACATACAGTGACAGAGCATCGGTTACCTCTACAAAAGGAAAGAATTGAAACTGATATTCTGTGATTTTTTTGGTGGTGTTTTTACTGCAATAATTTTGTTGCATCATGGTAGCAAACATTTTCACTTTTTCTGGCCGGTTGAGAGCAAGTAGACAAACATGTTGCTTTGACCTGTGTAGGATACACTGCAAACCTATGGAAAACCCATCTGAGACCAGAACTGCTGTGATTTGCTTACAATTGACTGATCTTTTGCTTCCAATATGATAAATCCACTTTTTCATGCTTATTATATTAACTGCGTTTTGTGGTTTTATAAAACGTTTTTGAAGTTTCTTTTCTGTAGCTTTTTTATTAGTGTCCCTCACAGCTAATTGGCAACAGATTTTAATTGTAAAACTTGTTGTAGATTTTTTTCATAGCTATCTGTGGTTTTAATATTTGTTATTTAAATTATGGTAACAGTCAGAAGCCCAAGCTCAGAATTTGGGCGTGCTATGCTATGCTAAAAGCAATGCAAATATACAGTCAGTACAAGACTACCTAAATATATCAAAAGTAAGTACTTTGGTAACTTTATTTTCATATATGCTTTTATAAATATGTTTGTATAAGTACAAGAAATTAATATTGTGAGCAAACAGCTGTTGGAATCTTCATTGACTATTATGGATTTGATTTTCCTTATTTTTCTCACCTTGTATAGTAATAGTTAATTGTTAATTCATGTAAAATTTTATCCAACTTACTGGGCACTATCTCAGGACAGTTCTGTCTGGAAGAGTGAAGAAAGCTGAATACAGACTTGCTATTTTGTGTAGTGTGGACGGTGTGCTATGAGCTTAAAATAATGTAGCCTGTAACAAATATGTGCTGATAACAGTTTAGTACTGGAGTTTCTTATCTTTGCATGTTGACTGTGGTTTTTGGTTGCCTTACTGTAAAGCTGGTGTTTTGTTTCTGCTGCAGTAGAGAGTGGTACACCTGCGAAGATGATCTTCAGAGCTAGGGATCTTTTTTTTGTGTTCATCATAAACAATCCAGCAATCTGGCGTAATTCAGTATGACCGGCAAAATCGTTTAAAAGGAGGACCTCAGAGCTGAGGCACAGCAGCAGCAGATACTGCAGATCATCCCAGACAAATTTTCAGTACAGCCATGTGTGCCGCGCTGGGTACCTGCCCAGGCTTTGGGTCTCATTCATTGCAAATTCATTGAGACTTACTCAGGCTCTGATTCCAGTCCATCAGTTTTACCTCTAGTTAGTTTGAACTTTCCCTTACTTCTAGTTTGCACTGCCACCAAACATTCCCGTACTCATTGTGACTGGAGTCCAGGAATTTATAAACACGGAAAAATGCTCTTAGCCCAAGTGAGAAAGCTGAGGGGTTTTTTATTTCCCATTTGTTGTCACCGAAAACCATGAGTGATTTCCCCTTGATTTTTTTTGTTTTCTAAGCAGAAAAACACTTTATTGTAGAACTTTACAGAGGGGCTGGCAGGAGAATTGAAAATCTGTCACACCTCATGCATTGTAGTAAGATAAGTTTTTCTTCTAGTATATGAGGATGTGTATACATACACACGCACACACACATCACTAATATTAGGGTATCATGCTTTTATTTTCTGTATAGTACAAGGGAGCTAACCTTCTGTGTCGTCATCAGTCTCCTCAGCTTTGTCCTGCTTAGCTGAGCCAGTAGGCGTCAATAGTCCAGGAACGGTGTTTCTTCTCCCTCACACTAAGTGACAAGCTCTTTTTTTCTTATTGCAAAAGCAGATTTATTGTAATACATAATATGATCACTTTGGTGGTACAAAACCATGCTTGCATCCTTACAGTGTGCTCTGGTACAGTCCACCAGCATCCACGTGGCTAATTTAGGTCTTGTGCTTCCTCAGCTAAAAAGCACCTGTACAGAAGATGATCTACACTTATTACATCTAACAGTCCTTTCATCTTATAATTTGCATTAAAAGATGTTTTTAGGCAGAACATTCTGTGTTCACTGAAGGATAAAATCAGAGATTAAGTAATAGACTATCCAGGAAAAAAGCAGCAATTTAGATTCTTTCTGCCTGAGTGTTCGGAGTTTGGGTATTTTCCTTTTCGTCTTCCACATATTTCCAGTCAGATTCGTTTCTCCCTGATAGAAATCAGTAACAACTCATATTTACATGTCTGCAAGTGAGATGCACCTCAGACTCAGTAGTTCCCATGGTTTGCAGAATTTCAGTGTTTTAAACAAAATGCAGGCCACGAGTCTCTATAAGAAAATCGATGTTAACAGAGGTTGGATGGAAGCACGCCATAATGCAGTCAGGTGCTGTGGTGACCCTCTGTTTTATGAATGAGTACACAATCTGTACTGGTTTTGGCACATTTCTGTGGCTATCCTGGCAACTTTGGGAAGAGTTTCCCAGGCCTAGTACATTTTGTTTAGAAAGGTGTAGTTAGTTGTTCTGCTTGGGAGAAGGGAGGAGGTGGCCAGGACATAGCTGGAGAAGTGAGAAGAAACAAAAGTACAACAGCAGGAGCGAAAATAAGGAGAGGAAAGAGGAACAAAAATTTTATACATTACAGTACTGCTATTATATTTATACTTTATCTTATGAGACACTTCTTCATGATTCAGTTACAACCTGCACTTAGTCTACTGCAGGTCAGAAATACTGGGGTACAGCCTACGAAGCTTATTGCGCTATTGAGTTGTACCTACCTGTTGTTAATTAATCTATTATTTATCAGCATTGCCATTCACTTTGCCAATATGATAGTTATTTTTTGCCTGTATGAAATCTCAAGATATTACAACATTATTTGTATCTTAGTCAGGGATGGGATGACTGAATTTTTCTTTGCATTTCTTATAGCAGTAGACACAGTTGTGCCCATAGCTCAGATACTGCATCTCCCTCCACACACACCTCTTCTATACACACAGTCACATTGTTGAGGACTGCTCTGGACTGGACCTGATTTAAGCTAATCTAGTTCTCTGAGAGTGGGTAAGCAAGAAGACTAGGTGTGTTGTGAATAGGTATGAACATGATTTTGAAATAAATCTCTCTCATTTGCCTTACTGACAGTGGTATTTCATTCTAGAGATCACACTCATTTTTACTTTCATTGCTTTACTTTTAAAACGTTTATTAGCCGTATTGCCAGCCAGTGGGTACAGACTCACTGGGACCAGAAGATGCTTTTGATCCTTTAAGAATTCTTAATTGGTTTTGTATGATACATTTGGCAGAAGATTTATCCAAACCCATTAATTCAATACTGGTAAGGAAATGGACTGTAATGATGGTAAAGATTGTTATCAGAGAAAGGGTAAATACATTTGGCATACATCCTTGTACTTCATTATTAGCACACAAATATCAGTATGACTTGGACAAGGAGCATAGGAGGACACGTCACCACATGTCCTCATAGAGGAAATTACTTCCTTTTGAATTTTCAATAAGGACTTCAAACATCAGAAGATTTTTATATTTATGGAGCCCAGCAGTCTCTTCATAAGGAATATTTCAATCAAAATTGCAGCATGAAACCTATGTCATTCCCTTTTAAGTCTGGAAAAAATAAATTGTGATAGTTTGAAAATACTAATATTTCCCCAGAATGAATATGAGCTGAAAATTTGAAGAAATTTGAGGGCTTTTGAATAATAAGAGATTTGAATCTAGTCAGATTAGATTTTTGTTGAGTAAAGCACATAAAATTCTAGTTTTTAAATCTAATGAAAATAAAGTAGTATATGGAGACCTTTTACATGGAAGCATTTATATAAAATGTGAGTAGGGAAAGTCTTCCAACGCTTGTGCACAGCTTTAAGAAAACAAAAGCTTTGAAGCCATGTCTCATTTGTTTGGTGACCCAACAGCAGGTGAAAGCACAATGATTGCTATCAGGCCTGAGTGCATTTGATGTTGAACCCTTCTTGGCAGGGGCCCAGAAGGACTTTTTCCTCCTACTTTGGCCCATGCAAAATTGCTGGATATGCGCTCTAGTAGTTGACTCAGGCCAAGTAAACACGGTCTCACTTACCCAGGAGAAAAGGGTATACATGGTTTATGCACACAGTAGAAAAGTATACATTTAGGCCTGGACTCAGGAACAGCTTGGGTTCAAGCTTGCTCTTCTGTGCTACTCCAAGACAAGTCCAGGGATATGCGCTTGTTTTCATGGGCTTCATTAATACCAGATTTGACCCCTAATGTTTTTAACATGTCATTATTTAGGAAAATCTTTAGCAAAGCATATAGCCATTGCTTAAGAACTCTTCCTAGAGACTTAGAAAGAGCTAACTGTATGTAAATAATGATAAGCTGTATCTTAAACGATTGCTTCCCTTAGCTTCCTAATACATATTTGAATTAATTATACATGTCTTGTTACATATTTTTCATAAACAAATTTCTTCCTGTTGTAATCTTAACTTTACACGTTTATTTAGCAGTATTTTGAGTATATTTTAACAAAAAAAAGTTGTTAGTGATTTGGTGCTAGTGCAGCTTTGTAAGGAACGGTGAAGACATGCAAAAACTGTGATCTAACTCTCTTTAAAAAAAACCCCAAACAACCCAACTAGCAAACAACCCTAAACCAACTTGGATCCTACCAGGCTTGACCAACAGAACGAAGTATATTTATGCGCTAGAGAGAACTATTTCAGTAAAGAAATATTCAGTTCATGAGAGCGTTCAACTACAGTGGAAAAAAACAAGTTTAAACCAAGCTGTTATTTTAGAAAAACAATGGACTCTGCAGTTGCGATGCTTGTGAGGGGTGAGGCAGAATGTATTTCTGATGATCTTGTAGATCAGTATTTCTGATCTACAAGGTAACAAGATGATCAAGACACTATATAGTTTCACTAGCATTAGGTCGGTGTCTACCCAGGCTCCCATTGCTGAAAAAGGGAGACATAAGCTGCAGCTGAAGCAAATCATCTAGATGTTTAGGAGTTCTCTGATTTAAAGATCTGCTTCAGTCTTCAGATTTTGCTTTGCTGCTAAATAGTCCGGTTGATGAGTATAGAGGTTTTAAGCTGTTTTTAGAATGACAGTTGTATACCATCAGCAATTGGATTGCTTAAGTAATTGAGCATCAATAAGTATTAAAACAATTCTTAACATGGAAGAATAGTTAAAGTGTATAGTTTTAGCCTTAATTTTGAATTCCTAATTAGTTACTTTCAAATTAGATTTTTATTGTTTACATCAAATCCAGATGCTAGTATATGCTTGTACTTTTGGTGCTTGTCTTTATACATGTGCATGTTTGTAATTTGTAATTTGAATCAAAAACTTTAGGATTCAAGCTCTTCCTACTGTATCATGCAATGAATTATATGAGACAATGCTAAAAATTATTACCAGGACATTTAATGTATGTTGTTATGCCTGAATCATGTTTTTACTGAAGCCTTTTTACACTACTCAAGTGATTTAAAAAAAAAAAAAGTAAATGCAATTAGCATTTTCTGGTTTATGTATTTTTTCTCAGGGGGAATGAAATTTTTAAAACTTTTTCTGCTGCCACCTGCGCTGTCAACATTTAACTTGCAGTAAAAATGAAAAGCATCTTACAAAAAACTGCAGTCATGTTTACTGTTCGTGGAAAGATCTGGGAAAGAAGTAAGAGCAAGCAAAATGTGAATGCTGTTTCACTTGGCATAGAATTCTAGTACAGTGGGATGAATGTTTCTGACTTCCTCCCTGGTTAGTTTGGCCTGCGTCATTTATAATGGAACAATTTGACATCGAGATTGGGAAGCACTGGCAGACTGTAGAAGGTATGTGCCTTAAGCCTTGTTAGAAGGCCTATCTGTACCTTAAGGAGAAATGATGAGCTATGATCATTGGGCTGATCTGCAGCATGAAACAATTAGTATACTTGCTTAGTATCACCACTACTCTTGTGTTTTGTTTGCAAAATCTAAACTCAAAATTTTGATACATGATCTTGCAAAATCAAAACCACCCATAGCTTTACTCTTCTCTAGTGACCAAAAAAGCTAATAAAGGAAAACGAATTTAAAGGATTTACACGGAGATGGCATTGAGAAACAGCTTTAGGTATAGCTTTAGGAATCACAAGGTTATCAGTATTCCTGCTGTCCTCCAGGTTCTCACTGCAGTACAGTACAGGCTTTAGAGACTGTTCTTTCCTTTTGAGCAGTGGCTCTTAGTGTAGTTTTCTCTGTTGCATGGTAAAATATTCCCAACATGCGTCCTGAATTGCACTGAGGAATGAGGATAAAAGACAATGTTTGATTTATTAATTTCTAGTGGATTAGAACTACAAATGTTTGCTATGTTTTTAATTTGAGAAGTAGAGAGAATCACAGCAGCTTTTAATTATGCATTTTGTGTAATGCAGCCCTGAATAGAGCAGAGCAAAATTAAAATTGTGGATCAAATGCTAAATCTGAGTAGTGACTGAAGTGAGCTGTAGTGTAATGCTAATGGTTTTGCATCTTCCTGGCATTATGTCAATAAAAGCTGTAATCACATTAAAGAGAGAGCCCATTAGCTTATTCTCTTCGGCAGCAGGCACCATAGCAACATATTGTGAGCCTTGAAATAACTTGAAATTTCTTTCAAAAGCATGAGCTAAGAAGGGTGTGGTATTAAACATCACAATAAAAAAACCCCTAAACCTAGGACAGCCTTCTCTGGATCTTCTTAATTAAGCCTCTGTTAGCTTCCATTTCATTTAAGAACTTGAATTTCTGCTCATTGCCTGATTTAGGTAATTTTAGTGAGAATCTGTGACAGTTTTATGAGACAAAGTGATTTTTACACTGACTGTACCTCAAAAATTACCTTTCACATGATTTGAACTAAAGGGCAGGGACCTTCTCAGTCACATTTACTGAATGATTTTTCTGCCAACCTGTTCCAGCATGTAGCATTGCTTTTATGTTATTATATGTGCATAGAAAAACTGCAGTCGTGTTGACCAACCTTCCCTTGATGTCCATTTAGCATTCCCTTCAGAATTTGCCACAGACTTAACAGATGTTTGTTCATAAACCAAACCAAACCAAACCAACAACAAAACATGCTTTTCTTCAGTCAGATTGATCCACAAAAGTTAGGTCTTAAGTCTAGCTATGCTGGACAAATATTCTTTTAACTCCTTTGAAGATGACAGAATTGTTCACAGTTTATACTAGCATGAATCAGAGGAGAGAGCCAAATTCTGGCCTTGGATGCTCACACATACTTCTTGTCCACTTCAGTAGAGACTGCAGGTTTTTATGCGTGATGCCAAATTTGACCACTGTATCTTTAGCCCTTTCTCTGCTGGCTCAGCTCATCAGCAGCTGACTTTCTCTATCTCCCACCACAGGCTGCTTGTCATGGCTCGTACAAGCTGTTTTTCCTCTCCAGCTTGTGCTCTTAGATACAGTCTATGCTTTGTTGGCGTCTCTATTTCTTTTCAGGTCTCAGCTGAAAACATTCCTTTTACCTGTGCCTCTTAATTTCTCCCTCTGCTGTTATTTACAATATCAGTGTAACACTAGAATATAAGTCTGTGCAGCATTTTAGGATACAGCTTGTTTGAAAGATGCTATACTAAATAAAACTGTATTTTATGTCTGCACAGAGAACTATATTGCGGGTATCCCCCTAACATATCTATAAATCATTCACCACATAAGTGACTGATTCCGTTTGATACCAATTTTTGTTTCAGTTACTGGTTTTGTAGGATGTTTTATTTCTGTTGCATCACAAATAGTAAATTACCAGAAAAAAAATGGATATTTGAAACTAATCCTAGTTACAGCAAGGGACCAACTGCTGTAGGGAGACCATTCCCTCAATATCATGTTTAGGCATTCTCACTAACTTGCTTTATCCACAGGAAGGAAATAGGCTTGTTTAGCCATGTTTGGTGAAATTCCTCTTCAGATAAAGAGCAGAAGAAAGAGTCGGCAGCAAGGAACGGGGAAGGTCTGATCCAGTATACATTTACACACATGTGTGGCCTCTGAATACAACTGGACTGGTTTACCCCAGAAATATTCATGAAGACAGAGCAAGGTTCTGCTGTGGCTTAACTTTTTGATTATCTGAAACTTTTCAGTCATTTGCATACATCTAAAAATTAATTGAGGTGCAGAACAAAAGACAAGATCCATTGTTTTAAATTAAATACACAGTGTTTAACATGTTACGTGAAGTCTTAATTTTCTTTTTGTACTTGTGGAGAAATCTTATCTTGCTTATCTAAACCAAAAGAAATGTCATGCTTAACAAGCAAGTTATTAATTTTAAAAATAAATAAAGAAATGCTAGGGGAGGAAATTTTATCCAGTTCAGCTAGATCACAAGAATTTATTTTGAGGTTTTGTAAGTATTTACTATTTAATAAAGAATTGAGATTGTTAGAAAAAAAACCTTATAAAACAATACACCCTGATACATAATAGGTCATAAAATTCTTCAAAGTACTACACACTTCATAATTCTGCAATTTGTTTGTCAACCGGTTTTGGAGTATTTAAATGGAACACTGAGAGTAAAATTATTTTCTGCCCACCACATGCCATAATTATCTCCATCAAATAAGAACCATCATGGCAATGAAAAAAATACCAAGTCTGGGTAAGATCTCTAACTAGTATCACTTATATCACCTTTATGGACCAAACCTTTTCACTAACATTTCGGTTCAGAAGATCTGTCCTAGGGCTTGCAAAGGCAAAAAAAAAAAAATTATTAAAGGAAAAGAAGTCGGAGGAATTTACAAAAAGCATATATAAGTGCAGCTGTGTTCTTGCTTTCTATTGACATACGCACAAAATGCAAGCACTGCTTATGAATCATGAGTGTGCACCACTGAAATAATGGATA
Organism: Chroicocephalus ridibundus; assembly: GCF_963924245.1. Classification (NCBI taxonomy): domain Eukaryota; kingdom Metazoa; phylum Chordata; class Aves; order Charadriiformes; family Laridae; genus Chroicocephalus; species Chroicocephalus ridibundus. The sequence goes on from NC_086316.1 coordinate 51,148,915, forward strand.
TCAAGGGTCACAGGATATCATTGGACATCAAAGGGATCTCATCTTGGACTGCAAAAGAAAGGGGTGAATTTGCTTTGTATGCATATGTATAACTGGTGACCACCACATACGCACCGGACAAAATGTATTCATGTGAGTTCAAACTTTAGATGCGTTTTCAAAAACACATTTCCAACATTTCAGATTTCTAACCCACTCTCAGACCTACTAAATACCTACAATCAATAGAAAGGAGAGCTCCTGCTGCACCTCTTCTCTGCACATTTGTATAGTGTCTTTGTAGTTCTTGTGCTGTCATTGCCTTTACATATGTTATGTGGGTCACTAGTGAATGATAAGAAAAGCAGCATGTCCTTTCTATCCCCACAAACTTGTGGCCAATAAAACTGACAAATGCTAGAGCAGATTCTCTCATGTTCCCTCATTTTGCCAGTAGATTGCTACTTCCATTCTCTTTTCAAAATGTTAAATTTTTAACTACTGTGTCATTTGGCACACAACCTTTCTAATGGTAAGGATTTCAGGTGGCGTTTATGATTGCCACTCTATTTCCACACTAGGTCTTGGTGTGTATGCATGAGAGCCAATACCAAGAGATTTCATTCCTATTGCATTGCTAAGCAGTCCAGATTCCTACACTACTACCAAGTTCTCTGTATAGATACTGTAAGTATTGCGTGATTTTGTGAGAATTTTTTGTAAAATGTTTGCAAGAAGTTGCATTGTTTCTTAATTATTGCATGATTTGAGGTGGCTGCCTGTGTAAGGACAATGTTTCATTGCTTGAAATTAGGATTTATTTTTTATTTATCTGTCTATTGTGAATAATAACAGCAGAAACAATACGCTTGGATGCCTCATTTTATCAGCATCTGATAACATTTGGACATCTGAATGGAGTGTTAATGGTGAAAGATATAATTTTGGGTAGATAAGCTTATTCCAAATTAATTTTAACTTGCATCATAGATATATAGTGATGTTAAAAAACTCCAGTCCTTAATAATACACTTTGCTAGTCTATGTTATTGACAATATAATAAGAATTAAAGAAACACACAGAAAAAGAAGAGGCTGCAATACAGTAAAAACTCTGTATTGTTTTATCAGTGAATAATGGGGTGTAAGAGGGCACTGGAGTTCATTAATGTCGTTAGCATTTTTCCTTGTTAATACCCAGCCTCAGTGTGTGAAGTACACAGAAATCTAATCTCCGTGTTTCCAGCAGTCATGTCTTTTCCTAAATGTTGTCTGTATTTTATATCTGCATTTAGAAATTAACTGACTGGGGACTCAGTTGCATAAGCATAACCCACCTGAACAGTTTTATGTCAGCAGGTAGTTCCCCTGGCTGCTTGTCTAAGTCAAGCTAAAATAATTGCAAATATGCAAGACTAAAATTTTGAATTTTGTGTATGGGTTCTTTTAAATAAAAGAGAAAAAGAAGTGGATGTGTTAAGCACTGTGGTTCAGACAAAGTCATTGCTCTATACTCCCAGCAGTTTCTAAGCAGTTTTTGGACAAGTGCTGTAAGTGGATTTATTCCTAGAAAAATTTATAAAATGGAGTGAAACAGAAATTCTAGAAAAGTGTCCTATCCCTCTCCTTATCCTTCTCTCCCTTTTGCTCTTATTCTCCCTCTTTTTCTTTTGCTTCCCCCTCCTCCTCTGTCCCTCCCTGCCTCCTTTCCCCCCTCTCCTTTTCTTTCCCTTTATCTCTCTTCTCCTTCTTTCTCTCTCTCTTTTTCTTTCTCTCCTCCCAACAGGTAAAACACCAGCAGTCATGCACTGTAGATTCATAAAAGGTGGGAATACTTCTAGCTCTCTGGCAGGTAGAAGACATTGTTACGGGCTGAATACACTTATATCTGAATAAATTCCCAGGGAGGCTGAGAACCACTGACATGGTAGGTATGTAAAACCATGTAACTGACATCAAGGCCTGTTGCACTTGTGTAGCCTTATTGAATCAGTGGAGCGCTCCGTCCCCAGTGACGCAGATGTCACCAGCATCTGCATTCCTGACAAGCAGCTACACCTGAGGTTCAGGGGACACTTACGTACTTCTGCCGAGCCCCGCGTCACTGAGGCTTCATCACAGGCTTTGAAAAGTATGTTTTCAAAACTAAAACAACAGCTTATATATGCTGATTGGGTGTAGTGGAAGGATTCATTAGATTGCACATAGTTTGTTCATCTGTGGTGCCTCTTTAAGTGTAATAAGTGTTATGCTTGGACTCCAAATGAGATTGGTTCTCCTGATGATAATACCATATAGACAGTAAATAATTTTAAAATACCCGAAGTGGATTTTGACCATCTTATATTTTCTCTGAAGTTTCTTTTGAACGTGACATTTTCCATCCCCTTTTATTTGTTCCTTCTTTTGTCAGTTACTGTGGTCTTGTCTGAAAGTCCTGTATGGCACAGGAGAGGAGAAGGACGGCTTTTCTTACTCCAGTTCAAATGTAATAGCAGTCAAGTCACACACAACACAAAATCCAAGACAGATAAATGAAGTGACAGAAGAGCACCGTAAGAAGCCATTGTATATCCCACAAAAAACCACTGACACATTCAGATATACTGAAGCCCAAGAAACTTTTTTTTATAATTCTTTCAGGGAATTCTGCCTCACCATCTTTGACTAGAGAGCTTTTACCTGGGCGGTAGCAGGGTGATGATCAAAGAACTTTAAATAATAGGTAGAGTTCTCTAGGAAAATTAGACAAAAATGCATGAAATGTGAGTGTGTGCATGTGTGTGTAATTATTTTAAAGCTGGACACTGTTGACTTGGTGCATTGCTCTTTGATCCTGAGGCTGACCTAACACTATGCCTTGCAGTACATGCCTGTATTCCTTGATCCCTGGCTAATACATGGGCTTCTTGTGGTGAGTCTGAAATTCCACTGCAGCGTTTGAGTGGAGAAACTCTTGTGGTTTATGGCATCATCACTACCTTGAGATGGAAATGGGGCTTTATGGAAATCAATCTTCCTTAGAGGGCTCTGTACAATACAAAGTGCTTAAAAAATACTAAGTGAATGCTGCTTTTACTGTTCTGGCATCGGCCCAGCGCGTGCTCGCTTATGGATGGTTATACTATAGGTGGGTGTTCTGCAGCCACAGCTCTCACCGCACTGGTTGAAAAATAGGAAAAAGAGGTGGGTGAATGGTTGCAGAGGGAGTAGGCTATTGCTTTATCCTCTCTCCTAATTCTCACACATAGTTTTTACTGCTTCTTTCCAAACCTCACCTGTCCTGCTGTTGTGAAAACGCAGCTTCATTTTTTGTCTCCCTGTGTTATTTTTCCCTCTTAAAACTGCACTTAAGGAAGAACAAAGCCTGGCCTTAACCTAATTTTACTACATCTTGTGTCAAAGGTTGTTCATAAGTCACGTAGTACCAATAGTGCCTTCTTTGTGTGAGTGTAAATTCAATGTTTTTTACTCCCTCAGATCAGTAAAAAGGCAGGTGTGAGCCACTGCATTGCTGCATGTTCTGACCTACTGCTGCTGCTGTTTGCTGTGTCCTTGCTGCTGTGTGTGCGCCACAATATAATTGTTTAAACATGCTCACACTGCTGTGATGTTCCTATGGTGAATCCTACATAGTAATTTGATTTGATTAATGGATTTTAGAAGGTGTGGTCCCCTCCTTCAAGCTCATGTGGATTGAGACCACCATGTTGTAGGTAACCTTGCCTGTTTAGCTCCACCAAATTGAATTAATTACTCTGTAGTTCACTTAGGAAAAAATGTAGAAAACAATTCCAGAACGTTGCATTTCTAATGACTTGGCAGCAATCACTTCTTGCTAAGAGGACTGCAAGACATACAGGTATGTTTTAAATAACTTATAAATGATAACTCCATTTACTGTGAGTTTTACTGATCCCTCTAGAGGTCTGGCTTTACTGTCCTATGTGGGAAAAATTGACATTGTCTTGCATTCTTCAGTCTTCAAGATTGCAGGAATATGGTCTTCTGTCTATAAAAGATCTTCTGTGTTATTATCATGATTGATCCAAGCGCAGCTGGTCTGTCTGTGAACAATGAAACCAAGAGTTTTACTTCCTTCATGAAACTGTTTTAAACAGTTTCATTTCAGACATTGCCATCGCTGGTGAACATCTGAGAGAGTCTGTGATTGCGAAGAGATTCTCTTGGTTCTTTCTTTTGTACACCATGATACTTTCCCTTCACTCCATAGTGTTACTCACAGGACATTTGGCCCCATATGAGCGTTTACGTTTGTATGCAGGTTGCTATCCAGACTATTCCTTGTTTTATTTTAAAATAGACATTTATGATTAATTTAGGGTCTGAACTGTAATCTGTTAAATTTCTGGGTTTTAGAATGCATATTCAGGATTACATTTCCACATAAGATAGGTATACATATAGGTAAAAAAGATCATTCATTTTATTTTAATAATTTATTTCAGCCTCTCAGTAGAGTGCAATAAATAAATAGGGTATAAAATATTTGCATCAGCGTGGCTGTGGCCTGAGGAGTTTCATACACCACCATAACCTTGTCATCTTTTGTTTTTGATATACAAAATCAAAACCAAGAGGCTTGTAATCCTCCATATATTGATTTTTTATTATTAAAAAGTGGAAGTTGAAAGGCAGCTCTAAACCTGCTTAATCAGCCATACTTGGACCAACTTTGGATGCCATTTCTAAGAGCTGGAGATGTGCCAAAGACATTAAAAGTTACTTTTTGCATGCATTTTGCCAAGCTATTCTTACTGCTCTCCTTTTATGAAAATAATTCATTTTATTTGCTTTGCAACAAATATTTGTATTCAGGGGAGTCTCTTCTGTATTAAGTGGTCTGTCCCCTGGGGTAAGAGGGTGGCTTGTAAAGTTATCAAAAGAAACTTGTAAATATGAGCTCTGTTATTTCCTTCAGAGTTTGCTGCACTACAAGTAATTTAATGACAGTTTATTGGTGTCCATTTGGGGAAGTGGGATTGGTATTTTTATTTGAGAATTATTTCACTGGGGAACCTCTGAACATAATAAGCATGAATGAAACAATCACAACATAGTATAATAAAGGTCATTCTCTGAGAGGATGAACTAGAAAAGGTGTTCATTGACTGATCGTAGCTTACCTGTCCAAATATCGTAGAAGTGAATCCTCATGGCTATGTCCCACTGTCCTCCACTGAGAAAGGGAGTGTGAACGTTACTGCAGCTCTCTGGATAGGCTCTTTCTAAGTCTCTCTTTTCTTTTCAATTGTCCTGCAGCTCAGTTCATTTAAAACCTTACTGCAGGACAGAGTTGTTTGCATGTTCGCAAAGGCAGGTCAAGTTCACAATAAACTGTTCGAGCTTACATACATAGCAGTGCTCCAATGCCTTCAGCCTTTCAAAGTCTGGAGCGTTTTTCATTACAACATCATCATGAAGTAAGGAGAAATGTCGATTTTAAAGACAAGGATCTGAGTCATGGAAGGACCATGGTTTGTCCAGAATACACAAGAAGTGGCTGGCACGTCTAGGATTAAAGCTTCAGTTTCCTCCAGGTTGCCCACCTCCACCTCTTTCTCTGAGAATACCATATAAAAAGGCATTAAAAATGCGAAACAATTCATTTTCTTTTCAAATGACAAATGTTTGTAGTTTATGAGATTTCTGTTTGATGTTTTAGGTCCTTCTTTAAACCTGAAGTGTAGGTATAGTTCGATCACTCAGTTGGAATTTCCAGGCTTTTAGGTCATTTGCACCTTTAGTTCAAACAGTAAGTCTGTAGGTGCAAACTGATGCAAAATAATAAAGATTTTTTGCACATGAATAAAGGTAACTTATGTGCTCATGTCCATCATACCATACCAGGCCGTTTGAATGGAAGAATGGGAGGGATAGCACAGGCCTCAACATGGCTCAACTTTGAAGAATTTACTCAAGCGGAAGTTCCATTAAGTTTGAAGAAAGGAAATTTTGCCTAAATAGAGGGTTAGGCCAGTAAATGGCTCTTCTAGCATTTAGCATTCTCTTGCTTATTCTTCTGTCCAGTCCATACTGTGGATGTGCATCATATCTTCCAGTGTCCTCCTCAACATGAATTGCTCATGAAAAATGTGTTTCTGTTCTTTCTCTACTGAAGGTACAGGACAGCTGAAAATAGTAGCTAAAGTTCCACAGTATATGAAATTCTCTGTAAATGATGAATAATTGATACACAAAAATAACGTTCACATTCCTCTTCAGGATTTCCTTTTGTAAGTAATGTTGTGACTGTCTTGTTAACACCATGTGCATTTTAATTTTTATAGTGTTTTCTTGCTTACCTCAACCTTTACCACCTGCTGATCTATGTCCATACAAAGTATTACTTAGGTTTTTGAATCAGTTTTAGATCAAAGGTATATACTTTCATTTAAATGTAAAAGATCTCAGGCAAAGCTGAATAATACCTATGTAAATAATATTGCTTAATGAATAGAGTTCTCTGCAAGTAACTTGGTATCTCTAGAGATTGTTCGAAGAAAGCTGATGAAACCCAAAATGTGCAAAAGCAAAAATTGCACAGTGTATGGAATTTTTTTAAAGATCCTGACTGGCATGAATAACTATGTTTCTCCTATCAGCTTTCTTAGCTGTCACCTAATTTCATTCTGTTATTTTGCCAGGGTTTCTCGTAAAAATTGTTCAGTTAAACCAGTCTCACAGTTTTGCCCAGAAGCAGCCAGCGCTGTTTCCCTGCCCTTAAAGGTTAATGTTGCATTTAGGGCCCACGCTCAAGCATAGAAAACAGGTATTAATCCTTACGTTCATCCGGTGGGACTGCCAACTTACCTGTTACAAGTGTGTAACACTTGACTCTGTCTTGCAGAGTTTCTCTGCTGTTAGCAAAGGTCAGAGGCCAAAGAACCTCCAAACTCAAAGAGAAAGATTAGTAATTTAGAAATGCATTTTTCCAAATAATATTGTACATGGCAATGACAGTGTTCTGTCTCACCTAAAACATTTGATACCCTCTGTTGCCTAGCACTTTACCATCAGCCACACTGGTTTTACTTTTCCTTCAGCATAGAAAGAAAATAACATGCTTAGAGGGAGGGTGGAGGGTTACTGCAGCACTTCCATTTATTTCTGCAGTGGATACCCTGCTGAAAGTTGCATTGACTGAACACAGGACAGACACAAAGATCAATCCTAGTGGGACCAAAACCCTTGAGGTAGTGCTTACTCAAAATCGATCAGTCTTTTCAGTTATCCCTGGCAGTGATGGCTGTTACATTTTCTTACCATTCACTACAGCTTTTTCTTCCAACCTATACTTGAGAGTACGGTCAGAGGTGCTGTCCTCATCCATGTTCCATTCAAACCACTTTTATTTTCAGTAATATCAGTAATTTTGTTATACCTTCATCTGTCCGTTCTTTCTGGATATGACACTGTCATAATCCAACAAAATAAATGTACACTTCACTATGATAAAAAGATTTTCAGTGTTGGTATAACCTGCTGAATTGCAGTAAATAATCACCAGGTTTTGAAGAATTCTGACATTTCCTTTTTCTTGTACAGCGACTTAAGCAGTCTTATATTGCTACCCTTCAGGAATCATAATTCTGCTCCAATTTGCATGTTGTCCTCCTCACTTCATTTTTTTGTACCGCACCGGTCATAAGCTGGTGCTGAACATGTTTTAGGATGTGTATAAAATGGGAAGGTTAGCTGAACAAGGAGATGTGTAAAATATAAGGCAAAATCAAATACGTTTTAAATATGCAAATATGTAACATTATCATATCAATGCCGATATGATTTGTGAACGTATCGTGTATAGGTGTATAAAGTGTGTTCCCAAAGCTGATAAAATGCATTACTGTGTAACCTCATTGCAGGATGCGGCGTTGGCATACCCATTGTTATGCATTGGTTTTCCTGCAAGCCGCGCAGCAGGCAGTTTCATCTAAGTAGCTAAAAGAGCATCTCACCCCACAAATCATCCGTTTGCCTGGCAAACAGGGAAATATCCTTGTTCTAAGAGTTAAATGTCAAGTCTGAAGGAGAGTGAGAGGATTCGGTTTCTGCTCAGGCCAGCGGTGAGAGGAGGTTCACCAGCTGGGGCTGCACCCAGCTTGAGGAAATGAAATTTGTAGCCTGAGTCACAATACGAAGCACACTTGTTAGTAACTTTTTGCAATTAACATGATAGCCAGCAATCCAAAACCAGTGGATTGGATTCCTTCTGGTTCCTTCTCTGGCCTTCTCTGACTCAAGAAGGGACTTTCCCAGGACGGAGGGGAAATGCAGTGTCTCCATTGTATTGTTTGCAAAGGACTATGATTCCTAGCGTTATCAATCAGTCAGCTTTCCAAGACAAATATACGAAGAAGCATTGCTTAAAAAGCAGCTGATGTTTTAATGTTCTTTTCCATAGACTTATTTTGCCTCTGAGCACTGCCTACATATATGCTTCTTGTTAAAGTCATTCAGCTGTCTTTGGTGAAAGACGGAATCAAGGTCAATAACCAGTCAACTTTCTTTCTCAAAGCAGGACATATCTGATCTCGGTAATGTCCTACCAGTAGAGTACTCTTAACTGTGACTTGAAATTGCATCAGAAAATGGAATATACCAGGAAGCTGGTATTTGGCAATTCTGCTTTCCTCTCCTGAGGTAGAACTACCTCGATCCATAGAGGGTGAATTGAACTCAGAATTTTTTCTCTACCTCTGTTGAACTCTAATTACACCAAAGAGGTGACTCAAAGTGCAGGCACTGTGGAAAACAGTAGGCAGTGTGCTAATTTAATTTTTTATTTGTTTTTTAATCGATAGATTGACTTAGGTGCTGCCTGCCAGACTCTGCCCTGGCTTGGGCACTGGGCAGTCCTGTTAGAGGCACTAGGACTGGTCAGGGCAGACATGATCCAAATTATTAATCTTCTTTGATATTGCTCTGAAATGCATCCACTGAATTAGCACTGCCTGTGGTTTTATGGATGCTACTTTTGTTCCAACTTGTGTTTGGATTTCTCAGCTAAAAAAAAAAAATAATCCTATGTGGCTGTGGTCTTAAGAGAAATTGTGGAATTCGGCACAGCTCTGAATATGAGAATGTTTGGAAAAATATCACTGGCTCATCTATCAACTGTTAAATTAGCAGAATAGTTCTCAGGAGGTGATCATGGAGTTAGTACTATTGTAGCTTTCTATATTTCCTCTGTTTTACCGCCCTTAGGCTTACCACTTCGGAGCCTTCTTCCACCACATTGTGTCCCATCCACTTCTAAATATATCTTCTAAAACATTCAATATGTGTTTACTAATTGTGATCAGGCTAAAATTCAAGTGCTGTGCTTGTGGGACTTTTTTTTTATCAGAAGCCGTATTTAAGTGATGACACACAGTAATTTGTTCATTCTTCTGTCAGTGTAATTTACAAGGCAACGACAGATAAACATAGCTATACAAGATTCATTTACAGTGACACAATGGCAGATACACAGAGCAGAACCCTGCCTATGAGATAAAGTGGACTGAGTGACTTATGCAGTAATTAGGGGATAATTGTCATTAACCTCGCAAACAGTAGTTTACCCATATTGTTTAAAAGGCTCCAGGATGCATAATGACAAGGTAATCTGTCAAAGCGCTAGGGGGAAATATTAATAAGATTTGTGCAAGCCTGGATAGAAAATATGCAGAAAGCGGCCACATTAAGCTAATTGGTGGATGAATATACACTTGTAAAAGTGCTTCTAATGGCACGTTTGCTGCTCTCCAAATGACTACTGTTAATGTGGAGAAGTGGGCTGCCTAGAAAGTCAGGACTGCTGGGACAAGAGGGTATTAAGACATGCAGGCACAGTTATTATTACTTTGTACACTGTAATATAATTTCCCCCACTTTCTTTTGCATTTCAGTGCCTCTAATATGTGCAAACAGATAGTTTACTTAATGTACCACAGCATTTTTTTATTCCAGTGACCCTTGCCTTTTTGGTGTCACTTCTGCACCCTGCTGCCTCCCTTTTGCATCACGTTGCCCTCTGTGACAAACCTGGGGGGGTTTGGTGTAAGTTTTTTAGGTAAACAATCAAAGGAAAGGCCTCATTAAGATCGTGTTGTATATATTGCGAGCAATAATGCATGGTCCCCTAATGAATACTAAAGATGGAAATCAATCTCCCAGTTTCGCTGCCATTCATATACCCAGCATATAGTACAGCTGAATCCCCTTACTGAGGCACAGTTTGGGTTCAATCAGAAAACCAAGCCTGTAATGAAATCCAGTTTATGAGTATAACTTATTGACACTTTTACTCCAGTGTTTTTGTCCTTGGGCAACTTCTTAATTCTTTACAGTGCCACTGGTTTGGCAAATTTCTTACTGACTTCTTTGGAAGTTTTACTTACAAGCCTGGGAAGACTCAGCTTTTTTTGCTTACATTTTCCAGTTAGGATTATGGCTTTAGTCAGTTTAGATTTAAAGTGAGAAAAAGACCATCTGATAATCTGATTTGACTTGACTGTTAGATGTCTTGCCCTGCTTTTGGTGCAGTCCATGTTAGGTTGAGCAAGGATGTCAGACATGATTTGCTTGTATTACCACATTGTGTATTGGGGAAGGTCTTGGCTGAAGAGAGCCTGGCTGTCTCTCGTGGCTGTGTGTATTGCAAACACAGTACCTTATCGGTGCTCACTGTGAGTATTTCCTGTTTCTCATAAAAATTATGTGTCATTCTTTCAGTGTTGGTGAAACTGAGGCTCAGAAAGAAAGGCTTAAGTAGCTTACTAAATTTACTGAAAGAATACCACAGCATAGAAAATGTAACTTTACTTCTCGGTGAGTTACGCAGCACTGACGCCAAACAGTAAAACCACAAGTAATTTCAGGGACTGGTAGAATCAGGGCAAATTTTCTTACATGGCATACCAAAATGGGCAACTATATATGCAAAAATTGGTGAAAATTAGTATGAAGATCATTCATTGCTATGGTTATGTACATGCTGCGCATTTCCTACCCACTTACATGCAAAATTGTGTTGTACAGTTAATTTATAGCTGGAATTATTTCAGTGGTTTGCCATGTTTGTGTCTCTGTTTACATCCTATCCTGGAAAGCCCCCATGGCACCTCATGCAGTCTAAGATGTTTGCCTTCATATGCTGTGTGCTTGGTGGTTTGATTGCCCCTAGGAGCCATGTCTGCCTAAGGGCAAACACTCTGTTACTTCCCACAAGTTAGTGGCAAAGCTTCTTCAGAGACATTTCAATGAATTTTCCACTCTCTCAAGTTGTAGAGAAGCAAAGGTATCGAAATACTCCTCTATATGTGGGAGTCTAAGGTTGTGGGTCTCAAAGATGTTTAAGGAATTAAAATACCTAATTTCTATAAAATCTTGATATTCTACCGTTTGATGAGTGTGAGGAAAAGATGCCTAACCTTCAGTGTGCATTAAAAATGTTTTTGTGACCAGATACCATAAAGCCTGTGGTTACTCCATGTTAACTCCTCATTTAGGAAAGTCTTTAGAAATCTTTTGAAAGTCTCAAATAGAACTGATGGTGAAGGGAATAAATATTTGCATTTGAAAATTTGTGCAGTTCTTGGGGGGAGAGGGCAAAATACTTGGGAAGTGGCACTGCTATTTCAAAACAAATGCCAGATAATGAGATAATGACAACTGCTGAAAGATGACTTTGGATCTTCTTAAATCTCCTGAGTCAATATACATCCATGCTAACAGGAGTTCCGTGGTTATCAATTAGTGAGAAATTTTGCCATTTAATAGTTGTCACCAACATGACAGCTGAAAATCAAAGCAAGTTTTTTTGACATCATAGGAGTTATACCACTGTAAAACTAGTAAATGCAAGAAGAGTATCAGGCTCTGGCTGTGCTGAGATTCTTTTCCTCCAAGTGTGGACAGAGGTTTACTGTGAAAAAAACTTGTTGGGCACCCGGTTGTAAAGAGGCTTGATGTAGTTGCTGTGATTGAATAAAGCTCAAACTGCTGTCATTAAACACATTGTAACCCCACAGTGTTCTGTCAGTTTTAAAAATAAAAATGCTCTATGCAGTGTTATTCAGAAAAAAATAAGAAAAAATCATCGTCTTGTGAATTATACATTCTTATCTGGTCCGTAATCAAGAGCATTCCATAACAAAGTGAATATTTTATCAAAAGTCAAACAATATGTTTTAAAAATCAGAAGAAGCATTTAAAACTAGTGCCCCTGCATCCTAATAGTTTTACTGGAGGTGCAGGGGTGAATACACATTCATGAAGGGCAGGGAAGAAGTAAAATTATCGTTTCTTTTCTGAAAACAGTAAGAGACTCTCTCCCCTACCCCAAGTTCACACGGATGCTTTATAGTTGACATTTGACAGTGTCATCATCTTTCAGGGCAATGCTTTCAAATGTATTTAAAGGTTGGTGAACCTGAAAAATGAAGAGGCGTTCTGCAATTGGGGTGCCCTATGCGGAAGTTCAGTCCCTGGAAGGAGTCGTGCAACTCCTGAAAGGAGTCATCCAGTATTTTCATACCCCTCCCTGCAAGATAGTCCAGAACGAGTGCTCCAGCAGGTTGCTTGTGCAGGGGTCTGTGCTGCTGGCATACGGCTTTGGGATGAGATGTAAAACAGAGGACCTGCATACTTTTGGTCAGTAAAGACCCTGTAGGCCATTTAGCAAGAGCGTGGGTGGTTAACGGCAGTGTCCTGGCTGGGTTTCAGCTGCGGTTATTGCATTCCACCTCCTTACGTTCCATCTGCAGTTTCAGCAGGACATGGTGTTCCTCACTTTCACTCTGAAACCGTTGAGCAGCGCTCCTGTGCATCGTTACACAGCCGCTGTGCTCTACCATGGTGGTATGCCCCTGATATATATTCAAACAGATTTGGCTCCACATCATGTTTCAGGGCTAAGTTATGTCAAAATTACTTTCCAACCTGGTCAGTGGAATTACTCTGGATTTAAAGTGCAATTGCTACGGATCTAAAGTGTAGCCAGATTTGACCCGCTGTCTACATTATCAGTTAGTAAAGCTCACAAAGGTCTTTGGGAGTCCTTTTGGTCAAAATGCAAAGATCTTTGCTGCTGAACACATAAGGAGAGACCTGGAGTTTAAGGAGTAACCAGGGCAAGTACTGTTACAAACCTGGCAAAAAAAGTAAATATATATAAGCATGCATATAACTAAATAAAATCTCCAGCATGTTACTTTTCATTTGAATATATACTGCCAGTGTTGTTCTCAGTGATACTTTGGGGAAAGACATGCTGCTTCTCTTCCCCTGCGGTAACATACTGGTATCCTCACGCATACCCTGTGTCTTTGGGGCAAAGAAAACAATGGGTAAAAGAAAGGGGGTGTCAGAAAGGAAGAAGATCCATTGCTTTTGATTTTTCTAGCGGAGTGGAGGCTGCAGTGAAGCCAAAAGGTAAAGATTTCCGTTATTGACTGAGAACTCGGTAGTGCTGTGCTGCGTTTGTTACTGCTGCAAGAGTGTAACTCAAGGAAGGGACTGCTGACGCTTAAACATGAGTTTGTTTTCATATGGTTTCAGTTGGTGAAGGGGGGCTGGTGGGAGGTGGATGAGAAGTGATGGACGAGGGGGAAAAAATTTAACCATGGCTCTTTGCAGGCTGGGTGTGTTAAATCTCATATCAGTTGCACATGTACCGTCATGGTGACTAAGTACACACACCTTTTCTTCATGTTTACAGGAGCAAAGGTGGGTTGGGTTCAGCATGGTAAAAACATCTATCAGGAAAATGAGGATGTGACTGTATGTCTGAGTGTACATTTCTGTGGGAAACTAGACACAGGGCTTACTTCTGTCCTAATCTGTACTGATGTGGGTTGGTGGGCTGCTGCACACTTTTGGTAACTTCTACCCCAGGAGTAGTAGGACTACCCATAGTGTAACAGCTTGAAATTTAATTGGGAAACAGAGCGATGCTCCTGGGAAATTCAGCCAAATAAAAACAACAAACCCTAAATCATGGAAATTATGTAGGCTTTTCTTTATTAGAAACAAATGTTGATTTTTTTTTTTCTGTCTACACCCTAATTAAAACCATCCTCTGCAATTATAGTATGACCAAATGAATATCTTTCAGTCTGCTTTTCAACTCTTACAGCTGCACTCAAAATGTTTCTTTGAGATCAGCTAGGAAATGTATAGCTCTTTAAGAAGGGCTTATAGAAGAAAGATTTGTCATAAACACCAGGCTTGCTTAATTATTTAATCAAACGTGTATCAACGTAATATTTTGTAACATAGATACTTAGCTGATATGCATCAAAGGCAGTAGTTCATGGCGCATATGCAAACTTGCTAAAATATGAAGGCTAGCTATGTGTTTTTCTGTGTAACTTTGCGTGGTTCTCGGAAGTTATCACAATGGTGCCCGAAAATAATCCTTGAGTGCTTCCCAGAACATGAGGCTTGTTTAAGAAGCAATTCTAACTTTTTAAAATTTTTCTATTAATCTCAACTCTTAATCTCTCACTGTGTAGTCAGCCAGGTGTATATATACATTTTACCTATGCCAAGAAGTTAATTAGTAAGATTAAAATGGAACCACGAAATGTCTGTAGTGTGTATGTGTATGTACATACATGTGTCCGTGTGAGCGCAGACATAAAAAATTACCTGCAGGTAGTGCAGGCACAGGAGTCAACGGAGCTTCTCACAGAAAGTGAGAGTTTAAAACAACTGATTTCATAACAAAAATTCAAGGTTTACAGTGTATGTGTATAGTGTATGTTTGTGTAGACTGTCCTTATTTTCTAAATAGGCAGCTTATAAATTAGGAGGTTTTAAAGCTGAATTGAAAACTTGAAATTTGTAAAGGGTAAAGGACCTCAGGAAATGAAGACTCATCACAATCCTCCCCAGTTAAGCTCCTAAAAATTAGAGTGATCTTTGTGTCCACCTTTTGTTGTAGCCTGTTTGTGTCATCCAAGATAATGATCTTGACACCCGTAACTTTTTTTATCTGACCCAGAAGTTTAAGACGAGATGTAGCCTAACATCCTGACACATCTCTTGCTAACATATGATCAGCAAAAATCAGGAGGCAGGTTCCGGGTGATTAACCATGACATTGCTCTATAGATCTAATGTAGTATGTGTGTATGTGAATCCGTATCTATGCAAATAATAGTCAAGTGTGTGCTTAGAGTTAGAAAAAGATTCAAGATTATGTCTTGTATCCTTGGAGGTTAGTTTAATATGATTTAGAGATTAAAAGATTTTCTCCATCTGAAATGGTGAGAGAGCTACCCGCACATATAAAATAAAATAAAATAAAAATAAAAACAAGGCTGGCTGGGCAAAGAAGGACGAGCATCACAGCATGCTGTAGGGATTGGGCTTGTCTACTGCCTGTTTTAGAGCTGTAAGCGTGCACTGGTATCTCTATGCTCACTGACTTCCTTGTACACATTGTCACAGGAGGCTAGGTTTAATCAGTTGTGAGCTGAGAAAAGTAATATAAATTGGAACCTTTTGTCATGAAATATTTAAATATGGATATGATTTAATGGCTTTGGGGAGAAAATTTAACGTGAGAGATTGTAAGAAACAAGAAATCGATTACATGTAAGAAAGGACTTGAACCTCTAATCAAGTATTACCATATACGGAGAGATCCCTAGCTAGTTATAGCTTAATTCAAAGGGGATAATGGTTAGATTTTTTTGTTAATTTTAAGTTTTATCAAAAAATGACATTCCTATTTGCTCTTTATCTAGTTTTGCATAATAAAATGATTTATGGGAAACCATCACTATGTAAATATTGAAGCATATGCTACTCAATATCCATAAGTAGTGGGTTTTCTGTGAAATACAGGCATCTCTGTGATTTTTCTTTACTTTTGCTGGGGGAAAAAAGCCAAACAACTTCTTCCTGAAAATTGCCAAGATATATAGTTCAATATAACTTGTAGGAGTAGGCAAGCATCATTTAAGAGCAGCGTTCTGATGCCCTGCTGTTTCTATGACAGCGAGGGTAAGCCCGTGACAGTCACACCCTTGACTGCCAGTTCCTCTGATCAGGGGGACTTGGCGGCTGCTGAAGGTCTGGCCCTCCTCTTTGCAAATCCCGAAGCTAAATGAAACAAAGGGTGGTGGCGTCTCACTGAGAGGTGGCTTCTGTAGCCAACAGCCGTCTTCTCCCAGCGAAGCTGTGGAATAACTCCCCGCAAGCATAGTGGGAGCCCTCGCGTTGAGATGACAATGTTTGCCAGTTCTGTGCATGCAAAGAGCTGGGTGCGCTGCCGCCAGGTGAGGGACTGTGTGACACCACCTTCCACTTACATGTGGGAGTCTGTTACAGGATCTGTACCTACTCTTCTAGTGAGTTATTGTCCTGCTGGCTGTATTTAATTTTTATTTACTTAAATATCCGTTTTTGTAAAGCATCCATCTGTTACATAAGCCTGTGAATGATTTACAAATTAAAGCAAAAACAAAACAAATTACTACCAGTAGTACATTACAAAGCAGCCTGCGGCTGGCTGCAGACAGGAGTCCTAATTCAATACATGTAGGCAGTGTAAATTAGACGATGTTAGTTCCATCTTCAAACAATGCAAGTTACAATTAGAAGGAATTAATACTTGTGGCTTGGGATTAGAAATGTGTGCGTATAGATTGGGTTAGAGGTGGCAGCGATGGCCTAGAGACCAAAATCTGAACTGAGTCTGGTTTTGCAGTTCCAGGTAGGGATTACTCAAATGTAGAACAGGTATGGTTGGTGGGGAGAAGTTCTGGGAGAAGTAGGTTTAAGAAGCTCTAGGTCACACTCACAGGGAGAGTAGCCAGAGTTAGTTGGATGGGGAAAAAAAATACAGTCTTAGAGCTTTAAAATGTGAACCTGTCCTTTAATTGTTTGTGGTGTTGGTGGTTTTTTTCTCCTTCCACTTGCCCCATTTTGATGTTCTGGATGATTTCTACTATATAGCACTGACTGCCTGTAATATACTACTCCATCAGAAAGGTAGAACTGGGAGGGCCTAGAAATGAGACATGTCCACAGTGCTTAAAGGTGTTCAAAGGCGGGGACATTTCCTGACTAATGCTGCAAATCTGGACCAGTGCCTGCATCATGGTGTTTCCTTCATCACTGTGTAAATACATGCTGGACATTTTCTGCATAGAGATGGTTTCTGGGGCTTTCCATCTGTATCAGCTGGGTAAGATTTTCCATAATTTATTGCTGTGAGTGTTTCATAGTGTTGTAGCCTTTGATTGTGAATGGTCATGTGTAGAGCCTTTCTAAAGGTTTTGCAGTCGGATCTAAGGTACTGAAACATACATGGCTTTGACCTTTGTCATTAACTATGTATCCGGAGGGGTGACACAGATGAGAACTGAAATAGTAAAATGAGCTGTAACCAAATAAATATATGCTTTACTATTTGGGGCAAATTGCATTTTCCAGTACTCCAGAAAATGTGAGGGGAGAGAAGAATCAGTCCTCTGAGGACTGAAGATAAATAAACAAATAAATAAATAAGACCTGGTCTGGGGCTGGGGGTGGGGGGGAAGAAAGGTATTTGCAGGCTTCATAATCAAGCAAGAGCTAGTGGTTTTTGCAATAGTGTGTATTCCAAAGTGTTCAGATGAAGTTCTGAAGCTGAGATCCAAGATTTTAAAAAATCAGAGACAGTACGGAGGAGTATCTTACGAGGCTTTCATACTGTTTAATGCATGAGGAAGCATTGGAATAATTCTGGTTTGATGGCTTGCAACAGTGCTTGTTGGTTATAGTTACTGTGCTGGTGTTATGTCCAGCATTTGCCCAAAAGTAAAGATGCCAATAAAACGATGTATTCATTATATAAGTATTTTAATATGTTTTTATCAATACATGCTGGAATGGATTGCCTGACATTACATTGCAGAATTTTTAAGTCCTACCTTCAGGCAAATCTCATGCTTACTAGCAAAAATGAAAGTGTGAAATGCTTTTTAATGTATATTTAACAACAGATAGTCTAGTGATTACTGATGTGTATTCTCTCTGGATTTTTCCCTTGCTATCAGAAGGCAATGTTAAGAGACAACATTTTTACACATTTATGCTATCTAGATCCATCAGATGCTTACTTTTTACATATTTTTAACTGTCATTTATAACAAGACTGCAAAGAAGTCATCTCTTAAGTCTAAACCATACCAAGATTGGACACTTACAAT
The DNA here is from genome assembly GCF_963924245.1 of Chroicocephalus ridibundus. Classification (NCBI taxonomy): domain Eukaryota; kingdom Metazoa; phylum Chordata; class Aves; order Charadriiformes; family Laridae; genus Chroicocephalus; species Chroicocephalus ridibundus. The sequence goes on from NC_086316.1 coordinate 51,167,109, forward strand.
CAATTGGCAGGAACAGTCCAGTTAGTCTTAAAAACAGTGTCCGAATTTCTACCTTTTGATGCAAGTTTATAATGAAAGTGTGTTTCAGTAGTGCTATCGGAGGTGGGGTGAGGGGGAGAAAGGAGTAAGGTACAAGTATTATGTGCTATTTTTAAGACTTTTTGCCTTGCATCAAAATTTCTTGTGAGATGGCCCATGAGTGTCTTCAGTCTTACATCTGCTTATATTTAAGAAGCAAATCTATCAAATGCATTTATTTAGCTTTTTCTTAAAGTGTCACCATTTAATAGAGATTAAGGTACATTTTTCTATATTTTACAATGGAGTGCACAGCAGCAGTTCATGTTTTACGCTAATGTATGCTAAAAAGTAGCATTGTACATAGATCACTGTTGTTAAAATAAAAGTACTGAAAGCATTTTAGATCACAGATCCCTGTGGTCTACATTTTGTTTGCTCTGACATCATTAAACTCAATCTGTTTTACTGACTGTGACTCTAATTACTATGTTTGCATGGCTGGAAAGTCTGCATTTTTTGGTCGAGTTCTATTAATGCTGTTTGCATGTTGTTTTTTGAGCTTAGTGTTTCATGTTCAGGCAGCAGAGCACCTTCTGTTGAATTCAATAATTATGCAGAATCAATAAGTTTTTTCTTTGTGTTTGTCTTTGTTGTTTCTTTGATATGGCCTCTAGGACGCTGCAGGCAAGGTGCTGGACCGCTGGGCCATCATGTCCAGGGAAGAAGAGATCATTACCCTTCAGCAGTTCCTGAGATTTGGAGAAACCAAATCCATTGTGGAGCTGATGGCAATTCAAGAAAAAGAAGGGCAGGCTGTGGCTGTGCCATCTTCAAAGACAGATTCAGATATAAGGACTTTTATTGAAAGCAATAATCGCACCAGGAGCCCAAGTCTCCTTGCTCACCTGGAGAATAGCAACCCTTCCAGCATTCATCATTTTGAAAACATCCCAAATAGCCTTGCATTCCTGCTTCCATTCCAATACATAAATCCAGTCTCGGCTCCGCTGCTGGGGCTGCCTCCAAATGGCCTCCTGCTGGAACAGCCGGCAATGAGGCTCCGTGAACCAAGCCTTACAACCCAAAATGAATATAATGAGAGCAGTGAATCTGAAGTTTCCCCTACGCCTTTCAAGAATGAGCAAACATCCAGCAGGAATGCTTTGACCAGCATCACAAATGTTGAGCCTAAAACTGAGCCAGCCTGCGTCTCTCCTGTTCAGACACCTACGCCTGTCAATGATTTATCGAAAACAGAACACACTAAAAGCTCGTTCCGCATTCACAGAATGAGGAGAATGGGGTCAGCCTCCAGGAAAGGAAGAGTGTTTTGCAATGCATGCGGCAAAACGTTCTATGACAAAGGTACTCTAAAAATCCACTACAATGCCGTTCACCTGAAGATCAAGCACCGGTGCACTATTGAGGGCTGCAACATGGTCTTCAGCTCTCTCAGAAGCCGCAATCGCCACAGTGCTAACCCCAATCCCCGCCTCCACATGCCTATGCTAAGGAATAACCGCGACAAAGATCTAATTCGTGCTACATCAGGTGCTGCCACTCCGGTCATAGCAAGTACAAAATCCAACCTAACTTTAACAAGCCCTGGGCGTCCACCGATGGGGTTCACCACTCCCCCTCTAGATCCTGTACTACAGAACCCTCTTCCCAGTCAGCTGGTGTTCCCGGCTTTAAAGACTGTCCAACCTGTTCCTCCTTTTTACAGAAATTTACTTACTCCTGGAGAGATGGTGAGTCCTCCAACCTCACTCCCTACCAGTCCAATAATACCAGCAGTGAGTGGCATGGAGCAGCATCCCCCTCCTCCTTCAGAGTCATCAGTACCTTCAGTGCTGATGCCCACCCCAGAGCCTAATGCTGACCTTGCCCCCAAGAAGAAGCCAAGGAAGTCGAGTATGCCAGTTAAAATTGAAAAGGAAGTTATCGATACTGCCGATGAGTTTGATGATGAGGATGAAGAGGTGAATGACAGCAGCACGATGGTGAATGACATTGGTCATGACAATCACTGCCATTCTCAGGAGGAAATGAGCCCAGGCCTGTCTGTGAAAGACTTTTCCAAAAGTGACAGAAGCCGATGCATTTCCAGACCAGACATAAGAAGGGCAGACAGCATGACATCAGAAGACCAGGAGCACGAGAGAGACTATGAAAATGAGTCGGAGTCGTCAGAGCCTAAATTGTGTGAGGAATCCATGGAAGGCGATGATCGCCTCCATGAACCTGGTGAAAAGTCTATGATGCACAGTGACAGACCAGATGAAAACCACAATGACTCTTCCAACCAGGATGTCATTAAAGTGAAGGAAGAGTATACAGACCCTACATATGATATGTTCTACATGAGCCAATATGGACTGTACAATGGAGGCAGTGCCAGTATGGCTGCCCTTCATGAAAGTTTTGCTTCTACATTCAACTACAGCAGCCCTCAGAAGTTTTCCCCAGAAGGGGAAATGTGCTCCAGCCCAGACCCCAAGATCTGCTATGTGTGCAAGAAAAGTTTCAAGAGTTCCTACAGTGTGAAGCTTCACTACAGAAACGTTCATTTAAAAGAGATGCATGTCTGCACAGTGGCTGGCTGTAACGCTGCGTTCCCATCACGGAGAAGCAGAGACAGGTCAGTAAATATTAATTTATTTTCTACATTATTAAATGTGTTGAATTATGTAAGAATAGGCAGTTTAGGATATATGAAGAAACAGAGAGATGCACAGTAATGACAAGTGACAATTGTGTTCCCATGGCATTGAGAGAGTTTTATCACTTTAAGATTTTCATTGTTGCTTGGCATTCAGAATAGTATACTTTGTGCCATTCTCTTAAGTGACTGGCTAGATAATAAATGTCGTTATTCTTTCTGTGTGCCTGTGAACATGTGTATTGTACTTCTGTTTATAAGCTGCAGCTTTTATTACATTTATTTTCTTCTCCCTGCAGCTTTTAAAACAAGAAAAGCTGCTATTAAATATATAGTAAATTATATACAATACAAATATCTTGATGCATGCATATCAAAACATAGAACTAGGAAGGAGGGGAAGGGGTGGCTGGACGGTTGGATGAATGGATGGAGAGAGAGAACGGAAGGACTGGAATAAAAGAATGCTTTCCATCCCCATAGGATCATATAAAAGCAAACAGGAAGCATTAGAAGACTATTCTTTCCTCTCTTCAATTTTTAAAAGTAGCTGCTATTTTGTAGCGGGAACAAGTAAATATTAAGAAAATAGTTGTCTCTTTCTTTAGTAGAACTTATGCACCTTTCTATCCACTATGGTCATTTAGTCTACTTTTTCTTCTTTTCTGCATGTGGGTAACTCCTTTCCCCACTGATGGGAATTATGCACACTCAGAGAAGAGAGGCTAGACCCCTACATATTTTTAAGATCAACAAGGGTATATTCTGCTGGCCCTTCAGATGACATCATGCCCTAGCTATGCTACATCAATGCTGAAACAGTTGGGCTTAAACAGAAGCAGCTGGTCCTTAAACTCATAGGTTTGGGGTTTTTTTTAATACACTATTCTTTTTGATTCCTGAGGAAAAAGTAATATAAATGGAATTTGTCAAGGTGGTAGGATAACACAGTTATTTCATACTTGTGGATAAAAGCTCTTGCATGTGATGATGATCATATTGTCACATAACAAAATCTCTCTGGTTCATGAAGCGATGGCGAGTTGGGTCATCTCTTTTCCTTTACTTGTGTTTCATATTTTTCCATTAAGTTGTAAAAATTCAGCAGACACAAGAAGGAAATTAAACCTAGCTAAACATCTCACACACAGCTTCTTTTTTTTTTTTTCCATTTAAATTGATGTGGTTTGAAAGTGAATATATCATGTCATATAAAATGAACGCAAGTTAGTGTTGAGGATACCAAGGAGCCAAAACTCACTATTTTGATGGAGATTCCAGTCCCCAAATATGTCATGTCTTCTGTTACTATTTATGAAGTCTACTAAACAGAAAAACAGGAATACACATAAGAATACAACTTAAAAACAGCTAAGAAGGACAATCTAGAGTTTGCATTTCAGTAGGATGAAACCCCTAGACATGAAGCAGGTAAAACTAAATTAAGACTCCCTTCTTGGGGTATCCAGATAACTTTTATGAGACTTGAGTTTGACAAGGGAAGCATGTGAGTCAGTGCCATAATCTACGCTGAGTTTAGTTCCTGAAACTGCACAGGTTTTGTTAGTCAATAATTTGGCTTGTTTGGTGTTATCTCAAATGAATCATGAAAAGGTAGTCATGTACTAAGCAAAACAGCTTTGTATTCGCATGTGAAGAAAGAAGAAGCTAGCTTTAGGATTTGGAACTTTATGCAATGTATTAAATTTCATCGTGAATCCATTGATAGATCATGCTAATACTAAAGTTATCATAGTAGGGATTTATATGTTCTAAGAAAGGGATGACTGTAATGACATACATAAAATATTTCTGAGACAAGAACATTAAAAACGGGTGCATTTTGAAAATATTTCGTGAACTATGTAGGATACTCCTATAAAGCTTATTGAAAGCAAGCCATAAAATAAAAATCTGATTCAGGAACTTAAAATGCAGGCTGCATATTTAAAGATAAAATTATTATTTATGTGTCATTTTGAGTTGTGTAAGGTACAAGACTAAGTTTTTATATAATGCAACTAGCAACATTCAGAATATGTTTCGGTTATGTGTTGCACTTGGAATAAAATAAATGTGTAGGCATATTATATCATTTAATTGAAAAGATCTAAGAATGGTTATACACTTCAAAAAATTCAAAGGTGTGGTACGGTTTCTGTGCCCATTCAGGCTTCATGGTTTTGTAAGTTCATTAGACTCCTGGTTTGCAACAGTTGCCTGGAAATGCCTTGAAAGAACCAAGTAACACTCTCATGGTTCTTGATAATTCTTTCAGATACTTGATCAAGAAACATCTTTAAAACTTCCCTGGGCTATCCATTCTTATCCAGAAGTGCAATGTATAGCAATTTGCAGAAGTGAAAGCATATGTACAGCATATAAAACAAAGTGGATGAAATATTGAAGTAAACATTTTAAGCATTATTTTCTAATATTTCCTCAAAAGAAAAAAAGTTTTTTAAAAATAAAGTTAGGAAGTAGAAGTTTTTTGGTGGGTTGCTTTGGTTTTTATTGCAAACTGTTTAATTGCCCTAAAGATTTTTCCATTCAGATTTTTATTTTTTGATGGTATTCATTTTGGATATACACATTTATTTTAGAGAGAGTCATTACCTAAGTATACAATTTCGAGCTTTTCAGATTATGGAGAGCACCTCAAAGATAACTGGGTAGCTGAATTAATAGCATTGTAAAGTGAGAACTTCTTCCAGCCACTTAAATCAATTTCACTTACAAGCTCAGAAGCATTTTGCTATTAATTGCTGTAGGAGAAATAAAAAATAGCTAGCTAAAGCACACAATAATAATTCCTGGATAATATTTGTCATGTAATGGTGTTCCATTTTGGACACATTATAAAAAGTCTGTGTGATTTGCTTGTGTTGTGAATCACACTAGCTAGAGAAGCTTAGAATTTCCTTGCTTTGAAAATGAAAATTAAATAATTTTTTCAGTACTAGCTTCTTAATGAAATTAGAAATCTAGCTATCCCATAGCTTATAGAATCTTATGATGTTATTATCTTTATTTTTAGTCATTTTATTAATAATATTCTAGTATTGTATTAATAATATTAATCCTATTAGAACTAGTTAGAGATCTAAAACTCATAACTCCAGTTATGTTCTAAAAGAAAATACAAGCTTACATGTAGATAAATAACATAGGTTTTTTTTAGGGGCATCTGGTATGGCTTAAGACCTTTTCCAATGCAATTCTAGTTAATCAAAGTCTTGAATATATTCACGCTGTCCTGTACGTACACAAAACTCCGAATTGTTGGCAGTGGGTGTTGTAAAATGGGCTTTGCAAGGGCGGAGTTGTGATACAAACTGCTAGTTACCAGAGGCAGCAGATCGTGTTAGGAGCAAATGCAGTGCTGCTTTGACTGAAGGAGGGTATTTTATCCATGTCGCAGCTGCAGTGCTCTGCTGTGGAATGCATCCTGTAGCAATTCGTGTTAAGGGTTGACTAAATCCAGCTTCACCATTCCTACATCATTTGTGCCAAGGTCAACTCCTGTGTAAATATCCTTCTGCCAGAAAGGTTGGAATATCTTCTGAGATCTTTGACTAAACACTGCTATTCTTTGTAAATTAGGGTCAAGGTAACCAGAAGATTCAGGAGTCCCACCTCACACATGTTGTTTCAACGCAGGGCAGAGGAAAGCAAAGCCTGACTGTCAATGACCCAGTAATTCTGTTGTCCCTTCTAAAAATTAGACACTACTCCTTTTGAATAGTCAAGCTCCACTGAGCCTAGATTTTTTTAAAAGGGCCTTTTCTCATCACCTTCTGAGCTGCAAGTAACATCACTCATCAAATCAACCTTATACATACCTATATCTTTGATCTTCTCCCCAAACAGAGAAGTCTTTCTGTCTTCCGTTTCCTGGAAACACTACGCTTGTGAAAACCACGTTTTCGTCTATTCTTCACCAGCCACTCCCTGAATTACCTGTTCATCCATTTCTGTTCCTGTATTTACTTCAGGTGTCCTTTCTTCTAAAGGCAAAATGTTCAGGTTACGTCTTGTTGCAAGAAGCCAATGGAGAGTAAACAGGAAAAGAGACCATATTGAAAATTATGTCCGTGGTCAGAAGCAATGCCACAAACCTCCTTTTCAATAGAAAGACATCTTTTCCAAATAATTTTTTTGATGGGAAAGAGAGAAAAGGGAAGAAGATAAGTTCCTGTGAGAACTGTACACTTGAATGGAAAGAGTTGTCCTTGTAAAGTGAATTATCTCTGGGCTCTGTGAGTAAGGAGAAAGGGCTTGTGGCCCCAGTGGTTAGATTCCTTTGGGGTCAGCTTCCCAGCCTCATCTGGGAGTCCTGCCCTAGTAGATACTGACTTTGCCTTACAAAGACACAGGAGTGGTTGGTCCTTGAATCCGGCACAGAGGTACAGCTGCTCAGAGAATCATCCTGAGCTGTGGATGAGATAAGGATGGCAGGAGAGAATAGTTGTTTCCTGTCCAAAGAGGACAGCAATGACAAAGTTTCATCTAATAGTCTGTGTTGGAGAGCACATGCAGAGGTGAAGGTCTGGAAGGTGAATCTGAGAGCACCTGGGCTCATTTCTGGCTCTCACCTTTAAGAGCCAAGAAATTTGTGGTCAAAAACACTGATCAAACAGGAGGCGGCTGGACCTTCTGGCTTCAGTAAGTCTTGTTGAGAAGCTACTGTCAGATCTTAAGGAGAAATACAGCCACCTACTTTGTCAGCCTTAGTGCATGCCAGATCCCCATTTCAGCCCAGTACTAGCATTATTAAAATATGTGTTTCTTAAGGTAGGACACAGCATTAGTAACAATATGTTACCACGTTTTCCTTGTCTCTCAGTGTATGCAAAATAAATTAATTCTCAGTGTACCTGTTCAGAGGAACAAAGCAAGAACTTTTCACTTTGTCTTTCTGCTACTAAAGTAGGACTATTAATTACTCAGGTTTGTCTTTAAATTTTCTCACAAAGTGAGTGTGTGTGTGTATGTGTTCCACAGGATGGGAGAGGTGATTGAGCCCCATGAATTAATTTAAAAACAAAATAATATCTGTTCAGGGTGACTTATAAATAAATATGAGGCAACTATTGGTGCCAAGTGTGATCATGCCACTTGATTGCTAGTTAAATCAGTCCAGATTTAAACATGTAAACTCCTTGATTTGTATGGAGTAAGACATCTGTAGGTGGTTTATTAAAACCTGCTGATGTCTCCAGAACTAAATTTGTGCGGATATAGGCCTCTGGGTAGTTGTGTTGAAAAAGCAGAGACATACTTTTTGTCTGGTTACCTGACTTCCAGCCCTGTACAGGTGTGCTTGAATAAATTAACATCAGTTACCTATGATGAGCCACTGCATACATTATCGAGGGAGGTGAAGATGTGAGAAAGCTGCTACCTGCCTCCTGTTATCACCTCCTTGACACAACAGCACCCATTTTTTCATCATCCTACTATGCTTGGAATCTTCTACAGATAACGTTTTAGAGTATTATTTTCTATAAATGCATTCAATTTTAGGAACAGATAGCTCCAAGAAATATAATATTTCACACCAGTCCACGATAACTATTACTGTATCTCCCCTAATATAGTTAGCTGTCCTACACAGCTTGAATTTCCTCCAATAAGAACAGTGAAATCAGGTTTTAAGACATTAGGTGTTTGATGAACCGTTTGTCAAGAGACAAAAGGGCTATTTTGTACATTTTTTTAAATATAAACATATGTACACCTATACTACTGTTTCTGGACATGATGCAATTCATGAAGAGACTAGCTGCATATCCAATACAATTGTATGAACCATTAGGTTTTGCCTTGCAGAGTCACTAAAAATGACACAATGTGTGTCATTGCTAATGTTCACGTAACTCTTCCTTACCCAAGAGAACTTGGATCATAAAGAAACATTTTGTGCCAGACCTCTTCCATGAGTAGTCACGTTGAACACAGACTGCCTGCCACATTGCATACTCACCAACGTGAACAAGAGAAGCAGAATTAAAACTAGAGTGCATAGAACTAGTTTCTACATAAGATCTCTTTTAAATTTAATTTAAAATAAAAGAAATTAATTAAAACAAGCCCTAAAGAGGCTACCTATGTGAGTAAGGATTGCAGGATCAGTTCTGGCATGGAGGGAAGTCTATTCCAACTACACATATTCATCTGTTTTGGGTTTGAGTTGCAGGTGGTGGTTGTTTTTTAAAATGATCTGCTGCCTTTGTTATCTTGTTCTCTTTTGGTACACAAAATGGTATCACTTTGAGAGTGAGAGTACAGTTTCTTGTGCAGTGCAAGAAGTCTCATTTTTGTGTGAACTTGCAAAATAAGTCAAGGAATTTTCAGTGACCAAAAAGTTTATTTTAATAAACTGCTACACCAGGATTAAGATAGTTGGTAAGCATAAGTCAAGCATTGAAAATACTAGCCAAAAGCAAAACATGCATTGAGCAACATTTTGTACTGGTATGCATTGTGAAAAATAGTGTAAATGTTTAAATTGGTTTGTCGAAGTTTCCTGCACAGGTTCTGTGTGTTTTGTGTTTGGTGAAAGAGAATATTTGGGAAGACAGGACTAGGAGCATGAATGCTTATTCATAATTTCCTGCTTGCCCCTAGGTTCCTAGGAAATAACTGGAAGAACCAAAACTCTTCTCCAGGGAGTGGGAGAAAATTGAGTGTTTTCCACTTATCTGAGTAAACGTAAAGCTGTTCCCCATATACAGAGACGTCCCATCTTCCCCAGAGTCTTTTGGAAGTGGGGTAAACAGAACATCTACCTACCTACCTTCCTGCAGAGAAAGGCTCTAGCTGTTCTTTTAAACTTAAGAGCAGAAGACTTTAAGATTTCTGCTACAGTGGAGGAAGCTGTACTTTACAGATACAAGATAGCACCAGGGCACTACTCCCAAAAGCCTGGATGCGTGAAAATGGAACAGGACACTGTAACCCGAGTGATGTAGTACTCTCGGGTGGAGGAGTCTGGGGAGACATAATGAAAGGGGGAGGGAGACAAATCTGTGTCAGGAATACCTGTGTGTTTGCAGCCCTTTGGTGTTACAGCTCTCGATGAAGGTGAGAGACACTAAGTAGGCAGGTAAATGCCATCATACGCACATACATGATACATTCATCAGCTGTGTTTGTCTGTCTGAAAAGAGAAACTGCCACCTGAAAAGGCAAACTTTACATCTTATGGCCTAACCAAAGATTACTTGTAGGTGAGGCCGTTTTTTCTCCCTTAATGATGATGATCCCCCTAGATTTGAGCCATTTCATTCATTAGAATCTGAACCGAGTGACTGTGCTGGGGCATAGGCTAATTCAGACTAAGTTTGCCTGAAAGTAAGAAAACGTGTGAGGCAAGTCATAGAAATGACCTAGAAAAAAGGATAATGCAGAAGGGGATAATATTACCAGGTGTAGATGACTCCAAATAGCTACACCACTGTTTCGGAGGATCATGTGCCAACTTCGTCAGTATAGATATACTGAGGTAGACAGAGGTAGACATGGTCCACAGTTGGCCTAATCCCAAAGATACAGTCATTCCTAAGGTTTGTGGAGGCACGGGGTAATTTTTGAAGTAGAATTATGTAGCAGGCAAACAGTGTAGTAAAACAAAGCGCATTTGGGTTCCTATTCCATTGCTTTTTGACAAGATAGGTCTTGGCTAGTGGACCCAGATAGTTTGGTTAAGAATTACAGGGAGCCATTTGCTGTAGCCGCTGATGTCTGAGGCACTGGCCTGAAGGTGGGTTTGCAGCAAACAGGTGGGAAGGGGGTGTTTCTTAGTGAAAAGGTGTTACTCAAAAATACTGGGCAATTTATGGGCCATGGGGAAAAGAAAACCCAGAATCCAGCCTGTCTAAATCTGGGGCACCTTTTCATGGTTATGCAAGTTGCGGGTGGTGAGCAAATATGACAGGCAGTAATAGCAACTTCTACTTAGAGCCTGTAATTGCAGGAGTATGCTGTGCAGTTAGAAACAGTTAAGGGGAAAGATAACTGGGCTGCTGAGTACTTGTCTAAGGGCGATCCTGAAGGAAGAGATGCAGAGTTACCAAGGAGAGTTAATACTCGGCAGTGTGAAGGAGAGTCTGTATAGGCACTGCAAGTGCACTGCAAGGCCCTGCGCACGGCTTTGCACTACCCCTAAATCCTGACCTGCAGGACTCACAGTCTTCTGTCCTTTGCCTTCAGGCAAGGTGGCCAGCTGTGCCACACATCATGTACCAGTATTCGTGATACTATGCTGTAGGTAATACACTACAGAGCACTCATTCACATCAAGCAGGTACACGAAAACGTTCCCAATGGCACTAGTGATACCTCAGATGGTCTGTCGGGATCTGAGGTAACACAGGAATATCTCAGGTGTAATATCACTTATGGCTCTGCCCATGTTGACCTTCTAATGGCAAACACTGGATATTTCCTGACAGAAGTTTTGAGCCCACCACTTCTAAAGAAAATCTAAGGCTTTTAGTAGTGCTTCCTACTTCCCAGCAACATCTTTTAAATGAGCAGTTTGCCCTGTGCTAAGCAAGTTTTTCGTTTTTTTTTTTCTTTTAATTAAGAGCTCATTTCACATTTAAGCTTGCCCTAAAAAGCATTACTTAAAAAGATCTGTCTAAGAAATAATTTAACATTTTTGCCATAAGGCACCTGCAAGCTTCATATAAATGGACCTGGAAGAGAAATGAAAGAGTTTTAGATCTGCCAAAAATGTACACTGTCATAAAAAAGAAAGGATTGCAGGACTTTGTTGGCATTGTGTATAAATGTAAAGTGGTTCATTTTGTATGGGGGAGAGTGGGGGGACAGAAAGAAAGGATGTGATTTGCTGTCACTTTGGTTTTGCCTTTTTTTTTTTTGAAGAGAAAGGGGGAAAAAAAAGCCCTAAGCTGCATGTCCATGTCATATATGAGTCTGAAACATAAGCTGTAAATTTTAAGTTTTATAAGTTGTTATTTCCAGTGTTAGCGATTTTGATTCTAGTGCTTTACAAACTTTATTGCTTATTTTATTAACTAGGGAAAAGTGTTGCCCGCTTCCAGTTCAATACATTTTTTTCCTTTCTCTCTCTTCCTCGCTCTCTCTCCCTCTCTCTCTCCTTTTCTTTGTTATGCCAAAATAAAAAAGCAATTACACTTCAGCCACTTACAACTGAAAATACAAACGGGACACAGTTAATTTTGCTGCCCATAAATCTTACATTGTGTTTTTGTGTCTAACGCACAAAAATGTGGAAATAAAAATAGCCCAAACATTTATATATGTGTGTGTGTGTCTGTGGATGCATGTACTGAAAGAAAGACCTATGTATAACTTTGTTGGTAGATAAAGATCTAAAAATACAATGGATAGAAATACTTGGATTCCTCCTTAGAAAAGGTAAAGGAGCCCTTGTTTCAAGAAGAAGATGTGGGCAGATGATACACTATGCAGGACTGAGAATCAAGATTTCATGAGCGGAGGAGGGAGGCCCTGGCAGGAAGGATAGCAGATCCTGCGCTGGACGGCTCTCAGGTCTGATAGCCAGATAGCGGAGCAGCACTAATTCTGCAGCCTTTTTAGTCTGTTCTGTCACAGAAGGGGCACTGCTGGGTCAGTCAGCTCACTAGTAATTGTGTTTTACAGACTTCTAAAGCAATTGGCTCAGTCAGTCCCAATTCAATAAAAGTGGAGAGTGAGAGTGAGAGCACTTTTGTTCTATTTTTTACTTGAAATTATTTCATTCAGCAGTCTGTCTTTTTTATTACCAGTATTTGACATTAGCACTCCAAGCTATATTAGCATCCATTTCAGCAGTTCAGTAATGGTATTAAAAAAACACTTAACTTCAACGGTGAATGGTTGTATGACAGTACCATAAAAATCCACATTAAAAAAAAACTTATGTATTTGTCCCTGCAAATTATTTTTCACTTGTTTAACCACTTCAAAACTACACTCTCTTGACTGGTGTTTGCAAGAGCTCTAGCAGCAGGGAAGGCTTGTAAAGGAGCTGAGAAGCTACTGCAGCAACAACAGCATAAAGGGAAAAATGAAGACATTTAAAGATGAAGAAAAATGTAATAGGAACATGCAAGCGTAGAAACATGCACAAGACAGACCTCTCATTTTGGGTGGGTGCCTGTCATTCATCAACTGAAGTAAGATTTTAAACCCAAATCACTCAAGGTAAAATCTTTGGCATCTTCCACTTTTCTGGGATTTAATTTTGAACCCAGCACTCTCCAAGCTTGGGACGACAGCCTAACTATCTTGGCACTGCAGCACACTCATAAATGACTGCATTAGGTTCTAAATTTTGATTAAACATTCTGTAATTAATCAATGGTAGACATGAAGCAGTTGGCAAGGTCCAGAGCTGCAAAATGTTTAAGACATAAAACATTACAAAGTAATTAGAATGTGCTCCTTCAAGAGAAGGATTGCCTTCAATAAAGAGGTAAATGATAGCATCATGTTTATTGTGGACGTAGGCAGCCAGTGCAATATGATAAACTGCAGGAGATACACATATCAGTAATCATCCACATTATTAGTGTCATTAATCATAATTCTAAAAATATGACAGCAGCAGCCAACTTTTTGACCAATTTTGCCTCTGCCTGTTGGCCGTTATAACTTCACTAATAGACTGCAGAGCTCCTGTGCGTGGCAGTTTGCATTGAGAATAGAAGGTTAATTATATTTGAGCTGCTGATTCCTTCTCTCCTCGGAAAAGACTGAGCACTTTGACAATCCCAGGAGCTCACTGCTGTTAAACCAGTAAAAGTACTTTATTGAAATTTTCTTTGTTGGTCAGGAATGAGTAGATGTTTCAAATGAGATATAAGCGCCAGGCTGGGACGGCCGCTAATGTTTCTTCCAAAATAATCCTTGGACAGCAAGCTGAACTCATACTTCCCTTAGATATCTTTGCACAGTCTCTTGTGGATGGGTAAAAAGTTGAGAATTTAATAACCGCTGACAATAGTATGTATGGAAGAATCTCGGAGGATGGAAATTACTGAGGAGTTGGGGCGTCAGTGAAGGGAGGTTATAGGATAATCAGCTATCAGTTGACCTGAAAGGGGTACTTATTTAGTAATGTAAAATTACTAATAGAGGAACCCTGTTGAAGTGCCACATTATATTTGGTTTTATAGTTCCTCTGGTATTATATAAATAAAAACAACGTTTTTAGACAAACAAAGCAGCGGGAATGAAAATTACCATTGTGTTGCGACCAAAATAAATGGTTTACATACTTGCTGTGGAACCTGAAATCATACAAAACTATCCCTGGATCTGAGGGTATATTATGAATTTGAACTTACAATGCAATCAATAAAGAGTCTATGAACCTTCTAAGCAAATCATGAAATAATGTGTTGCTGTGCATCAATATCTGGGAGAAAAGAATTGGTTTCAAAGCAGAATTGGGGGAAGCTTGCTGTTCTGACGGAGTTTTATCTTTTATGCATTTACTGAAACTTGAAACTTGGTAAAATTCATGAGTGGGATGCTGAACTGAAGGGACTGTTTGCATAAAATCTTGCAAACATCACATTTTACATGGCTGTTGTTACAGTAAAATAATATGAAGGATGAAAACTTCTGACTACAAAACTTGGATCATGTATCATTTAGATGATTTAGGTTTGAAAATAAATGTTAATTCATGCAGTTTGCCAACAGATTCTACCTGGATGTTGACTTCGTAAGGGGAAATACACCTTGTGTGAAGGACGAGCAAAATGCTTCAACACACAGGAGATGAGGACCTAATGCATGACTGCTGTGCAGGGCCTTTTGTGAATTCCCCGCACAGGGATAGATTTTTCCGTAGAGCATGTGTAGATTGTAGGAACAGTTTATGGCGGTTGGACTGATTGTCAATGGTGCTGAGCATCTGTAATATCCATTGAAGGACTTTGTCATACGATGATGACCTTCTTGTGCGTGTAACATTACTACACTGAGTTAGTTCACTTAGGAAATATTCCATCAGATAAATCTTTTTATTCTAAACTTTCTCAACCAGTCCGGATATTAGACAAGAGTGCTGGCTATTTTGTAATGAGTCTGTTTTGCTTCCAGGCAGCTAGTAAAGTGAGAGGTTGAAGTGTTGCAACACAATTTTGATCGTTTCTGAGTAACTTTGGCAAGTACGCCAGTGGTTGTGCTTTTTGTTTGTAATATCTTTTGATCTTTAATGGACAACAATAGTAATATATTAAGAGTGCGACATGACCTCGATGCTTCTGAGCACACACAGCTGTTGTGAAAGTGTAATTCTGTTCACACCATAAGGACCGTCTCACTAAACACCTCAACAGGTATGTACTGAATTATTGGGCCTTTCAAGAATCCTGAACCTGTCAGATTTTACATTAAAAATTATTTGGTAGCAAACATTGCCATCAGATATCAGCTCCACATTTAACCTGAGTATTTGCTCACACACTCGGCTCTCCTGCCTCCCCAAATGCCATCTCAGTATTAACATTTTTTATGCATTCCATGGCGATGACAAATTGTTTTCTGAGTCTAACTGTGGATTAAGTATGCAAAAGGCATGTTTGCCACTGCCAACAAACCAATAATTCTCACTAACATCTTCAGAGTTACAACATTTATAAAGTTGCAAAGTGGAGTAAACAAACCATCTGTTTGGCTTTACCATATATGTCATGCTCTCTTATTAGCATATTACGATTCATTTAGTAAACAAATTCGGTGATTTCGTTCGTGTCAAAGTTAGAGGGAGCTTGAAGATGATTAACATTCCTGGGACAGGCACATTAATACATTGCTTCCTCTGCAAAGTTAAATGGCTTCTCAGGAGAATCACCCCTTGTTGACAAGATGAGACTGTCAATTTTGTTTGCCTGCCACATTAGGGGCCGTAAGGGGATGGGAAGCTCTGAGAAAGAGGAGCAGTGTAGGCAGCATAATTCACTGCGAATTGAAAAAAGAAGTCTAATTCTGATAAATGGTCGACCCCAATACATCCTACCTGTTATTACAACAGACGTGCCGTATCTGTGCAGTAAATTAGTTAAACCCCTAAAGAGTTTGATGGGAGCTTATCTTCAAGTGAATAATTTGAGTGTAGAGGGAGCTGTCTCCGTGACCAGTGTGAGTGATTTGTTTCATATTGAAAGGGATTGAAATGACTGGGCTCCACATCTTTAATTTGCAAGAACTTGCTTGTCCTTTATTTCCTGCATTTAATAAGCACTGTTTTTTTACTTTTTTTAATAGGTGCTGAACTGTATTTTACCTTTTGGATTTTCTTCCTATGAAAGGTTAATATTTTTCAGATTCTATGCAATTTAAAGCCTCAAGAACTGATGTTAATACCCAAACTGTTCATGTAAAAATGCCATGGTTTCATTGGGTAGTATAGTATTTTGTCTTCCTTCATTGTTCTGAAGTCTAGCCCCTATCCCTACATTTCCCCTTACATGTAGAGGCAAACTAAACATGAGCAGACACATGGAAGCGCTAGCGCACAGACTGAAACCTTGGCCCCATTCAGATAAATGTGAATTTTATAATTTAGGTCAGATCAGGATTTCAAACCTTTATTAGCTTCGCTTAGATTTATGGATATTTTTTTTACTTGACAAAAAAACCCCAACAACCTCTATCAAAGACTGCTGAGAGAGTGGCAAAATTAGAACAGTAACAGAGAAAACAATTTCTTTAACATTTTACATTACTAATTAAATTCCAGGAACTGTTTTATTGTTGATTCTCTTAGTAAATGGGGAAAATGATTGCTGCTTCCTTCTTGAAGACATATCAGAATTAAGGCCATATCTCTTCTCATAAATATGTACATTGTTATATTTAGCCAGAGTCTTACTTTCTGGTTCTTTGATTTTAGCTGCATGAAACTCAGCACTTTCGGTCTGCAAAGATTCTAAGAAAGCATAAGACCCCAGGTTTACTTTCTGTTATGTTCACATATTCTGAGCCTTTCTGTGAGTTTCAGACTTAAATAAGCGGGAAAGGAATATGAAATAGAGGCAAAGCTGCAATACTTTGCCATATTAGCAAATTGCATTAGGAATTAAAATCATGTGAGATTTTTAAACAAAACCATAAATCTTAATTGACAGCCTTTGAGGTGAATAGAAACAAAGAGACTTTGCTTTAACATTTCATTATAGGTAAAAACGTAGGCTGCATACTGAGCTGAAGATAGGTGTGCAAAAAGTCTCATGGAAGGAATAATGAAAGTTTTATTGTTTATGATATTTCAAACCAGATTGACAGAGTTTAGTATTAACCTAAGTATAGCAGGAGGATAACTTCTATGGGGCCTGTACAACTGGAGTGGTTACTTCCATATCTAACGTTTTAATAAGAGGTTTGCCAATCTGTACGTAAACCTCTGGAAAAGTGTGTCCTGGCCTTCCATTTTGTAACAGAACCTTCTTCTAACTGCTGAAGATTATGTGGTTTCAGGTTTTGTAACCCAATATTAGCTTCTGTCTTCTTTAAAAAAACCCTAAAGATCGAGTATTACTTGGAAAGAACAGAATTTAATAGAAAAGAATTTAATGTTGACTTTTAATGCATTAAGTCTCCAAATATAATTTTATTGTATTACTTAATGCTGGGATCACTTATTGTATCTTATAGCAAAGCTGCCCAAAGACTGGTGGTCCCCTGCTGTGACCTCCTGTCTGTGTCTTCTTTGTTGTATTAGCATGATAGGACTAGGTGTTATTACTTTGGCAAATCATGTATTTGTGAGAAGATGCATTTTCAGAACACTTGAAGTACAGGAGATTGGGATATTGTTTTATTTGGAAACACAGGAAGAAAGGATGTGGTAGGATACAGCTGGAAATGTTGAAATTATTCATTTCAGAATTTTAATGAACGATACAGTGTGCTTTGATGTTTGAGTGAGATTTTCATCAGGGAACTTTGTCACTTACAGTCAGCCATGGAGGAGCAAGGGGACAATAGCTAGGACATTTAACTGTTGGTTTGGCCTTTCTGTCTCACTGTGTCAGGGACTGGAAAACGGTTTTCCATAGTCCCTAATTGACTGCCCTAACAGTTATGCAGCTGTATCATTCTCATTCTTTTTCTCTCATCCCCTTAATATTTAAGTGTAATCATATTTTTGTCTTACTAAAAAATTAAGAAAATAATGCATTATGTTTCATTTTCAACAACCTACCCTGCCTCGACCTGTGAACAACACATTCAACCCAATTTCTCATGCAGTTTGTTTTGTGCTCTGTATAACACTTGAATTTAAATAGTGTACTCTTTATCATCCAAATTCCCTAACTCTGCTGTGTGCATCAAAGATGAGGTTTGTCCTAGTGCAGATAGGACTGCAGCCATGGGTGCATCCAAAGTTGGCCTTGAGTCATGAATATAATTCATACCAACTTCTACACCAGGCCAAATTCTACTCTCTGATAAATTCCTCCACACTCACTTCAAAAAGAAATAAAAAGACTGACTAAATAAAAATAAACTAAAATAAAGCGGCCTTTACATTTTTCTTTCCAACAAATGGATAGTAAATTAACAAAATCAGATTCATTGACAAGTGTAGAAAGAAACTGCTGAAGAGAACCTGGTCTGGATTTATGAGCTGTGTAAATGGCATGTACGTTTAATTGACCATATTTCCTAGGCTTATAATACCCTTTCTTCTGTTGATGCATAGTGCATCTCTTACTAGAGGAGCTCGCTAGTAGTAGGTGGGGTGGAACTGACAATGAATTCTAATTATGGAAGAATACTTCCGTGAACTTCACAGGGAAGGAAAATACTACCACCAGTGGGATCGTGCCGACAGTCAGAGAGCTGCTATAGTTGCTGTAGCACTCTGTATTGTGCTGCTACTGAAGCTCCTGTCTGAAAGGGCAGTGGCGAACCGGGAGGTGAGATACCCTTGCCACTTCGCCACAACCACAGATTTCATGTGTATCATCATTATCATTATCATCCCTACAGCAGCACTGATCCATTCTTAAGATCATCGAATTCAGAAAGCTGAATTCATTCTGGTGAGAATGAATTTTTCCACACACTTTTGCCCACCATATGTCAAATTCATGAATAGTAACGTGAAAGAAGAATGCTAATTATGTGGAAAAATTGGGCATTCTGGGCTTCCTAAAATAAACCAGACTTCGCTAAAACTCCTTGCCACAAGAAGCTACATCTCAAAACATACTCTCCTCATTTTTAAGGGTACATGACATCTAGTAGAGAGCTAAACAGATGTTTGGACATTCTTTGGCACACATAGTATTTTAAATTCTCAGGACTACCCCTCTTCACCATCCCTTGTTGCCTAGGATGGGGTAGATCTGGAGCTGAGTGATGTACGCCTTTAGTTAAGCTCTTTTGACCTCATATTCCTGCCTGGAAGACTTCATTCACCAGCTGTCTTTACGCAACATTTCCATTGCCAGGATCAAATCTCGTTTTGGTAGTTGATGGACAAATAAGCAGTCCAAGAAGTCCAAAGTCATTCAAAGCAATTTATAAGGTCAAATATTTTGTTTTCTATACACGTGTATGCCTATGCCATTCATTTAGGTTCTTCAAGTTTTTTTCCCTGTGGATACAGCAGAAACTACAGGGCAAAAGACAACAGAGATGGCCTTAAATTAGCTAGCTCAGGTATGAGGAATAATGGAGCCATGGCAAGCTGAAGCTCAGCTGATGTTGGCGTATCTTACTCCATGATTTTCCGCCTGTTTGATAGCAGTGTTCATGCGCTGGCATAAATCACTCTGCCCAAGCTGTGCCTCACCTTACTCGGGGAACATTGTTTACACGTACCTGGGAGCAGTATTCAGAAGAGGAAGGGGTAGCGGCATCATAAGTCATATCAGGGAACAGAACAGCTGAAGCAAGAAACTGCAGAAGTCATGGGGAGGAGCAGGTGAACAGATGACAAGGTGGCTAACATTGGCTGAAGGCTGGTACAGGACTTGCTAAGATTTGGGAGTGACAAAGCAGGGGAGAAGGAGTTGGATTAAGATGGAATACTTCAATTTGGTATGTAAAAGGGGGTCTAGGAACTACTGGAGCACTTTAGGATGGCTGAGTTTCACAAGAAAAAAAAAAAGCAAGGAAGATCAGTATTGGATGAGAGAGGCAAAGAAATAGTTAAAGTTATCAAGACAAAAGATAGTATGGGCTTGGCCAATATTTGTAATGCTACTTTCTTGTTCTCACGTCTCTCTGACTGCTGTTTGCAGCTACTGTGTCAGGGTACAGGTTGTCGGTTACATACTCTTCTGCCTTTTCACCTGAATAATAGTCTTCATAGCTTCATAGCATATGAAAGCATAGCTTTCATTTCTGCCCCTAAACTCAACCCTATTCTATTTGGCCATTGCCAGTGCTTGTCTTTCCCCAGAACATCTCCCTTTTTAAACTTCCTGGTCTGTACCACTTCTCTTTCTATTCTGCCTTTACCCAGACTCTTCTTTCTTAATTCCATTTTTTTTGCTTATGGATCCGTTATTTGTAGCCATCCTTACCTACGTGGTCATGTTCCTTCTACACAGAAGTCCCTTTTCAGCTTTTCCCAAAAGAGCTTTGGGACGGCTGCTGTCAGCCCTGAGAAACGCCTCCTCTATGCAGGGCGGTGTTCAAGCAGCACCCTGCTCGGGGTGCTCCATCTGTGCCTCAGGGTGCAGTGCTACATTCAGTTGTCCAGCAGACGGGAAAGCGGTGCAGGGTCAGGCTCCAAGCACTCTCCACTGGTGTGTCTATGAAAACATACTTTCCCTTCCCTCTTATCCCAGAGGTCGTTCAGCTACTGGAAATGTGTGTTGCTAGTACCGACAGCACACAGTATTCTTAATTCTGACAAGGTTTTAGCCTCTGTGACTTTGGTTTTGTCATGAGATTTCAAAACTTCAGTGTCCAAATAAATGAACTTTTTCTCACAAGTCGTTCCTCTCGTACCTAACAGACTGTTTTTGCATATGATATTTAGGGAGACTATTAAACACAAGTGAAATAGATTAAGAAATGAATGTAAAAGAATCAATTCTTTTGAACTGTGGTTGCATAATGGAAATCGACTGCTATGAATGAACCTATGTTCAGAAGTTATGAACAGCAGAGCTAATGCACTGCCATGAGTTCATCTTTATTATTGCATTACACCTGAATCAATTGATAAAGTAGCTTTTTTTTAAGGCTAGGAATGGCACTTAATTGAATAAAAGTCAATGTAATTATATTAGGAGAATCCAACAGTACTGCTGACAGCGGAAAAGGGACACTACTGAACAGAGTGCCAGAACTTGTCCACACATTTCTGCACATCGTTTCCCTGACAGATATTATGGGCTGGTACATACTTTAACTAGATTACCGATTGCCACTGCTGTAAGTGAGAATTGAATAAGGGAGGCATCTCTCCTTATCAGAGCATCAGCAGGGTTTGCAACCTTACGCTGGTCTTTCTCAGAATGGCCTCTGTCCATCCGGGGCTCAGTGGCCCCTCTTTACCGTGGTAATTTATTCTTATCTCTTCATTCAGTGAATGCTGAAGTTATTTTCACTGCATGCCTGGCTGCTTTTTTTCTCAGCAGCAAACCAAGGAAATATGAAGCGCAAATGCGTGGAAACAACAGTTACAGGCATCCTGACCAGTTTCTACACTGCAGGAAATTCCCGTACCAGGGGAATGAGGAGGAGAGAGGGGGAGAAATCGTAAGAAGTAAACACATGAGCGCTTTATGAGTAGATCGCAGTTAGCGTTAGATGATAAGCACAAATGTGCTTTTATGGTCATGTAATAACAGTGGTCAGTGTGGACAGGCCTTCACAGTAAGCGTTTCCTGTGCTGCACTTAGCAACTTTATGTGGAGTTGTACACCATCTGACACCAGGAAGGCAAGGGACTGTCAGGACTACTGCTTATCATTCATGTATGTGCACACTGCATGCATCTGTTCAGAACTCATTTGTGGATGATAATGGGGATGCTGTGAATATGCTTTGATTAATTTGCTTTATGTTTTTCATATTGTGTGGTTGAGTCAGTATCCATCAGAACAACACTGTAAGTGAGATTACAGCTGACAAAAAACAGTTTCACAGTCAGGACTTTTTTTTAAAGTCGATTTTGTTGGTTTCAGATATTATTTTCTTTTTTCTTTTTTTTTTTTTCTTTTTAAAAACCAGATATGTCTGGATTGGAATGTGAATTTGTTCTCTCTCTCTCTCTCTCCTCCCCCCCCCCTTTCTTTCTCTTTTCTCCTCTCTTCTCTCTCTCTCTCTTTTGTGATCTCAATTTAGCAAAAGATTAGAAAGCTGATCTTATCACAAGGTAAGCTCAGCCTTCCTAAGTGCAGTGTGGGGATATGCATAATTACACTTCTGCGCCTCAAAAAAGCAATGGTGCTATACTTGCCTGTGTGAAAGGAGTATTTCCCATGTGGGAGAAAAACAAGGAATACTCTCCACTTTTTTCCGCCCTTGACCATACCTCTCGACTGTCACTCATTAGAAGAGAAATTTTCTGTTCTAGACTCCCCCCTTACTGGAATAATTGCATCCCGAGCGGACACAGTTCAATTAAACTACAGTTCAGTATCAGTTTTGTGTCAGAGAACAGTTACCTGCATTTGCAGGTAAGTGGGACAGATCGTTTCTATTGCTGTTTTCTGTATTTATTCCCATAAGTTGTGTGCAACAGATAGCTGAATCACAGAGAAAGTGATAGAAAATTACAGAAATCAGCTCCACATCAATTTAATTTCCCTACATTTGCATTTTCGTTGTTTATCTGCATTGTATTGCTGTACCATGTTTGGGACTTCAGCTGGTTGAGAGGTATGTTTCAAAGGGTTTTTTAAAACAAAAGCTTGCAATAAGGAAATATTGCTAATAGCTATTGTTCCCTTTCTCCCTTTTTTGTTACTGTAGGACCTAAATGTCTGTAAAAAATTTGATCATTGTTATGTCTTCCCATGCTGATTTAATACCTAGTGCTTTTTTGCAAATTAGAGTATTCCTTTGTTAAAATTCTCTCTTTCTCTCTCTCTCCCCCCCGCCCCCCCTCCCCTTCCCCCTCCTTCTTTCTTTTCCCTCCTACATTTGGGCTCTGATCTGCAATTTATAATGGGCAGACAGACTGGTGAGTCTGCATGTTGTAAATTGTGGGTTTGGGTCCTTAGCTTGCAAAGAATGTTACGCAGTAGAACTTCGCTAATTCTTTTTTTACTGACTCGAAAATCCAGTCACCCTCCAAAGAAACTGAATAAATATTTGTTGTTTCCTCAGCGATGGTGCACATTCTGAATACTGAACCCTAAAGTTTTCTAGTACTGAAAACTTTATACTGATTTATCATTAAGCACTTCAACAAAACAAGCATGTTCTGTGGTCAGAGGTCTTTGATGTCTGTCATGTTTGTTGGTTACATTGTTAATTCAGAAAATGCAGTTTTTCAAAGAGGGTTTCCTGACACTGCTGCAAATCAGTGATGTTCTACTGCAATGGATGAATAAAGCCAATGTCAAAAGTGGAGAGTAGAATGCAGTATTTAAAATAATAGGCTGTTTTACACAGTTACTAACCCAAAGGCTTACATTGTTTGCAAATGTAGAGCTTTATTTCTTGAGAACAAAGGCCCAGACCCCTGTAAAACACTTGAGAATATTTTAACTTGTGGCTTTTGGGACATAGTCCAAAGACCGCTGACATCAGCGACAGCTTTTCCAGTGTCTCTTAGGCACCACAGTGACTTCAGCACATACCTAAGCCAAAGCCCATACTTAAGTGTTTTGATCGATTTGGGGCAAAATTCTCATTGCCGTTAGTAGGGTTTTTTTACTGGAAATTACACTGCTTGGGTCAGTCAGCACTGTATCAGAGACAGTACTGGGAAGAATACAGGAAGGAGTGGTAGTGCCCTCCCAGAAGGATGGAACCAGTGACTTTGGCTAAGATGTCCAGAAACTTAAATGTAGATTTCAGAGACTTGTTCTCTTAAACCCTCCAAGTCTTCTCCATCTTGGTTTGGCCCGATTCTGAATCCCTTTATACCAGAATTAAACTACCAGAATCAGGACCTCTGACTATGTATCATTCAGTTACCTTTATTTTTTTCTCCTCCTATATTTCACTTACACGGTTATGGGAGTATGTATATATATATATACACACATTATATATTTATATGTATGTTTGTATAAATATATAAGGATATGGATCTACAGATAGACCTAGATACAAACACACACAGATATTCCATATATTAATAATATTTTCTCTTGAAGCAAGGCTTTTAGGAAAGCCAGCAGGGACTCAGGAACCAAGAAGAGCATTTTGCATTTTCTGTTAGTGCAATTTATTATTTTGTAAATATCAAATATAAGGGCTGTAGCCGCTGCTGGGGACTAAATTTGAGGAGCAGTAGCTGAAAAGAAAAACAGTATGGGAGGGGGTGGGGGGTGGGTGTAATTTGCTTGTTTTGGTTTGGTTTTGTGTTGCAATTTGTTCACTTGTAGGAAGACTGAATTTTCCAAGAAGCTTGGATAGGGGATATTTCTATGATAAATTATTGATAAATCAGAATTTGGATTTGGTGCTTGATGACTTTATGTTTAATCAAAAATACTGTACATTTTTCCTTTTTTCCCTTCCCTCTTCCTTTCCCAGACACAGTGCTAACATAAACCTGCACCGTAAACTGTTGACCAAAGAACTGGATGACATGGGCCTGGACACCTCACAGCCTTCTCTTAGTAAGGACCTCCGCGACGAATTTTTGGTGAAGATATATGGCGCTCAGCATCAGATGGGGCTCGACATAAGGGAAGACACCTCCTCGCCTGCTGGTACTGAGGATTCCCATATGAATGGGTACGGCAGGGGCATGTCGGAAGACTATATGGTCCTAGACCTGAGCACCACCTCCAGCATCCAGTCCAGCAGCAGTATCCATTCCTCAAGAGAATCTGATGCAGGAAGCGATGAGGGCATTCTCCTGGATGACGTCGATGGGGCAAGTGACAGCGGGGAATCTGCCCACAAAGCAGATGCCCCTGCCTTAGCTGTAGGTATGGGCACTGATGTCCCAGGATCCCTCATGTTCAACAGTGTTTCGGTGAGCAACGGTGGGATAATGTGTAACATTTGCCACAAAATGTACAGCAACAAGGGAACCCTCAGAGTGCACTATAAAACAGTGCACTTGCGAGAGATGCACAAATGCAAAGTCCCTGGGTGCAACATGATGTTCTCCTCTGTCCGTAGCCGAAACCGGCACAGTCAGAACCCCAATCTGCATAAAAACATTCCCTTCACTTCAGTAGATTAGTTCAAGGATGGACACAGCATAATGCCAGCTCTCAGAGAGGGCCCACCACATCTGAACTGCCATATACAGTCTCCCTTTATATATATATATATATATATATAAAAATATACATATATATATAATCTTTTTCTTTTCTTTTTTAACAAAAGAAAGAAACACCAGGTGCTTTTTCCCCTTTGTTGGTTGTTGGTTTATTTTTTTTCCTTTGTTTTTTTTGGCTAGAAACAAAAAAGTGGGATGTTTAATTTGGGGGGAGAGACCCTTCATAAAAAAGCAAGCAAAAACAAAAAACAAACCCACAGAAAACTTGCAGTTGTCCCTAGTTCTGTTAGAATGTTCTTGGTCATCTCCAAAGAGACAATTTGTTCTACCCATGACTTTTGCCTGAAAAAAAGAACAAAAAAAACAACAAAAAAATTGCAAACAAACAAAAAGAGAGAAAAAAAATCTACTTAGTTGTCTTTGTGTCTTCTAAGCATTGGGGATAACGTTCTACTAAGCATGGCTGTTACACTTGTATATATATATTGAGCCTTGACAGGCCTATGATGTAAAACAATTGTATTGATGGTGGTTTAACTCTTATTTTTTTGCTTAATTTTTACAGTTACATTCAGCTGTTAGATAAGCAGGAAAAATAGTTTGCTGGCTAGTTCTATCCATTTATGTTAGCTTTAATGCACATTTTTAAAAGAACCACGGTCTTGTTTTAACTACCTGCTAGATATAAGTAATACAGAGGTGCTGGCATGCTTTACAGTACCTGATCTGATACAGTTTTTTTGTCTTGTACTATTACATAAATCCAGTCATGCACTTTTTCGTACACTACAAGGGGATGTGTAATAATATCCATGCTTTTTTTTTCTTAAACTATTGCCATATTTTCAGTAAGTGTCTTTAAAAAATACACTTAGATAAAAGTGGTCTGGTCAGTATGAGGGCATGAATGCCAAACAAAGAGTATTAGTGTTTAGTGTTAATACAAAAGTGCCAACTTTGCACACGTTTTGAAAAAAGAAAATGTAGTTATTCACCATAACCACAGTTGTAGATTTTGGACTACAGAAAAAAATACTGGGGAGGGAAAAGGGGTAAAGTGAAATACAGAATTCTTGGTGCTTTTTTTAAGTGCCAATTATTACTAGAAACAATAGTGCATCCTTATTCCTTATATACTACATTACGTAAAAGAAAAAAAAACAGAATTGTGTCATGTGAATCAGTGGAAACTTTTTTTTTTGTCAAACATGCATAATATTTGGGGATATAAATGCTGATACTACTTGTCACAGAACAAAGATGAATATAATTTTGTGTGCTTCTTACTATGGCCTGGATTTTTTGTGGTGTTTTAAAAAAAAAAAAAAAAAGAACAGGGAAATAATGTTAACTATGTTGTTCTGTAAAGTTGTCTTTTTTGCAATGGAAAGTGCTGTAGTATGATTAAGGCATGTTTTATAGAAGCAATCAAAAGAAATTAATGGCAGAAGCACTTAGTAGCTCTGAAAACATATGCTGGACTTTTTATTGGGTAACTTTCCCTTTGGATAAAATTAGATGCCAGAAAAAAAGGACTAGTTGTGTTAATGTTTTGTGTTTCACCCACATGGTTTGCCAGAAAATAATGAAAGTCCAAGAACGATACTGAGCAAGCGAGTGAGCAAGAACAGAAGAGGGAAAAGGAGCAAGCAGTTGAGAAAGGCAGAGAGAAAGAGAGGCTGTCCTATGAATCTTTTTTGTTTCCGGTATTTACACATGTTGCTTGAGCTGGTAAACCACACTGGCAGCCTGAGTTACCACAACATACTGACTGAGTGATGGTATTTACTTAAGCTCAGTCTACAGCCAAAACCATTAGGGTTTGTGTTGTACACTCTTTTCTTCACAAAAACAATAACAAAAGCAAAACCAAACAAACAAACAAACAAAAGAAAACCCAAGGGATATTTCAGCGTACAATAAAATATTCCTTCAGTGAGAATGTGTTCCTTTTCTGTATTTACTGATCCAGAACATTATTCTTCGTAGTCAAGAGTCAGAAATGCTCCATTGTTTCAGCTTGTCATTGTTTTGATTTGCTGTGCATTTTGATTATTCTTACCTTTATGTCCACTTGAGTACTTAACTCCTGCTATGTTTTCAAGAGGAAACTCTTAATATGGATTTCCTCTTTTTTAGTACTCTTTATGCATTTCAGTATTCTTGTTTCCAAAAGTAGGAATCAATAGCTAATAAATCAGTATTTCCAGTTGTAGAAAATAAAAGAAAAATCTTTCTAAATGAATTGTCACTACGTTCCTGTGGGTTACAAGCCTCTGATCGTTTTTTGATTCTGTACACTGATGAAGCCCTGAAAACATTTGTGGATCCCACAGAAACTGTAAGGAAAATTTACCTTCTGGTTTAACGAAAAGAAACTATAGCAAAAAGCTAATCAGTTTCACTGGCTTTCTTTCATCTTTTTTTATTTTTCCTCAAAGTCTTAACTACTTTGCCTTGTTAAATTGAGTGGAGAGATCTGCATCGCTTTGTTTTATGTTGTGCAAGCTCAGTGTGTTTGTGAGAGAGGGAAATTAGAACAGTAAAGGTGCATTCTTCTAAAACACATGGACCTTTGTAGTGTTATCTGTACTGCACTCCCATCCCTCCTCCCAAGCTATTAGGAACAAGCAAGATGGAAAGTCAAAAAAACAAAACAACAAAAATTGAATGATATCTACAGTAAGAAAACCCCACTGTTTTGTAGTATGTATGGTATAAATAAATATAATTTTTAATGAAAAACACATTTAAGCTATATAAATAATTCCGAACTAAATGAATCACTGTTCTGCATTCTCATTTCACTCTGTTTCTATTAGAGGTCAATTGATTTTGGTAAACTTGTTTGGAAACTTAAACATCATCAGTAGATAAATTCAGCAGAATTACACAGAAAAAAATAATATCTGTTTATTACACAAAATGAAACAGGACAGTCTAAAAAGTAAAGAAGCTGGGATAAACCTACAAAAACTGTTATAAGCTCTGCAGTCCTGCTTTTATGGCATCCTAAACTTCATTCAGATTCTGCTTAAGCCATGTAGGAGATACCATCTCCGTCTTGTGGACAGAATATTACTCACTGTTATTTCTAGGTGAATCAATTGGTTACTTCAGTGCTAGTGATGCTAATGTCAGAACAGTCTTTGTTTTAGAAGAGCACATACACTTACATTGAATTGAACGGCATTTCCCTCATTCCTACTTTACCATGCATCTGTATGACAATCTGTATTTATCAGAATTGTTCCTGTGGTGGAATTTGTACCATCTGAAGTTATCTGAAAAATACTTTAAAAGGCTGTGTGGTAAAAGTTTGATTTTACTGACAAAAAATAGCATTTCTGGTTGATCTCAGCAGCAACCCAGACTGCAATAAGATTAATGGCTGAACATCTCATGTGTCCAGCAAAGGGCATGGCTGTAATGGTGTGATGATAAGATAAGTGTTGTGCAGTTGCTTATGCCATAAACCTGTGGCTATCCCTTCAGTTTCCAAACCTGTCAGTCTACATCTTTTTACAAGAATTAGACCAACTGTGAGGAAGAGACTCTTCATTTTACGTGGAGTTTGTTCCTCCTTGTCTGGTTCATATAGCTATTGCGGTCACTCTTTCCGTATTGTTTCACTGTTTTGTTTATTCAAGGTAGTTGTATTTTTCTGTAAATATCAAAAAGACTTTGTCTACTTTTAGGAAATAACTTTTCATACTGAACATCCTTTAGAAACAGAACTTCTTGTCTGGAGGTTGTTAAGCATTTTTCTTTGTTCTGGAGGCGAGGCATCAGAAAAGCATGTGATACTGGCTTATCACTAGTTATCTTTTGAAAACCTGGATGAAACAATTTGGAAGGAAAACAGCAGAGTCAAAGCACAAGAATGGGAACGAGAATTAACCACAGGTGGCCCCGTCTCTACTGTTTAGTCTTGGACAGATCACATCACTTACCCTTTTGTGTTTCAATCTGTTAAAATATGGCTAATACTAATATGATCTTCCCCCTAAGGGTGCTCCTGTGAGGACTAAATAGCTGGTGTTAGTAAAGAGCTAATTTAAGTTCATAAATATTTTTGCACACCTTACAATATTTAGTCAATTTTCCTGAGCTATATCTCAACCAGGTACATTTTGTTAAGGCAGAGATTTTAACTTTGCCTCTTAAAATGCAGCTGGCTCCATGGTGACACTGTAGTTGGGCACACAAAGTATAAGCACTCTGTCACTAAGTCGCAACTCCGTTTGTCAAATTATGGAAGGTATAGATTAAAAAGCCTAATAGCACATACACACTGCTCTTAAAGATCTCTCAAAGGCTTTTGATGAATGAGATAATAAAATTTGTATGTTTCCTAGGGATCTGTATATAATTTACACAACAGAAATTGTGCACCATATTTGCTGTGAGTAAACTTCAGTGTTCAGTGTATTACCTACCTTCCTTCCTTCCTTCCTTCCTTCCTTCCTTCCTTCCTTCCTTCCTTCCTTCCTTCCTTCCTTCCTTCCTTCCTTCCTTCCTTCCTTCCTTCCTTCCTTCCTTCCTTCCTTCCTTCCTTCCTTCCTTCCTTCCTTCCTCCCTTCCTCCCTTCCTCCCTTCCTCCCTTCTGCCCTTCCCTCCTTCCGCCCTTCCTTCCTTCCTCTGCTCTCCTCTCCTCTCCTGCTCCCTCTCCCGCTCCCTCTCCTGCTCCTTCTTCCTCTTCCTCCCTTCCTCCCTGCTTCCTTCCCTCTTTCCCTCCTTCCCTCCCTCCCTCTCTCCCTCCCTTCCTTACATTATGGAAATGAAAGTGTACTTCCTCTGCCTGTTCCAGAAGTTTATAATTTTTCCATCACCTATGTTCTTCCTATTCCATCCCCAAAAAAGGAACTGTTTAGGAAAAAAAGTAGAGTCAGCTTCTAAACAGTAAAGTCACTGCCATGGGGGGTCGGCACCTCTGTTGATCCGGTCCAGTACAGCTAACAGGAAGTGAGGCTGCAGGTATCCACTTCAGTTTTCCCTGAGTTTTAGTGTTCTTAATTAACACAGTTAAGGATCTAGCATAGGTAATTATTAGGGGTAGGAATGTGCCTAAGCAACAAGACAAAGAGCTGTGTGGGTACCTGGAGAGCTCAGAAACGTAATGTCAAGGTCTGATCTGCTCCAAAGATAGGAACTATTTACAAGACCAGAGATCTAGTTCCAAAAATTTCTCCTTCAAAGTGTATGATATTTTAAAATCAAACTGCTTGGTTTGGACCCATTTTTCACAGGGTCATTAGGGACATCAGCTGCCATCAGAAAACAGGACATCTTTTCAGAAATGTATTTGTACTCAAATTCTGCAGGACATTTTCACAGCATCATTGGTGGCAGGGGAAGGAGTAAGGGAGGCAAAGTGTTTGCTTTAGGAGCATACACATGCTCCTTTAAATTTTTTGTGCCAGTTATGTGAACGGAACTATTACTCCTTCTTCTGTCCCCAGAATGTTTTTGTCACTTTTCTCTTCGGGTTGTGTTAAGAGAATGACTCTTTTTTATTTCAAAAGGGAAGCAAAGGTGTCTGTACTAAGGGCAAGGAGGCAGCAGGAGTTCCCTGTGGGGAAAAGGTGAGTGGCAGACACATGATGGCAGCTGGTATATGTCAGTTCCTTCTTAGGTGTTTTTTTTTTTCCCTTATGTCACTACTTTGCTGCTATAGTAACTCAACAAAACAGTGACTGTAGCGCTACTTTGCTAGATAAGCATCAGCATATCCTGCTGTCGCCACATGATGAGTTGGGCTTTCTTTTCCCCTCCTGTAGGGACATAAAAGGAACTCTTTTCCATACCCATTTTTACATTATGAACAGAGCAGCATCATATGATGGACTGAACCTTTCACCCATATGTTTGCCCAAGTACATGTCTGTTCCAGTCCCATGGTTTCTGTCTCTTCTTGCCAAGCAGCATTATCACTGCCTTTAAAATGGCCTGTAACAGGGTGAAGCAGCAACTTTTTTACATAAATAATATTGAGTCTGTAGTTAACCAGTCTTATGTGGCTTGTTTTCTCTGGTCAAGTCGTGATGTTGAATGACAGCTTTGATTTTTTGATCAAGATGTTGATCATGTATATCCCAATACTGTTGCTCTTGTGTTTGGCACTGGCACTGAAAGGAAAACAGTTCTGGACCACCAAAGGGTTAAAAAATGGACGTGTTTTTGACAAGTCCTCTGACTTTTGCCAGTATTATTGTTCATTATGATGACACTGTATTTTTTTTAAATAGCAGCTGTAGTTGTCATAAAACTATTTTCCCATTCCTCTTCTTTAAAGTGTGATGTTGTAAATTCATGTGACCTTTCCTGCAAAGAATAAATATTTCTTTTTTTATATAAGATCTCAAGACAAGGCTTGGTTTGTAACAAATAGTGGCCCATTACAAAGCAGGAAAAAAAACTGAGCTGAGCAGAAAGAAGCTTCAGTTCAATTTCACCTCATATCTTTCTAATAACTTACTTGTCACTTTATTACCTTCCAGTAATGTGAATGCTGCTGACAAGACTGTCACACTAACAGCAGACAACACCCTCTCTTCCTTAGCCCCAGCTCTCCTGGCTACTTATTGCACTGGCCCTGAAGGGACACAAACTAATAGTGTGCTTTCAAGTTCAGCACTTGGCCATCAAATATAAAAGGATGCGTAATTGCCTGTTTATCCCCTGTGAAGGGGAAATTGAGTATAAGAACCAGGCTTTCCTTCCCCGTTCCTTGACACACACACACACGCATGCACACACACATCTGCAGTGAGTGAAGGGAAGTCCCATCTGGAGTGCTTCGATTTGTCTTTGGGAAGCCCAAGGCTGCCACTGGCTGCTCTATCGAGCTATCAGGCAGACAGTAACAAGATGGCTTCTTAACAAAAGGTCAGCTGAGAAATACTGTCTGTGACGGCACTTTTGTCTGCTTATGTAGCAACTAATTGCTTTGTATTGGCATAAGCCATACTGTGCCTGCTGGAAATAGTCGTGTGAATTTGCTGCATAGGTATGGTGGCAAACAGGTTATGCAATCTTCTTTTTCTGGTTTAGCCCATCCCTTGGCAAATTTCAGAGCAATGCCATCCTCTCAGGTTCCTATGGGGAATGCCAATTCCAGATATCTTTTCTGCCGTGATAGGAACATCTCCTGCTGAGGTCAGTGTGAACCTCCGTAAAGTATTAGGGAAATATATCTGAGACACAATCTGCTGCCCTCATACCAGGAGGAATTTTTTCTGATTTATCCCTTCATTTACAAGAACACTGCCAAAAGTACAGGCTCCAGAAGCACTTCTCAGATAAGGCCGTCAGTAAAGACAGAGTTTGACAGCGAAGTAGCTTGGGAGCATATGCTACGTTTTAAGAAATCCTGAGTGCATGAAGGCTAACGTACCTGGCTTCAGCCACTCCCCTTCCTTTTTATTGTACGCTGACTGACTGCTGAGTAGCAGTTGAAAATTCAAGTAGGCAGAGGAGCAGCTGAAGCGTGCTTTCCTTGCAGGGTCAGCAGCGTTCCTGTGCTCAGATCGTAACACCAGACCCCGTGTGTGCCTGAGTGCTGGGCACTGTGGGCTGAACGGTGCTGACGGCCAATGCAGCACCGAAAAAGACAAAGACGGGTTTCAGGCAAAGCCCAAGACTGGGAGACCTAAACACAGCCACTTTGGGGTTCATTGGTTTTCATATCCTTGGGTTGATTGATGGCATTAGTGGGCTGCAGCTCCTCTTTGCTGGTTCCGGATGCTAATGCTGTCTCCAGCACTACACAGTAATTTGATGTTTGCTGCAACAGAGGTGATGGTACCCACTGTAAATATGCTGAAGCCTTTTACCAGTCAAAGGTCACTGATCTTTTCCCTCCTTTTCCTTCCGAGTGCATCAGAAGCTGTAAGGGTGAAACCAGCAGACAATTTCCTGAGGCCTGTTTGTGTCAGCAGCGTAAAGGCTGAGCCCAGGTTTTGCTCCTCTGTCAACTCCATGTGCACATGGCACTGACAGACGTGGGGGCAGTCCAAGTAGCTGACCTGCGATGATGAGCTTGGGCAAGCCTAACAGCCTTTCTTTCTGTACCATTTTGGAGGCTGTTTGTGGAAACCGAGGACTTTCTGATCAAAGAAGCCATTTGGGTCCTTTTTTTGTGTGTGTGTGTGTGTATGTGTGGGTGTGTGTGAGGGTGTGTGAGAGACAGAACAGACAGACAGGGAGAAACAGACACAGTGTTAGAACAAAGAGCCTTAAAATAAAGGTTACAATTGGGCAAAACTATAATTTTCGTCACACTTCCCTCTATATATATATATATATACGTGTATATATATTTCCTCTTACGCGCTTAGGAGCACAAGAAGCATGAGTGAGCAAATGTCTAATGAGTAAAGAGGTTTATTCAGACGTTCTACAGATTTCTTACACTGCTCCCTTCAAACCTTTGGAGAAAATATTTTAGGAAAATGGAGAAAAGCATCCAGGGCAATTATATTTCTAGAGAAGAAAGAGAGAGCGAGACTAGCTAAGTGATGCATAAAGATTTTATAAGGCATCCGTTGTCAAACAAAAGGTTGAGAATGATCAGAGGATAATGCACAGTTAGGATGGCAAACTCATCAATAGTTAATCACAACCTGTCCACTTCTGTTACGAAATGCAAGCAGCTGTGAGCAGCGGCTCTGGGGGACCAGTGGCACTCTTGCACACGCGTCTCTCTGCCTGCGTGGGGGAGCATTGCGCAATCACCGCATCCAGCTCAAGACTTTGACGCCCAGTCCGTGTCTGCGTCCCTGTCCCCATCCCCATCACCCCCCCTGAAATTCTGCGTTGATGAGGCAGAATGCCTCACCCCTCCCCCCCCCCCCCACCCCGCTGTGAAATGGTACGGTAGCCACACGAATTGTGATTCTAAGGATGTCCTTCTCAGTCTACCCGATGACCTACAGAATAAATAGGGTCACTTAAAATGTATAAACTAAGGCTGATTTCTTCATTATTTTTCAACCATACTTTTACATCTGGGGTTTTTTTATAAATTTTTTTAACAAACCCTTGTACAATCTTCAGTCGTCTTCATTTTTCCATTTCCTTCACCTGTCTGCACTCCTTCTCCTCTCATTCCAAGAGAGTATGTCATTAAAGTTCTCTCAGAAAAGTAACACATCCTCCTGATGTTCTCCATTTTGGAAACTTTTATGCATTCCATCCGTGAAAATGGTCACCGTTTGTAAAGTGACAAGATGAATAAAATGGCCGCTGTTGTGTGTGTGTGTCTCATTTAGCTATTTATAAATATGAAATTCAGCATGCTGCTTTTTCTTGTGCAAACTTTGGTTCCGATGTCATATGGGGCTCCTTTCCCATGGCGTGGCTCTTTCTTAATGGGCAGCATTTGTGTTCTCAGTTCATGCCTCCTGCCTCTCCTCCAGTCTATAAAAAATGTGCTCCGTGTTCAAGTGTGATGTGTGTGCAACAGGTGTGCAAATAAGCTGATCGGAACCCTGAACACATTCGAAATTTACCCCAGATGGAGCTACACACACTTCTACTTACCGCAAGCAGGTCACCACAACCTGTTTGTACCTACGAATATCTCACTGTAGGGGGCTTACACCTGTGGCCAAGGGGGTATGGAGTTTCTTTGTTTTACTGAAGGCTCTTGCTCACTGGCACAGTTGTTGTTTTAACAGCTTTGACTGAGAAGGCCACACGGGCCGAGCAACATGTCAATTTCCTATGTAGCCGTCTGCTGTGCTTCGGATCTCCCAAACTGGAAAGATGGGAACCTGACTGGGGGTTCACGCGGAGATGTAAGCTGAGATAAACTGGATTTGAACCTTCATGTATTTGGGTGTCTGTAAGGTCCTGGCAGCAGGTTCAGCCAGAGAGGCAAAAAGCCTGGAAACCCCTTTCTCGGTGGGCACGGGAGGGCTCTCGTGGCCCGGCAACCCCCCCGTGCCACTCAGCGACAGAGGAGGGCCGGCTCACTGCTGGCTCACAAAGCTAGGCTTGTTCCGGTGGACTGTGTCAAGACATGTTCCTGGGGTGCCCCTCCCAGGCACGGGAAAGTGTGGAGTCGGGGCCTGACGGACGTTTTTACAAAGGTCCTTCTCCATTTGGAATAGATGAGGCTTTTTATTCTCACTGTTTGTTCTCAATGTGAGCAAAACGTGAATGCTCTGCTGTCCCACCTGCAGAACCAAAGCATGCACTATGGAATATAGCTGTACAAGGGGATATGAAAAACTGCATCATGTTGATCTAATAATCGTGACATTGGTAGCTTCATAAATACTGTATGT
This sequence comes from Chroicocephalus ridibundus, assembly GCF_963924245.1. Taxonomy (NCBI): domain Eukaryota; kingdom Metazoa; phylum Chordata; class Aves; order Charadriiformes; family Laridae; genus Chroicocephalus; species Chroicocephalus ridibundus. The sequence goes on from NC_086316.1 coordinate 51,202,474, forward strand.
ACTCTAAACAAGTTTTTTCCATTAGTAGTCTGAGGGAATTAAAAGTCCTGTTTTTAATTTGACATTTCTTTTCTTGTATTTTCTGTACTGTAACTGTCCTACAGTATGTCTTTTGCATAAAATGCATAAGGTTTTGGGGATATAAATGGAGTTTTACTCATACTTTGTCCAAATACCTCTTGTAATTTGTATCAAAATTCTTGTACAATTTTTATATTAAAGATTTATCAGTCACTGACCTTTCAGTCTCTTTGTCTTTCACTTCTTGATTTTTCACTCACTCAAACAATACACCTTTCCATGAAAGGCATGTGGTCATGGAAGGATGTTCACCTGCAAAGCTTGCACAAGGCCTCTTGTAGTTTGGGACCTGTATACTACCTTTAAAGATTTGCATATTTGCCAGAAATTGGATATGTAAAAGTTCTGGGGTGGAAGTATAATTTTTTTCCCTTGGCTTGTACACATTTCCTCGGAAATGTCATCATTAGTTTGGTGTCCAGAGTCCTATAGTGTCACTAAGTTAGTCACTTAAGTGTCTGCCAAAACCTCTTCAGATGGACATTGCTGTCACTTAGGTATGTCTGACAGATGATGAAATTGAAGTGAAAGGTTACACCATACTCTAACTTAGTGTCCTAGCACAGGTCAGTCCCCCTTTTGCTTTTAAAAGCAGAAGCATACAGCTTATTAATCGCACTGTTTGAGTAAGAACTTTCTCATGCTTTGAAATGGTGAGTACATTGGCCAAACATGTCTCCCCACGGACCCTTGCCTGGTAATCTAGAACTGGTGCGCAAGCATTTATCACTAGAGGATTCACCTTTGACTTCTTGTGATTGCCTTTGTGCTCGATACTGACAAGAGGATGTGGTGTGGGGAGATGTTTTGAAGTCCCATTTACAGGGCAGAATACTTTGTTTTGTTAAGAAATCTTGGTTTTGCTTCTAAGGGACACCTGTAGCAGCTGGCACAATGTGAGCAAGAATCTTCTGGGGTAAATGGTTTTGGTTCAGCCTGAGCTCTTATGGTGCTAGTCATTTTTTATATACTGCACTTCTTATCAATAAAGAAGCAAACAGATGAAGAGTTGTCTCATAATAGCATATTTTTTTGCATGGCACTGTGCACATGGGGACAAAAAGGCCACATACAAAAAAGCGTATCTGAGTCAATGCGTTGGAATATGATTCATATTAATTCATTCTACAAAAGAAGAACAAAAGACAACTCGACTTGTTAAGTGTTGCAAGGTGCTGAGCACTGGGGCTGTGATGCCTCAAAACATGTGGGCATATGCTGAGCTTTAAGCACATGTACAGTCCTGTTTAGCTCAATGGAATGGATATCTGCTTGCAAATGAGCCCTTCTCTAACAGGTTAGCTGGACGGGAAACAGCCTGCTTGTTGTTTGGCAAGAGTCAAGAAGCCTTTTTGGTTGCCTCACATTTCCTTATCAGCAAAGTGGAGGCAACCGGACTCACCAGCTGAATATGAGGGTGGGGAAAGAAAGGAACGTGAAGGCCAATTAACTAGCATTTGCTAAGCACTGTGAACTGCAAGTCTGAGGAAAGTGGTTGGGTGGTTGGCAGGTAGTATGTACTCTCTGATGGATTTAGCACTTTCCTAAGCTGTCACCAGGTCTATCCTTTTGCAGCCCTCCAAGCATGACCAATGGCCAGTTTTCTGCAAAACATTTAGCTCTGAAAACAGGACTTCACTTTCCAGTCCAGCATCTTCCCAGATTTAATTTAATCTATGTGCTGAGAGCCATGAGCCATATAGATACAAGATGTCTGCCACAGGTCTACTAGCTAAATGCTGGCTTGAGAGACTGTTTATTCAGTTTGCCTGTTTTTCATCAATCTGACATAAACAACCAAATAAGGAGTTGAATGCCTTTAATCTGTTACTGACTCACAGTTGTTAACTTCATGTCATTAATTTACTTGCTACGCCTTCCCTTCCCTTCCCTTCCCTTCCCTTCCCTTCCCTTCCCTTCCCTTCCCTTCCCTTCCCTTCCCTTCCCTTCCCTTCCCTTCCCTTCCCTTCCCTTCCCTCCCCTCCCCTCCCCTTCCCTCCCCTGCCCCTTCCTCTTCCCCTTCCTCTTCCCCTTCCTTCTCTCTTTCTCACCTTCCTTATTCTTTCTCTCTTTTCCTTTCTTTTTTGTCTTTTTTTTCTTGACTTTCTTTTTTCTTACTTTTCATTGTTTCCCCCAAAATTCTGCAAGCACATGCAGATCTTAATTTTGATGGGCAGGAAAAAGAGGGAGGAAGGGAAGAAAAAAAATGTTAAGCAACTTTGGGGAAAGTCAACCTCTGTTGAGGCATGTGGTTATCCTCCCATGTTATTAAATGTCATAGATATGTTAATGTAGTTCTGCATGGAAGCCAAGCATAATTATAATCTTTTCATCTGTCATAACACATCTATAATTGGCATGAATTCCCCTAAAACAATTTTTTTCTAGCATAGGGTTTTCATACTCAGGGCAGAGATATTAGCAGGCACCCAGAAAGACTGCTTTTGGCACAGCTCTGAGCTAACTGTCTGGGTGAGAGCCAGTGGAAGCACACTGGGCCACTTGAAAACTTGCTGTCTGCTTGTTCACTCTCTGCAAGTTGACAGTATGACAGTAGATTAAGTGCTACTAATTTAATAAAGCCTCTCCTATAGTGATGTTGATATACCAACAATGAGCAAGGGGTGGTAAGAAGAGAGGGGGATAAAAAGTACATTAGTTTGCCTGAAGTAATACTGGAAAAAAAACCCCACCCTCTATTGATCTTATGTGAGGTGCAGTTATTTTTAAGTCACCTGACTCATGCTTACCCAATCCTTACCCGTATTCATCAGAGACAGTATAATGAACAGATATTGATTAACTGGGGTAGCTGGAGAGATTTCCCAACAGTGCTAGTTCACATTGATAGGTCTCCAATGGGAATACATGCAAGTGCAGCCCTGCAACATAACTTATTGTGTTCTAGGTCTTTCAATTGATTTTGTTTGAAGAAAAAATATACAGTGGCTCTCCCGTGACCTTTAGCTGAAACCTCTCTGTAAAGAAGAACACAGAATGACAGTCAGACCAAATAAGCATTGCTGCTTACAGTCATGTCTGTCGTGGCAGAGCCAAGGTAGCCATGTGCGGCATGTATGCTGTGGTCTCCATAGGATACCAGTGCCCAGCACAGTCTCCATGGTATCCCAGTGCCCTGCTTTTAGCTGGCAACTTCCAGCCAGTAGCCAAAAAAAAATTATCCTGTTATAGCCTCTCTGTTGCTCCAGTGTTTCGACTAGATTTCAATTCTCCCAGCAATACGCTGATGATCCTATGGAAACTTCTAAGGTGAAGTGTTTCCCAGAATGACCAACACAGAGTTTAGCAAAATATCCCGTGGAGATAATGCCATTGAACTGGTAATGCATCCTAGTGGAGTACTAGTCCCAAATGCTGGCTTGCCGAGAAGCTTGAAGCTTTCTGAGCATTTTGGCACATGGCAGTCACTGAATGTCCCTTTTGGAGTTTCCTGGCAGCTTGGGATTGCTTGCTTGTGGCAAGTTCTCCAGAGCAGTGTGCTGTGGATGTGGAATCCAGATCCCCATTTTTGCCTCCATTGCTAAACACTGTAGCAGTACCTAGGGAAAATGTCACCCACCAGTATGAAAGGTGGTGTCAAAAGGGATGTTAGTAGTAAGAAAAAAAGCCTAATAGGAATTTACATAGAAGAACAAAATTGGCCATCCCAAAATGCATGTTTTAGAAGTCTTAGAAACAATGTCAGACTTGCCAGAGGTCAAGTGACTCAGACTTTGCAAAATTAAAGCAAATAGCAAAATCTTCTTTCACTGGGTAAATAACGTGAGACCAAGCAACAACATGAATATACTTTCTGATGAAATGCAGAGACTTTCAAGATCAAACACAATTCCAGGATTTATCAGATGAGTCATTTCCACGAGGGTCTGGACAGCACGAGCTCTACTTCCCCCAACCAAATCCAGCCTTCATTTAGAGCACTGCATATGGTTCAGTTGCCTATGGACAAGGAAGACAAATTTAAAGAAAGGCTGCCAGTGCTTGCAGAGAAGGAGACAGGCACTTTTATGATGGTAGCTTAAGAGAGCTTGGTTTCCATAGCCAAGTAAATGAGAGCTGAAAGTGGGGCATGATTGTGCTGCACAAATATATGACAACAGAGTAGGGTGTAAACATGAGGGAAGAAGAGCTATGTATGCTAACAAGAACAAATAGCTATATATAATTATATGCTGCAAAGGAGAAATGAGTTTCAGTGCTGGAGCAGAGAGATTCTGGATCAGCCATCCAATATCAGCTGAAGAGGCCAAAATGAGAAGTAGCTAGATGATAGAGGCCGAATCAGTTTATGAGGAGATTTAAAATACTGTTATCTGCAAAATCAGAGACTGGACTTCCTTATTTCATCTATACCCAGTGGTGTTTAACTAAGTAAGCATACTGCTCGAGGATAAGTTCCTTTGGTATTCCCATCTGTACCACAGTACACAGTAAACGCGTTCATCTTGCCAACTCATTTTCTCATGTCTTAAAGATATATCTATTCTTTTACCATATCTGACGGTCCTGCTTCTTACCAGCCATTTCTTGGGCCAGTAAAAGTATCCTTGCTATAAAAAATGCTTTTTCTTTCTTTTCAAGATGATATTTTTATGCAGCTGTCCTTCCTTCTTGTATGTGTCTTTTTTGATATACATTTTAAGATCACTTTAAGTTTTCTTGGTTAGAGCATTTGATTTAATTGGTTTAATCTATTTTGATCCTCTGTAACAGAGTCTGAATTCTTTGCCCTATGCCAGGACTCACAGAGAAATCTGAAGTCCTACAATAATTATGAATCACACACTCTATGTTGCAGAGAGTGGCTTCACATTATTGGAATGTGTGAAGAAAAAAACTTACAAGCAATTGAGTATGGAGGTTATCAGAGCTTTGTGCATGTGCAGTATGAAATGATTTGAAATTATTGTGCCACTTCCAAGTTTTTAGAGAGCTTTAGTCTTTCAAATTTAAGTGATATTAAAAATTCAAAGCACTCTCGTAATTTCACGGTTTTTTTGTCCAACGTTCCAATTTTCCTTTTTCTTTTGTATGTGTATTCATTTCAAAACAAAGAATTTTGCAGCATCAAAATTATGTAAAATTTTAGAATTAAAATATCTAAAGCAAAGGACTTACACAAAGACTGTACTTTTCTACAAGTCCTGTCCTAAGTGCTTCACAGGAGATGTCTTGCACTGAAATATACTTCAAATAGATATTTTCATCCTCTCGCTAGGGATGAATAATAACAATGTACCTTTCTCAATGAGTTTAGAAAGAGGCTGGGTGGTATCAAATATGCACGTTGTCTGGAATATCTTCTATGACTTGAGAAAAGACAAACTTTGAAATTTGGATTTTAAAAAATTATTTCCCACCTCCTGGGTTATTTTACAAGACGTAAAACATTACAGTTGCTGTGTAAAATTTTCCATCCTGTTCCCATGGCCTCTGGCGTCTGTTCACATAACTTTACACTCACTGAGCTTCATTTTGGCCCGGGTGTGTTCAGCCCAGCCCGGTGAAGGAAGGCTCTAATCAGAGTTTGACATGCCTGGGAGCTGGTAGGAAACTGGACTCTATATCCTAGACATGGTCTTGTAATTAAGGTCAGAATAACAAAGGTCAAACCCTTGACATACTACAGCAGTCAGTGTCCACTGATTCCAGTGATAAATGCTACATGAATGAAATGTAAACTGCAACTGGAGAATTTCATTATGGTATATATACACTGCATATTGGCTTACAAGAATTCAGGTCAAGAGGTGTACCATGTTTCAAGTTTCTCTACAAATCCACTAAATTCTATCCTGAAAACTTTGTGTTTTCCTTAAGCTGGCCACAGACCAGAAAAAGCTTTGCAATGGCTTTTTTCTTTTTTTTTTCTGCAACGTCTGAGACCCTAAAGTAGACATTTCTAGATGGTAAATTGCCAAAATACATGTGAAACTTGTTTTACTCTATTGCAAGCTCCAAGACTTAAGCCATACAGAAAAGTCAGAGAAAGGTGTTAAGTCACAAAGAGTATGTCAGGGAATCAATTCTATGAACATTTTAGAAATTAATAGGTTATAGCAAGAATCTGCATGATTACAAATGCCAGGCCATAAGAAAACAATGTCAACAAGCATGAGGGTTAGACTCGCAGCCCCTGGATCGGTAAAAGTGTTAATTCACCGAGATCAAAGGGTCAACTATGTCTAATAAAACAAAAATAATGGGTGACTAAACAGCTTGCAAAATACAGTCATATGTCATGTTAAGGCAAGTTTTCAAGGAGGAATTTTTGGACACATCGAACACTTGCTTTTTGGAATGGCTTTTTCTGTAAAACATAAGATGAGAAAACTTCTCATCTTAATTCAAACACATCAGAGCTGACTTGTGAAATAGCTTTAGTCAAGCCACTAAGTAATCACAATCCCAATATAATCAACTTCAGATCTTCCAGAAAACAGTTGTTGAAGGAGAAAAAAAAATCATACTCACATGCTATATTTTAAATCAGGAGATCTTTTAAAAAAAGTGTTCAAAGAAAGCATAGCACATAAATTCCTAGATGCAGCATAGAGATTATTTTAAGCTACCATAACTTTCAAAGTAAGTAGGAGAAATAGAGAGCAGGAAGGCCTGAAAAAGTAGACTGCTGTTTTCTTTCCAGTCTAGTTTCCTAAGGAAATGAGTGTTATGCCTTCTGACTGCATGCATATAGATCTGCCTGTGTGCAACTTCTGCTTCTCTGTCCCCTCCCCAGTAATATGAATGCAAGGACCTACTTCAACCAAATTTAGCCAAGGGGTAGAAACACCGAGATGGTAGGTGTGAGTAGTAAGGGACAGGAAAAGGAGGTGAGGTATTGACACTGAGAATCTCTGCAGAGCAGGGAGAAACTGCACAAACCTCTTCCCTTGGTGTTGCTACCCAACACAGGACCCACCACCCTGGGGAAAACAGATTTTGAACTAGTTCTCACAGAGCTACTTGCCTGATGGAAACCATGCTCCAGCTTACTGTAGCAAGAAAAGTGATTTTCCTGGGCTTTTTTTGTTGTTTCTGTGTTAAGGCTCAACACTCCCCTTCAGAGAGATGTTTTAGCGCAGCTAATTACTTGGCCATAGCGAGGGCTTAGGCAGCTAGCTACAGATCTGGAAAGACCTGGGAGCTCTGGGCACCATCAGTTTGGCACAGTGGGCATCTGGGCCAGCTGTGCCGGTGCCATTCAAGTGGTCTGGATCTGCTCCCATTCCCCTGCCTTTCTTAAGGAAGAAGTGATAGCTACTGAGGCTATACTGGCCTAGCAGCTAAAGCAGTAGCTGTGGAAAACCTTTTGATCCCTGCTTATCATCCAAAAGGTGAGGGCAGCACTCTGCACTAAGCCCCCAGAGCCACTGCCATGGGCTGGGGCAAGTCGGGGGACAGGGCAGAGAGGGGTGCTCACCTCTCCTGCCACCACCTCCCTCCAAACCCTACAGCTGCCCGGACAGACCCGGGTCACTAAAATCCTGCTCTGCGGGGCTGTGGTGAAGGAGCACATTGCCGTCCACCAAGCCTGACCTTTTGGAGTTTGCTACCTTTGCAGCTCTCCAAGCCCAGCATCCTGCTGCAGCCTGTGGATGACAGGCTGCCATCAGGACAGACCGGCAGTTTCCCAACATCGGATGACAACAATTGCTGCTAATGCCCCCCCAGCAGAGGTTTTGTTGTTATTGGGTTGGGTTTCTTTTCCACTCATTATTGAGTCCATTATTGACACTGCTTTCTGTTACTGAAGCTATACGGTCAGAGTTTTGCACAGAGAGTAAGGTCCATGAAGAAGGGCTAACCCGTAACCAGAAAACCAGCAAAATGCTGGTCCCCCTTCCCTTGTCATCCCTATATGGCATTGCAGCAGCAGGCAACTTGTTTATTATTATATCCCTGTGCAAGCCGCGTGATCTGAGCAACCATTTCAGGAGTCAAGGCCTGTATGCTAAATCATTAAAGCCAAACATATTTTAATCCATAATTGTGCAAGATTTATTTAATTTAGTTTTTTTATTTATAGCTTGATTGGGATTGTAATGTATTTTCAGCTTCCCATACCGAGATTTGTCAATTTTTACTGCGTCTTTTAATTGTGTTCTTCCAGTCCAAGCACTAGCAGGTTTCCAAAGCAGGCTGCTTGCAAAATGTCTTTTGCTTCAATGAGGTGGTGGAGAAAAAGAAATTTATTTGCAGCTTTTACCTGAACTACTTGAGAAAACAGCTTATTCTTTTACCAACGGGAAGGTGATGGGTACATCCTCCATACATGGCATTGCTGAGTCTGGCCCTGCTGAACCATGACTGCAGCAGCCGTTGTCTCCTCTTCTTTAAAAGGAGGTTGCTTTTCTCAGCTCAGCTCTGCTACAGCAGCTTAGCCCTCCCTTGGCCCTGCCTCCTGCCCAGATGTCTCTCTCTCTCAGCTGCTCTTGCTCGCAGCTCTGTCCCTGTTCCTCTTTCCCTAGGCTCAGATTCAGCAGAAACCTGGGCAGAGGGTGTGTAGCATGGAGGGACGCAGGAGTCTGACACCTCAGCTCCCCTTGCAGTACACCTGCCTCTGGTCTCCTTGACTATCTGTGCCATGACAGCCACCTCGAGCTTCGGCCTCCCGGCGGCTCTCAGGGCTTGGTGGGCTCCTCAGCAAATGCGGTGCTGTCCTGTCCTTCCCTTTTGGACCAGGCAGGGTGAAGGGAGGTCTTGCTCCTGGCCCAGACCCCATCACTACGGGGAGAGGGGTGGCAGAGCCCCAGCTTAAAACTCTTGTGAGCTTTGCTGGCGTGCTTGGTACCAGTGGGACAGCAAGGCTCAACTTCGATCTGCAGTGATGAGGAAACATCATGGTAAAGCTGATTAAGCAAAAGACACTATAAAAAAAAAAAAAAAATTAAAATTTGATGGTGACCACCATGGGAACAAGGTGTTATTAAATGTTAGCATGCAGCCTGCGTGCGAGGGAGGGAGCTACGAGGGACTGACCGGCTCGGCAGCTTCGCCGTGCGTATCCAGTAGTTCAGAAAGTAATGGAGTGAACATCCTTTCCTCATAACTTTTAATAAGACAGCTCATCAGCTGCGTTCACTGCATCCAGAGCAGGAAACTTGACGAGGTGCTTTGTACCAGGAAAGCACATCCAGTAGGCTCAGTGTCAGGTCCCAATAAAGGCAGCTGTGAAGTATTATACAGATTTACCTTCTATGTAGTTAAGAGGGCAAGCTGGGAATTCCAGGGGACAGAAAAAGCCACCCCAACTGAATAGCTGTCAAAGTGATAATCCTTTTAAAAGAATATGTTTGCTGTGTGCTGCTTATTTATACAGAGCCTGTGTGCCTGGTGAAACTTTTCAGTCCTTGTGAATTCAAAGGGGTAAAGTTTCCGTTAACACAAATAAGGATGTTATATACCAAGATCCTGGGGCTCTGAGAGTAGAATATTTCCTTGAATCACTGTAAATGGTGGAATCTTAATAGAAATTGACACTTTTTTTTTACTTTAATAAAACATTTACATTAATGTTACACTATTAATATTCTGCAGCAGGATTCCCATTAAAAAAAAACAAAACCAAACCAACTTTGTGTTCAGAATCTAGATTGGTTAAAAAACCCCTGATTTTCTTCATGCAGCAACAACAACAAAAAAAAACAATCGCAAAAAACCACAGTTGCCGGACTATTTTTTCCCACATAGTTTTTTTTGTTGGGCCTCATTTACAACAGCCAACGTTACTGGAAACTTGGAGGTGAACTCTGCCATTGAGGAACAAGCTCAGTATTGATGTGCACTTGACACTGACTCCTGGGGACGAAGAACTTGTCTTGTCCATGCACACTGCTGTAGGCGCCCATTGTGATGGAAGCCCATAGTTACTATTCTGATATTAAAAACCTAGAACAATTCCTTCCCCATGATGAAATCTGTAGAGAAAGTGCATGTCCCTGTGTGTGCCTAAGAGGGAGAAAATGAGATGAAATCTGGCAAAGTGACTGCCCGCTGCCTGTGACTGTCTTTAGTGACCTGCTAATCCTGTGCTGGAAGTAAAGGTCTACCACTGCCCAGGAGGAGATAACCATGTTTGTCACGCTTCTGTGTACAAGTATCACAGACTGCTCTGTGAGCATCAAGTCTTTCCTGGCAATGGCAGGAAAGCTTGAATCAAACTTTCTGTTTCATGTCTAGTCTGTGAAGGCCCCTGTGGGATCAGGCCCTTTAATTTCCTCTGATTCTGTTGTTAGTTTGAATAAGCACTTAACCTGTTTCAAGATTTATTTATTTTTTAATGAACATTTCCTAGCTATTTCATTCTAACAAAGTGGGATGGGAGTAGTTAACGTGTCCATTTTCCCATTCACAAACAAGCTGCTTGCCTCCAAGATGCAATTATTTTCTTTTACCTGTTTAGGCAATAACACTGCTGAAGTATCTCTGATGTAGGCGGTATGTTGCCTGCAAAAAAATGGCTGAGGCATGGGCCTATTAGCCTGCCCATGCTGCACTAACGATTTCACTAATGCTTTACCCTCACATGATTAAACAGGGTTTCCCTCAGATGACTGGACAAATGAGAACAGATGATCAGCAGAGTTCATAAAAGTGAAATATCTGATAGCTGCAACCCTGTTGCTCTTGTGTTGTGGGTGAATCTGCATGCAGAGGGGTGAGGAGAAAGAGAAAGGGATATGATTGTAAAACAGCACTGTAATTACCACATAGATAAAGCTATGCATCAGTGAGAAACTTGTTTTAAGATGTGTACATTGCCATAGGCACGACTGCCGAAGACTGCTTTCACTGATGCTGACAGAAATCTGGAACAATCCTATTTTCAGCCAAGTGACTTCAATTTGCACAAGTAGAAATGAGAGCTGAATCTGTCCCTTCAGTAAAAAAAGAGAGGGTGAGAAAACAGAATGCAACCTAGTCAGACAAAGGGCATGAATCCCTGTATTCAGGTCCCTAAACTGTTCTTATTTCCTGGTGCAGACAGCTTCCCTTCCACACCGTGGAGTGCCCTACAGTGGCTCTTTCAGCTTCTTAGGAAAATGTGGGCAGTGTTTGCAGAGCCCAGTCTTTATTATTCTTTTAACCTGAATGATTATTTCACTTTTACCAGCTTACCCTGCACTGCTAAGAAAACAAGAAGCAATAAATCTTCGTCAAGGCTTCTTGGTGTGGGGTGAATAAGCAGCACTGATGCTGATTCCTTAAAAAAACTCATTTCTTGTAACGTGAGCCCTGCTGAAGATGGTCATGTCAACTGATTAGACTTTTTACTTGGCCATATTGATTCTGTTCTACACCGATGCAGACCATAATGCTGGCTAATGTTATTGACGAGCCATCAGTCCTGCAGAGATATGTGGGGCTTGCAGCTCTCTCCGAACCACAAAAACCTATCCATGGACAATGATGGAGAGGAAGAGGAAGATGCAAGCAAAGCACTCAGGCTGGCTTCATTCGGCCTGTAATACATTAATGAAAGACATACACTCTGTGGGAAGAGACAGATGTGGCTCTCCAGAAGCCATTTATTTATAAAATAATTATGAATGCACGGTAGAGTCATGGATTTTCATTACAGTGTGCATGTCTAACACTCTTTCTTTGTTCATGTTTTGCTCTAAATGAAATATAAAGGGAGAGTGATAGCAGCAGAGGCCTGAGAGATATTACTCTCTCCTTCCCTTTACTACCTTTTGTTAAGCCTCAAGGACAGGTGCTGTCTGGCTTTGTCAAACTAAGGCAAAGCTGCTTCTGGAAGGCACACTTCAGTCACAACCGGAGAGGCGGCCCCTACAGAAGTGCGGTAGAAGGCAGCACCCCAGCTCACTAAATGCTGGAACTTGTTTGAACAACGCAAGAGCATTGATACCAGCTGCTGCGTGGAGACGAGTGAGTTTGATCTTGTGGACTGCTGAGCACAAGGTCTAAACTACTTAAATCTCCATTTCATTTCCTTTTTGTTTCCTATTCTATTCTTTCTTCTACACTCTGCCTTCTTGAAAGCCTAGGGTAGAAGCTTTGAAAGTTAGTCTGCCTTTTTCTGCCTCAAAATGAGAAAAGCAGAATAGAGCTCTGACCTAGTCATTCAATGACTTCTGATTCTTGAAGAGGAAGAAGATTGGGAAACTAGTAAGGAAGTCAATTATTTTATCACACCATTCAATTTCTGGAATAATAGCTCCATTGTAAACTGCACTGTAGTAATAGCGAGATACGTAAACATTAAGAACTTACAGCCAAGAGGTTGCTTTGTGTGCCTTTCTAGAATAAAGCCATAGGATCAGGCCATAGAAAATATACGATGAGAGGATTTTCTGCTGGAAATTTTAGCGTAAATTCAAGTCTAGTCCTGCCTCTTTAATCTTCCATCCGCTTTTCAAGGCATCTGTACTGTACAGGTTGTTTAAAAAGGCCTGTTTCCTTCTTTTGGCTGACTGGATTTTAAAGTACAAATATTACTGGGGTTACATCATGTCTATGGAAAAGCACGCCGCTTAGCGTGCTTCTGTAAGTTTGTGAAAGAAAATGTCAAATACGCTAATAGCCCTTCCAGTGTCCGTCAATAATTAGCACCGCTGATTCCTGCGCAGGAAGCTGTATGTTTGTGGGATAGGAAAAGTGCTATATAAGTGTTAGATATTAATATTATTACTGGCAATCTACTGAGCAAGGGACAGAAGAGTTCAGGCACAGTATGCTGACCTGCTGCACGTGTCGTGTGCCGAAGGTAATGCCTGTAACAGGAAATTAACAATAGGAGCAGACAAAAATCAAAGGAGCTGAAGTGACTTAGTCCTTTTTTAAAAACAACAGCTCACAATTAGGCAAAACCACAGTGGGTGTGAGGTTACATTAGAAACATGATAGTCCATTCCCAGCGAAAGGTTTGCAAACCCACGCCTGCTTACAATTTGTATGAGAGGCCAGGCTGGGAAGGTGTGTGAATTCACAGGGCTCAGCGATGTGATAAAAGACTTGCAGAATTTTTTTTGCAAAGTTCAAAAAATGGATGAATTTTGCAGAGCGCAGCTGCAGTGATCTATATATATTATTACAAACAAGATAATAGTGTTCATAAGCAGAGATGAAAGTGAACAGGAGCTGGCAAAATAAATGTTAGCTGAAACTGAATCCCACTAACCTCCTGTGGAACATTTGTGATATTAACCCCCTGCACACCCGCAGCAGAGCATTCACAGAGGGAGGCTGAGCACAAAGCTTGGTGATGTTTAATTTTAATTTAACACAGCTTATCCAGGAGAGACCATACAGCTCTGTGGCTTGACTGAAAGGCTATTGAAGAGAATGTGAGTGCATGTGTGTGGGTGCATGCATGTGCAATTGCAGCCAAAACGAGGTGTCAAAGCAAAGTGATCTGGTTTTAGGCTTATGATAAAAGAAATGGTTACACTCTGGGCCACACTATTTTGGTGTAAATCCAGAGGAAACTTGTTTCATAACACTGGATTGGTTCTCTGCTTAGAGATCAGAATTTCGCTCTTTCTCATGCTCTTGCTTGGCCTTTTCTTTTTGTGTATTGCCACGGCCTTCCCTTTGACCACTGCAGTTTCCAAGACATTAAAAAAAATTTTTGAACCTTTTTTTAAAAAACCTAACAGACACACAGCCCCCACAACACCCCCCACCCACCTGCACCCCGCCCCCCCCCCCCCCGAAATCCCTCATTAAAATGCTACTGTATTTAGTCTTTTATATTGTTTCCACTTGACTGTTTTAGGGCTGTAGGCACACAGATGGAACTGACCTCAGAAAAATCAAGCCTGTAGCATCCAGAAAGATAATTTTGGAAGCAGCATGCTGTCCTCTTCTAGAAGACTAACAGTAGCCTGAATCAGCCCACTCAGTAGTCACCTTGGGTTTATAGCTTACATGAACTAAATCTTGACCCTACTGAAGCCAATGAAAATGCACTGGTGCCAGAATTTCTCTTTATAACTGTCAAATATTCTGACTGAAGCATATTCCCTATTAATTTAACCGATCCTAGGCATCACTGAAGCCTAATTTCTTGTGAATCTCTGAGGTAATTAAATTATTCTCTTTTGACCCTCCAGAGTATTTCCTTTAGAAGCTCAAGAGATTAGAAAGTAGCCTATTCTTATGCAAACGTAAGTAAATCCAGCACACAGGTTCTTTAATTTCTTCAGCTGCCCTTTACAGTTCCCCTTTGTGACAAAGTGGTGATTTTTGACATGAGAGAGCTTAGAAGTAAAGAGTAAGTAGACACCATTCGCTGAGAAAATGGTCTTACATGCAGTTTGAATGATCTTCCTTTCTTTAAACATAAGTTTCTCTTCTCCTTTCAGAAAGCAGGGAAAAAATACAGCCTATTTCACCACTGACTATCAGCACCATATATACAGTGTGCAGTATTCAATTCCACCAGCTGTAGATGGGAAAACCCAATTTACTAATTTGGTTTGGCAGATCCTAGCAAGGGAGGTGTAAACATGGTTCCCATCTGAGTAATTACACTGAAGTCTGTGGTATTCCTCACTTTCTACTCTGTCATACCCAGACTTCAAAAGAAGAGGACAGCATTTCTAGCTCTGTAGAAGCTGGCTGGTATTTGCTAGAGTGAGAACTACAACTGTATATAAATACTAAATATTCTGTTCCTGTGAGTTTTCTTCTGTTTCTTAAACTTCCTTATTTTCTTTCACCTGTGGGCCTAGTGCATTGCAAATTTATCTCCATTGTCACCGTGATAGCCATACTCCACATGAATTGACTGCCTGTGTGTAAAATTAATAACCTGTCAAGCATATTCTTTTTTTCATTCTTGCTCTAACTTTTCTTATAGGTTCCTTTGGGACTGAAGAGACCTCTATCCTTCCTCCCTTGTTCCGCGACTTGGGGAAATTGCTGCTCACCAGCATTAGCCTGGGTAAAATCTTTGACGGTGGAAGAAAAGGAACTGTCCTTAAGGGCCGTACATTCCCTGGACTGGTGACTCAGAGACTTCTCATTATTTGTGCAAAGGTCATGTGATGCAAACATATCTATAAACATAGTTCACTGTCATTAGTTGTCCACTTCTGGCTGAGCTCCTCTTAGTCCTGTAGGTACCCAGTGAATAATCCTCAGTGTCGTACATTTCAGCTCAGAAAATCTTCAACCCTCTTATGCCAGCATTTTTGCTGGTGTAAGTATATTATCACATGGGTTACTATTCACGTACCTTTCACCTTCTGTTCTGTAGCAGAGAGTCTGAAGCAGCAGAGTCCTGTGCTGATGTAGAGTAGCATCTTTTGCTGATGCTACTCACAAAAGCATCTTCAGTGGACTTTTTGTTGGGGGTTGGGGGAGTGTGGTAACAGTACAACAGAAGTCACGGGCTGAAAACAATAATAAAATATTCTCATTATAGTGTAACGGTGCAGACGGTTCAATTTCTAGCATGTGGCAATAGAGGAAGAACTCCTGGGCACTCCCTTCAGAACCTAAATCAAGGGTATTTTAATTTGCAGTCCCTGCTTCCTTTTCCACAATGAGACACAGGACAATAAGAGGGAACATATTTCTCTTGCAAGTTAACTCAACATGCAATATGCAGAAGATTACTCAGGCTCACTCAGTGCTAGCAATCCACAGTTTATTGATCTCACCCTATCACTGCTTACATTTTTTATTCTTTAATTTTCTTTCCTTATTTGCTCATTAGTTCAAGAGATGGAGGGAAGGGGGAGGGAGTGTTAGAAGATGTCATCATTTTTAGGTTGCATTGGAAGAGGAAAATCAAACAGAGGCATTGTCAAATAGCAATCCCTGAGTAGGCACTAACTGCCCAGACTTGTTCTCGATGATTTGCCCCAGTCCGCATAGCATGCCAGGATCTGGCCGGCCTTGCAGCCCTCGGCTGAGGTTACTTTTCTAGCCAGTACGTTCTCATCTTGCCTATGTGGTTCTTGCTGTGGAGGTGTCATTCCTGCATCTTAGACAGGTATAGCCAAGTTACCAAAATATACTTGAGAGAGAATCCCTGTTAAGTAACTAAGATATACTTGAGAGAGAATCCCTGTTAAGTAACTAAGAAGTGAGTCCTCCTTCTTCCCTGTCAGCACGACAATTGCCATTGCATCTCTTTTCAACGTACAATATCTGTAAGCAGCACACAGTAAGAGCTTTTGAGGAATTAACAGATGTGTAAATGTTCAGAGATTAGTGGTTAACAATAAAAAGCAGATATTTTTTCCTAGTGCTATTAAAAGGAACTTACAAGGCTGGTGACTGTGATAATTAAAGAAGCCTTATCCAGGGCTGGGGTTTGCAGCAGCGTCTTTTTTTCAGAGATCTGTTTAAAACCTCCTTTTTACCCAGTTACAAACCTCCTCACCTTCTCAATATTGTAACCGCATGTTTTTAGAGTCTGCAGAGCTTAGCTGAGAGAAGTGCTGGGAAATTTGTTCAGAACGAACAACTGGTTTCCAACATAATAAGTAAATGAACACAAATTTAACTTCATGGCATTCAATATTAACTACTTTCTAACGCTGAAATAATGGCCTGCAGCCATCTCTGCAGTGTGCAGAGAATGGTTAGTCAGCAGCTAAGCACAACTTTCTTTAACCACTATGCTATCAAAGGGAAAGTGGGCAAAGATTGGGAATTTTAATGAACAAATGGCATTCCTACAGTTTGCAGTTCAAAGATAAGTAAATAATGAATAGCTTGAATGCAAATTACCCCTAATTAACTTTGCTAAGTCTGTTTTTATAAGGATAGATATGAAAGAATCACTAAGACTATAATATAATACACATACCACAAACATTGAAGCAGTGATTTTTTTCAGAGTGTAGTAAGTGGAAGAAATGAGAGTTTTTCAGTGTCTTGGATAGCAGCATATAAGTGGTTTGAGAAACAAAGCATTTGTGCCCGCTGAATTCAGGAAGCAGAGGTGTCCATGACAGCAGCACACGCAACATCATACTTACGCAGAAGCCACCCCGTCCTGGCCCAGAAAAAAAAAAAGAGGAAAAAAAAAAAGAAGGGGAGTGAGGGTGCTGAACTCAGGAAGAGAGTTTGCACCTCACTCAGAAAAGATTGTGCTGTCCCCAGTCCTCACGATTTAGGACAGCGGAGCCCACAGCAGAGGCAGAATTAGGAGACAGCTCAGTAGATCCCAGCACAAGCTAAAGGCCTGCCTTTTGTATCTCCATCAACTTCAGTGAACGTTGGGTGTGCAAGGAATGCAAGATAAGGCCCTGAAGGCACGACTCAATACAAACAAAATAATTTGAGGAAGAACACCCACAGAGCGGGGAGTAGTCCAGCACCTGGCATGCCTCACAGAAAGGTGGGTTTTCAGAAGTTTTCTGAAGCAGGGGAAGGGTGTATATCCAAACATATTAACAGGATAGCATGAAAGAGAATAGCTCGAATCTAAGTAGATTATATCTGTGCTAGAAATCAAATTAATATTGTATCTCTACAGACTCTATGTGCTGAGAAATGGGCAGTAAGCCCCTGCATTTTTAGGGAACTGGTGCATGCTCTGGGCTTCAGCTATTCTTGCTGATTTTAATGAAAGCATGAATATACCGGCATAGGAAAATAGTCCAGACAAGAAGGACTTTGGTGTAGGGAGTCAGGCGTTTGTCTGCACTCTACAGCCCCAGGAGCACAGATGGTTCTGAGTGTTACACAAGTCTGATCTCCACTGTTCTTTTTTAAGGAATTACCACTTGAACTCTGAGCATGAGGCAAGTATGTTTGTAGAGAATTGTGATTATGTACAGCTCTGCATGAGTGCTAGCTATGAATCTGATGATTACTATTGTATTTATGGTGTGCACTAATGACAAATATAATCCATTAAAATGTATGTTTCACAATGAAATTGCGAATCAAAAATAAATACACAATATGGTTGTATAAATCTTGTGGGAAAAATCTGTTTATGAAATTTACTGACTTTTGAGTGCTTGGTTTCAATACCTTACTGTTGCAGTAATAATAATATTCCTTTAGGAACCTCGTTACTGTTTCTCGGTTTAAAAAAAACGAAAAGTATTTCTCGTCTCATCTAGCTGGTAATTTCTGTGTGTTCCATAATCCAGAAGCCCCAGGTTGAATTACAACACCAAATTCTGGGTTCAGGCCTGCCTGGTGAACATGGCCCATGCTGTTCTTACATACTTGAAATCTTTTCAAACCCACATCTCCAAAGAGATGCAAACACGTAATTCCCTTCATTCTAACGGCTGCAGAATCTCCCTGCATTTTGACAACATTGTTCTCCAGATGAATATCACATTGCAGAGGGACCTTATGTTTTCTATGTTCTGTTTGTCAGATTGTAAATATTGATATTATTCCTTCCTTTTCTTTAATGAGGCAGATTTTTCTTTTCTTGCATTTTTCTGCTGGATGACCAAGGTCCACAATCCATAATAATTTGTTTTGTTCTCCAGAACAAAAACAAGACCCTCAAACAAAAAACCAAACCGGCCAGGTTTGATGGCTATGTGGAAATATAGTCAGATCTGAGTTGCCATGCCAAAAGCCTGGACTCCACATTTTCTTTCTTGTCTGTTATTCAGGGCAAAATGAGTCAATAAAAGCACTTGGGACTGGGAAAGATAATACTTCATGCTTGCTCTACAATGACCCCTCCAGGTGATCAAGAAGGGTCCCACACTTAGTTATGCTCAGCCAGCACAGGACTTTTTCATGTATTGGAGAACACATCCAAAGGGACCTTAAAATTTGAGCACAAACATATTGGAGGATCCCTTCCCACCCTCACAGACAAAAGTCAAACTAAAGGCCCCAGAGAGTCCAGAAGAACAGTAAAAAAAAAAAAAAAAGACTAAAAAAAGACTAAATAAAAGCAATGGCTTTGAAAAAAGACTTCAGAGAGATTTCTTTTGCTCAGAAAGAGGAGCACATCTGGCTTAGGGTGAAAAGAGAAGTGGTGTCATCTGGGCAAAAATAAAACCATTCTCCTCAAATGTGTCCTTAAAAAAAAGGAGGGAAGAAAAATAATAATAATAAAAAAAAGAATAATCATGCAGGAAGGGAAAGCAAGTTCAGGGAAAAACAAAATCTTGTAATGTTTTAGGAGGGCTTATTAGAGTGAAAATTAAGTGTCATGCAGAGCTTTGCTTCAGTCCTGATGTCTTTTATTCAAAGAGCCATCACCCTGTAAACCCACTTTAACAACTCCCTTCAGATGAAATATAAAAATTAAAGACATTTACAACACAGCTTAGTAGCAGATGTAGTCTTACTGTGGGGGTTTAGATCAAATGGTGATGTAACCCCACCAAAAGGGGTTATAGTGCTTATGAAAACCTCTCACCAGAAAAAAACCTTGGATATCTGACAAAATGTGAGGTTCTATTTTTGCTTTGAATCCCATTTCCCATTGTCAGATGGGCTTGACTTTTTATTTACCTCTGGAAGACGGAAAAAAAAATATGCAATTTTGTTCCTGGATAGTTTCCCTGTTTCATAATCTTTCTCCAGCTCTGTGTTAGGGTGTAGCATAAGCAGCAGGGCCTCTGCTGGGTGGAGGGTATGAAGCGGAGGTAGGTTGGAGTTTATGGGGCACTTGCAGTAAGACAAATCTCAGCAGGATTGCTTGAAGTAGTCAGAACATTTTAGCAGAAAAAAACAGTCCCTGTGCATTTTTCTTAGTTTCCTCAAAGGGAAGTATTTTTCAGTAAATCCTGCAGAAAAAGCAACACAAATTAAAGGGCAGAAAGTATTATCATTCTGCACTAATCTGTGTTAGGTCGGGTAATGAGGAGTGTTGGCTTTCTGACATGGTTCTTTCTTGTAATTGCCCACAACAGTGTCATTTTCAGACTAGTGTGCTTAGTGCTGTCTACGTATAGCCTCTGGTACCCAAAGTTTTCTTATGTCAAGGTCCACTTTGTTGTCTCCGGCTCTTGGTTGAGCTAAGGCATAACTGCTAGATACAGATGATTTTTCATGGCAACCGAAAGAGGACAAAGAAGAGCTTAGAAAACCAGGCATCGCTCCCTTCTGATTGATGAGTTGTGTGGATGGTCATGCAGTAGCAACTGGATTTTCTGGCTATGAGTTTCCTAAGGCCACGGTTGAAGTCCTAGCTGACAGGTATCTGCCTATGCTGCAAAACATACTGTGAGGCTTTGTGCTAGGTGGAATTGTTTTCAAAGTACATGTCCACAAAGGCAAAAGGATGGGGAGTGGACTTGCTGTTGGGAAAATGAGGTTTCTTCAATTATCTCACAGATATGTACAAAAGCCTAGTGTTGGTCTAGCTTTATTCACTTAACAGGAACCACGCAAAATGTAGAACCTGTGAATAAAATACCTCAAAACTGGTATCATGAGTAGCTCTCCATGAAGTAGGGAAAAAAGGAAGGCATAAAACACTAGCAGGGAGAAGAGTGGGGAAAACGCTGGGTCTGGTATGATTTCTGTCTTTGTGTGTGGTAAAATGTCTCTTTTTCATGAGTAATTAACACCTCCCTAGAATAGGTACCTAAATTATAGAATAGGTGTTATTTCTCCTACTGTCCATTTCCACTTTGCTCTGGAAAGCACACATGTGGACACCCACATCAGAATTTTGTGTGTGTGTGCACATGTTCACTTTTTGAGAGATGTAAATTATGGAAATAAGCAAGATATCCAGCTTGTTTTGTTGACAGTTGTCCCAGGGATGAGCGAGGACCCAGTGACATGTGACAGCACAGAAGCTCAGCTGCAAGAAAAAGCCAGAAGGCTCACTCTGTGCACCCCGGCCAAACTGTGCTTTCTGCAGCTGGGAGGCGGAGGAAAGAAAGGTGCCTCTGCTATATTTGTAGTTCTCACACCCCAGCAGTTGGATAGGAGCCAGTTCAGCCCACAACACAATTAAGGGCAACCTTGGGGCTGCTTTAACAAATAGCCCCCAAGGATTATGCCACAGTGCACACCCCTTTCCTCCCCGCCTCCTGGCCATATCCCTGAGATGTCCCCCATGCCAAGAGCTGGGAAAATTCTCCAGGGAAATTCTCAGCTGGCTTGTTGAGCTAGTTTATGGTCCCTCTGCTATCCTGAGACCTAGACCATTGTTGATAATTTTCCTATTGAAAATATGCTATTTTGCCATTCAAATTGCTTGGTAAGTTTAAGGAAGCTGACAGTTTATACAGAAATGTTATGAGCAGAACAGTGAAAATGTGTCTAGTTCAGGTATGACTATAACCTGCGTAACTGGGACAATGGCTATTTGTATGCCAGAGATAAATATAATTTGGCCTGTTGCTGTGCAGTTATTGTTACCTGATAGGGATACATCTTAAATCTAACAGGCTAACAATTCCATTTAAGCATTGATATCCTTCCTCCCCATCCCCAGGAAAGTAAGGATAGCTGCAAGGAAAGACACCCACCACAAAATCCTGCAGTTCTTGTGGATGAAGCCATCCATCTAGTTTCTTCTTACATGAGAGATGTCTCATACTGTTCTGACTTACACATGCTCAAAGTCCTGGCTACTGTGACCAGACTGAGTCTGTGTCCCAAGAAATTCTAATCCTCTCACTCAAATAGTGAAAGCACAGAATTCCCAAGAAGCCCCAGTAATAATAAATCTCAGCACAGGTGTGGAGGTTTCCATTGTCAGACATGGGACCTGAGAAAGTAAAAAGGCAATCTAGGAAAATAATACTTTTCTTACTTTTTAATTTAGGATCATGCTCTGACGTGTTGTTTCAGGTTGATTTAGACTCTATCTCCTCCCTTGTTCTAGTCCGGCATCTAACACAACCAGGCCCTAACAGCACTAACAGAGTGATAAGCCTTAGCAAAACCCAGAGAAAAAGGAGCTTTGATAAACACCTGCCCAAAAATAATATTGCCCATAAAGCATCTTGTTGTATCAAAGATGCTAAAAATTCCCCCTTGCCTTAGGGGAAAGAGCATGAGAGGGAGAGTTTCTGTGAGGCAAAAGGTTCTTTTTTCCCAAGCCAGAATGTAGCCCGTGAGAGAGGAAAGGGTTACCTAGTTCTCCTTATTGATAGCAAAAAATATCTCACAGAGTTGCTCTCACTTTATGGAGGAATAATAGATTCTGAAGACCCAAATAAGGGTGGAAGAGCAGAATTTAGTTCCAGGTTCTACCTCTGTCTCCTATTAATACCACTGTGCAATTTTTCCTCAGTTTCCCCACCTATATAAACATGGAAGACAATTATCTCCACACTTCACAGTGTTTGTGAATGTTGTGATAGTCTTAAGTGAAAGACCCAGAAACAACCAAGATAATGGTAGTATGTTCCAGGTATCAAAAATAAGAAGCTCTAAGGGCAACATCCGGGTGTTGTTGTGAGGGCTCTGCACTGTGCTTCCACGACATGGTGGCAAAGGGCATAGCTAGAATGAGCTCACCGTGATCTAAATGCTCTGCTTTATCTCTCAGCTTGCTCACAGGGGGAGCCTGGTTGCTTTCTGTGGGTTTATTAAGCAGTGAATGTGCTCAAAACCCAAGGAGGAATGAAGAAGGGGTTTTTACATGTTTGCGTATTACACTATGGCAAGCACGGCATTCATCTCCCCCATTCCAAACTTCACTGGATTTAAGACTAAGCACCAGTGATAAGTGCTGCGTTTTCATTCTTCTTGTATTTAGACAAATGTGCTTTGTCGATGAAGCATCCCTCCCTCAACCCATCTGTTTCAATAAGCTATGCTGTGCATGGGTCTCTGGGGGCCATCACAGGAGTATGCTTTACTCAGTACCCCAAGAAGCAGCAGCTGCAGCTCCTCTGTGCAACATGGCAGGGTTTGTAATTGTAAAAATGGCAGTGTTCAACTAATGACAGTGCCTATGGCACTTCTGTGCCGAGAGGAGATACTGCATTGTCTACAGTTTCCAAACCCTATAACATGCAAAGACTCTTGGAGGTCTGGGAGGCACAGATCAAGCCTGAGACAAATTCATTTGCTTATCTGCCTGCTGGTGGGATCAGCTTTTCAGCCCCTGGGACAAGTTTTTAAAAAGTAGCCAAAACAATTAGCTGTATATCTAGTCACTCCCGGCCCTGAGGGAATGTACCTTTTCCCCCCTTTCTTCCCCAGTTCTCAATTGTTACGAAAAAAAAAGGAGAGGAGTGTTTGGAAATGGTATTCACCTGTAAATAAAATGGCATTAACTTCAGAAGCCTGGACCTTGGAGCCTATCTTGAACACTTGAAGTCTGTGCAGGAGTGGACAGGCAGGATGTTCCTTGCAATGTAGCCTATTCTGGCCTCAGAGTTACTTGCTGAATGCTTTGATTAAAACTAAAACTAAAACTAAAAAAAAAAACCACAAAACCAAACAAACAAACTTGGAGAAAATTTCAAGACAAGAACTGTTTCTTGTTTTCCTTTCATTTTAACGGAGACTTCCACGGCACCCAAACCTGAAATATGGGATGTATATCCTTCCAGACAAGAGAGGACACTGGCAGGGGAGAGAGCAGGTACCTGATGACATGAAAAGTGAATAGTGGGTTTTGTTCTGCCTATACAGACATACCTGTGCCTGTAAAATGCAGGTACTCTAACTGAAGCAGTACTTGCCTTCTTGGTCTTGTAGATTCTCTAAAAGACCCAGGTCATTTAAAAAATGCCAGGCACTTGAGACTGAATTTTTCTTGCTTTCCCATCACTAAGAAGTGGACCCTGCTTAACTTATCAAGTATTACATTCAACAAGAGCTGGCGATGTATGTTGTGTCAAGTGGAACCACTTAAGAGATGAAGATTATTAAAGCTCTTCCCTAGTATTGCAGCAGTGTTTGTCATTGCAGATCTGTAGTCCTTGAAAGTAGTATCCAAAGTTTGAACTCTATGTAAGAGCTGACACCATCACTATAAGCCATTTAATTTCCCAGACTTATTATTTCTCTTCATTTTCTTCATTAGACCAGCAAAGGGCAGTTAATACACTTATTCTCTGAGCACAGAATACATATTTTACTGACTGGGCACTAAGGAGAAGCAGATGGATGTCACTGCGTATCTCATAATGGAAAAGACAGATTTCAATCACTGCCATGACTAGAGAGAAGGGAGGAAAGCAAGGAAGAGAAATATATAGAGAGGAATGAAAGATGGAAAAACAGCCCTATTTCCCCAGATCAGACACTAATGTGTTAATGTATTCTGTCTGAACATATGATACCAAATGGAGGTGCACGAATCTCAACCCTGAAAACTCAGTGGATAGAAAAAAGCTGACTACTTAAGACTCCTGCAACAACTTCAGTACATCTCTAGACACAGCCTGGAGCAATAAAGTGTGAAAGAATACTTATTTATTTATTTATTTTAAGATTAGATACCTACTTTAGTATTTAGCACATTGTTTTTAGCATTTGGAGACTCTGGCTTGTATAGCAACACTACACACATGCCCTGTCATTTATTTGCTTAGTAGTCTTTAAAAGGCAGACAGATCAGCCATGGGTACAAGAAGAAAACTTGCACCCACACAAGAAAATGAGTATGCCTCAAAGAGCAGTAACAAGGGCACAACGAGTGAAACATTTGCCCTGGGAACCCTTCCAAGTGGAGCACAAAATGGAGGCAAATATGCTGGATAGGCTGCAGCTGCTGCTTCTACCACCCAGGAGGAGTAATTCTTCATGGGGCATATGGGCAACAAAAGGTTATAAGGAAGGAGCAGCCACAAAGTTGGTTTGGGGACTAGAAGAGAGCTACTTTGTATAGTAAAGAGGCTTTCTGAGGCTCTGAGATCCCACTGAAAAACTGTTCCAGGTTTGTAGCTGTGCATGGGTGCACATCTTCTTTCATGATTGAGCCCAGGCCTTCTGAAATGAGTCCCCCTCCCTATGCACTGTTGTAGTACAAGTAATAAACACAACTCTCGAGGTGGCCACCACACAGATAAGAGACACAAGTCCAACAAGAGATCCTTGTTTTTGTAGGTGTGCAAGCAAAGGTTCCTACCGTATTTGTGGCTGAAAATGTAACCTGCATGACAAAAATATCTCAACCATCATCCAAAGAAGACAGGATCCTGCCACTAATTTTGGAGCTGGAGCCAGAGGTGGACAGGGCAGTGAGACTGACCTATTCACAAAGGGTTCCAGGATAGGCAATAGCCAGCAGAAACACAATGGACTGGTGCTTGCGAAGCTAATGCTTCCAGAGGTTCACACCAGGATGCGATCCCAGTGCAGAAATGGTGGCTTGCAGTATGTCCTACAGGCCTGAGTCCCCACACTCCTTAGCCCATGTGAGACTGCTTTTTACCAACACCCTTTTCCCCATTTTCACTAGGGCTAAATATTTGCCAACCTCTAACAAAATAAAAGCACACACAAAAATGAGGTGAGTGGAGCTGTTAGTTCAGATGCCGCTATTTGAGAGCTCACATAGCTCTGGGGAAATAAGTACTGAGTATGTAATCCCAGCAATGACACTAAAGGTAAATGGATTTGGGGATTTTCGTCATGTACTGTGGTAGCAATAACAGCAGTGACAGGGCATTTGTATCCCCACATCACATCTGGTGAAAATATTTCATCTGGGAAACACGGCTTTTATCACATAATTTGGTCCCATTATTTTAGTGGCTAATGTTTCACACTGCTTGTGATCCTCACCTGAATCGTGGCTGCAAGGTGTCACTCCACTCCAGATTTGGGAAGCTTGGGATATAAATTGAAGCCAATACATCCACTATCGGAGAAACATGTATTATTATTAAAGCTCATTCATCACAGACTGAAGTAAATACCTTGCATGGGGGAATTGGAATCGTTCTCAGTGAACTAGATCCATCACCTTCTAAATCAGGTACATCAGCTAGTGAATCAAATGCATCACCTTTGAATTAGATGGACTCCCGGTTGAATTAGATGCATCACCTATTGAATCAAATACATTACTATTGAATCAAAAACTGTACGTCACCCAGTAAATCATGTAAATATTACCCACACTGCACGTTGAACAGCTGCATCACCAATAAGTTTAACAGATGACATGTTAAAGCTGCTATAACATTTAAACAATTACCGTAAGGGACAAATTCAATATATCAGTCACCAGTCCTGGTAGATCAACTTTTCGGAGCCAGCAAAAACACTAAAGAAGTTTTGCATTTTTTCTAATATGTTAAACCTATAAATGAGTAGGCAAACCCAGAAGGATTAAGAAGGAATATAAAACACAGTTCAACAATATTGCCAGTGTAGCTTACAGCAGCCATGACATGCTGACGTATCAAGGCTTAAGGTACCATATTATTCCATAACATCTTTAACCACTGTGCCACATGGCTCAGGGAGGGCTGAGGCCATTGTGTAAAGCAGTCACCACCTTCCATCTGTCATAAGATTTTCAGCCTTGTCAGCACCCTAGGGGTTGAAGCAGTGACCACTAAATGCAGGGGTTTGATTATTTATTGATTTATTCATTCACAAAAAAACTGTATCCCTAGGGTAGGCAAAGATTCTGAGGGTAGCACCAGCTAAAAATGGACAACATAAGATGAACTGTGTTTTGATACTGGAATGGAAGTTGAGTCAAATTCAGACCTCAAAAGGTATAATATTTTATGAATTATCATGCTTGCAAACGTCTTGCGACCTTTAAAGATGGCCCTATTATTGGATGTTTTGCGTATTTTTTATTGCGTCTTATCTGGAAATCCAAGCAGGGGGAAGAAATTAAAATATTACACCTCCTCGCCCCTGGCCCTCTGATGCAAACCTGAATGGTCCCATTTTACAGGTGGGCAAAATGAAGGAATCTTTTTGGTGAATCTTTTCTTTACCCTCCCACCCTCCTTTGTGTTGCACCAGCCATACAATGAATGCATCAGAGTTAGATGGAGGAGTTGTTGATTTTGCCACTGACTGGCACAGTTTTGGCAGAAGACCATTATACTTCCTTATCTGCCCCAAGTTATCTGGAGTGCTGGAACTCTGGCTAGCCCTCGCAGGAACATGATTAATAATATGCAGTTGTAGTCATGTCTGAAATAGTGAAGCACAGATGACAGATATGCTGAAGAGCACTGCAGCAGCATTGCTCCAAATGGACGAGAGCTGACTCTGCACTATGCTCTCCTCCTAATTTAGAGGGGTTTCTTGATGTTCCCCTTTGCTGAGGAACCCATGGAGGAGAAGCACAGAAGACTGCAATTAGGAGTGGGGATAGACTAAGGCTTGGTGCAGGCTGGGTTAGTAAAAAGGAGAGGGAAGAAACAGGAGGACACATCACTAAGGATATAAATAGACAGAGTAACTGGAATATTAAAATCCTTTGGTACTGGTGACCAAGATCAGCGGCTCCTTTGTCCGTGCTCTGGGAGAGGGCGAAGGAAATGCAAATAAAAAAAGTGTGCTGAGCTGGAGAGAAGCTGGCCCGTGAGACTAACTGCACATTGTCTGCAGTGGTCATTTTTACCCAGTAAGAGCATCATTATCAATTCCGACTTACTCACGCTGAGGCAGTGTGAGCATTCCCTTTCCACTGCAGGCAACACTGAGGGTAATGGTAGAAAGACTGCTTGACTTAGCTGCATGTGGGTATGCACAGCGCGTTTTCTGAACATGCACAACATTTACTGTCCCTCAGACAGTTTAAGCTAGGCTCACTCTATCTCGTTTTCCGAAGCATTGTCACACCTCAGAAAAAGGAATGTGTAATACTCTCCTCACAAAAATCCTCTTTATAAGTCCTTAATGAGAATGGCTTTCCTTTCCCACCCTTTGTCATCCTTGTGACAATCATAGTAAGGAAGTATTGGGAACAAGACATCCAAATTGCAATGCCCAGTCGTCTGTAACAGACAGAAGTTGCATGCTCTACTCCTTAACCTTTGAAATAGTCTGGGGTTTTTTTGAGTGGCTGGTTGTTCCACCTTTTTTCTCCCAGGTTCCCAGGGCTGCACAAGGGGAGAACAGGAATCAGTCAGCCAGTCAGTCCAATTACAGCACACGGAGAATACTGCTGTCTTTCACGGGGGGCATGAGTGAGGAACGAAAAAAAAACTTAGTTGTGCGACAAGGATTACAGAGAGAAAAAAGAATGAGACTATAGCAGCACATGCCTCTGAAAAGTGGCCCGCACAAGATGAGGGTGAGCCTTTACCCATTATTTCCACTGGATGGGGGGAAAGCGTATCTTTATATTCCCCTTTTGATGTATGTTATGCAAATGTCTTCCCTGACTAAAAATTTTTGCTCTTTGTACCCGTAGGGCCCTGACAGGCATTCCCTGCCAAATCAAGTTCTAGCAGCTTACCGTGGTACCGCCCTGGCTGTCTGTGCCATCCCTGCCACTGGGGTTAGTCTCACTGCAGAGTCAGCAAAATGGACAAAACAGGGGGGTGAGCCGATGCCTCAGCTGCTCCAGTTCACAGCTTGGTGATTTAAATTAATACACCAGACATGGACTGGAGCACCTGAGGTATGGGCACACATCCCTGCAGCTGGAGGGGGTGATTATCTTTTAAACTACTGCAAGTAGGTTTATGAGATAGTATCTGTCAGAGCCATTATCGTAGCACTTGATTAGCTTTTCATTGTCTACACAAGCAGGCCACCAGCAACCTGCCCGGGTATTGTCTGTGCTCAGCCCTTGAAGCAATAACCCACTGGAGATACTGTAGTACCTCCTCTATGTATAGTTGTTTTGTAGAGCTGTTCTCTTTGCAGTATGCTGTATTGGATTCAATATGGAGATGATTTAGTAGATGATCTCCCCGTCTAATTCACAAGGGAAGCCATCTGTTTCAAAGGGTGACTTACAGCACTGGAGTCAATAGATGATGTATCTGATTTAGAAGGCAAGCTTGACGCTTCAGTATGAAATACTGTATATCCATTGCAATTCCTTGTCCAATGCGTTTACTTCAGTGCATGGACATATATGTGTGCATGCCTTTTGGGGTGTGTGTGTGTATGGGTAACCACATTCAGTTTGAATAGTTAATAGGCCCAGCAGACTTTATGACTGTTTGTTCTGTATAGAAGCTTTGTTAGGAAAAGCAAACTAGTAGTCATGACACTGAAAGGGCATGGAGGATTAGTCCAGGCTTGGGGAAACACAGTGGTTTCTGTTATCAGAGGCTGATATCACTTGATGTAGACACTGCACTGAAGAGAACTCCAGAAAGATGATGGCTGCATCCTCAGTACTGAGTCCATTTCATTCGGGCAAGAATGGGCTTGTCTTTCAGCTCAAAACCCACAGAACTCAGCTGTATCCAAAGATACTGCTCTCGGTGAGACCCAGCATGAACACAGACTCTTGAATAAGGCTGATCAGTAGGAATAATTCCTGTTTCCAAGAACATGTGCATGTTGGGGCTGTTTCTGGGTGGGTCACATGCTGCTGATGATTTGCATGCAGAAGATAGTTAAGTACAGCTAGTAGAGACACGCTCTCCCAACAGCAATGCAGTGGATTGTGGTGGACGGTCAGGAAAGGAGAAGCCACAGGATTTTTCTACCAGTGCACATCTGGGCTAGACTTTGAAATGGGAGATCATGAAAAGAATAATATAAACTTGATTTTTAGGAACTAGCAGCTCTTGTCAGATGTTAGTTCTTGTATCTGTGGGCAACTCTATTTTTTTGCTTTGTTTTACTTTTTTCTGCCTATGAGATAACATATACAGTATAGATCATATCTTACTAGGTATTTGTGATATCTTATGGACCAAAGACATTCAAACATAATTCAGGGAGAGGCCAAAGCTAACAATGGTGAAAACAGTGATGCAAATCAAGCAGGATTTGGCTTCCAGCAAAACATCTGTAAACAACATGGTAAGATCTGCGTGCTAATCACCTTTTACCAATGAGAACTGTGTACTTAGTCCAGCTTCACATGGGGACAAATTTGGGGAAACCTTTCCTTTAGCTGAGCCACTCTGAGTTTATCCCAGGAGAGCTGAGTAGAGACTATCACCATGTACACACTATGGAAGCCTGCAAACTAAAGAGGAAGCACTATGTTCCTATAATTAGCCCACAGAATTTTCCACTCTTTCTTTCTCCCTTGCTGCTACACACCTTTTTTGTTTTTATTGAGTGATTATGTGATTTATAGGACAAATGCAACTGCATTTGCAGCACTATACTTAGTGATTACCAAAAAAAGAAAGGAAACATTTACTTTCCTTGCCTTCTCCTTTATCTGCAGGCGCCCCCAGGAGAAGGGATGCGGAAATCTAAAAGTCCTCTTGATATTATACCGCTTGTTGCTTCTTAGAAATGTTTCTTTAAATGGGATCAGCCATCACTTCCTATTA
The DNA here is from genome assembly GCF_963924245.1 of Chroicocephalus ridibundus. Taxonomy (NCBI): domain Eukaryota; kingdom Metazoa; phylum Chordata; class Aves; order Charadriiformes; family Laridae; genus Chroicocephalus; species Chroicocephalus ridibundus. Next base: position 51,232,863 of record NC_086316.1, read on the forward strand.
GTACAACCAGCCTTTTCAGTGATGACATTACACAACGGGCAAGACTGTGATTACTTAGAGTCATAAGACTGGTCTTGTGAATATACTCCTGTGTCCTACTGCGTTTTGAGGGAAGAGTGCTTTGCTTTGCAAAACTACTGCAAAGATTTGAAATCTCAAGTGGGTGTGGAATGGTGTACAGCTGTTCTCAGCTCTTTACTATCCTCTCTGGCATTATGTACCACGTCTCAGTCTCTTCTGTGTCCATTTTTCATAGACACTATCTAGTTGGCCTCATTTTGCCCGCTGGATGGGAGGAAATAACCAGATTGCCATACTGTTGTGAGGACTAGGAATCCCTCCTTGGAGGAAGCATATTAGGGCTGTAGGGGCAGGTTTCAGGTTGTGCAGTTCAGTATTACTCCATTGACATGGAAGTGACCTAAAGGATAGAACATAGGTGTTTAGGCTGTGGTACCCCCTCTCAAAGCTTCTGGTGGTCTACAACAGCCTTTCTGAGATGCTAATGAGGCCTTTCCTCACTCAACATTCCTAGCTGGGGTAATGCTTCCAGAGGAGTGTGTCTCTGTGAGACCTATGAAAGAGAGGATATAATTTAGAAACCATTGGAAAAGGAACAGGAGATGCAGACAGGTGGATGAATTGGCGATGGGAATTAGTTTAGAGTCATAGAAAAATATCAGTAAGCACTGGGTGTAGGACTGAAGGAAAGACAGACTGCCTTCTCTCAGCTTCTTACTATGGCATGGGTCACTTCATTTGCTGAGAAGCCAGGAGACAGTGTATCTGATCGGCCCTTACCCTCTCAGAAATTAATTCCTTGACCTGATTGCAGACTTCCATGTACCCTTCAGAGGCTACATGAAAATCCACCCTGCCCCACCACTTGTGAAGCATATTTCATGCACTCCCACTTACGCAGTTGTAACGAGAATGGCAGGTACTGACAGTGAAAGATCCTTTTCAAAATTTGGGTTGCTCATACACCAAATATTGGGACAACTGCAGATAAACTGTGGACATTCGGGCAGCAGGTTAGTATTGAGCAGTATTCATTTTTAAACTTTGCATCAGAACAATGCATTAGCCAGGGCAGGAGGTTCTTAAAATCCCTGTGTGCCTTAGCTGTCTTAGTGGATTAATGGTCAGGTATTATCAGTGAAGCAGAATACCTCAGTTTGACTTTTTGTCTGGTCTCCTTTTCTTCCAGCTGGATGGAATTAGGGAATGTTACCTAGGCATAGAACAATGGGCTTGGTACTTTTTATGGGAGAATGGGCACAGATTTGCAAGTCACTAAGAAGTATTTATTCCCTCCAGTGGCATTCAAATGCAGTCCCACATTGTGCTTTCTCTCTGCCCCAAGGAGAATTTTGTTCTTCACAGAGCTATAGCAGGGGATTTCAGTAAGCCCTCAGACACCAGAACTGTGTGTATGACAGGCTCTGGTAAGAAAGGTTACACTAAAGTGAGCTCATAAACACCACACAGTAAGAACTCTGTGAGGAATATGGAAGAAGATTTCTTCCCAGGAAAACAAACCCAAGCTTCTAAATTCTTCACTCATAATGAAACTAAACTATTACAGTTTTCACTTGCAAGCCCAGTTTTCTGATTTTGATGTAGGTTCCTCATGCTATATAGGCCTTATTTAAAAATGAAAAAGCAGACTCCTCCAGCACAGCCCCATTCTGATCTCACTACACAAATCTGGGATAGATCGAAGGAAGTCAGTGACCTAACGTGGATGTAAAGTCAGTGTGAGTGAAAAAACACTCCAGCAGCAGCTAACTCAGCTGTGTAGGTGCCTGTGTACACAATTATTACAGCGACCCCAAAAGAAAACATGTATAAGACGATCACTTCACAGAATATATGTGAAACCTTCCTTATAAATGTTTAAATAGTCAGCATTTTGGTGCAGTCCCTTCAGCAAAAACAACAAGTGCATTAGCAGAGAAGAGAACAGCTTGTAGAAGAAGTAGAGTATTCCCACTTCCCCCTTGTTCTTGTCCACTCCCATGGCTGTGATAACCCTTCACCCCTTCATTCCTTTTGTGCTAATTTCTTTCTTAAGGAGACCAAATGCTGCAAGAAAAATAAGCAGTTGGTTTAAGTCAACAACAACAATAAGAATGTGGAAAAATAAGCCCTCAGAATATTGTTAAAAGCCCAGAGGTCATGAGCCCCAGGACAGTGGTGTTCTGGTGCACCTGGAGTAGAAGATTCTATGGCACAGTGGCAAATTTGTGAGCTCTGCAAAGGGCCAAAATGGGATGCTGGTGTTAGAGGAATCAGGGAGCCCTTGGTCCAAAAACTGCCAGAGTCATCCCATGGGAATGGGATCCCATAGGAATCTCACCCTAGAAAACCCAGAAAAGTTGGCCACTGTGGCTATGAATTGGTCCCATTCCCAGGTGAACCTGCAAACCACATGGAGTACCTCCAGGCTGCTGCTGACCAGGGTATCATACAGACCCTCCCTGTGATAGAGTAGATCTGCAGCTCTATCCCACACCTGAGGGTCTTCAAAGGAGGACAACTGCATTAGAAGACCACACCCTACCTCTCAGCATAACTTATTAGCATGGGCTGAGTAACCTACACATCTAGCTTTGCTATTTTCTGTTCCAGAGCTGGATAAGACTGCAATAACTTCCAGCTCCCTGCACTGTGTCCCACTGTCCCATTAGACCTCATATTTCTCTGCGTGACAAAGGGACAACTGTCAGCTGGTTCTGTTTTTCTGAAAGGCCTTCTTTGTCTCACATGAGTGTTGTTGATATGTGAAAAGCTACTTGGACTGTAATAATGGGGTATGCATAGGTGCCTTTGATGGATTCCAAAAGTTCTCTCTGCTGCATTGTTGACTGTATCTTTACAATGCGGAAGACTGTTTTCTAGAATGTGTGCATGCTCTTTCCATGACAACGCAGATAATCCTGGAGAATATCCTAGGTAACCCTGTACGAGTGGGCCCAAATGCAGATGTCTAGTGACAGTTCAGAAGTTCTTACGTCTCACTGCCTGGCTTGCACCTGCTGCTTTAGAAGGTCATGAGTCTTCCGCAGGCCCCATGTCGGATCTGCCAGCTCCCTGTGAGTGTGATGGTATACCAGCACGGCATCCATGGCACCACAGAAAGACCCGTGTGAAGCAATTGCATTGTGACAGGGGCACTGGGGCAGCTGAGGTGGCAGAAAACCAGTGGTATCTACAGCAGAGCCAGGGGAAAGAAGAAACAATGAAGGTAACTGCAAATAACAGAGGAAAGAGCTCAGGGTTCAAGTGCTGGGTTAAGAGTCAGGTGGCCTGCATCCAGTACCCTGTCACAAGCTCTTGAATAATAGGAAGCTAATTAAATTATTAAATAATTCCTAAATAATCTTTCTTAGTCTTGCTTTTGCCATCTGTTAAACAAGCGATGGTAATTGTCTCTTTTCAAGGAAGCTTTTTTAGCGTGGGGCTTAAACCATTACTGCATGTCTGCACAGTGCACAGTACAACCTGTGCTCTTCTTTGTCTTTTCTCACAAATAAGAGAGGGAGAGGGAGGAGAGAGGGAATGTTCCTCCTGCGCTTCTTCACTTCTTCCAATTCTTTGCTCTTCTTCTGAGGCTTACTCTCTGAAAACCATGGTACAAAGGAAGGATGGCTGTCCTTCACTATACTTAACACTTGTGCAGTTTGCACTCAAAACATTAGGGTAAGTCCTTATCCCAGACACCAAAACCACACCGAGTCTCACTTTTTAATTTCTCTCTTGATTAGCTGGTCTTTAATAGAACACCCTTCCCTTTTTCTCTAATACATTTTCCCCCTTTTAAAAGTGTATCTGTTGCCCCAAGTGCCGCTGAAATGAGCGAACACGTTATGTGGTGCTTCAGGGAATTCCTGAAGAATTGATTCAATTCTTCTGGGATCTGCATTCTGAGAACTGAGAGCATAAGTGCTGCAAAACCTGTTTGTGAATCAAACCCAGACATTAATATATATTAGTGTGTGTGTGTGCATGTGTTTGTGTGTGTGTGTGTGTGTGTGTGTGTGTGTTAAAGAAAAAAATAAAGGTTGACACAAAGAAAGAAAATGAGAGGCAGGAAAAAAAAAAAAAAAGACCAAGATCCTGAGGGGTTTTGGGTATGTTTTTTTAAGTGAAAGCTAATGGAATCCAATATAACTGCTGAAACCTTGTCATCCTTGCTATCAGTGAGAGCCTTTGAATAAGCTAAATCCTTAATCAGTATAGCCTAAGACCCCAATGACTATGTGTAGAAGTGTTAGTCCAGATAAATCCTTGAAGGTTTCAAAGATTTGAAGAGCACTGGCACTTTTCTGTGTAGTGCCTGCCCTTTGTCCTTTTCTCCATGATGTCATTATTGAAGTTTTACACTCACTATGCATGGTGTAAGTTGACATTGACAGTTTCAACACTTTCACACTGACTCTGGAGGATTGTTAGCTTTGAAGCTATTTGGCCTTGAGCAGTGAATTCTTTTTTTGAGCTCATACTGGCTTATAATATCTGAGAAGGTTTGCATCAGTATAGCCTCAGCTTGAATTATGAGAGAAGGCTGGCTTCCAAGTTGGAACTGATACCCGCATGATAGGAATAGAGAACATTATCCCATTTCAGATGGGCAGCAAAGTCAGTGTTCCTGAATCCCCCTGGGATACAACAATGAGTTTTCATTTTAACATCACAGTTAAAGCAACATCGGCAGCATGGCTTTTCTTGTAATCAGAACTCTGAAGAGCAGTTAGGCTTGGAAGTGACTGTAAGGATATGAGCTCTTCTGCCCTGTGATCTGTTTGTTATTAGGCTTTTTGGAAACATCTGTATGGGGCCAGAGGCATATTTCATATGAGTGTAATTCAAGTATTTTATGAAAATAAAAATAAAAATGCTGTGTGGTGATTTAGACACATTGAATATCAAAGCACACAAGCACTAACAAGCAGCACAAAGAAATCGAGCTGTTCAGACGCTTACTTATGCGAGTTGTCCCATGGAACTTTATCAGGATGACACACATGAGCAAAGACTTAAAGGCTGGGTCCAAAGCCTCAGGCATTATTGGACCTGTTGGTGGTAGGTTTTGAGACTCCTCCAGCTGAAGCCAAAGAGACTTTGCTATGTACCTACGTACCTTTGAGGAGCAAGGACCTGGGACCCTTGAGGATGAAGGGCTGTTGTAACAGGGGGGTTGTGGGAGGGAAAACCTTGCAGGAACTGTGAGCTGAGTCTGTATCTGTCCTTAACAAAATTTCTAGCTTTCCATGGAGTTTCCTGGTGAGGGTAAAACACGATAGTGGGACATTCATCTACCTGAAACTTATTAACTCAGCAGGTAAAATGCCATCAGCTAACTTCATTGAATACAAATGGCATGGTGGAGTTCAAAATGCAGTGTTTCTCTTTGCAGCTCTCAGCAGACCATATCAAGAGTAAACCCAGCTGAAAACCGAAAGAGTACGGATGGAATTAAGACTGATTATTTCAGAATACCTGTTCCAGTCTTTTAAATAAGAATGAAAATCAAGTAAGTCACTGAATCAGGACAAAAGTATTTTCTCCACCTGCATGTATATTTAGCTGTAATCCTTTAGCCAGATATTGTGAGCAGTCACAAAGCTTATTTAAACAGCCTTGGATCTCGGTTACAGCCACAAACACAGCTACCTTGAGCCCTTCTCCAGAAATTTTTTGAATCAATAAAAACTTTTGTTGGATACCCTAATAGGCAATATTTCCCCATTGCAAATCCCAGAACTATGCACAGAACAAGGAAAATTTTAGTTTTTGAGGAGGCACCAAAACCTCAACAGAGCAACAGTGTAGTCGTATGAATGATAGATAAAAGACTCTTCCACAGAACTTTTGGCAGTTTTTCATGCTCTCTGCCCCCACATCCCAACAGCTGTCCTCCCCCTTGCAGTCTGGATTCAGGCAGGCTCACCTGGTCCCCATACCCTCATCAGTGACGCGAGTCTGTCCTGAGGCTGCCCCACTTGAACTGGTCTCAGGTTGGATCAGTGTCTGGGTGGGAATGACCGCACCGAGTTGACACTGATTAACTACAGTCCGCAGGGAGGGGAGGTGGGGAGTCTTCTCAGTAAGAGAGAAAGTAATAGTTGCCAAAACACACACTACAGCCCTCTAAAAGAAAAGGCTCTTTCATTTTCTTCTCTGGTCATTTCCACTAGCCAGAAGTTATGTAGGATGCACCCTCAGATGAAGCTGTTTCTGTAGTCTGCTCGCCAAGAGGTGCAGGCAGAGTTTCTTGCTCTCCTGAGCTTCAGCCTCTGGAGCTTTCCCATCCATCTTTTCTTTTGTCTGAAGGTCAATCTTCCCATATATTATTTATGCTTATAATTTAGGGGATTCAACCTTAATGACTAGTTTTAAAGGGCAAATCCATTTTCCGACTTCTGGTAGAAAAACACATTTCTGATTTTTTTTGTGTTGCTTCATATGCTGTCTTGCTAGGACAAATAAAAGAGTGCTATCAGCAAACACCTGAGTAAAGGTATTTCAGCACTTTTGGCCACAACAATCCACGTGCAAGGCAATAATCTTACATTGATATAAAATCTCTGTAAGGGATGAAACTCTTACCAACAGTATTATCACTTTAATCAACTCCATCTCTGAAATTACTTAAAACTTCCATCAGTGGAAGTAAGAACAGAACTCGATTCATTGATTTTGCTGGACTCTCTTCTTCCACTACAGCTAGAAACTCCTGCACGTGTAAGGTAGTGGGTTGACTGTTTCTGAAGGATGGATGGAATTTTAAGGTCCTGGAGAGTGCAAATAGGTACGAGGAAAAATGACCATCTCAACCAAATATAATCTTATTAAAATGGTGTCAAATGATAACATCCATTTCATTATTTAACTTATTTACTTGAATACTGGATAAAATAAAATGAAGTCTACCGGTGAAAGTACTTTTAGCCAGATCCTCAGTCAGTGTAAAACACCATCAGCCGCTGAACTTAAAGAGCTAATACTGAATTTCACCCACACAGAGTAAGGCTGAACTGAATTATCCTTACATCCTGTGGCACTTCAGTACCAGTGCTCTGGAGTCTGCTGGTGTTACTGTACGTATAAATTGCTTCTGGCTATCTTCTCAGTAAGTCACCAGAAATGTAACAAAAATCAATACGGGGAAAAAAAAGTCTTCTTGCTGCTATGATTTTCTTCTACTTACATACAGCCTAAAACGTTCATAGGAAGACTACCTCTGAAGCTTCAAATCATCATTTTTCTTCTCAGTAACCTAGTTCTAAGGCACGATTTGGTTTGCTGATACTTTTGTGGGCACAAAAATATTCTCATGTCTTTCTTCTGAGGAGAGCCATTGTTCTCCTGTAGTGACAGTTCTCAGTGAGGCTGGGTCAAAACTTGTCTTAAAGCTGCTTGACTTGTCCCTGTGTGACGCCGGTCCAGGACTTGGCCCCTGATTAGAGAAGTTTAGACAAGGCAGCATAACATGTCAAAATCACTAGTCAGGGTGAATTTCCTCTTCTTGTTAAGTTAAAGATAAAAGTATGTACTGGATAAAAACTTAGGAATATGCATGTGCTGCTGTTGAGAGCTACAATGAAATTCCTATCGACTTTCCATGACAGCTACTGTATCATTGATTACCAAAACCCTCAGTCAGTCACTCAATGGTTTCCCCCATCTCCTGACCAAAGACTTTGCTACAGAACTACAGTCCCCATATAACTGCTGTCTCCATTCAATGCAGCATGTCCATAGATGTGGGGTGGGCAAATGGGTGACAATGAAGAGTAGTGAACATTTCCCAGACACCAGTGTGGATTGACACCATCCCAGACTTGCAAAAACCTGCTTTTTCTCTAAAGTCCCAACCTTTCCCCAAAAGAGAAAGTCTCAATTTACTTATTTGTTTTTGCCCAAAATGCATTTGTGAATGGCAAAGCAGCATGAAACATAGTATGGCGCAAACACTGACTAGTCCAAGGTTCCCCTGGGGGGTCTGTATGAGGATTATTTGAGCACTGGTGCGCCTGGGAGTCAGAAGAGCAACTTGACATGGATGTTTAACAATCAGCTACCTTTGACTCTAACCACAGAAAAGGAATGAGACTTAATTACCTTAGAGACAAAGAAGGACCTGGACCAAATTTGAGGTTTTCATCATCTTGCCATTTTTAACAGAGTGAAGTGATGTGGGGGAGTGGGGCAGAAGACATCTGAAATATTTACAGAGTTTGGGAATAGCAATGGGAGCAAGATAGGATAGAAGGTTAATGCCATCTTTAATATGGAAAAACTACTCTCTCCCTGTGACATATGCCTATGGGATAGTCTTGATATATGCATGAGTTTGATCAAAATGTCAGCCAGACTTTCATTAGTTTCCACCTCCCCCTTGAATGCTCTTCTACAGTCCAGAAGTTGCCTGCGAGAGTCTAGAAGTAGAGCTTATCCAGATTATACAGCTACAAGGACACAGTTTTTGGAGAGGGGCAAAAGAAATATGTCAGATAATTCCCCTTCACCCCTGTAACACTAAAGAGAAATGTGAGGCTCCCGCTGCGTGCATGTGCATATGCTCTGACACCCGTCTCAGGGCCACGCTACACAGGATGCATCTTGTTGCATCAACCTAATGACTGCAGGGCTTGGCAAAGCCGAACTTTTGGCTAGGAAGAAAAGGGATACTTCGGGTTTTTTAATACCAGAACTGTAAATAATGCCTCTAACTTTGCTTCTTTCACCGTTTCTAGTTAAAAATCCTGCTGGTTTATTCCATGATAGCATAAAAGTGCTTAAGGATACCTTAAAGTGGTAGATGAGACAAAGCAAGAGGCAAACCTAAGAAGTACCCAGGATCTTTGCAGAGAGCCATGAGTGTCTGTAGCTGACAGTCTTCAAATGTTAGGGACTTCCCTGAGAGAGGACCTTGCCCTCCTGAGGATCAGCAGTCTCTTACAGCATTTGGCCTATAAGTTCCCTCTGTGTTTCACTCTCTGCAAATCCACCTGCCTTGTTTGACCAGGATTTATCTCATCATATACTAATTTCTCTGAACTCTGGGGTTATGCTTGAGGGGCATCTGAAAGTACAAGAGAAAACCTTCAAAGCAGGCTTCTTGTTAATACCACAGCAGTGGGATTTGGTTGCCATCTGCTTGCTGAACACTGATAAGTCACATGCAGCCTTGCTGGGATACCTGAGAAGACATCCCTATTGCTCTCCTCTATCTTTGCACAGAAGGCTCCATTGATTACCCACGAAGGAGCTGGTGCTAGATAAACAAATAAATGTAAGGCTGTCTCTCAAAGCTTTGTAATATTTATAGTGGCAAATTCCTCAGGCTGCCTTATCACAGACCTGTGCAGCCACTTACTGAAAAATAAGGGCCTCCTGATGTTTTATCTATTGCAGAGACTAACCTCTCCCCAAAATCCACGTTGCAAAAGTCAGCATTAACATGTCAGTGGAGCAGTGAAACACACTTGGGACTGCCTAGCAGCTGTCCCCAGGAATCAGTGAGAATCGTGTTGCCATTTTATAAACATTACCTTTATTAGTAATCATAATAATGATTATTACAGTAGTATTTGTGTTTTACATAATGGGTGAGATCGTCCCTGCCTCAGTGAGCACACTGTATCACTTAACATGACAGAGAGTTTTTTAGAAACAGAATTTGGATTCTTCTCACACCACATGGAGAGGTTCAGTGTGTGCCCCACACAGTTCCCTGGGGCATGAAGGAAAGCACAGAGGAATCACAGGAGCAAAGGAAGGGGAGAAGATATCTGCGGAAGAACATGGAAGTTGAATTTGCTGCAAAGCCATGGAACAAAATTTTTGTGTTATGGATAAGAAGATGAGAAGCTTAGAAAAAATTGTGGCAGTGAATCCTGCAGCAAAGTGCAGAGGAGGGGCCAAAGATAAGCACAGTGTTGGTAGTAAAAGTGACTGTAACACAGTGGAATGGTAGTCTCTGGAGGAAAGGGAGAAGTGAGAGGAATGTAAACAAGGAATTGTACATTGAGAAAAACATAGTGGGCACCTGCATATATCTGCACATATCAAGCAAAGGAGAGTACCTCTTCCTTATCAGTATATCCACAAAAGCCAGCAGTCCAAGCCAGGGTTTGCTAGCAACATGGCTATTCTAAACGAGAAGGAATGGGTAGCTGGGAGAGTGGGACAAGAGAGTTACAGCACGTTAGAACAAGAATATAGGGTGAACTTCTAAAGCCTGGGATCACGTATTTCTCACAATAAAGCAAACAAGGCAACTGGCAGAGTTCTATAGGGAAAATGACATCACTGCAGATTTTTAGGGATAATCATTTAACTGGATTAGCCCCAAAGTGCTGTGTCTAAAATCAGCATCCCTGTCTCTTTATGTACTCCAGATGAAACACATTAGCAGAAATATGGCAAGGGACATTCACAATGCACTGTTCTACATTATCAGCATTTTTTGCAAATCTGCAATTAGTCTAAAGGGCCTGGGTAAATTAGGCCTCTTGATAAATGAAGCACCTAGACAGGTCTCAGATTTATTGGATCTAGCTGTCCTGCTGTCCAGAGCCTGTCGGTTAGGCTGTGGAACAGAGATGGTACAGTGGGAAAGTCTATGAAGCCAACATAACTGTGAACTGCTAAGCAAATACTGAAAAGCCCTGACTGGAGCTGCTGACTGATTAGCTTTGAAAATTTCTGCCAGGAATAATGTTAAGTTTAGGGAGAATGCAACGAGTGAAGAAATTAAGACATCCTCTTCAAACTTTAGTATATATGTGTGAAATCCTGTGTTACTGTAGTGACAGGGACACTTAGTGCCTAAGACATAGATGCACACATATGTACAGTAGGGGAGAGAGAGAGAGGAGAGGAATACTTACTGAAGACAAAGCTAGCATTTGCATATTGCACAAATTCTGGAGAAAAAAAGATGCAGTATTATTAACTCTTATCCTTCCCCTGACCCTGAACAAGTCTATTTCACAAGTGATTATTTGCACTCATGAAGGGCAGACTGGTAGTTTCTGTTGTGTTTTAAAGAAAGCAGTATACTACGGTAGGACATCTTTGATACATACAGCTATTTGCTTGCATGTGCAGCCCTGCTCCTAGCTATTTTAATACCTTTCCCCAGCTAACCATCCCACAATACAGTTGTTGTCTCCTGGGAAGGAGGAATAGTCTAGAGGAGGGGAGGTGGTATAGGGACTGTCCAGATTATTCTCATTTATATCTTGAGATCATCTGCCGTGATTTCCAACTAAAGTGTGGCGACACCTGCCAACTCCTCTGCTGTTGCTGTTGCTCTTGCTGAACTCAGCTGAACAAGCCAGTTAGGATTTTCCAGCAGATGTTCAGATGTTTCTCTTCTCTCCCTCTCTTTCTTTCTTGCCTTCTGTTTTTAAAAGCCTTGTAGGACCCCAGAAAAGGCTTGCAACTGTCCCTAGCTTCTCAGAAACAGACTGCATCCAAAGTTCCAGCTTTACATTAGTTATTGCAGTGCTCAGATCAGCAGAGCTAATGATTGAGCATAAAGACACTCTATATTGGTTGTAGGAAGCAGGGAAGAGCAGTAGAAGGATCTAAAATAGCTGTACCCATTTGTTTCTGAAGGAAGTGCAGTATGCTGCCACTTCTCTCTGACTGCTTCCCTGCTCCTTGATCGCTCAACGTTCTTTAGTAAACCCACATTGATTTTCCTGTCGATAGTATTCCCTCCAATCACAAAGAAACTGTCAGTGCCAAACAAATGGCCAGTGTTTTCCTGCAGCACACGTAGCTCTTCCACCTTGTAAAAAGCTTACTTTGCTGCTGCATCTCTCCTTTCAAATGAGTACACTCTATGTGATCTTAGAAGAAAGAGAGAAATCTCTTGTGCCTACCGGGGACCCAAATTCACCCTGGAAGTGCACAGTGTATCCAATTACGCTGCAGTTTGATCCTGCTACTTTTCAAGGCCTTCTAAATTATGGAATTAAAATGGTTTAGTGGAAAAAAGGACTGGTGACACTAGCAGTGTTAAGAATTTAGAATGTGCCTTCTCATATATTAAAAAAGGCTCTTTGAATATCATCAAAGAGATTTAAGAATTTTTATTCCTTTTTAAAGCTGTTTTAAAACTGATTAGACTTTTTAGAATAGAGTTCATCTTATGTCTGTCTGTCGCTCTGTTTCTTTCCCACTCCCTTTCCTCCCAAGTCTTCCCTCCTGCTGATTAATCAAACTTTTCTTTGTTAACATAGGGCACTTCTGCCAAAATATTGTCATTTTGCCAAAGGCTGAAGCAGGGAGCCCAGCACTGAGACCTGGCACTGTTTTGTGTTAAGGTCTCCTAAACGCCGTAGGTGTAAAAGACTAGGGAGAATCAGCATTTTTCCAACCACTTACTCTTTCCAACAACAACAAAAATCCCTGACATCAGTCTCGTAGCAATGAAAAAAAAAAAAAACCACAACCCAAGTGGGGAAAACACAGAGTGAAGCTAAAAGTTCTGGTGTCCTGGGCACTTGAAAAGGATAAAGGAGTCTGCTCGGGAAATGTCTGTGGGTTCATCAGTGGGGAGGTGAGGCCACATGAATGTCTGTTTGTCTGTGCATAAAAGTACACTTACCTATGTTGAGGCTGAGGGCATCTGCATCCATGAAGCCTAGCCGATGCAGCAACACCTTGAAAATGTTGACATTCACCATTTGAAAGTAATTAGCAGTGCTGTTGTCTTTAAAGTATTCCCTATGTTGAAAATGCTTACAACAATAAACACTAATTGCTTTCAAATGGTAAATTGGAACCACAGCATTGGGGTGGTGTTCCACTTGTGTGCATGAAGGCGTACGTATCTGTGTGTGTAAAGAGAGGCATGTGTACGTATATGTATACATGTTCATGCATATACGTGAAGATGTGAGTATAACATACAATGCACAGCCATGCCTGGCAGAAACAGAGACCATCTGCATACGTTATTCCTATCCAGGAAAGAAAATAAAAGATAAGGTGACTTACACAGCACTGAAGACAGAGAAAAGCTGACAGGCTCTCCTGCAGTATTTAAAGGGGAGAAAGCACAGTCTTGTGGTTCAGGCACAGAACTGCACATGGCTGGCTCTGGGTGCTGGGACCAGTCCTGCCAAAGCACGTCCCTGGCTGGAGATACCCTGGCTGTCAAGGGCGATCCCTGACACTCCAGGACCCCGACAGAAGTGTTTTCAGCAGCCTCGATTACTATCAGGAGGAGAGGTGAAGGGGTCCCTGACTCTTTCCAAACTGTAGGATATGAGGTTGGGCAATGAAAAAATAAAGTGTCCAAAGTTAGTAGGTGCTTCTCACCAGTCTAGCTGATGACCTTTATCCACAGTAGAGGACCTCCTGGGGCTAGCATTGAGGCTTTGTTCATAAATGCTTATCAAATATACTGACATTCTCAGCTGCTCTGAGCTAAGTTGCAAAATGTTCTCACTCCATGAGGGACAGGTTGCTAACAAGCCTGAATCTCTTCTCACACCGATGTAAATCAGAAGCAACACCAAAACAGTGAACGTAAGCCATGCTGTCGTCAAACTGGAATGAGTGAGGGGAAAATCATGCCTCATTCTGCTTGTCAGTTAACAGCTAAGTTGGAAATCACATGCTTGACCCTAATTAAGCAGTTTTAAATGAAACAGGAGTTCAGCTCAGCTTCTTCTTCAAACCCCCCAGTAAAAATTTACCTACCCCACACTGCCAGCGATAATTAGGTAAAGTCCTTTGGGACTGTAAAGGTGCAGATGAAAAAAATAAAAATCCTCCAGTGAGGATGGTAATATCATTACCAACAGCAAGAGAAGCTGGGATCAGAGTTTGCTCTCAGGACCAGGGCTCCCAGAAACACATAGCTCTTGGACAATTCTTCCACTGCTCTTTAAAAGCCAGGTCAAGATCTACTGCAGTCATCCACGGGAGCCATGTTAGGCCAAACAATGAGTACTTTAGAAAATCATCCTCTCATGTGTGAATAATAATTGGAAGGCAGATGGGAGGTGGCTCTCCAGCATAATGTCTCTCTGTGGGGAGACTTGCAGTTTCCTGCAGAGGAAGAGCAAGCGTAAGCAGGAGGTCCATTGCCTCCCAAAGGCCCGTCCTGGGAGATCCCTGCTCACTTTGGTTTGACAGGAGAGGAGGCAGCTATGAGCCCCCTGGGTTTGCAGGACTGGCTCTGGGTGGATTTGTGGAGCTCTGGTGAGCCTTGGGGCTGTACCATGCAGGTGGCCCGTGCCACTCTGAAAATTCAGCGTCGGTGACAAAGCTCAGGAGGGAGCCACTGAGGGACGCCCTTCCTGGTGGTGTGCTCTCCAAGCAGGCGTGCCTGTGGCTTCTGCCTGCAGAAGAAAGCTGGGGTACACAGGTGCACTGTCACCTCGAACTAGGCACAGCTCTGGCATGGACTCACATGGGGCGAGTTCTCCATTTCAGCCTGTGTGTACTCATTTCCAACTGTGTTTGGGATGTAAATGCTGGAGAAAAAAAGGCCCTTGGAGTGCGATGCTACTAACTTTTTTGGTAAGGGGAAATCCTTAGAAACAGTAAGGTGACCAAAGGTGACTGCTTGTACCTTCCTCTGAGGGATGGGGAAAACAGGCATCCAAGCTTGTTACTGTCCCCATAAAAACGTACTCCTCTCCCTCTTGGTCTCTCTGCACCTTTGCCAGCTGCTGGCTTTGCCTTTAGACACCAGCATCGGCAGAGGCTTTGTATCTCCCCCATTCAAAGTACTGTAAAACATGACCAAACAGGGAATATCAGAGGCCGTTAAACATGCTTTAAAAGTTCTTTAATTTGTTGTATCATGATAACTGCACTTTAATAAAAGCAATCTCTGGTCTTAATAGCCATACAATAAACTGTTATTTATATGAGTCAACGTGCCTGGCTGAGCCTTCCAGGTGTGCCCCAGATTTTGAATCATCGGAGCGATCCAGAGGGAGCATGCTGTCTGACAGAACCCAAACAAGGCTTATAAACAGGTGCCATTTTGCCTAGTCGCATCTAGGGGTATGCTGGCTATATTAAGCGCCTGGCACAACATGGCACTTTCAGTGCTTTGATTTATTTCAGTATTACATTTAATTGTTTCCTTCTTGCCGAAGCTTTAACATGCAATGCTTGTAAATATAACCTGCGCCCTCCATATGGCACTCTGGTTTTCCATTTTCAAATGCAATCGTCCTGGAATAATGACTGTGGTATAACTCAATTTGAGTTCTGCTGCTGGGGACTTTATTACATAATGCTTTCTAATTGACCCTCATAGTTTAATAAGACAGAACATTTCGCCAGAACATTGACAAAAGTTATTAATTTTCACTTCAGCAGAGACCAGTGTCCCAATTAAATCCCATGATAATGCCTGACTGACTGACTGACCTCATTATGGCTAATGCTTATTAGTCCTGCAGAGAGGATAACATCACACACTGTTAAAATGCCTAAATGAGCACATACAACTATTCAGCATGATTATAATTTACATACATGACTAATTTTACTCCACCAGTCCTTGTCTGGTGAAACTAATGCCGTAAACTCCTGTCACACAACAGGATAGCCGCTGAGAATTTTGAACCTATCATAAAAACAGACCCGAAGTGTTTTAAAAGGAAACAACACCCAGTTAAATCCTACCTGCCTTCTTGAAAAACGATTATAACTACACGTACTATGTGTACTTGAACTGGTAATGTGCTTATGCATGTTTCTTTTTAAAAAGTAATTACTTCATTTTCTTTAATGAACTAAAATAATGGCTGAGATCAAACCTTTCTGCAAGCATTTTTACATGCCTTACAGTTTAACTGCTCTTCCTCACACAGGGCTGTGTTTTCACATTTTCTTAGAAGCTTTTTAAATGTAGTGTAGGTAGCAATTTCACATTCATCAGAACCCTTCCCTCTGCCTCTTTTAATAGTTCCTCTCCAGGAAAACACTAAAGCCAAAATTCTTTATTAATATATTATATACTATAGTAAGCATATGTTTAAAATGTCACCTGTTTTGACAGAGCCCTTCTGAAAGGTGAGCCAGGATGTCTGAATACATGAAAAATATTTCATGTGCTTTTAAAAAGAAGTAGAGTAGGGAAGTATGGCGTATATTTTTATGGAGCGTAAGAAGTTCTCACAGCTTCTTCCTATGTTTTTAAGTTGCTTTAAATACGAACACCTCACGATATGAGGCACATACCAATACTTCATCCTCAAGATTTTCTGTGGGTTTATTGCATCCTTTTCCCACAGGATTGTGTATTTGACAAAGGATAACAGTGAAACAGACTGTCTCCCAGACTTTGGTTTGTTCAGAGGCAGGGTGATGTGAAGCTTCAGGAGAGGAATTTACAAGACACGACAAGACTCACAGCTGCTGGTAGATGAAGATAAATAGCAACGCCCACTACCACACATACATGTGCAACCTCACCAGGGCCAGGTAATGGCCTAGATTTTCGGGTTAACTTTTTCAGACACACCCCAACGACACCACTGTCTTAAGTCCCATTGCCTTCCAGTGAGATTTATCCTCCAATAGTGTATGTCTCTTTGAAAAGAGGACTTCAGAGCCTGGTGGCACAGAGTTCATTCTTCTTCAAAATGACCATGAGAGCGCAACCAAGGTCAGCCACAGCAGCTGCTGCCACTGCATAAACGCTGGATGCATGAGAAAGACTGTCAGGGAGCAGTCCCTTTCCTCATACCAGTCCCTTCAGACATATTACTTTTTCATTCATAAATCCCTTGACTCATGAGACTGGGCTGACTCTTTCAGCCTTGTTTTCAACCACATTTTCTGCTTTCATTGCTTCCAGTCACATACCTCACACTGATGTCTTCAATATACCTCCCCCTCAAGCCCCATCTTAATCGCATTTCATCTTCTGCCATTGCACTTTGGAAAGGAATATAGCAGACATTGTCTACCAAAATGAAGTGCAAACACAGCAGAAAATTAACTCTCAGACATACACAATAGATGTTTGCATGGTTACAACTGAGCAAAGAGTTTGGCCCAGCATGTTTGTAAATAAAACCTGGAAAGTGATGAGAGGTGCTAATTAAGTTGATAGTGTATTCCTGATTTGAAAATAATTATTTGTCTTTTGCCATTTAACTGTCATGTTTAATTTCCAGTATTGTGTCATGTTCACTAACAACATGATGAGACATAGCATAGCGTGATACTTCACTATGTAAAATAAGCCAAGCAATTGTGAATGCATTAAAGAAACATCTGATCACACCATGCACTATATAAACAATGCCTGCAAACAGAAATTAAGGTACTGTAAACCAGATCTTCAATCCTGGTACAAATCTTCTCCATGCTCTATTTTGCTGCCACTTTTCATTGTTGCTTTCAAGGCTTAGAGGGAAGGAAGGCAGGAAGGGAGGGAAGGAAAAGGAAGGAAAGAAGGGAAGGGAAGGGAAGGGAAGGGAAGGGAAGGGAAGGGAAGGGAAGGGAAGGGAAGGGAAGGGAAGGGAAGGGAAGGGAAGGGAAGGGAAGGGAAGGGAAGGGAAGGGAAGGGAAGGGAAGGGAAGGGAAGGGAAGGGAAGGGAAGGGAAGGGAAGGGAAGGGAAGGGAAGGGAAGGGAAGGGAAGGGAAGGGAAGGGAAGGGAAGGGAAGGGAAGGGAAGGGAAGGGAGAAAGACACAAATGAACGAACCTGCCTGCTTGAGTCTGGAATTTGTTAAGAAGCCTTCATCAAAGCTGCTGATTTGTGTATGATGATCAGTATTTGACTGCTCTGTCAGGGAGATCTGAGAATATCCAAAACATAAAAATGGCCAAGTGGACTCCAGCTAGCCAACAGAAAGATCACAGGGTCTGTTCATGAATCATATTTCTTTAATTGAGCCTTCTTAGTAAGAGAAATACTGGGGTTTGAAACTCCCTGTGGTCCTGCATGCAAGTGGGTTTTTTTGTTTGTTACTTTTTTTCAACTAGGAGTCTTTCCAAAATCGTTCACAAAGAGATCAACCACAGTTTAAGCATATGGGAACAATACAAAATCTGTGCAGGTAAAAGGCTAAAATGGCTGTCTGGAAGCAACATACAGTGAGGAACAGAAACAACTGTAATGCTGAGTTCAGTCTAGCAGAAAGGAGAGTCCAAATATATGTCTATGAAAGTGGTTTTATGCACACATCATCAGAATGGAATTAAGTAGCCATATAGGTGAAATGGATATATAGTGAAACAGATAATAAAAGATGATAGGGAAGTGGAGGAAGAACAGGTGAAAAATGGAAGTTCATGGACAGTGGTCAGGCAAAGGTCTTGCATGATCACTTGGTTGCTTTAGATAATGCTGGAGAGGGCAAGCAAAGCAGGTCATGAGTTCAGCAAGGTTTGGAAAAAAAAGGAGGAAATAGCATGAAAAGAATTTTTTCTTTCAACACTTCAGAAGTCAAAATGCTACACTGTGAAAGAAAGTGCAAAGGCAGTCAAGGAACTTGTAATAGAAGACTTCTTCATCTGGGGTGAGTCAAGTGTTGCCCTCCAGTCATTTCATGGTGGAAGCCATGTGGACAGGATGTGGCTCTTAGTAACAATAGGAATTCAGAAAGGAACAGTTTTGTCCATTTATTTTAGAACAATAAAGAAGAGCATAAAGGTCAGAAACCAGTCATGGGAGTTGAACCTAAATAAACTGCTGCTTATTAGTTCACTCTTGAACTTAAGGGATGCTTTCAGCACTCCTAAAAACATTTTCTGTCTGGTTCTTGTCAGTCATGCAGTCTTCCTCCAACACCTATTCTGAGGACACAGCTTTCTGCTTTCATTTATACTATATAGACTTACAACACAAGCTTTATACCTCAGTATGCTTTCTTCTCCTACTCTTCCCTGACCTCCGCAAGCACTTCCTATACATGAAGTCATGGCATGAATCTTTTGAGTTGAAAGCCCTCTATGAACACTACACCTCCTTTTAAAGACATGTATAACTGGAGACCACTAGAAGAGGTGCTGCTTTTGAGTGAAGCTGCTTTTGTGGTGGTGGATGTAAACAGTCTGACCTGGGCATCATCTGAACTGGTAATAACAGTGTAAAGAGTATAAAATGGGGATGGTGCATGTCACTTTGTTAGGCAGTACATTCCACTTGGGGATGGAGAAGAAAGAGGAGGAAGGAAGAACTGCCTGCAGGTAGAACGCTGGCTGTGCAAGAATTCTGACTAGAAATCACCAGAAGGAAACATGGAACAATAAAGACAATCGGTACCTTACTTCTAAAAATGTTTTCACAGTGAAATTAGGAAAGAACCTTCTGTAACAGAAAAATAGCCTTCATCCAGTCACCTTTGGTGTAGAAAGTGGTACATGCTGATAGCAATGCTATGCTACAGGTTAAGTAGAGATTAATCTATCCCATCGAAACTGCAAGGGGAGTCCGGGCAGGCAGAAAGTAATCACTCCATTTGGATTTGGTCCAGGATGCAGGGGTTAATGCACCCGTTCTTGCAAAATATATCGTAAGACCTTTAATGAGCAGAGCGGTCAGTATCACATCTTGGAAAGGTGTCTAAATGCTCTCCTGACATCATTCTGGGCTGTGGTTCAGCACAGGCTAGGGATGAGGGAAGGGAGAGGAAAGAGGAAAATGCCACCTACAGTACTGAGTTGCCAACACCTAATAAAGAACAAGGAAATGAAAAACTAATCAAAGGTGAAGAAAGGACATGCGAAAAATTTAAAAGATCAAGTCCAAAGCGGACTGTGGAAAGGACTGAATGGAAGCAAGAAACCAAAATAAGAAAAGGAAAGCTAAAGAATGGAAAATAGTTTGCTACCTAGATAAAGATTAATAAGACTTTTTTTTAAAAACCATAAGAAACATAGGGGTCAAAGGAAGAGACAACTGGCCTCCAGGATGTGGCAGGAGTAATTTATTGACAGAAGAAGACTTCGCTGAGGAAAAAAAAAAAAAGAGAGAGAGAAAGAAAGAAATTAAATGAATTTTTCCCCTCTGTGTTCACAAAGGAAGATGGGAGACAAATGCCAGGAACAGACATAAATTTCCCAGGGGTGGAAGACGAAATATTGAAGAAAATCAGGATCATGTCAGACCAGGTGATTGAGAAATTAGAACATCTGAAGACTGACAAACCTTTACAGTTAGATTAGTTCCAGCAAAGAACTGTGAATGAAGGATGGGGTAAAGAAATGAAGGAAATCTTTAGCATGCACTTTGGTACAGCAAACCTCAGCTAAAATGGTTCACAGAAAGTTCAGGAACTGTTGGGCCAAATATCTCAGAAACTGCAGTTATCAGTGCTTGGTATTGCCTGTTACTCCAGCCTGGAGGAGCAGAAAGCAGGGGAGCCTTCAAAGGTTTTCCTCAAAGCCACGGAGGCCACCGTCTGCCTGTTTTCTGAGTTTTAAGTACCTGGCACTCGAGATCTGCTGGCAGCCATTTCAGCATGGTTCCATTGAAAGGGTGGGCCAGTAACTTTACATTTGTGGTGTCAGGAAGAACTATGTTCCCCCTACCCTTTAAATCAACATTGTAAATGTGTCAACATCACCCGTAGGAAGCATTAGAAAGTGTTATTTTAAAGTGTTTAGAAGGCAGCTTGGATTTTTTCCATTTGAGCTTTGTGTAAGCAAGGGCTTTCTACTACCTGGGGTTCCTGTGAGAGGCACCCAGCCATCATGATGAGAAAATACACGTTGGAAAACACACAGCAAAGCCAGAACCAGTGAAGACAGCTGTATCTGCCACGGATGCCTCTAGGTCAAATTCATCAGTAAAATAAATGGTGGCCAAGGCTTGCTAGAAAATGGCTGTAAAGGGGTACATTTCATGCCATATTTTGGCATTTAGTGTTTTTAATATTCTGTGTTAAGGGAAAGAAAGGTGTGGAACAGTTTACATGAGTGAGAGGGAGTCAGATTAAAGGAGGAGATGGAGTAAATTAGAGAATGTTACGAGGCTTTGACTACTTCTCAGAAAATTGCACTCCATCTATTTGTTTGGCTGCTGCTTATGTCACCAGTGTATTTGCTCTGGGGTACAACTGTCCCAAGACTTGCACACAAAAAAACCAAGCTGAAGTTAATGGAACTGACATGCTGCAAGAGACAGGATAATTAGGATCAGGGGGTGGGGTGGAGCAGGACAGGACTGCTTTGCTCATTTGTTTTGTCTTGCTCATTTATTACCCATTGTATGAAACAGCTGTAATTCTTTAGCTACATATAAACGAGAATTCTGCCGATTAATAGCACAGAACCTCACATCACCGACTGTTGCTCTGTGTCTTGGCCTGTACGGTCTGCCTCAGACACCAATTTAAGGACTAGATGCTGTTAATGGCTTTGCTTGGGGGTAGGCAAACGTCCCAACATTAAGGTCTGAGTAACTGTGAAGTTTCCACTTTGCCAAGGCAATCAAAATTCCTGGTATTATAAGATTTCAGTAAATTCTTTCAGCACACTTAATTATTTTTTTTTTATGTAAAAGGCAATATAAGTATAGTTTGTTCATAGCAGTGCAAAGTCTTCATGCACTGGATTCCCATTACAGTTACAACAGCCTTTTTATTTTTTGGCTTGTTTCAATAGAGTTGTTATAAAATGTCTACAATCCATTAGAATGACAATGTCTAAGTAGTTAAGAAAGTCTCTTAAGATCAAATTTTTCTAACCTGTATTATTAAATTGAGCTTCCATCTTGCACAAATAAGTAGAGTCACCTTCACAACACCCAAATTTCCTTATGCAAATCTGCAAATAGCCAGCTAGCTTCTTTGTTTGCACATTACCTATGCATGCAAATATACCTTTGAGAATAGCTTAATTTTAATTTTTACGTGTATATATATATATATGCAAGAACAGTCAGACTTTTGCTAATGTTATCTGTAGAAAGTTGATCAAATACTAAAAGTTATGGGATTGATAGTTTTTTTCCTTTGCAAACACAATCAAAGACACTGAGATTTGTGTACATTACTGTATATCACTTTCACTGGAAGCAGGAAGCTTCAAAAGGAACTGCTGCCAACAGGACGACAAAGCTGGTGATTTTAACCTTTGCCCTGTAGTCCATAAGTCAAAGATCAAAGTTACTTAGTTCCAAAGTTGTTTGCATGCAGCCACTCAACACAACACATGCTTTCAAGGAATTTCTTTGTAAGTACAATTATAACATGCAAAACCCAGCAAAACAAAGCAGTCACCTATTTTCATGTTGGTTGAAGGTTAAAACCATAGGTCACTCTCGGTTTCAGTTTCCTGGGGTTTGGTTTTGCTCTGTCAGATAACAAAAATTGTGCTTTGCAGAGGAAAGTATGTAATAAATAAATTTAGAAGGAAGTTTAATTGGTAGTTCCCAGGATTAACAGTACAAGTGTGAACATGAGAGTAGTTACGCTATGCACAAACTTGGTATGATTGTAACAGTGGCTGCACAAAAGGGGAAGGTTATTGTTACTTTCAGCTATGGTGGGAAAGCCTGTTTCCACAGCAAAGGTTCAAGGATATTGCGCAGAAAAAGATTGCGTTATCTATTTGCTAATCTTTTGTACTGGTGAAGGTTTTTGTGAATTTTTTTTGAAGTAGTGACTTAAGGCATGTCATGTACTGCTACATAAGTGCAGACAAACGTGGTAGGCAATTTTGTTCGCCCATCAGCTTTAAAAGTGGACTGCATGTAACGTGTGGTATGAGCAGGGAGCACAACGCTGGCAAAGGCCCTCAGTTGCTGCCTGTAGTTGTGCTGCCTGGTTATCAGTAGAGCTGTGTTGAGCCTGGTGTCTCTGCTAAAGAACAGCAGCTCTAAAAGTGCACCACATCCTTCATGATGACATAGACAGCGAATGTCCATTGCCAAAGCAATGTCCTGAAGGAGGACACAACACACTGATTTTTTTTTGTCCCTTCGGTGTCAATGAGCAGATTGTGCTGCTCCATGATGTTAATCTAATTTGAGAAAACAGATTGTTCAAAACATCTTGTCATTGCTTATAGTGCTGTAAGCATAAATGTGCTATATTCTCAGAACACAATTTGCAAGAACCTTGGTTTCTGTGTTTAAAATTGTGCAAGATTTGCAATAAGGTGCACAGACAGTTGTTTTGCACTTGTTCCAGTGCCAGAGGGACTGGAAAAAGAAAAGTACTGTCCAAACCCTAAATTTGGACACTGACTTTCAGTAAGAAACTGAATAAAAATTTAAAAAGAGTGGGTTTTTTTCTATGCTTTTGTTTCAAAAAAATAATTTACCAAAGATTTTCTTGTGGTAAAGAATTGATTGAGTTTTATTCTTCAGAGAAATAAAAAACTATCCAGCTTCTAATACATTTTTGTTTTGCTTCACAAAATGCTAATTGAGTTTTCATTTCTTATTAAGTATTTTACTATTCACAGCGCCTGTTCACTAGATCTGAATCTTTGCAAAGTTTTAACATTTTTGCGTATCCCACCCGCTCATTAAATGTAACCTACACATTCCTAGTTAGCACTGGAATAAAAAGTGCTCAAATACCAAAAGAAGCTCTGGTATTTCTGGCCACAAGTTCAACTATGAAGTCTATGAAATCTTGCAGGGAAACCTATTCCAGCTACATTTCCAGGCCAGTTTTGCAGACTCAACAGATGTGGATGGTTCAAATAAGCATCTGGACTTTTGATGTTTGCATAAAACCGAATGCTGGCTTTCTGAGGTTCCCCAGATCTAGAGACCTCCCTGCACCTCTTGACAAATTCTGACCCAAATCTGAACCAACATTTGTAGCTTACCAGTATCAGTTGCCTGAACTAAAACAGTGGACAAAAACCATCTCTGTCCTAAAATCTTTTTAGGGTGTTCAAGTCTGGAGGCAAGCCTGGCACTTTGGCTACATCTCTGATTGATATCAGGGGCCAACACTTCAGCTGGGACAGATGACCATTACACCATTGACTTCCTAGAATTTCTGGATTGCTTTGAAGTGAATTTATTGCTTACCGAATAAAAGTATCCCCACAAACAAATTTTGGGAAGAAAAAAAGAAAAGAGAGAACTCCTTAGTTGTATCACCAGGCTCTGGATTCAATTAATTTGTGAGAGTTGAGAAAAGCCCTTTTCTTTTTTAAACCAGACGTTTATTTTTAACAAGGGATGAAATCATTGGAGAACAAAAACTGAGACATCTGTTGTTTTATATCTGTTTATTGTAAGTGCTTAAATGTGAGTTTGGTTTCACACAGTTTTGACATTGTTGCTTCATTAATAATGATTACGTAATTGCAACCACAAAACAAGCTGTAAGGCTGTAACATTTTCATTACTTATTAGCAAAGAACTCAAAACAAAAGACAGGATCAGCAAGGAGGTAGTGAAGGTTTTCATGTTGAAGGTGGGTCATATATAGAATTTCACAGCAGCTGTGCTCTGGATCAAGCTGGTGAAAACAATTAATAGACATTTCTGTTAAGGAATGTGGTTAAATAAAAAAAAATCAAAACGCTTTTGAAGAACAGGTTTAATTCAGTGAAATTTTGTGTAAAAAAAGGCAAGAGGAACTATATGAGCCACTGTTGCTGTTTGATAAAGTTGATGTATGTCATGATGATAAAGTAAAAATACTTTTCTGATGTTTTCGGTCATTTTGATTAATTTTTTTTTTCACTTCATGTATTCATACAAATAGCAAGCCTAACCTACTATTTCTAAATAAGCTGAAATTTAAAGCAAAGCACTTCGCTTATTTAAGTCATTCTTTGGAGTACAACACTTCTATGCATATTTTTTTATTTTTACAATGCTACATAAAAATTAAATTTTACTTTTCTGAAAGTTAAAATTTTGAAGTAGAACATTTAAAAATCATTCATATATTTTCATAAGGGGAAATTCATGTTTGTTACTAGCTGCCACGACATAACTTCACCTGCACAAACTACTCAGAACAGGCCATTTTCTTTTGTAAATTGACTAGGCAGGAAGAGTTAGCTATGGGGTAAAGACAAAGCGTGGTGGCATCAAGCAACACAGTTGTAAATGAGAAAAGCCGATACCGGGCAAGTGATATATCATATCCATGCAGGTAGCAGAGTTGCCACTTCCCAGAGTAGTAACAGACCACAGTGTATGGTATTTTAACCACAGCTCTATTTTTACGTATGTGATGAACGTATTCTGGTTTTTCCTTAGTATTTACACAGATACATAAATTTTCCACTCTGTAGGAGCCATGCCAGTTTGGACAGTTGCTGTGGTGCTCTGAATCAAAGTAGCAGCCACCAGCCACATGTTTTTTCCCCATGTGCTTTGCAGGCTTCAGGATGCTCAGGCCTCTGCTCTACTGGCACCCCTTAAGTTGCCACCCCAAACTGACAATACACTGGGCACATAAGCTTTCCTAAGCAGCAGTAAGCCCACGAGAAATAGAAGTGCTCAGTGTTCAGCACATCTGTAATTGAGAACACAAAGTTTAAACCAAATGAAGGCCAAGATGCTGTGGTGTTATATCATCAAAACTTTGCAGGCTCAGATGGAAGGACTAGGGAGGATTGGCAGGCGTTTGGAAACAGAGCTGTAATAGAGAGAAACAGGGAGTCTTAAAACTGAGGACGGAGAGCAATTGACTCTGCTAATGGAAACACACGCAGTATTAAATGAAAGTGTTCCGCACCTTCTTCATAAGGTGGCACTTGGGAGCCCAGTCTTTGCGTCCTGTAGGGTACGTTTCTAGCACAGTGTGAGGGGAAAATCAGCCGCGTGATTCCAGCTCTGGTTAATGGGAGCTGTGCTCCTAATCCATGGTGTGCAGTGTAAAATATTTACCTATGCCTTTCTAGTGAGGCTACTTATGTAATTTCAAGGGAGGAAGTAGCCAAGGGGAAGCTGCTTTATACCAATTAAATGGAGAAGAACTGGATGGAGGGCAATTCAATGTATTCACCCTTACAGGGAGATCTGTGTTTAAACATCTCGATGGGACATTTTTTAATGAAGAACTAAACTGCACGCCCTGCGTATGTCAGAAAGGGATAGCTGGGGCCCACAACACTGAATTTCTCTCTGAGGAAGGAGACTAGTGTGCAGTGTAGCCTCCTGCTGGGTGATATATTTACCTTATCAAGATGCTCACAGAGAACTGTGTAAGCATGTGTATTCATAAATCACTTCACCTCTGGACTATTGATGGGAAAATGTTACAAGGTTAGAAAGTTTAGAAAACACCTCCAAGTATGTTGAGGCTTTTGTCAAAGTTTATCAGATTCTGTCTGACCCTGTGGAGTCTTCTTATTCCTTCTCTTCATCTTGCTTTTAAACTTTTCGCCACCCTCCTCCCATTCCTCTCATTCTTCATTTGCTCTTCTCCAGCCCTTTCTTCAATTTACTACAGTGCTGAAGCTCCTGTCTCTACATGCAAACAGCTCTTCTGCAGATCTTCAATCCCAGTCCACACTGAAGGGGCCAAACCAGAAGACTGTTTAAGATACTAATAGCTGTGTAATATATCAATATCTTTAGACACTTTGACCCACTTTGCTAAGGTACAATTGAGTCTAAGTTGGAATAATTAACACTCTGAGGACCTAAAAGAAAATCTAATGTAGGTATTGGGCACCTTTGTGCATGTTGCATTAGCAGAAACTTTTCCTTACATCGGAAGAGGGAGGCTTGGATAACATGTGACTTATCACCTCTGATGATGCCCCTGTGTATTCTGCATCTACAGATCAGAAGCCTCTCAAGTAGATGCTGAATAGAGCACCCCACCTACTATCAGACCTGGCAAAACATTACTATGGATATTGTGGATTTAAAAAAAAAAAAGAAAAAGAAAAGAAGAAGAAGAGGAAAAGAGCACAGTCACAGGACAGGGAATAGCTATAAATTTACTACATTTATCCCAGATCTCAAAACAGTTCAGACTTGTGCCTATGCTCACATTCACAATTGCTCAATTATTCTGGTTCATTATGCACAGTCCATTGTAGGAAACACGGTTTGGATGAAACTCTTTCTCTTCAATGAAACTCCAGCTCAGGCCACAGCTGGACAGCTGTTAGGCCCACACTTTGGCAACAGTGGAGCTACTCTGCATTGGCAAGGGTGTAAATGAGATCAGAATCTGGCCTGTGCTGTACCACTGCAGTCATACTTGAAAGCTGAGCTAAGATTCACAGGCGAGAATGTGCATGTATCTGCCAAGCCTATCAGCTTGTTGAACCTCGGGTTACATATGTTTGCAGATTCTCTACATGAGCAGTAACAGACACAATCATCTGCTGTAGGACAACTGCAAAAGCTAATCATGTACACTGAGCTCTGCTACAGTTTCTGCCTCCTGTGATGTGTGCAGCTATGGAGGTATCAACCCCTTTTGTCTCTAGTGTCCCTCTAGTTTTCCCAGGAAGCAACAGTCAGCCAGAGCAAGAATGACCTGGCAGATGCTTCCATCCAACTCCCTCAAGTAAAGTGAGTTTAGGCAGAGGTGTTGAGGAATGACTGCTCAAGCAGCTTTTGCCTGCCATACTGCCATGCCAGAGAAGGTTGCCACTATTCCCATGGAGTAAGAGAGGCTATAGCTGCTGGCTGGGTGGAGAGCAGCCAGCTATAGAGAGGATACAGGGAAAGAAAAGGCTACAACTCTGGGTCCTACCTCTGCATTTGCCAAAATTATCTTTCCCCTGTGACCTACCCTTGTTCTGAGATCTGTAGTAGGTTGCCTAGCGCACATGCACAGTCTACTTTCTTATGCACACTTTCTTTCTCCTTGTTTTTTTTTCTTTTAACTCTTTCATTTGTTTTCTGCATCTCAAAAGAAGCCATTCAGAGAGACACTACACACCAATGCATCCTCTCTCACAAGAAAATCCTTCTATGGACCTTTGGCTTAGGAGCAGTATCCACTACTTCCCAAAAAAAGCTGGGAAACCTGAGAAAGCTGGATGAAGAAGAACTTCTGCACACTGCTGTAAAGACAAGAAGCTGAGGAATTTGAGAAAGGATTGCCTTACTCTCCTTCCCAAGCCCTTCCCTGAGCTGTAGTCACCTCCCTCGAGAAGCATGAGACAGCCCTGAAGAGAATGAAATGGTAAGTCTGGGAAGGTTGCAACACGTGGATGTCCCAGCGTGTTTCTGATCAATTGCTCAACTTAGGACCTTTGACTACCTGATGCAACCCAGTCTGGCTTCCATGCAAATAGATACAGTGAAGTGGGGAACAAAGACAAGCATTCTTTGATATTTTAAGTGGAGGATGTTATCTTCCTTAGTTTTTTTTGAAAAATAACACAAAACTACACAAAAAGAAGGCAAAATTATGAGTGATCCCAAGAGAACATGAGGAATAATAAAGATCTTGGGAGACATCTCAGGTCTTATAATCAAAAGCCTTCCGCATCCTGTAACCCCAGGACAGGCTGAAAGGTGAGCAGAGCTATCTTGAAGAAATCCAACAAGGACATGGCTTCATCCCAATGAAAATTCAAAGTACTTTTCACATATTTGTTACCCTAAGCTATCTCAGTAGCCAATATTCTATGTTCTTATTCTACCCTCATGAGTTCATTCTTGCCAGTGCCCAGCTTTAGGCAGCTGCCCTTTAACTGCGCATCTCTTTTAAGCTACTTGGGCAGCTGGGAAAGAATTTGTTCTGTCTTCCCATCCACTCCCATTCAGTTACGACATATAAAGACTTATTTTGTGACCCTCTCTTTCCATCTGTGGCAGATGGCAGGGCCATGGACGATGAGGAGAAGTAATTCAGTTCTACAGCAAAGCTGTAGTAAGCAGCCTAAGGCAGCAACAGGAGTTTCAGGTATGGCTTCTCACTATTTTTGGGCAAGAAAGGAAAATGAGGAAGACTGCAATATCTGTGGAATTGTATAGAAAAGTCAGAGAAGAAGGGGGGTGGCTATGTTCACCTCCAGGTTCATCAAGAGTACTGGGCTCTGCTGGGAGTGTGGGCAAGACCCACATTTCTACCCCACCTCCTCTGCAGGGCTGCAGCGTTTATTCTGATCACAAAATGCAGTGTCTGCAATTTAGGGAACCACAAGCCCACTTGGAGGAACACACAGACAGCCACACTGTCCTTGCCCACAGTGGCCACACCAGCATCCTCCTACTGAGCCACACTCCTGTGCAAATGACACTGTCTCCCTGCTTCCAGGGTCCCAACAATGCCACACACAGCAAACATAAGAAAGCGGTGGTCATAGGGAGTTCATGACACCTGTACCACTTCTTGATGCCTGTAGGCTCCTCTTGGACAGATTTCCCTGCTCTGCTGCAGCAAAACCACCTCTGCTCCCGCTTTGGGAAAAAAGAAACCCCACACCATTTATTTAATTTTTACCATTCAGCTATGGTGGAGTGGGAAACCGGGTGATTCCCTTCTCTCCTCAGAGGAGTGTGTGCTTCAGCAAATGTTCCTCCAGGCAGAATGGACAACCACTCTCTGTATAACCAAACACCAGATAAACATGGGTGCATCAAGTAGCCAGTCTTTCCTACCTCACCTAACATCGTTGTTTTCTGCCTTGATCTGTGTTCTTATATACCAATATACATTCTTTATGAAACAGTCCTGCTAGATTTGCATCCTTGAACTGCTGTCTCTCCCTAAAGAAACTAACAAATTACCCAAAGAGTAGGACGTGCACCAGGCATGCCCCATCCCCCCAACTGCTGTGTGGGAAGGCGGGGAGGAGAAGGGAGAGAAATGATACGAATAAAGACCTTCCCCAAGGGTTTGGAGTCCAGAGAGGAGACACATGCTATAAAGTGCAAAAATACTTTGTTATTGTCATGTGAAGAAACCTCTTCACATTGTGAAGTGCAAGCAAGCTGAATTGGCTTCACAGAGAGAGGCTGCTAGCTAGGAGAAAGCCCTGAAAGCCAGCCCACACTTAACAGCTCCCTAGAGACTGCCTGCCCTACTGGGAGACCAAAAAAGCAGGAGAAAACATTTAAAAGCAGCCCATCCCTTCTCACTGGGACCTGGCTCAAGTAAGCCAAAGTGCAGTCGCAGTGCAGAAGGAAAGCCCCCACCCCTTCTTTATTGGGCCATCTTCAATTCGGCACAGGCCCACGCGGGAGCAGGGAGACGGCTTCCCACCCCCTGCCTCTGTCGCTGGGGCACGGGCAGAAGGACAGACCACCCTGGCCTGCACGGGCCAGCTGGAAACCCTCCGAGTCCACCCTGAGGCAGCGTGCCCAGGGGCCCCGCTGGGGCTACGGCCTGGGGTGGATTACTCGGGGAAAGACAGGGAACATAAACACTGGCTTTGTTCTGGTCTGGCCCCCAGAGGCACGCGAGAAACAGAGAGTTTCCCACCGGCGGCAGTGGGGTCCTCCTGTGTCTGCAGAAGCAGGGTAAACAACACTGAGGGCTGTGAACCCGCACAGGTTTTGGGCCACTAGTCTGGGTGCCAGGTCTCCGCCCATGGGCTGGTTAGAGAGCATGGTCTGGAAGAGGAGACACACAGCACGTTCCGCCCTAAGAAAAAATTAAAATAATAATTGAAAAACCTCACTGTAAGCCACAAGGCTGACAGAAAATCTCTTGCTTCTAACCAAACGGCAGGACCACCACTTATTTTGCTCTTCTCGCCCTCCACCGGATCATGTTGGGGTTTGCCTGCCACTGGTGTTGGGGTGAGATCAGACCCCATGCACGATGGTGCACACACGTGCTGTGCAGGGTGCTGCCTGGGTGCCCTCATTCACTGGTGCCTGACAGGCATCGTTTGTAACAGTGCTGGAGCCTGTGAAGGAGTTCTGGCAATGACAGACGGTCACAGGAGGGAATGGGTGGCAGCACTCCTGCTGTCTGGTCCACCCTGCTAGGAACTCAGGTTGGAGACACCTCTGCACCCTTGTGAATGACACTGCTGATGAAGAGCCTCACCGCGACTCACTGCTGCTCTTTGGAATATGCTTCTGGTGGCACTTCCTCCTCTCTGTGGTATCTTTCACTGCCTTGGGTGAAATGCCACGAGGCCCTCTTGCTGGAGGCCAGAAAGCCCTGCAGACCCCCAGTGAGGCGGCAGCACTCTCTTGATTACCCACGTGCACCCAGCAGGAGTTAATTGGCCAGGGCTGCCTGAAGGAACTGCAAAGTCTCCACTGGCTTGGTAAAGAGGACACAGAAGGGGCTACAGGCTTCTTAGGCTGGATGCTGTGCTCACTCTGTGAGACAGAGTGTAGGCTTTTCTAGACATAGCTGCAGGGCAGATGTCTCTGTTTGTCTCATCTGAGTCCCACACATGGCCAACAAATACTATTCCCAGGCAGGCTTGCATCCCTTCCTTCTCTTATCTGTAAAATCATGGTGACACAGAGGAGATGGATAGCAATCAATTCTCTCTTTTTCACCATAAGAACTAGGGAGTGGCAAATGGAGTTAGTGGGAGGTGCGTTCAAAACAAACACAAGTTGTTCACACAAAGAGTACAAAGACTTCTTAAGGAGCAGGACCAAGTCTGGGGAATTCTGTGATCTTATGAGCTTTTGGGGTAAAGGATGGCAGTTCTCCACAAACTTGAGGCGTTTCTTCTAAAGAAAAGCAGCAAACCAGCCTAACTCTGCTGATCCACTATTGCCGTGTGGCTCTAACTGGGGTAACCTAGATGTTTTATTCTTTACCCACAGCCCTCTCAAATAATTAGCTAATTCAGAGCTCTGCTTCCTGCAGGAAAGAGTCAATGTCTGACAGGCACACAAGTGTCCCTCCACTTAACCTATAGTCTTTTAGCAAAAAAACAGTCAGCAGGTATGTGAGTGGCTCTAAACAGTTAATTGCAGGAATATGTAAGCAAGTTATTTATCAACAAAAAGCACAGCCAATTTTGACATCCCAGTCGTCCTTGTTACCTCAGCCTTATCTTGTAGCCCTCCACAGAGGAGTCATTACAAAAGGGTGGCTGAGCAAGCCCTTGTCTGCTTTCAGTTCAGCTGTGAAGTGCAGGACCCAAGAAGTTATTCCAGCAACATATTGTTACCGCTGTGTTGTTGATGTCCCACTTTGAATTTCAGTGCTGGTAGGTACAGGAGTTCTCTTTCCCCATCGTGAACGGGTGTCCTTAATATGCAACTGATTTGCTGTGAGTTCTGACTTAAAATACAAAAGAGAAAGAAAAGGGAGGGAGGGAGGGAGGGAGGGAGGAAGGAAGGAAGGAAGGAAGGAAGGAAGGAAGGAAGGAAGGAAGGAAGGAAGGAAGGAAGGAAGGAAGGAAGGAGGAAGAACAAGAGAGCAAGAGAAAAGCCAGAACACTTTTAGCCTCCCTGTGAGGTCTAGAAAGTTTCATTATCAGTGATAATTTAGCTAACAAACATCTGACCTGAATCAGCTTATACAGCTATTTGGTCCTTTCTTCACTTTAAAAATAAATCCTCCAGCCCCAGTTGGATAAGCTTGCATGGCAAGGGAGATTTAATCCATACCAAGATTTTGGTCAGATATTTTTCAAACACTGGCATAAATTTTTAATTTGGACTTTGATATCCAAACAGACCCAGCTGTAGTCCTCCTGGGGATCCTTCCAGAGGCCTGGACTTTGAACAGGCTCCGCAGCAAACAGCAGAGACTACTGAAAATTCTGAAGGCTGGTGCTGAACCACTGAGCACTACAATAAACTGGAAATCAACACATCCTCCCACTTGGAGGGACTGTTTAGAAAGAGCTCCTCGAAGGAGAACAAATGGAAATATTGTACATAGAGGCAGGAAATGCTGGTGCATTTGTGTCTCCATCTGGGAAATATTCTGTGAATGTTCTCAGTAACACAGGATTAACACCTTGAAACGAGAAAAGCAAATAAACACAACTGGATACGGTTTCATTATTTGCTTCATTCTGTTTTGATTTCCTCTTCACATTGCATGTACTAGGTACACTTTTCTTCTCTAGATGTGGCCCTACATATAACCAACCATATGTTAACTCTTTGGATGCTGACCAATAAAACAATCTAAAGATGGATTTTTCTTTTCCTATAGCAAGCCTAAATCTTCTTAGATCTTCCAAGATGTCACTTCACTGCAGGTTGTGGCCAGCTGCTCCTTTGTGAAAGCAGCAAGTCGAGAACTTGCAACATCTTAAAGACATTTTCCTGCTGCTTGAGGTCCAATACCCATTAGAAGTGTCAGGCTTTGATATGCTAATATCTGATCTTACCAGCACAAATTAATGCTACAGACACAACTCTTTGTAGAGTCATTATGGTAAGTTCAGCACAACCTTACTGATCTTAAAGTTTCACTGAAAAATTGCACTTTGGATAAACAGGGAGATCAATGTCACTACACCTTGGTTAATTAAGAACATTTGAATCACCTGGGCTTGAAGAAAATTTGACCATGCTATGACAGCCAAAAATTGAGCTGATGTGGGGAAGTATTTGCTCATCATTCTCTGACACCCCATAGTCTCTGTCACCTTTAGAAGACGGCAGACTGAGCTTCCCTTCTCAAGGTCCTAATGGACTGGAATCCTTCGGGTTGGTTATCATGTTTCATAAAGGATTCCTTAAACCTTTTCCTTCCAAAATAAAACATGTTTTCCTAATGATGAACTAATAATGCACCATTGTAACATCATATGTCACTGCGAATACAGAAAGAGATTTTATAGGGCAGAATGGAAATATATTAGAAAAATTATCTCAGAAGGATGTGCACCATCTTTTTTTTCTGTTGTGCCTGGCTTTAACCAACCATTGCATATGTTGTGTTTCATGAGCACCAAATCCACCAACAAAAATAAAGTGTAATAACAGATGCCCACTACAAAAACAAAAAAAAAGTTTTTACAAACAGGCAGCTGATGGGCAAGAGCACTTTGTTTTTAAAGACTTTGGCAATAATGAAAGGTGCCAAATCACCAGAAATCCCTGGAGATTCTTTTTGCCACTGATTAATACACAATGCACTGTCAGCTTCCCTAGCAAAATGACAACATCTACTGTTCTGAGAAAACACATAATTTGCTGCATAGACTTTCTTGCTAAAACTGTTGTGATCTGCTTTTGTGATATGAACTCATATCTCCAGGAGCTGGACTGTGTCCATGAGCTCACTTCAGGCGCTCTGAAATGACAAGATATTTCAATAATTATTAGCTTGATCTGGTCTGAAACGGTAAAAGGTTTTCCGGCTTGTGATCAAGCCCACAGATGTTATAGTCCACTGATTGCCTGTTTTTGTGGTACCTGAGTTGGAAAACTGGATAGCCTCAAAACAATCTAAATCACTTGAGTTTAATCTCTGCTTATTAAGCTCACCAACCATATTTCACTGAAGATCTTGATTTTCTCATGAATTTATAAGGAAGTGAAAAATGTCAGGTCTGTCTGCACAATACAGGAAAATCCCTTCAAACAAGCCAAAGTTCTTCAAAATCTGGTATTGTGGAGAGGGCCAAGAAACTACTGTAAATGGAAATCAGGCTCTCCAAAGTAGCTGACTTTATGCAAAGCAGGCAAGTGCAGTCAAAACACTTACAGCAATCAATTGAAGTTGTTGGGTAAAGTTTTTTCCATGTCCCATAAATTATTGAACAGTTAATTTCGTCTTTGTGCCTGCAAGACATTCTAGCTTTAGGATGACAGCTTTATCCATTAAAGGGAGTGTGGTGACAGCAGTACAGAGAGTGCTGAGAACGCAGGGAGAGAAGGCCCATTCTCAGCTGCATTACCACTGAGAAATACTGGGACACATCAACATCTTAATCAATATGCGAGAGTCAATTACTGGGGAAGCACAAGGCTTAAGCAGGATCTGATTATTAGGTTCATGTTTAGTCCACCAAATGGATGAAATCAATATGAAGCTGAATATCATATAGAAAATACATAACCACCCACTCTTATCCAGCCTTTCTTCCCTCCTTATTCCCTCCTGGGCCAGATTCACACATGCCTCTTCTCTCTCTTTTTCATATTGCAAGGTCAGATTGCAAGGCAGGCAGAAAAAAGGACAGGAACAGAACAGATTGCAAAGGGCCAAACTATGTCTTCAGAGCCAAGGAGACAACCGTTGTGTGTTTCCAAAGGTACATTTCTGGAGATAAATACCCTTCT
Source organism: Chroicocephalus ridibundus (assembly GCF_963924245.1). Taxonomy (NCBI): domain Eukaryota; kingdom Metazoa; phylum Chordata; class Aves; order Charadriiformes; family Laridae; genus Chroicocephalus; species Chroicocephalus ridibundus. The sequence continues at coordinate 51,267,942 of NC_086316.1, forward strand.
GGGAAAAAAAGGTGTAATCCTTCAGAAACAGTGTTTCTGTTTTCCTTTCCTTTGGAGGATTCAGCAGATCAAGGCACTTACTTAGTGCTGGGAATGCAAGCAGTAGAGAAAGCTGGTTTTTTTACAGAAGGGAGCTAAGATGATATCTGGGTCACTCACTGTCTAGATTTATATTCTAGGTAGTTCCATGGGTTTGAAAAAAAAAAGAGGATGCATGAATGGAAAAAAAGAATAGAATTTAGTGACTTAATACCTTTAATGCAGAAGTGACCTCAGATATTTTTTCTGCTCCCTATGCTTGTTGATTTGATTATTTTTTGTTAGCAAAGTCCATGGAGCCGAATCATTGCTTTTGCAGGCACAGCACAAATACATGGAGTAGCTGGTTTCACTAATAGCCAGGCATTTTATGTCCGTTTTTTGTCCAGTTGTGGTGGTTCCATTTTAAGAGGAAAAGTTGGAAGGTGACTGGATATTGGGAACTGAATCCTTCATATGCTGTGGCATCTGGATTTATACTGGAAGCAATTCTGTCTTTAAGTCCTTGAAGATTCAGAAATGTAGGGGGGAAATAGCAATTAAGAAAGGTGGCTTCTATAAAGAAGTGTGAAAAGAATGAACAGTGTAATCAGATCAGTACAAGGCAGTACAGGCAGTACAAAAGACTGTCTATGGCAGGTACTGTTACACTAAGGTAAAGACCTAAGTTTGGAAAAAAGAACAAAGACAGTCTTTAGAGGAGGCACTATGGACCTGCCCTGAAGTCAGTTGTAATACAGGGTTCACTTCCATGGTGTAAGGTTAGACTATCTACTAAGTCTTCAAAGTCATCTTCAGGTGTGACCGTACTCTCAGTGATGACCCTGCAGAGCAGAGGGAATAGAAAGCCTCAGTCTATCCTGCATAGGGAGGCCTTAGCGCTTGGAGAATCCCTGGATTTAGACAAAAAATCCCATCTTGGGTGACAGAGAATGGCATGGGAAACAGAAAATGGGGAAGGTGTGGCCAGAGAGCACACTTTGCTTGATATCTGGCATTAGGAGGAGTACAGCTGACTAACTCAGACAGTGTGGACAGGTCTGAAGATTCAGGGCAAGAGTCTGAGAAACCTCCTGTTTCCACCTATGCGGGGTGCAAAACTGCGGTGTGTTGAGGATATGTGTATACCTGGCAGGTAACGTGCTCTTCCTCCTTTTTTGCTACCAAGTAGGTAATTAAAAAGCAGTGTAAACCAACAGTTTCAGGGTGGAAAAGGCGTGTCCTAGAAATTTGAAAAGCAAACAAAAATAGGCTGATGTCAGCCACTGCGTGGAACTTTCTCACCTTTGTTATTATCAGAGAAAAAAATGTGAGAAAAAATTGGCAGTGTAAAGGGATATTGAAAGCATGACATATTTGTCTGTTAAGTATAAATATGAACAGCTATGGAGATCTGGTGCTATGGTGCTAGGTTTTAACTCCAGTAACATTCATCTAGTGCCAGGAAACACTAGATTTAGTACCTGAGGGATTGCAGTCTCAAATACCTTCTGCATTTTTTTTTAATATGCTGCCAAGAATTTAAATTGGTAAAAGCTGGGGACTGACAAAAACTTGATCCCCAAGAGCTTTTCTGGCACAGGTTTATCAGGGAATATGGTACCATTATTTTTATTATAATTATTTTTTTTGGTGGTGGTCGGGGAGCTCATTTATAACTCTGTGACTTCTACTCCCAGATGTATTTTTAAAAATCTTAAATAAACAAAGGGTTTGATTTTCTTGGTGGCGCTAGGAGCTGTCATTCATTTTATATACAATATGCCTTCTTGGATTGTAGTCATTTTAACATACTTCTTGAAAGTTCAAGAGCAGGCAACAGAAAAAAAACCTTACTGTGGGGTACGCATTCCCTCCAAACCACTACCACCCATCTGGTGCCTCTCTGTTCCAGTGAGAGATGATCTTACAATATGTAGGAAAGTAAGTTAGGCAACCCTCTCAGGCCCAGTCCTGCTTTCACTGAAGTCAACAACCAGCATGTGTTTTGCAGTACATATGTAATGGGAACAGGCATTTCACAGGGAAATGTGGGCTTGCGAAGGAAAGGCTGGACTTCCGTTGCAGATAGACATCTAACAAAATGACACTTAACCTTTATTGGATTAATAGTAACCTTTTTATCTTCTCACTAGATAGAAAGTCCCTGTGATGCCTGAATGAAAAGAGAAGCCAAGAATCCCTCTCTTATATTGCGGTCATGACAGAAGGACCCAAATTAGTTGATGTAAAGTCTAGATTTGTCTTACAATGTTGGGTAGGAAAGCGAAGGGGGATCTAATTTGCATGCTGATTGTCTTGTCTGTATCACAGGCCCAGGAAAATGCCTCGGCCCTTGCAGTGGAGACTCTTTCAGTGCCATCTCTATGAAGATGAGGAGCGCCTTCAGACTCCAGCCTCTACCTTCAAGCTTTATGCAGCTGACCTGCAAACCCTTTATACGTATCAAACAATCAACTACAAATAAGACCTCTGTCAAATAGGTTTAGTCACTTACTCAAGGTGATCTAGCAAATAAATAGAAAAGAGAGTAAAATCACAGAAGTTTCTGATTTCCAGATTTATGCTTGTTTCATCAGGTCAGGTTGCAGCCAACAACAGCACATATGAAACACAAAGGTAATATATACAATACTATCTTTATGGTCCCACATTGCTCTCAAATGCCATAGCCAGATCTCCCTAAATGTACTTTCAAGTTCACTCAGTAACAATTTATAGGGTTTGGTGTTTTTTTTGTGAAAAGAGTTTGTCATCTTGTCCCCTGAACAGACACAGCATGGCTTGCACTGCCTGGAATGCCCTCAGTTTTACTGTACAGTTAGGTTAGATCTCTCAGGACTTGTACTCTTTCTGATACCTGTGGTATGGATAAACTATCCATTAGATTATTTTTTTTCCCTGTATCTCAAAGTACAAGATAAAATTCCTTCCACCTGTTGGAAAAAAAATAAATATTTTCTGTTGTGTAGAAGCTATGTAGGTTTTGGTCTTCTCTTGCATTTTGCTGTTAAAAGAACAAGCACAATAGTTTTCTTATTAAAAGAATTATTGCTTAGGTTTATAGTATGCCTTTTACCTTGAAGGAACACAAAACACTTTTCAAATTGCAGCTTGGACCTGGCAAGCTTCTGTGCCCTCACAGCGTCCCGTTGACTTGAGTGATGTTCCCAACACATAAAGATTTCTCCATATGGATCCACTTGCAGATCTGGCCCTCAAGGCACAATTTGTCCCTATGCCAAGAGAATAAAAGCACTTTGAAGAAAGGAAACTTTATACATTTCAGCTCAGAGTTTCCACCTGGGCTTTGTTCCTTGTGGAAGGAGAGAGGTTATGAGCTTCCAAAAGCGATGGGTGTTCTAGGATCTGCTGAAGAGCCTAGTGCCAGAGTCTCATTTCTTTCTGGCCCTGCCACAACGCTGCTTTGTGAGTAGCCATGTTGCCTCTTCTGCATACTGCTGCACATGAAAGCTACCTCTCCTGCACCCTCCTTCCATTCACCTGAGTAGGCACATCCACACATGCATGTGGCATGCATTCGCCACCCGTGGCAGTGAGGAGGATGGGATTATTCCCCTTGCACAAGGGGATGCTGGCAATGCTAGATGTGACAGTACAGCAGCTGAGAGTCTGTCCCTAAAGCAGGAGAAGTGCATCAACAGGTGACTGAGCATAATCTCAGCAAAGGTCCCTGAGCGTTGTTCTGCAGAACTGAGTGACAGGGAGGATGCAACTGCAGAGTCAGTACCTTCCCCAGTCTCCTTCCCTAAGGTGTAGCGTATGGATGGGTTTCTCCTGCTCTCCAAATGCAGAAATAATTCTCAAGTGCTGTATAAACAGTGTTGAGTCTGTATTACACCCTATAGAAATTCAGGCATCCATTGACAGGGTGATTTGATAAGGAAGCATTGTCCCTCATGGGTATCATGGATGGAATTTAGCAGGTTTAATACTAGGGAAGTTTAGTTAGCATACCAAGATTAATATCCCTACTCACTAAAAATTGCATAAGATATCTGGAGACTACAAGGGCAAACAGTTTCACTTTAAGCTAAGTTCCAACCACAGTCCATATAAAAGCCCCAGACATTTGTTCATTGCTTTCTCTGTGTAAAGCTCATACCCACCCATTAGTATATGTAATTGGTCATACACTACCTATGTAAGTGTATAAACTGCTAGCATAATTTCCTGCAGAGTCTTCATTTACACTGACAGTTTCTGTTGCAGTCACCTCATGATTTGGGGTGTCTGAAGAGACCACAGGTCTAAGGACCATGGCTAAGGATTAAAATCGTACCAAATGAGTTGCAAATTAGCAACACAGGGAACAAATTCTCAAATTTGGACTTCTGAAAATTGTTTGCAGGTGTAACACAGTGCAGCTTATCCCTACACTAATTTTATAGTGAATTTGTGGTAACTTGCAGAGTAGCTCCTTTTATGTAAAATTATTTAACAAACGATTTCACACTGTTATACAAATAGCCAGTATATACTTTTGCCTGTTAATATGAGCCCTTTTTTACTCCGGATACATAAAATACTCTATCAAAACAAATACTTAAAAGGGTATTCTTTTAGAATACATTTAGTCAAAGAAACATGCACATCCAGCTAAATCCCTTGTTCAGTCTTTCTACTTGAAGCACGTGTTCATTAATTGCTTGAATGTTCCACATTGTCATAACTAGCTAGAAGCATCCTAGCTGAATATACTCCACACAATCACCTCAGATCAATGCGGTGGTAGGTCTCCTTTCATCCCTAGTCCAATAACCCCCCTCCAACAACAGAGGTCCTTTGCAGGCACAGGGCCCTGATTTATGTTTAATGCAGCAGTGTTTTTACTGCTTTTGGCACAAGATTTTTGAAAGAGGTGAAAAAGACACACAGGCAAAAAGTCTGTTTAGAAAACAATTCCAACATAAGCACCATATGCCTTCAGCTCATAGGTTCATTTCCAGGCAAGCCACCACAGCAAGCACAACAATTAGCTCCCTTTTTAATTTTTTCCCCTTTAAAGGGGGGAGGGGGGGAAGCATGTGAGTGGGGGGGTGTCATTTCCTTCCTATAGGATTTTTTATTAGTTTTTTTTTTTTAACTGTTTTTCTTTCCCTGTGCTGGTTTACTGCCTTGTATCTATCTACCCCTTAGGAGTTTAAAAGCATCAAGTAAGTATTATTAGATTTTTAAAGTGTATTTTCTGATCGTGCGTGTGTGTGTGCCTGTGTTGGAGGAATTCGAACCCTCATGCACTAAGGAACAGATTGGCTTATATTGTCATTGGTCCACTGGCTTCTGTATGGGCATGGCAATTTGCACCAGCTGGGAACGTGCCTCCATAGTGTCTCATTCATTCCTGGAAGTGCAGACACCAAACTAATGTTGCACATAACTTTTGTATTCGGTCAAATGCTTTGATGTGTGCATGGACTAGATTTCTCTGGACTGGGAAAAGAAAGCCCACATTGCTAAAATAAAGGTAGAAGCTGTAAGAGGAAGGAACAGAACTTACTAATAAAACTCATCAGTTGTGTTACCCCTTTGTTCTGTGTTATTGGTGATCAGGTTAAGACCCTTAATACCTTCACCAAAATTAGGCATTTTTGCTGAGAAGGTTTTGTCAGGACACAAGGGAGATATAGGTTTACACAGGAGTGTTACCACTGTCTCTACATGAACTGGGAAGTTAAAGGCTCCACTACTTTTAAGATTAAAGTTGGTTTTATTTTTCCAGGAATTCAGAGTCCTGAGGTTTTTGTAGCTGTACAGGAACAGGGAGCAAAAAAAGTCTTCCTTGTGTTTCACAACAAAGGGAGGGTGGTGCTTAACCACGAGCAGTCACTGTGATCATCAGACACCTGGAAAAAAACAACAAGGTTTAAAATTTATACAGCATCTAATGTAGTACCTATGGCTACAGATTATCCATTCCTCTAGCACAAGATGTATATCACTGTTGTTTGAACAGTAATGGCTGAAGAGCTTGTTAGTTACCAAAATTATTAAAAGAATAATATACCATTTTCATAATCTGGCCAAAGTCTAGGTGTGGAATAATATATTCACTGAGTAGTTTTTGCACTGAGTATCAAGAAATTATTTGCAAATAATTTTTGAATTTTCTTGGCCAGTTCCATTGCATGTGGGCTGCAGGCTCCCCCAGGGTATCCATGCTCTTACAACAGTGCCTTTCTAGGGCAGAGGAATACCCACCTCTGGGAGCATGTGGAGCCATGTTAGGCTTGCTGCGAGATCTGTGGAAGGAAACAAAGTTTACATTAGCAACCAATGGGCCTGTAACGTGAAGAGCCCTCTGTATTCCCTCTGCCATGATCTGTACTTGGAAAATATCAAATTCTCCTCCCAGGTCTTAGTAAGGAAGATATCCTTTCCTTTTAAAAGTAATAAATGGTGGAAAACCCCAGGAAAATTCAAACAGAATGGCGTTGGAGGGGATGACAATGTAGGGAAAGGTGTGCTTTTACTTTTCTTTTGTCGTAAGCCAGTTGGAAACCTCAAAAGCTAGTGCCAGTGACACCATCTGCGCAAAGATCCCAAGGCACTTTACAAACATCAGCAGACCTGCCTGTCACAGACGGGAGCATCACTAGCCAGGAGTCAGCTCAGGATTAACAGTGTGCTGGGAGGTTAGTTGGCACATCGACAACCAAGGTTGCCACGCTGATTGAGTGGTCTGGTAGGGCTCCGAGGAGTTTCCTGCACTAACAGTGTCAGCCCCCTTGGACACCCTCTTCCAAAGTCCTGCCTGACGGCACACACCCTTAAGAAGGGATGAAATGAGGTCTGTTTAAAAGATGGGTTTTCTTTTGTGTAAAAGGCAGCAATCTTTTTGTTCGGTCTTTCCTTTTCTTTCAGTGTGACAGAGATGTCAGCCAAGGGAAAAACAAGACAAAATGATCCCGAGAGATGTCACTTCCACCAGTGTGTGATGACTGCCAGAGTGCTGTGCTGCACCAGCAACTGTAAGGGGAAAATATTTGTGATAATAACAATATGACACCAGAACAGAGAGGAGGGGGAGAGAGAGAATTTCTGGAATGAAGGGAATTAGCTGGGGGCCAGGAGGTGGGAGCACGGATAGTGAGGTGGAAGCACAGAAAGAAACCCAGCTGGGCAAGGCATCTTTTCTAGGCTGGTTTTGGTTTTTTTTTATTTTGTTTTTAAATTTCAGTGTGGAGGGTGGAGGGATGGGGGTTGTCTTCCTTTGTTTGCCTGGAAACTGGAGATGGGCAACTCAAGTTTGGAACTTCCCACTAAACAATGTATAAGTCAAGATGCAGATCCAAACAATACAGTGCTGCTAGTACAAAATAAAATTTTCCAGTCTCTGGACTCTGTACCTGCCTTGGTTTTTGCAGCCTCTGCCCCTTCCTTGCCCAATCTGCCCTTCAGTTGCCCTTCAGTCTGTGTCTGGACAATACTTCATGTTGGTTTGTGAAATCCTATCAATCCACCTTTTTTTTTTCCTCCAAAATATCAGACTAGCAATCACGTGTCTGACCCATTGACCACAAACTCATATATTCTTCTGCCTCCTCCTCTTTTTTCTTCTTATTTTCCCTGGCAATTAAAAAAAGTAAAATCTAAGACCAAACAAATCAATGTTTACGGATTTGTAATAAGTTTCTTTCTATTTATTTATTTATTTTCTCTTTAGTCACTAAAGAAGCAGCAGCAACTTGCAAGGAGCAGTTGTTGCCAGAGGGTGAATCATAGCTATATTGATTTGATTATGTAAAAGCTCAGAGGAACCTAAAGCCAGATACAGAAATATCTCATAGTCCAAACCCTGTGGGACACACACTAGTAAAAAAGCAATCTTTATATTGTTCCTGATAAAAGCATCATTAGTTTCCTCACACTGAAACCATTTCTCTGCTGATACAGTATATGGTTTTCCTTTTCTCTAGAATCCACTCAGACATAATTAACACTCAGTTACGAGACTTCAGCTTCCCTCTGGAGTGCATGTTTCGAGGCCGGTGAGAGCGTGGGCGCAGAAGCCTGAGCGCCTCCGAATCGCTTGCTTGCCCCTCCGTGGAGGAGGGGTCTGGCCCCCAGGGCATGGGGCTCGCTGGACCCATGTTGTGGCACCCTCCCCTGGGCCCTCAGTTGCCCCTCTGGTGGGGCTGCACATGCCCAGCGGTCCCGTCGTCGCTCTGCCAGCAACTCTGTCTCTCACTCCTTTCCAGGCTTTATACCACAACAAAGGCAAAAAATCACACAAACATAGGCACACGGACCTGCACAGGCATACCCGTTCCTAGCTTGTCACAACAAAACGCTCCCATGTGTGGTTTTCTGCGGAGTGGCTCCTTGCGGGCGCCCCAGCACTGGAAGGGAGAGCACTCCGCCCTCATGGCTGGCTTGAAGGTGGGGTACAAAAGAGGTAGGGGCAAAGGGTTTAAACTAAAATGCTACGGAGAGTGAGACTGTACAGTTCTACTCATGCTTCTGTTAGCCATGCAGCTAATATCTGGGCAGACTGAAACTGGGATAGGCAAATTCATTAACTTCAGGTTTTTCTGTATATGGTGAAGGGAAAATATGATCCTGCCTTTCAGAAACCTATCCTGCTTGTACATGCCTTCGTAATAGAGAAAAGATGTATTGTGAGTCAGTCTACTTCACTCACCTCTGATTCTTTCTTTCTTATCAATTTCAGTCTTCTTTTGGCCCAATCAAAGGAAAATGCCAATGAACTTTAACATCCCTGGTTTGAATCTGCAACGTGGGACTTGGCTGTAAGATAATGTAAAGTGTTACCATGGTACTTAAGGTGATACTAGACAGACATGGCACAGCTCTGCTGCTTGCTAAAATACTAAGTACTGCAGAGAGGAAACCTTGTGTAGGTGAGAGAAGGGAAAGGAAAGAAAGAGTCATTTCAATGCTTGCACCTGTCTTCTCTTCAAATCAATGTGAAGACTCCTCAAGGAAACTTTAAGACATCTGGGAGTTTTGCTGACAACTCTGAAGGATTCATACACACACAATAAGAAACAATACCAGAAAACTCTAACTGTCTAAATGTGATGATTTTGGGGGGTCATTTTACCTAGTTGCAAAAGCCTTTAACCTTATTGCAGCATCACTAACATAAGTATGGTTTCCATATCACTCTCTTGAACTGCCCAAGAATATGGATTACTGTTAACCAGCAAATTATCCTTTTTTTTTTCCCTGTCTCTCTCTCTCTGAGAGAGAATTCATGTTTTTTCTTTCTCAGAGCTGTTCCATTGGCTGCAATCCTGGCTGCCATGCTCCTTGAACTCTTCAGAAAGTGCCACATAGCTGCATACAGGCTAAAGCACAACATTTAGGAGGCTTGTAAAATCAAGCCTGCTGAGCACTTTGCATAACCAGTGCTTAAGAAGAAAGGCTGTTCACATAAATTATTTATTCACCCTACCACTTGCAGTGATTTTTTCATTATCAACACAGGAATAACTCCACTGGTTTCAGGTCTCTTCACCTGCTTCTGTGGCACCCACAAAGCTAGGTGTGGGACTGTGTAGCACAGCAAGTGCAGGATGGCAACCTGTCTGCCTGATTCACTTGTTAAAGCAGGACAGACCATTGCTGCTCACAGCCACATCCATCTCCCATTGTAGTATGGTGCTGAATCCCAGAGTGCTGAGTGCCTTCAGTCACGTGGAAGCCAGAAAATACTGTCCTCAGCAGTGGGAGTTGAGCCCACTGCGTGTCTCCTAGGGTTGGACCTGGTGCATAGTCTCTAAGTATCTTTTAGCCCAAAGGTGAGAAAAAATCTCATGAAAGGAGGGCTTCAGTAATTGAAGAAGCAAGTGATTCACTCATCTTTTACTCATTATCATAGGAAGGTTTTAAGCAAATATGAAGTCCACTATGATACTTTTTCTTTTACTCTGAATTCTGGATACACGTATGTAGTTGAACCATGTGAATTAGGAGTCTTCTCCTGATACACAGAGTCTTCAATAGTTTTAATGGTAACTTAAGAGAAGACAGCCTTTTGCATGATGTTGGCAATTTGAGTGAGCTGCTAGCATGGCCTACAGCATTACAAGTTGGACCAAACCATCAGTAGATATCTGTCCCTTCAGTTGTCTTCAGCATTCAAGGTAGATGAACCTGACACCTCACTTGTGGCCAAGAAGAGCTGCTCACATTTTATGTATGGGCACATGGTATAAACACATTTGTGCTCAAAAGACCTGAATAGTCACTCTGTCCATCCTCTCTGAAGTCCTTGAAAACTTTGACCCAAAAGCAGCTGACATTTTCAGAAACAAGGCACATAAGAATTCCTTGTGTGAGAGGGAGTAAAAGAAACAAATGCTTTTTAAGCAAATGCTGCAGTTTTGGAGTAGCTGACACACAATTTTGTTTTTAATAGATTTACTGACTGAAATACTCTTTAATTAGAGTGGTTTTAATTAGAATTCACTTCCATACATTATAAGGCACAAAGTCAGATTCCACCTCAATTTATCTGAAAATATCAGCGTTTCTGTTTTAGAGCACATTTGTGCTATCTGTTCACTGGAATTAAGTTATTCTGATTGTCTTTCTTTTCTGTAACAATCTTGGGCTTTTTTCTGCACACAACTCAGGCATCAATGAGAGCATCAAGGAAAACCTGAGGCCAAAACCACCAACACAGGTGGAATTACATGAGTGCTAAATGTGAACCCTCATTTTGATAAGTCTTTGCAATTGAGAATGTGGCTAAACACAAATGGTTAATTTCATACAACACCCATGTGTTTTGTTTTGTGCTGTCTACATCTATTCGTCATGAAATCCTCCTTTTAAAAAAGGTGTTCTCACATTGAAAAATGCTCAGTTCATTGGCTTATTCTCTGCAAGAATTAATAAAACCCTGAAAAATTGCTGTGCACAACAGCTTTAATAGCTCTGTCCGGCTGCTTCCCAGTCTCTACCCCTTGAAAATAAAACAAACTCTAACTATAAATCAAGGCCACTGAAATGAAGGCCAGTCGCACATCACAGAGAATGATTTTATAGGTGGAACGTGGTCTTGCTAATTTCTAGAATAAATTATTGTCCTTTACTGCATGCAGTTCCATTTACACACTTTTAGTTACAAAGACTTAAAAACAAAATCACAAGCCCTGTTACAGGCTAATTTTGACATGTCTAATTTTTTTCCAGGCAGCTCTCAGTATAAAACGTTTAGCTGACAATGTGCCAGGAAATCCCTTTCATTAAAATAAACACTGATACACACGTCCTGAAGTTATCTCACTTATAATATCAATGATCTTTAATAGAGTTGTTTTATTACCAGAATAACATTTCTGCCTGACAAGTCTGGAGTCAATATTTAACAGATTTAGGTCAGATTTAGCAATAGGATTTTGCAAAAACCTGGCAAGACTAAATTCTGACTGCAAACTCATAAAGTAGGTTTACAGATTACAAAATGAGCATTTTCATAAATATGCATGTCTCATAAATATTTGAGAAAAAATGAAATGAGATCCAATATCTAAACGATTGTCTAATTAATAATTCTTTTGATAGGGCAGTCTTGAATACATATTAAACACATGAGAAGAAAGAGAAAAAGAGAGAGAGAAAGAAGGAAAGAAGGAAGAAGGGAAGGAGGGAATGAAGGAGAGAAGAGGAAAAGAAAGGAAAAAAGAAAAGAGAGGGGAAGGAAGGAAGGAAGGAAGGAAGGAAGGAAGGAAGGAAGGAAGGAAGGAAGGAAGGAAGGAAGGAAGGAAGGAAGGAAGGGAGGGAGGGAGGGAGGGAGGGAGGAAGGGAGGGAGGAAGGGAGGAAGGGAGGAAGGAAGGGAGGAAGGAAGGAAGGAAGGGAGGAAGGAAGGGAGGAAGGAAGGAAGGAAGGAAGGAAGGAAGGAAGGAAGGAAGGAAGGAAGGAAGGAAGGAAGGAAGGAAGGAAGGAAGGAAGGAAGGAAGGAAGGAGGGAAGGAAGGAGGGAAGGAAGGAGGGAAGGAAGGAGGGAAGGAAGGAGGGAAGGAAGGAAGGAAGGAAGGAAGGAAGGAAGGAAGGAAGGAAGGAAGGAAGGAAGGAAGGAAGGAAGGAAGGAAGGAAGGAAGGAAGGAAGGAAGGAAGGAAGGAAGGAAGGAAGGAAGGAAGGAAGGAATTTTCTTTTGAAACAGTAGCAAGATTTTTAAATCCTACTTCTCCATTTTAAAGTTTGAAAATCAGTCAAGAAGACCCTTTAATCTCATCAATATTATATGGAAGTCCTCACATGTACAGCCTGTTGCACATGAAAGATTGCTGTTTGATTCCCGGCACAGCTGGGGTCCAGGGCTTCAGGCAGCAGGACTGCATGAATTTAAGAACACTTTCTACTTGAGGAAATGAAAATCCTGAGGAAGAGGAGGTTGGAGGAGCATGCTGATGGTGGCCCACTGGACACTGCTGAGGTTTAGCTTTGAATGGGAATCCTACTTTGGTTGCTCCAGCTATAAAGGTCAGCCTGACTTAGAGTGGTCAAAAGGTATAAAAAGGGATTCACAAATGATTTCACAAAAGCAAGTGACACAGTCACTCCACAGTTAATTTTTAATTTTTAAATAATTGAGAGTTCTATTTCCTGTAATTTGCAAGTATTTTTGTGGATAGTTTGTTAACAGAGTTGAGAAATCCTTGACTCCTGGATGAATGATCATTCCCCCTGGGATTTGAGAGACATATGCATTATTTTGTTTAGATTGTTGTCTCACTGAAAAGGTTTTTATCATCTATATAGAGAGCAGGAAAAATGATGGCTAATCACCACATGTAGTGAGTGTTTTGTGAAGTCAATCGTTTGACTGATGAGGTACCCAAGCAGATTTAAGAAGAGTTAAAGGGAAGCAATAAGCAACAAGTAACAAGCAACCATAATGTCCTCTGCACAGCTTTGAGCAGTTACACTGAAGTCATATTGTGCAGGGGTATGAAGAGAGCTGAGCTACAGTTCAACCTCTCTTGGCTAGCACGGTGGAGCCATTGATGCACCTATGGAACACAAGGATAAAATGACTTTTCTTTGGAGCAAATGACAGAGCTGTGATGCATAAACTGACAGTCTGGCTCCTGCCTCATTCCTTGAATTGCAGCAAGATCTTCACAGTCCGTAGTCTCACACCCATTGTTCCCATATCTAGGAAATCGCACCAGAAAAGCAAAATCCATAAAATCAATGGAGAAACACGTTTGTATAAGTCTGAGTCATCTTTCTAAGCCTGTGATTTTCAACTAAGCTGAACAACTTTTGTTGACATTCACCAGTACTGCTATTTATGAAGTTACTGTACTTGTTCACCCATGCGATTATTGAATACAAGAAATTTCTGCCTTTTCCGCATACCACATAACCTTCCTCATCTGTTCCCTGGTGGAAAAAGAATCTGTAGTTTTACTTAGAGCCACTCAAGAATCACAGCTTCTGCTGCATTTTTTCAGAATAGTTAAGAGAATGGGTTTCTTTCCAAAGGAGTGGCGTTAAAGATTCAAGAAATGATATTAAATGTCTGTTCCACATACAGAACAACATGCCTAGCAAAATGCAGCCAAGGTGCATTAAAAATAAACAAGAGATAAGAGAGGAATTCAGCTATTGCTCTTTCAGGGAATTTTAGTTAAGAAGTTCAGAAAAATAACTCCTACCTTCATGGTTTGGGAAGAAATAAAAGCTTTGCAAGTTACTGAGGATAAGAAATTTAGCATTTATCTGTCAGACACTGCACACAGGGACATGGAGGCGGTTGAACTCATCAAGGTGGCCAACTATTTGCCAGGCTCAGGCCAACATCCCTTCTTCATTATGAAATATGAATCCAGCTTTTCAAGTTATATCCAGGAAAATTATTTCTATGAATTCTGTAAGTGCAAGGATCGCATCTGCTCTCCAAGGTGTTTGCACATGAAATGTTAGCAGTTAGCTCCGAACTTATTTGCACTATAAATTAAGATGTCCAGGTTTTGTGAGGACAAATGTGCATTTGTGTAATTTTAGAGGTGCAAAGTTAGAGTGCAGTTTTGATCATTTGGCCTATGGCTGTAATCATTGACTTTAATATCCTTACAGCAGCAAAAAGGCATTATTTTTCCAGACAGAACTGGAAAAAAGTCTGGTCTTCATGAAACTTGCACTATGGCTCTCCTAAATTTCCCTAATTAGAAGATGAAAATGTGTATCTTGCTTTTGGTCTCACCTCTACAGAAGCTGAAAAATTGACTTCCCATCACTATTCCTTGTAAGTGGCAGATACTCAGCACTTAGATGCTACAGTCAAGGGCATTCTACAAATGCGTAGGTATATTATTTACATATTTAAAAAATTAATGAAATACTAGAAGCAGTTCCAGATGCGTTATGAGTAAAGAATTGGATGTTTGGGATTACAAGAAACCAATCAGAAAAAATAATGAATTGAAAGTACAATTGGCTGGACACAGAGCACTGCTAAAGAAACTTCTACAAATGCTAAAGTGTGGATAAAAGGTGAGGCACTGGCACCTGGAAGAAATAAGAAAGCCTAAAGACTTGTACAAGAAAAGTTTCTGAAGGGTGGAATAAGAGTGTCGTGGTTTGGACCCCCAAAACAGGACATGGAGGGAGCTCCCTTCCAGTCATTATCTTCCCCATCCACTGAACACAAAATTTGGATAATAAAATGTGCTAAATTTCTCATTGGAACTTCTGCCATTGACTTCTGTGGAGAATTCACCTGGTATAAGGTATGTACATTTTTTATGGCTTTCGTGCAGTAAAATTATGAGGTGCGTCATTCACGACAATGAACAAAGCAAAGTCCTGTAAGCGTGGAAATTGCAGTGGAAATAAATAACAGGACCTCATGTTACTGTATTCACTAGTATCAAATGGGGGACAGATGTCAGGGGAATCCCTGAATTTCTTTAATCTACCAATATTTCTCAATAAGGAGAAGATAAACTGTAATCAAATTGTGAATGAAATTGTGTCAGAAGACTCAAATCAGCAAAAGGGTAGTCGGGAAAGTTGAGGATCAAATGTATGAGATTTATGGCAAGTAAATATAAAACTGGTGTTTAGCACCGAAACAAAATGAGCCCAATGAACTCATCATGCTCACATTTGACAGAAGTAGAGGCCTTCATGACAAAAACACCCCAAATAACTGTTATTGCCATTTCCCCAGCAATATAATCACAAAATATGTTCAGTAAGTCTGAGTGGAGTTATGGAGACTGAAGTCCCTGAATGAATAGCAGCACTTCAGCTGGGGCAGCAAAATTGCTCTGCCATTACAGTTGTGAGAATAAATTGAAGACTTTCCATAAGTTGACACCTTTAACTAATACAAAATCCATATGAAAGTTTATTTAAAAATTACAGAAGAAAAAAAAAAGGAAAATATACCATACACTTGCGTGTTCCTTATCATTACAGATGGATACCAGCTCTGTGCCTTGCCCCCCCTTCAGGAGGAGAAATGTGAAGCTGATGAAAGACCAAGATCATCACAAAAAAATGTTAGATGCCTGAAGAATGAACAAATATTTGTCAGAATCTTTTGCTTACATCCTGACATGTAAAACCAGAAAGCCAAGATACTTCGCACAAATCAGGTCCCCGCCCACCATCCTTTTCTGATCAACTGGCGTTTTTTATAAGGGTTTCATTATTATATGCCCTTGAAAATTCTGAGTCTGGGGAGCTGCAGAGGACATGCAATATTACTTAATAACACCTGAATTGTATATTAGTCTATTGATCTACCACGTGTGCCATTTGAACAGCCTTGTGATTAGTTTAAAGCAAAAGCAGTCAGGATTTCTGTTCCAAATTCCTGATATTCACTTGCTATTGGACATAAGGACAACTCTTTATTTATCTGTGATGGGCGTGAAATTAAAAGACTTACTCGACTCAACAGTCTAAAGGAGTATGGCAACTATTGGCTGAAATCTTCAATACTTTCTCATCTTGGTAGATATTCAAATAGCTCCCAAAGCTATACTATTTGAGTGTCTACAACGCATAGATGCTATTTTAACTGTTCTGATAAGGAATTTTTATGCAAGCCAATGGAAGAAACGAACCTTAAAGCAAAGCAAAAAAAAATAAATTCTATGTAAAGAAATAACAGAAAACCACATGGAGAAATTCAAGCCAAATGAAAATTAACTTTAAATGTTTGCACTCTGCAGTATATCGTGTTCACACAACCAATTAAAAGAAATGCCATCTCGTTTGGAAAATATCTATTGATTTCCCAGTTCATCAGATCAGCTTGATGTGTCCGGCAATGGCTCCTATGACATCATCAATATTTTTCTATTTAGAATAATGACTTATTTTATATGCCAAGAGCTATAAAAAAGACTATATACATATATTTCTAAGGACATCAGCTTAAAAACCATCTCGATTTCCCCCCTTAACATACAATATTTTTTATCCACCTTTTAAAAAAAAATTTGGATCTTGCCATGAGATTCATTTATGGAACTCAGTAAATTTGTTTAGTTTATAAACTGACCTCTAAATCATGTTTCCCCTATTAGATGCTGTCGCTTTGGCCTGCATTTGGGGTCCAAATTACACACATTTTTCTTTTAGAGTATGCAGAACACATTTCAGACAAATCCTCCCAGCCCTGCTGCCCCCCTCCCCCTTTCTTCTTTTGCAGCCTCCTGTATCTTTTAACCGTCTGGATTCCAACTGCTTCATATTATCTCTAAATCTTTCTACAGAGTCAAAAAGGCATCCATTTAGCTAGATGTTCATTCTGCTCGATTCACTCATGTATGTTTTTTAAGCTACACTTACAGCTGACTCCCAGCCCAGTTTCTAGCAATGGAAAGGAATATTTATATGCCCTGGACATAGATGCGCCCTTAATCAGAACTCCCCATAGGCCCAATTGGCATAGAAAAAAATCAAGCAAGATCTGAGCCAGAAACCAGCAATGAGACAGTTTTGACATCTAACCCCATGTAATTCTTTCTTCTAAGATTTTCGCTCTGGGAATGGGGGAGGTGGGAGAAATTCCTCATCTTTCCCACTGCTTTCCAGCCTACTCAACACGATGGGCACCCAAGCTCCACTGGGACATCACTTCACCGTGGCCCAGGATGCAGGAGAGTTTAGAGAGCTTGAAAACATCCTTGCAGCTGGCAGTGCAGCAAACTGGGGTGGTACTGCTACTTTCAAATATTCCTGGTTTGGTTTACTTTTATACAATTCAAACTGTTCCAAAGGACATGGCCCATGGGGCCCTGTGCTAAGCAGGCTAAAGCAAAGCAGCAGGGTTGAGTAACACAGACTCTTTGCCACTGGCAATGCCATCACCTGCTCAAACTCCGAACTTGGGACTATCACAGTATTTTGAATAAAAACCAAAACAAAATAAAACAAAACAAAACACATGGCCCCAAACCCACTAATTTATCATACCACTTCAGTAGTTTCTGGAATGTGGTTTGCTGACCTCTGGTGGTTATCAAAGCTACGATGAGAGATGGTTTGCCAGTCAGACCTGTAAAGCTGAAAAGGAAAATTTATGAACTCCTAAAGCATGTTTAGCTGTGGTGTTAGATAGTGGGAAAAGCTGAAGATTTAAATCCCGAAGTTCAAGAGCTACTGTCCTATGCTGCAGACAGATTACAGTGCATCATTTATTCCTGTACAGCTTTGGCTTGGCATCATTTTATCCAGCAAAATGATCTGAAGTAAATGAAGTAGAGAGAGCAGCAGGTTCCATGTCACATGTGCTCTCACCTAGGATGTTTCCTTTACTCTTCCTGCCTGCGTGGCTCATCACTCCTACCCCTTACATGGCTCCATGTCCCCAGGCAAAGGCTCCAACGTCCTCTGGCACCGGGCTCAGAGGAGATGCAGAAGTTTGAAGCCATTGAGGCAGGAAGAGCAGAGACAAGCCATGTCTCTGCCCCAGGAAAACTCTGGGTAAGGCTTAGTGTTACCTCTTCTGTTTTGGGCCTAAACCCCTAGTTTGAACTTACCTTTGACAGCAGGTCTAAGGTGAAACTGAGTCAGCGTCAGCATGCAGAAGGTATGGGGAAGACCAAGCCCCTAGACCTGTGTTCAGCCAGTGGAGACGCAACTGCTTCCCCTGCTGACTGTCCTGACTGTCCTCCCCACCACACACTGCCCAGCGCGTCAGAGAGCAGCCCAGGATTGCATTAAATTCATCCTTTGAGAATAATTAAAAAAAAAAAAAAGGCAAGCGCTCCATCTCAGACATTATTAAAGTCTGCTATGAGTCATGTTTGTCCTTGGTTATATTCCTTCCAAGGAAGTGTTTTCCTCTGCCCTTGGAAATGCACGCTAAATATAAACACAGTTTTCTCAGTGACATTTGACCAGTTTAATGACTATACCATCTTCAAGGACACTTTTCTGTTGTTATGTACTGAATCCAGGTTGTTCCTATTTGCCTTTTTCTGACAGTAGCTAAAACAGACTATAGTCTATTTGAGTCTAAAATCATTTCTGGTTACATGACTGCCTGAAATTTTTCATTTAATAAGTGACAAACATTCTCTCCTTTTGCTTGTTACCAGTCGACATGCATTACTGTGTTCAACACTGTACTGTCGTATCTATTTTTCTAGCTTTGTCACTGATCCCCCATGCTCCCTGACTGCTAGCACCGGTCCTCATGATTTGTTGAAATTACATGGAATTAATTGATAGAGACAATACGAAAAAGCATTCAAATGAGTACCCTTTTGAGATCAATCTGCTGTGAAAAACTTGCTTCAAACGGCTTTTCCTAGCCCAGTCCTGACTTAGTTAGGAGGGATAGACTTCTGTGTTAGAAAATACGGTAACAGATGGTCAAGAGCACGTCTGGTTAGCATGCTTCTGGAAAATGAAAAACCACAACCACACTAACCATGCTACAAATGAGATGAAACTCAGGTTATGTTAAAGCAATGTAAAAACATTGTGTGAATATGGCTTTAGGGTGAGTGCCCTGACTTCTTTTAAACCATTCTTGTAGACTGAGTTTGTAAAGAATCAATAGAATACCACCCTTACAGATGACTCTCGGGACAAATGATCATTGCAAACAGTTAGTTCTCAATTTTCTTGTGTAAGCAGGTGTGGTGTAGGCTGGCATTTCCAGTATCTGCTTGGTGAGACAATAGTTCATTTCTTTATTAAGGGCGAAAATTTGTCCTCTGATATGTGTGAATGGCTCCCATTGAAGTAAATGAAAATGTCAATTAATTATTTAGCTTAGTTACAGGGGTATAACTAGAGCAGTAATGAGAAGAAATTAAAAGAAGAAAAATTTAGATTAACTATCAGAAGAAAATCCCAGGCAGTGAGACTATTTATAGCACTGGAGCACATGTATGATTTTAAACATGTGATTGATACTGCTTTTTTTCTTAAGGTTGCATACATGTATATTTCAGTTCTTGAGTTGGACCTGGACTACGCTTTGCCCATCATCATAACATTAGACAGTGAAATAATTTCTCAAGGGAAAAGAACACTTGGGAACATTTAAATTAGATTGGAGAAACATCAGGAAATATAGCACAGAAATCAATTCCACATTAACAGGAAGATATAGTGGTTGATCTTTATCATCTCTGTATTCTGCATAGCATCTATAATTTGGATCTTATAGCTTATTTCCAACAGCAGGATATGGAGGTCTGAGGAGGTGATAGGAGGCATTTGCAGTCAACTTCATTACCCATGTAGGCCAGATATATGCCACCAGGTAAATACGCCTGCTCCTTCCCACAACCAGTAATCTCCTACATGGAAAGTGCCCGGAGTCTACAGAACACGTTTTACCACATCTTTCTCAGCAGTAAGAGCAAGTAGATTGACCAAGCCAAGGCAGTCTTATTGTACAACGTAGAGTATCCCTCACATGCAGGATACACAGTGCTTACACCCATTGTTGGCAAAGTCTGGTATTGAGCAAAGGTGGCTCTGTGTGTTTCCATGCTGTGTCCATGGATGAAGCTAAGCATTGCCCCTCCTATTGGAAACAGCCAGAGTGAGCCTGGTGATCATTTGGATCGTTCTATGATGTTTAGTCAGCAGCAAGGCACACAGACAAATCATGCAGCAATCCCACTGATGTGTAATCTAACTCTACAAATTTTGCAGTCTCCTTCCTTGACTTGTGCAGCCTGGGAGACTAGAATAACATTCTAAAAAGTGCTTCTGCTAACCTTATCTTCAATACAGAATCTGTACGTCATCTTTAGCATAGAATAAAACATCAAATCTTATGTTCTTCATAGAAGGAAGATGAAAATCCCAGATGCAGAGCGTAACCATACAGTGAACCATACAGTGCTCAAAACTGTTCTGCAAATGCAGTGGCACATGCATATTCTAAACCATGGCAGCAGAAATGATGACAAAGCCTTTATCTTTTCTGATAATACAGCTCTTTGAAACACTGCTGGCGAACTCTCTCTCTCTACATCTTGTCACACAGGACAAGGAATGGGACAGGGCCTCTGTGCTTCTCAATTCATAGACATGCCATACAATACAACAAGCCAGCTTTATAAAGACATGCTGAATGAGGCTCTGTGCCTGCAAGGGAAATTTAATTGGATTTCTTTATACGTTGCAACAATCCAATGAAAAATTATGTAAGAATAGCATGATTCAATTTCAGCATGCACTTGAATAATAATATTTTTTAAAAGAGAGAATTCTTCATGCACACACAGAAAAAAATGTGGTAAAGATGAAAACAACCTAAACCAGCAGTTTTCAGCCCAAATAGACTGCATGGCCCAACTTTATTCACAACAGCACAGACATTATGCCTGTCATTGTCCCAAGTTAGGATATAAAAGCACAAATTATAAGCCATTTGATGTGAATATATAGGCTTTCACGGCTTCTGGGTTTGACTTCTTGGAAGAATAATAGTGTCTTTCATTCTGTCCCCATACTCTGAATCAAAGTTACTGAGAAAAGAAAAGAAAAGAAAATATTGCTTCATCCAGTTATCAGATCCCCCTCAATGAATAACGATGAGTTCAAGCATTACATGTTTTAGTTGCTTGGGTGTAACTTAAATATTTCTGTGCTTTTCTTCATATTTAACATACATTTTCACAGTAAGAAGTAGACAAATAAAGCCAGACAGTCTTTGGGTTTCTTAACGATACATACGAGGTGCTTGCAAGTGTGCACGTGTGTGTGTTTGTGCAGATATATAGTATACACCCCCAACAATTGTACTTAGATACTATGTAAAAAGTAGCACCTAACTTGATGGTGGCCTGTTCATTTCTGTTACATCCAGAATCAGCAAATTATTAACTCTATGGTAACTTCAAATAAAGTTGCAAGGATAGCTTTTGTTGTATTTAATGTGAAAATGAGAATATGACTCAAACTATAATCCTAGTGCTACCTAATTTTTCATTAAATTTTAAATGGTTTGTCTTATCTTCATGGCTTTCAGTGCACCACAAAGTTTTGGACTGGGAATGTAAAAGTACTTGGTATCATTTTCAGTGACTTTAGCACACATGGAGGGGGCAAATAAGACTTATGGCTCCAGAAAAGAGCAGAAGGAAGTTTGAAACTGTAGAATAAACATGTTAGTTTTATGCTTTCTGTAAAATTATCACCAATCAAAACGAGATCAATATTGGTATTAAAGATTTATCATTAGTTTTAAAAAAGAAGGGTGTCTTTCGTACATGACCAAGCTCTTGATTTAGAAATTACAGTTCAAAAGCTAATGACTTTGAAATAAAATGTTATATACCAAGTGCACTATTTTGACGCAAAAGGTAAATTTTGTGATCAAGTACATAACGTTGATTTGCAAAATACACAGGCTAGTCGGTATTACAGCAGAGATCCATCTGTGCTGTAGCTAATGCTCTTATTAACATTCTTTATTTTAAACTTTCTTCTACTAAGTTTCATCTTAAACCCAACGTTCTTTTCCAGAGGGTCTTAGTATTTGATGTGCTTCAGATTGGTGCCGGAGTGGTTTACTGTCTTGAATTTGTTGATGCCTAAAGAAGGGTTTCCTCAGGCAGCCTGCCCCCACCTTCTCAAGTACAGAGGCTGTCTTGAGGCTGACAAATTCCTCTGGTGTGTTTTGACTGCAGATCTGAGGGTTCAAGCCCCAGAGGTGCCTAAAACTGGCCTCATACATTTGACGTTCTCCCCACCTAATATTCAGTTTTATGCCCCTTCTGAGCCCCCACTTTGGAGAAACTATATGAAAATTAATCTTCCTTAAAGAATTGAGGTTTCAGGGGAAAAAAAGGCAAGACAGAGTGGCAGGCCAAATGGATTACGCCAACCCATTCACTGCCCAAGCAGCTGAAAGACTTCTAGTCTGGTGTCTCAGCTGGTGAACTCAACATGGACCTGCTATGGGTCATTTTGCATTTGGCATTTAGCAACTCTTTGAAAATGAAAAAAAAGTACTGCTGTTTGGAGATGTCTGTGACCAAAGCTTGGTTTTCAGTCTGCTTCTATAGGTAAAATGTTTTGCGGATAGGTTTAAGTGCAATTTATGCCTGATGGGAAAAACCCAAGCTAAACAGCCATGCTTAAAGACCACACCCCCCTTTGAGCTGCACTGTAATGGCCAGAGGTATGTCAGTGATTGAACATGGAAGAGAGGCTACCTGAAGAGCACTGGATCTTAGAGGGGACTCTGGCCATGACATGCAAGGGAGTGCAGGTGGGAGAGCATCACGCAGGCTGGAGCAGGGCCTCTTTCTGTGTGGAGTTAGGGTATGCTCTTAAGACGTGTGATCCTCCATCCAGTTGCCATGGATGCCACACCAGCAAGATCTAGACATACGCACATCAGCACCTTTTCATGGGGCCAACATTACTGCAGCCACTTCCATGTTTTTTGCATGCCTATGATTTCTCTCTTCAGCCTATCTGTAGACTTCACCCTACAGATATTTAGCTCCCTGATAGGCTATGGGAGAAAGTGAAGTTTTAACAGCAGTCCACTAACACACCAGAGTAATTTTATGTTCTGAAGTACTCTCTTAGGGAAAGTTCAGCAAATTTGGGGATTTTCTGTGGTTGCTCTTTTTCTGTTCCTAGAATTTAAATCCCATTCTAAAAAATGTTTACATATTTACACATTTATATGTGATCACATTTTCAAGAAAAAGTGTTTTGGTTTGGAAAACTCAGATAATTGGGGTTTTTTCATTCTCCTAGATGCAGAATAATTCAGTGAATTATAAGGAGGTAAAGGACAATAAGCCTTTAAATCTTGATACTGCCCCACGGATGTTGATGGAAATTTTGCCATGGAAATTCATGAGTCAACACTGGGCCTTATGAAGTTCAGAGCTTTCTAGCTTTAAAGTCTAAGGGCTTTTGTTTTTGATTTCTTATTGCTTTTTACTTAGAAAATGATGGACAAAGTCAAGTTCTTTTCTGATCTAATTCTGTCTTCAGGAACATCTATCTGCACACAGGCACCTCTGATGATACTAACATCCATCTCTCCCAACGTTCCATCCACAGTATCACTCTCAAAGTTGATGTTTGTTACAAAGCACACATGTTATCCTATTAATGTCAAAGAATAATTCACTTAAGCCCTTTCTCTCTGCTAGGAATGTAGAATATGGGTTTCCATTTGTCTTTGTTTGGCATGGCAGCCAAATCTGATTGGAGGGTAGATGTGTAGGTTGATAATATAATTGTTTTCTGTATAAATATTGTCATGAAAGCGAAGCGTGCAACAAGAGCAATAGTCTGTGTCTGATGACTGGACAGATCTAGCTTGTACAAATCAAGCATTTACAAATTAATTATACTTGTGAAAGATTTCTTCAACATCCCAACTTAAAAGCAGACTCATTCTATTGAAACTGTATTCCTCTTTGCGTTATTTTAATAGCATACACTTTGTTAAGCTAGTTAGCGTTGCATCAATATTTCCAGTGTAACTAATACTTATTTTTAGATGTTTAAGACTAAGGTAAGTTAATTCAGAGGGATCTTGAACTGAATGGACAAATAAAGAAAGAACAAAAAACATTTCCCATGAAGTTCTTTGACATTACTTGCAATATATGTAACAACAGAAACAAACAACAGACTTACAGTTATCTTTTTGTCTACTTAAACAACTGTTGTGTGTTATATAATACAATTTTGAAGATACAAATTGTTCTTGTGTATTCAGAAATTTAGACCACCGAACCTTCACCCAGCAGCCATTTCTTTTTCTTTGTCAAAATATTACTGTAGCTGATTTTATGTTAGGCAAATATGCTTCACCTTACACATACTTTAGCCAGAACTGGTGATTAAAGACCAAGGAGCTTTTTTTCTGTGTTGTCAACACAGATGTCTTCCTTGGGCAATTGGTGTCTCTTCCTGGACACCTTTCCTTTTTGTTTCAATAGCAGAGGAAAAGAAGTAGAAGGTAAGCAGGTTGGAGGAGGAGTGCTGAGAATTTCCAGCCCTTCCATTTCGGCAGCTCCACTGGATGAAAAACAACAGGGGTGGGAGTGGGAAGGCTGGGTGGACTCCCAGGAGTCTCCTGCTCCTGCAGGAGATGAAAGTGCACACCCAAGCAGAGGACCATGCTCCCAGGCCAGGGTGTTTTGGGCAAAGTGCAAAGACTGAGTAGTTCCCCCTTAGACTCTGCCCTGTGTTCAAGTTGGGGAAAGCTGAGCCAAAGCAGACAGACATGCCTATGACTTCAAGAAGAAAGATAGTAGGGGCATGTGCCTTGAGCATTGCTGTAAGGGTGTCCAATAGTAGTAGCATCAAAGGCAACAGCAAAAAATCCTGAGATAGATGGAACATCTGAAATTTATTCATATTAGGCATGTAGACTATAATATATGAACAATTTTAGCAGCATTAAATTGTCTCTGAGGCTGACTGA
Organism: Chroicocephalus ridibundus; assembly: GCF_963924245.1. Classification (NCBI taxonomy): domain Eukaryota; kingdom Metazoa; phylum Chordata; class Aves; order Charadriiformes; family Laridae; genus Chroicocephalus; species Chroicocephalus ridibundus. The sequence continues at coordinate 51,292,880 of NC_086316.1, forward strand.
CATCCATATTACTGAACTCGCCTAACCTCCGAGACAGAGTGGGTCAGCTTGTGCTAGCTCCCGAGGCCTCTCTGGTAATCTCAGAGAGCAATGGTTGCCACGTACCAGGGACCACAATGAAATAGCGAAACACTATTTCACTGCCTTGAAGTATTTCCTGGCACTGTAATTAAATAATGAAGATGTGCTAATAAAATCCACACCTCAGGGTTAGATAAGCCCATGTCCCTCAGAGCTGTCTGTTCAAATTACGGTAATTCTGACATTGGCTCCCATATAACCTCCCTGGCAGTAGGTTGTTTCTCCGTTAAAGGTAAGAGAAGCAAGTGGAGCAAGAGACCCCCTTGACTTTACTGTGAGCTTCTGGATTTGCTCAAAACCAAAAGAGAAGTGTGCCAGAGATGGAAAAGCAAACAAATACCCATTGAGAACTGCAAGGGCATTGCCAGGGTGTGCAGAGATGCAGTTAGAAAAGCAAAAGCTCAGCTCAAATTGAAACTGGCCAGAGATGTCAAAAAATAAAGAAAGGGTTCCTCAGATACATAAGCAACAAGCAGAAAAATAAGGAAAATATTGGCTCGCTGTTAAATGGGAGAGGTGAATTAGTCACCAAGAATGCTGAAAAGGCAGAGGTTCTCAACATTTTCTTCACCTCTGTCTTTACCAGCACTGTTGAACCCCATGCCTTGGGAACAAATATCCAGGTTGATGCAAACACAGACCCACCACCTGTGAAAGAAAAGTTGGTATGTGAACTATTACAGGAGCTTGACCCCTACAAATCAATGGGCCCTGATGTCATCCATTTGAGGGTGTTAAGAGAGCTGGCTGAAGTCGTCGTGAGGCCAATCTCTATAATCTTCAACAAATGTCAGATATCGGGGGAAATCCCAGAAGACTAGAAGAAAGGCTAATGTCACCCCCATCTACGAGAAGGGCTTAAAGGAGGATCCAGGAAATTAAAGGCTCATCAGTCTTACTTCTGTCCCTGGTAAACGTATGGAATGAGTCCTCCTGGGGGCTATCACAGGTCAAATAAAGTATGTGATTGGGAAAAGCCAGCACAGATTCACCAAGGGCAAATCATGCTTGACAAACCTGATCGCCTTCTACGACAAAGTAACATGCTCTCTTGATGTGGGGAGAGTGGTGGACGTTGTCTACTTGGATTTCTCCAAGGCTTTTGACACGGTTTGTCACAGCTTCCTCCTAGAGAAACTGCTGCATTACAGTCTAGACAAGTGGTCTGTGTGGTGCATGGGGAACTGGCCAACAGGCTGCACCCAGAAGGTGGTGGTAAATAGCTCCTTTTCAAACTGACAACCTGTCATAACTGGGGTTCCCCAGGGGTCGATACTGGGCCCAACACTGTTTAATATCTTCGTAAGTGATCTGGATGATGGGATCAAGTGTACCCTGATGAAGCTTGACAATGATACGAAACTGAACAGGGAAGCGGACACTTGGGAAGGGAGAGCCACGCTGCAGGAAGACCTGGATAGGCTGGAAGAGTGGCCTAACAAGAAGCTTATGAAGTTCAGCGAGGACAAGCGTAAGGTCTTACACCTGGGAAAACATAATCCAGGAATGCAGCACAGCCTGGGATCTACCTGGCTGGGGAGCAGCTCTGTGGAAAGGGACCTGGGGGTCCTGCCTGAACAAGAAAATCAATATGAGCAGTGTGCTGCAGCAGCAAAGAAAGCCAACAAGATGCTGAGTTGCGTCAACAAGGGCATCACCAGCAGAGATAAAGAAGTCATTATCCCACTCTGCTCAGCGCTTGTCAGGCCACACCTTGAATACCGTGTTCAGTTCTGGCTCCCGCTATACGAAAAAGATGTGGACAGGCTGGAGAGGGTCCAGAGAAGGATGATCCAAGAAACAGGAAGCCTCCTATGTGAGGAAAGGCTGAGAGGGCTGGGTTTGTTCAGCCTTGAGAAAAGAAGGCTTAGGGGAGACTTTATCACCATGTTCCAATATTTAAAAGGTGGCTACAAAGAAGATGGAGACTCCCTTTTTACCGGGAGTCATGTGGAAAAGACAAGGGGTAATGGGTTCAAGTTACTCCTGGGGACATTCTGATTGGACACAAGAGGAAAATTTTTCACAATGAGAAAAATCAACATTGGAATAATCTCCCCAGGGAAGTGGTGGATTCCCCAAGATTGGACACCTTTAAGATTCAGCTGGACAAACACGGCTAGACAGTGGTTTTGCCAAGAAAGGTTGGACCAGATGATCCCTGAGGTCCCTTCCAGCCTGGTATTCTATGATTCTATGATTCATTACCCAGTACAGACCCACATAGTCTGGGGAAACTTCTCCCACCTGGCTCACAACATTGCTCCAAGTAAAGCAACGTGGGAGAAATAACTGAACTGAGAGAGTACAGTTTCAGATGGGATGAGCCGATATACCATTTTGCTGTTGAGAAAGGGGTAGGGTAATGCTAATTCCCTTCTACCTTTTTTCCTGCTCTGCACCTTCTGTCAGCTCAGTCACCCTCCATGGCCCAGTGGTATCAGCTGTGAGCTTGAAAGACTAGCAGGAGAGGAAGTGAGGAAGACCTCATTTGACAACAGTGGTAAGCTGTTAGATTGCATGACCATCTTGGTAGACTGAATCCTGAAAGACTTTAAGGATTCCCTCAGTCATAACATTAATAAGTATATCTTTTGGGAAAAAAAAAAGTGAAATAAATGCTGACACAAGAAAATATTTAATCAATCGTGTATCAGACAGACAACACAGCAGTGATTATTTCAGCCTATCAGTTATCCCTGTATTAATCACACAGTGATTCAACACTATTTCCATTGCTGCTTGCCCACCGCAAGAACTGAAACTCAGCTGTATTTTATGTGGTACTTTGGAGAAAAAAAGGGGAAAGACCAGTTATCTAAATTATTTGGAACCATCATAAGTTTTGGTGGGTTTTATTTCTAGTGGATGTAACTGAGAAGGAGAGATATATAACAGTGGATTTCACAACACTGGCAGCTTGAGTTACATCTGCTGAAGTCAGATAATTTTGCTGGAATAAACAGACAAAAAGCAGTCAGAACCAGACCTCTTGGTAAGAAGGAGGAGTAGATCCTTTGATAAGGATAGATCCAAGTGAATTGGTGGGGACATCCCAATTCACACTAGCTGAAAAAATCTAAAGCTAGGAGATTTCTTGCTGTTGAGACCAACTTTCCTGCTTCTCAGTTTAATCCTTGTGCCATTTTGCCCATCTCTCACAAGACAAAGTTCATTACAAATTTTCTGGCTTGAGTTGCTCTGATTTTTCATACTCTTACAGCATGGGTCTGGAAACTATTAATAGAGAAATGCTGATCAGCTTAAAACTGATTTATGTGGAATAGATCCTGAAAACTGTAAAGTTAATAGGATTTAGGGAGGAAGGGACTCAGAATAGTTTGCAGGAGCCAAATGACCAGAAGCTGGACTTTTCTGGAGCAAATTCTGTGACCAAGGAACCGAATTTCCATTAGACTCCTGTAAGATTTGGTCTCTCAAGGCCAGTCTCCTTAAGAAGATTCCATTCCTTTTGGCCTCTGAAGTTCTCTGCAGGAGCTAGTTGTTGCTGACTGCTTTTAGAAACCTCTCTGCCATCTCAGCCTCTTTCTAGAGAACTCTGAGTTGGTTTTTGAAAGTGATTGTTAATAACCCTAGAATGCTATGACAAACGAGGTAACTGTTTCATAAACTGTTATACAGGAAACATTTCATAGACGTTTGCTTGACTAATTTGTTATGGCTTGTTTCTGGAAAGTAAAGAAGGTGTTGGGTTGCTCTGGTCTCCCCAGCTCTCAAAAAGGCTGTTCTAAGTATCCAGCAAAAAGCGCAGTCAATGGTGAGAAAAGGGTTCCCCTCCTCCAAGCCCTCCAAGGACTGTGTGTGTTACTTTGAGCATTAGGGGTGATGCTCACCTCTGTGCTCAGCAGTCCTCTGTTGTACTCCAGGAGCTAACATCAGCAACAAGGTGTCTTTCCAGATTGAAATGCAAATGGAGGTCTTGTGCGTGGTCACATGAATGGTTATTTCCTCAAATCAATCCATCATACCCAGATTTCCACTCAGGATTTTAATGGAGAAATGTTTAATATTTAATACCAGACCCTCTCGTAAGTCGTGTTGTTATAAAGCTAATTCATCCTCTGGTTTAGCTCAAAGCTACACTAAGCCTCACTCTAAGTGATTCCTTTACAAGCAAATCCATCACCTTCTGAAAACAACTTTTTAAAGATGCAGATCTTTCCAGCTGCCAACACATTTTAAAACATGTACCTTTTCTTTAGTGGGAAACACCCCAAGTATCATACAGTCTCCAGTGGAGAGCAAAATCCTTTGCTATTTTCTTAGCTTTCATGATGGCAGGATAATTGCAAGAGACAATACATTCTTTGCAGCAGCTGTGATTATTGGAAGCACTATAGGAAGCAAATAAGTATATATGAAGTTCTTTTAGTGTACTGGAATAATATAACAAAACATGTGATCCAACGAGTCAAGTCCTTATACGGTTTCCAATACTAACGCGTAAGGGCCGGATAGCCCTTGGTGGCTCACTCTGGCAAGAGTGTGGCTGGGAGCCAGAGGGTGCACCAAGAAGGACTGTGTCTGCAGCCAACAACACCTCCCAGGGCACTGTGTGGCAGAGGGATTTTTGTGCCAGTGTGGATCCTGGAAAGAAGCAGTAGACTCCTTTATGGTTGCCTCCTTCTACTGTCTAGTGAAAGGCAGATGGAGAGCGTGGCTTCTCTTTCTCAGCTTCTGATTTAGGTGGGCTTCCCTCTTGGGGTGGCTGGGAAGGGATGGTTACTGGAATGTCCTTAGCTGCAAGCGCTCTCACAGAAGCAATTCTACTCTGCTACCCGATGTGCTGCTTATGCTCTGTATCGCAGCACATTTTGTATATATCCCTGTCAGTAGAAAAAGGCAAACACGGATCCACCCTCTCTTTAGGTTGCTGAAGAACGCAGGGCAGAAAGGTGGGCTGATTTGTAGTGAACGCTCCAGTTCCTGGACACCCAATATACTTACATCCCACAGATAAAGTTGAATCTTTGTTACTCAGATCTCCTGGGCTGTAACTTCAGGCCCTAAATTGCAACTCATAGTTGGGTTATACTTGGGGTCCCAGTTGGTTTTGATTAGTTACTCCCTTCTTTTTTATGGCACCTTAGTGGATATCATTTCGGTGCTTTACAAGTCTGTGTTCAGGCGCTAAGGTGCTTTCAGAGTTATGATAGAGGTTTCAAAGCATTTTCTCAGAAACTGATGCAGCATTAGGAAAGCTCTTTTGGGCCTGTCAGCATGAAAATGGAGAAGTAAGAATTGGTACAGATGGTTACTTGTAAAGGGAGACCTATTGCTTTCCTCTATCTTCTGACTTCTAAGCTAGAGAAGTCATCACGCTTCGCTTTTGGGGCTACTAAGCACCTCTGTCACCATATGAAATCAGGCCCTGTTTATGCCTTTTGTATGCCAACACCCACTGAATTTTGTAAGGAAAGTTGCAAAGTGGCAAGTAAGCCTCATAATTCCCCAGAGGAGTACACATGACCCATTTGTTTTCTCACAAACCCAAATAGAATTAACGTGCATTGTGGAGCCACAGTCCCTGGAAAACATCAACACTCTGACAGTTTCTTCCAGTCAACCGTTCTGAACATAACAGTTTCTTCCAGTCATCTAATCAGAAATTAAGTGTCTACAAGCCAGAGCACAGAATCTCTTAATCTCATTTTGCAGAGCAATTGTGCGTCAGGACATCAGTATTTAGACTAATATTGTCCTGTGATTTTTTCTAATCTATCTATTTCAAAATGATGACCTAGGATAGGATAATAATAGTATTTTTGGCAGTCAATGTCAGTTGAAGTTCATTCCTAGTTAGTATTTCATTGTTTGCATTGCCAAAGAAGAAAGATCATGGCTGTATCTATCTATATCAAAACGTTACCAGCAGGTGCTTGTCTGTTAAGTTAGGTGTTCTTCTTTGTTATCACGCGATATTGTATTTTAGCAAAACAGTAAATATCCTTAACCATGTGTACGTGTACATACACAGTTAGTATACAGGGAATGGTGTCTTCAAGACAGGTATAAATTTAAAAATAGTATCATGCTTGGATTCTGTCAAAACTACTTGGTGGACTTTGACTATTCAGCTTTACTTTTTCTACAAGCACAAACCAAAATGGATGCGTATGAAAGCACTATGAAGAGTGAGGGGAAATTTAGTGACACAGTTTGAGGTGGGAACTCCTGTCTAAGGAAGTATACTTCACGGGAAAAAGCAAGAATTCAATTCTCTACAGGGAATTATTTTTAAGGAATTGAGCAGTGCAGCAGAAAGGGAACAGGTAACTGCTGTAAAAGCTAAATCGTTGTCATCATCACATCATCACAAAAAAAGATTCTTGTTTCCATTTCCACTCAATAGGTATTTGAGGCATGCAAAGGATATACAATTGGGTCCCATGCTTTCAGAGCCACTGTTGTGGGGTCTGTGTACCCTCCTTCACAAACATGAAGAACAGAACTTGCAGGGTACTATAAATGTTTAAGATTTAGGTAGGTGTTTTTCTAAAATGCTATAGATCTATAATTAATTCACAATAATATCCTATGGGACTATTTTTCTGAATCATACTGTGGATTTCTACAGCTAGAATATCATTTATTACTGGATAGACACACACGACTGGCTCTTCTTGTGTTGGGAGGAAACCCTGCAGATGGCAGAGCCACTTAGCCTAGAAGCAGTCACAGCTGAGACAGAAATCAAGTTTCCTTAAAAAGGGAAGAAAAAAAAAAAAGATTAAAAGATAAATGGGCAGACCATTTATTTTTATTTTTTTGGTTTTAAAGAATATGACTAGTGGTAGGACAAGGCAGGTAGCCATGCAATTCAGTATTCCAGGGTAAAACCTCTCTGTGTTGTCAGTGTTGGCTCTTAAACATGGTTGTTTCATTTTTTTGGAATCCTGAAGCTGTTATAGTAACGGATGGAAAGTATGTGTTATTTCCATTTTTGGTTATTGTTGCAGCAACTTAATGGTGTTACATTGGTACAGCTAATTTTTCTGCATTGTACTAAGCGGTGGCAACTGTGTGTTTTATTAAGGGGTGGTTGTCATTGACAAAATCCAATAGCTGTAGTTTACTCTTTTGTTTGGTGGCTGTCGGCACTAGATGTCTAAAAGAAACTGACTCTCCTAGGAGAGTGAAATTAGAGGAAGGTGTTTACTTTCAATTTAAGAAAAATTAAGTGGTGCAGGTGGTCGCTCCAGAGAAGTTTGGAGCGCACTGAATGAGCTTGGGACAGACACAGAGCTGTTTAGCATGTACCCGTGACTGAATAACTCTGCCCTGTCTTGACTCCTAAATTATTCCAAGTTTCAATGGGGAACTGTGAATGGGAAAAGGATATATCTGTGGATATATATATACATCTACATGGAGGAGTGAGTGTGTGTGTGAGTGTGTGCCTGCGTGTGTGTAAAACTAAGTTTGTTTGCCAAATTTCAGACTCATTCCCTTACCAAAAGAAATGATCTAACTAATAGTGAAATGACACATGTATTATATAAACTACTGCCAATGTATTGCTATAACTGTTAAGAACTACTAAAATTGTAGGAAAAAATAGAGGGTCTTTTTTTCCACAGATTTTTAAGAAAGAGAGAAACATCCACAGATGGGCTGCAGGGTGGACTTGACAGGAAAGGTGGCTAGAAAGTGGACATGAGCTTTTTGAGGAGGGACAGGAGGATTAGAGGAAAGTTAGGAATGTGAATTTGCTTTTTCTACAGAAAATCCAAAACATCTTTGTTGTGAGAAACAACACTAACATCACACTGTCATTTACTGATGGATCATGCCGGAGGGGGAGCCTGTCTTATTAAAATACTCCCTATGAATTAGGTGAATAGAAACACTTCCTTGAGGAAATACCTATGGAAACAGCCAGAACACCTTTGTGTCACTCCTCATTGGGAAAATTTAACAGCTCTGTAGAGACAGTTTGGAGCATGAAAATTAGGAGCCTTTCAGAGTGCATTATGTACTGTTCTAGCAGTTACTAAGTACTTAAAGAAACTTCTGTGAAATGCCTTAGAGAAGCCTGGCTTATTATTTCTCAGATGTTCTCTGCTGTTTCTGTCAGGTTGAAACGCTACCGATTTCAAAATGATCCCAACTTAAGATCTAGTAACAGGATAAAATGCCCATCAAAAAATCCCTTAATACAAATATATGAAGTGAAACCAAAAACCATGTATCAAAAAGGAAAATATAGTTATTGTTATCACGTCTGTCAAAGGAATTACTCTGTTTCAGTGAAACTCTTTTGCACTAGTTCCTGTAATAAAGGATCTAAAGGATGACTCCAGGAAGAGATCAACTTGTTAACAGAACACTGTGTATTGACTGTGTTCAAAAAGTCTGTATATTCAGCAAATCTCCATTGTAACACACCTTCTGCTATTGTAAGAACAGTAGTTCCTGTGGCGAGTATTTGACTCCAGTCTGAACTGTGTCTTTTGCACTACAAAACTTCAAAGTCAGCCACTTCAGAGAACAGAGATGGAAATGCTTTCCCTTTAACTCTGCGCTTAACTGTTTAATGAAGAGTTCTGTCTTTAAAAGGTCAGTGAAGCTACAGCGGCAGAAAGTGAGTATAACAGGATAGACTTAGTCCTCTAAATCTTTAAGACTATTTTATAAGTAATTTTATTCTGGTGATATTGCAAATATAATCCAATCTGTCCGTAAATAAGATAGGCTTGAGCTTTTCATGGCTTGTGTCATTATGAAATTCGAGCAACTCTGCTGAAGGCTATGATTGTATGTGACTGCCTGACACTAAGATTTAAGTCTGGGCTTCCAGCATCCAAAGAATTTTCCTAAAACTACAGAAGAAAAATAGGTGTTTGATTTACTCCTTCATTCCCTTGCTCTTCTCTACAATAGAAAAGATTGAGGATTAGCTAAACTTGGTTTGCTCTGGTTCAATAGTCAGCAATGGTGGGCATTTGCTGGGTACTTGACCTTTGCCTTGTCACTTTCTAATAAAAAAATAAAGGAAACATAAGGAGGACATTTATGTAGGAGCTGTAAACTGTTGGCTTGTGCTTTTTATGCATGCACTTAATGTTCTTGTTTTACAACCTTAACTCTCCCAAAAGAATTTATAACAGTCGCGAGGCACAAGCCGTTGATGTGTGCTGTTTGTGATGGTAACATGAAATCAGCTACAGTAAAATGTTCTGGTTAATAAAGGATGAAACACTAAGCTTTCTGTCAACAAACATGTCTGGGGCAAACTTGACAATTCTTTTTACAAAACCAAAGCACTAAAATTAGAGGTATGATATATGATTCTGTCCTTGCTTATGTTGCTTTTACACTGCACTTAAAGGCTAGTGAAAAACTTAGAAGGAGGATCAGCCTGAGAGTTGGTATTTATGTATGATGTATGTGTACATATGTGTAGATGTACATGTCCTGATTAGTACAAGATTCCTTATTATTCTTGGTCCTGATTGAATAAAATTTTACTGTGATGAACAACATCATATCTTTGTAAGAGAAACAGCACCTTTGGGTTTCGCTTGGTAATTCTTCAGGCTTGCTCTCTTTCCAATGAACAGGAACTAGTTATCGTAATTAAAGACACCAATGTAATCTAATAGTGATTACTGTACCACTTACATACAGCACAGGATTTAAGACATAGGACCTTAAGGTCCTAACCTCCTGATGTGAGTGCAAAGCCTTAAAAAATATCTTTGCCATGTAAATATATTTTTCCATAGTAATTATGTTTTTAAATGCCGAGTATTGAAACAATATCTGCTGGGGGGCTGGGGAAGGGGGGAAGATGAATAGAGTAGTGCAAATGCTCAGCTGCTGTAAATCAGGATAGTTTCATTTCAGTTAACAGAGCTATGCTAATTGGCCCCCACTGGTAACCAAGAACTTAGTCTCGAAGATCCAGCTCAGTGTGCACTTATCACTGAGAGCAAAAGGATTGGGCCAAACATATGAGTGTTGTAAATGAAGATAGCTGGGCTGATTTCAGTGGAGCTCTGCCAGTGGATGTCACCTAAGGGTTTGGTACAACAATTTCAGGCAAAGAAGATACATTCCTTTCAGAAGATTAATTATGTTTTACATGCGCTTACTGGGTACTTTTAGGGTATGTTGGCTACATAATAAAAAGCAGGTAATAAAAAGAAAAAAGCAACCTGAATTTGCAGGTGGTCCTTTTTATTGGACTGAAAATAAAAGGCAAGCATTTGAGAATCACAGTGTCTTCCTTAAGAACTAGAGAGGAGGGCAAGTTGGGGCAGCAGAAATGAGAGCCTGGTTCTGATTCAGGCTTCATAATTATATTCAGAGACAGAGATCAAAGCAGGAGCTGAGCAGGAAATGGTGGAGAGAAAGTCAGGTGCAGATATCACACCCTACTCTCTAGCCATCATCAGCCAAAATTTGGGAGCCAGTCCAGTGTGGTGAATGAATGTGTTTGTTTAAAATAATTGCCTTGACTGAAGCTCATTATTGTTGTCTTCTGACTAGTTTAGGTGGAAGCTACTGCCAGCCTGTTTCTGGTGGTACAAGTAGCAAGGCTAAAACAGCCGCCATCGTTAACACATGAAAAATCCTGCAGTCTTTCTTCAGCTTCTACTCAGTCTTTCCTAGGGGCAGTACTGCTGAAATGGGAAAAGTGAACCTGAAGTCAATGAAGACTTACTTCCATCTTCCAGAAGACCCTAGTGGAAAATAAAAACAACATCCGGAAATTTCAGCAGATTGACTTGCAGTGAAGCAACAGCCTGCAGTAGTTCAATGACTGTTGGGAGGATCTTTTTTTTTAATTATTATTCTTTCTTTTTTGCCTTGAAACAAGGCCTTTGTTTTTTATTTTAAACATATCTACTCCGACTTTGCATAGAATGTCAGATAAAGAGGCAGTTTTGGCACGACAATAGTGAAATGGATCAGTCTGCATACCTGCAATGTTCTAATTGGTATGAAAGATATCAAAAGAACATTTTGGTTGCAGTACACACTCCAGACTCGACAAGCATCAGGGCAAAGTTTGCTAGTTATCCCAGGCTTTATTTTATCTCATACTGTTTGTTCCATGGGGTCTCTGTCCTACCAACTGCACCAGGTGGACACGTCTGATTAAATACATTGATTCTTTCAGGGAAGACGAAATTGAAATTTTTACCTTTATTAGAAATGTATCAAAATCCGTTGAAACTAGAGAACATTCATATTTGTCTAAAATCTTTAAATCCCATCCTTCTGTATATAGGCATATTAAATACACGCATTTCAGACATCCAAACTGGAACTTGGTTTTATTTTCTTTTGTGTCACATTAATTAACTAATTTGAGGTTTGAGCTTGGGATCCCAACAAGTGAGTAAGTCATTTGCTGGGAAGGAGTGAATAGCTGGTCCTGGAGATACAATCCTACCTGCTCTGGTCTGATGCTTGCCAGCTCTGGTGGAAGCCCCAGTGAGGGGGAGAGACCTACTGTATAGACCCAGCTAAGCTTCTGCTCAGCTCCTCCCTGCTAAGGTTTGCCTCTTGAAGACAGATGTCTTGAAACTCTTCCTAGAGGTGCACAAGGGGTTTAAAGCAATCCCTAAGGACTGCATGCACACAGCACAAAGTACTCATTAAAGAACAAGTAGGGGCAGGAGCTGCTTCATGGAAAAGGGTATGATGTATGATACAAAGGGAAAGCCCAGGCAAAATTAGAGGAAGTCTGATAGTGGATACAGAGAAGGATCTGAGAAAAGACTCAGTAATTATCTTAAAGAAGAGGATAATTTTACAAATGATCAGAACATTGGTAACCACATTTTCTCACATTAAAATTTCAATCTTTAGCTTATAAGAACAGAAAACTTGAGATTTTGTGATGGATCTTTGAGCACATTTCATTCCCATCCTGCTTTTAAACACAGTCCATACAAAGCTGTAGAGTTCAAGTCCAGCCCTTCAAGGGAATCTGGTTTTGCTTACACAGTAACTAGCAGAAATACAGAAGAACTTGGTCAAATATTCTTCTTTGGTTCCCTAAATCCAGAGCTGTTCAGAAATGTTGCTCCTTGCTTGGTCAGTTCCTCAGATTTTCTCCCTTTTCTTCTGCTGCTCCATACAGCCAGTTCAAGACCTTTACAAGCAAGGCAAAGGAGTCATTTGGCTCATTGTGTTAATTTCTAAGCCATCCCTAGGAGCAACATCTACTGTCTCTGGAGAATAATGACAGGCATGTGACTGCATAACAGTGCCAGAGGAAAAGCAGCAGCCAGGAGACAGGTTACCTCTTACTCAAAGTAACCTGGCACCGACCCCTGTCAGGAATCAAACTTTCAGTATGATCTGGCAAATCTTCCTGACAGGAGAGTTACCTGAGAGCTGTATCAGTTTGCCTTGGCCTTCACCTGCTCCTGTGCCAGCCGAAGTTATTTCCTGCTGGGGAGTCTCCCAAGAGGAACATGCGATGAGCCTAGCAAGCAGCTCACTCACACTTGTCTTTCTCTTCGGTGTGAAGATGTCATAAATCACAAAAGAAATAGTTGCTTCAAGTTATGGGAAAATAGATGTTCCGTTTTATTTAAACTGCCCGCTTTCACTAATACAGAGACAGCTATGTATCTGCTTAGATGATGACCCAGAACTTTGGCATCTAATGGATAGGACAACATAGAAAATTCTTTATGTTCATTAACAAAACCACGTTGTCAAACTAAGTGCTGACAAAACGCTGAAAGTGAATGTGTAAAAACCCTTATGGCCTGATCTCTCAAGATATTTCAGAGTGTATAGTCTTTCCAACAGACAGACCCCAGGCTTGCAGTTCTCATCGTAACAAACTTTTAATTTCTTCTTTCCTGTTGCTTTAGGAAAAGACTTCCCCAGTTCTAGGACACTGACCTTGTTCTGTTGTGTTTTTATCCTACATAATAAAAATTCTTATACTTTACAGTTATTGAGACTTCAAAATCATTCCTGAACCAAAATAACACCTTCCTAAAGGAAATTCTTAACACATATAGCAGCCTCACTTTCATCCTTTGTATGTGCACAGCGAATACAGAAATTTAAAGAATAACAGAGAAATATAATCCTGTAAATTTCATAATTGCAGTTACTGAAAGGCTCATTATGTATACAAGAGCGCAGCTTTCACAAACTAGTAATTTCTGTGATGCATCCTCACTGAAACCCTTTTTTAAAATAGGCTAAGCAACTTGTGTTATCCAACATGTTGTGTGGGCAGGTACCAATATTTATTACTAATATTTTAATTAAATATTGCTTGCAATTATATGTATGCACTTCCTTAATTATCCCCCTCAGCTGTGTACATTGTAGCAAATTCAGTGTAAACCAGGCGTAGGAGATATTCTTGAGACCTGGAGACTAGGTCCAGCTGGGTGAAGGTGTCAACTCCGCTCCTGTGGAGATTGTGCTAGATATGCATTTATTCTCACAGACAACACTGGTGTTTTATTGCAAGCATTCCAACTAGCCAGTTGGTGAGAACAGGCTGGAGTCTGGGTTGCACCGCTCAGCGGCAAGTGAGGAGAAAGAGTAGGGTGGCTGGATCCTAGAAGCTATTCAGAAACAGAAGACCTACAGGGTTGGTGTGAATGCTTGCATAGCTAGTAGAAATTACTTCAATTTGTGCTTCTAGGATTTCAGGATCAAACAACCTTGAATTCAAAGCATCTAAGTCTATCAACAACGCACATTCTTGCCAATCAAATCTTGGGAATTTCACATAGCTCTAGCTTTTATCCCTGATCTCGCTTGGCTTTCACCTGACTCATCATGCCTTTCTGCTCTTCACCTCATTCAAGGGTTTTTCCCAGGGGTTTTGTTTTTATTTTTATTTTCTTTTTCTTTTCTGAGTAGATCCCAGGATTATGCCTTTTCTCTGAGAAATGACCCATTTGAATCTCCCAGCCAGAACTGCTTCTTTCCTTTTCAAGCTCGTCGGCAGTGGCAGAAGGGGACAATATGCCTTGTCTTCTACTTTTGCAGATGTTTTCTTTTGGCCTTTGTGGTTTTATTCCTTGTTTCTCTCACTAGCCAAAATTCCAAATGAGCCTTTTATTTTTGTCACAAAATTTTGTCACAAAAATACTGTTTTTCCTCACAGTCTTTCAATCCTTCATCAGTACTAAATCATCCCAGCCATTAGATTAATTTAACATTTGTACTAACAGCCAGCATAAGGCAGGGAAATCCCTTCTTCTGCCACCTGGCTGTTACTGCAATAACCAAAATAAGAAGAAAATTTCAATAATTCTATTTTAAACCTATAGAAAAAACAAGCCAATATTTTTAGTTTACAGGTAACTGAGTAGGACTTTGAGTAGAACTATATTTTTTGTATTCTCATAGCAAATTTTCTTCCATATAATAATGTGAATGAACACAGGATTGTTAATATCTCATTCAAGTCATGTTTCCCTTCCTGGTCCTCAGCAAGAACACATGGTGCAGTGGCTGTGGTCATCTTCTCCCTTCAGTGGAAATCTGGGTAACTTGTTTCACCTTGTCGCCTCCCCAGCAAAACTCCTCAATATTTGTTCAGCATTGACGTAGCCATCAAACCCCCATTGCTTATACCATTCTTCTTTCATCTCTCTTCTGTTGGGAGAACCACCAGAGAAATGGGAGGAGAAGAGGCATGTGGGAGAGGCCACCAGACAGTATTGTAATGGGCACCACACTGATGGACAACACAGAAAGTAGCAGATCCTGGGCCACATTCAGATCTCATGTATGTACCCGTGTTTTACCTGCACTTTTTCACTTAAATTAATGGATTTTTCCCTCTGATCTCCAAAGCAGTATTGGCCATATCTGTCTGCATCATTGTTACCAATATTATTCACGCGATGCTTGACCATGCTGTAGGTGAGGTACATCACAAGTGAAAAAGACAAATCTCTGCCCCAAAGATTTTGCATACACTGCCGGCATTTAGGACTGTATGCAAAGGCCTTTTATCGTTGGCCCTATCATTTATTTATTTATTAGGAAATGTATGCAAAGGCCTGTAATTTCCTTCACATAGAGCTGAGCCCAGGGGCTTTCCCGGGAAATAAGGGCTACACATTTGGAAGAAAGGGTGAAGGAAACATGGGCTTGCAGGTCTTGAAGGAAGCTCCTGACTCACCAAGCGTGAACAGCCAAGCTGCATCCAAACTGATGGGTTTCACCCTGAAAGGCCCTCAAAACATTCACTGCACATACAAGCAGCAAAATACCATAACACATCACAACAAATTTCCAAGCTACCAAATGTACCAAAAGTCAGATGATGCCACAGGAAGAAAATGGAAGGGGTCAGAGGCACCCCAAAGTCTTGGCAGTAGTGGGCAATTAACTGAACAAAACACCCAGGTGTTTTTAGGCTGTGGGCTACACTCGCCTTTTGCAGACATGGGTGGCAGAGGCAGGAAGATGGACTTCTCAGTTGGATATAGGAAATAAAAAACTCCGTTGATTCTAAACCTGTTAGGTGATGAACCTGAGAGTCCAGCAATGCACTTTCCTGGGAGAACGTGATGCCAGTAGAAGCGGCAGCACAACTACCGTTTTGAAATAGTATCGTTTTTTTTGTCTTAGCTGCATAGTGCTGTTTACTTTCGATTTTATTTTATAAATTTGCTTCATGAAAACTACATTGAGGGATGTTATTTCAGTTACTTAGTCATTTTCAGGTTGTGTTAAGAAAATAATGAAAACTCCAAATACAAAGAAAAATAAATACTACTCTTTAGAATATCACTCTGATTTCATGGTTATGAAATAAAATATACTTTAAATATTTTTTTTATAAAATAACCCTTCAATATATCTATGAAGGGACACCTTTCTGCTGGCCGTGTTCACCTCCTAAAAATGGTAGCCACTGCTGTGAATGCAGACCTTCTAGCGACCTTCTACAGATTGTAGAAGAAAGGAGATTTAATCTAGCTCCTTATTCCCACTGAGTTTTTTCTAAACCCACCCATACAGAAAAGTTATGTATTTGCATAACTTCTCTGCACACATGCTTAAAATAGTACAGAATTGGCCACTGTTCAGATGAGTCAAAATAAATGATAGGGCCAGCAATAAAATGATATTAATATGTCTAAATAGTGACTTTCCCCAAGCTCTGCAACCTGTGAGATCGGGCCAGCAGACCACCACCCATCTTCCTGCTGCACGATATGCTCAGATCAAACTCTTCACTGCAATGCTTGAAAGGCTCCTGATCCCCAAGGAAAATAATAGATGGTCAGGAAACTGTGTGCTAAGTTCAGAAACTATTTCAGATGTAGTGTACTGTGCCTGAAAAGAAAGCAAACTTATTACTCACAGCTGCATTGCAACAAATTCAGAGACGAAGCCATTGAGGGCCCCTTTGTATTTTCTTTGGCCTCCACACAAATTGTTGACATCATTTCAGTCTTCACCATTCATCTACTGCTGTTCTGAGTTTAAAGCTGTATTTCAAAGATGGGAGAAGTTCTGGTCAATCAGTGGGGAGATTCCTCTGGGAACTCCTGCACCTTTTGCTATTGCCTGAAGCAACTGATCCTATGCAAAAATGACATCCAGTAGTAATTCAATCAGTGAATTCAGGACTCTACGAATTCAAATAAATGCATAAAAAAATAAATAAATAAACTCAGAAGTAGAAATAGAATTACACAATAGCTGCAAAGATATTTATGGTCTATGTATTGCCTCATAGAATTGCACCTCACAGAGTGGCTGAGGTTGAAAGGGGCTTCTGGAGGTCATCTGGTCCAACCGACTTGCTCTAGCAGGGCCATCTAGATCCAGTTGCCCAGGACCATGACCACATGGCTTTTGAATATCTCCAAGGATGGAGACTCCACTATGTCCCTGGGCAATCTGTGCCGATGCTCAGTCACCCTCACAGTGCAAAAATGTTCTGTGATGTTCACACAGACCCACCTGTGTTTCAGTTCGTGCTTGTAGCATCCTTGCTTTTCTTAAATTGGGCTATTGACATTTCATGGGCAGAATTCTGTGTGAGCTAAAACACTACTCACACCATGCAAAGATAGTGAGCAGTCAGGGAGGGCAGCTGACACAAAGAGACAAAACTTCCGAATTAGTGGCTCTAACATTGATTTGCACAAATTATTTACAGCAAAATGTTGTGTAACCACTTTACAGAAAAGCCATGACTCAGATATAAGTGAGTAAAGCCATGGTCTGACACACACCAGCTCACCTGTGGTTGTGAATTAAGTGCTTGAAGGCCCCTGGAATTGTTGGCTTAGCAGGTTAAATTGCTATTTAGTTTAAAGTTCAGCGTAATGGCAACTCCATAAGCTACAGCAAGTCAGGTGATTACTGGACCCTTTTTGGGGGGTGTGCAGTTTTACCTTTATGGGGGTGAAGTTGATTTTGGTGTGGAGGACCAGGACAAAGCTCACGCGGCAGAGTTGGGCAGTTGCTGTGCTGCACCCCGCACTGGCATCAGCTTCTCTGGGAGAATGCCAGTGCTTTGCATGGAATTACACACATCCAAACTCAAAGGAAGGTGGAAGTGGGTCACCAGTCTACACAACTGCAGGTTTCAGTCACAATGAAACAGCAGCAGGAACACAGCTCCTGGCTCATGCACTGTCATTTCCAGAGGTACACTTAAAAATCTTTCCCCTTTTCCGTTTTGCCAGACAGACTTTCTGAGACACTGCTCTTTGCAAGGTCTCTTTTTCATTGAAATGTACCCTTTTTCTAATAGATATATGCTATATGTTTGCAGTAATTACAGAAGATGTTGTCCTTTTCATTTATGTCTCCACAATCCAGTTTGACATCATGTCATAAAAGTTTATGTGTTGTGTTCTCTGAGCTCCTTACTAATATCCCTGGCATTCTCCCTGGCTATCCAAAATCAATACCATTGCTCCTCTCTCAATAAAAAATGGAGCGTTGAGCAGGGTCCAAATGCGCACACTGACAATTTGCAGCAATTAGATGCTGTGCTAACAAATGACCATCCCACAGGGTGATAAAGCAGGACCAGAAGGATCACCAGTGTCTTTCACAGGGGAGCCTACAAATAACTGGGACTTTTAAGAAGTGGATTCACTCCCTATCTCTCTCATTGGACAGTCACAGAAATATTGAAATCAGGACAGAGAGGTATTCAAATTAGGAACCTTGGCGATCAATTTTTACTTGCAGCTGGTGGATTGTAATCAATGTTAATTAACCAGACTCCTTTTCAGACCACACTACACCGAGAGAGCAACTGCGTATATTTTTGACCAAGACAACTGATTTTACTGGTCTTCAGAAGGGGACAGAGTGATGGCTTTGCGAACTGCAACAGAATACAAGATTAGGGAAAACAAAACGGAGAGACTTTAAGTCCTTTAGCAAAATATGCCTTCAGGGACAGAAGAAACAGTAGTAAATACCTCATTTATGGAACTAGTAGTGGGATAGTGCAGTGCTGACCCTGTGGGTACTAATTCAAGTTCAACTCTAGATGTGGAGACCAAAAATGATTTCAATTATTTCAATGAACTATGCAAAGTAGACATTTGTTCTTAGGTCAAGTTCAGGAGAAAAAGTGCTGCATCAGAAGTGGCACCCACAAAGTTACCGACTTCACAGGTTTTTCTTGTGCATTTGATGCTATTCATAAGGACCCATTTCTGTTAAGGTTGCAATTAGGAGAGTATTTTCGATTTCTGTATTAAAAAAAAAAAAAAGTTTTCATTTTCATTGCTGCAAAAATGTTGAAAATGTGACTAAAATATATTCCAAAAGCATAGAAACTGATGTTATTGTGTCAGGATATTATTGTAAGCATTTTCCTTTTTTTTTTTTTTTTAAATGGGTGGGAGAATGGTTGGAGAAGGGCTGTATCCTGGTGTTTGGACTCATGTTTGGCAGCAATGCAATCCTGGAAAGACAGCCAAAGACTGAACAAACATACAGTCTGAGTTGTCTTCGCTTTTCCTGAATTGCTTGCTGCCAAATGGGTGGGCACAGACAGAGAAAGCTGATACTGCTCCTGCATGGGCTATACCTGTTCTTCAGATAAACAAAGGAGTTTGTTTTCTAGTGCTGTCAGACTATTGCCTCTTCCTGACAGAAGACTCTTTAAAAAATTCACAGTGCAAGAGAAGGAAAATATACTGCAAAGTAGGATTTATATACTTGCCTTTATGCAAATCCTGCTGCATTGATCTGTGAATTTAGTGAATAAAGCTGTCTTTCCAGGGATCTTTGACTGGAATAAAAATTGAGGCTTTCAATGAACTCTGAGTGGCACGAGAATGAACTCTAGATAGCGCCAGAAAATATTGTTATTCCTCAGGCTTAGCAGGGGGGCTTGATTGCAAACTCACTGTGACAGGGACCTTTTCTGTTCTGTGTTTGTACTCTGGAAGCCAGCGGGACACAGTTTCCAATTAGTTCTTCTAAGCACAGCACCGATACATAGGCATTAATGTAAAACTAATATGAGTGACTTGGTCTATGAAAAGGCAAAAACAGTGATGCAATGTGCTGTGCTCTATGGACGGTAGCAGGTAAAGCTCTGATTTTCTTGGTCACAGTTACCACAGGCAAGTCACTTAAGGACTGTTGCTCAGTTCCTTCTATGTGTAGTTGGAATAACAATAATTCCTTCTTGCTGTCCTTTCTTTTGTCACTTAAGATGTAATCTTGTAGAATAGGATACTTTCCTTTATGGATTTGCATAGCATCTACCACAACCAGGACTGTGAGAGTACAGGGAAGGAAGTGTCTTGACTCCACAGAGGTTTGTTTGGATTGCTTAGATAGCATATGAAGTTATAGGGGAAAAAAAATAATTAAAAAATATGACCTGTCCAAGAAGTTTTATAAAACACAGAATTTCTTTCTCATGCTTCAGACATTTTGAGGTAGTTTTTTTCCTAGGAAATGTAAGGGAATATGAAGACCATATGCCAGGAGCGTAATTTAGCCCAGTTTTATTACAGACATGCTATACCACTACCAGGAGAAAAACATAGTCTCTGCCTAACGCTACTGCCACAGGAGGTAGCAGAGGCACCCCCTGTGCTTTGTGCAGTATGGCTACCCAAACTGACAGTGGAGCAACCCAGTGCAGAATTCAGAGCTACAGGAGCAACAGTAAATGCAGACTGCCTTCTGTGGGGAGCTGGAAGCCATTGCTGCTTCAAAAGAAGAAAAAAAAACACACAGAAAACCAAAACCACGGGACATAATTTTCCAAGCACATATTTGCTGACAATAAGCATGAAATTTACCACGCCAGGTATTTCTAGAATAGTCAGGATACAGAAAGCAAGCCTCCTTTTCTCTTTCTGTCTTTAAAAAGAGCTGGTTTCTAGCTTTCCATGAAGTGGAAACTTCACTCCTAACTGAGCATGTGGATCATAAGCTGTGGTAATATATATGTAACCAAGAGGCATATACAGAGCTTTTACTACGGAAGAAACAAATATAACTGATCTGCAAGAAGGATCATGTAACTTGTGATTTACAATACACAACAAAAAAGTTTTCACATAATATAATACTGTCAAAGCCTTGGGTGTCATCAACCCTCATTCAATCCTGGACTGTAAACAGCTGGCATTAATAAGTTTATCACAGAGGCAACAGTGAAACTTTCAGTGTAGAAGAAGTTTCACCACTTTTGCACCTGGCTTGCTTCTTTTGGGTACTTTTAGTAAACACTAAACAACTGAACTGCACTCTTGGAAACGACTCAGACAAAAATGCATCAGCCTGGGGTTACTATGTCAGCATTGCCATAGAGACTTCTCGAGGCCACAGGCTGTTTGTACAATGCCACGTCAGCTGTAAGGCAACTTGCAGCAGCCATTTAGGTTGGTGACAGGATTGAATGTCCTGGTGTATGCAAAAGGTCATGTGCCTGGTGTAAAGAAATGGTATCATGGTTGTTAGGACAGCTGAACAAAAATCTACTGACAATAACATCTGAAAAAGGGTCTGGTTTGTTCCAGGCTCAATGTTGAAGTGAGGTTCATCTGTAAAGTTTGAATTTTTATTTATTTCTAAGCAAATTTAAACCAGCTTCTGTATCTAATATGAGGTTCAAGAACAGATCTTCAGATCCTTCAGTTAGAATTTGCTTAGAGATTTTGAATACATTTGAAAACAGCAGTAGTCAGAGCACGCCAAACTCCAGCAGTTCTGGATTAGCAGTGGTTTCAATGAGGGGCAGTTTCAGATGACGTGAGCCATCCAACTTTATGTGATTCCAAGAGACAGATCAGCAGAAAAGTGGATGAAAAGCACCATGAGCTTTTTCCAGTGCAAATGGGATCTGTCTCATGCAGGTCCACCAAAGTAAATCAAATACTTGTCCACTTTTTTCTTACCATAAGAGGAAAAAAAGATACTTTCACTGGACATCTTTTATCTTTGCAAAACAAAAAATTATTTCATGCCTAACCAATGTCTGGAGGCAACTGTCATTGGCAGCCCAATTTATTATGACTTGTCAGTTGGTTACATGATAATAACAATCTTGTGTTGAATTCATTTCACATGTCTCTTGATCATATAGAAGTTTAATTTCTCCAAACTGAAAGGTGTTAAGATTTGGAGTTTCAAGCCAGTGAAGGTTATATGCACTCCCAGGTATTTCAGACTTGTGAGCACTGCCAATTTTCAGACTTCCCTTGGACCCTCACAGAAGCTCAATAGTGTAGGGGTTGAAAATATTTCTCATTTCTACAGTCACCCCACCCGGGAGAGTTTTCGCTGATGGAACATTTTGCTGAACTGGACTCAGGAAACTCCCCGCACACACACACACACTAACACCCCATTACTGTTAGCACAGCTGAAACCTATACCCAAATACTAGCAAAGGATTAACAAACTCTACAGTGAAACTTGCATTCAGAGCAGTCCTGGAACATGTCAAGTATTTAAGAGACACTTGCAAAAAATCCTCATTTCTTATTCACCAAAGACAGAGCATTCAGCACCTTGCGAGATTTGAGGCCTTTCAGTGGGTAATCTTGTACTACTTCACGGGTATCATTTTATAGCACCCCAAATGATGCAACCCATACTGAAGACTACCTTGTCCAAACAACTGATGTATTTCCTGGTCCCCTGAGTGGTTCCGTAAGATATTTGTGTAAAGGGATCATTTTATCTAACACTGAAATACAGCCTCCCCTCTGGTATAACTTGGGAACTATTTAATGGCACAGAGAAATGCTGTATGAGAGGTTTAAAATGGAAAGTGAAGGCCACAAGAAAACAACCCTCCCTTAACAGCAAGCGGCTTAGATACTTTCCTGCTTGTACTAGAAAGCATTCATTTTAAATGGAGTATGGGTCAGACACCATGGCTTTGCTGGTTTAATGAATATTAAAACATGAGGAATAGCTGAGGATTGCCTATATACTTTCAGTCTCTAGAATTTGTATTTCTTATTTTCAGGGCATAAAATATTTCTGGAGCTTATCACAGAGAAGATGCACCATGCTAAAGAGCAAAGATGGCACTGGATGAAAACTATGTTACTTAGCAGAAGGCTGGGGATTGTTTTTTGATAACAACAGATAGACTGAGCATCTTTTTCTTTCGTAAAAGAAGTGCTATTTTCTTTTCATCATATTGCTAATTTTCTAATGCCCTCACCAGCAAAATTCCTGTTGGCAGAAATGCCTGCTAGGTTTGCAATTGGTAAGTTGCCATGTATTTGTCCAAGCAGAATTACAAGATATTTTCAAAGACGCAAAGCAATGCAGTGATTTTTACATTGCTGACACAGTGTTTGGTGTTAACTGCAGGTTCTGTGGAATGACAAGGTTTTTTAAATATAAAATGTAAAAAATACGGTCATTTTGGATTGTGTGACAATTCTTTGTTAGGGCTCACATGACAGGCAGACTTACTCAGAAGCCAGTTTTCTTTCAGCAAACTCATTTAGTGTTGGCTGGAGGAGAATGGCATGTCAGTGCCAGAACTTCTCCTGCACTTTCCTTCTTTTCATAGTTCCTTCTTCATGTGTCTTGGTCATCGAACAGTACTGATGGCCAGAGCAAGGGATCTGGACCATGGTATCAACGATTTAACTTTGAGAAAATTCAGAAAGATCAGGAAATATATATTAAGTTGGTGAAGAGAACTGGGCGTTTTCAAGGGGCAATTCAGGCCTAATAGAAGCTCAGCTATCCTTTCACTGCCTACAACAGAGCCAGCCTGTGGTGAGGAAGCCCCTAGATTAGATGCTTCTATACAAGTGTCTGAAATTAGGTAGGATGAACAAGGACCAACATGTAGGTTACCATTTCAGAACATGGTTTGTCTTCCAGAAACTCAGTAGTTAGCTATTCACCATTTGTGTGAAAAACAGAGGTAATTTTACCAATCACAGTAAAGCAATCAATTTCCCAACATGACCAACAGCTCATTCAAGTATATCTTTAGTATCTTATTGCTGTTGTATTATGCTATATGTAAAAAGCAGCCAAAGCTTACAAGGAAACATATTCAGACATAGTTTTCATCCACAACACATAAATGATGGCAGTGTTGTCTGCAGTGATGAATGGAAGCAATGAGGGAGATGTCAAAGAAAAAAAATGTCTGCCCCCAACATGCCATTCCACCAGTTGTCTGGAAGAAAACATACAATAAGACCAACAGAGTCTGTAAAAATGTTGGATGCAGATTTGAAGGGGAGAGTAATGGAAATGGAGTTTTTCTGGAACATGCGCAAGAAAGAAAGAAAGAAGGGTGAGTGGAGCCTGGCAGCGGCACAAGGTTTGCAGGGAGGTGACGAAAACAAGAGCAAAGAGACAAGCTAAAACTGACAGTGACAGAAAATGTATCTGTACAGAGAAGCTAAAGGCAAAATACAGCCAAGCAAAGTAACCCCATAAAATCCTCTGCCATGAGCATTCTAAGGCTGAAATTTTATTTTCTCTTTATTTTAGAAGGTGTAAACTGGTCTTTGAGTTAGAAAACACTTCTATTAACTGATTTCTCCCTAAAAAGACTTGTTTCCTTATTAAAACTGCAGTGGGTTTCACAGTATCCCCAAGCAGTTCTTGATATTTTGTGCTTTTGCTCTCAAATAAGGGCTAAATTCTGTGACCTATTAATCACAAAGTAGATCCTGGCATACGCATACACTCCCATGCAAGGTAATCAGAGATAGGGCTGCTCACTATATCGAAAAATTAAAACGCAGCTGTTGAGAAATTGATATAAACTAACTACAGTAGCCTGGAGTTAAATATTTATATTAGTAAAAACTGGCCTAGCTCTTGAGTTCCTAGAAGATCAGAGTTAACTTTCAGCTTGTGACTTAACTGTAAAACAATGCCATTTTCCCTTCTCAAGCCAGCAGACAGCCCAAAACAACACCCCGGGGAAGACACAATTCTTTAAATGAGAGATTTTCTTCACTGAATCTTAAGTCCAAAGTTTTCAGATGATTCTGTGTAAGTCTTTATTATTAACTATTTCACCAAAGAAAAAAGTAGGTGAGAAAGAATAGGGACAACGTGTATCAAATATCACTGCATGCTGGACAAAACATATATACAATCTGTTGCAAATGACATCCTGTTTTGGTATCTCACTTTCGTTTAATTTTTGGCTGGTTTGTGGGAAAGGGCTACTGCTGTCAGGAGGTTTCATGTGCTACTCCCACCCTTTCAGGGGGGGAAAAAAAAAAAAGAAAAAAAAGGAAAATACCTTAACAAGGACAAGGAAAATTTGAGACAACATGAAGCACAAAAATACACTCAAAACCAAAGTGTCAAAACAGATATGGATTCTGCCTCTCATTCAAATAGTAAAGTTAGTTGATGACATTGCTGCATTTTTTTGTAATCAAAATCAGCCATATGCTTGTGAAATTGAAGTATTATTTTGATCAGAAAAGCTGAATTTTGTGTAACATAGCTGATGCTGTACAAGAGTCAGTATCAGGAGTAAATGCTGAAAGGGACATTGCAAAATTTGATACAAAAGCCTCACTTATTTACACTTTCATGGATGATCTAGAAAAAAAATATCTGAACCATCCTAGCAATAGAAAAGAGAAGTCATTAAACTTCGCTGAAAACAGAACAAAATTTGAAAGCCATGTCAACTTTGAACCTCATTTAACAGAAATGAATTATTAAATGTTCTTTATGTTTTGGGAGGCCTGGGCCAAACCTTCAAGCTGTTAGAAATAAACTGCAAATATCACGAGGAGACTCAGTTTGGAAACACGTTTAGCAAACATAACTTGAGAAAAACAATGCCACATCAACAGAAGGCGAGTTTGGCACAAGGCTCCTTTCGCCTGTACGGCTCACCTGTGTTAGTTAAGGGCTAGTTTGGAAACCACAGGTTCTGGGTCCAGAACAGAGCTGCAAGTGCTGCTGTTTGTGTTCAGTGTTCCTTGGTTCATTTCAGGCTGATGCATTCTTTAAATTTTCTTTTATTTTTTAAGTCCTAGGGAAAGGTAAATCAGAAGTTATTTTCAGGCCAGAGTTTGGGTTTTTTTCAGGATGAGGTCTACTTTTGGATAAATGCTTTGCTGTTTTTAAAGGAAATTCATAGAGGTTTGGGATGTTTGTGTTTGATTATTTTAGGGGTGAAACATGCAGCAGAAAACAGGGGAAGGATAAAGTTTTTGGTTTTGCAAACCACAAACACCACCAGCTTCTTCTATTTATTTCTTGTTCACAAAAACTGGTTGCATCCAAGAGGTTTATCCAGGCACACTTTTTGGGAAACGCTTATGATGGGTTTGCCATGGAATGACCTCACTCCTAGAAATCTGTTTGTAATGAGTAATAATAACAATGAAGATGCCATCAAGCACTAAAATCCTCCAGAGAACTGGAGTCTATTCTCAGCTCACAGTGTATGTAAACACTGGAAATATATGTAGCGTTGCAATATCCTATAGTCCTGCCTGCAAAAATACAACAGGATAACTTTTTTCTCCATACAGAACCACGAGAAACTGCAAGACCACTGTACTTAAAATTCTGTTCTCCTCCTTTTCCTGCTGCATTGGAAAGACTGGGCTAATGTCTAAACCTTCAGGTTATCGCCAGTGTCCCTTGCCCATTTCAACAGCAGGACATGCTCTCTTCAAAAGCATCCGTGGAGGCTGGAAGTCAGAGCCACTGATGAAAGCCAAGTCTCGTATCCGTCCTGTGTGTTAAGCACTAGTCTTGCTCTCTTTCATCTGGCTTTCCGTAGAGTTTACAATTGCTGCAAGGGAACAGCTTGTGCATTTTCATTTTTGCTGAGCTTTAACTTCGCAGCATATGTGTTCTCTGCATACAGACCTAGCTACAGGGGCTCTAGAAGCAAATTCCCTGAACACTCCAAACATCTACCTTTGGAAGCAACATTTTGCTAGAACCGCATTATCATCCCAACTTGCTCAAGCTATCTATTGTCTAAGGGATGTTCGTGAAGGGGCAACAGGACCAGGGAAAACTCCTGCACTCTCTTTTCAAAATAGATAGAAGTATCAGGTTCACAAATTTTTTAAAGATTGTCCAAGCTAGTCTTATGGGCTGTAAGTTCATGGGGATCAATGAGCTGGACACCGGTGAGGCACTGAGATAAGAAAGCTTATTCGTGCGTTTATCCCTGCCAAAGATGGGAACAACTGTTCTGGGTGGGAATGCAATCCTATTTTAGGAGTGCATGTTCCTGGCACTATCACCCATGAGTGTCTCGGCAAAGTTGACAGACTACAGAAAGGAGAAAAATAACACTGAAACCTCCAACTTTGAAGGCCTCTCCAGGAAGACCAGTAAAGTATTTGGGAGAAGAGACTTAGCTGCACTGAGGTCCTGTAAGGGGAACTCAGGCAGGGGGAATGCAACCATCTGCTCATCAGATGACTGTGACCATCGCAGCTTGTGATGCACAATGCCCCAAGTGCCTGGAGGGCTGAGCTCGCCCAGCCAGAAGCCATGGACATGACCAGGCAGGGCTGTTGGGCATCATGGTCCCTCAAAATTCTTCGCACCAGTTGGACGGTGGGTTCTTTCCCTCCTCATTTTTCCACCCACAGGGTGAGGTGATCTGTTTATGTCCTTAACAGAGGTGGTCATAGCAGCCTTTTTTTATTAAAACAAAACAAAACAAACCAGAAAATTCAGGAACGGACATCCCAGACCCTGGAATTGTGGCCTGGAATTGCCCCTTGTTTTTGTTTGCTCAATTTCTGTGGGCACAGTCTGGTGTTACAGGGGCATACTTCGTTTCTCAGATGCCTGCAGGGGTCAAGACTTGGCGTAAGTTTACATTCCCTATAGTATGCCCCAGGCCACAGCCTATCTGCATTTAATCTGCGTGAACTCTGAGGTACTCCAGCTGGACCCATCAAAGGTGGTGGTGGAGGGTATGTGTCTTGTGAGAGAATCACACCTAATCTCAGTTGACCCCATCAAGAAGGGCTGACCTGTAGGTACGTGTTCTCTCTGGTTTTGTATTGCTGCTGTTTATTTTCTGAAGCCTGCCAAATGAGCTGGCAATCCTGGGTTGCCATTAAGTGTGAGTCGCCTTTTGAGGCTTAGCCTTGCCAGGAGACTCTTTCTGTAACACCAGTGCTCTCTGTATGCACTTGAACACAGAAAGGATATGTGTGCTGAACACTAATAAAGTGGATTTGAACCATAGTTTTACATGTGTCTATTCCCTCTACCCAATGCTCCCTGAAGAGGCCATGAGGTCCCTGTTGCCTTCTTACTTTCCTTGACCCACAGGTGCAAACAGTGCTTTGCTGTGCTGAGTTACACAGTGGAGTGGGAACTCTTGCAGATTTGGGGTTGTGCAGGGAAGACCATCCCAGGAGGAAGGTGTCTGTGGGCCATATTCTGGAGAGATGAAAATGGTGGGATGTGGTTTTGGGTTACAGTTAAGAAGTGAATGAGTTACAGTTTCCACACTGGTGCCGAGGAGGGTTTTCAGTGGGGAGGGAGGCGGGTTTAGTTTAAGATTGTCTCTGAACTCTTTATGCTGATCAAGAACTTGTGGATGAAGAAAATGGCCCTTTCAAAAGTTGATGTGATATGCTTTCCAGGACTAGTGTCAGCTGCTGACACAAAGCTGAGAAGGTAGTGTACTGTTCTACAGATTACCAGTCAGCCCACAGCTGGGGAAAGAAAGGGTCTGTCAGTGATACCAGAGGTGTGGAGAGCCAGGAAACCTGGCAGTGGGGACAGCCAGGACTTCCAGGAGCCCAGCATCTCTGTTGCTTGCCTAGCAGAGTGCTACACAGTACCCCATGCAGGCTCCTGCAGGTCTCCCTTCCTGGGAACCAGACCACAGAATGCAGCAACACCTCTCCCCAGGGTGAGAGAATCACCTTCCTCCCTGTCTGGGATCTCTTGCTCCTTTTTTTACTGCACCTTATGCACACAAATCACAGTTTCTTGTATGTGGTGATACAGGAAGAGCAAAGTCAATCCACTGGGGTGGCAAGGCACTCTAGGGAGGACAAAGAGGAGGACCTTTCAGGGATACTGGAAGAGTTTCCTCTTAGTGTGCAGTGCAGGCAAAGCTGAGGTACTTGAGAACTGCAGTTGGACACTTGCAGGACTGGAGACCCGACCTGTGGGCAGCATTGCTATTGACAGGGAGAGGGTCGGGTAGCCACCTGATTATAACATCTGATTTCATATTTGAAAGACAAGTCAGACATCCCACTCCTGCAACCTATTGTATTCATCTATCAATCACTGACCCAAAACTAATAGAAAATTCTTCAAAGCCAAAGTACATCTGCTCACCTCTTTGGCTAGCCTCCCCAAGATGAGAGGAAGGCTGAACTGCAAGACCGAGTCAGGAGTATGCTAGCATTTTTTAAAAGGTTCCTCCATCACCCCTGAAACTCCACTGGTACTCCTTGTATTCACCTCTAAATTATGATGAACCCCTTCAGTTCAAGCCTCCCAAACTGAGAGTAGGTGATGAATTTGCAAACTATATTTGTTAGTTTCTTCACATAAGAAAAGAGATTTCCAATGTTCTCAAGGAATGCCATTGTGAGCGCACAGCACAGTAGTCTTCAAGGGAAACACAGAAATACTCTGCTAATTTGTCACAAAGCAACTACTATTTCATGCAACCCCATCAATTACTATGGCAAATTATTTGCTCCACACAAATACTTGAATGATTTCCAGGGATAAGGCATCTCTGATGAAGAAGATGAGAGAGTAGGGAAGAATAAACCAATTAGCATTAGAGAGAGGAAAGGGCTTTTTCTTCAGTGTGAGACCAGAATTCAGTAAAGCAACCCTAGGAGCCCATAGGGCTGCTCAATGCAGGTGCATGAAGTGGGAACACTGATCATGGCTGAGAGACATCTGCCATCTCATCCTGCACGAACCTCAATGAGTACTTGTGCTTCAGAGCAAGGTGCAATAACTGTGTAACGAACTAACCTAGAATAACCTGACCTCCAGTGAAGCTTGCTCCTAGCCCCCTGCTCAAATAGTGAGTGATTTTTGCTCTAGAGCTTTAGGGTTTATAAGACACATTTGTTTTTCTTGCCTAATAACGATGGATCTTGTAATTATCCCTGTGCTGTCTGATGCTTTAATAGACCTCGTTACGCACTTAATCTCAGTGATACCCTGCATTGGCCCAGATAATGGGTAGCCTTCCATGTTAGGATGCATGCTCTCATGTTTTACAAAACAAGAATTCCACTTCCCCCCGCCACAAAAAATGTTATATAAAAGGAACAAAGGCCATTTTTTCCAGCCTTATGCACAGCCCTGAAACCTCTCCTAAGCCCCACTCCTCCCTCCAGCTGCCTCCCAGGGCCAGGGTGCTCCCCCAATGCCTGGCACAGAGATGCCCCATCCTTCCTATGGGGCATCACCAAGGTAGCTGGCAGCCTGGTGGTGCCCCGTGGTGCCCTGGGTACCACGCGAGTGCCCCCAGCTGGTCCCAGGGCTGCAGATAGCTGTGGTGGCACCAGCTGGCTCCCCTTGCCAGAAAGTCTCTCTGGCATTCCCAGGACCACAGAATAGCCCATGAATTTGGGGAGGATTTTTTCAAGTCTTTGTATCTGGGAAAAAGAAACAAACCCAACCAGAACAAACAATAGCAATCATTAAAAAGTAAGTTGCCAATATAGTACTGCCATTGGAACTTCCACCAAACGAGTTTATTCCATCACTGTTTTGTTTTTCAGCTTCATAAAAAAAACTTTTCTTTTTTCTTTTATTTTCTTTTTTTTTAAAGGAAAAGCGTTAATAGAAACAGGTAATTTACTTTCTCCGTTCATTAAAGATTTCTCTTGTGTTCTTGCATTGTGGGCTACTTTGTAACCTCTACCATGGCCGCCTGCTGCACTTCACAACG
This sequence comes from Chroicocephalus ridibundus, assembly GCF_963924245.1. Lineage (NCBI taxonomy): Eukaryota > Metazoa > Chordata > Aves > Charadriiformes > Laridae > Chroicocephalus > Chroicocephalus ridibundus. The sequence goes on from NC_086316.1 coordinate 51,323,328, forward strand.
TGATTTTTTTTTTTTTTTTGTGCCAGTTGGCAGGTGTTATCCACACGCTCTGCAGATAACGCGCTGATCTCACAGAACTGCTTTAATTCTTTGCTTCCAGCTGCTTGGTCATGTTAAACAGCAAAAGGTACATTTCCGAATACTCATTGCCCATGTAAGCAAATGCTGTAGCTGTGGCAAGGATCTCATCAACTCAAGAACAGAAAAGAAACTAATCAATGAAACATGCTATTTAAACTGTGATCTGCCATACTTTTTTAAAAAAAATCATTCACCTATTATATGAAATAAAAATACAATTAAAAAAGGAAACCTAAGAGAATGTTTCTTCTTCTTTTTTTTTTTTTTCATCAAACGTTTACTAATCTCAATAGGGCTTTTTAAGGGTTTGTAGCATTTATTTGCTAGGAAGTTTTGGGGAATATTTTAAAAAGTATTTTAGAGCCATCATATCTATTTAGGGAAGCTTATGGTATGTTTTGAGATCATGTATGCCTTGACTGCTGTCTGACCATAAAAAATTCTTAAACCCATCAAATTCATGATACTGGTCACACATGCTGCTGAGTGGGAACAATCTCCTGCTGAAACTTGGGTTGCAGGATCAGGACCTTAATGTGACATGGAGGACAGGGAGATATTAAGAGACAATTTTTTGAAGCAGACAGATGTTATTGATCGGTGGGGGGCAGGGGGGAAGTCTATTTCTACCTTTTGAAAGGATCTCAAAGAGTTAATATAGTATTTCCAAAACAGTGCAACCAGCTTAGGAGCAATTATTTTTCATTGGAGCTGGCACTCAGTAAATTTAGTAGGTCCATAATCTCAGTGATCCTTTTTCTCATCAAGTCATGAAAACCTTAAAAATGTCTTGCAGGCTACCAACGTGTTCTTCTCTTACCTAGAACAAGTACAACTTCATAAAAGCTGTTTGCATCTCCAGTTCTGAATCCAGTCAAGATATCATCGGATAAAAGGGCACCATTTTCACTCCTTTTTTTATTCATATATTTATTGTTAACTTTGGCACCTTCTTTTGTTTTGCACTATTCCACACTATGCTCTAAAACTAGTTTTAATTTTAGTACATGCTGTATATTTTACTGCCACATCCTAGGAACAATCAATGACCTTTCTTAATAATGTATCACTTTACTGAATATTACATATAATTAAAAAAATGAACACATGCTATATTTATATTTGGTAGTAAAAATTCTTTCTCAAACAATACTGCTATCAACGCAATCATATAGACAGATATTGCTATTAATGGTAAAGCACGAACAAAACCACAAACATAAAGATTTAAAGGAACTGACCTCTCAGTAGTGTAATCATAACAACATGCACTTTCTTTTCTAGTTGAGAGACTTCTACTTGCAATATTTTCGACTGCTTTGGATACAACCCATTCTGGTGCCACATCTTCACTGACTTCAACTGAATGTTGTCAGTGTGAAGATAGCAAAGAAGACAAGAATAAGGAGCCACTAGGAAATAAGTTCATGTATTGTTACAGAATTGGGAAAGTGTTAAAGGACCTCTTGTGATCATAATGATATTTATTTTTATATATATATATGTGTGTGTGTGTGTGTATAAAAGAAGCAGCTTCCTCCATGTAAGCAGTAGGGCAATTTATTGCCAAGATTGCCCCTGGATCCTTTTACTTTTTTGACGCAACCAATTTTAGTATTTGCAAAGATATTCTGGCTCATATTAGCCCATGCAGCTAATCATCAGTCATTCCTAAAGGTTATTGACTGCCCCATTTTCCCTAAAGCTATATGCAGAAGCACGTTACAGAAGTCCATGAGAACGAGTTGGTCACTTTCCTCTCTCCCCAGCAGGTCCTCAGATCAGTTTGCAGCTACCTCCACAGTGCATTCCCTATTACTCGGCTTGCTATTAATTAACGAGGTTCACATGAACCCAAGCCCCCTGGTTCACATCCCTGCACATGCAGTCAGCTAGCTCACTTGTGACTTTGCTGGGGAAAGAGTATGTGGCTGGCACCTTCCACAGAGAGCTCTGGTCTGGGGAACGTGCTCTATTTCTGCTGCAACATTGCCTTGCTGTTTTGTCTCCCTGCTAAAGGACAGGGACAGTTTGTTTTGAAAGGCTTAGTAGTTACTGTTTTATACAAACTTTGTAGATATATTAATGTCTTAAAACACTTGGCATATTAGACAGACATTGGATATACTGCAATACAGTAAAATGTTTAAGGAAAGGAAGAAGCACAAGCACAGTATCCTTGCCTTTGCAGGTTTGGTTTCCTTTTTATGATTATTATGATATTAAATGAAAAGTACCTGTTTTTTTTAAAATGGGACGTTTTTTCCTCCGTTGTTGATTAGCCATGCGTAACTGCTTAAATGGCAGGGTCACCTTTCCAGGTCATGTATTTTGCATAGTCCCTCTTTGTGTTTAAATATGACTTGAGCCCTCAAACTCAAGCACACACTAACTCATGCTACAAGTAGTGCGTGTTTCCTTACTGTAGGCATTCCATTTTTCACAGTGATGCCAAAGTTTGCATTTTAGAAACAGCAAGCTGCCTCCTCTACTTAGTGTAGTAAGGGCCCCATGACGGCCACAAGGTAAAGTGAATTAAGAAGATAGTCAGGTCTTTGTAATAGGTAGCCTCCATTTCTCTGCATTTCTTTTCCACTGTTTATGCTAGGTTACAAAGCAAGCAGGAAGCTACATTTTGTGCAGTAAGAAATGGCCAGTGCAATGTGTCCCTGCCATATCTGCTTGGATAACCACACACTCCTGCCTGTGTCAGAAGGGCTCAGAGTTTCCAGACATCTGACAGGGTCACCTGGACACATGCAGGTTGTCATACCTGGCAGCAACAACCCCTCTGTTTTGTCATGTAGCCTGCATGCAGATGCCTTATACCACCAGAACCTCCAATCTGCTCTCTAGGTCTGACGACTCTTTTTTCCTCCATGGCAAGTACATCACACTTGTCTGTGATGTTGTGAGTTGAGATGTTACACCTCTTTTTAGACACAAATAAACCTAAAATTGACCAAGAAGCTATGTAAGCGAGCTTCTTCACTGCTTCCTTCTTCCTTGGCAGCAGGACTTACTTGCAGGCACTTGTCTCTGAATTACGCTTTCTCAGAGTGGTACCCAAGTGCATGCAGTGCAAAGAAAATTTAAGAATGGAGTGTATAGGGATTAATTTATACTATTCCTGGAGAAAAGACAGCATCTAGAACTACTTATCTGTGTAATTATTTTTTTTGTTCAAGATTTTAGTTTTGTTTTGTTTTTTAATAAATAAGCACCAGCTTGCAATAACAGTTGGTGCTTTGCAATTAAATTATTTACTGTCTGTATGCTATTGCTGATACTCTCTTTGCACCCACTACTATTGTACGTGTACTGTGCAACACTGAGCGTGGTGACAGGGCTCAACACGTAATAAATGATAAGAAGAGGTTTTCTTGGTCACTTTCAGACCAGAAGAATAAGCTCAAGATGATCTGGGAGTGTATTATTTCATCTGCACTTCTGTTTTGTTTTTTTTTTTTTCTTTTTACTGGTGGGAGTGATCCATTGTCTCTAAAATCAAGCTGCCCTTTGCAGTTGACTTCCCACTGATGTGAGGAGCAGGCAGTGATTTTGCTTCCAGATGAAACCTGAGGAGAGCAAACATCTGTGAAGAATGGAGAATGGTGGCAGCCCAGTGAAGTGCCTGAGAGCAAAGTGTTCAACGTGCTCACTAATAAGTGTCAGCTTGATTTGAATCATTTGCTAAAGTGCAGCCCAGCTGAAGCCAGAAGAACATACCTTTCCTCAATGAAATGGAATCCCAAGGCATAAATAAAAGATTTCACCTGGGAAGAGTGATTTATTATCTCCATCCCAAGAAAGATGCCTGTGATTTACCACACCTCCTTGCTTTAAAGCAGAAGCAAAAACAATCCTTTCCCCAAAATAACCCCTAACCAGCAACCACCAGCACTATCTCCATTAGTTGGAAGAGAAGTCTGAGATGCATTTATGCCAGTGATTTAGTTGAAGTCAACAGAGTCATACAGACAGGAAAAAAGACCAGGTGAGACACAAACTGGGCTCATGGTTCCAAAAATCATGAGAAATTCACTGATATTCATTTTAATAATAAAAAAAAAATTAAAAAAGACTATATCACAGTGGGCTTCTGTCCAATCTAAAACTCTGATCCTATATCCCACTGAAAGGAGCCAACTAATTCATTCCCGACCATATGGATGTTGTAAAGTTGTAGAGATCAAAACCCTCCCTGACAGAACCTTGGATCAACGGAAGAAAGCATGTCTGTTCCCTTTTGAGTAGCCATTTCAGGTTTTACGAGGAGCCTGATCCATGTTGGGACAACGGTTTGAACAGCTTAGTCAATGCTAAAGAACGTTCACACAGCAGACACAATCAATAAAGCTTATAATTTATTTACTTCATTCCTGAGTCTGAGGGGTTTGATTTAAGGAGCTGACACGGGATGTCAAAGTGAGGAGGGGCTTTCTGGGGTGAATGGCAGGTTTTAAATACTCTCTAGGTCTTAGGTAGATTCTCCATAGCCTCTTCCTCAGGATTACATTGGAAACAAGACACCATTCATAGACACCCTTAGCAAATCACCACACCATGTCTGCTGCTAGCTGTTGCCATAAATTACATATACAAAATTCAAAACCACTGGACAGTGATGACTGGGCCCCTCTTTGATTCCACTCACTCATGAAGCCTGAGCTTCTGCAGTTGTGGGAAATGCAGGCAGGATAAATGATAATTACATACAGTCCCTAATTCCATCTTCCCTCCTTCTACTGCTTCAAGTTGGGAAAAGAAATAATGGTAGGGAATCTGAGGTTGTCACAAGTCGGGAATAACTGAGGGTACTTGTCTCTTTTTTCAGCTGAGTACCCTCACTTTTTCCCAACCTGAAAATTTCAAGGAAACCCTAAGTAAATGACTATTAGGGTCAGCCAACCTCTCTCGAGCATGCAAGTTTACTCAGTTCCCCTACAACTTTACCTTTCTTTCCAGTATGAAGTAAATTATCTGTGCTGCTTACAATGTTGCATGGAGTGCAGAGTAATTGCTGAGACAGTAGAATACTTTCAGGTGACACGGTCCTTTACTGGAAAGCCTGTACTTTAATTTACTCAAGCTTCAAGCCAAAAATAGGAAGCCACTTCTGCCACAGGAACTGCTTAGCATCTTTTTCTTTTCAGTCCTCAGCAAAGCATCAGCTAGATTTAGCACAAAATGACCACTGGTAGGGATAGCTCTGAATGCATGACCAGCCTTGAAGTATGTTGAAGACACTCCATGAAAAGATCGTTGAGAGACGTGCCCCTTGTTCTCTTCTTTCAGGGTTTTATGTTCTCTAATAAACGTGAAAATGTGATGCATGCATGACATGCTTATATATTTTTATTTACAAGATGCAATCTACTACCTACACCTCTAGTCCCATTTACATCACAGAACATAAATAAACATATATCCAGGGAAATAAAGAAATACAAGCATTTGTTCTGCATTTGTACCAGTGCTGTCCTAATTTAATTTCTGGGGATTCCCTCCTAGTGGGAGAAGTTAGAGGGGCATACTGATGCCGGACTGGAAACATCGCTTAGTCCAGAAATAGAGTGCCAGGTCCTTGTACAGAGCAGTGCCCGCAGCCCTATGGCTACATGCCCTCAGATCAGAGCACGCTGCTGGTACTCGGCCAGAGGGAGCCTGCACAGGGGGAACTAGAATGGGAAGAAAGACAAATGAAAAGTAAATTAGTCTGTGTCACTCCTGTTTTCCGTACCAGAGCAAGAGCTACACCACAGCATAGTAAGCAGGTGGATCTGAGGCTTCTCTGAGATCCACTCTAAGTATCTTCTGAAACAGCCGTAGCAGGTTTTACAGCATCCAGACAGGCAGTGTCTGCCCAGTCCCCTGTGCAGCATCCGTTTCCCCCTGTGCTGCACAGCAAGGGCCATTACTGGTATTCATGAAGGCACTAGAGATATTGACCTTTATTAAGAGAGATCATTGGCCCTCTGAATATGATCTTTGAAGTTACTTCAGCAGCTTTTCTGCATTTCTTATGTCCTGCAAGATCTCAACACAGAAATCATCCCTCTTCAATATGAACCAGGTGGAATTGTCTTCTCTAACGATCTCAGAAAGCACAGTGTCCACCCTGAGTACTTGGCAAGTACTATACAGTAACGTTAACATTGGCTGCTGTACAAAAGAAACTATGAAAAAACAAAGAAAGAAGCAGAGACATTTGGGATATTCCCAAATGGTAAGAAATACAAATGGCAGGGGTAAGGTAGATAAAAAATTCATGCATCAAACAAAAATATACTTTTTCTGTTCACAAAATTATACTTAAAAGATATACTTTGTGTTTTACAACTCAAGCCCAGATTGATAAAACTGCTATCTCCCCGCCATCTCTTTATCTAAAAGGTGCTCTGAGTAAGATGAAGAATTATTTATTTGTCAATTAGGGAATGCTCTGGAAAAGAAAATTTGGTCTTCTACTTTTTCTCCTTTAGAACTAGAAAAAAAAAAAAATATCACTCTTCAGGCTAATGTACCAGGGTCCAACATAGTCACCAGTCACTGCCACCTGTCCTGGCATTCAACATCAGAGACACTGGAATTTCTGAAGGAACCGGAAAATTGTAGTGAACTTCCGATTTCTCATACCAACATAACAGGAAAAAAAAAGCTGCCACTCTGCATGACCTAGCGCTGATTCTGTCTAGAGGTACTGTCATTGGCTTTAACAACAAATCTTCCTTCTTCTGAGCAGTTGTACTTTACAAGAATGTGTCTGCCTGTTTATGGGGGTCTAAGTAGAGCAAATGCTGTTCTGTGCTTAAGTGAGATTTATTTCACTCTTTGCAAAAAGTCACCAGTTTATTTGGGGGGATTTAAACTTCTGATTATGGAAGGATGGGGAGAAAAAAAAGTCTACTCTCCTTTGTGTCCAGTTTTGGAGTTTCTACAACTACTTTACATTGGAGAGAAGTTCTGGAAATCCCACTTCCATGCAATCTGATGTAATAATGCAGGTCTACTTGCTTTTACTCATTGCATTGCCTGTCTGTTGCATTATTGCTGGATTGCTTCCAAAAATCATAACAATAATAATAATAAAAGAACTTGTTCAGAGGATGTTTATCCAAATATCTAAACAGGTTTTTGAGGAACAAATCCATATTGAGCAGTGATATCATTTGCAGCAATAATGTCTGGAAGAAAAGAAAAATGAAAAGTGTCAGTCAAAGTAAACAGATTCTATATTGCAGCCCCCAGGAGGCCATGCTACGGTGTATAATATATTCAGTTTCTCACACCTAGCCCTATTTTCAAAGTCATAAACTGGGGTGGATTTGTCAGAGTTTCAACAATATAATTGTTTAGCTGCAAATTTTCCTGCTGGCAAGTTCCAGAGTTTTCAGGTAATCCCAGGCAGGGATTCAAGCTTGCAGTCACATACACAATAGATGGTTCACAGGTAGTGTGTGGAGCCTGCAAACCGTGCTGCCACAGAAGTTTTTCAAGGGATCATGAGCTCCCTCAAGCACACAATGTAATTTGAATATATCATACACAGATACTTCCATCATGGTGTACAAAGAGAGTGACATTGTTGTGGATTGTGCATGATTAACAGTGGAAGTGCAGAGTAGGTTTAGAAGTGTGTAAATCACTCAAATTTTTAGCTTCTCGAGCAATAAGACGCATTCCCACTTGAAGCCATGTGGAGAGGGCTTGGCTCAGGCCTTATTTCAAAACAGTCAGGGGAAACACCTGTGTCTCTGTTAGCATGAGGCATGGCCCACAGCTTCTTACTTTGGCTATTTTTCTCCTGACTACACAACTTATGTCCTGGCAGCGAGATCTCCTGAGGTTTTTTGTTTCATTTGAATGCTTATTTAGCTTCCATCTAAGCTATACAACGGGGCTTGAAGTGTTTATAGAAAAAGCTACAAAGATAGCAGTAATACTGAAATCACTTCTTCGCAGGTAAACATGATGAGAGCTGATGTACATAAACTAATGAAGAGGAAGGGAGAGAGACGAGCATTTCCATTTCTCACTGGATTAGGAAGTCAAAGACTGTTTCCCTGATTGAGCTGGAGTTTTCTCTCTCAAAGCACCAAACACAGAGGCATTTATTTATCCTTAGATGGAAGCAAAACAAGGCTGGAAGATTCCAGAGCACGGTGCCATGTCCCATCTCTCACATAGCCTTCCCTTTCTGTTGTTTGAAGGGTAGCACAAATACTGCCAACACAGACTTTCCTCCCCCGCAATTCACTGCAAATAACCTTCACCCATTAATTCTTAAAAACCCCAGAACCTATTGCAATAGTCCCTCTGAGTCCATAAAATTGCCTTATAGTGTGAGAGCAGGAGAGTGAAACTATGACTCTTCCTCCGTGCCTTTTTTTGACCTACTGCTGATCCATCAGAAAGGGTCTCCTAACCCATCCACTCACAGTGTCTGGGGCAGCTGCTGCAGATGCTGTTGTGGGATTTACTGGTGCATCTTGAAGGTCCACATGTTTTTGGCCCTGCTATGCTGTGGCACATCACCTACCCTTTACTGTCATGACCCTTCTCTTCCTAACTGCTTCAGCTCACTGGAGTTCAAAGAGACATAGCTGGCAGGAGGTCATCCAGAACATCCTGGTGAGCTCCTCTTTCTGAAATCACTAACACTCTGTGCCCGCTTCACTGTTACTTAAAAAAAAACCCAAGAAAACAAAAAAAACCCAACACCAAACCAAGCCCGAAACCAACTACAGGATACATTTTCACAGTGCTTTGAATAGGAAAGCTATGTCAGTCAATATTCCCTCCACTCTCAAAAATTTGTTACAAGGCATTATGCAGAACTAAGGAAAAACTTGGAGGAAACTGTGTCAGTTGAAGGGCCAGCACAGGCCCAGACTAAAACAAACCAGCTGAGGCTGAATCAAGGTTGCAGGCACTTTCCTCAGATGGCCCAGCATTTCCACAGCACCCAGCCGTACAAGCCTTGTCACTGACCTCAGTGGTGCACGGAGATGAAGGAGGACTGGCCACAGACACGCAGGGCCTATGGCGATATCTACCCTGCCCTTTGCAGCTTCTGCCTTGTTTATATGGGGCAGGGCAGTTTTCAAACAAGTTAACACAATGCCAGAGTCAAAGCTTTGTGATTTGGTGGATGGGATGCACATAATATTAAATGCGCTCAGTTACCTTTCCTGAGACCTTACATACTTCTTCAAAAATAATTGGAAGTGGAGCACAATGTTAGAGCATAATACTGAGTGCCAGAGAGAGAAACAGCTATAAGTATTTGCTGTCTCTTTTTCCTCCCTTATTGAAAACACAGAGAAAGAATTGACTTATCTCCATCTTCCTTGAATACCCCTGAAGATCAAGAGGCTGATAGTCAAAGGTATTATAAATTCCTCTGTAACACAGTTCTCTAGCTGGTATCTGTAACTTCATGCTTGCCTCAAGCTTTATCCAATAATTAATCAGATTGCCTTGGTCACACATACTTGGACTGCAAAATGCCTCTGCAAGAGACACTCAAAACCAGCCCCAACTCTACACAGGCGAGGCTCTGATTTATTCATCAATTTGGCCCGACCAGAAGCAAAGCTATTGTTTTTCACCTGGGGTGTGATCCAGCACTCATTGATGTCAAAGGCAGTGCTCCCATTGACTTCCATGGGACGCAGGATCAAGGCTTTCGCCCACCAGCAACTGACAGTAAGTCATGCTGGTAGGGAGGGCAAGGCTCCCAAAGGCAATTTAGAGTGCAACAAATTTACCATTGTGTGCTAGGTTACAGAAGATACTCCTTATAATCAAACTATCCGGCCTCAGTATTTAGGTACCTGTGCTGAACAGCCATGACACACTGGCTAAGTTCCCAAACCTCCATTTCAGCCTCAGTTAAATTCAGTGTAAAACACTGAGGTATTTTACATCTTTTCTTTCTTTTCTTTCTTTCTTTCTCTTTCTTTCTTTCTTTCTTTCTTTCTTTCTTTCTTTTCTTTCTTTCTTTCTTTCTTTCTTTCTTTCTTTCTTTCTTTCTTTCTTTCTTTCTTTCTTTCTTTCTTTCTTTCTTTCTTTCTTTCTTTCTTTCTTTCTTTCTTTCTTTCTTTCTTTCTTCTTTCTTTCTTTCTTTCTTTCTTTCTTTCTTTCTTTCTTTCTTTCTTTCTTTCTTTCTTTCTTTCTTTCTTTCTTTCTTTCTTTCTCTTTCTTCCTCTCTTTTTTCCTCTCTTTCTTCCTTCCTTTCTTTCTTCCTTTCTTTCTTCCTTTTTTCTCTTTTCCTTTCTTTCTCTCTTTCTTTCTTTTTTCTCTTTCTTTCTTTCTTTCTTTCTTTCTTTCTTTCTCTCTTTCTCTCTTTCTCTCTTTCTCTCTTTCTCTCTTTCTCTCTTTCTCTCTTTCTTCCTCATTTCTTCTTGTTTTCTTTCTCTCTCTCTCACTCTGCCATCTCTCTCCCCCTGCCCCACTTTCTCTGTCTCTTTCTTCTCTCTTCCTTTCCTCATTTCTTTCATAACCCACTTCTTCTCAGTGTTGCTTCACAACACTAGATAGCGATTCAGGAGACATGCATCTGTGTCTTCTGATGGAATCCAGAGTAGTTTGGTTATGCTTTCTATAACTGCTGAAAAAAATGTGTTCATACAGCATGACAGAACGTACAGATTCTGGAACATCACATTCCAGCGCAGCAGCTGGACCCTTCGCTCCAACTCCCTTGCTGCAGCTCCCTGCTCTCCAGAGTCTGTGGGTGACAGTAGCGTAGAGAGGCAATCTGCCAGGCAGGTGGGCACTCTTCTTGGTATTATATACTGGGTCACCTTTATAAAATAAACTTTTTCAGTTACACTGGAGTTGTTTAGGATTCACAATCACTCATTTGAGGGCAAAATTCATCCTTGTGTATGAAGACAGCAATTGCTTCTCCCAGTTACTTTAAAACTGGCTTTTCATCTTTGATTGTTGGTCAAATACCTTTTCTTTAATCAAAATGTGATATTGTTTCTTCCACACATTCCTTAGGGCTAACTATTCCTATGGTTTATTTCTGCTTTTCCCTCTCTCCGCTTGGCCCCAAATGCACTAAAATGTCCCATCTCCCATCATTTGAAGGTTAGAGGTGACTGGTTTATCTAGAGTTCACTTCAGTTATATTGACACACACATGCTGCAACTGGCATACTCGGGCCTCCGGGCTCTGGCTCTGAAAGCCATTTCCACATTGTAAGAGGAGGGGATGTAGGCTGTGACCCATCAGTAGGCTGTCTATACACTAAAATAATGGAGAATGTGATAAACTGTCACCAGAATACAGTCTCAGTTCCCCGACTCTTAATGGTAGAATAACACAATAGGGTCAGTCTAAAAAGGTTTCCTTATGAAAATTTTATCAGCAACTTTGGTAAATTGCTGTGGGAAAGGTGCTTTGCTCTCAGGCAGACCTGGAACCTGTTTTTACAAGGTACAGCTCGCATGCATTGCCTCACTCCCGCAAGATATTAAGGGCACTCAAATTGAATTAACACCAAATCAGGCCGGTGCACTTAACAATACAAATGCACTTAAGGGATGCCTCAGAATGATTTGTGACTAAAGAAAGCAAAGAAGAAATCGGCCTTGAAGACCACAGGGGTGGTGTTGTGTGTCATATACAGGAAAAGCCATAAGTAGAACTTAGAATACCGGAAAACCATGAACTTCAAGGGCTCTCAGATACCTTAGACCCAGCCGTAAAGTAGATGGTCTCTTTTGTGGTATGTAGAAACAATTGATAAATAAATTACAGCCAATTTTCTTAGTGGCATGGTCTCCATTACCTCTGACAGCAGTGTAACTGCTTTGCTAAAATGATAAGAGGTGAATAATGGTATATCAGGTAGCAGCAAAGGAAATTCTCTGATTTGCCTGTTCTCTCCGTGAGAGCAATGACACAATGCAGAAGTGAATGAGATGTGATGTGGCAGCTGACAGGGAGCTCCATGTGGACTGCTGCTAAGGCCAAAGCAGCTGAACCATAATCCTAGTAAGAGGGTAGGAGCAGTGGGGTTTTGTTTTTCTGTTAAATTGCCAGACTCATCCTCTTCAGGAAGCCACCTCTGTTTGCCACCGCTTTTCGTCAAGTTACTTCATTGTTTCTCTCTCTGAGCCTGCAGGCCGTATTCTCCCTTAAGTTAGAGGACCAGCCCTGCAAATTTAGACCGTAACCAGGCATAAATCAGGTAAAGAGCACTAAGAGCATTCTGCAGCTCAGGACTGCTCAGTGCATTGAGCTTTACAGAAGGATAGGTCCACCGTGGTGAAACTGGTCTATGTAGAAGCTAATAATTCCCTTCTAGTCGAACACTAGTATTGGATTTAAAGTACCATACATTCAGGCTGTTACATGGATAGTCTCTTCAGCAAGCGTGGTGTTGGAGACGGTATTAGTTAAAGCAGCATTAGTCGTCTTTGTTGACACTGCAAAATGGTGGAGGTGGGGTCTAATGTGACTAGAACTTAGAGCAGAAAGGAAAGCAAAAGACTTCAGACATGTTTCTAAGTCCAGGATCTCTGTGACAAACTGAAATGGTGGTGGTTGTGGTGGGATTTCTGCCTATCAATGCTAAAGTTGCTGCGTTTGCTGCAGTTACAAAAAATAGCCAGCTCAACTAGATCTTCTGATTTGGTACACAGGAATTTTCTTGGATTAGAAGGAGGCTTTATAGCAACTGTTGAAACAAGACACTTGTGAAGTCATGATGGTGTTGTGGAAAAGCAGGATGAATTTTCTTTTGGTGTTTATGGAGAACATGTCAGGAAGCTGTGAAACAATGACGGATTTCTATTAGCTGCACCATGACTGTTCATCAACATGCATATAGACTGTGGCATTTACTGTCTGAGAAAATATAATGTAGGGCCATTTGTTTGAGCCTGCAGTGGCAGGATGGCTCACAGGCTGTGAAGTGCACTCCCATCTTCCAGCTGAATGCCAAGTGGGAGAAAAGAAAAATCCCATATACCTACAAACTCTGGTGAGGGTCCTAGCAGCCTGTTGGCAGGGGAAGTCATAGAACCACTTCTATGAGTGGTAGCAGTTGGGGCGGTAGCTCAGCAATGGAGAGAAGTCTCCCCACATACACCAGCACAGCCAGACTATGGTGCACTTCATCCCCATGGGAAAGGGCCAGCACAGCAGAGCAGGGAGTCAGCCAGGGAGCAGACATAGCCCATTCCTTGTCTCCTTCGTACATGGCCTGAAAACCGAGTCCCAGAGAGGAGCCAGCTTTGAGACATTCAGTGCAGAATAGGCCTTTTCTCCTCTCCTGCATCCCAGAGTAGAGCCAGGGACACAGGCTGACAACCTCACTGAGACAAACTCCCACCATGGGAGGGCAGCTCTTGACAATGGCAAGAAAGAGACTTTCTCCTTCTCCAAATATCCATCCAGGTCTTAGCCTGGCCAACTGAAGATTTTTCTGTGATTCTACTCATTTTGATGTGGAAGGAGAGTGGGTTAAAGGATTTTGTCTTTGTACTGTTGCTACCTAAGTAGCACCAAATGGAAAGTAAACTACTTTTAAGCAGACTGAATGAATGTCACCCAAAATGCTCCCAAAAGAGAAGAGTTTCAGGTTGGAAAACATGTGTGCAGGCAAACCCTTGTGGCCACAATATCAGAGCTTGGGGAGGGGAAAGAGGTGTGCTGGGCAGCAGTTCAGCCTCCACGCTCTGCCTTTTGTCCTTCCACCCTTCTTCCTTTCAGCCTGGTAGGAATTCAATACAAATAACGATGCTGTGGCTGCTGAACTGGATGACCCACTAGATGTCCTTCTTAACAAATGTTTTTATGAAATTAACAAAAGGACTGTGCAGCAGCTTCCCATTAACTAAGGCCCAGCTTCAGATTGTACTCATGGTATGCTTATTAACACCTCTTGGACTACTAATCAAACTTATTGGCTAAATTTTTGCTCAGACTCATGAAACATTCCTCTTAGCATCTAAAGCAAAAGGATCAAACCCCAGACTTTTACTCAAGGTTTTGTTCCTGGAGAGAATTCCTGAAGACCCTTACAAAATTGGGTTCATGAACAATTTCTGGGGACAGTCTAAGTTTTCTAAATTGACAGACTGAAATATGTTTGTACACATAATAAATTTTGCATGAGTCAAAATTAATCAAGTCTACAGATCTTGATATAGAAAAGCTGAGGTACAAAATATAATAATTAAAATTCAATCTTTTCATATGTAAGTCAGATTCTAATGATCTGCATTTACTTTGGTTTCTTTATTCTCATTGCAGGCACAATTTTATATCAAGTTTCTCAGTAAAAACAGCAAATGGAAAATTACTAAATGATTAATAATGATAAATGCTTAATAGATGTCATAATAAATAACCAATTGTTTTTAAATCCAGTCAGTCAATAGGTTGCTAACCATTATTAAAACCCATGCATTACACATCCTCTTGACATGCTTATAACCTTCCATACCACTTGTTACTAGAAGGCTTATACCTCTTTTCCACCTCTTATTAACTTATTAACCCTTTATAAACTATCTAGGAATGAAACCATGTTGCAGAATGCAAAATGAATACCTTATGATCAGAAGTCCTTCCCAAAGACAGAACACCGGTCACAATGCAATTGATCTTTCTTATGAAGACAGCAAATGACTTGAAGGCAGTTGAAAGAGATTTTCTATTGTGCAAGAAATAAATAACCATCCAGGAATCTCACACGTGCTGCAGAATCACAGAACGGTTGAGGTTGGAAGGGGCCTCTAGAGGTCATCTTATCCAACCCCCCCGCCCAAGCAGGAACTCCTAAAGCCAGTTGCCGAGTGCCATGTCCAGACAGCTTTTGAATATCTCCAAGAACAGAGACTCCACAACATTTCTGGGGAACCTGTGCCAGGGTTCAGTCACCCTCACATGAAAAAGTGCTTCCTGATGTTCAGAGGGAACCTCCTGTGTTTCAGTTTATGCCCATTGCCTCTGGTCCGGTCACTGGGCAACACTGAAAAGAGCCTGTCTGCATCTTCTTTGCACCCTTTCTTCAGGTATTTATACACAAGGATATGATCCCTGCTGAGTCTTCTCTTCTCCAGGCTGAACAGTCCCAGCTTTCTCAGCCTTTCCTCATAGAGAGATGCTCCAGTCCCTTAAGCACCTTTGTGGCCCTTCACTGGACTCTCTCCAGTATTTCCATGTCTCGTACTGGGGAACTGAGAACCATATGTGGGACTCCAGGTGTGGCCCCACTAGGGCTGAGCAGAGGGAAAGGATCACTCCTTCTAGTGCAGCCCAGGATACCATCAGCCTTCTTTTCAGTAAAGGCGTGTTGTTGTTTTGTGATCAGCTTGCTGTCCATCAGGATCCCCAGGTCCTTTTCTGCAAAGCTGAACAATACACAGGTTTATCAAACACCTCACCCAAATTCCATATAATGTGGCCCCTTCTTTAGTACATTTTAGATTAACTTGAATTAGCAGTAGAAAGGCATCCACTCAATTCAGAAAGTTCAAAAATTGATCAAGGAAAAATGAATGAGAACTTCAAGAATCTACTTACCCCCTGGGATGTCTCCCTTAAATGAGTTGCTCACCTTTATGTCTAAAGACATTTTCATTAATACATATTCAGCAGGCCATTAGAATATGACAATAGGTCCCAGCAACTTTTTCCTCCAGAATCAATTTAAATAAACACAGCTAAGGAGGAGGATGTATGCCTTGCGAACCCTAAGAGTTAGCAAAAGTTAATAACGCTAAAAGTTAGTAATTGCCAAACAAGGAGACAAAGTGTTGTTTGGTTTGGAGTCAGCCCACTCACATATCCCCTGATACTTTAAATGAGTTTGTTGTATTTTATGAACACTAACGCTTCCCCCTCCATCAGTCAACTTGTTCTCTTGATTTAATTTTAATACACGCTGTGAAGTTACATGTCTTGAAATCCTTGGCTTGTCTGAAGGTCCCCAGATGCTCCCTTCTCAGTTCTCAGTCCCAAGTGCTCTTCTCCACACACCTCTTACATCTTTACTCAGCTGGTTCTAGCTCACACAAACATATCAGTCACAACAGGAGAGTTTTTCTCTCACGTATTCATACTCAGCAGGAGAATATAGAATAAATTTCCTCTACTAACATATATACATATATATATATTTATATATGCCTATGACCTGCACACTTCAGTGATTGTAACTACCTGACTTAGGACTTCCACTGGACCATTGTCGTGGTTTTGGCTGGATTGGCCAAACAGAACGACAGATGGCCCTTCCCCCCCCACCTCTCCTCAGAGAGGAGAGGAAGAGATAAGGAGATTTATGAGTTTAGAAAAAGAGCTAAACTACTTCAATGAAAATAATGATAAATAAGAAAAGAGTAAATAATAATAGAATAATAAAAATTAAAGAAAAAAGGTATACAATATATACAAAACCATATCCAGCTCCCAGGATGACGATCACGTCACCAGCAGACACAGGGAGAGTCCCAGACTGGAGTCAGCGACGGACAGGAGCTGAATTCCAGAACTAGAGTCAGGAATGCTCGGATCGGGATCAAAGGCAGACGAACAGACAGGGTCCTCCCCAGACGTCGGCCATTGACGGAAAAATGAGCCAGAGCCCCCCTTGCCCCTTTGATCCCTCAGCTTTTACACTGAGCATGGGGCAGATGGGATGGAATACCCTGTTGGTCAGTTTTGGGTCACCTGTCCCGTCCGCTCCTCCCTGCGGGTGGGACCCCTCTAAGCTTCCCCACTTCCAGCCCTCTAAGGGGGCAAACAGCAAAGTTCGCTGACAATTACAGATCAGAAAATTGGTTCTCTTTTACCTCAAACCAGGACAACCATGAGGTGAGGTTTGCTTTTTCTTTTCTTTTTTTTTTTTTTTTTTTTTGTTTTTTTTTGTTGCCTGAAAGTGCTCATTCTGGCCAAGAAACAGGGAACACAGCTTCTTCCCCATCCGTGACCACAAAGCTGGGCAAGAGTTTCCCGTTACATTTATCACGTTACGTGTGGAGTTAGGTTTCCCATTACATCCGTAATGTGATCAGCAACTGGGTGAACTTGTACAGACTGACACATTCTCATAAAGCCCACTAATATTTAAGTATAAATATCAGTGTTACTGGAAATTCTTGTGGTTGCAATGGTCTACA
Source organism: Chroicocephalus ridibundus (assembly GCF_963924245.1). Taxonomy (NCBI): domain Eukaryota; kingdom Metazoa; phylum Chordata; class Aves; order Charadriiformes; family Laridae; genus Chroicocephalus; species Chroicocephalus ridibundus. Next base: position 51,340,560 of record NC_086316.1, read on the forward strand.
TCAGGGGGTGAAACCATGTTGTTAGGCAGCTCAGTCAAAACCCTATTGTGACAAGAGAAAATACACATTCATCTTTCTGTCATACACAAAGCTTCTGATAGCATGTCCTAATAGGGAATGGTGGGTTACATTTAGTTAACTAGTCCTCTTGTCAAAAGGAGAGGAATGCCTAAATGTGGCACGTGTATACAAAACTGTGGGAAAGATTTGACTTCCACTCCATTTCAGACAAGAAAGCATTTGAATATTTTTGTGTTTTCAGACTGGTGAGGAAAAAATAATAAAATAGCCATGATAAAAACAGAGTTTCATTGACTAAGTCACTGCAAAAGCTGCATTTTTTTGTCACGGTTCCTAAGAGAGTCAAGGAGTTCATGTTTTTCAGAAAATTATCCGTGACTGATGACACTTTGGGACTTTTTGCATGTGGGTGGGTGGACGCAATGCTAACCAGTTGAATCCGTTTCAGAGAAACCCTTTGCTGCTGTCAAGTTAAGTCCCAGACTGCAATGGAATATGACAAAGAGCAGGAACCCAGCAACGCCACCACAATGACAAAGTGTCCTGGAACAGTGAACTCTCTTCCCGAGACTGCCTGGAGCAATGAGCTTTCTCCCTCCCATAAAGAAAACAAAAGGTCTTTTCTTCTTTCTCCTTTTTTTTCTCTCTCATTCCCATATTTAGAACCATAGCTTGGTGCAAAGGTTAGTTCTGGCACGGTGACGAATTGAGTCTCCATATGGTATTTATTTATTTATTCTTTGTCTAAAATGCTTTTGGCACAACATATTTGCATGAGTTAGATGGTGTTTATAGAAAACCTGAATACTGGAGTGCATAGAAAAGGTCATTGGCTCATTCTTCCTTTTATCCTAATTGAATTTTCCTTGCTGTTGTTTCTGCTGCTACTCGTTTTATTTCTCTATACATATTGATTTCTTTTCCAGATTTGTTTTTGTTTGTTTGTTTGCTTGCTTTTTGTTGTTCTTCTTTTTCATTGTTGTTGTCATTGGATTTTTTTCAGCTTGACCACTCGTGGGTTCTCTGTAAAAGCTTCAGACAGTCTTATTAAAATGGAGGAGTGCGGTCTTGTTTATGGACTTGTCACTTGGAGCTAGTGCCCATTCCTCCTCAGCATAGAAAGCTTCCCTTCAGTCTCTCTGAAAGAGGAAATGTGATTCTGCTTGAGTTTTCTTAAGAAGCACAGCATTATAAGAGGCTGCACATCCCATTCACTGCCTATAACACCCTATTTCCTACCTTTAGCAAACAACTGTGCCAAAACTGCTCTCATTTTACCTACTTGCAGTATTTGTGGAAAACCTCACTTAACACATTCTCCAGTTCAAGAGAGGCCTATGGCAAAGCTCTAATTCAGAAAAAGCATTAACTCCCTGTTTCCTCCCCTGGTGACTCAGACTACGCTCAATTGTGTAGGAAGCCTCTCCTCGTACCCACTTCTAAATAACGCCAAATGGCACTAAGGTTTGATTGCTCTGTGGTTGCATCTTCTTGGTCTTCAGCAGAGTTATGTGAAGAAATAATTTTTACCGGTCATCTTTTAAGTCATCTTCAAATATTAAGATTCAGTTAAGGAAGTTATATTTCATGTAGGTTACTTGGACTCTTTATGTATGTAAATATATATATATATGATATTACATATCTCTTATACCATTTTATGTCATTGATGGTTAATGTCAGATGACAATTTCCTCCAGTTATGCAAACTGCAAAATTTTCCTGAATCCAGCCTTGACAGCTACCTTCAAATACTTCAGATTTACCCCAAAGCCTCAATCACACCAAGACAAGTTCAAAGATCATGGCAAACTGACATACACTGAACAACGTAATTGGCTGTAACTCTTTTAAAATTTGCCTTATTGCATCTTTATTTCCAGCTGGGTTCCTTTGCAGTGATGAAAGCCTTGTTGACATCAATATGGCCACCTTGACTGTCTGAAAGGAAAACCCTGTGGTGCTTCTTCCTAACATCAGTGCTTTACACTGATGACATTATCATCTATGGGCTTCTTGTATCTGACCCTAAGTGATAGCAATATCTTTCAATTGCTGTATTATATAATATAGACATTATCCATGTTGAGAAGGAAAATCCTGGTTTTGCTTTGTAGCGGATATTCCAGCTCACTTGCTGTGAAGCATCACCAGCGATATCAGAGGTCGCACAATGACATTGAGGCACCAGGAGAGAGGATCTTTCGCTCTCAGCCCATGTGGAAATATTATGTGACTGAAGGGGAGACTTTCAAAGGTTTTTGGCAATAAACTTGTTACATCTGTCCTTGAGCAATATAGTAGTTAACTAGGTGTCGTGGTTTAACCCAAGCCAGCAACTAGGACCATGCAGCCTTTCATCCAACCCCATGCTCCTTCTCAGCCTCTATGGGAAGCTGAAAAAAGTCAACGAATAGTGTAAGCACCACTTAGCAACAACTAAAACAATATGCATTATTGACATTCCTTTCATAACAAATCTGAAAACACAGCAACCACCAGAAAGAAAATGAACTCTATCTCAGCTGAAACCAGGACACTGGGTTCCTAACTCTACACATCTGCCCAAATTGAAGTGCTACCTGGAATCGAATGGCATTTCTTAATGAGGACATCGTGCCACATCTGAACTGAGCCAATTTAAAAGACAAAGCTCTTTTGGTTAACAAGCAGAGCTAAAATCCAAGATGCAAACTATTGTGCTGTATCTGGTATAGGCTTCTAAACCCCAAATTGCAATCATTTCCTAGCCTGGCTAAATTTTGCCTTGTTTTCTACTAATATAATGAATGCTGTTTATCACGGAAACTTCCAGAATATGAAGTGGACAAAATGATTGACAAAATCACTAAGTGTCTCTGAACTTGTTTTTCAAGAAATCATAAATTGGATTGTCAGGGGATTACATTTACCTACCACCACAGGATGTATCACTTGCAGAGAATTTGTCCTGTAGCTTGCTTAAGAAAAAGAATAAAATCCTATTAAATATCAGTACTTATTAATTCTGTATATTTCATTCTGGATTTCAATTTTGTGTGTTTTTTCACCGGTCAGTTTTTTTGTGCCATTAGAAAGGAACCAGAAGTATAAGAGCAGCAAATTAAAAAGCAACAACCCAGTGTACGTTGTTTGGAAAATTCCCTCACTCTGACAGGTGACATAAAGTTTCCCTTTCATATACATTGTGTCTTAAATAAGACATACTTTGCAATTTTACATTACAAATTACTGCTGTGCCGGAATCAAACTGGAGATTGAAGCAGTTTGCCTCTTCCAGTGAAATTAGTCTGATACCTGGGTCATTTAACAAAAACACTCAGAAAATGTAATTAAACCACAACTCCACTCTGTGAACACCAAGTCTGCTCTTTACAGTAATGTCTACAAGACAGGCATGTGAACACCCTTAATTACTTGCAGAGTCCTATTGACTTCGGTAGGAAGAGTCGCAGGCACAGGTCTCTGCAGGATTGCCATTCATACATCTGCTCCTGGAGCAGGCTGATTATTAATTTTAGCAACATCTGAGGATAGTTGGCATGCTATGGCAGGCACATATCACATTATGGTATCTGAGATAGAAACACTCTCTTCCTTCACTTAAAAGCATGTTTTTAAAACTTATAGATTTAATTTTATTTGGTGTTTTAGCATCATTCCTGAGAGAGGCCAAATGGAAAAAGTGAAGATGCATTTTAGCTGGACAAACAATGTTTTCAGGAGATGAGCAACTTTTAATCTTCAAGTTAAGTGTGGCAGACAGAAAGCTTGAAACAGAGTGGGATTTGAATAGGTCTTAGACAGCATCAGAGACCTGATGGTTCTAAGAGCCTGTGTCTAAAATGAACACAATAATGCAAGTCAATTCAGCATAGCAGTAAATGAAACTTTTTGCAACCTGTATTATTCCATCAATTCCATTGGAAAAATAAACAATACACAGTATATCAAAATAGCTGTTGTTAAATGTACAGGTGTAACCCATCAGAGGAAAGAAAGATCCTCTACAAGTATCCTCTTCTTTTCTTAGAAAATTGAAAAAATACAGTACTGTTATATACAAAAACATGAAGACCTTATGAAATTCTATTTCCTTGTGATAATGGTACAGATAATAATTTTTCAGTAGTCACAATCACTAATGCATCCTCATTCTTTTATATTTACAAGTAATCAATGAGAAGTAGAATAACAACCAGAACTTAAGGTTAATGAAATCAAATGAAGAATTTTGAAAAGTCAGACTTGTAATTGATATGCCTAAATATTGACTTTAGCCCCTATGAAAAGATCAATAGGGTTTAATGTCAGAATGGACTCATCATAACAAAGACCAAGAAACTTCCCTTAAGAAATGCCTGCTTCTGCCCAATGCATGCTCTTGAACTACAGTGAACTCCTCAGAAAAGAAAAAAAAAGGAAAAAAAGGAAAAGAAAAGAAATCTTGACCAAAATAATCCCCCCCAGGTATAAGCCATAGCCCCTGTTGTTTCAGTGACTATCACTTTGACGAACTGTCTTCATTTTAGCCAGAATTTGTCTAGCTACAATTTCCCATCTCTTAATCTTGTTAGGAGTTTGGCTAATAGCCAAAATGGTCCCATGGAGTAATCTGCGTGCCGCTTCACCCTGCAGCTGGCCCACAGGGCCTGGCATCACCTGGGGCCTCTCCCTGAGCCCTCTCCATATCTCAGCTCCCTCTTGGACGGTGGGAGCAGTGGTGGGCAGTATTGCAGCAGGCTCAGCGTCAGAGTTACGGGGGCTGAGCACAGCACAACCCTCTTTGCTCATGACAGCCACTGTGGGGCTTTTTCCATGAGTCCCTCAATTACATGACTACCTTTAATGAAAGCGCCATGGGAACGTATATTGTTTTCTTGCATCCCGCCTATACCAGGTAACCAATGTCGCTATTTGCTGTCCCCCCATTCTTGCGGAGCGAGCGGACAGTTATCAGCAACAGTTACAGTCATTGCTCAGGCAAACGTTAAACAGCACAAGGCTAGGTTAAACTTCTGTGGCCTGAGAAAAGGATGCCTTTGTAATTACCTTCTTGAGACCTGCCCCTTGTCCACTATCTGAGTGCAATGTTGGTTTGGTACCATTCTAGGCTTTCAACCAAATGGCATGTTAATACAAAATAAAATGCATCAGAGACTTCTTAGCTTAATCGATCAACACGCTGCTTCTATCAAACAGCACTTTAAAATGTCACAAATACACCAGTTCTTTCCCCAGATCTATTCTCTTAACCCATGCTAACTGCTGTTAACAGAAATATCGCCCTTTTATTCAGGGCCTATGCTGATTTTCCATTATTTTATGTGGTGCTGATGTCCAAAACAGCAGGCTGAGTAGCTCCTTTGTATTCTGGCCCAGTATTTGCTTTACTCTCTTGGAACAGTTATGAGACATGTTAGGGAAAAAAGTCAATGTTAGCGCCTCAGAGGAGTTCTCAGCCATTTTGTTTAAAATTTGCTGGTATAAGTTCTTTCAGGAGGTGATTAAGCAATCTGATTTTCAAAGACGTTCTTTAACATCATCTTCATTATCACTGGAACTGAGAAGTGTTTAGCATTACATGACAGAAGCAGGGGCTTTTACCAAGTCTGTAACAAAGATGTTTATTGAACTGCGGTGTCTTCCGCACTATAAACAGTAACTGTACCAACTAGCAGCAGGTCATTGCAGGCTTCTTTTGTTTCTCAGTAGACTTTTTCCACAGACATGCCTTTGTGAACTTTTGCTTCCCTCATCAATTTTCTGGTTTTTTCCTGCTTTTTAACTCACAGTCACTGATGGTATTTTTTTATTTTTCTAATAATTTTTATATCTTTGGGAAAGGAAAAGTTTATTTTCACCTCTATGCCTAACTTTTAAGAAACAAAACCAGCAGCATTTTTCTTTCTTTTTTTTTTTTCAAGAACATAAACCATAGCCCTTTAGACTGTGAGTTTGTTGGGTAGCTACTGAAATGTTTTATAACAAATAACAAGATTCTTTTTCGTAGATGATCTCACTTAAAATTATTTTCAAGACTGTGAAACTGGCCCTTTAATATCTCTTTGTGCATTTATTGCTGGTTCAGATTGTATTCTGTATGCACATAACAAATTTAATCAAGTCGAGACTACTGTTTTTAAGTTCTAAGATCAACTTCTCTTTTTCAAGGTGAAGTCTCGCATAATACTGCCTGGACTTAGATATAACACATGTTAAGGTAGAAAATCAGTATGTACAATTTTTGGAAATTCCAGAAATAGGCTTTGGGACATTGGCAGCATATGTCACCTGGACCAAAAGTCCCACACAAGTTATCCATCTATTGAAAACTATGCATTACTGTCTGTCCTGGTTTGAGGTAAAAGAGAACCAACGTTCTGATTTGTAATTTTACTTTTTAGCTGGGCCTCTTCTAACTGACTAAAGCCTGAAATTAACGGCATATTGTTCAGACACTGTTCACTCTCAGAGTGACAAGACCTGACTGTACCAAGGAACGGTGTGCACAGAGGCTCTTGCTTACACTTATTGCTATATCAACCAAGGTTGGCGAACTTCGCTGTTTGCCCCGTTAGAGGGCTGGAAGTGGGGAAGCGTAGAGGGGTCCCACCCGCAGGGAGAAGGAGAGGGGACAGGTGACCCAAAACTGACCAACAGGGTATTCCATCCCATCTGCACCACGCTCAGTGTAAAAGCTGAGGGATCAAAGGGGCAAGGGGGGCTCTGGCTCGTCTTTTCTTCAATGGCCGACGTCTGGGGAGGACCCTGTCTGTTCGTCTGCCTTTGACCCCGATCCGAGCATTCCTGACTCCAGTCCGTCCAGCTCCTGTCCGTCGCTGACTCCAGTCTGGGACTCTCCCTGTGTCTGCTGGTGACGCGATCGTCATCCTGGGAGCTGGGTATGGTTTTGTATATATTGTATACTTTTTTCTTTAATTTTTATTATTCTATTATTATTTACTATTTTCTTATTTATTATTATTTTCATTGAAGTAGTTTAGTTCTTTTTCTAAACTGATAAATCTCCTTATCTCTTCCTCTCCTCTCTGAGGAAGGGAGGGGCAGGCATCTGTCGTTCTGTTTGGCCAATCTGGCCAAAACCACGGCACTGTCCTAAGTGCATTTTTAGCTGGTAGGGCAGTGCGCAGAGCAGCTGGTGTATAGGCAGTGGCCTGGTAGCTGCAGACCATGGTCAGAACAGTGAAGAAAATAGCAGCTCTAAAAATTAAGGAAATATTACAAAACATAATAAAATGTAATTAGAAAAGGAATGACATTTTATCAAAAACTTCACAAGGCAGTGTTTTTCAACAGGACAATAGATACTGAAATATTCTTGAAAGTTCTACCTAGCAGCTTTATTCACCTGAACAAATCTGTTCATCTAAGATGCCAGTGTACATACCACTCTTCATCCACTCATAAAACAATAAAAAAAATGTTCCAAGTTTACTTGTGCAAGGCTCTTTTAAAACAGCTCCCTTGAAAACATAAAATTTGTTGTCAAGTTGTTAGTTGGAGTCGTACAATCGTATGAAAGGTATGTGAGATTTAAAAAAAAAAAAAAAAGGTAAATAAGGAAAACCAAGATACAGAGATGTTAAATTATTTCCTCATGGTGCCATGCAAAGTTGACAACGTGCCAGGACTGGCTCCTTGAGGGATGAAAAACAAGTACAGGTTGCACTTGACGCTGCAGGTGGAGTTTGTAAATTTTTGAGTCCATATTTTTGTGCCATATAAAACCAAAAGCCGTTTTTCACATCAGAAAGGTGTCATATAATTTAACATTATTTATTACCTTTCCATAGCAGGGTGCTTAGTTTGTAGTATATTTGGTGCCCACCCTAAACAGGGTGGATGAAGAGAGCATATGTCCTCTCATCACTCGTAACAAATCCACCCTTGTGACTGATCTCAGTGGTTCTGGATTTCCCCTGTGGCTAATGGCGATACACCTGAAAGAACAGCTCTGCAGCAGTGAGCAGCTTAATTTGCAAAAATCCTCTTCAAGGAATTAAGCCCGTCACAACAAGAATTACGAATTCACACAGGTCTCCCCACTACTTGAACTCAGCAGTCATGCTTCTATTCTATCCACTGATGTGCTGTCAATGGTGAACTGACAGATGCAAGACTTCAGGCAGGCATGCCATACCCGTACAAACTGCAAAATGAAGCCCCGCTGCATGAAAATCATTGCATTAATCTACAGGCAGGCAAGGTCACCGCTTTTCCAAAACTTCTTTTGTGTTTCATAAGTGGAAATGACAAAGGGAAAGCTTCATTAGTGACCTAGCCGTCCCAGACAGGCAGGCCAAGGTCCAAGGGAGAAGAAATCCCTCTCGCGTACATTGCAGGTAATCAATCAGCAGAGGTGCACTATCATCAGGAGGTGCCTGCACTCACCAGATGCTTTGACGCACCTCATTGCTTCTGCCACGAAAACCAGCTGTCATCACCGTAAGACAGTTCTGGTGCACTAGCATTGCTGCCAAGCTGGGTTTCAGGCAAGTGTCCCTCACAAAGTGATTTTTTGGTTTAGCGCAAGGCACCCTGTACCCATGGGTGTTGACAACAGAGTGCACGAGTCCCTAAACAAATGTAGACATGACCCTAGCGGAGACTATGGGATGAGGACATGTTATACAGACAGGACCACCATGGAGCCTTTGAGTTCTGCAGGATGCTGTGGAGCCAGGAGGCTGCAAGGGCCAGTGCCTGCTGCCGGATCAACAGTGGAGATATTGGGTACCCATAACTTCAGAAACTTCACATGATGCCCCAGCATCAGGCATGTGCTTAGAGCTGCTGAGCTTGCTTGAAGATCTAGTCTTTGCTAAGGTCTCCATAAACTTCCTCAGTTTAAATCAAGGGAGACACTTCTGTGAGGTTACTGGCTTAGCCTGTTCAGTATTTTTAAATATATATTATAATTAATTTTCCATCAAAGCTGTCACTTGCTATCTGCCTTAAGAAGACAAATATAAGAAGAGCATTGCTTTAGGAAAACCCTGACTCGTTTCCCATTTCAAGGTAGGTGCTATCTATGCTAGAACACATAAATACTGCATTATCCCTCATGAGACAGGAACACTTAACAAAGCAAATAAAAAGCAATTTCTTATTTGCCGGGAGAGCTTTGATGTTACACACTAAAACTTGTATGGGGCAAAAAGGGCAGCACACCTTACAAGGGAAGCCTAGAATTTCTTGTTAGTGTAATTAAAATCCTTAGTTGCTTAGTGTAACTAGGCAACAACAAGTAATTCTAACGAGTAGTCCAGCTAGAACAATGCTAACGCTCATCATCAAAATGATCTAATTAACACAAAATAAATGTCCTTAATAATACCGTTTAAAAATCATTACACAAAACCTTCTACTACCTTCCCCTTTCTCTGGTTTTATACCGACCCTCCCACGGCCCCTGCACGTCCTTAGGTGGGCAGCAGCACCTGTGTGACACACTTCTGCACTGCACTCTGCCTTCATTGGCCTGGAGATCATGTTACGGCCCAATTTACTCTGTATGGTGCATTTTTCACTTGGTAGGTAAGACAGCTGTTGCTTGTTCCTCTGTGGCTAGTTCTGCCCCAGTCCCAGGTCCATGCCTCTCTAGCAGTAAGTTGTTCATAGCCCTGGGGCTGCCAGTGCCAGCCTCTTCCCTCTCTCGTATAACCCCGCACCTGTACGCCTCTATGCTGTGTCCCCATTCCCAAAGCCTCTGCTGTCATGCCAGGCCTGCGTATAATGACGTAATAGTGACATCACTATGGTAGAGTCATAAATTTTGCATTTGGTGCAGAGTAACTATACTACAGAATACAGCATTATGGCTCATGTATAAAATACTTTTATACTATAAAGCATAAAATTACGGCTATTCTGTGACTGTGCAAAGATAAGCACAAGCAAAACAAATTAGGCAACAATCACCTGATCATTGGAAGAATTGTTGCTACAGCTAAATTAACCGAAGCAAAGCTCCAGGCTGGCCAAGAAGACCCCACAAAAAGCCTGGCAAGCTTACCTCGGTCCTGAGACCTTGCAAAGTTACTGCAAAGTCTACAGACTTTACCGGGCTATACGTGACTACTGAGAGTTTCTTGTCAAGAAAGGAAAAAAATTACCCCAGAGGAAGAGGCATCATTCCAACAAAATGTTCCACGTTACTGTAATGGGAAAAGTAAACAGATGAGTGCGCTATCAGGAAAATGAAAGCTGAACTGACTCTGACCTGGTTGGTTGCCACTCACGCTCTCCATGGCGTGAGCAAGCTTATTTGCAACAGACAGACCCCCCTTCCATCCAAGACACACATTCACACCCCACACTTTGGATTTTACTGCTATATTTCCTGTGGCATATTAATGAACAAAAGCAGAATTGCCTATAAACACACTTCAGAAATGGTGTTTATAGTGCAAGGGCGTTCAGCTTCCACTCTACTAACACATTATGAAATAGATACTTCTGAATGTGCTTCATATCAACCTGGAAGTGAGGAAAATACTTAACAGCTTTGTGAAAGCCTCTTTTTGCTTAGAGGAGAGAGTGACCATGTACAGTAGCCTTTGTTATCCCCAAAAAGTTATTTTGTTCTACTCCATGCTTTGTAATGACACTTGTCTCTTTCAGGCTTGAACAGACCATGTCATTTGGCTTTAGCAGAATGCAATGCCACACATCACCATGTGTACAGCTTCACAGACCACTGGTAGATATCTGTTTGCATTCCTATAACTTACAAATACATATAACAGTTATTTGTCTTCACATTTTTCAGAAAGTTCCATATAATATTCCGTACAAATGGGAGTGCACTCATGTATCTTGCAAAACTCATGTATCTTGGATGGAGATCTTTGTAAAGTGGATTTTAGCCCAAAGTAAATTTTTGTAATCATGTTTAAAAGCCTCCAGAATTGGAGATTATAATGGAAATAGTGCAACAGAGCATCTAATAGCAGCACTGCAAGATGTCTTCCATGTCTTCTTCTAACATTTAGAGAGCAAAACTACAACGTTACAGCAATACTCCACAACTCACATTTGTACTTTTAACACCAGTTTTGCAGTGAAAAATGGAAACAGTAAACAGCAGCTCAAAATTTCTACTAGCAGTATTAATATCAATGACTCTTGTAAAACCAATAGCATAAATCTTGCTCTTAGCACCGTAGCACATGTTTAATTAATCAGGCCTGCCATCCTCATTTGCCCTTCACTGGGTTTCACTGATGATTACCCAGTGGAAAATTCAGCCCCTTAATGCAAACAATATCCTTTTTAACACTTTCTTTCCAGCGGCTGGCGTTTGGGGGTGGCAGAGGCATTGTCAGCCAAAGAGGCTGGAACTCCATCCTTGGCTCCAGCTACCCTTCTGCAATTTAACCCTTCATATGGTTACAAACCAACTTGGAAGGGCTTGCTTTCTTTCCTCATCCAGAATGGCTTTTCCTTCAAGACCTCTTTTCTTTTCCTCACAGCTTTAGTGATAGGATTACAGCCAAATATTTATGCATCTTGTGAATGTGAGGCAAGAGACATATTAAGTGCTAAGTTATTCTAATTTATTCTGCTAAAGGAACTATGCGAGGTAGCACAAAGCCCTCCCTGATTTTGAATTCTAAGGCCAGTCACAAGTTTTTCTTGTAAAGGACGTAAGAATTTTATTTTCTTTTTGGTAGTGCTACCCAGGAATGAGACAGAAAAATCATCTCAGAAATGAAACCCTTGTAAATAAAATATAATTCAGAGACAGGAGCAGAATTTTCCTCTGGGTCATTATTAGTGAAACCCAGTGAGGGGATAATAAGGACACGAGACCTGATTAATTAAACATTTGCACTATTGTGTGTAATTACAGTTTTGTGAGTCATCCCATGGACATCTGTTTACGGGGGACCACGGGACCCGCCACACTGAGCTTCGCTGGCACCGCAGGCAGAGCCCAGCATGGGGCACCCTGAGGCTCCTTCCCCCGACCAAACAACACTTCTGCCCACCCGGGCGGCACATCGCTGCCTGACGATACGGCCACGTGTTCACAGCAGCTTCTTCCCAGGGGAAGCCTCCGAACTGGCCCGGGTTAGTGCTCCGAGCCGATGCGCTTGTACCCGTCACCACGTGAACTTGCAGTGACACCTGTACGTTTTCACATTTGGTTACGCGAGTGCACTATGGCATTCTCCTGGCATGTGGGATGTATTCCCATTTATCTTATTTTTCAATCTAGGTTCAAGCCGTATACAGCTGATGGGAATTAACACGCTGTATGTTTTTATTTGAAACATTATTTGAAAGGTCTCTATCATGCCATATTTGCAGTTTAAAGCCTTTTTACAGCTTTTGGTTGATAATTAACTTATCTTGGGTTTTGCAAGATTCTGACAAAAAAAGCCTTGAGCTCCTGAAGCGTAGTAAAAACCGTGGTGCCAGCATTATCAGCTAGATGCTGTGGAGTTACTAATAGAGACAGCCTCAGCCTGCCTAAAATTTACTGTAGTAGAAACATTAAATTGTCATAGCTCGCACACACACTCCTATGATAACTCTAAGTCACAGCACGTTTCCACTCCAAACGGTGACTGTGACAACGGCATTTTGGGGATCTGCTTCTCAAAAATGGCTGGGATTGACAGCGTTCCAAACAGCCCTGTCACGGCAAAATGATCTCTCTTTCTGGGGAGGCCGGGAACAGCTCGGCTGCCTCTTGGAGATGTTACATCCACCTCCCCTGGGGTGGCAAAGGGTAACTATCATGCAAGACCATTTTCAAGCATTCCTGGTGAAAAAAAGGTATTCATGAGAGAAAGCTCAGTAATTTGGTTCATTCTTTGGCTTCCACTTTCTGATACACTCTGGGGTGTCTGAAAATACCCTGTGTTACTAGGATTGTGGCTCCTAGTCAGAGCACCCCTAGCGGAGAAGAAGAACCTGTGGAAGTAAGTAAGACTTCAGTAAGGCCTTTGATACAGTTTCCCAGAGCATCCTCCTGGAGAAACTGGCTGCCCATGGCTTGGACAGGAGTACTCTACACTGGGTTAAAAACTGCCTGGGTGGCCAGGCCCAGAGAGCAATGGTGAATGGAGTTAAATCCAGTTGGTGGCCAGTCATGAGTGGTGTTCCCCAGGGCTCAGTATTGGGGCCAGTTCTGTTTAATATCTTTATCAATGATCTGGACGAGGGGATCGCGTGCAGCCTCAGTAAGTTTGCAGATGACAGACACCAAAGTGGGCAGGAGTGTTGATCTGCTTGAGGGTGGGAGGGCTTTGCAGAGGGATCTGGACAGGCTGGATCGATGGGCCAAGGCCAACGGTATGAGGTTCAACAAAGCCAAGTGCTGGGTCCCGCACTTGGGTCACAACAACCCCATGCAGCGTTACAGCTTGGGGAAGAGTGGCTGCAGAGCTGCCCAGAGGAAAAGGACCTGGGGATGTTGGTTGACAGCCATCTGAATATGAGCCAGCAGTGTGCCCAGGTGGCCAAGAAGGCCAACAGCATCCTTGCTTGTAACAGCAATAGTGTGGCCAGCAGGAGTAGGGAAGGGACGTACTCAACACTGGTGAGACCCCACCTCCAGTACTGTGTCCACTTTTGGGCCCCTCACCACAAAAAAGACATGGAAGTGCTGGAGCAGGACCAGAGAAGGGCAACGAAGCTGGTGAGGGGTCTGGAGAACAAGTCTGATAAGGAGCGGCTGAGGGAGCTGGGGTTGTTTAGCCTGGAGAAAAGGAGCCTGAGGGGAGTCCTTATCAGTCTCTACAACTACCCGAAAGGAGGGTGTAGAGAGGTGGGGGTTGGTTCCTTCTCCCAAGTAACGGGCAATAGGACAGCAGAAAAGAGCCTCGTGTTGCATGAGGGGAAATTTAGACTGGATATTAGGAAAAAGTTTTACACTGAAAGGGTTATTAAGCATTGGAACAGGCTGCCCAGGGAAGTGGCTGAGGCACCATCCCTGGAGGTATTTAAAAGACGTGTAGACATAGTGCTTAGAGATATGGTTAAGTGATGGTTTTTGTCAGAGTTAGGTTGATGGTTGGACTACATGATCCGAAAGGTCCCTTCTAACCTAGGCAATTCTGTGAGTCTATGATTCTAAGTACCACGGAGGAAGACAATCCAGTTTCATGTATTTATTGGTTTGGGGATTTTTCTTTTTTTCTGATCAGTGACTTCCCAATCTCTCACTCCCTCTTTTAATTGATAATTATCTTGGAGTGTTTTTACAGCACTTGTAGCTCGCCTTCCCTTGCCCATGTAAGAACAGATACTAAATCAGAGTATTTCTGAAAAACCCAAAGTAGAAAGCAAAAATAGACCAGCTAAACAGGCTAGTTCTTTCATGATAGTTGAAAGGCACAAGCGGCTTTACAGCAACAGAGACCTAGATGTACATGGCCAGAAGGAAAAAAGAGGAAAAAAAGTTGTACAGTTGAAAACTTCTGCTGTGTTTTCTGTTGTAAGAGGAATGGGTGTAAAAACCCTGTTAGCAAAATCCTGCCAGGCACTGTGGGTGTCAGCACCTTGTGTATGCAAACAGATAGTTGGGTTGTGTTCAGTGCTACAGAAATCCAACTGTCACAGGTCAAAAAGACACACTGAGTTTAGCTCAGCGCAATTGTAGAAACTCATTGCTGTTGCTTTTTCCTTGCGGTAAAACACTGTCTGCCACAGCACCACCGCATTCTTGCATTAAATGATAACGTTTGTATCAGGTTAGTGGCAGGTCTCCCTTCGGTGTCTCTTCTTCAGCCTGCACTCCACGTGGCCAGTCCTGGCATCCTGCCACAAAGCCAACAAACTTTGAACGCCCTTCAGGTCTTCCCACTACTGTGGCCGGTTCCTGTGTGGGCATAACAGGTAGGAAAAAGCACCTTCCAAACCTTAGAAGATGGGAACGTGCCGGACTGGGGGCCTGGCACTGAAAGGCAAAACCAGACTGGGAACCTTGAGTCACACCATCAGACAGACAATCGCTAGATGTGTGGCATCTTTGCAAGGAAACACAGAGCCCATAAGCAATTCCTGCATGTCTTCTCCTTATTTCTCTATTCTTCCCCCGGACAAGATGATTTAGTCCTAGCCGTCTCTTCCTCTGAACTGAGTGATGCCCGGTAAAGAACTAAATCAGTTATGAACACTGATTTTTATTTTTTTTTAAGAAAAAACAGCAACCTCTGTCTGGTTTTAGTCATTTGCTAGATTTCATCCTAATTACTCCTAATTATTCCTTGCATTCGCCTGATGAACTGTAGGTATATACCTTCAGCAAAAGTATGTTCAATGCCTGAACACCTCCAGTAGGACAAGCTGCAGTGTGTTTCCAGTACAAGGCGGGAGCTTGACAGATAGTAGCAGCACGGGCCACTTCTTAACGTGACAGAATAAGGAAACCCAAAAAAAAGGAGGAGAACTGGTGCCAATTTTGTAAGTGGATTTAAAGGGCAAATAAATGCACTTTTCTTGCTTTCAAAAATATTTATTCAGTCATCATTTTCAGGCAGTTTGTCATAAAAGTCAGATTACACATCTGTTTTCCACCCATACCTCATAATGCCTTTCACAAGAAACTAACTAACTGAAATTATGCACTATGAAACACACAACAGGAATGATCCTAGTTCCCTCCTTTATACACCTACATAAAAAAAAAAATAAATGGAGAATTAAGATGTTTTACAAATTATAACAAGACTATGCCAAGAACCTGATTCTCTGAACCACTGAAGAAAAAGGGACTGTTGTGATGAAGAGATTGCCAGGGCTAGATTTCACCTTTCATTTAGCTGAATAGAAATATTCATCCCTAAGGCCAGCTACAATTCAATTTTGATTGAAACCGGCTAGGAAGAAAATACTGAATTTTCTGTGACCTCAATTTTCTTACGTCTCAACCATAGATTACTACTGAATTTGTTGCATTTCTTTTAATGAGTGGAAAGCACATGAAACAGCAACACAAAGCCCAGGTGCAATCTGGTGTCTTGAAAGGGAGCTGAGAACCTGGATCCCATAAGTCTATGTTAAAATTTACTCTTGACCAGTATTTGGGGCCAGTCACTTAATCACTCTGTCCCTCATCTTACTTCTGCAAATGACAGATTTCAATATTCCACTGGTTGTAATGTACTAGTAGGCTCTCTAAATGAAAAGCACCAGGTAATGCACGTTGTTATGATACCAAAAATACAATAAAGCCGTTCAATTGTCTCATGAGGTAGGTTTGCTAATTTGCTAATTGATGCCTCTGGAAATACATGCCTGAGCACTGTCAGTATGAAGCTCCCCTGCTTGATCCATCTTGACATAATACGGAGCAGTGCTAAGCACTGAAAACAGTGTGATAATCAACTTCCTCACTTTTTTCAAGGAGTTTGGACAAGAGAAACAGAGAGAAATCTCCATAGTGATGCTACCACTGCAACTTTGCTATTGAGATCATTGGCTTTGCCAGCAACCGCCCTGAATCTTATGTGAAAACAAACAGCAGGGAATCCTGACCGGCTTATAGACAACCCAGGGAGTAACCAGGGCAGCATTTTTTTCTTGTTGAAACCTTGCACTGTGCAGTGTTGCAATTGACTGGGTGACGCAGAAACAGAAATCAATTGAAAACTCTAATAAGGGCGTCAGATACAACTGAAGGAAAGCAGGTGAAAAAGATTGTAGATGACATAGCACTGCTGTCTGAATATGTGACAGGAATGCAGGAAACGACTAGCAGTTCACAACAGCGTCAGACCGTTTTGGCTTCACCGCTTCTAGAGAAAAATGACCCTGTATGGGAGAGCCAGCACTTCAGAGAAGATGACCAGCTGGCCAAGACAGCCACGGCCTCTTACCTGCAAAGATCTCCCAACGGAAGACTGCATCAAGGCTTGACTGGAAAAGTGACCGGACAAAGAAGGGATAATTTTGGCAGAGAGTATGGCCGTCACAAATGCCAGTCAATGCTTGTAGCGGCCACTTCATGTCCAGGCTGGCAGGTCTCTGCGGGAGGCGGGCTGGTGCACCAACAAAGGCAGCCAAGGGAGGCTGCAGCCCTGCTGCCCTCTCTGGACCTGTGCTGTGGAGATGGCCAGGCTGCTGCTCAGTTTCTGACTTTCTCAAACACCTAATTGTTGTTTAAATTAAAAAATAGCTACCAAAACTAGCTAGAACACAAAGCTGGGTCGATCTTACTTAAGCAGGTTGAGTTTCTATTACATCTTTTTACTTAAGGACTCTGCTAAAGT
This sequence comes from Chroicocephalus ridibundus, assembly GCF_963924245.1. Taxonomy (NCBI): domain Eukaryota; kingdom Metazoa; phylum Chordata; class Aves; order Charadriiformes; family Laridae; genus Chroicocephalus; species Chroicocephalus ridibundus. The sequence continues at coordinate 51,357,830 of NC_086316.1, forward strand.
GTAGAAATCCTTCTGTGCTTTCAGCTGATGGCAAGGAATGACACACTTTCTCCTACTGTATTTCTTTGCTATCTGTGCTACAGATCTTTCCTGGACAAGCAACAGTACATGACAGGACAGTCTTTAATGTCAGTAAAACATATTTATAGAAAAGATATAGAAAGGAAAATGGGGGAAAAATATATATAACTTACATACAAGCTGGGGACGCCAAGTAGTCATGAGGCAGACACGTTCACTGAAGAGTTCGCTGAACTCTTGTAACCCAGGTTTCCTTCGAAATACAACAGCACAAAATTTGAGAGAACCACAGATAAGGGAAATGGGACCAATTTATGATAAGGAGGCAAAATATTTGGGTCCATTTGCCTAACAGCGGGGAGTGTTTTAGCTTAGACATGTCCTTTAAAACTCTTTGGGCCGTAGTTGCAGCAGTCTTGAAATGAGCTAAAGGCACTTTGTAAAAGGCTTCCAAAGTCTCAGAGAAAAGAAAAGAAACGATGACCATTGTTACAGTTTCTCCTAGCAAAAAGATCTACACCCAAGACAGGAGAAACACTGAGAAGCATGTGTTGCCCGAGTAACATTCCTTAAAGCACCAGGCATCCTAGCAGGCAATTAATCCATCTTGGGTGTAGAATAGGTCTTGGTGAATAAAAGGCCAAAATTCCTATTGACTTCAATAGGGTCAGGATTTTACATAGGACTTATCCCACCTACGTCTGTGTATGGTTTATTATTCCTGCTTCCAAAGCACCACCCTTACTGTCCTTTCTCAACAGGACCCTGATGTCTCCAGGTTTGCAGGTTGAATCCAAGTATTTTATAACTGGCCACATCTAGTTATCAACAGCTGACTAAACTAACACACTTGCCTTTTCTGTGTTGTCTGTCTTCATGAAAGACATATTAGGTATTCGTGGCAAACTTGTACACTTTAGGGCCTGTGTCATCAATTCACCCACTACGTGTTGCTTATTAAATCAGCAGGAAAACTCAGAATGAAAATCGCGCAGCAGAAAACATCGCTTCTTGCAGTTCCCCTGAGCTGCAGGAAAAGACCCTTCTGAAGGCGATTTCTGGTTTACATGGCATAGACCTTTGAAGTACACTCAATCTGGAATCAATTCAGGAATTTACAGATATGGGTTATCAGCCCTTGTTTATTCACAATGATGAGAAGAGTTTAATTAATACCACGCATATTAGTCAATTCTTTGCTTTTAAACCTTACCTTTTGCCCATCAGCCAATCAATATGTATTTTAATCTTCTCTCCTTTTCAGACGTGGTTTTAACATCTCACAGAACAGAGTAGCAGACTTCACAATCATTAATTGCTATTACCAGCCCTTTCATTTTCTGAACATCAGCAGTTTCTATAAATTCCACTTTCATCCATGTGTTATATTATCCATTCTTATTCACCACTTGTTTCTGAGGCATTCTTTTTTAAAACTGCAGAGAGGTTCTATTAACCAGTAATACAAAATATTTTTGTAATACAATTTATTATTCTCAGAATTTCTTGTTTGACATGAAAGGACAGATAAGAGTAAACTTCAGCTGTAGATATATTCCATATCTATCTGCGAAATCTAAAATACAGATGAGGAAAATATAGCAATTTTTCCTGCTACAAATACAATTAAGTCATTTATTTTGGGATATAGTCTAACTTTTTAACCCAAGGAGTTCTAGATGACAGTTAAGTCCATCAAAATGAAAGTGTTTTAAAGTCAGGCAGTTCACAGCCTATCCATGAGAATGGATCACATCACCCGTCTGGTGGCACCATGAAACAGGTGAAGTAGTCATCATAAAACAGGATCAGCTCCTTAACAAACCAAACACTCTTGGGTACACAAACCTCAGGCTTCACAATGATGAAGTTCCCTCTCCAACCTGTTAGGAGACTGATAGCCGAACACCTGTGCACTGGCGTGTCTCATCATTACTGTGCATTGCACACTACGTTTTTCATAGATGTGCCAAGTGAATGGGTTGGTTTTAATGACCTTCCTTTTTCTATCACCTTTGCAATCTTCCAAGATCCCATCTTAAAACTTTTTAGTTAACATGTATACGGCATAATTTATTTGATTGTTTTAAGAAAAGCAGCCGATATTGAGTAATAATGGTAAAATAACGCTGCCATCTGGGAAAGGACACTTCTTTTTAGACAAACTCATCACAATATGAATCAATATGAATAACTGGGGCAAAGAAAATGTGTTAAAATATCACTTAGAATTTACTTATGTTGGTAGTCAGAACAGGGAAACTGGGGTATCAGGTTTACAAACCAGTTGAGTGACCCTCTATTTCTGACAGAATGTTTAAACTCTGCTCTAATACAGAGACAATTCTTGAAAAGCTGCACTACCTGGGTCTACTTCCTTCCTTTCTTCATTCTCGCGGAGAACTCCTTCACTCTGGAAAAGGCAGAATTTTGATTGTGAAAATATACATATACATACACAATAACAGGAACAAAGCAGACATACAGGAAACTAAGAACTGGGAATCGTGAAAAAAACAAACAAAAACAAAACAAAAGGTTGTGGAAGCCATGCAGAAATTTCTACCACAACACTTTCCTCAGGACTACAGCCCAGATTCCAGTCTAAAGTCACATCAAGCAGCTCTCCACGTTTCATCTTCATGTCCCTAAGATTTGTATCTTTCTGAGATCCTCAGGCTTGTATATAAAATTATAGTCTCTAAATTGGGTGTGAATTAGACAATTGCTTTAATGAAAAAGATGACTAGCAGCTGCTCAAAGGAATAAGTTTGTATTTGACTAGCTCACATGGAGAACTGTAACTACTCTATGAACTTTGTAAGAAGTTCTTGTAGACTCAGACAGAGGTAGAAACCATTTCAGTTATTAAAAGAAACCAAGTCTTTTTGTGCAGCACCAAAAAAGAGGAAACTCCTCCCTTTCAAATTATAAATCTTTATAGTGCAATTCTTTATGGCTGGCAAGAGGACTTCAGACACTTTTCAAATAACCCCAGCCGTTTAATCTGTACCCTTCAGGAAGTCAAGCTGTGTGTGTACGTGAGACAGAAACATTTTTGCTGAAATAGGAAGAATCTGCTCAGCCCACTGTAAAACTAGATGGCTTCTGATAGGGGAAGGAACCTACTTTTCCTTTGCAGAGAATGGCATTATATGGCTTCTGAATCTTCATCCTTTTGTAGTCTGGTCAGAACCTGTGACCACAGGGGACCACTGTAGCCAAATTTCTCCAGAAAAGAAAAAGAAAATGGACAGTAGATCCATTAACAAATGTATTAAATTTTATTCATGTAGAAAACCAGCAGCTTTTAAGTTTAGTTTACAGAAAAACAAGTCTAAGCCATTCATAAAAGGGCCTATTTATCACTGCCTTTTAAATTCACTGATGCTCCAGAGTCGGTTCAGTGAGGGTGTTCTCTGCTATGTTTTAAGCAATTTGTTTGAAATTCTAGCAAATCCAATATCCCAGTAGTAACATTTATTGATTTCCCTACCTTTCCCTGTGCAGTGATCAGCCAATCATATAGGCACAAAAGTGCAACACAAACTACAAGTATTCCAGAAATACTTAATGAAGACTTTTGATGTTGTTGCAGTTGTAAAGGTAAGTGTTTCACACTAGAGGAAATTTGCATTTTCAATTAAGAAAGATACCTTCACAGACTGCAGGACATTAATACAGTAGAAATGACAATGAACGGACTTTGTAGACAAATAACATTTGTCATCTGAGAATGAAAATATTTTTTTAAAGCACTGGAGAAAAATGTGTAAAAATTCTTACTTAAGAAAATTTACAATCAGACTCCTGGATAAAAGGATTCCATCTTGAGGGGTAAGCTGGGAAATTTTTATTTTGGTTTGGTTTGGTTTTTTCTTTGTTTGCTTTGTTAAGGAGCAGTCGACATGAAAGATAAAGGTTTTTTTGCTCTTTTTCTTATAGAGAGCCACAGACAGCTTTTGGTGTCCAAATCCTAATTTATTGCTAAAATCACACAAACCGTTTCTTTAGAAATAACCAGAGCCTTTTGACACTGAACAAGGCTACAAGTTACCTGATGTCCTCTGAAGCTATCCAGAAATTCCCAGGTCTTACTTTCTTTCTGGTCCTTCACAATGAAAGCTGTTTTTAGCTATTCTCCCCTTTTATATATAATTTTCCTGGAACAGGATGTCCATTAGGAAAATATTAGCCCAGTTTTTCTAATTGGTCAGTTTTACATGCCTTTCTTCTTAGAGCTTTTTGACCAAATGACTCTCACTGCTTTGCAGTTAGCCTAAGATTGTGATATTTGGCTCTCCCTTTTACAAAGGGGTTTATTTACAACAAAATACAATAAATTCTTCTCGGTTTACTGTTAATCATCAAGTTTCCTCTTCTCTCTTGCTAATAATTTAACACACTCTGCCTTAAGAGAGGCTCAAGAGTTCAACAAGCAACAGTTGGTTCTGCCTGATTGTTATAAGTGCTTCTGGGCAAAATAAGGAGTTCAGCACAATGTGCACAATATGTGTAACAGCACATACACAACAGAGTGCTACAGAATACATTAAATAAAATAAAGCATTAAAATGTTCAAAAAGCCAACACCCAACTCAAGTGTTCACATACAAACACATGGACAATGAGACTTTGAGTTACCGCAGGTTCCCACAAGTCTCCTTGTGGCTTCACCCCTCTGTACTGCTCAGTGCTCTTAGCAGCACAGTTGTGAGCTTCTGGAAGCTGGAAGGATTTATTTTTTGCCCTTCAGCCAGTATCAGACAGGAGAATTGAGTTCCAACAGGTCAGAGCTCTATAGGCCCTGCCTGCTGAACCATACTGGTCTCCACCGTATACAGGCGACTCAGTGTAGATCTTGGAAGAAGACATAGATCTGCAAACTTCACCAGTAACTCCTACTGTGAAGTAGTTTATCTGGTTCCAAGCACTTTCATGATGTCTTAGACACTAGAAGGAATTTAAATATGTCTACTTAAACCCATAAAGGCAGGTACTTAAAAGAGGCTGCTGCTTCTAAGAAGCTCTGCCTATATGACTTTCTACCGAAACTCCTTGTGATTTTACCATTCATGTGAGATACAAACAGTTATTAGGAGCCCAAGTGTTGTGTCCCAGTGTCACCTAATAAGATAGTATAAGAACCAGGAAGTTCACACAATGCATCCAAAGTTTCACATAAGCTAGGTCCATTTGCAGTTGCAGGCTTCAACCAGGCTGGGTGACATCAACTTGAAAGATGACATTGCCTTGCAAAAAAAAAAAAAATCAAATAAAAAGTTGTAACTCATGAACATTTGCAAACTGATTTCCAAGACACAGAATTCTAATGACTTCCAGAAAGCATCCTGCAGTCATGAGAAAAATCCTGGAAAGCACAGAGCCCAAAAGCATAACAAAGCCCTATGGGACTAGACAAACAGCATGCAGACTACTTCAGCCAAAATAAGGAAGTATATAACAGCTGTCCATATGAGGGCAGTTATTTTGGAATAGTTATTCTACCATGCAAAAGCATGATACAAAATACACTCCACCCATTGTGCACACAAGCTCTTGTAAGCTCAACAGTGTTTATTGCTTCCCATATTCCTCTTCAAAAGCTTTTGTTTGTTTGCATCCACCATTTACTGTATCATTTTCTATATCCCACTTGCAAACCAGCACCGATTTCCTCTTGAGGGTTTTAGACTGGCATGGAGACTTAATGCTGAGAAGCATTCAGAGAAAGAACGCGTATTTTTTCCAAACTTAGACAAAGACAAGATGAAAAGCCATCGTTGTGTCCTAAGGCAAGCTTACAAAAGCTATCAGAAGCTGCTTCTGTAACAAATCCGCCTTATGGAGTCGGCTTTGTACTTTTCAAGGTACATTTACTAACTTGTGCGACACACCCGACAAAAAAATCTTGAGATTAATTTATTTATCTAAAGACCTAACAATTCTGTCTCATCAGTCCTCTCAAGAGGCAGTCTGAAAACATATACGAGAAAAAAAAATAAAAAAACACAAAAACCCCAGTTCACATTTCCTGTCAGTGTATAATGAATGTTGCCACCATTCAGACAGTATAGGAATCCTACCCCAGCAGAGTACGACTCCTCTGTCTTGCACACTATTTTTCTATAGCAGCACGATATGTCAGTGTATACTTTGCTGAAGAGAACTTTCTGTCAACAATCAGTGTTTCATTGGCATTAATGTGCAGTAAAAGACAACGAAGCATGACTCAATTAAACCACCAAATACTGCATTTAAATAACATTAACCCCTGACATTTTAAAAGAACTGTGCGGGATTTTAGCGGCATGACTCTCGTTAAGGTCAGTGCTTTAATATATACAGCTTCCCACCCAAAATGTCTGACATAAACTTGTATCAGTAAGCCAATTGAGAATAAAGCCTGAAACCAGGATTTATGTTCTAGTGCAAACATATCTCAACTAAGACTTCTCCCATGCTATTGTTTATGGAAACAAATTTTATTAACCTTCATATGGTATAGACGTAGGAAAGGATTTCATATTTAATTCTGAATTCCCTTGGGTTTTTTTGATAATCACCTTGTGAACTGAGGATTTGGAAATTATTTTTTAAAGTTTTTTATTCAGTGAAAATCTCAAGTGCCACGCGAATGCCACAGGAGAGAGTATAGCTTTGGGTCTCTCTCTCTCTTGTGTGTGCCAGCAGAATCCCATGCATTCGAAAAACTTTATGTATGAAGTCATGATGGGCTGGCAAACCAACACAGCTTCCACTGACAGTTACTGAAACTCTTGCCTGATTCACACAAAAGTTGCCGCCATTTAGGCCCGCGGTGCTCTGCACATATGGCAGATTCTTACACCTAACAGTGTTTTCCCTGTAAAGCGTAAAAGGTGCATGTCTGATTTAAAAGACTACTGTTCCCAAGAATACAGTCTATGATGGTCGTTGCCAGGACTTTTAGGACCACACCACTCCCGTGAATTAAAACATTCCAGTCATCTACCAGCCAACAGTTAGCGAGGCTGTTGTAAGGTTAGCTGTCTATCACACAAAAAGGAATGTAAATATGTTTATGTATTAAATATAATTAGTATTGTTGTTTCCATTTTGAACAATCACCCCGTTACCATTATGCAGTGGGAGATCAAAAAATCTGTTTACCATGAAAAAGAAAGGATACTTACACAATAACGCTCACAGTATTTGTGCTTAAAAGTAAATCCAATGTTCTTCATTTTTTTAATTAGTGACTTTTATTGAATTAATCAAAACAAAATTCAACAACTTCTGATGCTTTAATCAGGCACACTAGACCCATGAGAAAGCAATCTAATATTATGATTATTAGTACTATCAGCTAATAAAGAGAGAGAAAGTATGGTAAAGTAGAAGTGGTAAACAAAGAACTGAAGAAAAATTATTCAGTGGATCTCCCTACCTCCTGCTGAGCATTCCTTGGAAACAATTTAGTTTTCAGACACTTCCTTATATTTTTCTTTGTCCTTGTTCAATTTTATTCATCAGTCACTGGACACCAGAAACGGCAGACAAAGATTCAGCTTCATGTGCATTGCTGAATGACTGGTTCGTAAAGTAAGAACTTTTTTTTTCTTAACATTAGCATCAAACTATGATACATAAAATTATATGAACTGCACAAAATCCCTACATGATGCTCCCCATGACAGCGACCAGATCCACGTTAGCATGACAAAGAGCATGTCACCTTCCATCTTCCATTGATATTGAAAGACAATTTGCAAAGACCTAATTGAAAGCCAACTCTACATCTGTAAAATTGAAGTCACAGTGGAGGTAGAGAACCTATCAGAGAATGCAATTATACCAGTTTTAATCCCAAAACACTGTACAGAGAGGGGCTAAATAATTTAGTTTTAATATATGTAAAGATCACTGTAGATTCCACTGTTCTAGGTGAATATTCAGCAAAGAGCAAAGAAGACACTTAAATACTTTCAAAATAAGTACTGGGACATATTTTTGCGTCATACAGAGAGTGTGATGTGAAATGATTGTCCAAAATGGATCAGATTATGAAGACCAAAGGGAGGCCAAGTTAGGCAAAATCTAGTAATTTCATACTGGGCAAGAGGAAAATTGAAAAAAAAAGAGAGAACGTCGTATATGATTCATTTTGCGATTTTGGATTTCAAGGCCAATCAACAAAAGGAGAGAGAAACACTGCGTAAACTTGGTGTTCATCACCAGCAATAGAAGAAAGGTGCTCTTCACGTAAAGATTTGTTCCTGTGATACTGCCAAGGGCTTCTTAGGTTTTATTCATTAAAGAACAAGCAAACAACAAAAAACATCAGGAGAAAAATGCTACCAAAGCAACTTTGTATTTCAAAAGAGAGTTTAAATAATTCTTAGGAGCTACATTATACCACTGAACATGCAGATTTGTAAGTCCTGGAAAACCTTTCAAGTATAGGATGACAGCAGTATGATCAGATACTGTTGTAAGTGATCAAATGATCAAACTGACCTAATTGACCAATAGGTTATATAAAATATTGCGTTTCACTTAATCCAGGGTTTTAGCAGTGTTTGGGAATTTTGAGAGCCCTTTACACAGCAAAATGCCCCACTGTTGAGTAAGGAAATACGGACTAGATACATGGACAGTAAGTCAGTTTCAAAACTGTCTGAACTGGTGGGCTCAAAGCATTGTGATCTGTGGCACAAAGTCCACCTGGAGGCCAGTCACTAGTGGTGTACCCCAGGGGTCAGTACTGGGGCGAATACTGCTTAATAACTTCATTAACGACCTGGACAAGGGGACCTAGTGCACACTCCACAAGCTTGCTGATAATACAAAGTAGGGAGGAGTGGTTCATAGACCCAGAAGGGTTTGTTGCCATCCAGAGGGACAGCAACAAGCTGGAGAAATGGGCTGACAGGAACTTCTCGAAGTTCAGAAAAAAGAGAAGAAAAGTGAAATAACGTCATGTGCCAGGACAGGCTGGGGACACGAGACTGGTGGGTGACCAATTGGCCAGGGAGCAGCTTGGCAGAAAAGCACCTGGAGATCCTCACAGGCTCTGTGTGGCAGCAATGTGCCCTTGTGGCAAAGCAGGCCAACAGCCCCCTTGGACTACATCAGAAAGAGAGCTGACAACGGGCTGACAGAGGTGATTGTTCCCCTCTGCTGAGCACTGGTGATACTATATCTGGAGTAATGGCTCCAGTCCTGAGCTCCCTACTACAAGAGAGACATGGACATACTGGAGTGAGTCCAGTGAAGGGCCACAAAGGCAACTAATAAAATGACCGGAGCGTCTGTCACACGAGGAGAGGTTGAGAGCACTGGGATTTTTTTAGCCTGTAGAATAGAAGGCTCAGGGAGATCTTATCAATGTGTGCAAATACCTGCAAAGTAAAGAAGATGGAACCACACTATTCTCTGTGGTGCCTAACGACTAGCACAAGAGGCAATGGGTACAAACTGAAACACATGAAATTCCATTTAAACATAAGGAAAAAACCCACCTCTATTTTGAGGGTGATTGAACACTGGAACAGGTTGTCAAGAGAGACTCCAACCTTGCAGATACTCCAACCCAAGTGGACATGAAGCTTAGCAGCCTGCTGTAGCTGTCTGTGTTCTGAGCAGGGGGACTGGACTACATGATCTGCAGAGGTGCCTTCCAACCTCAGCTGCCCTGGATTAATTTGGTAAAGGCATTCAATTTGTACTAACAGCTATAAGACTTCCTATTGCAGGGAAGAAATCATATATTTCACAGTCTCTGTTTTCAGAAATAAGTTGCTTGTTGGGAAAACAAATTAATATGAATTTTGAGAATAATCAGAGAGCAGATCTGTGACCAATTATTTGTTGTGCCACACTCCAAAAACATGGAGAATATTCTAGCCCCACCAAACATGGGCTTTCTTCTAAGGAAACTGTTTGGTTGTTCTCACGGAGCAGTGCTGATGACGGAACTGAGGATATCGAAGTGGAAGCAGTCCCCTTGAAACCCCAGGCCCAAACCATGAAAAACTCTGATAGTAAGGATCTCAGGCTCTGCAATTTTTGAAGCAAGCCAGAGAGAGCAGATGGCATAAAACAGTCAGGACGCTCTTTTGGCAGTTACTATTACTGAACTGCATTGCCACATTTTACACAAGCATGATTTCGATTGTGTCCCCAGGAAGGGAAAGAAGTGCTTTGGTGGGATCATTTGTAAACTACTAACAGGGGATCTTGCCAGCTGGATTTCTTCTACTCATTTGGAATTTATCACAAACTTCAATTTATCAGATGCCTGGAAAAGCAACACAGAAATATTTGACTAATGATGATCCAGTTTACTACTCAACAACTTCTTTCCACTATGAGAAAGAGGAGCTTTCCTTTATTAATGGGACAATTGACATCCAAATAAAAAATATTTCAAAGTTTCTTCAAAGTGGAGGGGTTTGAGAAAAATGGTCTGTAACTTGCAGTTGTTCAATATTTAAACAGAGTAAATGAGGTAGACATCCCCCTTTCAATGAAAACATAAAAGCTAGCTCTTGTGAGAAATTATAGTTTCCCAGATCATTACTATTAACTATACTCAGTTTGTCATTGCTATGGCCCCTGGGAAATCACATGAACCTATGCTTGGAGCAGTAACTGGAGTAACTGGGGATCAGTCCTAGTCTCAAATGTGATACTGATTTCAAAAGGAAAAACAGATTTCAGAAAGAAATCCTTCTTCCATCACTATATGCACAATACCACATGTACTGGCAATGACGGGAAAGTGACAAATACGATGCAAATTTTCTTCAGTAGTTTGAGGTCATGTAGCAAAGAATAGGCACTTTCTTTCTCCAACTATAGAGTACCATGAGAACGTATTTTAAGAAGTAAAGCACACACATGCTTCTATACATAGTAGAGAGAAAAATGCTTGGTAAAATATATTCTTTTATTCTTCATACAAATATAACAGATCTTTGACATTATACTTGGGACAGCAGAATACAGTACTTGCGGTGCCTTTACCAGGAACAGTCACTGTCAGGAAAGAGGGAAGCCAAGACTTCTGGAGGGAAAGGAAACTTCTTTCTTCGGTTTGCAAGACTAAATTCATCACCATAAAGGAGTGTTCTTCGTCTACCAGCCACCTCTTACACGTGAAAGCTCTGCAGGATTTATTATTTGTTTTTGCTTGGCTCTGTATTAGTATACATGCACAGGTGCACATGATGGCTGTGAGCAATGGACTTGCACAATAGGGGAGTACCTGAAAACTTGAAGCTATCTTTGATTAAAGTTCTTCTGTTGTAAATTTGAAATTTATTTTAGCTTTTCTGATACCTGAAAACAGGGTATTGTATGACTTTGGTCATTGGAAGTGGTGTATTATCTATGCAAATGTTGTCCTCCATCCAAAATGGAATTCCAGTAGTAGTTGGGAGGCTTTAAAATCAAATCCTACATTTGACATATTAGAAGAAATTACAAATTCCATAATGCATAATATTATTTTTCTAATGTATCACTGGCCCATAATGAGAAACAATCTATTATATAGATTTTGCATTCAATCTTTTTGTCAAAAACTACATAGCACATCAAAAGTTAATAGCACTGGGGAGTTCAGTGATTAATTTGAAAACAAATGGTATATTAAAATTTTTCTTTTGTTCTTCATTCACTATGATGAAACTGCTAGGATTTAACCTTTAAGGGTTAAAGAGTTTAATCAATGTCAATGTCTGATCTTCTGAAGGCGATAAAGAACAGTCTGTCTAGCGATACCCAACAGAACATCACTTTGTCAAGCCACAAAGCGCCCAAAAGCTTGTCAAGTAAGTTACCAGAAACCTCTTTGTGGTTAGAACTCAGCTCCTTCCTGCTTGACCTATTATTTGATATTTGACCACTTGGTTGCAAGACACTTGCTCTTTCCAGCTGAAATGTCACTGGGGCATCTTGTCAGCTCCCCGACATCTCGGCCTGACATACAATTTTACTTTTGTGTGCTACAAGGCAGAAAATGCAGGGCAATGGCCTTGCTTTAAATTCTGTCAGCATCAAAGATGGGCGTCACTCTTGGGTCCTACCAACAACAACAAAAAAGGAGTCTATTTGAAGGTCAAAACAGCCATTACTTTAAAGTCTTTCAGCTTAAACTAAATCTATTACCTGCAACACTGGTTTGGGAACTGTCCTTATAAAGTACATAAACATATCATCAGAAATCCTCCCTGCACAATTGTTCTTCTTTCTTATGAAATGCAGACTTGATAAAAGGGTGAGTTTTCAGCGCCTGCAGGGACCAGATTCAGCAGTTAACTTAACTTGTTCAAATAGGCAAGTGGTATCATGTAGCTTTACAAGGGAGCAACCTGACCTTCTCACATTGACCAGCAGTGACATTATTGTGCAGGAAGAGAAGCAGTCACATCATTTCTGTTTTGCACAACCTGCTTAAAGTTTGCAACTAAATGCTTGTCTTCAGTTGAGCTGACAAGAGAAAAGAGGGGGCTCAGTGAACCATGGCAGGGCTGCCATGAAATGACAGGAATCATTGGCATACATTTCAAATAGCTCTCTCAATCCTATTAAAGTATTGCAGTCCTGCTTTAAAATAGACAAGTATGAAACAACTTTGATAGATAGAGACTAAAATGGCTTATTGATTTTTTTTTTTAAGACTGAGGAAAATTACCCAAAATGTGTCATTCTTTAACATTTAAAAATATACTACATAAAAAATGAACAACCGCAATAAACAGAAGTTAAAAAAATAACTGTTTCGGTATGCAAAGAATGAGAAGCGCAGAAACGTGAACATATGAATGCACATTTTCATAAAAACGTAAAATTAATGTCAAAAAATACATACGCTGAACTACAATTCAAAGGTAGCACCAAAATTGCACTTTAATTGCATCATTTTACATTAATGCAATTTTTTCCTTCTAAAAGATTATTGATACAAAGAATCTGAAAATCCATTTTCCATTGTTCTTTTGGGACTGGATGTGACATTCAGGCTGAAGGAATAGACTGAAGACTGAGAACTGGGTCTATTGTGCATAAAACTGTAGGATGTGTCAGGTTCAGCTTGCAATGCCAAAAAATCTGGGATACAACTCCGGTCAGGCTGAATTCCTAGCTTGAAGCCATGGTGATGTTTGAACTCCCTCTTGATTCCTGGAGTAAAATAAAGTAATAATAAAAAAGAAAACAAAAAAGAACCGACATGTACTGTTAAACAAAACCAACATGTACTGTTAAACAAGTAAGGAAAATAATGTCATTATGTCTTTCACAAAGCTATGTATATGGAGTATTTGCAAGTGTTTGCTTCTTGTTTAAAACACTTATTTAAAATACATGGATTAATATATATATTAATCTTTAATAAGCAGGAACAAAGGACATTTGCTAGAGTCTTGTGCACTAGTAAGGTGTTAGGAAACAATAGCCTACTTTATTTGAAGTGCTACAAATACTTACAGAAAACTTTTACTCCTCTTCATTATCATTTCTAGGGTGTAGGTTTTTTAATCAAGCAAACAAACTTACTCTACGGTCTCCCTGTCACTGTTGTTAGGAAAAATATGCCATACTTAAACGTTGAAGGTATTCATTTACTCTAAAACATATTTTACCATCAATTGAAATCAAACACTTAATACTCTTCAAATGTTAGCCTGTTAGAAGATAGCCAGAGAATATACACTGAATGTACGCTGAGGGGGAACATGATTCATATTTCATTGAGTCTCGACATTCAGTCAAAGTTATAAAGGTTAGACCAGTTAAAATTCATCATTAAATAACTTCCAGCACCAAAACATTGTGCATCCTACTTTGAAAGATTATGGATAATATCAGTATATCAGCATTAATAATTTTTTAAAATACTAAATAAAGACACTCTGTATTCCCCTAAATATCCATAATAATAAACAAACTGAAGAAAACACAATGCCATATTGCTCTTCTGCCCTTTAGCAAGGTATTTTACCCAATGCACTTACATAGCTGTGGAAATAACAATCAATTATTTCATCAGGTCATAAATATGTGAAAACTTCACATGAAAAACATACTTATGGAAAAGAGAAAATTTAAGATACTGAAAGACCGTTACAGTGTATGTGAGGTTTTAAACACTCTCTCTTTGGCGTTTCAGGAAGGGTATACATGCATACATAAACACACATAGAGGCAGAAATGCATATATACAGAGGCACAGATTCCAATATACATACTCATAGATATCCAGAGAGAGGCAGAAGGGTATGTGTATATTCATATTTCAACAAATCCAAACTCATCATATGTGTAAAGACACATGCGTGAAAGATTCCCCTCTCCTCTGTTACTATTGCTGGAGAAAAATCAATGGTTGCCTCCAACACCTACTTCAACAGTTCCCTTTGATATGGACTCTTTTGATTTCCTGATTCACCGTAAGCCAGACAACAGATACTGTAAACAGATAGGTTATGTTAGACCTTCATTAAGAACCCATACAGTAGCAAATTTAGATGACTACTTCACGTAGATAGTTAAAATGAGGTAGTGCCTTGAGGTTTTCTAAACTACGGTGGTGATGAGGATGAGATAACCAGCAGAACTGGAAAGCATGATGTGTAACTCTCTAGCTTTTCAGTCCTTCTGGTCTCAATGCTATGCAGAATAGGAACCACTAAAAAGCCAAAGCACAAACGAAATTTACTGCACTTGTATAAGCACATCTGAAATGAGATCTCAATGAAGGCATCCACCTATTTACACCAATTAACAGTCTGTTACTTATACACTTTAATCAGCTGACCACATAGCCAAAATCTCTCCAAAATAAGAGTAATTCATAAAATAATATTATGACAATTTTGAAATAAGCAAATAACTTGTGATGTTCTAAAAACACTTCTGTGTGTAGAAAAATGAGATCAGTAAGATATAAGCTACAAACAAGTTTCACTCTGGATAACAAATATTGAAGACAAATTTAAACATATTGGTTTGTACTGCTTTCAACATCTCAATCAGCATATCATAATGAGTAAAAATCACATGCTACAATTACATTCTCATATTACTCTTTTTCCAGATGTAGTGAGGGTTTTTTTGAAGAATATGGCATCAAAATCCCAGTAAGGAGGTAAGAAATCAGATTTCCTTTGAGAATTGCAAAAAAAAATGTACGAAACTTACTGATTGGCAGCAAGTCAATAGACTATGTTACAGTAAAAGCTTCACTGTTGGGGGAAAAAAGCTCTGGTTTAGTTATCCAGATCCTGTGCTGCACTTCTTACAAAGAACAGAGTACTATTCACTGAATAGAAGGGAAATAGGATCTAATAGCAATGTGATTGATGTAAAAAAAAATCTTGGCTGTTACTCATAAGAACTGTTTTGATCCAATACCACTATATACACTCATGATGAATAAGAAAACAGGATTTTATGGTTTAGAAGAAAAAATACTCAGAACTGTTACAACACTCATTGTTTGAACACATACCTGTATGCAGGAATCTTAAAGGCAGTTATAATTTCCCCAACAGACCTCTTTCAACATTATTGTATTTAGACACCTTACTAAAACATGTATTAAACTGACAAACTCAAATGACTATGCCCGAGCTGTGATGATAATCCATCATATAAATATGCATTTAGGTAATTTTTAAAAGAGGAATTATGTATCTTAAATAAGGTGTCTGTTCAGGTAAATCTTTAGCGTAGCACTTTTATTTACCCGATAAGCTGTAAATGATTCCATCTAAACTGTTACACTTCATCAGGTAAATAGATATTTAGGACACAACGTGTCTAGCAAAAATATGCTTTCAAAATATTTATGTAATGTAGTAATTGGACATGTCCTGTGGTCATTTTTCAAAGTTTGATAGCCTAATTTTATAAAACATGTTTTCCTAAAGATCAAAATATGAAAGGTTAGTCTATATTATGGAACAATTGCTTTCTAAACTATAGTTAACTCAAGCAATTTTTTAGTATTAGACATGGAAAAAGATTCCAAAACTATTCTTCTCTATAGTTTTTCTTCTGTGCCTAACATTTAGGATCTAGTTTACAGGTTGGCTCATGATACATGAGGCATTTCACCAAAGTTAAAACTGATTTAACAGTGGGTTGCTTCATTATGTATGATATCGTGAGGAAATATTGTAATACCATCATGTACTATATCCTCCTATATGTTTTCATTGTGATGCCAGCATCATGTTGTGATCAAAGACACCCCATTTTGCTTTTATATATCAATACTTGTGGAATAATATGCACAGTTAGACACTTGGAATTAGAAGACTATGCACGTGTTATGACAGTGGTGCAAACAGGTAACTGCATAAAGAAATTCACTGTATAGAAGTATGTTGTTTTGTCTTCAATCGTAGGAGTAAAATCTATAACCAGAGCTGAAGCCACAAATCAGCCTTTCAAAGTCCATGCAAGGATAACTTTACTGGATCACAATTTTCACTATAATACCACACTACAACTTTTCAATTCCACACAACAATATGTGTTGTCACATATTGTGACAACACATGTCACAACAATATGTCACAACAATAACTCCTTCCAATTTTGGGATTTCCCACTACTAAATTTTAGTCACTTTAAACTGCTTTCAAATATTACATCTCAAAACACAGCAGCCCAAACTTCCCTTCCACTTTCTTATGACATATAACATTTTATATTACAAAAAAAATCAGATAAATAGAAAGTGGTAAGGTTTTTATGAGTTAAGGTTTCTGGGTTGTGAATAACTTCACCTGAGTTAAGAAAGTAACAAAATAGCTTAGAATCAGAACAGAAAATGACTGAGTAAGGGACGAAATAAAAGGGCAGAAGGAGTAATACTGAAGTTACAAAATAATACGAAGCCTCAGTTATAGGGGTTCCCTGTGTGATGATGCAGATCCAGTTATAAGCTCAGTGTTACATCTCAAGCCTAATTAAAGACAATTGTTGAATTACAAAGCCAAAGTGTGATCTGGAAATCACTAGACTACAGGATACTTAGGTGTGTGAGGATGCCTGTTAGCAAACAGAAGCACAGAGGAGCAACCTGTACTTTCTTCTGAAGTCTAGCACCCCCTAAAATCTCTAGAAAGTTCCTCAAGAGTAGGAAGAAATGTAAGGTAAGCACAGACACAGGGAGCGATGGGGAGAACGTGAGAAACAGCTAATATATTTCTCTGCAATTGATTTCTGATACTGATTCCTCTCACCCCAAATCTAGAACATACATATACACAGTAATACCAGTAGACAGCAAATCAAATGGCCAATAATGTTCTTTTCATCTTCTCCCACCTGTGCTATCATTGTATCTTGCATCGTTTCACTGTGGCAATAGCAATTCCAATAAGTGTTAAAGAAACAACCACTGTCTTCGATAACCATTTTGCAGTACTTATGTGGAAAACCTATTTCCCTATAAAGATGCACATTTTCAGATCATTCACAACCTTCTTCTCAGACTGCTATTTCCAAAGCTGAGTTGACTTTTGCCAGACAATGCCAATGGAGATACAGTATGCTGCTCATTCTTTTGCTGTGAAAAGTAGCTCCAACAGGCATTTTGCACTCTCAGTGAAATAAATAAAACATCAGACTCATGAAAACGCTAGAAGCTGGTGCTTAAAATGTAAAGTATTACTAGTGGGTGTTAGTGCAGTATAGTGCTAGTTAACAAACTTCTTCAAAGCAGGAATGTATGCTGGCCAAAACGGTAAAGTTTGCTTCCCCTGTCAATGATTTTGCAATTCTGTATGCTGATGCAGTAGGACTAAATTGGTGCTCTGACACAAAGTAGGAAAACGGTAACATTCGGTATAAATTTTAATTGTCAGCACTCCTGCCTGGTTTCTGCAAACAATTTGCTATCAGAGAATAATTCAATGGGTTGCCAGCTCATTGCATATTAAGTCAGAAAGGTAGACACACAACACACTTTGGGTGCTGCTAGCCAACAATATTAATGTCTTTTTTCATTATCAAAGAATTTTCTCTTCCACCTCCAGGAGTTTTTAAACAAATAGATGAGTCTGAAATATCTGGAAATAATTTTTTTTTGTCCTGCGTTTCTAACACTTTAGCAATTAATGTATTCAGTGAAAACACATTCTAGAGGCTGAATTAAAAACAATTAAGAGAAAGACTTCATAATATTGTAATTGTTTTTCTAAAAGAAAATCCTGTTTTATTCAAACATACTTAAACCTGATATGTTTGAAGAACACATGGATTGGACGGAATATCACATCAGATGAACACCTTATCTTCTATGTTTTGTTGGCTTTGCGTGGCTAATTTTAATGATTTCTAAACCTTTTAGCCAAAATCCATAATGCAGCCTATATAGTAAATTCCTCTTCCAGATGATTCGTTGGAATACATTGCAAATTCTCTGCACTACCCTAATTATAACAAAACATTAGGCAAACTATGGAGTGCACTATTTTCATGGTGAAATGTATTAATTTCAGTCCAGGTTTCCAAATTCTTCAGTATGTTTTGCCCATGCTGCCTACCACTGTCTTTACACTTTCTCAAGAACGGAAGCAACTTTTATTTATTAATTTTTAATCTGAGTAGCTAACCCAAATGGCTATTGGTTTATCTTCTGCTGCACGTTGCAAACAACACTGAAAGGTACGCTGCACTCTTACTGAACTGTTGTGACCCGTCTCCATGATTTACATCGGTGCATAAGATTGTCACTATCTTTAACTGACACTCCTCTTGCTTCCAAGAAAGCTTTTCCTGCTAAGTGAGTTTTCCCACAGCTTTTCATTCCCTTAGATCAGTATTTCTCTCTCTTATGGTTCCCTCTCAGGTCTTTGATTCTTTCTAGCAACACGAGGAGAAAGTGACTACAACTAGAGACTAAAACACTCACGACACCATACTGAGGCAAAAGCAGCTCATGAAGTAGTCCTCCCCACTTAGCCTTTTCTTCTTCTAGTGCTAGTGGGAAAACAGTCCCTATCTGACTAGTTAAAGTGTCAAACTCCATACTCTCTTGAGAAATGTATTCAGTCATCAGCTGAATTCCTAGACAGTGTGACTGTCTGACGTAAGCCTTCAAAGTTTCGCCTGAGTTGCATGTACACTGCCTCTCTAGCAGAAAAAGGAAAAAAGTGTATTTACATTCATTTTGCCAAACATTAGCATCTTCTGTCCAATCATTTGAATGCAGAAGTGTTAGGAGAAAACAGCTTAGAGAACAAGGGTTGACACATACAGTGTGAAATCTTAAGGTGCTTGAATGCAATGAGGGAGAAAGTGAGACAGAACCACATTTCATCTCCCTAACTGTGCTATAGTCCACATGAACTTTGTGACAGGTCTCTGTCTCTCAGCCACACTTCACTAGCTTCTGCTGACATTCAGCTGTCAGACAGCAACCCTTTACCATGCCCCTAACATGCTCTACAGCTTCACCCAATTAACTCGCTTTCACTTGACATTGCAGCAAAAAGCTTCATAATAGGTGGTCAAGGTGCATGGTGTCTGCTTGCCCTCTAACTGCTCACGCACAGCAAAATGCTTAGCTACCTTCCTTTTTGTCTGTTTGCTCCGAACTGGAGCAACTACAATTTAGGCATTCTGCTGTTAAACAGGACAAGGACAGCAGACCTTTGCCAGTGGTGCATTAATCTGTCTTTGGTTTACCAAAGACTAATTTTAATGCAGAATCCTAGAGCTAATCATCATAAACATTTTGGCAAAAAAGAAATTACACTGATTCAGTAAAATACTTCAATCGCTTTATAATTAATAAAGATATACTGTATCAGCAATATGGATACAAGGGGAAAAGTTAGTTATTATTTCTAATAGTAACATTTAACAACATAAAGGAGAAAGGTCTACAAACAATGAAAGTGTCTTTATGATTCAGCTTTCTTGCATTAAAAAATCTTTAGGCATTCAGAAGATTAATTTTTGCCACACATTTCTGCCAAATATGCAATATTTTTGAGGAATAATATTCAGAAATACAAATCTATGTAGCTAACAAAACAAATGAACTATTAAAAAAATGGAAAGCAACATTTTAGGATTCTCCTGATAGCTTACATAAGAATGAGAACATGGTACTCACTGTTACTTTGCAGACAGAGGCCTTGAGAATACTCCCATCCGCTCACTACTTCTCTCAAGTATATTTGTATTAAACATGTGAAGTAGTTCAGAAAAGGCCCTCAAAAATCAAATACACAATAGGTACTGATGATATTCAAGTGCTCTTTGCTGAAGAGGCAATGCTGTTAACCAAGGCTGGAACTGTCTGGATGAGCACTGGTGTCTGGACAGTGGAATTAAGAGAGTTGCTCTAGCAAATGCCTTCTGGTGGCCTTATGGGTTTCAACTATCAGAACTCCAGCAAGGCAAGACTCAAAAGACTACTCATGAAGCCCTTTCAGATTCTGGTGTTTGCTAAACTACAGCAAATTCAGGTAGGTTATGTAACCTTTTTGCTTTCCCAGCATATCTACAGGGACAAGTTACCTTGAAGTTCTCTCTAAAAACCATTGAAAGGGCATTTTTTCACACAAGAAATCTGATTTTCATAAAGAGAAGCAGGCATCCAGTTTGTAGAAAGTGTAAGCTCAAGAGAAGACATAAGCATGAAGGAAAATAAAAAGGAAATGCATTGATTGAGGTGTAAAGCAGATACCTCTCTCAACCGGACTTTATGGAAAGGACACGGAATGAACTTTTCTTTATGAAAGGTGGTGAAAAGAAGCAAGTCATAAGGACTTGGAGCTCGCACGCCTCTGGCAGAGGTTGGTGATACAAAAATGGGTAGTTTTGCAGCAATGAAAAAAAACACAGCAAACATTTCACTCAGATTTGAAGTAGGAAAATGGTATGACTCAGACTTAAAATGAGCACCAGAGACACACGAGGCCTCTTAGTCAAGAATATCATTGCAGATCTCTCCAAAAACCTTTAAGTGAGCAAAAAGTGATGTCAGTCCACCTGGTTGTAAGAATATAATCTGGTGATGTCTATAATACTGAAGTTAGAAGGGAAATGCTGATCTCCTGAATTAACAGCCTTTAGCAGCCCTTAACAAACAGCAGACTGATGTTAGTTCTCAGGAGACAACAGAGTTAGGATCATAAACTGGAAACAGACATGGTTTGTGCAACCTATCTAAACCTATTTGAAAAACACACTGGTTGTAACGTGTTATCCAAAATACAGACAAACACTTGCATGCTGAGTAAGAACATCTGCATTTGTATTAGGCTACAGGCTAATCTAAATCTCAGTTCATCTAAATAACTGCATTAAACTGAGTAGCCTCTTAAAAAGATCCTCTAATGACAGAGCAAAAAATTACTGACTTATACTACATGCTTAGAAATCAACTATTACTACTGTCAACTTAATTTTCTCAAAATTAAGTTTATTTTTAAAATCGCCAATGATTTTAAAAGGAGGACAAAGACTTCCACGCTTTTGCACTGGACAATGCAGTGCACTTTTCTGGATTGTCCAATGCAGATGTGTAGCCTCCTACCTCCCAGCCAAAATAATAGAATCACAGAATGGTTTGGGTTAGAAGGGACCTTAAAGATCATCTAGTTCCAAACCCCCTGCCATGGGCAGGGACACCTGACCTTGAACACCTCCAGGGATGGGGCATCCACAACTTCCCTGGGCAACCTGTTCCAGTGCCTCACCACCCTCACAGTAAAGAATTTCTTCCCAATGTCTAATCTAAATCTCCCCTCTTTCAGTTTAAAACCATTACCCCTTGTCCTATCACTACACTCCCTGATAAAGAGTCCCTCCCCATCTCTCCTATAGGCTCCCTTTAGGTACTGGAAGGCCACTATAAGGTCTCCCCAGAGCCTCTCTTTTCCAGGCTGAAAAACCCCAATGCTCTCAGCCTGTCCTCTGATCATCTTGGTGGCCCTCCTCTGGACTTCCTCCAACAGGTCCCTGTCCTTGTTATGTTGGGGTCCCCAGAGCTGGATGCAATACTCTAGGTGGGGTCTCACGAGAGTGTAGTAGAGGGGAGAATCACCTCCCTCGACCTGCCGGCCATACTTCTTTTGATGCAGCCCAGGATACAGTTGGCTTTCTGGGCTGCAAGTGCACATTGCTGGCTCATGTTGAGCTTCTCATCAACCAACACCCCTAAGTACTTCTCCTCAGGGCTGCTCTCAATCCATTCTCTGTCCGGCCTGCTTTTGCACCTGGGATTGCCCTGACCCATGTGTAGGACCTTGCGCTTCGCTTTGTTGAACTTTATGAGGTTCCCACAGGCCCACTTCTCAAGCCTGTTCAGGTCCCCCTGGATGGCATCCCTTCCTTCCAGCATGTCAACCACACCACTCAGCTTGGTGTCATCGCCAAACTTGCTGAGGGTGCACTCAATCCCACTGTCCATGTTGTCGAAAAGATGTTAAACAGCACCGGTCCCAGTACTGACCCCTGAGGAATGCCACTCGTCACTGGTTTCCACTTGGACATCTAGCCATTGACTGCAACTCTTTGAATGCAACCATCCAGCCAATTTCTTATCCACTGAGTGGTCCATCCATCAAATCCATGTCTCTCCAATTTAGAGACAAGGCTGTCACGTGGGACAATGTCAAATGCTTTGCACAATTCCAGGTAGATGATCTCTGTTGCTCTTCCCTTATCCACCAATGCTGTAATCCCATTGTAGAATGCTACCAAATTTGTCAGATTTGCTGTTAGTGAAGCCATGTTGGATCACCTCCTTACTTTCCATATGCCTCAGCATACTTTCCAGGAGGATTTGCTCCATGATCTTGCTGGGCACAGAGGTGAGACTGACTGGCCTGTAGCTCCCTGGATCTTCCTTTTTTCCCTTTTTAAAAATGGGACCAGTTCCCTCAGGACCCGCAGATGCATCTCATCAGGTCCCATGGATTTGTGCACCTTGATAAGGGCTCCATCCCCCTCCCCCATAAACTAGCTTAGAGAAAGATTCACTGGGAGGACTTACATTTGGCTCCCTGTAGGCTTGGGATAGTTTTCAAGCTTTTGTTTGCTTATCCAAACCAAGCATGTTAATGTTCATTCATCCCTAGTAAAACTTAGTTGAAGTAATTTCAGGAGGGAATTACTCCTTCTCCCACAAATTGCATGCAATATCTGAAGCAGTATATATTCAATAGAGTTCTAAAGGGTAGTTTTATAACAGTAATGGTCAGCGAAAACAGTTGGCTTTCTGCCAGTATTGCTTATAAAATATCAGTTGATATCTGAATAGCCTAAAAAAAATATTTTAGGCTCAATTTCAGTTGATGGCTAACATGTAGGTCTTTTGTAAATGCAAGATCCAAATTACACTAACTGGGCAAGGAATCAAGCTTATCAGTTATAAACAACTTGAGTGTGGGTGAGCTAGGTTTACTGTCTCTATTGGTTTTGGCTGAATTTATATATACAGTTATACTTCAGACTGAAATTAAATAAAAAAAATCTAATCATTACTTCAATAGAACTTTTTATACTTATTAGATTCCTGAGCACAATCAGCCTCTAAAAACTGCTCTTAGTTCAGGTACTAGATCATCACTTTCTTTGAGGCTTGAACATGCAGTTCGAGTGAGTCCACTAGGCAAATAGAATTAATATTTCCTGCATACCAATCATATTTTATGTGAATCAACACAAAAAAAAGCTAATGTAATTTCACCATTTCATATATGTATGCCAAACGTGTGTTCTAAAAGCACAGATGAGTTAAAACAAAACAAAACAAAAAACCACAACCCACCCCCACCACATACAACACTACAAACTTTTCATCAGGCATGTAAAATTTTTATCAGAAGAGTCATGGAGAACATAGAAGGAGACTTGGAGAGAGGTGTCTCCAGCTTTTTGGTTTGTAACACTGCAACACAATTTTAAAAAATCACTTTACATAGGGATGTTTCAGTAATTTGGTGTGCCTCCAGAATGATACCTTAAATTCCTTTATTTAGAGCTCCCAACTAGCTTATGCTCTTCTAAAAAATCGTATTTAAAGTGTAGTTAATTTCAGCAAGTTATTAAATTAAGCCAGAAATTCCTAAAGCAATAGGATGTTTTGACATGCACGAATTAAAATGAAATGAATGACCTTAAGAGTCAGAAAGCTTTGCAAACTCCTGGTTAAGTTACAATACATGCTCAGGCTCCCAAGTGCAATGCATTTACTAGACCCTGTGAAAGAAAACTTGATGTCACTGAGAGTCTGAAAGGCTAACTGGCCATAATCGTATAACCACTATATAAGCTGATCCTTTTGTGATCAAATGAAATCCTTGGTACTCAACAGAAGCTGAAAAATTTGTGAATTCTTTCATTATTGTGGCTCTGGCCTCCAAGGGCTTTCTTTGCCAAATTACTTGCAACACCTCAATAGGACAGAAGGCTTTCAAGATACTGGTGAACATACAAATTTGAGAGAGGCAAGTATTGTAATGTCAGCTTTATGGTGACATTTATTGAGTGAACTATGGGTTTATTGGCCTGTTTCATCTGAGGACCAGACCCAAAAGTGTGGTGTCTTAAAGCAACATGGCTTTAAAGGTTCCATGGGTCCCTCTCTGGAAAGCTGTTGGAACTGAAAAAGTTACACCATTTGAAAAGGATGAAATGGAATCATTGCATCATCATAATGTCACTTTGCTTTCCTAATAGCATCACATGTAGCAGGGAAACTCTCTGGGTGAATAACCACGCTATCCTTGGCTATATTTTTAATAATTTTTATTACTTACTGGGCATTTTATAGGTGCCCTACCTTCCATTAAAAAAACAGGGAAAAAAAACCCAAACAAAAAACAGTCAATTGATTACTTAACAAAAAGAGAGTCCTTCCTTTCCAAAAGGTAGCATTTCTGAAACAAGTCAACAAAACCCCCAAACTCTTGTAAAATGGGAAAGGAAAGATAGTTTAAGAAACACATTTGTTTCTAAGTCCTTTTCTTTAACTGAACCATTACGCAAACTGAAGAAAACGAAAGTTATTTGAAAAATCAAGATTATTATCACGATAACATCCTTTTAGATGACAATGCAGCTCTTTAACCTACTGTGTACTCGTTTCACATTTTTAAAATTTGTTCAAGTACCAGTTTATTCAACAGGCCAAACTGCTTCAGGGAGTCCAGTCTCTGGAGAAAATAGGTCCTTACTATGATCAGCTAGAAAAACTGTGCCTTCACTACATAATGTGGGTTTCACAGACTTCTACGAAAAATTTTTACACGTAATTTAAAACCAGCAACAATAAATAAATAAATATATGTTGGGTAAATATTAAGCAGTGTGACTTAAGTATGTAAAACCCAGTAAAAACAAACATTAAGATGTAACTTGGTGACTGTATGCCCTTAAATCATGTCAACATTACAGGAACAAAATTATGAGTTAAGAACAGTGTTATGCTTTACGTCCTAACTCTGAATTTCCTGTCTTTTCATCTCTGCAAGTCATACTATCTAATATATTTTAGAGGTTTGGGGGTTTTTTAATTTCTCACATTAACTTTTATGCTTAAAGTACAAAATGCATGCAATCAGGCAGAAGAAGTAGGTAAACACATGCATTTCTACAAAACCATGGTACTCTACTGTTAATATGTCACAGAAAGGAATGCAAATGTTTGGTTTTTTTTTCCCAGTTGAAAAGGATGCAAACATGCACAACTGTAGGAGAAGGCAGGGGAAAAGCGCACGAGCAAACCAACAGAAAAACAATCTGATTTTATAAATTCCAGAAAGGCACAAAGTAAAGGAGACTGCTATGGTTTGCAGCTACCCTTCTTTATCACTCTCATTATCTCCCTTTGGCCTGCAGAGGACCCACTCCTCCTCTGCTTGAACCACCAAGGTGAGATCTGACAGCTGAGAAATCTGCTGTGGGACCATGGGTGGAGATGATACCCAGCCTTGTGCTCCCATGACCTTCCTTCCAGTCGGCACACCAGAAGCAGAGACAAAGAGGAGATACAGCACCTGAGACGGTTGTCTCCTGTGGAGGAAAGTTTGCCCACTAGCTGGCACTGAATTCTCTGGTGGTGGGGCACTGGTCTTCTCCGCCATCCAGAGGGAAATAAAAACTCTAAGCATGAGACTTTGCTTTACAAACACTTCAAGTGCATCTTTTGAGGGGAATGCTTACTTCCCCACTATTTTAAATGTAGTTTTATGCTTAAGTAGATTCTCCAGGCCCAATCCAGTTAAATGTCAGTACAAATTTTTTATTATTATTATTTTTTCATTTTAAATGGGTGCATGTAGCATTACCCAAGTTACACTGTAAGTGGGGCATGCTGCACACATAGGCATTGCTGAGACTGGCTGAGAAAAAGGCAGGCTCCTGCAAACACTGCCCTAGGTCTTGCTCTCTTGTCTTTTTTCCCTGCGAACTGGGCAATGAGCTAGTGGTACACCGTAAACGAGAAACACCACAAAAGGCAACAAAAATCCTTCCACCTATCATCCCAACCAATTGAATTGCAACTTACAGGTAGCATCTACACATCTCGCGCTGTTTATCAATGCTAATGCCTGAACATCAGCACTGAATTTTCTCCTTATAAACTGTGCTTTACATACTTAGCTTGAAACACAAAACCAAACAGGTGTCAGAATACGGAAATAATTATTCACAACAGTATACCTCGCAGGATCTAAATTTAAACTGACAAGGAAATATCAGGAAGATGACAATCGGGATTGCATGGATTCATTTGCCATTTAAGTATCTGAGCTAGACTCATTCAGGTGCAGCTATGCTTTAATCCTCTACAAAAATTTCTCAGCGAATTCACAGTCTCAGAACAAACAGACATTCCCTTTATGTTTAACCCACAGTTTAGCAGGGAATAATAGAAGCTTCCCAGCTCTCTTTCTTGAAATAACTTCTTCAAAAGGGAGGAGGAAGCACCTTCTGGCCTGAGTAAAAGTCCTTGAGTCTGGAAAGAAGTGAATTTGTCTGCCTTTGTAGAGAATATTCCTTTTCTTCTATAAAGCCAGTAAAATTGTGTCCTCGGCTCTGTTCTTTTGTAAAAACTTTTTCCCAGGGTTAGCCGTCCTGGTCTGAAATACCCAGTTCTCAAAATAACAGCCTGTCCAGTACTCCCAATACTTTTATTTCTACTGCAGAATTAGCGGTATATGTAATAATATACTAAAGTTTCTTTTAATTTGATGTGCTGAAAATGTCACTTTGAGAGGCATGGGAAGAAGGCAAAAGAAACAGGGGTGTGTAGAAAACAGGAAGCAAACAGACGCGGCTGGTGAATAAAACTCGTTGCATATTACCAATGAAACACATTTTGAAAGACCACTGCAAAAACATCTAATAAGGAAAATGGCATCACATGGCTGTCTCCCAACTCACAGTTGCCCTCCACAGCAACTGGGGCCTTTCTGAAACATTCAGTTTCAGGAAACCCCATGTACCATTTTGCTAAGCAAATAAAAGGCTAGCTCACTCCAGTATTTCTCCTGCAAAAACTGAACAAAATGAGGCGTAGGCATCCGCTTCCTTCTGCTCTGTTAATCTGCTGCCCGCAGAGAATGAACGCATGATGATTTTTTTACAGGGCAAACTCGAACCTATACTTTAGACTTGTTTCCTCATCCAAATCATTAGTTTCTCTAAATCAATTTCCAATTAGTTGCTCTGGGAGGTACAATTGTTGCACTGGCCCGAGCATTTAGGATAAGAGATGAATACAGCTTCAGGTTCCAAGTGTCTTGTTTTCAGTCCTGGGAACTGAGGACCCTTGTTTGTGAGCTGGTAGTTCCAGTACCTCACTAGAAACACATTTCTAATGCCATAGAAATGCAAACCATGAAGGGAAAAAAAAAACAAGGAAAGGAGATTAGCTTCCTGAAAACACGACCCTCCTTTTTTGCGACTCAGCCAATGACTTGAAAGATTTGTTTTGTGCTTAACATTGGAACAAACCTGCGGTCATTTAGGAACTTCATGGTTTCCATTAAACTGCACAGCATGGACATTTGGAATTTCATGGCAACTGCGAAGTGAGAATGTAGATCTTGCTTTTCCAAAGCGCCGGTCTCTGCCGAGAGCTAACACCCACACACATTCGCTCACATTCCTTAGCCAATTCGTGTCATTAAAGAGACTTTGAGAACAGACAAAACAAAGTAAAAACAACCAACCAACCCAACCCCACTTATACCTCCTTCTTAAGCACTTGAAAGTAAAATACTACAAGTGGAAATGTAATATTTAAATGCAGTAAATGCATTGTGTCCATCTACAGTGTTTACAGCATTAACTCTGCAACTACACTGAAAACTTGAAGTATTGGAAACCACCTAATTACCCAAACATTTACCTCTCTGCAGGTGTAAATACACGGGCCTAATAAGCCTTCCCACTGTGAAAGCAGTTACTTAAATTATATTAAAATATTAAAAACTATTTAATGAGCTTTTTTACCCTAAAGTAAATTGAGTGTGTGCCTTAACCTGCTTCAGGCAAAGGAAGTTTCAAACATATTGGTTTTGAAACTAGCCATTATTTCCCATGTTGCAAAAATGGCAATTTTATTTCCCAACAGCAAATGAAACTGTCAGGAAAATTTAGATGCAATAAAATCGGGTGGTTAAACCAACATGCTGGATTTGGAATAAAACTGAGTTAAAGGAATTAAAATTAAGCATTATGTCAGTCAAACTTTATAAAAATTATTTGAAACGGGGGGGGGTAGGGTGGGGGGTGGTGCTGGGCTTTTTTTTTTTTTTGCAAAAGTTAGGTTTTGGACTTGGTGAAGTCCACCCATAACTACCCATTTTATGTCCATCAACAGTGTCACATTTGAAATTTGCGCAATGAAAAATATTTTGCATAAAATGTGTTGCTTCTGGCAACATTTCTGCCTAAATAAAAAGTTGTCAGGCAGTGTGTGACTTTAGTGGTACAGAGTTTTAAAATGGTGGCTTCAGTCCAAGGCTAGCTAATAACGGCTGACATGCACTGGAATCTTGAAGCCTAAATCAACATTGTTTTCACAGCTGTAATTAAGCCACCTAATCAGAAGCACATTTTGACGGGACAGTTTCTGGAAGCCAGACATTACAATTTCTTATGCCTGGAGCGCAGTGGCTCATGAGAGGTCCTCATTTAATTTCAGGTTTTAAATAAAAAAAAAAAAAAAAAAAAAAAAAGGCTGTAAAATGAAAAGACTATAAAAAAAGCAGTGTACGGCTGTTGAAATGAAGCAGGCCTATGTGTTCATGCCTTGACCAACCCTGCATCCCACCCTCCTTCGGCTCTCTGCCGAGTCCCCAGCTCTCAAGTGGCAGCTGCACACAGTGAGATTAAGGGCTTCTGCCAAAGTCAACAGATGAGCTGGTCTGAACTGGCTCTCTGTGTGTTCTGATTGTAAATTGTGCTGGTGATGATTAGAGAACTCTAACACAGGATGTCGACTCTTAAAACTGTCCAGAGAAAATAATTTTTATTTTTTTTTTAAGTTCAGGAAATTTTTTTAAACTTCTTTTGTGGCTTGGTACATAGTGTTGTGTCTATAACTTTCAGATGATTCAAACATGAATGCACACAAATTAAGTAACTATATTATTAAAAAAATCCACTGTTACTTGCTCACAGCAAGATCCTTCATTTGGGGACGTTTATGTATCAGTGTTGCTGCTGAATGCAATTCTCTGACTAGAACACTCCAGTAGTCCTGTGCTTCTACCACCTGCCAGTGGAAGATACCCCTAAAATTCAGACTATCAAGTATTTTTGTTGTAAGGCTATCACTTTAGGACATTGTCATACCTTAAAAGGGCTAAACTGTCTTGCTCTTTTTCTGGAGCATAGCTACATTACAAACTTTAACATAAACTTTCAACCCCAGAGGCCATTGTAAAACTATCAATATGAAGGCACCAGTCACTGGGGTCTGATTACATTTAGTTCTGCGTTTTAATTACATATGGATTCTATTAACTGAACCTTCTGCCTTATAGGCAACATTTTAATCAAATTACTATAATTTTCAAATATGTTACAATAGTCTGACAAGTTAAAAGTTCACATACCTAGAATATTGAGTATCAAAAAATTTTTGGATAGAAAAGGAAGTATTCTTTACAAAATAGCAAGTGTGTTGTTGGATTACTGTAACTGGTTTTGAACACCTTGCCCTAAGTTACATAATGTGATTTATAATATTGGTTTCATGTTATTATTTTTTTATTGGTACTATATAATAAGCAAATAATTTAAACGACATGATTTATACTGTTTGGTTACAACTACTACTTGTGTAAGCAATACCACATGACACGGTGAGCATTTGCACTAGGATACCCACATTCCTTGGCGAGGCAGTAAGGTTGGCAAGTGACGCCCAATTGCTTAAAATCAGGTAAGAAATGCAAATATTTCAGTAAAAAAATAGTTTCGGGAAGACATTACTGCTCTGTGGATTCAGCCTGATAGAGATTTCAAGCTAAGTAAATACTACAAATACAATTTTCTATTTTCACCTATACTGATATTTCCACACTTCCATGTCCATTTTCCACTCAGTAGTTGGGAAATTCTCCTTCTGAGTCTGTCTGATTTTTCTGTACTTACTATCACTTTAAGAATATTCATATGTTTCACAGTAAATAAACCACATACTGGTAATTGACAGTACTGAGCAAAAGTTAAAATTATCCGAATTCCCTCCCAAACTATTTCCAAGAAAACACTGCAAGACAGAGGGTAACAATAAAAATAACAAGTCTGATTATTTTTTGTAAGGCAAATTAAGAACTAGTGTGTCCAAATCTTTCACAAAACCAGTTCAATTCCAAATCTTTCAAAAAATCTTTTCAGTTCAACTGTGCATCAGGATAGCATGAAGTAGTGGAAAAGCCAAGCAGAGTTTTCGTCCAGGACCTATCTGCTTCTTGAAACATCTGGGAAGAATTCCCCCAGCTACATCAGTCATTCCATGTCCTAACACAAGAGATATGGCTCCAGCCCATGAAAGACGCTCTCTGACATTTAACATGACACCGATGAAGTGAGCGCCTTTCTCCTATGCAGCTAGTGAAAAGGCAAATAGGTTTTTTTTTTTATTTCTCTCCAGTTCTGTCCTCATATTTCTAATGTTCGAGATTGCATCCCTGTTAGATGCAGGTCTCGGCCTTGAAACACAGATGGAACTGGTGACAAGGAAACAAAGGGTATGGGGGAAAGACATGTAAAACCACTGCCCTGACCAGCCTGGCTAAGTAGGAAGAAACTGCCAGTGGTGTAGTTAACTGATAAGTTTACATTTTAAATATTTATTTTCTCTCTGGCCCCCATGAATGAGATTCAAGCAGATCATGAGAACTGAGAGCTGACTGCTTTGAATAGGAAGAAAAGCATACACTTTGCTTAATGCAGTTCTTCAACACAAAAATATGAAAGCATACGTCAATTACTAGCATCTCAACAATAAATATAGATTTTTCATGCATAAGATCATTCTACTTGCCTCTCTCACCTTATCAAAACCTACAATTTCTATATTTTCGGTACTTTAAGTGATATCGTTAGCCATTTTCAGACAAAGGACAGACACAGCCACAACCGTGGGGGAAAAAAAAGTAAGGATGATGCAAAGCCACATAAAGCAACGAGTGATTTCATTTTCAACCTCAGCTAGGAGAAGCATCCAAAATCAACAGTTGTTTTTGTGGTTAGTGAGAGAACTCTGCTGCTCTTACTGACCTTCACTACGCCCCTCTCACCCATCTCAAACTCACCTTCTCCCCCCTTCAGTTAAAGTTATTCTTTTGGGTTCCCAAATTTCCATTTCTCCAGTGTACACAAAGCCTTTCTCTCTCATTGTCTTTATAAATTACTGTATTTTCCCCTTCAGTTCCTACTCTCTATTGACTCTGAAGTGAAAGCAGAAAAAGAAAGGAATATCACCAGATCAGCTGCACATTAAGAATCAGAGGAACACCTGACTTCTTTTGTCTGCAAAAACTGATACCAGAATATTTTGAATTCTTAAAATTCTGACAGCAGTACTAACATCAGGCACAAAATCTCAGGGCTGAAAGCTCCAAAGACACTTCCTGGAGAAATTTTATAATGAATTGAGGTCTGTCAGTTCCTTATATGTGTCAGGTCATCCTGGAAAATACAGTGTCACTGCATCCACTCCCTACAACACTGTGCTTGTAGCAACAAACTCTTTGGCAGTACAGACAGACACCATGGATTCATGTGCTTGCCATGTGGCTAATATGATGCCACATGTTTCCCCACAGCACCCGCAAAGTAATTGCTTGTGACTATACTACTGCACAGTACAGCACTTAAAAGCTCTCAGTTCAAAGCCTACTTATTACTGCAACTCTGAATGAAAGTGCAAGTATAGTAATAAACTAATGTATCTGAAGAAGAAGTAAAATGGATCAAAGCACAGAATCCAGTACTGTTAAAGTAACTGGCAAGTGTTCATTTAATAGGAAACCATGAAGCACATCACAGTTTGTGATGTTTCTATTACTAGATGTTGCTGAACAAGAAATAGGCAGGAAAAAAGAAATACAAGAACATTTTAGCTGATATCTTCTCTGCTTGCATACAGATCATGTGTACTGTTAGTTACTACCCGTGAAGTACTTCCACTAAAAACACCTTCTAAGCACATTAAGCTTTCCTAAGGAAAATTGCAAGAAGGCATAAAGAAAGAGATGTGTAAAGGGAAAGAATACAGTTTCTTAAATTTCATGGAGAAAATGGCAGTGCCGGTCCAGTACTGACCTTCAGTGCTCAGTGAAAATAATTCTCCATCTTATTTCATGCTAGAGGTTGACTGCTGGCTTCTCTGCTCCTCCTCTGGTAACCTAGATCCTTATAGCCAAGACTGCGTATGGCCACATCAATGACATCTTGTTAGCTGAACTCTTATTATTATTAGCTCTACCAATTACAGATATGACCCTTAATGTGGGCATGCAGCAAGTTATGGAGGACAGAATTGTGACTGTGGTACTTGCACTTCAGAAAAAGTAGATTTTTTTTAAAACAAGGAAATGTACAGAAGTGAAATTGTTATGGTTGCAAAGAAAGACTATTACAAAATGTTAATGGTTTGATAACAGAAATAGAAGAAAAAGACATTTAGAAATGTAATGGAAACTTCAGAAGCATTTGGTAAAGAAAAAAAAAACAACAACAAAACCAGGAGAAATTAAAAAGAAAAAAGAACAACAAACCAAAACAGAAAAGAAATACAGGAATAGAGAACAATAGGAAAAAAAAAAAGGAAGGTTTAGGTAGAAAACCAATAATTTGCATTTCAGCCATACTGAATTTTAAAGAGACTCAAGAATGAAAAATGCACAGGGCCTTTCTCTGCACAGAGGAAGAACCATCAGAGACAAGTACGACAGACAGATAGCTGGACACTAATGAAGAGTACAGAGACATTCTGCTATTGACTCCCCTTCACCCCACATAATAATTCTCTTCTCTGTTTGCAGTGTTTCCAGTATTCATCTCATCTCTGTCCATCATAATCATATCCCTTCCTGTTCCTCTCTGTTGGCATTAGCATGAGCACACATAGCAACCTCAGAATCTAAACACTATTGATGAGAAGGAAAATGGTTGGACTAGAAGCAGACGAGGATGGAGACGTCAATTCAGAGTCTTAGATAAAAGACTCACTTTTATCTAAGTGTCAGAATCACTTGATGTTGCCTTATGGCATCAATTTTCTTTTTACAATTATCAGCAAAACCCACAGCAACAGAAAAGGAAAAAAGTGGTGTGAGTAGAAAGAAAGGCGATGTAGTTAGCAAATTTCAGTACAAAAAGGTCAGTTAGGAAAGCAATACCTTCTGAACGCGGAAAAGATCTATACTGATGAACGTCCCAAACTCGGATGCAATGGACAGTTGGGAGGACAAGAACCTTATGCATATATGCATATAAGCATACAAGACATCAAGAGCCAGCCACATATAGTGAGATAAAACCCAATCTTACAAGGTCCACACATGGTATACACCTGAAAGACACTTCAAAAATGTGTTTCAGTACTGAGCAATAAGTTACTGTTCTAGGAACACAAGCATACATCGTATGAAGACCTGCAATTAATACAGTCCAGGTGCCGTGTTTGTCTCCTACATGAAATGTTTTGCCTGAAATGTTACTAGAACCGGATATGTGATTGAACACAGTGGATTGCAACAAACAAAGTGTGTACAATTCTGAAACCAAATAGATGCTCAAGAAAAGTCATTACTCCCTTTCATTTAAAATAATAAAGAAAAAAAAACCTGTTCTACTTTTTTAATACAGATAGAATCTTAGTGCAAAACTTATTCCTCAAAATCAGAACGGAACAGTATCGGATGAAACTTTAAAATGTAAGTAAGTCATTTGGAAAGCTGTGATGCCTGAAGTTATCAAAAGTTATGCTTGATACAACTTCTGCTCATATTAGGGGCAAGCTTTACAAAAAACCCAAATACTACAAAATATACCATAAACACTCATATGTTTTTCATGGAAACTTGAGAATCTACCGTTCTGAATTTTTTGCCTTTACATTAAAATTTTAAAACACCTTCTATTAATGCTTATGCTTAGGTTCAAATTAAACTGCATCTAAAGGAGGAAGAACTATTCTTCTCCCCAGAGGGTTGTACAGAAGGGCCAACTAAATCCTACTACAATGCAAAAAAGTATCATCTTTACACTCATACTGTAGACAAATGCAAATTACTTAAAAAGCACTGCATTTAATCACAGGCATTGGAGAACAAGCTGTTGGTTTTCATTGTAACATATCAAGCCACTGCAGAGCCCTTCATAGACAGGACTAGCATTATCTTTGCTAAAAGCTCTCTCAATCCAAGTGAAAGCAAACCTCACTGCAGCAAGTTTGGCAGACTTCCCAATCCTTAGTACACAAGTGGTCATCTTGATTTAAACAACAAAAACAATCATAACAGGCAAAGGAGCAACCCAATTACACTGGGCACAGGCTCACCAGGACACATGTAAACCTACTAAAAACAAAAAGGAAGCCTGGCTGGAGTAGAAAAGAAGCAATTTCAGTGAAGGAATTTCATTTAGTTTCTTAGAAAGGATGTGCAGTCACAAATAAAACAAAGCTTTCATTCAACAATTACCATCTCAAGATCTTAAAACTGAAATTCAGCACCAATTAATGTATTTTCTATTTGTGCTAATTTCCCATTGTGCTAATCCAATTTAGAAACAGGATAAGAAATTAATGTAATTCTGTTGGAAACAACCAAAGCCACAGCCACAGCCTTTGAATATACATTTGCCAATGTGTTTATGTCATTTGCATTAGTGATGGCTCTCTTCTTACAGATTTTCTGTTTCAAAAAGACAGACAAACAATTCACATTTTATTTATGGTCCTTTGCTTCACAAGAATAAAAGAAGACAAAGGACAAAGGAGAGGAGAACAAAAAAACCCTCCAAACTCCAAAGCTTTCTCCTTTATCCTATGCAGAAAAGTAAAGAAAGAGGGAAAAGAAATACATCAAGTGTATGCAAGTTGCACAGCTTACACAGTCTCATTCTGGACATACTTGGCTACATATTTATGACAGTTTATGTGTCCGGCCTCCTGCCTATGTGACACAAGTACGTCTGCATTCAGTAATCCCCCTAGAGAGAGATCTCAGATCTGAAGAATCGCCTTATTAGCCTTAGACAAGTCCAAGTATCTTTGTGGGCAACAACATTTTAGACAAAAAATGATTTCTGAGATTGGATTTTAATGTTGAAACTTTAGTGAGAAGTATTATTCATAACCACAATTGTCTAAAAAAAAAATAAAAATCATGTCTCCTAATAAACATTTTCTTTACATGTACAGTTAATAACATTCTGGTTTAACATGGTGCTGTATCTTTACATGGTTAAATTCTTCTGGTTCTACTGTTTACTGTACTGCCAAAGGCAAAGAAATCACAACGTATACTTCTCCAGCAACAGCAGCAATGAACAGGTCCTTGTAGAAGATACAATAGTAAAATTAATCCTTGTGTTAACATTTACCACCCCCTTTCTCCTCTAAAAAAGTCTCAGAAGGTTTCTGTTGACGCTAGTTTTACTGTTCTATTATGTTTATAATGAAATATAATTGTATTTCCCTACAGAAACTATGCAGTATGAAGGGAGATGGTGGCTACGACACCGCATCCAAATGACAAAAATTACTTGAAAAGCAGACTTACCAATTGCACGCTCTCACTTTCATGAAGACAAGCTGTTTGGAGCTTGGACTTTAGGGCTGCAGTGTGAAGCTGATGAGATGCTGTTTCTCTCACTAACATGTCAATTCTGGAACTTGCAAGTTGGTAGACATCCATAAAACTTTTAATCATGCCCTTTAAAAAGTAAAATAAATTATCAGTTCCAAGCAGGCTATATTTAAATGCCAAATAGCATACATCCAAATTCATTACAGAAGACCTAACTTCTATTAATCAAAGAAATCAAACAAAGGTTGGATTTCAGTCTCAGGACTTAAACACTAAAAAGGTCTAACATGGGATTTTTTATTCCTTCTAAATTCTTAAGTATTAATAGCACTGAAGAAAAGCAAATTATTGTGCACCCTAATTAGAAGGTGTTTTGATGAGCTGTTTTCAAACATCCAGTACAGCACTGAGCAGCTGATACTATTTTTTTGTTGTATTTAAATGCAAAACTCAGTGCAAGTTCAATTTCTGTTTACAAAGAATCGCTACACAGTTTCAGGTAAATGTTCATACTTTCAAAATGAGTCGAGTTACTAATCCTCCCACTCCACGTTAAAAAAAAAAATTAATTTGGCAGAAACAAAAGATACACCATAAACCTAGAGATCTCTGAAAGTAAATAATCTGATTACAATATAGCTGGGAAAATATAATTGTTTTCAGGTATATAGCGGAAGAATGTCCCAACCGTGTAATATTGATCAGACCGATAATAAAGTTAGCAGCAAGAGAGTACAAATGATTTGGCAGCACTGGCAACTTTGTATCTACCCTAAATAGTATAACACTGTTGAGATTATTGGTCTTCTATACAAGTGGTTAATCACATTTTGTAAGTTACAGTTTTCCCTTCTGAAATGACCTGTAGTGAGTTTCTACTGTAAGAACACACTACAGATAATATGAAATTGGCCTTTTGAATGTAAGTCTGTGGTATAGGCAAAAATAAACTTACTATCAGAAACAGGCATTCACAAAGACTTTTACTGCTTTCCTTTCTTTGTTCTCAAACACACTACTGCTTTTCAGAATAAAAGTTAACATAGCTGAAACCAAACAAGTTATTTCATTGTCAAATGTGCAAATTGACACCATTGCATCTTTTCTCATCAGAAGGAATATCCAAAATGTTTTACATACTATGGTGCTAGTCCTAAACGTGTATTCACATAGCTCTCTTAAGTCTGCCACCGTCAGCTCTGATCCTGCTTTTAAAATTTTTCATCCACATTCAACGTGACTGAAATGCTGCAGCTCTTCACAAACAATACCAAGCAAGAACGTGGATATATCTCACACCCCATATAAAACTGCCTGAGAGTCTTCATATGGCAACTGCCCACATGTTAAAAATTAGACATATGTTGAAATACGTCTATGGACTGGGCCTGTGACTCATAAACAAGGATTATACCAATGCGTCATAACAAGCTGTGTCTCAAATCTCACAGAAAAAAACCTTATGTGTTCCTTTGATTACTTCCCACATGATATTTAACGGTATCACTGAACTCGAATGCACAGGGACGATTCCTTACCTTCTTCCTTTTACCTCTGGCTACCACAAAGCTAGTGAAGCCACTAACCTATACAGCTTCATCCTGCATCTCCAGAGTCACTCTAAGTCCATGCAGTTACCTGAAACAGCAGTTTCCAATTCCTTGCTGCTCAATTCAGCTATTCCATTTGCTTTCTTTTTTAATGAGTTAAAAAATTTTCAATCTAAGAAAAATGTATTCATTGACAAGCTTTCATAGTCTGACATGGCAAATATGTTTTCTAAGACATCTAGATTTTTTTTGTAGTCCAGAAGGAAGCAATTTCTCAGCTACTAACGATTCATTACCGAGGCAGAAAATAGCATTTATGCACCCATTGGTACACACTCTTTCCAGCATATCCTAACTCCCTAGCAAAGAGTCAGGGTCGGTTTAGATTTCTCTCATTCAGGACCAGGTTAGGGAAAACAATATTTTTTGGTCTTCCAGTGGGTGACATGGAATCCTTGATAATGAGTGTGCCGAACTCATTTATTTTATTTTAATTTATTTTAAATGCCATCTGGAGGAAGCCGATTACTTCAGGTTTTCAGATGTGCCATTGGAAGGCATTCATTTACACAGGATTTTACGTAACTCATGTCAGTCACAGATTGAGTCACAGATCTCTTTTCCACAATACAAAAGTTCCACATATTAGAAAGCTTGATACACAGGAAATGGGCATAGAACCTG
The DNA here is from genome assembly GCF_963924245.1 of Chroicocephalus ridibundus. Lineage (NCBI taxonomy): Eukaryota > Metazoa > Chordata > Aves > Charadriiformes > Laridae > Chroicocephalus > Chroicocephalus ridibundus. Next base: position 51,396,393 of record NC_086316.1, read on the forward strand.
GTCACTTGCATGTTATAAGATCTGTCACATAATGATTAAATGTATCTCTAAAGGAGTTCAGAACTTTAATTTAGATCCTGATTTGCTCATTACAGATACAAATATATCTGCAGCTCTGGAAACTGTTCCATGATCAACAGTCTGTTGACACAATTTCAGAGAAGGCACATCTAGTTCTGCAGAATTTTTTTCCTCTCCTGCTAATAAGGAGTATTTTCTTTTGTTTTTAAGTACACATAGCAATAAGATTCTTCAGCAACCCTCCTGATACATTTTTATAGCATAAAATTTGTCATTCATACACATTTGCAGGATCTGCATTTAAGCGAGCACTTCTGATTTTGATGTGTTGATAATACTGTGACATGGAAACTGGGAAGAGAACATAAAACAATTAAAATCTGTCTTCTGTTACAAATAAAAATGTTTTAGAAATACACACCAGAAAATGACTTCTGTTCAGAAAGGCCGGATGTAATGATCCCCGAACATTATAGGAACCTATATTGCAACTCAGGGTGCTTTAAGACTTAAAGCCTTTCCAGACAGATGAGTACTATAGGAAAGTTAGTGGGGAGAAGACTTAACCAAGAAGGCCTCAGCAATAGTAGGGCTGAAGAATACTAATTTTAAACACTACTGGTTCTAGGTGTCCCTACTTGAGCAGCAGGCTTGGACAGATGACCTCCAGAGGTCCCTTCCAACCTCAACCAGTCTGTAATTCAGTGAATACAAAGCCTTCCTAAGGATGGAACACGATGAAAGTTAAAAATTATTGAAATTTACATAGAACTGTCAATTTTAAGAGCAGAGATTGTAACGAATTACTCTGCGTTAATCAAAGAAAAAGAATTAATCAGACAGCTGAATGGTTTTTTCATTGACCTCTTCCCTTTTATTCCATACAATGCCTTATTTTAGAAAGGATTTCACTATTATCTGAAGTTCTACATCATGTGCTGCTGATATGGCAGAAGCAAATTATAATGGTAGGAGTGTTTTCAATGTCAAAAGCATCTTCAGTGTGAGAGGAGACCCTTGCTCCAACACAAAGGCAAGACAAAGGCAGCTTCATGAAAACAGATACATGACTTTCCCGATAATTGGCTACAACTCACAGGATAAATATACATTCATAAGGTTGGCCTAGAGAAAGGATGCTTTTAGCTGAAGGTGCTGGACTAGGTGCAAAATTTGCAAAAGTGCTCAAGTCCCATTTTCAATATACCTTTCAGTGGACAAGTTATTTTAAGCCTAAGTACTTTTAAGGATCTTTTTTTACAGTTATTTATACATTTACAACAGTATCCCCATCTAGAAAATCCCTATGAGCACTTTAACTATCTTTGAATTCAAAGCAAATCAGAAAATTTTGTAAAATTAAGATAAGTGCCATTCACATGATAAAGGAATAAAGTGTTTCAGATTTCAGATCCTTATTTGTTCAAAAAAATGGGACTCTGAAGATTCTGAGCATTGCACATCTGACCATTTTGCCTGCCTGCCCAGCTTGTAAAAACAAGGCCAGAAGACAGGAGCATTGCAAAACCATGTATGTGCATAGCCATCTACCAATGCTCCCATAGCCTGAATATACATAGATAAGCACTTAAATAGATAAAAAAGAACATATATAAAATTGAACAAAAATTAAACATATTTTGTTTTAAGTGAAATTAACAGATGAGGTTTATTTCAAAGCAGCCATAAGGAAGAAGGTCCTTATGACCTGTTCAAAGATGTCTCATCTTTAATACAAGGGTATGCATAAAAATTTCTGGCCTAAGCTACGAATTGGTGATGCTGAGAAACCTGAATTGAAAATAAAAATGAGACAAACTAATTTGATGCTGTTTATAAACTACAAACCATGTCAACTGCAAAGAAGACGAGCAAAACTTAAGCTGTGCTTTCTTTCTCCAGATTAATCTTAAAAGGACTTAGAACATTTAACATTAAATTCCTCCAGAGGACATGTAAAAACAATCTTTTCTAATATTCCCTCTGTGTACTTCTGAATAACCAATCACTTTCTTGTTCTGTACACCATTTCTAGAACCAGTAATTTTAAGGTGTTCAGTGCTGTAGATGCTTTAAAACAGCTTTTGCATGTATTACTGGCTATAAATTTAAAGACTGGGAGACTCCATTCTTCAGGAGTGCTTTATTTAAAGTGAAAAATGACTAATACTGACAAATCACATAACAGTCTTTAATGAATATGAAACATAAAAAGAAAATAAACGTTTTTAAAAATGAATTTATAGAATTCAAAGGTTACTCAAACTTCACCTGTTCTCAATTCAGTTATAGTAAAAACATATGACAAGAAATATACAGCTCAGTATATGCAAATTAGCAGAAGACCTCTCATTGAAGTTTTAATGCATTTATTATACATTATAAAAATGGCATTTTTAATTCCAAATTAAAACACTGTAGATGTTGTCTCCCTTGCCCTCAGTGCATGGCTAATGAGAACAAACACAGTTCAAAATAATTTTTATTTCAATTATGAATTGCAAGTAATTGTGAATGGAAGTTTCCATTTAAAATTTTAGACTATTCTGAAGTTACAAATAAAATACCAAGTGACTAAGAATCAGTTTCTTTATTTTTATCATAGAATCATAGAATCTTCATGGTTGGAAAGGACTTTGAGATCATCGAGACCAACCATACACACAGCCAAAAAAACCAAACCAAAACAAAAAAAAACCAAAAAACCCACAAACAAACAACCTACAATCTCTGCCAGTAGAGCATGCCCTGAAGTGCCACATCTACATGTTTCTTAAACACCTCTAGGGATGGTGACTCAAGCACCTCCCTGGGCAGGCTGTTCCAGTGCCTGACCACTCTTTCAGTAAAGTAATTCTTCCTAATATCTAATCTAAACCTCCCCTGCCACAACTTCAGACCATTTCCTCTCGTCCTGTCATTATTTACTAGGGAGAAGAGGCCAACACCCACCTCTCTCCAACCTCCTTTCAGGGAGCTGTAGAGGGCAATGAGGTCTCCCCTCAGCCTCCTCTTCTCCAAGCTAAACATGCCCAGCTCCCTCAGCCTCTCCTCATATGACCTGGTCTCCAGACCCCTCCCCAGCCTGGTAGCTCTCCTCTGGACACGCTCCAGCACTTCAATGTCCCTCTTGTACAGAGGGGCCCAGAACTGAACACAGTACTCGAGGTGAGGCCTCACCAGTGCCGAGTACAGAGGCACAGTCACTTCCCTGCTCCTGCTGGCCACGCTATTCCTGAGACAAGCCAGAATGCTGCTGGCCTTCTTGGCCACCTGGGCACACTGCTGGCTCATGTTAAGCTGGCCGTCCACCAGCACCCCCAGGTCCTTTTCTGCTGGGCAGCTTTCCAGCCACTCTGCCCCAAGCCTGTAGCGTTGCTTGAGGTTGTTGTGACCGAAATGCAGGACCCGGCACTTGGCCTTATACAGTTGGCCTTGGCCCATCGATCCAGCCTGTCCCGGTCCCTGTGTAGAGCCTTCCCACCCTCAAGCAGATCAACACTGCCACCTAGTTTGGTGTCATCTGCAAACTTACTGAGGGTGCACTCAATCCCCTCATCCAGATCATTGATAAATATATTAAACAAAACTGGCCCCAAAACTGAGCCCTGAGGGACACCACTGGTGACCGACCGCCAAGAGGATTTCACCCCACTAATCACAACTCTCTGGGCACGGCCATCCAGCCAGTTTTTAACCTAGCAAAGAGTACACTTGTCTATGCCATGATTCACCAGCTTCTCCAGGAGAATGCTATGGGGGACGGTGTCAAAGGCCTTACCAAAGTCCAGACAGACAACGTCCACAGCCTTCCCCACATGCAGAAGGCGGGTCACATGGTCATAAAAAGAGATCAGGTTGGTTAAGCAGGACCTCCCTTTCCTAAACCCATGCTGGCTGGCCCTGATCCCTTGGCTGCCCTGCACTTGCCGTGAGAGCTCACTCAAGATGATCCTCTCCACGATCTTTCCTGGTACCGAGGTCAGGCTGACAGGCCTGTAGTTTCCCGGATCCTCCTTCCAACCCTTTTTGTAGATGGGCATCACATTAGCCACCCTCCAGTCATCTGGTACCTCCCCTGTTGACAAAGATTGTTGCTAAATGATGGAGCGAGGCTTGGTGAGCTCTTCTGCCAGCTCCCTGAGTACTCTTGGGTGAATCCCATCCAGCTCCATAGACTTATGTGTGTCTAGGTGCAGAAGCAGATCATTGACTACTTCCTCCTGGATTATGGGTGGGTTGTTCTGCTCTCCATCCTTATCTGCCAGCTCAGGAGGCTGAACACCCTGGGGATAGCTGGCCTGACTATTGAAGACAGAGGCAAAGAAGGCATTAAGTATCTCAGCCTCCTCCTCGTCCTTGGTTGCAACTTCCCTCCCCCTACATCCAATAAGGGATGGAGATTCTCCCTGGCTCTCTTTTTGTTGATGTATTTATAAAAGCTTTTTTTGTTGTCCTTAATGTTAGTGGCCAAGTTGAGCTCCAGCTGGGCTTTTGCCTTCCTAATTTTCTCTCTGTATAACCTAACAAGTTATACATGCTATACCATGTTATGTCCATGCTATACCATTAACTCAGGATCTCATTGGGCCTGCTGTTATCATAGAACTGTATCTCCTGTTTAGAAGGAACAAACCTAAAGGAAGGAGACCTTATGCGGAATGATGCTTATTAAAAGGTATCAAACAGACTAACACCCTGACAATACAAGCACTGAGTTTGTAACATCAAATACAGCAGCCAGAATAACAAGACCATCCACATCACACAATGTGCTTAAAAAAAAAGGTATAAAAAATGTCAAAATTAACATTTGACTGTTAGGTTCTCCCTTCAGGAAATTCTTCAACTAAAAAGAATGTTAGCAGGTAGTAAATTTACCTAAGGGCAACATATACAAAAAGATGAAAAAGAACAAGAGAAGGAATAATGAATGGACTTCAGAAGAATGAAATATTAACTCTGGTATAACAAAGTGCTTAGATGAGAATCTGAAAAGAATGGGAATTTCATTTATGGTACAGAATTTGGCTGAAGTGCAGCTCAGGCAAAAGCAACTGGTGTGAAAACAAAACTCCACAGAGTGGAGTTCTGCATGTAGAATGCCTGTCATTACTGCCTTCCTTCAAACTGACGTAAATAAGATTAGTTAAAACGAATCCAGAAAACAAAACATACATCAATTAGTTTTTGTTTTCAGAAGCAAGATTTCAGGATACTTATTATAGATTTAAGAGAGCTATATTTGGGGAAGAAAGCATTAAAATTCATTTCCCCCATACACTTTAGCATTTGAAAATCCATTCTGGCTGCCTTGACCCATAGTCCAAAATGTCTAGTGGCAACATCAGTGGAGGATGTAAATACAGCAGCTTCTCAGGCATCAGAAAAAGCCCTCAAGGGAAACAGCATTCAGCAAAATTGCACTTTTGCAGCTGTTTGGCACTTCTTTAATGATCTATTCTCCTTGTATCTCATTTCGACACTAAACTTTTTGTTGTGTTCCATTCAAGCGTGGCACGCACAATTTAAATGTGCCAAAAAGCAGGTCTGTTCTGTTACAACTTTTTTTTTTTTTTTCAACCGAAAGCTGACTCAGTGCCACACACGGGGCCTAACTCTATCCCCTTCGCTTCAATAACAATTACTTTACCCTGTAGGTCTCAGAGGATAGCCCAAGGGAATGAAGCTCTAAATAAAAGGCTAGATTCTCTGCAAGAGGTAATGACATGACTTCCTACAAGAAAATTGAAAAGGGAGCATTGAAATTGACAGAGACTGAAGGGAAAGTGCTTCTACTGGAAACCACAGTGGATGGGCATGACAACAATTGCCATGAAAATTATTACTAAGTGTAAGAGTTTCAAAAATAACATTGATCTTCTAGAAACTGATAAATTAAGACCAATGTGTTTGTTGTTATGATCAGGTAGAAAGCATTCTGTGAATTTTGTAGCAAAGGAGCTACCTGCAGCCTTGACTACTCCGATCTGTATCTGGATGATGTTGCTTTTGGTCTATTGGAGTGACATTTATTGGATGTACAAAAACAGAAGTATAGAATTCTGTTTTCACAACTAAGTTAATGGAAGTAAAATCAATTTTAAAAAGCATATTCTTTCTTATTTTTAAGGGACTCGTACATATGGATAGGATATCCTGTATAAGCAAACCAATTTTTATAAACAAATGTTACCTGAACACGAAGTCTTAACTGTCTGAAATCTAAAGGATTAATTATCGGTGTATGTGTATTAGAACAATTTAAGGGAGGGAGAGAAGCAGACATTAATCCAATCAATAATCAAGTTACTAAGTAGAAAAATCTGAAGTGACTTCACATGGAAGGTAAATGTGAGATCTGAAAAACTCTTTTCTTCTGAAATGCTGTCCACAAACTATCCAACATAAGTAACTAACTCGACTATTTGCAAACGTAGTGGAAATAATGAGTTTACTGAAAATTAAAATAAAGATTTTTTCATTCGTTTTAAAGAGTGTTCTATTAACCAAGACCAATTTAAATTACTTTCAGTAAAGAAATATGCTTTACAAACAAATAGATGCTACTGAGACTTCTATGAATCTTTTTACAAACTTGGGAAAAAATACCAATTTAGTTTTAACCAGTGCAGAAAAAGTCTGTCACTGACTCCAACAGAAGAAAATGATCACCCCACAAAATCTGTGTTCAGTAAAGAAATTTCCTTAAATATTTTGAGTAGAGCTATGAAGCGATAAGGATTATTCCTTTCTGGCCATAAGAAGCAGCTTTTCAATTTTAGATTAAAACATTTTCAAACTGAATTAGATAAAATATTTTACATATGCTTAGAAGGGGGAAATGTGTCCACTTCATATTTTCCATGCAAAAAGATGAAGACAATCTGTGCTGTAGTTGTCATTTATTAGGAGAGACAAAGGTCCCTTCTGGCAGGTTTAGTTGATATGACAACTGCGATTATGTGGCTCATACATAAACAATCATTACTGAGTCCTAATCTTCATATCAGATTTTAGGTGAATGCTCAAGTCTAATGGAGCCCAGGGGCTAGAAAACTGCACAAAGTTTTGTCATATAGTTACTACATTTCCTTTGCTTTTCTTATGAAGTGCTCATGGTCGCACTACATTTTAATTCAACATAAATATTTCACCCTACATAAAGCAATATTTTATAGCTTTGTAAGGAAACTCTAAAGTATACCTGTTAGGTTGCATAGCAAACTAATTTTTTCATTTTGGCTTCTCACCAAAACGTCAGTTATGTGCCCAAATTCATGATGCCAGCAGACGAAAGAGCACCAGTCAGTCTCTATAGAGAAAGTAATGACATAGAAAATCTGAACTGCATTCCTCAGGGAAACGGACACACCCTTAATCTAATGACCACTGCCACATACAGGATGGACAGGTGTTCTCCCTTCATTCTGCCTAAACTCGGATGTTAGTGAGATAACTAGTTTGCTTCATACATTCTTGAACTTTAAAAAAAAATTGTATTTTAAAAAAAGGAACATACAAGCGGTTAGACTTTCAAACAAGCTTGCTTTCAAGACCTGATTCATGCTGTGAAAACGCTTTATTAGAAATTTCACGGACAACAGCTCTTGTTCCAAAATCTGAAGAGTCAAAGGAAATTTAAAGAACACAGTACACCTACTACTGACCTTCACAATGAGCATACACATTAGCATCCCTATTTCCAAAGCAAAAGGTGGAGAATATTTGCAACATCTGCCAAAAGCGGTACTGACACCGAGCTTCACAATTTGCTATCCTCAAGCTTAGTGTGAAATAAAGAAAATACCTTCCTCCCAAATTTTGCTTTTAACCATCATAATCTGAGGAAGAAGAACGAATAAAACGATCCCTGTCATCTCTGAATACCTAATTCTACTAACAATGGATGTACAGCTGAAGAAAACACTTATTGGGAAAAACTGATTCTGTTTGTCCTTCCTCTTGGCATTTGTCATATAGATGACAGGTTTGCTCAACTCAGAAAGGTATAAATCCCAAATAACACATGCTAAAAACTGGTGGATGAGCGAGACTCCACTGTACTGAACCCTGGGCCTCTTCTGTGCATGAGGTCAACAAGCTAAGTGAGAAAGCTTAGGGAAGAGCAAAGAGAAGAAGAAACTAACTTTTCTGTTGGCAGAGCTCTGGCTGTCCTCATTTAGACCAACAATTCAAGATGTGTTGTTACCTGATGGTCTTTTTCAGATAGTAATTTGGAAGACACTGATTTTCTGCTTTGTGTTGAGGAAATACACCAAGTGTCTTTTCATTAAGTGGAATACAGCAACACTGAAAGGAGAAAACTGAGGACAGGCACTGGTGAGATGAGTTTGCTCATGAGACCCCACCTGGAGTGCTGCGTCCAGCTCTGGAGTCGTCAGCACAGGAAGGACATGGACCTGTTGGAATGGGTCCAGAGGAGGGCCATGAAGATGATCAGATGAGCACCTCTCCTATGAAGACAGGGGGAGAGAGCTGGTGTTGTTCTTCTTAAAGAAAAGGCTCTGGGGAGACGTTACAGCAGCCTTCCAGTACCTAAAGGGGGCCTACAGGAGAGATGGGGATAGGATGAGGGGTAATGGTTTTAAACTGAAAGAGGGTAGATTTAGATTAGATATTGGGAAGAAATTCTTTACTGTGAGGGTGGTGAGACACTGGAACAGGTTGCCCAGGGAGGCTGTGGATGCCCCATCCCTCGATGTGTTCAAGGCCAGGCTGGATGGGGCTTTGAGCAGCCTGTTCCAGTGGGAGGTGTCCCTGCCCATGGCAGGGGAGTTAGAACTAGATGATCTTTAAGGTTGCTTCCAACACAAACCATTCTATGATTCTGTGGCTCTATTCTTCAATAACAGGATTGGCAGTAAAATACCCCATATCATAGGGCATCATAACTAGATTGAGAAAGCCCTTTCTAGTCTTTCTTTTTTACCAGATTTGGTAATGACTGCAGGTACCATAACATCATGTTCTTGAGTGGTGACTTTAATGGTGGATCACCAAAAGCGGCTGGTTGTTACTCAAGGATTCCAGGCTACCCTAACTTATAAACACCCTAGAGGACAGCATTTTCTAAACTACCTCTGATGTTAGTTGGTCACTACTTCCTTATCCATTTTTCAGAGCTGTACCACTACTTCCAGTTAGGTTGTTTATGAGCAACTGTGGCTATGAATGCTGGTAACAGAGAAATCACTTCCACAGCTTACCAAATCTAGATGATTTCTACTGTTTTTCACCTGCTTGTAGGTTGGAAATGAGGAAAGTAACCTGAAAAAAACTAACTACTGATGGAGTCGCAGAGAATGAGAGGTGATTACGACAGACAATGCCAAAGCATGACTAGTATAAAGAAGGTAAACTAGGAATATTTATTAACATTAATGTATTGAGATTAAATGAAGTAGCAGAAACCATTTTCAAAACAAACACAGAAAACAGTTTTACAGAAAGCGTAGAGTTAAGCTGCAAAAGTCCCTTCCACAAGCCATGTGAATGCTTAGCTTTACATGGGTTCATAAAGCAATGGTACAATAAATGGCTGTTGAATAAAAAAAATAAGGACTTCCTTTCAGGAGGTGCTTTAACTAAAATGGTGGAGGCTGGGAGAAATCCTGGAGACATTTTAGCCCTGTTTCTTATACTCCTTTTCTTTTTCCTGTCCAACCTGTTTTTAAGCAGGGACAAACAGATTTACGGCTATTATATGTATCCTCTAGGCATTAAATGTTTACTCGGTCCCACAGTCTATTTCTTAAAGGAGTAAAATTTGCAGCAAGTCTATGGAATAACTGCAGAACAAATCAAGCATCTAGGACGACAAGGTACAGATGAACATCACATTCTGATGTGTAGGAGGCTCTCTGCTCAAAACCTAGTGTTGCGGTTTTTGCAAGCGTTTTTAAACATTTCAGAATTTCAACTTATAATCTTTAGCTTGCACCATATTAAAGTAATTTATAAAAAAAAGTTATTCCTTTGAGAATGGAAAACTGGATGGAGAGAAACTCTGGCACTATATGCAGTAGCAACGGCTTGATGCTTTGCTCTCTAATCTCTCTCTAAGATCAGGAAGAGGGGCACTTAAAAGTGGGTGCTGGTATTGGAAAAGAACACACAATCTGCCTTTTAACAGAGAGAAGTCATAACTAAAATATAATTTTCAGGCATTAAATGGGCATTGCAAGTTTGCCCCACAGCTGGAACGGGTGACTGCTTCCTCCTGATGCTTACTTCAGAACTGCACTTTTGTCAAAAAAGTTCATGATGAGGAAGCAATCCAAAGGAATATAAGTATAAGTTCTACCAAGGTTCAGGGAGGATAAACAAATGGTCGTCTTTCCATGGATACTATCTTTTTAAAAGCCATGAAAGACTCAATCCTTTGCAGGTAAACTTGCCAACATGCAGGCTGTGCGGCCCTATTATTCAGGTTTACAAAACAGTTCTACATTCACCCTCTTTGCATTACTTTAGCATCCTTCAGCCCTCACCATTTTCTCACCACCACCTAATTTCTTACCACCTTTTGCTTCTAACAGGAAGAGACCATAATGAGGGAAGAGACCATAATGAAGGGAGAGTTAAAGAAGATTAAAATGAAATTCTGTACTGCAATGAACAAGTATTCGTTAAAAATGAATGCCCTATTTCAAGTGTATTTGTCCTGGAACACCGACAGCAACAGACCTTATCAATCCTAAGAATTTATGCTTTTCACAGACCAATCTAAGTGTTGGAACTTGTGACCTTAGGGTTCTAGTAGCACATATCTCTAGACCATCAATCAATTCAGTAACTGAAAAATCAAGACAACAGCTTCAAAGTAGCTCATTATGATTCCTGCAAGATAACAATGTGAAAAAAGAAATTTGTAGGTGACAATATATGTGAATTTATAAACTGCAATTTACACCCTTGCCCCCCCCAAAAAAACCCAAACCCAAAAGGAATTCATCACAAATTGGTAGAATTTGGTAAAAAAAACAGGTTAAGTTTTAATCCTTTCAAAACTCGTCCTCTTTGAATTTCACTTCAGTGGTATACCATTTGGGATGCTATCCCAGTCTATTTCTTGAATATAGGACAACTGTGGAATTAACAGAACAGCCTGGGTTTTTATGCCTAGTTTTATATTCTGAAAGGTTCACTGTGTTTTTCTTAATCCTTAAGTTGCATATTCATCGCTGTATTTTTGTCTAACTGCTGTCACTTATATTGTCATGCAGAAGGGCAAATCAGGGTCAGTTTATGTAAGCGGCATCAATCTGAAAAACTTCATCAGTCTTTATTTCAAGGCATTATGCAAAGAAAGCTGACATTAAGGGAGCCTTAACTGACAGCAAATGAAATCAATCAGCAAATCACTAAGCCATAATAAACTCGCTCAAGTTGTAGATAACCCTTCCTTTTCCAGGTCTTTAACTACAAGGCCCACCAAATGCAGTATGTGGGCAGAAATGTCTCCCTTGATTCCATTACAAAATTCTTGCACTAATATAGTGCATTATTTAATAACATTTTCTTGCTCCGTAAGCTATTGATAAAAATAACAGATAGAGATATATGTTATGATAATGGAATACTAAGCAGTTAAGTGAAAAAAGACTAAACGAAAGATTCAGCCTTTGAAGAAGTTTCTTTTTTCAGTTTAAATGTAATTAAGAACAGAAAATAGTTTGATTCTGTTTCTGCTACTATGATTTTTGTGTAATAAAGTCTACTGCCTTATTTACTCCTATTGCTTAGACTCACTTGCTCAGCATTTCTTCTTAGTTTTTGAAATTAAAAGAACCAGTACAAAAAAAGTAAGACCCCAGAGAAGTTCTAGTATTACATGGTATTCACTTCATGAGTTCTTTTTGTAACCCACATGATTATCAACAGTTTAAGAGCTATGCTTTTGAATGGGCTTATCTGTGTTACAACAGTACACGCTGCAGACAATATCAAACAATACAGTCACCTCCAAGCTATGCAGTGTTTATCTGGTAAAAATTACTCCTTTTCTGAAGATACTGAGCAAAGATAATCTGAAAGATAGGATTTCTGAAGTAAGAAAAATTGCCTAACAAACAAGGTGCTGTAAAAACGTATTTGTTATTTTTTGCTATTGAACAATGCTTTACTTTTGTAGTTAAAAGCATTTAGGAGTCTGCCCTTATTCACTGAAGCAGCTCTGGGTACATATTGAGATCACCACATCTCTAGAGTAATTTTTCTCATAAAATTATAGTGACTAGAAGTCAATAAAGACGCTTCCTGTTGGGTCCTTATACTATAAGATGCAGCAACCTGGTAACCAGCTGGAAAAAAAAACCCATCCCAGGATTACAAGTAGAAGAATCTACTTGTAGACAAATAAGCTTGGTGAATTAAGATTGTATTTTCCACAGTTCTTGTAGAGGTTTCTTGCATATAAGTACATATCATACATAAGAGATTACCCACATGCAACAGATATAAACATATGAAAAAGTCTAAGTGGACAAAGGCAAATAGTTACATGATTGCTTGACAGGGTCAAGAAAGAAAATTCTCCATTAAGAAAGGTTACTGAAAGGTTAAATGATTATATACTAACTTTGGCATGCAAGATAATCAGCAGCAGATCTTAACTGAAAAGATTTTACAAAACTTTTTTTCTTTTTTTATATGAAACAAAACTTCCATAATGCATTTCATAAGCATTTCATAATGCTTATGAAAAAGCCTGGACAAGAGTTAGTAGTTTCACAGGCATACAGAGACAGCTTTCAGTAATTGATTAATTGGTGATTAGAGATACTGACTTTGATAATTACGGTCCCATAGTGTCAAAGACTTAACAGGGTTTGGGTGCAATCAGTGTACCAGCTAACTACAAAGCCTTCAGAGAAGTGTTCAGAGAAGGAATATAGTCTCTATTCCTTTATTCGAATGAAGAAAGGCAAGGGAAGAAACAAAAAAGTGAAAGCGTGGCTAAGAAAGCAAGGGAAAGAGGCTAATGTTAAGGAGCAGGGAAATGAGGAAAGGAGAGAGAGCAATAAAAAACCCACAGCGGACAGGGAGTAAAAGACTGCTAAAAGAAATGCTGTGAGGAGAGAAAGCCGGGAACACATTTAACCCACAGAAAGGAGAAGGGGTGTGAAATTCAAATTATAAAAGGCAAATTTCCAACATCGCTGGCATTTTGAAGATGCCTCACTTTTCATGTTTTAAATTGTGTTTTGCTAACATACATCGATGTTATGTTTTAAAGGAATTATAGTTAAAATAAATTACGCTAAAATAGCTTCTAAACATTTATCATCATGATGCAACCTATCTAGAGACATGACTCCAGATACCAGCTGAACACATTCAAGAAGATTAAATCAGAGTACTTCATGTTACTTCTCTTCAATCTAGTTATTCAGATTTTACTTAGTTGTCAATTATTGTTTCTTAAGCGATGCACCAACTTTATTTTTTGACAAACTGAAGTTTGCAAAAGGTCAGGGTTGCAAGAGATGTCATCCCACTCTTAGGAGTTTAAAACAGTTACTTGCACTCAAGGTGCAAGTGCAAAGTATCATTATATTAATAAAGAATCATTTCTCTCTTCAAACAGTATATGGGCTGGCAGGCTTGTGGTCTGTCTGGAAGCAGCACATTTTCACACTAGGTAGGAAATTAGTCCTTTTGGAGAGGAGAAGAAAAGAAGGGGAGGACAGCCCAGGCGCTGTTGATAGCAACCGATGAACTCCTGGAAAACGAAGACCCAGTTTTACCCACACGAAACAGCAGTCCTATTCCAGAGGAGGCAACATTCTGGCCTCTGTAATGAAATGGATAGTTCCTTCTGTGGGTGAAATGGTGGAAATAAAAGGAAAACACTAGAATTGTGTGCATATAAATGCACTGACTTCAAGACTCTCTTGAAAAGGTTTCTCCTTTCTGAAGTAGTAAGAGAAAAAACCACAATTATTTGTTATTTTAACAGCCACGCCATTAAAAAAATAAAGAAATAGTCTCTAAAACAGAAGTTCAAGATTTAAAATACTAATAATTCAGTTTTCAAGCAGCTACTCCACAATTAATTCATCCCATTAGGTCCTCATACCAGAAGTGATTTATGTTTGAAAGACTTGCCCTACGCTGAGGATAAAATCTGATGACAGAATTACAATGTTACCTTTGAAATCACTTGCTTCCTCAATTTGGTAAGAACTTTTTTATTCAGAAGTAAACATGGGAATGAGAAAGTGTTCATTATTTTGAGAAAAATTATCAGCAGAATTATGCATATCTTTTACCTTCTAATCTATCAAGCATAAATCTAAAATTAATGAACAAGTGAAAATAAATACAAATTAAGAAGCTCCTAACAATTTAAACTACATTTATGTTTGCCCAATTAATTAGAAAAAGTGGACCTACAACACAATCAGATAATGCATGACTAAATCATACATGAATACATAATTTACATAAAATAAATGCTAAGAACCTGCTCCTTCATAAATTTATAATGATTATATGCTAACACTGAAGATATGTCAGTACTTGTCTATAGTACTACCACACTACAAGCCTTTATGTTATTACTGCACTTTTTGTTTCAAATTACCCCAAAACACCTGAAAAACGCAAAGAAGTACATATAAATCCCATGTGGACTTTCTAAACCTGCGTGAACAGATGGACACATGCTGGAGACAGAGACAGAAGGAGAGAAGACAGAGGGAGAACAAGATGCAGGGGTGGGGGTGGAGGGAGAGGCAGAGGCAGAGGGAGAGATCCAGAGGCAGAGGGACAGTGGGGACAGAAAGAGAGAGAGAGAGAGGTGAGACAGAGCCAGAGTGGGAAAGACAGGCACAGGGAGGAGAGAGGGAAAGAGACTGAGAGAGAGACCGAGGCAGAGCAGCAGGCAGAGATGTACCGAGGGAAAGCATGAGCGTGAGTAGAGCAGGGAGGAGGAGAGCCAAAGCAGCAGAGAGTGACTGGGCATGCGGCAGCGGGCAGCTGAGAGCAGGTGTGCTGTGGGGAGCGCGCACACAGGGCACAGGGAGAGACAGCGTGCAGCACAGAACGAGAGCATGTAGCAGAGAGACAGACAAAAATGACGAGGGAGGGAGACAGACAAGGCAAAGTGAAAACTTACCCGTTTCAAACACACCCGGAAGGGAGAAAGCACACCACGAGTGTATAGTATCTTTTAAAATTAAGGGAGAGCTTAGTAATGAAAAATACAGATTTACCTACTCAAGTCCTTGGTTATAATAAACTAAAATTTTCTTAATATGCAAGGGATTTCCAACAGTCAGGTCAATCTTACATCTCAGGTGAAGGGTAGCACACAAAGAAATGTTTTCTCCTGAGACCTATAAATACCAACAAATACAGACACATGTATGTGCACCCCTTTTACACCAGAAGCCTGCCTATAGTCTCATCTTCACACCTGTTTTCTCATACACCACATAAATGCGCTAAGTATACACATCCTGATTAAAGTCACTCACAAAACTTGCCCATTTGCATTCTCTAATTCGTATAAATCCTGTAAAGCAGCAACACAAACAAATTCATCTGTGAATATCGGTTCTCTTCCAAACCAACATCCAGAAGACACATCATACTCTTTAGGAACCAGATATTAGAGGAGGAAGAAGCCCACGATGCCAAATACTGACCAAAAGCAACCACCACAAATTAACAGGGCCAATTAATAAAATATGCAAACACAGACCCTGAAAACAGAGTTCAAAGTAGTTCCCATGACACGGAAAATGACTGCACTTTCCCTAATTGCACATCTGCAGGCAGCTACCTGTATCAGTGGCTGTCTGATCACACAACCATATGCATGTTTTTCGGACGCACAGCGGATGTGATTCTGACAACCACAGTTGTTGTTGCCATTGTTTTTCACTGACAATGCCTGAATAAATCTGTTACTTCTGTGTACTAGAACATCTGGGACATCCTCCATAAAGACAATGCACCTCTACTTTGTTTAAGCAGCTCCTGTGCCTCCTGTAAAACCAACCTGCAACAGCAGATACGGAGCATAACCCAGGCACACAGAGCAAAGCCACTGATTTGTACGTTCCCTGTTTGGGAATCAGGCACTTGTACCTCAAGTATACATTACGCATACTATTGCTATTGCAAAAGTAGTCTGAGGTACTTAAATCTGCTTCAAGAAGATTCTTTCATACCAGTTCTTACCCTTCTGCGTCTACATCTCCAAACAGAAGAAATTTATTGCAAGAATATACCAATGCTTAATTATTTATACATGAACATTTAAACCTTATTTGGGGACTTTATGCATTGTTTGTTAATTATGTATTTGATGTAAAAGTACTTGAGACAATTCAGAATTAATCTCCTGAATGACCACTTGTTCTGTAAGCCAAAAACCTCCTTCAGAAGAGAGAGTTAAGTGAACATTATCCTCTTCCTAAAAGTGTAGCACAATTCAATTTTGTATTTTATAAAGAGTTGATAACCCTTACCAATTAATTTAAATAGTCATCTGCCAAGCAAGACTACTAGAATTAGGAATCCCATGTTATTTCAGTTGCTCTTTCTCACCCTATACCCTGTATTCATTAAAGACTTCACATACGGTTCCACTTCTTGCCTTCAGTGGTAACATTCGTGCATGGCCAGAACATCACACCTTAAATCCTGTTCTCATGTATTTCAGATGCTTGAAAATAACACTATATTTTCCACTTCCAAATTTAACTAAGTAACAAACAGTACAACCTTGTGATATAACATCCTTCACAACAATTAAATACCAGGTGAGAGTATTTCTAAGCTATAGCCATCATATAATTTTACTCTTCGAGATATTGCACTTTTTTCACTACTTATCCATTTCAAGTGACATTTTCAAACTATTATAGTAATTCTTGCTACAGTTTCCAAGAATTTAACAAATGCCTACA
Organism: Chroicocephalus ridibundus; assembly: GCF_963924245.1. Classification (NCBI taxonomy): domain Eukaryota; kingdom Metazoa; phylum Chordata; class Aves; order Charadriiformes; family Laridae; genus Chroicocephalus; species Chroicocephalus ridibundus. Next base: position 51,413,360 of record NC_086316.1, read on the forward strand.
AATTAAGTCATACTTTCGCTGCTTGCATGGGGCTTTAGAAGGCAGTGCACGGACATTCTTGTTGAATAACTTACATTTCAATCTATTATGTAATTTTGCAATTCAAGAGCCATTACATAAAGTGCACACGTTAGAGAAGATACACAGAACTTTGCGTCCCAAATATTTCATTTCATTATCTATCTATTACTAGAGTGTACAACAAATTCTTTAAAAGATGCATACCACTTCCTATACAGCTTAACAATTATTTCATTTGGGAATGACAGGGGTTTTATTTGTATGTTTGCTTGATCAGTCCTGTAAGCCTTCATGGTATTTGGAATGTTGGATCCATTTGTTAGAAAAAAACCACTTCTGGTTTTACAAGATAATTAATTAAGTATGCCACAAAAAAACAAATCTCTGATAGCTTAGTTCACAGTCAAGCAACTTAGGTTCATTATGCCAATCTTCTTTCCACTTGTCTCCTATAAAGAAAGCATATTTTCCCCAAGAAACATTCACATAGAGATAACAGCAATTTAAAAATTCCAGGACTTCCCATATTCCCGATGACAAGGAATATAGATTCCTGAGCCCATAAAGTAAATTAAGGATAGCACATTTCATTCAAAATGCCTTTAAGAGCCACTTGCTTTCCAAAAAATTTGTAAGATAACCTATGCAGATGTGTATGCACGTACAAATATATTAACTTTTTTTCTTCCTCTCGTGTGCTTAAGAAGTGATACACACTGAACCATTGGGTATAAAATCATTATTAATTACTGATTCCAGCCACCAACTACAAACTGGATGCATGAATAATAAAAATAAAACAATGCAAACTTCTGCGAGCACTCAACAGTTCTGATAGCCTGTGCTTTATCCCTATCATACTGTCCAATTTAAGATCTTAATTTTTATGCAATTTTTTAAAAGAAACCATCAAATATCAATAAATTTAAACTTGGGGAAAAAAACTGCTTATGTCTAACAGTTGCAGATAATAAGGCCTTTAATTGAAATGTATATTATAGTTACTCTGTGACAAGTACGTGTAGTAGTAGCAGTTATAGAGACCGTGCATGCAAACAATTCCACTGGTTTTAAAAAGAAGTGTCCATAAAGCAATTACTAACTGCTTGCCTCACTCAAGATTGCAGGATTGCCCTTAATATAGTTTTGCATACAGTGAAATTAAAATCAATTAGCTGACTCCCAGCTACAAAAGGCAAATTTCATAATAAAATCTCTAGAATGTACTTAGAAAGTCATCAAACAGGCACTTTGTAAATAGAGACAAGGAGAGGGGGAAGGGAGAGGAAAGCGAAGAGGAAGGAGAGAGAGAGGGAGAGGGAAAAGGAGAAAAGGAACTTGCACAGTGAGATAAGACTGTGAACCACTGATGCTATTTGTGTACATACAGAGTAACCACGTGTAATTTGAGCTGACGGGTGAAGAAAAAGTATGTTTACAATACTGCACCACTAGTAAGCTACCCAGCGCATACATTGCTATGTGTGAGTTATACCACAAGCACTCTGTACAAATGTGAAATGCAACTTTTTGTGCTTCTGTTTCTCTTCATCTTATGAGAAAGAAAGATGGAATAGGCTGTCCTGCAAATGCTTCTATGATCTTTCTGAGGCCAAAAAAGAATGGGAGTTTGGATGTCACTTAAAAAAAAAAGGCAGCTATCTTTACATAAGCACCAAATCAAAAGAGCGGTATTTAAAAGCTGGTGATTTCCATGACAACTTCTTTGAAAAGATGCCACCTGTGGAACCTTTTGCACAGCCTTAAAAGTGATCATCGCTGTACTAGGGAAAGATTTGCAGCTCTAGCCTCTGCTAGAGGCATACAGCTGTGTTAATTAAAGTTCATGGGAATCTCAAGGTGTTACATATTACCACTTTATTATGGAAACACGGTAATACACACATAATTTAAATCTTTATCATATTGAAATGCATGCATGCAAGACGGCAACAGTGAGAAATGTCCAGCTTAGAATCTGTCTTTCTTGAACAGCTGATTTTGTGACCCTGTTCCTGCAATTACATACGGCATCTAGAACAGAGAATCTATAAAAAATTAAAAAGGATTACTACAGAAATGTACACATACTATGCAATACTAGCATTCTCTGACTTCCTTGCACTTTACATGACTGGCTTTCCTCTCTCTGATTCACAGAGAAGAGCACGATGAAAGAAGTATGTACTCGCTCTGCCTTTCGTTCTCTCATTGATAAAACAGAATGTTCTGCCTTTAGCAATAATGTATCACAAGAATGAAGTCATTCTGCACAGCTATAAAGACTAAGGGATAGTTTGTGTATAAGAAGACATAACAAACTTAAAACCAATAATGAGGCATTGCACAGAATCCATTTTCAGAGATGAAAATATGTGCGTTTTCAGTTCATTCTCCCCCCGCATTGTTTCCTCCTAACGAAATTAATATTTTGAAACATACAAGCCTTTAAACCTACATGAACAAAACAGCTTCTATATTTAAGTATTCCAAATAGCAGTTTCTTTTAAATTAGGAATGCTCAAAAATGACTATTTCTTCTAAAGCTCTAATATGGAAAAATCTGATTCTGACCAAGAAGCAGTATAAAAATCCTTTTTTTTTTTTTCTATTTTATTTGTCTTGCTTAAATGGGGGGTGGGGCAGAAGGGGGAGAAAAGGAGGGAGTGGGATAGAGTGATATTAATTTTCAAATATAACATTTGCATTTTTCCATGGTTACATTCCCATCAGTTATTTAACATTATAACTGCAAAATTAAAAGTTCACATCATCTCTGAAATGCCATATTCAAGAGTATACAGGGAAATTATTTCTCTTTCAACTGTTGACTGCAATAGTTTTGAAGCTTTTTGTTCTCCACACATTCAGAGCAGTCTAGCTTCTTGTTCTATCTCAGATGCAAAAAAGGGGAAAAAAAGGAAGAGGATTATTTTAGACTCTAACCTGAAATGCTACAACCTCTGGCCTGCCCTTCAGCCCTTCCACTGCAAAGGTCTCTAGGTGCAGTTTGGGTAGCTGCAGGGTGAAGTCATTCCTGGTTGCCGCAGTCCGTGACAGCAAGGTCTGATCTCTGACCTAAAGGGAAAAAAACAGCATCAATGGTAATTCCCCTTCAGACACATTAACTGGGATGAACTGGGTCCCCTTGAGCCCACTGAGTGGACTTGCATTGATCGCTGGACCTGAAATCCATGAATAAATTTAGGACTAATTGATTTTTCGTTGCAAATAAATCTCTAATTCAGAGTGCTGGGAGAGAATGTTAAGAAGAAAAAGCATCTTCCCCTGGTCTGAAATGAGAAGGAAAGAAGAGACAGTAAGGGCTCACAAGCCCACCTGCTATATACATTTCACAGATCTGTCCCCTGTAAAAACCTCTTAAGAAAAGAAATACTAATTGCACTTCTGACTCAAACAAACATCAGCTATGAAATTAAAAAGTTCATATGATCATACAAACAAGAAGGCAGCATGTGAGTTCTGTCTACTGTAAGGAGATGATATCAGTCGACCACAATAAGGTTCATTTAATATCAATTCAGTTAAAACCCAGATTAAAATGAATAATCCTCAAACAAAGCAAAATAAACCAACCTGTAGCTCTGCAATTAACAGACGGAGAAAAAAAAAAAACCAAACCAAACCCACGCTGCTTCTAGATTTCTTGTTGTGGACTCACTAAAAGAAATAATGCACTAATTGGTATTAATCGACTTTTATACAGTTTCTAACTACGCCAATTTGGAGCGGGAACTGCTACAATTTGGACAAAATTCAGACAGTTTGATATTTAGTTAGTTTTGCAGGCAGTCTGCAAACGGTAGGATAAAACACACCCCCCCTCACCCCCTCCCCACCCCCCCAAGCAGTACCGGTGTCACTGCTCTCGGCACAGCCCGGACGCATCCTAAGGCCGTTGGTGTCACAGTGCCACCTGCTGATCGCGACGGGAAATGGCGTTAATCGGGAAACTCGCCTGCCTTCAGAGGGGACGGCTAAGGCACAGGCAAAAACTCTCCGCAAGGTAAAGTGATTAGCGCTTCTGTCTTTAACCGCAACCAGATTTACTAGTGCTGCACGCGAGACAAATAACGTTATCACTATTAAAAATGCAGCATTTTCCCACATATTAGAACATGTAATTAGTCTATCGGCATGGACGTGAAATTACATGTATTTAACACAGAACTTCCCTGGACACATCCCTTACATTCATATACCATATACGGCCACGCACCCATTTTTCATCCTATTTAATACAAAAATTATCATGTTCACCTCCAGGAGATCCCAGCAGTCGGATTAGATTCTAATACAGATGGATAGACACACATACAAATATCTATTAGTACAAACAAACAGATTAAATACATTCATTTGGCATAGACTGTATCTATTGAGTAGCAATAGCTACTACTGTAAAAATAATTTACTGTCTCTAATAACAATACACAGTCTGATACTAAAACTTATACTAAATATATAGTAAATACATATAAATCAATAGATACACCATTTACTAAATAGTATTTAAAATAAATTTCAGTGTTTCTTAGAGCCTCTTTTGCGCATAACTCAGCAAACATTAATTAAAACATATGTCCATTCATTTTAAATCCCAGATTACTTTTTTGTAACCACTTACAAAATTAGATATTTTTAAAACGTTGATTATGAGTGAACATATTTCAAATAATAGTACAGCCTTTGAGATCTGCTCTGATTAAAGAAGTATGCATGTGTAAATCTACTGGTACAAAGAAGAAAAGATTTTATTTTATTCGTTGCTCTGTTCTGTGGGAATAGGGAGCCCTTCATTTCCCAAGTTGACCTAAAGAATTCCTGTCAATACCTGTGGCTGCCAAACATATGCACTATGATGCAATTTTTATAACAGGAAAGGTCCTCTACACATTTTTTGCACACATAGTGCACAAGGTTCAGGATATACAGTCCTGTGGAACAAACATAATCTCTAGAGTGTTCTGTCAGCATGTGTAATTCCGGTCAGATGTTAACCTCACTGAATATAACAAAATGCATTACTTTAAATACACACACACATATATATACACACACACACACACACACATACATACGCTTGATTTACATTTTTATAGCTTATATATCCCAAGTTTTCAGTGTCTGTGCTGCCAGTATGCACACAGATAAAAGAAAACATTAATGTGGATTAAGGTACTAAGAATTTATCAACATCAAACCACCAGTGTTTTGCCTTCTACCCTTCTGAACCGTAGTCAATAGATCTAAATATTTTACTGCACCCTGGCCAATTCATTGTTTGATGTTTAAAAACTCACCCAGAATCAAAGAAAATTTATTAAATTTCAGCCCCCAAATGAGATACTATTAGCTTTGAAAGTCAAGTTTAACTGCGATATTGATGATTCTCTTTTTTCTGTGACAAAATTCACAAGGGAAATCCCTATGTCAAAGTACAAAAGCAGATTGCTAATACCAGGGGGAAAAAAACAATGTATAAGCAATGTAGGTATAATACACACACAATACAGACAGTGGAAGTCCTTTTAACCCTATTAGTTTCAAACTCTCCTTTCAGTATTGGGGCCTGACACTCACTGAACAATAAAATACAAAAGCCATTTTTTAAAATGGCTGAATTGTGGTAAACGTATGCCATTAATACCACCGCAGCAGAAAAGTACATATTAGCTCCTTAAAGAGTGTGATATTTGACATGACGATTCACAAACAAAAAAAAAGCAACCCCCAAACTCTTTTTGTTTGTAAATACTTAGATCGTAAAGAGTGAATCTCATTATCAACATTCATACTGAGAAACAGAAAATGAAGCTAGTTTTCCTTTGAAAATTACAAGGGTTCAGGAAAAACTGTAAGAACAAAAGACTAGGCACATACTGTACAAATATCATTACATTGTTTCTCTAAAAGTGAAAACAGTCTTCAAGTTGTCTACCTATTCAAGGAATGGAAAGCTATAATGGCCATACCTGCCAGGAATCACACTGGATAGGCCGTACGTATATGAAATCTTAGTTGAGAACTAATTTCATTACTTCCCGGTTATTTGCTTTTTGAGATCCAGAAAGATAATGACAGGAGTTGGGAGACTGCGATTATTTCCTCATTCTCTAAGGAAGTAAGCACAGTACTTACATACACACATTACAGAACTATCAGGCAAAGGTAAAACTGGTAATTTTATTAAACTTTTTTTTTTTTGGGGTAGCTCGGCAGGGAGGAAAACCATTCAGAGCTTTTTGGTATTTAATGACACTTTTTTTTTTGTCCACATGAAATCTAAAGCAAGACTATCTTATCTGAGAGGTCTCCTTAGGCTAAAGAACTAACGCTATAATCTAAAAAAATGTGATCAGCTAATCAGGCTCATTGCAATGATTAAAAATGTGTAAAACCAGTTCCACTTCCCTATACTCAAAAATTAATAGATAAAAAAAAATACATAAAGGTATCTATATCCAATACTAGTGAAGATTTGGGCTATTTCTGACTTTGATAAACATAATTTTGGCTGACATTGCGAGAAGTTGCAAGAGTGATTTTATATGAAGCATATAGTAAGCACTGCAACAATGGGCTGCAAAGTAGGTTCATTAGATTTTTCAGTTTAGCCTTACATAAATGCTGTCTGAAAACAGGCAAAATCATAACGGAGCCACACAAATCTACCACAATACTCAAAACATTTTAAAACAAAGGAGTGTAGTGACTTATGACAGTGTTTAACTTCTTAATTAATTAAGAGAGCAACACAGAAGACAAGAGTATAGCCACTCAATTTAAAATCAATAAAGCACTGATGAATTCAGATCAAAGCTGAAACTGAATAATAAACTGAAGTTAGGTTATTGACTGAATCAAGGTGTAGAATTTGATGGGCTAATTCTACATGTCCAAAAATGATATTAAAAATTCTCTGCTGATCAGAGATAACAATAATTTTGCCTACAGTCCACTTCTGTGCTCACTTCTTTGTTTACCCACTGCACGGTTTGAGCTGGTATGTCCAGTTATGCCAACAGAGATGTGGTACTAAATGCTAGCAGTTGTAAATGGTATTAAGATGTGCTTACCCCTCCCTAATGTCTTTGCCCCATTACTGTCTGACTGGTACAACAAAACTGAGATTTTAGTCCCTTATGTTGGGCCTAATTCAATGCTTTCTTATGGTGCAGAGAAAATAAGATTATTTATGGTATAGACTTCACTATGTAAGCTATATAGGAGAACCTTTTATAAGTTCAAAGTTCACCAATTCTACACAAAAAACAGTACCTAGAAAGTAAAAGATCTGTGCTTATTTTACTTGCATTTCCTGCTACTATTTTTATTAACTTATCACCTGCAATTTAAACGGTGGAACAAAAACTACAATGATGTAGTGATTCAGTGATAAATGAATGGCAAACAATGATTTAGTCTGCTTGACTTTGAGATGACCATATTGCTGAGATAACAGAAGCTGCAAATACATTATGCAAATCATTCCAAAAGAGCGCAAGCAAAATGGCTTCTACCACACCGTAATGCGTTCTCCATGTGACATATAATTAACAAAAATGTTTTTAGAACTTTTAAAAATAGAAGGAGGCAGTTTGAATGCAAACCACATCTTAGTCTTAACCAGTCTTGTAAATATGTGGCTGATTTAGGTGCATAATGTCCATAACTCCAGGGCAGCATGCAGAATGGAGGCCACATTGCACAAATCAAGGACATCCGCATGCACTGAACATGGGCCTTTGCCTTCTTCGATGAGAGGGGTTTTAACAGAATTAAGTCACACAGTACATCACTTGAATGAGCAAATCTTTGTTACAGTGGCACAAATGATCTTGGAACTAAGGAGAATAATAGAAAAGCATATACATTGGTGGACAAAATCAAACCTTCATGAAGACTTCCTACTTTTTAATGTTTAGCTATGAATTGTTGATGTTCTCTTACTCTACGCTAAAAAATGTAAGTGAATATACATGAAGGAAGCTGCACCAAGAATAGTACCGAATAGTGTTGGTAACAGCAGTTCTTCAAGTAAGCTGCCAGTGCCGATGATCTTTCTAAGGATATATCCATATATTGTCATTCCTGTGTATGGGCTCTCTCAGCACACCTGAAGTGTGATCCTCTATTCCTTTAAAACAAAGTGTATTCCTTTAAGGGAATACACACCCCAAAACATTTGCTGAAGGATTTGACACGCATGACATCCAAAGTATATACCACAGCACCCTGTCAAATCCAAGAAACAATCTGTTAATACCAGTTGCTTATAAACACCAGAGCCTGAGTCTGCCCTGAAAATAAGGAAATCACTCAAAAAGTGTATATTCATCTTATTAAATGAGGGCCCTATATAATCACGGACACAATATTTTCCATAAGGAAGTTTCAGCAATCAAGGATCACTCCAGAAATAGAGAGACTGCCTGTGAGGAGACTGCATTGCTTAAACTGAAGGCACTTTAAATCAAACATCTGAAAACTGGAAAATTATATCCACAATCAGAGAGCAAAACAGCTGAGGAATGATGCTGGGAAGCAAACCAGTCAACTGAACTGCAAAAAAGCTTTTTTTTTTCTTTTATCTTGCTTAGACAAAATAGTGTCTCATAGGAAGGAAAATGGAAGAGAGAGATATGTGATACAGCCGAATAGGTATCTGTTATATAGCCATCACAGTTAAGTTTGAGTACTCATTAAAGGCCACATGATTGTTGTGTACTCTTTCATCAAAAGAAGGAATACCTGCTTAAACCCAAGCATCTGACTCCTGTTGATAGTGGAGGTTTTAAATAACATTTGCACACACCCTGCTGTAGGTAGCCATACATGAATGTAATTAAGTATACCAAATATTTCACTTAAATGAAAACCTACTACAAATTTCTGTATTAGCAAACAGATTTAGTGACTATCCTTTTTGATTACTGCCATGCAAATCTGTATTTAATTACAATACAAGCCATTTCATAGGTGGCTTTTAAAAGAACATTAATTATTGCATAATGGCATTTATGTAAGGGGACATGCTCCTCATAAAACTGATGTTTTGGGTACGTTTGACTTTTTTTTTTTTTTTTCTTAAAGACTAGTCAAGATTCTGGAAATTAATTTTCAGAGTAGAATACCATCCCAGGCTTACCTATAAGTTTAATTCAAGCTTTCTCATATTACTACACACACTACACGCTCTGTTGAATAAGATGTTAATTTGACCCAGAGTTGTTTTTTGCAAACATTGACCACTGCACCTAAGCTTCACTGTAGTTGCAGGATGTGCACTATAATACATCCCCTATGAATGAATTGCAGTGACCTTGGGCTGAGAATGAACCTATGTCTGGAGAAAATAACAGTTAATGCATTCAGTAATTCCACAAATCTCCAAACAAGGATTTTTCCTTACTGAAGGCGACGTACACACAAGTATTCAGCCTTTTAAAAAAAAAAAAAACAAGGAAAGACAAAGAAGACAAATGCACCCTGAAATTAATTATTTGGATATCTCTAAACTGAAAACAGTTAAGCACATGGATATGACATTCGGCGATGTCTTATCTTTAGTTTGTCAAGGTTTTTAAATCCCTCTTGAGCTGGAGTACCATTTTTAGCTTGACTAGGTCAGAATGACACTGAACAATATGAGTGATGACACACTAGACAGCTATATGGACAGAGTTGTCATCAGCAAGCCAGCTGTGCTAACACCTGTATGTCCTGCACAACTGATCTTTAGGAACAAGGATCAAGAAAGTCAGATTACTGGGAGGGGAAACAAAAGTCATTCATAAAACGTTGAAATGAAGAGGTGCTAATTTGAGATGGAGGAGGAGAAAAAGTAATCTTTTTACTGTATTTTTTTCTTATCACAGAGAAATAATAGCTTGATTCCTACTATAAACTTCTCACAGCAGTCATTTAGAATTTTAATATACTAATGGGGTTTTTTTTGTGATTTTATTGCATGTACACATACCCACTGTTTCAATAGGCTTGTGATAGGGCCAGTTTAGAACAACCAGTGACCACAGCAGTGAATAGCCTCTGAGCATACACACATAAGCAGGCTTCACTCTGTCAATGTGTATAAAACACATAGAAGAATCAGCTCTGGGAGTGACATTAGGCTAGGGAAAAATTTTCAAGTTGAGATCTCCAAACCAAGAGGTTTTAAATCATTATTGAGATAACTAAATAATATGATAGACTATAGATCCAAGGTAGAGAAATGTGGGTCATCAGTACACCCAAAAGTATCAGGTCACATCTACTAAAGTCTGACTGTGGCAGCTAACTTAAGCCTTATAACTGTTGTTTTTTCAAAGCCTGATCAAATCGTGGTCTCCTTGCTGAAATTAAAAATTAATGTCACTTACACTGAGGTTTTTTACTGATGTAGTCACTTTTATATGGACTTAAACCTATTGTAAATTCATTTCTTAGAGGCCATAAAATAACCATCATAATGAAATGCATTTTATTGCTATGGACCACATCAGAAATAGCAATACAATGCTACAATGCTACTAATTCTAAAGTCTTCAATGGCCTTAGCCCATCTCCAACTGCCTCTTTGTCCTGTATAATAAACATCATTAAATTGGATAAAGAAAGATAATTTTGCCTCTTTATTTAACAAGTATATAACATGATAGGTTGTGCAGTGTTCGGATTTTTTACAATGGATAGAACTGTGGGGCCCCAATCTCATGCACAGCCAGTTTAGGGACATTTCTGAAAAGACAACAGGGGTGGAAGGGGAGCAGCACTGAGGCAATGAAACACAATGGTGGAAGGATTTCAAGGCTGACAGGTCTGCGTGGAAGCTGCCCTGCCAGCTGGCATGTGAACCTTTCAATCAGCAGAAATGAAGTGCATTACAGAAGCGGATGAAGAAGAATTTTTCTGACCAAGTGCCAAAAGGACAGGGACACACTAGTTAGGTGGTTTGATCCCTGAACTGTCCCAAAACGTCAGAATGAGTAGGTTGCTAACCAGAATTGAGAGAAAAAATTTGGGGGGGGAGGTTTTTTTGTGTTTTTTACTGATTCATTATCACAGCTCACCAGCCTCACATGGTAATGGGTAACAGTCTAGGCTTGTGAAGACATGGCATTTTATTAATCTGTTAAAATGGCCAAATCCTAGGCAGCCAGGGCTAGCACAGGCTGAAAGCTCTGCCAGCCCATAAAGCTTGTCAGGACTTTAAGAGTAGATGGGGAAACAGAAAAGCTTTCTGTCTCTGTACAGGTTGACTCACTGGGATGACTTCCCACACCAGTACTTTGCATAGGCAGGGTTTAGTGAGGAGAGACAGAGGGAGGCTGTACCAGGGGCAGTGCCCTGACAGTGGCCAGCCAGGTGGCCTCTGTGAGGAGCAGCCAGGGCTACCCTGTGCTGGACATGGCCAGTTCCACCTCAGGGCAGGGCTGAGCCCTGCAATCAAGACCATGGCCCCTCTGTGAAAATGTATTTAAGAAAGGGCAAAAATCACCACAAAAGCAGAGGACGAGGGAAGAAAAAGAGTGAGAAACAGCCCTGTGACCATCAGTCAGAGAACCAGCAGGAGGGGAAAGTGCCTGAGGCACCAGATCAGGTGTTTCCCTGCAGACCATGGAGAGGATCATGCTGGAGCACATGTCCACACTGTAGCCTGCAGAGGACCCCACACCAGGGCAGGTGGATAGTTCCTGAAGGAACGCAAGACCATGGAGAGCCCATGCTGGAGCAGGGAAACAGCATGAGAAGGAAGGAGCAGCAGAGAGGAGTTTTTATGGACTGACTACAGTGCCCTGTCCCTCATCCCCTCTGCACCTCAGAGAATGGGCAGAGGACTCAGGAGTGAAGTTGAGCCTAGAAGGCAGGAGGATGCTAATTTTTTGTCTTCGCTTCTCACTGTACAAATTTATTTTAACAAAGCGATTAAAATAATTTTCCCCCAATTCAACTCTATTTTACCCGTGACAGTAACTAGTACACGATCTCCCAGTACAACCTTTCTCATCCTATTTTGTCCCCCTGTCCTGTTGAGGGGGAGTGAGACAGCAGCTGGGTGGGTGCCAGCTGGGTGCCAGAGGAAAGTGTTTCAAGAAATAATTTATTTTTAATACATAAAAAAGGACTGCAGATAAGTTTCAAAAAAAGACATTTACTTAAATGCTTTTTCTCTTTATGAGAAGACTTTTTAAGAAAACTCTTTATGCTTGAACTTCGAGCAGATGGAATTTCTTCTAAGAACTCTTCCAGTAAAAATTAATTTATTTCTGTTACCATTTTGCACTTTACTTTTTTTTTTTCTTTTTTCTTTTAAAGCAGTTGGTCAAGCCATGGATACAAGTCCTCTAAGCAGTCAACATTTAAACCTGTTCTACTTTGCTAAGTTTTTCAGTTTAAGGCTATCTAATAGATTCTAGGGAAGGGGGGAAAAAAAAGCATCTGTTTTCCAAACCTAGATTTTTTTAAAAAAATCAGCTATTACCTTTTGGTCACCTTTAATATTACAAGAATAAAACTGAACGAGAACACAACCTTCTCAAGGTCCTTTGTTTGCCCTTGGTGTTGTTTTTAAAAATTTGGTAAAACATTCGCTTTGCACTTTTTATATTGTCTTCAATATTTAGATGGTATAAAACTAAGAAAGTTCTCTTATTTTAATGGTAGGAACCCTTGTGCAAATAATACAGCTCAGATGAAGATAGCTAACACGGCAAGACCCAGGATAAGACAAAAAATAACCTTCTAGAGAATATCTTGCAGGTTATGAAGGGTATGGAACTAGCTGCTAAAAATGTCTTCTCTCTTAGCATAGCACGTGCTCAAGTTCTTCTTCATAAATATTCATGATGATTTTAAAAAGTGGCTCTGAAATGGTCTTAAAAGAATCACTCTGGGCACAAGCATGCCCAAGCACTTGTTGACAAAGCCAAGTGTGATACTCGATTTTCCATCCAGTCACAGCGGGGGCACTTGTAAATGATCCCTTGCCTAGAGCTGTATTAGAAGCATGCACAGAGACTGTCTCCCTCAGCTCTGCTTCTTCTTGCGTTGTTTGCTGAACGTTACATTCAAGTGTACCCAAAGGCAGATGATCTAGTACCTACATTGCTGCCTTCTGGAATTCTTACAGTGATAAGAGTACAGAAAAGAATGAGGGTGCTTTATTGGGTATCAGTGTATACCATCATATCCTTAGTCTAACTAAGATTACTAAGGATGTCTGTAAAATCCCTCTGAGGTCTATAGGCAAAAATTTAGCATTGTGCATTGATAACACAGATCCTGCAAGCGATGCAGTGGAATTTTGTGGATGTTTCCTCATGAATACATCAATGTAGAAATATCACAATGTTCAGTTTCAAACTCCCATAAATATCTCTGCAGCTACTAGTAATACTTGTTCAATTCAAGATGATTCTGAACTTTATCTATTTTCTTTTGATTCCTTCTTTGAAAACAAAAGCAGTTGCCAGAATTTTTATGGGAGAAAATAAAGGCTTGTGGTTCCTTTACTAGTATTTCATCTACTTCATCATGTTCCGATTTTTCACCATGTGAGAAAACCTTTAAGAATAACAGTAAACTTGATTGTTTACACATAAGCCATGTTCATTAATGTTAGATAACTAGCTACCATTATGACGTAGGGCTTACATTTCAGGTATTTCCCAAACAAAGATCAATAATTTCCCTTTGTTCTTCCAGGAGAAATGATATGTCAAATTATGAATGATTTACAATCAATTCTTTTTAGTTCCTGCTGAAAGGTGCATCCTGACATTTCTAATTCTTATGTTTTCCTCACTCTTTAGGTTGACAAACCAGTAAGGATAAATTACTCTGCTACTCAATAATAAGCTATATGGGCCTAACAACTACGTACATCAAGAATTAAGAAACACTAAGAAACAGATGTGGGAACTAAAATTCTTAAAGAAAGATGGCAGTTTCTCGATCCATTCACTGCATCAGGAAAATCAGTACTAAGCATATGATTCTGTCTGACCTTCCCTATAACCTTTCCCCAAACATTTCAATCCTTGTGCATATACAGCACTGCTTTCTAAATCAAAATATAAACTTACAATCCAGAACAATAAATTCTCAAGGCCAAGAACACTACATGTACATCTCACTATAAAAGCACAATACTTTCTGCATTACGTAGATTTCCTAAGCTTAAAAGAAGCCAGTATGAAAAAGATGGGGACACAAAGGAAGACACTACCTACCAACACAGTTTGCTGCAGCTAAAATACACAGTTGAGGTACTGTCACTCTTTGTGAACATCAGAAGGAAAAAAAAACTTGAAAAGGGTTTCTGAAAATTAAATTAACAGCAGCTTTGGTGGACACAGAAACTAAAATAAGGAATAGATTCCCATGTTGCTGGGAATTCAAGATGTGATAAGGGAAATGAACACTCCCAGGTAATAAAACCACTTCTTTTGCTCTGTGTTGCTCTGGACTAAAAACAGGTATGAAACAATCAGCCATTAGAGCTACAGCTAAAAACAGCCCTTTCTCCGAAATAATTAATATATACAGCTTTGTTGGACCTTCGAAGCATACTATACCAGGGCAAAATAGTACAAGTCAAAGAGATAAATTAAGATTATTACCCAACTTAAAAAAGGTTTTTAAAAAATAGCAGTTTTTGATTACAGGTTAATACTTACTGTTTTTTCATTATTTTACTTATCATATATCAGATCAAAGTAGCATGCACAAAGCCAAATATCTTATGGTCACCACGTATGTGACCTCACCAGATGACCTCTGCCTCACTCAGCAGACAGAGTTAACTTGGCAGCAATTACAAATTGTTTGGATGATCAATAGTCTTCACTTGGTAACCAGGAAAAGTGCTCCGTGATTGACGGAAGGAAGGTGAATTTTGCAATAAGTTTTATATTAAAAATAAGAAGTCCGTGTACTCCAAAACTGTATTTTATTTTGCTAAATATGAATAGTTTTTGGAGATGAAAGAAGTCAAAGGTGGAAACTCAAACTCTAAGGGAAGGAAGTTGCTTTACAACAGCTTCTACTCCCCTCCTTCCTTGAGAATAAGCACTTGTAAAACCCTGATGTGTTTCGAAATACAGATGCAGAGGGACCACTTCAAATTCTTACCTTATGAAGAGTGGTTTCCACAGTTTTCATATGACTAATAATCAGTTCTTTGTCTCTATTACAAGAGGAAAAAAAAAAAAACAGAGTAGTTAATAGAACTGAAGCTCTACTGATGTAGAAATTCATTTTCTGCCACTTTATAAACATCACGTCTTTATAAAGTTCCATCAAGGATCCTATCCTAACAAAACACAAGTCTGGATAACGAAATACTAATCTCATGCCTTTTTGTAGAGTAGGACTGCAGTGAGAAAGACAGCTTTGATCAGTTACGCTGATAAGGGATAAAAAACCTTGGTGTCATCTGATGCATTGACAGAAATGGAATTAAAGTTGCATAATACCATATGACCAAGGAGAACAGGACAGCATGACTAACAGAACACCATAGGAAATAAAATGGAATCTATGCCAGAAAAGCTGATACTCCTTAATTTCTTTTTTTTTTACTGTCTTTTACCTTGCTAGCTATGTGAATATTTTGTTTGAGCTCTTACAGTTCCTAAATCAGAAGTCAAAACCACCACATTCTTCTGTCTGGAAAGACCACTGCTTCCTCATTTCTTGATTCATACTATCCTAACTGCAAATACAGGAAGGTGGCCAGAAAATTAGGATAGGCTTTTACACTCCAAGTAAAGATAGAGTCACGTAGTCACATAGTCACATAGATCTTTCTCTTTTCAGGATCCTGCCTTTCTTTGGACTGACAGGGAGATGCTGGCCTTCTCTGCTGGCCTCATTTATGTAGTGACTGCTGTTTGTCTGGGTGAAGTCAGTTCTAGACAGCCAGTTCAACACCATTAATTTCTATGTTAGTTAGTTGCATAGAATTCAGTCTGTTGCCATATATTGTCAGGTGTTCATCATAAAAAGGAAAGTATCTTTAGATGGAATTTTGGACCCAGGGTAACAGGTGGTCCCCAGATTCTTATTTTTGTGAACAGAAAGCCCTCTGACTACAGTTGATTCACTATCTTAAATAACATCTTAAAATAAAATTCTGGTAATATTTGTTTATAGCACCTAGGAAAAAAATTTAAAAATTAATCTATTGTACCCCTACATGCCAGGATCCACATTTCATTCAATCTTTATTTCACATATTCATGAACTTCTACAGTTGTAAGGAAAGTTGGACTTTGACCATAGAACTATTCTTTAGGATTATCATCCAGAAATGTAGTTCAGGCACAAGGAACATGTTTTGCATCATCTTTTACACATAGCTGGGGTGAAGGTTTGATAAAGAGTTTCTATCTAGCAGAGAAATGACCAAAAGGCTACTAAATTTCTGTCAAGTTCACTGCTATCAGACACTTTCATTAATACTGCTTCCTACTCTGGAGGAAATTGGAACAGAACTGCTGGTGACCACTGCAAGAAAATCAAGATAGCAATTCTCAGAATGAGCCAGCCATCTTGCTATCCTTTAAAGCTGTACAAGAGATAAGGAAATAACTTGAAAGATACCCATACATTGCTTGCCATCACTCAGGTTATGGAAGAGGTATTAAAACAAGATTTTCTGGACAGAAGTCAAATCTATTTCACCTGCTTTGATTATACGTTCCAAAGGGGAAAAAAAAGACATTTGTCATGAACAGTTGGTAGAACAATAAATGGTATATGTTTTTTCTTTGTCAATATTCAACTGCTATCTACAGAAATAAAACCAATTTTAAAACCACTTCACGTTAAAATAACCTTTTCTGAATATAAGAATGGCCACAGGGAATGATCTTTACCAGAATGTGTAAAATATGTTGGGGCAGGGTGAAAAGGGGCAAGCTTTCCAGAACAAATCCTTCTTCAGGTCACATCAGCTTTAATACACTCATACTAAATAACATTTGTCATTTTAATTAGCTTGTTAAACATTTCACTGATAGCTATATTAATTACACTATTTCATTTGTACATAAAACCATTAAAGTTTCTAAGCTACTGTTCTTCAGAGGTCAAATGTATCCCAGGTATAAAGAGAAATTTTAATTTTAAATTAAACTTTCTTAAATCTTAGCCACGGACCAACAATATTCAAAGTGCATACTACAATATGAGTAATAGATAACAGAGTCTGCAAAGATTTATCTTTTTATCTGACTATTTGACTGTAAGAGTTTAGTAATAATCTCATTCAACTGGAACACCGTTTGACTACCAAGCTTTTTCAAGATTGGTCCCTGAACATTTCCTTCCGCTCTCCAGGTTATGGTATAGAAAGGCATGGGTCTTATGTCTAAATCCAAAGCTCTCTGAAATTAGATGAAAGATCTATCCTGTTCCATAGATAAGACTAGGTCCAAATGGGTTTCAGCCCCTTTGGCAGCTAAGAACTGTCACCTAGCAGATGTTTCATTTTTTATTATGAATAAATTGTCTCTCTCTATAAAAAGATGACATGGAAATAGAGAAAACAAGCAATCATTTCCTAAATAAACAGACCGTTAGAAATCTGCCAAAGTGATGCTGTCAAATCAGTAAGATAACTGGCAAACAAAAATGCCCATGCTATTTCAGGAATCAGAATTTCCAGCACTATTATGGAATAACTACAGAAAACATACCATCTCGTATCTTGAACTAACAGTTTTCTTTTTAGAAGACTACCACTGAATTTCAAAGAGAGATAGATGTACTTTTGTTTTCTAGCATTACATTAGCCAGGCCTAAAACCCTGTGCATGAAAGTAAGAATTGATCTTTTGTCCGTTTTAAGTGATCTCCCCAAGGTCCCAGCGCTCACTTCGCTGCCATGCAGAGGGCACTCTCTGCATCACGGATGCTCTCTTTCAGTCGACGCTTGTCCTGCTCCAGCTGGGTAAGAAGTCTATTGAGCTGACGCAGAGATTGATCTTTTCTTCTCAGCTCCATCTTTGCCTCAGAGAGTCTCTGCAAGCAGACAGAAGGCAGAGTTACTTGTCAGCCCAAATAATTAACTTCAATTTATGCCATAGGCTATTAAACAAAGTGGAAAACAGACTGACTGTGAAGTAGATTTGGACCATTACATACTAAGGTTTTATGAATTCTCTAGCAAAAACATTACTAACCCAGAACACCCAGTTTTTAGTATATTGCCTATGTACAAATATGTTTTATAAAATAAAGTGATTTGTTGATCAAACAGGTACATGTACTATGCTACAGGTACTATATTCAAAAATACCAGATCTAAACAGAGTGGAAGTAATCAAGAGTACAACATTAAAGAGAATATTCTCAAAGTTTAATTTAACATGAACATTACACAAAAGAATTCACAAAGAAAGGGAATAAACAAAGTAGCATTTATTTAAATATTCTGCACTATTCAGAAATTTCAGGCTTAAAAAAAGTAAGAATCTAATATTCTCTGTTAGTGCATTAAGGACTGTTTTGCTGCAATTCTTGCTAAGAATAAATCACTACTTCATGGTGCTTTCACTGTTTTAACATCAGTTTCCAATATGCAAAATAGCACGTGTATTTTTTTAATGTTTTTCTCCAGCTTAGAATTAACACAACATGCTTTAAATCAATTCAGATGAATGCAATAGATGACAAATAGCACACAGAACTAATTAATACAGAACCTGACTAGTTGCTACTCCTTTCTGCTGAGATAAATCAATACTTTTATAGACTGAAGTATTAATAATGTGATTTCATAGTTTGCTAAATGTTACATTTTACTTACAGCTGTTAATTGCCTTTTTAGAAAGAAATTATAACAGGTGGCTATAAACATTCTTTTCCAAAAATGCAAATTCCGTGACAGATCCTAAACCAACATGGAAGGATAGAGCAGACTCCACAGTTGCCAGACTGAGCTCTTGTACCTTGTTTTCAAAATTTATGGATATGTTTTCTGCTTAAGTTAAGAATGCTCTGCATAATCTGTGCTCAGGAGTACTTGACTTGGACTGTGGAACACAGAAAATATATATATATATATATATATAATGGATATGTATTAAGAACAGTATATGCAAAAGGATGGTAAAAACTTGTAGGGCACTGACAACTCAACTAATCTGAAAAAGCTTCAGACCTAGCCAAGAATCAAAGGCACATCAAAAAATAATATGCTAGAGAAAATTTCTATAAAATAACAAAGTACAGCATAAAACTACATGATCCTGCAAAATAAACTGAAATCTGCGGATTGGCATATGTTTTCTTCAAACATTTCTCAGCACAAAAAAGCAACCAATTATTTCAACAGTGTATTTGGAAGTACAGCACCACTACCAGAACTCTCTGTTCAGCAATTTACAAAATCCAGGCTGAGCTTAGTCACTGCTGTAAGAAAAAAACCAATCAGGAGTTTAAAAAACTCCAAACCCCTGAAATGCTAATATTAGTCTTGCTCAAATTACTGCAGGCTGAATAACTCTATTCTGCCTCTTATGTCATTATTTTCAATGAAGAATGACATTTTTCACCTAAGAAAAGATAAACACACAGATCTCTTTCTTCCACTGCATTATTAGTATAAAGATATCCAAAACCGGAAGTGTGGCTTTCAGAAATTCTACCCTAATGCCACCAGCAACTATCAAAGCCCTGTCTGAAGAGCTGAAGTTGTGAACTGTCAGATTTTCAGAAAAGTGATTTCCAGGAAACCAGATGTGGATTAGCAAGGATAAAAGGAGACATCTTTAATTTAAGAACAAAGAACAGTATCTTCTTCCACTTACTACGTTTACTTCTTGTTTGTTTTAGGCTAAATCAGCACTGGGGAAACAGCTCTGAAAACTAAGTCATGTCCCCCTTCCACCCATATTCCCATCTCTTGATAAACAAAATTTATTGAACAGAGAAAATGTCTCTAGTGCCAATGCTTTGTTCACTCCACTTTCCCATCTGATTGAAAAATCTGTTTTTAAGATGCAGACACAGGACTGAGCTCTGGCCAATGCAGAATGGATAATTCTGCTAATATTTTGATGCAAACAATTTTTAATGTAGAGGCTGATGGAACAGAGTCTGGGCCCAGGATTCTAGTGGTCTAAATGAGTGAAGAAAGACAGGACAATAGAAACATTATGCATATTTATTTAATTTTTATTAGATAGCTATCCTTCTACAGGGATATAAAGCTTTCATCACTGACCACAAATGCTGAAGAGACCTGCTAGGTGTCAAAATATTCTGGGAGCTGCTAACTATTGTTGCTTACCAATTGCAAGTGCAAGCCTATTAATGAGGAAATAACAAGGATGAAATCATGAAACCTAACTCTTTAAGAGGCATGGCCAGCAATCCACACTAGCTGGTGATGATGCAATTCAGAAATGATTAAATAAAATATCTCACTGAAGAGGTGCTTTATTATATACAAAACTTTCACCAGTATTTACAGAAACCTGCGAAGGATTCAGACTTTATCTATCAATAATATTGCAAAATTTAAGCAAAATGTAAACTGTTTTTAGCGCTCTAAAAGCAGTTTCAGCATTCACTTGAAGCTCCTTGCTACTGTGGGTTTAAGTCAAGCCTTGGAAATTGCTCAAATACAGTGTGGAGTATTCTAAAGTACTGGCTGCTAAGCTTCTCTTTTTTTCCTTCTTCAGATTGATCTAATTAAAACCCTTGATAAACTTTATGGACTCTAATATTTCCAGCTGAGTGACTGAAACCAAGAGGGTGTGCCTCAAGGCAGCAAGGCAACAATGATAAGCAGCAGGTTAGCCACTAATTTCTCAGCCAGGGTAGATTGTGAAAGTGTGATGTTCTGATATCCAAGAAAGTGTTCAGGAGAGAATAGGATAAATCAAGTTTAATAACTCTGCTCCTAATTGTTCCCTCAATGCTCCACTCTAATTACTTGGAGAACTCTCCTGACTGTCACCTGATATTAAGTTGTTGGAGGCTGAGTGTGGAGCAGTGAGATAATCAATAAACATTTAGTGGGGAGAAGAATGAAGATCCCGTTAAGCAGTGGGAACCTGCAGCACCCAAAGCCCTTCTGCTCATGAGAAAACCTATGGGAGAGCCATAGTGATTGCAAAGCAATAATCCAAAGCACTGTTTTTAGGCCTTGAGGCCTTTAGGCAACAGTACATTTGAGAAAAAAAGGTTAACACGGTCACCCTAATTACAGCCCATTTTCACATTCTTCATATATAAGCGAAGACAAGCCAATTAGGTAGAAAGGAAGATAAGGGAAGTTTTATTTGTATACTAATTAAACCCCTGATGAAATTAAAGGAAAAACATACAGCTCTGTAATTGTGTCTGAGAAAGGTCACTTCAGGTTCAGTTATCAGAAAAGCACAGCCTTGAGATATTTCACTTAATCCACAATATAGCCCTTATTTTGCCCCCCAGGTCTTAGTATTTACAAAAATAAGAAAATTTCAAAACCCGATAATGCATTTATCTCGAAATGTTTTCTGTGGACAATTACAATTGTTAGAAAGTTGAGGCTAAATATGATAAGAAGAATGAAGGTTTTAAAAGCCTACTATGTCTGCACATAGTTCTGTGAAGACGCTGAGCTTTCACTTTCAAGCAGAAGTGATTCTGAAACAACTTAGAAGCCAAACTCCAATTTATTGACATTCCGTAAAATGCCAGTTATCTGTTCAGTTCAGATGTTTAGGCATTCAGGTGCTAATTCAGACATCACTGCACTCCTTCCTCTACAGTCCACCAAAATCTCATAGATCAGCTGAGTTTTCATCAGAATTCTTAAAAGGAGTTCCATTTAGAGATATTTTAGATTTAGGCATTTTTCCCCCATAAACAGCATGAAAAACCATTTGTTGGAGAGAACAGCAAGCAACTGATAGCACTGAAAAAAAATCTCATTGGATGTCCGTAGGCTGGTTCCTTCCACAAATAATTTTAACAAGCTTAGGCCTTGTGGTGAGGATTTTATTTCTTCAAAACCACTTACAAAAATAAATCAAAGTTCAACATTGTCATTCTTTACACACAAAAAAGCACTCTATTCAAAAGATAACAGATGGACAATCACTCTAAGACTAACGATGACAGTCATAAAGTTTAAATTCATGCAAAGCATATGTGACACTTTTATACCGAGAGCATATTTTCCAAGATCAACTAAAGCTAGATCAAACTGCTTAGTAAATTAGATTTAAATTACGCAGACACAACACAGCACTACAAGATATGCAAATATACTGCAGTATGTGTATTACAAACTAATTTGCAAAATTAAAGACTTTGTCTTCAGGATGAAGTTTTATATATTTTTTTCCCATTTAGATGTGAAGTATTACTTTTTAAGAGATCTGTACACTGAATGCATCCTGAAAACTGTCCTATATACATAACTAACAAAATTCCGCAATGAAAAAAAGAATGCAACGTTTAGCCAACATCCATTCTTCACCAGTTGAAACACACTTTCCAATTTCCCTGTTGGCAAATGTAATTTTTGGGATGGTCTGAGTGCCCCTCAAAAGACAGTCTACAGATAGTCTAGAGAAGTCTTGCATTTTAAAAAGGTCCAAATCCAAAAGGTACAAGAAATTACATTAAAGACTTAATGTCAAATGTATTTTTACTGTGCATGACTGCAATGCAAACCAAATTACATTAGCTCAAACCATACACCTGAATTTCCACAGGATGTTTTCTGAAAAGAATTCTTACTTATCAAGAACAACTCAAAATGAAACTTCTTCTTTTAAAATAGATTAAAAATCTCAGGGAAAACAGTTCTGTGTCAAAAAAAAAATTCATAACTGAGACTTCTCATCCATACATGAAAAAAAAAACCCCAAACATTTAGGCCAATGTTAACAAGTAAGATGGACTCGCACTTCTCAACTGTAAACCAAACTGCAATATCAACATATTATATCTGGATTCACTGTGTATTTCATAGTGGCTGCAGAAGTGTCTTAAAACGGTTTGAAATGAACTCCATGTGGCTGTTCTGCTCTTGCAACACAGAGCTAACCTGAAGCTGACCACCCATGACATCCCTTCAATACATGCCCTTTAAACTTCCCTAGGAAAAGAAATACAACTACTCAAAAGGATATTTGAATGAGCTCTATCTGCTTTGCCGAAAAAAGTGATTTTTTTTAACCTCTTTGCTACTGGACCCTCATCCTGACAGCGGCAATCTTTTCATATGCTGGCATTCTTAGAAAGAACATACCTGATGACTCTTCTCTGAAGTACATGATGTAGCATGGAAGCAGTTCAATATAGCTTACAGATCACAGTGTATCTAACAAGCTGCCAAGTGGCTCTTCAAATTTTTGAAAGTGCCCTGTGCAATGAGGTCACAGAGTACGGGTGGGTCTGCTACGCAAAATGATTGTTTTATATAAGAAACCTTCATAATGTTGGAGCACAAACTATGCTAATAGGAGAAAGCTTTAGCCAAATCAGTATCATAAAAAAGCCAAGCAATTATCTGAAGACTGTTATAAGTTAAAGAATGGTGAAGGTAGCTTAAAAAGCAGCTGTTATACACAGTTATGCTACAAGACCTAGAACTTAAGTGTTAAGAAACATTTCAATAAAAATTTATTCAAGAGTCACTCAATGGATTGGATGGGGAAAATGCATATGTTTTCATCTTGCAAGAGATTCTTCTTACAAAAGTCATTTGAAATTGAA
The DNA here is from genome assembly GCF_963924245.1 of Chroicocephalus ridibundus. Classification (NCBI taxonomy): domain Eukaryota; kingdom Metazoa; phylum Chordata; class Aves; order Charadriiformes; family Laridae; genus Chroicocephalus; species Chroicocephalus ridibundus. The sequence continues at coordinate 51,437,134 of NC_086316.1, forward strand.
GGTAATCACATTGTGAATGTGAATGGCATTACCTATGTATGTCTAGACAACAGTCCATTTATTGACTGAAGCACAGCTCTCAGACATCAAGCAACTTTAGGTACCACAAGCATTTCACCTGCAGTGCTTCAGCCTGGATTACAGTGCCTCAAAGACTTAAAGCTACATTTAATGTCTCTGTGCTACAACGCAGACTTATTTCTCAAGAGAAAATCTATTCTGATCAACAAGAAAGGAACACATTTTTCAATTGCATTAGCTCAAAATGTTTAGCAAAGGATGACTGAAAATGCTTTATGAAGTCACTGAGCTGTGTATGCTTTGAAGTTATTCTGAATTAAAAGAGTTTATTAATTTAAACACAGTAGCAATTCCTGAATAATTCCACATAATAACAATTCTTCCAGAAGAGAGATCCTATTTTCACATGTCACTCCGCTTCAAAGTAAGTAAAACTAAACAAAACTTTGGAATTTTTTATATGCGATAATCACAAAATATAAACTGCCCACATATAGGCTAGATCCTCATGGACTGTTACTATTAGCAAACAAAAGCATTGGTGTTAACATGTGGTAGCTAGGTATACTGCTGTACCTGAAAAGAAAAAAACAGAAATTGAAAAAGTTGAGGGAAATCCCTTTCAATACCAAGATGCACTTGGCCTTCCAGACATACACTAATCCAATCAGAGATAATAATTAGGCCCTACTTTTAAACAATGTTTTGGAAAATGTTAAAGTACATAATAAAATTTATGCACATGATAATCTAGAAATTTTTATCATCTTCTGAGCTAAGTGAATTATGTTAGTATTACTGGAAAGCTGCAGAGAAGGATTACACCACCTTAATGGAGCAAAGACAATTTTAGAACTCAGGCTTTATCATTGTGAGTTTTAAGTGTATTAGAAAAACCCTTGATGTTAAGTGAGAATAAATTTTTGGAATCACATGTGTAGTGGCATGAGAACATGATCATTCACTCCTCATTCACCTCTGACATGCTGCCTCAGGATGGATGTTTCTTTTTTCTCCCTAGAAAAGTAAATTCCTCTCCCACCACAATACTTAACCTTGTGCAACTGCAGACTAGACAAGATCCAGGGCTGCAGGAGCAGCAGCTTTTCTGTGCTTTGGTAGTGTCATGCCTTCAAATCAGTTACTTAAGTGCCACAGAAGAGAAATAATTCTACTTTTTTTCCACTGTTGCACTTCTTACCCTGATGGACCCCCAGTCTTATAGTTGTTACAGTTAGAAGATTTCAAAAAGATGGTTTATACCTGGTACTGCAAAACAGGACTTTTCATAACTCTCTCATGTACCTGTACGTAAGTGAGACACTCAACATTACAGGGAAACTCTGATGCTGCTCTGTTAATACTGCTCTCTGCTATACACAAGCATCTGCAATACTGCTGCTTAATTTTGCTATACATTATCTAATTGTGCATATTAGCACAGAGTGTACAAGATAAAGATACAAACAGCACTTAGACTTTATCTTTGATATGGTTTACAAGTGCTACTATATCACATGTACATACACAGAAATATTTAGCTGGATATCTATGATGACACAACATATTGCATTAATTTCTTGCATTTCATTAAAGGTGAACTGCGCTCAAACCATCTGTCTCTGATCATGTCCTACTAGTCTTAATCATCTTGCAGTCCAGTGACATTTCTAAGTCCAGGAACAGACTATGATTCAAAAAAAATATTCTTCCATTGTATCTGCATCACTCAATTTGTTTGGAACATTTCTAAACCATACAGTTACATAAGATAGTTCAGGAAGGAGAAACAACTGAAATAAAATCATTAACAATGACAATGAAATGTTACCTACAAATTAAATAACCACAATTTCATTCCCATTGTTTATTTAAAAAAGCACACAATTTGAAGTCAGTGGGAATCTGGACACAGACCAAAAAGTCATCACGGACAGATAAAATCACACAGAATTCTGCTTCAGAACTAAATTTAAAAAACAAGTATTATGGTACAGTGGCTATATGTCTTTACTTCAGTCACTGGTTCAAAAAATAGGAACCCTAAAAGTCAAAAATTTCAAGAAATTTTTGAAACAGAACTTTAGGTTCAGTTCTCAGTAAGAAAATATACTCTTCATAACCTCAATATACTGGTGGTCCCAGTTAAGTTGTTTCAGTGATGCATGTCATTCTGCAGCACTTTCTTGGAAGAGGCTGCTGCACAATTCCACCAGACACTAGTGCATTACTATGACCCATCACATTAAGCAGTTATGAACAATGCCAAGTGTGCCAATTTATGCCACCTGAAGTTTTGATCTTGCTTCAGCAAGACTTTTTAGTTTTCTTTAATTAGTGTATTGGACAAATAATTTTTTAACATGGCACATTAACATACGCTTCAGCAGATTTATCACTTTATACAGGTTACATTCAAATACTGCGCTCTCCTTCAGAGGAGTTCTGACCAAACCGTACATTTGTATTCAGTTATACGTGTTTCCACAGACAGCCCCAAATGATGTTTAGTGTGTGCATATTTTATTTTAATATTATGCCATCCACATCCTGCTGCATGAAGTATCTGCAGGGGAAAAAAAAGCATACATGATTCTCTTTATCCCTTTTACTCCTTAAACCTCAGTAAAATAGGAATGAATTGATAAATATGTAATTTCATACTAAAAGGTCTATTCTTTTATACAGGTCACCCCTAACCCTCCCTTCATTAAAAACTGGAGAGTAGTCTTCTTAGCAGAAAGAATAGATACAGTAAAGCATAATTTAACTAATAAAAAAGGCAACTTCTAAATCATTCTGTTGAAAAAGCATCAAGGATATATTACATCCCAATATTCAGCAAGCAGATCAAAGTGCTATAAAGGCATATTGATTGGGTGTCTCACTTCCCTCTGGATACGCTTTGTGTCATATCAAGTACCAACTGAGAGCACAAAACTTAAACAAGAAATACGTTTTTCTGAGCACAGCACACACAAATACCGAAGCAGGTAATGGTAAATACTGACAGCAATACATTACTGCAGCTGTTAAACTGAACTGAATTCATATTTTTCACTTTTGGTACGTTTCCTAAGTATAAGATAAAATGTCACCATAAAACTACTATAAAATTACCTGCTTCACCCACCTACAGAAGCAACAGTAATAAATATGCCTTGTTATCAAACACACTGGGTAATACCACACAACTAATTATTTTAGTAAGTTAACTTTTTTTGAAGAAGAAGAACATTTATGTCTTCATTCTCGCACCTGAGAAATTTTCTTGTACAACAGCAAAGTACTATTTATAAATAAAATCTTGGGACTGTTACTTAGAATTGAGAATCTTAAATACATAATGTTTAAATTACTTATTGTATAGTCCACAGACAAAAAAAAACCCAACAAATCAAACCAAATTCAAACAACAATTAAAGTGGGTTTACTTTAGCTGGAAAGTTTTCATAAATTTTTAAAAAGACCTTTGAACTGAGACAGTAAAAAGATTTGTGTAGCAACAAGAACTTCAGTGGGTTTTTCATAAATACATATTGTAAAAGTCAACACAAAAGCTAAGGCAACATAAAAAAAAATAATTTCTGTTTTGAGGTTGTTACCCTGCTACAATCTCAATGAGCTTCCATGCTTTTCATGATTAAAAGAAGGATAGCATAGCTATAGATTTTGGAAACTGAAAGTCGTATTAATTTAAAAAAAAAAACCTGCCCTTGAAAATCATTGAATACCTAATGAAACTAAAGTGTCAAATTAAATTCAAAAACCAAATTACATCAAAGTCAGGCATGGCTGCAATCATCGTATGTAAGCCAAGAAAGGGAACCAAAGTGCAAAGGAATGCATCTCTTGCTTTAGCTTTATGCCAGTTAGACACATAATTATATTCCAATAGGTATTTGAGAGTTAATTACTTGTGGTTTCACAAGAAGATATAAAAGATCTTTACAGAGTTAGCTTCACAACAAACAGAACAGGAGATCACGGGAAAACCTGACTAAGGTGAAAAAATGATGGGGCCCTAGAGACATCCTAGATAAACAGAAGCAAGAAGCAAATCTATGTATAAAGGACTTGTATATCAAGAACCTGTATAGCAGAAAGTCCTATACATTGATACCTAAACTACTAGGAAAAATAGGGTTTAGAACATTTATTTAAAAACATCACATGCTGTTTTAAAGATCTATTGATCCCCTCTGCACATCTCAAGGTAACGAAGTTACTTTGTAGTTGACCCAGTAATTTAACGAAGATCTCCCAGGCACTGGATTTACCAAGAAGCCTTCTGTATTTTTGAGTGAAAACTAAAAACATAGTTGAAGGTCTTGAAATAACAGGGATAAACAGTATGTAAGTACATACGCTTAATAACCACACACTGTAATTACACAATAATCCCATTTTTCTTCCAAATTAGATGTCAATAAATCTTTCTCACTGCACTATAAATTCCAAGGTCATGGACAGAGGTGTTTATTAGTACAATTACAATGCAGCAATAAAACCATTAAGCTTTTAGATCCCAATATAGTTCCATTTATTCTCTGCTCACCCTAAGTGAGGTAAATAGTTCCTACAAGTGGAATACCCAGAAAATATTGGAAGTTACTTTTAAAAGACTATAAAAATGCCCTGTTTCACACAACTTTTCTTTATTTAATCTTTGACAGAATGTCAGAATTTCTTTTTGTTTTTTTAACAGTACAGTGCAGCAAATAGACTCAAGATAAAAAGTATTCTCTGAAATAGGCAACATTACTACACTGTAAAGACATAACTAAAGCATTCTAGATTTCACTGTGTGCCAGTCATCAATATGTTAGATCAAAAAACCCAAGGTCCCGCCCATCTGTTGAGAAGGAACTTAACAGACCAAATAACTGACTCTCGTTTCCACGTTAGTTTCTTTATTCCTGGGCACAGTTCTACCTGTCTTCATCACTTGCATTCCTCTGCAAACTACCAGAAGTGCACTTAAGTGCGTGACTAGTAAAATGACTATTGAAATTATACTACTGAATCAGACTAGCATGATCAAACTTACTCCATAATTTTCTAAAGAAGGGGAAACCTACTTTTACTTGGAAATTAACTCCTGGTCATAATTAGCTTTCAAAAATTAACTAAAGTGATGTTACGTAATCATGACTTACTGCAGTGTTCTCTCTCAGTACCTAAATTACAGCCAAATTGCTGTAACGGTGAGAGCATCTTCCTCAGTTAAACTCTCTGACATGTTAAAATATGAATTTTTCTAACATAGAGATGTCTCTTCTTATTACAGAAATAATGTTTACACCTGAACAGATTGAACATAAATGTAATAAACTGACAATTCCTTTCACTCTTCTCTCAATGTAAAGTAGAAGGAATTTTGGAGATTATTTTATTATTTTCTTACTATACAAAGACAGTAAAGAATTTGCCTGACAAAACCAGCCTGAGTAATATTCTTAATACTAACCAATCAAATATTTTATAGTAGAATAATTTAAAAAGTAACAAAAAATGTTCATCTGGTATGAAGAAGTGTTCAAATTTCAATATAAAATCTTAACATTGCACAAATTACTATGAACTATTACTGACATTCAACTTGAAAAGTGGATAAAAGAGGAACTTCAGATAAATGAACCAGTAACACAAAAGTTTTATTGTTTTATTGAACTGCAGGTTAGTGCAAACACGTAACTAGTGCATAACCACAAATTTTAACTGTATTCTTTCTCCTGTTCTGCTTATTACTTACATATTTTCCAGAAAGCCTATGTCAGAAAAGTTAAGGCAGACCTTCAACAACTTGGTTGCTAGTTGTGTGGTTTCTTCATTGATGACTATGGAGCAAATACAATACTTTTCTAAAGGCCATGTACTGACCTCAGTCCCTCCAGGCTACTCATGCTGATACTTACTGATGAATGTTCTCGGCACAGAACAAAGGAAATACACAGACCTAACAACCTGCCTGGAAATAAGTTCGTTCTGTGAGGAAACGGAGGGATCAATATTCCTAATGACATGATCTCTAAAGTGGAAAAAGAACAGGGCAATCCTTAGACCCCGAATCGTAGAGGCTAACCAGAGAAGCAAAGCAAGGAGAGCTGTGCACCACAACATAAAGAGCTGCTTTCAAAGTGCTAAAAAGAATAAGAGTACAATTATTTATCTCCAAGAGAAGATTTAATGCACAGGTTTGTGACTTTAAAAAAAGTTAGATAATAAAGCAGACAGACAATAAAACAAACTTCACAGACAAACCACAGAAGAGAGAAATCTAAGGTGAGGTTTAAGGTTTAGATATCTGAAGTGGAGATTGAGTAATAGAATGCGGACTTTGTCACAGTCGTCTTCTCTTCCCTTCTGTGAAGAGAAGCTCTCAGGTGCAGCCCACAACAGGATGCTTTCCTATTTGTCTCTCCTATTACGTAAGGCAGCAGCTGCCAGAAGGATGCCTGGGAAGACTATCCCTACTCATATACCTAAATGCCATGTACAGTGCATTGCAATCTTTAAACAAGAAAGCACAAAGGATCAGCTCCAGGGGAAGTCTTTAGTTGACCTAAGTCTTTGAAGACTATCTACCTAAGAAGTTATCAGTAGTAGAAGTTATTTAACAGAGAAGGAGAATGAGCAGGCTTACTTATTTTACAAATAGCGTTAACGCAAACTGAAATACGTGACAAAACTGTTTAACCTGCGATTTATTGCAATAAGAAAACTTATGACCTCCTTTTACTACAAATGCGGCAGATGGCAATGATAATCCATTCTTACCTACTTTGTGAATTATTTAGGTGTTCAGAACATAGAGAGTATGAGAACTTAAAAAAATCATTTAATTAATGAATTATGAATTTTAGTTTCTAACCTATTCAGAGGGGAGCTTGCTTCTCTTTAACATGCTAAACTTGATTAATACAAATTCTCTATTAAGTTAGATGCTAATGGTAATCAGCTATACAGCTTTCTTTAAAGAACAGCTTTTAATTTAACTGAGCAATGCACAGAAATGGTATTTCTTGACAAAGTGACAAACAAGTTTTTGCAAATCAACAGTATTCCTCAGTGCACCCAAACCCTAACAGTCTTTCCAACTGAAGAGGTCATAGAGTTTACCAAAAAAAAAAAAAAAAAGCCAAAACCTTTTTTGGTCTTCTAGTGACTGTTATCTTTGCTGTTCTGTTTGAGAACCATGCAAATCACTTAGTCTTCCTCAGGTAAGTGAGGCCTTTTAACCTTTCCATAAGTTAGAATACTGCATCCTTTGCAGAAATAGCCAACTACAAAACTGACTTGCAAAGTGTGTGCAATGGTATTAATAAAAGAAATTGCATAAATAATTAGAATTATTTTTCAGGGAAAAAATATGTAGCTATAAATGTATGAAGAGAAAAAGCAACAAACAGCAGCAAATTGTGCAGCACCTTCATCTGATACCCACACTAAGAATGAAAAGCCTCGTCAGGGAAATCATCCACTTCTAAAAAACCTGGAAATTCCAGTCTCCACCAGAATCTAATTAATTCGGATGTGTCTGTTTAGCAAAGGATACTACACTTTCTGAAAACAGAATATGAATATAATTATTTAAATTAAATAGCTAGTGAAAATAAATACTCCAAACCTTCCCATCAGAAAACTGTTTTTCTGTAAGTGTTATCAAAGCACCTGGATGAGATTCTTTTCTCACTTATGCTGTCATAAATCAACGGCAGCTTCACTAAACTCGGAAGAGTAAACAAACAGAAATTTAGGGTATCTTCTTCTAAAACATGTATTGAAGACTATTTGAGGCAGACCAGTAGCAAGTTACATGATTTAACACATATTGCACTTGAAATGCACACAGAGTTATTTATTAACAATTTATAGGACACGCTCCATAAATTAAAGCTTATTTAAAAGATACTGTTTTTATTACAAATACTAAAATGAAGTAAATTTACACACAGTGCCTGTCAATAGAAAGAAAAAGTATTTTACTGGAATTAAGACATTTTCTATAAGGACTAAAAATTAGGTCTGCTATAGATGCCTGTTTAAAAGTTTCTCTTGAAAGGCAGGGGAATCAGAGCTACTGATTTACCTCTTCTAATAAAAAAAGTGGTATAAAAGAGTTGCTTAGTTCCAGCTGACCTTGCATGTAATTGGCTACCTTGGATGTCTCTATGGTATATGCCATTAAGAAGATAAAAATATACAGGATTAAAATCTGAACCGATAAAGCTAAGAAATTAAGTATTACTCCTTTAATAAGCCTACTTTATGAAAGTACGTGAACACCAAAGTATCTCCTTACTGATTGCTGTTGAAGTGTGAACAAGTTTAAAAATAAATTACCAAAAGAAAAAGTACCCAATATTTTATTTTTCCCCTTCTTACCTTTTTAAAAACTATGAATAAAGAATTCAAAGCAAGTTTTTTTACTCCATGACACACTACTTCATCCAATATTGCTTGTACACCACCACATTCTCCAACTTTTTATATATACTTAGTCTAGACCAACAGATTATTTTGTATGTTAAGATGAAGATGAAGGCATAGTTTTTTCTAGTCCATTTTTTCAGTGCAGCAGTTCTTTTTTTCCCATACTTCTGTACTATTTAAGATTTTTAAAGCTTATGCAACTGTAAGAACACTGTTTTACAAGGTCAAGGTTGATTATTGCAGAGATGAGATTGTTCCACTGTACTGCAAAACAAGAGCTACAAAAAAAAAAAAAACCAAAACAATTTTAAGGCACAAAACCCAAGATGAGACAAGAGAAAAAGGTCTGTCAGTTAAAACGCCAAGGCAGAGAGCATTTCTGCCTCTCATGAATGAAGCCATGAATAAAGTGGGATTGTGGTTAACTGTGGGGAAAAAAAAAGCTTATGAAAGATTTCTTCAATTTCAAAAACCCAAATGTAGAGCTCAAAATAAAAGAAAGTCCTTTTACCCCTTAGTATCAAAGTAGTTTGTGTTAGACTGCTACTTGAATTTAGGAAGCACTTATTCATCACAGGTTCAGAACCGTAAAAAAACAACAATAAAAACTGAAGGCGAGATCATGATTTAGGAAGTACACATTATAAAATCACCTATGCATGATGAGAAAAAAAATCAAGAAACACTAGATCATGAATGTGTGTTGCCTTGCTACCACAACTGATCTTGTTTCTTTCCTTGATACAGTCACAGATACAGACTGTTACAACTACAATGCCATTTTGGGCTAACTATTATAATAAACGTCATGAAGGAATCAATAGATATTAATCAACCTTCTGGAATTTAAACAGAAGTTTAGGGAGAGTAGACGGCAACAAATCTACAACTTAAATTTGGCCCAAGTCTCCTCCATGGAAAAGACTGAGAATTATGGAGTAATACATTTAGAAAACCAAATCAGTGTAACTGTAAGTGGTAAATTTCAGCTCTAAGGCTTATTTTGTCAACTTTCTTAGCCTCCATCCTAGTACAACAGCTATATTATTACATTGTATTGTATCTTTACAGCTTTCAGCTATAAGCAAGCATTTTACACGATATCAAGCTGTTCCAGTAGCAAATAACTGCTAGCGGGTTGCAGAATTAGGATGCCATTTAGGATCACTGCTGTCTCAAAATTTTGTATCTAGCCTTTAATTAATAAAAAAAGGAAGCTGTGAAATCTAATTCAGTATCCAATGATCCATGTAATATATTTGTTTAAAACCCCATCCTATATTTTAAAGCCCTACAAGTGACTTTTTGTTTCATTTCCTCTGAACAAATGTGAAGGTATGTTTTATATAGGAAGTAAAACATGGTGAAATATCATGCATTAATGTATAAAGAGTAGACCCTAATGAAAATTTCAAATAATATTTGTCTTCTATTCCTTCCCTTCTTTATGATCCTAATATCCACTTAAAAATCTTGAATCAAGTATTTCCCAAAGAAATCAAACACAAATCTAATGGCTTATACATACTGTAATTATAACTGAAATAAAAAAGCAATAGCATTAACAAGAAACCTAACTTAAACAGTAGACAAGCTTATTCTTACATTGAAATGAAACAACCAAAATTAGGGGACAGGGAGGGAAAAAACCCATAAAAACCAACGGGTAAATCGGAAATGTCTTTGTCTTTCACCCTTAGTGAGGTAAGGTGTTTTTAGTAAATAATACTGTTAATGAAAACCCTCCTTAATAAATTTAATAACATCCTTCAGCTTCCTCCAGTGTATATCAGTTCAAACTTCGACCCTGCTGCAAGTCATCCTTCTTGACATCCATTTTCACTGTTACGTTTTCAACAATGGTTTCTGACATTCCTACTAGTTTTGTAGCTTGTATCTTTTTGGTTCTCCTCCCACCTCTTGACATTTCTTATCACTCCCTAAATTTTCCTCAGAATCACAAGTGCTTTCATTTCTCAAAATACCAGTGAAGCAGTCTCTTTTGCTCAACTATCAATTCACAGAATAATACTGGGAGGTGTAAAGACAGTAGTAGGGCTGAAGAGCAGACACAGGCAGTAAAGCTTGCTTTAAGTAAAAAATAAATGAAAGATGCAGAGCTCAGGTCACCACACATTACTGGCCTGCCATCACAAGGTTCCTTCCCTTCCCATGTGAGCTACCACCTGGTTTCAAACCTTTTATTCTCTCTTTGCTCCTTGATTTGCAATCAGAGATGCTAATAACATCATGTTTTTCCTCATTAATCTTTCTAATGTCTGGGGAATATTCTAAATCCTGATGAAAAAGGATCTTTCTGTACTCTGACCTATCATATTCCAAACTAACAGAGGCATTCTCTACCCTAAGATTATATTCAGGAAACAGCTAATCCAGGTTTTAAAGTATTCTTATGATCTCTATCAAAAAATAAAGTATTCCTGTATTTCTTCCTTCATTTTACCTAGAGTCTGCAAACACCTCATGATAGCTAGAACTGCTGTCTCTTACGTAGCATTTAAACACCAGACACTTCAAAGATTACACATACTGGTGTACACTGCCCAGTCCCAAAAGCAGAAAAGTGAAGTTATACCTCTAAGTTTCATCCTGAAAGTGTTTTCTGAGTACTCTAAAATTCCAGTGGAGTGAGTAGTATGTGTGCATTTACTCCTATAATTGTATTTGCACAAGTGCAATATTTGGCTTATTCACCAAAAGGTAAATTGCTGGTGCCTGTTTCAGAAGGATAATCGTCTTACCTTTACAGTTTCACTTAAGACTTGGTTTTTATCTGCTTCTTCACTGGAGTGCAATTCTAGCTTATTATTTAACTCCTGGAGTTGTTGTGCCTGTTCATTCAAAAGCACTTGTGCTTGATGCTCCCGATGTAATGCATTATTTAATTCTTCACATGCACTTTCCAACCTCTCATGGGTGATCAATTTCTGATAAGGGAAATAAATTGTGTTTGATTGTGTAACTGAATTCACTTGTTTACATGCTTGACTTTCAGAGTTCCACTTGCAAACATATCAAATTCTAAAACAAAAGCATGCTAAAGATGAATACTTCGGTTTTTTAACATGAAGACAGATCACCGAACAATAAAATGTCAGGCAACTTTGTCCACTGTATTTTTCAAAAAAGCATTCAGGGTACTGTAAACAGTATGCATTCATCATTGTATTCAAATTAGCACCCCAGGTTATAAAGAATCAATATTTAGAAGCAAATAAGCAGATCAATGTCCCACATTTCAGTGCATATCTTATTAAATCTTGTAAACGTCTTCCTGGACTCTTTCTCCCCTCTCCAAAGTGTTCCAGAAAGAAGAAATAATTATTCAAGGAAAATCATCATCTACGTTTGAACAACAACCTAGAACGTAACAATTTCATCTAACTGTCCCAGAACTGTAAGGGAAAAGAACATGCAAACAAAACTGCAGATGATTAGATATAACCTTTCAATTTAAGTAAAAAAAAAAAAAAATCCATTTTACCAGCTAGGAACAGGAAGGAGGATGGATGTGAAACCATCCATTATATATTCTTTGCTTGGAAATGTTTCGATTGGGATATACTGACAAGTTGGCCTACCAACTAGGCCTCAGGATCAACACTGGGCACAGCTGCAGAAAGTGCTGCTCATTCTGGGACATGACTGTTGCAGTTATACGGCCCACCTGTAAAGCATGTGTAAGAATCCTTATCCATTCACTTTCTCAGATAGCTCAAATGTGGGCTCAATTCTGAATGCAGAAAAAAAGCACTGGAGGAAGGGTACCCAGCGAACCTCCAGCACGCTAAAAGCAAGACAAGTTTCTTCCCTGAAGAAGGAAGGGCTGAAGGCACAGTTCCACGAGTATGACAGGGAAGACACAAAATGGCATAAATCCCTCAAACACTGTATCCATTACTTTCTATACTATGGCTTCATATTGTTGAGGAACCTTTGTCTCTTCTCATTCCTGTCGGAAAGTGCTATTTAAAGGTTAGTAAACCCATAGTATTTTAATAAATCAATCAGTGACAGCAAAGGGTCCAAGGAATTTGGTATATATGTGCTACTGAGAGTGTAGAGGAGGGCTTTTTTTTTCCTTGCCATAAACTTACTCCTTACTTTCCTTGCCATAAACTTACTCCTTACTCCTTCCCTTTGAGCACCCACACTCAAATTTGCACTGATTGGCTGAGGATATCACCCATACTCAAAGATACAGTCAAATGTCTAGCATAATATTGAGGAATATCCATGCAGAGTTTAAAATACTACATTTATGCTTTATGAACTTCTCATGAACGTGCTTATTGCATACCCTCATTCCACCTGTCTTTACTCTGTTGAAGTGAACTCTATAAATCCTTTCAACATATATAAAACACACCGGTACTTTCAACATATGGAAGAAAACCTGGACTGATGAAGACCAAACATGTAATTTACACAGAGTACCTCTTTTACAAATCAAAGAAAAACTCCTGCAGTAAGGACATACTTCTAAATACATCTGACTTATAGTTTAGTGACATTTACAAGGTAAGTTTTCTGGAAAATTCATTAATGGTAGATTGATTTCATACTTGTTTTTCAGAAGAACACAAATCAAAAAATGTGTAAGAAGGAGGATGTCTTGTAAGCAGTCTCCTTTAAATCAAATATACTTACAGATTGCTTAAACATATTTACTTGCTCTTGCAGGCTCTGGGCTTTATCAGCTTCTTTCTTCAACTCACTGAAATTCCATTTGAATTCTGCAAGTTTTAGGCGCAGTGAGCGGCGTTCCACCTCTGCTGTATGAAGTCTTTGTGTAAATTCAAATATTTGCTTCTGCAAAGATGCTATGCTTTTCTGTTAATAAACAGAAACAAATTCACGTGCTATAAAATGTGCTACTTTAGCAATAAAATCAATAACATTTAATACACAAGCAAATTAGACAAAGCTGCCATTTTGTCCTCCATTTCTAAAAGACACACATGAGTTAAAAAATGTGAACTTGTTTCACCTAGTGTTGAGGGTTACAGAAAATTCTGTTTTTAAGGAAGTACCTGTTTTCACGTAAGACTCACAATAAAAGACAGATTAGGTGAGAAAGCATTTATCCTTTCATTTTGGTTAAAGGAAAGAAGGGTATCTTTACCGAGAGACGGAACAGTGGGAAGGAGGGAAAAAAAAAAAAAAAAAAGAACCAACCTTAACGTTTAGTTAAAGCCGAAAGCAAGTTTGTTCTTATAAAGTAAATACAATTTTGATAGACCTTCAAAAAATCTTTTTCTTGGATATATCAAATCTCATCTTGAAATTCTTTGACAATTAAAGATCTATTCACACCCTAACACTTTTGGGTGTTGCAAATGAACTTCTGATTCTCTATATAGTTGACATCAATGTAATGGACTCATAAACAATCTGAAACAAAATTAACAGTACTATGAAGAGAGCTTCACTATAACACTTACGCTGTGAACCTACTGTTTACGTGAAGTAGCACTATAAATATGCATACCATAATGGGTAGTCTGTCACACAGTCCAGCTTCCAGGGCCTGCCTATTTATTCTCTGAAGTCCATGAGCCAGCCTCTGTATTAAGGAGTCTTTCTCCAGATAAGTAATGCTCCTGATGCTGTCTGCTGGAACAGTCTCCATTATTACATTCAGCTTGTCCATAAGTTTTGAAAAGGAGTTCCTGGCTGCACTTACAAGTAAGTGTCCAGAAAGCCAGGGATTTGGATCTTTAAGAAACAATAAAAAAGAAACATCAAGTAGGTTATTAGTTTGCAGGGTTTTCAGTGGGAAACAAGCAAGAACAACAAACAGCATCTTCAAAATACTCAGGAGGAAATTTCCATTAAAGAGTGGAAGATCGAGCTCACCAGAATATCTCAGAGAGACTTTGGGACAAATTCTGTATTTAACAACGAGCGCTCCTATCAATCTTTAAATGGAAGGGTAGGATAGGATTCAAAAGAGTATGATTTGTTTGTCAAAGAATAATTTTCCAATTGTTTTTATGTTGTCCTCCAATACTGTACTTTCTTAAGTCTTTCTTGGGTGCTCTAATTTTGTAATTCAGAAAACATGTAAGATGGATGCAAGCCAGGTCAAGTATGTCAGATGTGATGGCACATGGTAAATAATTTTATCGCAATATTTACAATGCAAATTTCTGAGGGTTTCCTGACTCCTCTTCCCTCCCCTCTATAGATGTCTAAATCATTTGCTGTTCAAAATTAGTGAGGCTTGGTACCTTAATGCCATACTATTTATATTCTGAGACAAGAGAATATAATTTACCTTATTCCAAGGCAATTAAAATTTTACAGCTACAATTACTTATTTCCCCACAGGATTTTGGTAATCATCCTTCTCATATAATGGACTTAAGGCCCCAGCACACCCAACATGTCCTGCTTACTGCTAGATTCATCAGGTCTGTAATTAATAATTGTGTTTAATGTTGATAAATAAAATTGTCAGTGCTCCTTCCACTAATTGGTATTCCAGATAACAGTTAATAGGTTTATTTATGCCTTAATAAAAGTCTTGTAATTTAGTTTTCCCTCTGCTAGGCAGGTCTTAATCTGTCATTACTTGTCTTATGATACTATCAGTGTAAGATGACAAGCATGGAAGAGCTTATTTACATTCAGTAGTACAGCAGATCTCCTGTTGCTGCAGTGAATGAAATATTTACTTAGGAGTATAAACAGAAAAAAATAACCGTAGCTTTTTTAAGTTAAAGAATTTCTTTTTATGCATTGCAAGGATAAAGACAAAGGTGCAAAGCAAACAAAACGTGATTATTGATATTTTTAGATTACGATTCTCATCACAAAGAATATATTATTTACACATATGAGATGAAATTTATCTATAAGCAAACAAAATAAAATCCAAAAAAGCACATGATAAAATCAAACATTCTTTTTTCAGAGCCATTCTCCTGCTTGGTTTCAAAATACCACCATTCCAATGATTCCAGTGCTTAACTGGAGTATCATTTTTGAGTACATGCTCTCAATAATCCCAGGTAGTAGTAAATCTGTCTTTTTCTCATGTGTAAAATAGCACTCTTTCTATTAATCTTTAAAGCTAAAAATCTCATCCAGCATTGTTACCTTGCAATTCAACCAACAAAACAAAAAAATTTTATTCTCGTACCCAGAAGAAACTGCTATTCTAATGCTCTGTGTACTTTTGCCAAGGCTCCTCTTTTTTCCTTACATTGGTTCTCTATTACTGATCACTTAAAAGATAAGCTACTTTCATCATTTTAACTCTTATGACAGATTATCCTGTCCTACCTGTCTTTCAGTTTCAAAGACCATCTCTTTTCTCCAGACATGATGCATTCACTAGTTTGAATGTTTAGTTAAATTAACCTAAAATTAAAAGAACATCATTTGTACTGCCTTCCATTTAAGATGACAACAAAACCTTCTAAAAAACTCTCCTTTGATGTTATTTCAGTAAATAACGAAACAAGGATGTCAATGAACATCCTAATATTTCCACCTGGTATCTCATTTTACACGAGATAATTTTCCTGGCAGAAAACACAGTATTTCTCCATATGTGCAGTACCTAGGATGGCAGCCCCTTTCCTTACTTCTAGAACCTCCAGCTTAACTGTATTAAAAACGAATTAATAATAATAGTTCAGGCAATTGTGTCATTGCGTTGTGAAATGATCATTCCATTCCATTTCTCGTTATTCAGTATAGTTCAGCATCCACAATTTAAGGCACTTCCTTGGGATTGGGAATAAAAAAGCAACTCAGCACCTCTGTTTAATTTTAATGAAAAGCACTTTGGAGTAAATACACAAAAGTATGTTGATGTAAGTTACTGACTGCTTTGAAAGATGAAATGAGAATATAATGCAATTCCATATGGAAGTGTATCTATAATGATTCGGAAGAGAATATACGGTTTAAGTATAAGCATTTTAAGTACCTGCCCAGGAAGGATCAAGGAACTACAATTAAAGCATTAAATTATGTACATTGTGATGTGCATAAGAAATTATTAACACAAATACAGGTATATCACAAAGACTAATTAATTCTTACATTGAACAAATGAAGAAAAAGAATGAAAAGTGGCAAATCGTCACTGACAGATGAAGAAAGAATTCTTCTTTGTTTTGGTAAAATAGAACAGTCAGCAGGATGAACTTAGTAGTACTGCACAAGACTAAAATTTTCATGCAAGGCTTCAAAAGCTTTGTGTATGTAACAGTTGATGATATTTGTGTTCAAAAAGCTTGACCTTTACTTTCTCTAGTTTATCGCAGTACAGAGTCTCTTCAAATAAACTTACAAAACTAACCTTACAAAAAAACAAACCACATGAAACAAAAAACCCCTACACTTCAATGAACTTGTATTCAAATTAAAGCTAAGAGATCATGCCAAGACATGCTGGAATGAGAACTAAACTAATGAACAGTGTGAAGAGAAATAATCGTGAATGTCAAACCAAAACCACATTTTTAAAAGTTAAAAGTACAAGAACTGTGCCTGAATCACCAGAGTGCACAAGCAAAAAATTTCCAGTGTTATCTGAGTGATCCGGGTTTGGTTTCTCTCACCTGCCTGAAATGGTTCCTCAGAACCAAGCCATCTTTAAAAGTAATGTTTAAGACACCGAACCAATCCATATTGTAGATCCAGGTAGCACCTACTCTCTCCTCTGATGTGCAGTCTAATCTGGAACTGCCATTATTTCAAGTTCTGAAGACAGCAGATGCCTCTTAGATTGCCTATTTACATTAATAAAATTTCAAAATAATTTAAGTCAGTTTGAAGGTTTAAATCCTATTTGAAATATGACTTACAGAACATAACATAATTTCCTAAGTATGCAAGCTTTCTTTCAAATATATTCCTTCAGAGCCTTATCACTTCAATACTTCTGGAAATTTCATGTCAAACTTTAAATAATTTATTACTATTTTTCAAACCAAAGGTTCTTGGGAGACTTTTGATCTCATGAGCAACAGAATTCCAAGTAATGCATGAGCAGTTAGATCTTGAGGTTCTGTGAAAATGACTTAAAAAAGAGATAACTATGAAAGAACCACCAAACTGACTGACCATAACATTCTCAGCATGGCTTTTCCTAATTCTCAAAATCTAAACTGTGTTGAGTACAGAGGTAACAAGTAAACGGAGTCCACCCGAATTCTCCTATACTTCAATACCAGCAAAGTATCATGAGGTTTAGGGTATTCTAACTAGTCGTTTCAGCACATCAATGTTGCTGTAAAGCGTCTCTTAATCCTTTTTCAATTTGCTGTTCTTACTCAATACTCTATACACAGCAGCACTTGCAGTATAAACCCTATAAATATTCAGAAATACAGTTCAAACTTTGTTTTGTATGGATGTAAATTTAAGTTACTGAAAAAAGGATGATAAAAGAATAGAGCACCTGAAACGGTATCAAAACACTTTTGATTCAATGGCTGACTTCTGTTACCAGGTTACTGTTCAAGCTTCTGGGAAATATACCACCTTCTCTCTGTCCTGCTATTTCCCTTTATTCATATAAATTTATCCTTCCTTTAATATCCTTTATTCTGTGACAGAATTGTTGGGACTTTGAAACTACCAGGTATCAAAGAACTAAGGATGACAGCAATGCAGAGGAACCAAGTGAGATCTTATATCAGCCCTCACTGCAAAGAAATTAAGGAAGATAGTTAACAGCTGGGAATAAAGAGGTGACATTTCCAGAGACTGGCACTAAAATTTTCCATAGGCATAGCAGAATTCTATATGACGACAGACTGAGAAAATCAAGGAATCTAGACACAAATCTAACTAAGCGCATACATAGAGAGGGAACACAGCACAGACAAACTAAGGACTGCTATATGTTGTTAAAATTGACAGCATTTTATCTCTCTCTCAAAAAGCACAAGATAGCAAGTAAACCAGATGAAAACAGTGTCCCGCAAACTCAACTGCTTTCCAGATTTGGAAATTCTAGACTCCTATCATATAAAACACAGCAGGAAATTATTTCCTTTCAGCAGTGGTAATGTCCTAGGTTGAATATGTGTCAGTTTTAGGGCCTGCACTTAAGAAATGCACAGATCAAATAGACAGAAATGATGTAGATATTATCTATGGAAAAAAATTAGGTTGAGCTTCCATAAAATACTTCTCAAATATTAGCACAGTGGAATCAGATAACTAAGAAGCTTGTAAGTATTACTTCATTGGAAGCTTTTAAGAACAAGTTAACCAAATATCTACTGGCGAGGTGTAGATGTTTTTTTTTCTATCTCACAACAAAGCAGACAAAACTGTTCATATGCTTTCTAGAAGCATTCTCCAGCCTTCTGTTTCCATGACTCTATATACTGTAATGATAAAGTATCATATCACCAATTAAAGAAAATTAATCTGTTCCAAAAATACAGCTCTCCAGAGATTTGCTCCAGAATAGCTTAGATAAAATCCTAAAAATGGAAATGATGTAACCACCTGATGATTTTTTTAAATCTTCTACTACGAGAATAGACTTTTAAAATTACCTGGCTTGTTTACAACATCCTGTAATTCTGTGACAGAACTGACTATTGCAGCAAGGAGGTTAGAACTAGTAAACCAGTTGAGTACTTCAATGCAGTGCATTTGTTCCTCATCGTGACCTGTGAAATAGAATTGGAGCTAGCAATAAAACTGAATAACTTGGATAAGACACAGTACCATCTCCAGCTCTTTCAGAAATTGACCAAAACTAAGTATGCAAGCCACAAACTAATTCTTCTTTCAGGACAATTTAAACTGTATGCTTCCAGAACTACTGAAACAGAAGAGTAAACGGATCTTCTAGTTTGGGAAACATTTTTGATAGCATTTATCCTTGTAGGGAGAAGCATGATCTTGGTCTGGTAACAGAAAGGGACAGGGGGACTACATAATCTCTAAAGAAAAAGTTAGAAATCCTGTACTAATATTTTACTTGAATCAGAAAACAACTTTTTGCATTTTAGTAGAAATAAATATTAAAAGTGATTAATAAAAGAAGAGGAAATATATTTTCAAAAAATAAGGTGATGGTCAATCATTTAGGAATATTACAAGATATTTACCAAAGAGAAGATGCGGTAGCACCTAGCTCTGAAATCCGTAACACCAATGTCAAGGATATTGAACAGTATGAGTTCATGTGTGCAACTGTAACTTTTCTTTCAGTGCTTAACAGACTAAGCATCTCCTTTTAGGGGAAATTACACTTGTCAAGAAATCAAGAAATTACAAATCCAGAAATTACATTTTTCAAAACGCCATTAAATTTATCTTTACACTCTATTTATAATTACATTACTATTTGTTACTCATTAACCATGTAATATGCCAAAACTCTTATCAAAGAAGAAAACAATTAGCTTACTTGGCAGATTATGCTTTCCTTTGGAGTCTCCTACACAAACTAGAATTCTAATGCCTTCTTTGAAGCCATTTACCCAGGAGAAGAGGGAACTAGAAGACTGGGATAAAACTTTAAGTCTGTTAGCTGCCAAGACTGCAATCACGCCTCTTCGGAATACATGAATCAGGCCTCTGAATTTTCTTTTCTTCAGATTTGCTTCATCTTGATTATCTTCCTCTACATCAGAGAGAGCATGAACTAGGGTCCTAATCTCCTGGTTCACTAATTCATAACTGTTGACCTGATCCTGAAGGAGGTTTCTTTGGGAAGACATAGCACATGATCGGCCATACAGAGGATACAGGGCACCTGCCAATAGAGCACAGGCTGCCAGGAGAGATGAATGCTCCTTCTGAACCTGCATTAATGTATTTTTCACAGAAACATTTTCAAGGGCCAGCTTCTCCCGTCTTTTTTCAAGGACATAGATTTTTTCCTTGTTTTTCTCTGCTGTTTCTTGGTATTCCTGTGGTAAGGGGAAAGAACAAGCCCAGAAAAATAACTAGAAGACATTTTTTAAAATAACAAAATAATTTTTCCTAGATAAAAGCTAAAAGAAAATTAGTATTTTTTTTCACATTCAAATAACACATTAAAGGAACAAAAGTTATTAGTAATGACTGTCAAAGCATCTCTCCTAGCAAACAGTTATAGAACCGGATAAATGAAAACAAATCAATAGCACAAGGAAAATTTGCACAATCTTCAACTCCAGATTTCTGACAATAATCCATTAGTACTGTGATAGCTCACAGAAAGCCCAACAGTACCTGGTTGTCCACAATATACTTTTATGAGTTGGCTTAACAATAAGTAATTACATGCTCCAAATTCAGAAAGAACATTGCTCTTCAAAGCCAAAAAGAAAGTTAATGTAAGAAAGGAAAAAAAGAAAGACGACTCTGGAAGATAAACCTAGACAGATTGGCAGCAGCTGGGAAAGGGGAAGTAAAGGTGATCTCTTAATTACTTTGTAATCAACCCCCTACTTATATATTCACAGATTAATTAGCTCTCATACAGAATTGAGTTTTCAAAAGAAGAGTGTAATACAGATATTTTTGTTTTGATTACTACCATTACAGATTTTTTTCAACTTACAGATCATTTTTTCTTTTCCTCTATATGCCCTGAAACAGAGCAAGAGGGAGATTTAAAACTGTAAACCAGTGTAGCAAAATGAAGAGAGTAACAAGCCAGGGAATGCCAAGACTAAGGTCAGACCATGCAGACTGGTTGCTTTGGCAAACATGCAGTTCTTGCACAGGAATCAAGGCACTCTGCTGGGACCTCAGAGACTTAGATTGGCTTCTTGATGCATGACAGTCCTCTGTGATTGGAACAACCACTTGAGGTTACATTTACACAGGATCCAGTGATATAAGGAGATAATAAATTTTAGGCACTGTTCAGAAAGAATCCACAAGCTCCTGTTACATGCTTGAGCTCCAGTTACAGTACATGGACACAAAAAGGCAAACATGAATTGAAATGATAAGTCCATATGATGAAGAAAAGACAGCATTATGCTAAGTTTCAGCTACCTCTCAGAGCTGTAAGCCATTTTGTTAAAATGGGGAGAGGGTATTCCTGTTAGCAGTGGCCAAAAGAGAAGTAAAATGGTATCATCCAGCCACATTCCCATGCGTTTTATTTGGTACAGGTCCCAAGCAAGTGGTGAAGAGGGCACCTTAGTTTCTTCTCCCTCATCCGTCCTGCAAGCACAACAGGGGAAAAAAAGAAACAATACACCTACCCCTAGAATGGAAATAAAAGATTCCATGCTTCCACAGAGATGTACCCTAGTCAGTTCAGAATGTCTTTGACCAAATAAATATTTTATTATTTTTTTGGAAGAGGGCGAATTTGTAGTGTTATTAAAATACTTTCAGTGATACAAATATAGAGTAAGTAACTAAAAGATTTAATTACAAAATGCAATTTACAGGCCTCATATGTCACTTTGCTACTCTAAAATTAAGTATAAACATGTACAATACTTTCAGCGCTACTGCATTATTTACAGTGTTTGATTTTTATAGGAAAAAAAAACTGATAGCATGACTGGAAGGAACTGAAAAGGTAAGCTGAATTTAGAAAACAGCTTATGGTTTCTGGCCATCACAGGTGAAAGGCCAATATCTGAGTAAACAAAGTGTGATCCCTACAGGGCTGTTGGGCAGCAATACTAACATTCAGTGCTCTGGCTAATTAAAACTTATTTTTTAAAAAAGCTTAGTGTTTTAATACTTATGGTTATATCATAATACGCAAAAGGGAACAAAACCATCTCTGACTACAGATATGTAAAAGTTTTGTAAGAAAATATACCTTCTTGGTTTTACTGGATAATAATTGCTTTTGTTTTACCTGACAGTTTCTATTCTTTTCTTCAAAGCTTAAAAGCACAGTTTTTGAAAGGGACATAGAATTCTTTTCTAAACATTGGCAAGCCGGCTTCCTTCAGTGTTTGAGCTTTGAGGGACATCTCACTGGGTTGTAGAGCTTGGTGGATTCCAAGAATCCTTAACAAAAATCAGGTGCTACTAGCGACACTATTTAATTCTACTTCTTATTGGGTCCTTACCCTTTATTCTGGCATGAAAACAGAATTGGAAACTAGAAATACAATGACACTATGACTTCAAAACACTTTCCTATATTTCAGCTGTTTTTTTTTTCTAAATATATAGATCTATACATTGAAATAAACAACATCAGCACCGCTTTCCTCCGCTTCTTTCCTGTGTTTTAAGTACATGGGCCAGACATGTCTACCAAAGACTCTTGGTGGGTCAGGAACAGTATAGTTATGGGTACTTCTCCTTTTGCATTGATTGAACTGATTTTTGATACAATTCCAAGATACCACAGCCTTTTTGCTAATTCACATACCTTGCTGCAAAGCAAGGCTTTCAAACAAAAAAAAGCCAATAAAAGACATTTTTTTCTCTCCAGAGGACTCTTCCCCTTTCCTATTTAGCAAACCTTTTATTTTTCTGTTGAAATTAACATTTTTAAAGTAGTTACAGGATTTTTCTCTTACAACATGTTTTTGCATGTCAGAACAAAACCCTTCTATTTTAAGTGGTTGCCACAAAAAAAAATGAGGACATATTAATAAATGTCCACATAATAAACAAACATCAACTGATAGTTAAAATTCAGAGGACATTTCCTACGAGACTGTGTACGGTCTGAATAAATAACTTGTGTGAGGCTAAGGAACAAGCATAGTAACATTTTCAACATGGCACACTATCAAATCAAGAGGACTGCACTCCTGCTACAAAAGGCAAGGAAAAGGGATATGCATTTTAAGCTCCATTGACTCTCCAAACATGGAGACCATGAACAAAGAGCAGTATCTATAGAGTGCCTTTTTTATTGCTGATCTGTGATAAGGCCACTTTGGGAACTTCTGCCCTACAGAAAAACAGCGAAACTGCTTTCTGATTACACCATCCATCTGACCTACAGTAACGGCTGTGAAATAGTACCTATTAACATCCACTGATCCCATCTTAGAGTCAGGGACCCTGAACAGTCCTGGCTGGGCACAGAAACAGTGGCAGGTGTCATTGCTACTAAAACCTCCAGATTTTACAATGTTACATTTCAATCCTAAGGAGACCATTCTGAAAAGCCCCAACTCTCTACTGCAGTTCTAAGAATCCAGAACAATAATTTCCAAGTCACACTACTCATGTTGCTGTGCAGTTAGAGCTCTCAGTTAACTACTGAGTCTGAACTGACAGTTCTGAGTTTGCCTTTGCACACATAGCAACAACTGAAAAAACTGAAGAATTGTCAACCCAGGAGCTTTGAGGAAAAAATGTCTAGAAGAAGGCATAGAACACTGGTTGAAGACAAAGGTACAAACAAAAGGATGCATCCTATGATGTACCATTAGCTTGGAGCAGGACAAGAAAAATCACTCATCTTCCCACTCCAGAAAGAAACTATCACCTACAAGAGATTATTTCATTTAAATGCTTGTAATTAACACTCTGATCTTTGGATGGAAAATACAGCAAATGCCTACTGTTTCCTTGTAGTGACAGAATAAATGTCCTAGAGTGATGAGACCCACAGTTCTACAATAAAATACAAAAAACTGGAAAGTACATTCCACTTACACCGGTTATATGTTTCCTATAAAATTTCACAAATAAAGCCTGTTAAAATAATTAAATTTAAATATTGCATTCTGTATCTTTATGTAAACACTGTCACTCAGTAGTATGTAAAAGATCCTTTCAAGACGTTCCGTAACTTGTGGCACATTTTTCCTTGTCTCCTACAGAAATAATGCTACAATATTTGTCTGCACACCTCTGATCCAACAGGGCAGTGATCTTGCAGACAAATATGGCTAACAGGCTCAAAATGCAATAGGTAAAAAGCAGCCAACTCTTACATAAAACAAGCACTCAGGATTAAGACAGCCGTAAAAGCAGACATCCATGAACCCTACGGATCCCAGAAAGGGAAAGGCTTAATCTGGTATTTGCAGGCCCAAAGTCAGTCACAAAATAGAAATCTACAGGAAATGAAACTGTCTTCTTCACAGATTGACACGAAAGGGCAAGGAAGGCAAACTGGAACATGGGATGGAAAAAAGATAAGACAAAGTTTTGTTGAATCATCTAAGTGTATACAGACATTGTACTGCCTAGATAACAACGCTACCAGCTTGTACTCCAACGCTACATAAAAATAAAATCACCAGCAACTGCTAGTCCAAATTAAGCAATTAATTTGTGGAATGTTTTAACAAAGTAATTTATTTCTTATTATAAGTGAAGTTAATACCAGCATAATGTTGTGGTTTTTATTTTAAAGATACACTAAAATTCCCAAACAACCTTAAATTGGTTAGGAGCTTAAGTTACTGACATAATCCATTAAATATTTACAAGAAAAAAAATACCAAAAGTTCACAGCACCATACCTGTGCCCTTGCATGAACTTCCCCAAGGAGACCTGAGTACTGCTGTTCCAGATACGTTTTTTGTTTCTGCCAACAGCTTTCCTGTGCTTTCATCTGGTCAGCCATTTTGCTAAAAGCATCTTCCTGGCTCTGCTGAAGCTCCTTCATAGTATTGGACTTCTTCTTACAAACATATTCTAGGTGAGATATCTGCATGACAAGCATTTAAAAAGAAATTCTTTCACCTCTCAAAACACCTTTTTTCTTTAATTCTTCATATTAATTTGAGCACAGACTATTCCAACATAAAATCTAAATTGTAATTTCTTCAACATATTTATTAATACTAAGTAAAAGCCTTTCACAACAAATTCCTTGAATCTTGCAACAAAACTGAGACATATTTTGGAATAACAAATTTTCATTGGTTTCACTTTTGCCATCTTCAGACCACCTCGCAGACATCTGTTGCTTTCTTTTTTGGAAACCTGAACTGGACACTTCCCATGTTTTTTGAAACAAGTGCATTAAATCTTGTGCTGCTAAATTAGTAATCTTGAGTATACCAGTCCTTTAGCAGTTTGCAAGGATTGCAAGTAATAATGAAAAAACAGACCTTAATTTTATTTTTTCTTTCATTGGAAAGCTAAGACATTCCATATATTAATCAGTATTAAAATAATTTCAGGAAATTTTGGCATACAGAATGTTTTTCTCACAAGGAGCTCATTAGTTTATGACGTGTTTTCAACAAGCATGAAGGGATTCACTCTGTGGTTAACTTTGCAGCTCCCATGCAAACTAAATGAAGGAATGAATCAAACCAAATAATGACCTCTAAATACTCAATGCCTACACTTTGTTACTAGAGAATATCAGCAAGTTACCTTCCAAATAGCTCACACAAAGCTGCAGAAGAAAAATTTCATTGTCAGAAAGCAGGTACAACACGGGTAACAACACTGCCCCAAATCCCTGAAAAGCGGGTAAGTACACAAAAAGAGCCCTAGAGACCTCAAAATCAAATCTCAATAATGACACTAAATTAAAAAGCAAGAAACAGTAACACACAACTGCCCCCAAACACTGTCCTGCCATTTCCTTTCCTTCTCTACTCCAAAAGAAAAATAGAAATGTACCTCCAATCTGCATAATCCAGATTTTATACTATCCCTCTTTAGTAATTTTCATTGACTGCTGGGCTATTTACTACATGATGGGCCAAGTCAAAACAATTCACTGTAACCAGCGCTGTCCCCTACTGCGGCCAAAATAGTGGTCACAATTCCAGCAGATGAGAAACGTCCGAAAAAGCTTTTCCGTTCCTATGCCTCAAGAACAAAATGTCAGGGCAGCTAAGATCTGGGATTGCTCTGCTAGACTATAGGACTGGCCTGATCAATGGAGCCAGAACATGAACTGAAATCTTAAAAGAGTGCCGTACGTTAGTCTGTGGAGCCAGTTTAAGTTATTTAAAAAGAGGTCTTATCTTTCCTAAAAATGCAGGGATTTCTGGGAAGAAAGGCTGTGTAAGCTTATTCACATTAAAATCATTCAGGAAAGCACAGCTTCTCCCTTAAACAAATATTGGCGTGTTTTATAAAAATAAGTACCTTCTATTGTATTTCTGAATACAAATTTCAGAGTCCAAAAGTTACTATTAAACCAAAAAAATACACTGGCATTTTTTCAGATAGTACCTCTGAATCACAAACATATAATTTAAAGATGATGTTCCTGGAATAAGCGCATTTTGTTTCTGTTTTATGCTAAAATAAAGACTTGCTTTATTAGTGTAAATGACTAAGTTCTTTGAATTGCTTCATCAGTAAGATTAATTTATTTTCTTTTAATTAGGTCCCTGTGGCTAATATTGGCTAGTACTATTAGCATGTCCTGCACAGAAAGTGGAGCTTAGAGACTTCATACAGACTTCAGTCACATTTACATGCCCACAGCAATGGCATCAAACTGAGTTGTAGACAAGCCATAATTAATGGTATTGAATTATTAACGTCCAAATTCTTTTTGAAATAAGATGAATGTCAGTCCTTTTTAATGATACTGTGATGTGGACAAATGTCACTGAATTTAATAGAGGTAGCTGGTGCCTAAGGACACTTACCTTCTCATTAGCCCTGTTGAGGTCTAAGATCAGGGCATCAACATTCTCCTGCAAGACTGCACAAAGCTCAGACCAAGAGAATCTATCTAGGATGCCTTCTGGTTGTTTTATAAGCACACAGCCTGCTACCAAACGCTGGTATAAGCTATGGAGGAAGGTTAGCTTCTCCTGAGACAAAAAGAAAAATTAACTGTTGTATCTGAATAGTGATAGAATCCAAAGAGATGCTATCATATGTGTAGTAATGTGCACAGCTGAAAAAACCCACAAAGCTCATTCTCAAATCTTTTCAAAATTCAATTCCTTGTTAATATTTGCAGTCATACCTATTAAACCCAGAGAAAGAAAACACTTTTTACAAAATTTGTCTTATTACCCATAGTATATAAATAAAGAAAGCTCAATCCTGCAGCGGTGACAACCATGACCTGATACAGATAAAAATTTCCATGCTGTTAGTAGATGCAAGTTAATCATTCATGTTAACACTTTCAGGTACATTTAAATTGTATCCACTGCATAGCATGCAGAAGTCTGATTGGCTTGGCAGCACAGCACACTGTTTATACAAGTATCACTCTAAAATCTTTTAAAAGTCGTTTTTGTGTGGATTATGTATGCCTAAATAGCTAGACAAAATAGGTTTATAGCTCCATCAGTTAAATTCCACAAGTCATGTCTCATTCATTTAGCTGATTTTAGTAAGTAGTATAATAAATTGATGCAGTTATAAACACACTTTAGCAACAACAGCATGCAACAGAAATTCCAGCCTTCGTCCTTTTGGTACATACATGCAACCGCGCAACTTTGATTAAAACAACAATAGAAAGCTGTACCTCAAAAGCCACAAGAAAGAGAACCTTTATTCAAAGTCAGTAAACCAT
The DNA here is from genome assembly GCF_963924245.1 of Chroicocephalus ridibundus. Lineage (NCBI taxonomy): Eukaryota > Metazoa > Chordata > Aves > Charadriiformes > Laridae > Chroicocephalus > Chroicocephalus ridibundus. The sequence continues at coordinate 51,464,991 of NC_086316.1, forward strand.
TGTAAAGGTTCACGTTGTTTTCCAGCGGCCTTGAATGATGCTTTACATGAAGAAATGGTGGGTAACTGAGACGGGGAACTATGGTTTTTCTGAGCCCTTTCTCAGAATACTTAGGTGCATTTCTCACAATTATTTCATGGTATTTTAGGCAATAAAAAATTGTTGTTTAGTTTAGTTTGACTTTGTTTCTAGATCTCCTAATTCCCCAAGGAAAATCCAGTGTGCCACCATTATTAAATTTTTGCTTGAGCTGTGATAAATCAAAGATGATAATTATCCATTTGGTGTGAAAAAAGGCATCCCAAGACCCAAAATCAATTCACACATGTTGAATGCAACCACAGTGTTGTAGACATGCTGACTTTACAATATAGCCAGGCTTCTCGTTTCCTTCACTTTAATCATTATCTGATGTGTATAACAATTCCAGCTGCTTCATGTGGACACTATTTAAATACCAGACTGTAAAAGAGGTGGAAAGAATGTTTCCTTTTTACTCAGTTGGCATCCATGTCCAAGTCTGTGGAAGTAATGAGCTCAATATGCACAAGTATGATAAAGAGTATCCTTGCTATTGCTCATACAGAACTGCTTCATTGTGGGGAAGAAGTAACAAAATTAACATCTGTAAACAAACATTAAGGAGAGAGATAATAGTTCTGAAATAAGACTTCGTGAAGCAATTCCCACATACAGCAAACCACAATGAGCTGACAGGTCACAAATAAAAATTTCTAGGTTTTGTGGCATGCAGGCAAGAAGTACCTCAATTCCACATTTGCTATCTATCAATTGCCATGTGAATCAGTAATTAACAACACATGATGATGATGCTATTGTATGTTCCAATTGTAAAACATTTTTGTCAACTTTCAATTTGAAAGAAAGAAATAATTGTCAGACGCAGCTCTTTAAATAAATTCAGTTGTTAAAAAATTCAAAATACTGCAAGGGTTAAGCTATTAGTTCTGATACAGAAGGAAGGAGAACCAATATGTCCTGAGATCTTGTAGATATTAAATACATATTTCAAAATGCATATCTTAAAATCATATTTTGGGGATAAATCTGTTAAGACCAATAGTAACCATCTGATGTATGTAAATGTATAAAGTTGAGATTAAATAAAGACCCTTTTTGACAGTCATCTTGTCTCTGGTAATACCTCCACATCCTTCTGGTAAGCCCTGGTAAGCTTCTGGATTTCATTTTCAGACTCTGTGGCACGTACTTTCTCCTTCTCCCAGCATTGCCGTACATTCTGTAGTTCCATTTTTAAAGTTCCTATTAAAGTCTCTCTGTCTGCACACTTAGCGTGCAGATGATTTAACTCTTTATTGGCATCACTTAGGTTATCCTCAGCTTCCTGTAGAACACAGGCATGGAACAGAAAGGCTGGTAAGAGTTTTACTCTATAAAATGTTACCTTATTCCAGTGCTCAGCATCTGAGGAAGTAAACAGTCATATAGCCACATGCATTCAGAAGACTCCAGACTAAACTGACTGAATCTTGTCAGTAACAGAATTTCAAAACTGACAATAGTCCTTCCCCACAGCTTGTAACTAGACAGCATCAGAAATCCATCTCAGAATTAAAAGCTCCATGATGCAGTGACCTTCAGAATCCCCTCTACCCCCACAGCTGAGATGCAGAATCCAGGGACTCAAATTATCCTCTTCAGAGTGGAGAGCTCTCAGAGCTAGTGAAAAGATACATTATTTTCATAAGTAAATCTCTGATCTGTTACTGCTGAGTCAGTATGCAACACAGACAGCTGTTCTTACCCACTATACTCTTTATCTGCATGATAAAAAAAAAAAAGTGAGTTCTCTCTTTGGAGGTTTGACCATGGGAAGACATTAATAATCCAAAATGGTCACAAATTCATCCATTATGTTACCAGTACCAATTCTCACAAGTTAAACAAAGAACTTAGTACGCTACCCCTGTTCAGCCAGAAGATTGCTAAAATGGAGTTGACAGATAGACATGCTTTCCTCTCCCACAAGCACTGGGATTCCAGCACTGCTAAAGTTTGCTAAAGGTCACACTGAAAGCATTGTTTGTTTTTCATAAAATCACAGCTGCTTATATAGGAAATATAACAAAAAAGATACTCCCAAATTCATACGACAAGTTTTATTCTTCTTTATGGAAATATTAAAAGATTAAAGCAAAGTTAAATTTCGAACACAAATGTTTTCAGACTGATCCAGTTTTTACTCATATATACAATTTTATCAAAAAATTTAAAGAGATCAGACACTGGCGTACTGCATAAAAAACAGCACCGTCTGTGAGTAGCACACTCAGTTTTTGCATGAAGAAGACAAGTACCTGTTGCAATGGGTTGCAAAATTTTTAGGTGCCTTACAAAGGTGCAGCAACATAAGTCTTAAGTCTTCTGGACATAAATTAGGAAAGGAAGTTCAGATCAGATGACAGCAGATCATGTGAAAGTATCAATTAATATGAAGATTCAATGAGTGTTTCAGAAGTATCTGTGACTAAACTGAAGTGATAAAGCATCATATCCCCAGCAAAAGATTCTGAGAAACACTGGGAGTAGACACATTGTATTTTGGCAGTAATATAATACACTGCCAGTTGGGAGATTAAGTTTAACCATGACCTCAGGACTTCCTCGATCCCTTGGCCACAGATGTAACCAGACAGGACATTACAAAAGCAGTGTGTCAGCCAAAAACAGAGACAAAAAAATATTTCTTGTCCAGAAACTGAAGAAAAGAGTTCACAATGTTTTTTATCAGTTCCCAGGTAGACTTTACTGTAAGAAATTTTGGGCTGCACACTGTACAACTGTTAAGGATGACCTGATGCTTCATACATGCATTAAGTTCTCTGACAAACATAAACACAAAAAAGTTAACAAAGAAAAGGACATCTTTAATAAAATGTGCTTCCATATGAACAGAGGTAATTAAATTCTCTTCCTGAGCAAAACAGTTAAGACAAAAAAAAATATTACCGATGCCGATTTCAATATAAAACAATACTTTGCAAATTGATAAATCTATTTCAAATTATTTCAGAAGTGCAATCATTAAAAAGATCAGTTACGTAACCTACGGTGGTAACTGGACTAAATAAAGTGGCATGGCTTCACAAAAGCTTGCAAGGTAAACTGGTCTGCTCAACAGAATACAATGATACAGAGACTTATTCTGCTAAATCCACAAAGATACTTTTTGCAAAACTTTCAAATTTTACATTAAGTTCTTGAAACCATACCTTAACATCTTGACTTAAAGCACACATTTTCTCTTTGGATATCTCAAGTTCTTTTGTGATCTTTTCACACAAAGACTTCATTTTCCCAAGCTGTGAAAAATAGAGGTCAAACAGGCTTTTACAAGAAGGCTACATAATCACTTGAATATAAAGGAAGAATTTTGTATAAAAATGTTAAAAAAAATTGTTTTCAGTTCCTTTGACAATATTGATATCCCATACAATCTAAATAATGTGCCATTACAAAAGCACTAAATAACTCTTTTATAATAGCAGTGTCAGAATCCTAAACTGAGTCCACTATTAACTTTTCCGTTAACTCTTAAAATATCTGACAAAAACACAGACTTCAAAATGCATTTAAAAATATAATAAATTCAGATTATGATCTGGGGAGTGGCTTGAGAAAATTAGTTTTCCAAGTTTCCATTTGCAAAAATTGTCCTGCTATGAGCGTGGTCTCTACTTTTTACTGAGCGCTGGATAGTACTCACATACCCATAAAAAGCAGCAATATTCCTGCGAGGCATGGTGACTACTGAACCGTTGGTGGTGTTACAAGCAACCACCTTAGAGGTAGCTCATGACCATAATGTGCACTAGCTTCACTTTCCACTTTCAAGAAAGATAACAACATATCATTACAACCTGTATCTTTGGTTCCCTGATGATGAGGTTAGCAATACAAATGTCTGCAAGAAAGCATCGAATAGAAACGTATTATAGTGCAAGTTACTGCTGGCACTTGAGCATTAAGGAGCAGCTCAGAAGTAAAATAATCCATTTACAAAATTTACAAATTACTTTGGAAATTATATTTTTGTTTGATATCAAATCAGGAGACGTGGCAGAACCCTTAGAAATAATTACAGTGAATTACAGAATGCTACTGGAATATTTCCAGTCTTTTTGTTGGTTTACTAGTCTTCTCCCTCTCCCCAAACACATTCTAGCCTCTGCACTATACAGAAAGTTAAAGGCTTGTTATATGTCAAAAACAAAACACTTTTATACCTTTCAGTCACACAAACAAATCAGATCATTTAATCTAATGTTTAACACAGCAAGTTAAAGGTGACACATGACAAGTTTACCAGCATATTTCACGTATACATTCAGATGTACACATATATTAGTAACTCCACCACTATGTGGGGTCTTGTTGAAAATCTCTCTATAAAAAGAACCACTACGTAATTACTCAAAACTAAACCCTTACTGCTGTGTATTAAAACATCCTGGTTTTATTGCACAGTGCCCTTCATAGTCCCTTTGTGCATTATTGTATTATTAAAAAGTTTTATTACTAAACATATCTAATATATAAAAAGCCAAAAGCAGTGTTATCAATGGGGGCAGGGGTAATCAAGAAGGACAGAGCACTGCCCTTTCTGTGCACCATGAAGGTGCTCGGTGATCTCTGGCTCCATATGACAACTTCAGGGTCAGTCACACGCAGTCCTACTGGGAAGTCTTGTGGCAGGTCATCAGTTGGTCCTGCTCTGCTTGCGATTTATTTTCCTTGACAGTTCATTCTTCTTTCTGTCAGAATACTCTCTTTGCTTTCTTAGCAGCCACCCCCTTGGTCTCCCCACTGCTGTCTCTGGCACAGTTTCACAACAAAGCACATCACTAAGCCAAAGCCTGCTGAGTCGACTTTTCAACTGTGCTGCATATCACGTGACATTCCTCCTCCCAAATAACAATTCGCTGTGGGTAATATGTTCCTAGTTACTCTGCAGCTTCCAGACTTGGGTCTCAGAAGAGTTTCATAATGACTATACACATCGGTTCTCTTATCTCACTGGGAGAGACCTAACAGTGCTTGCTGTTTACAAAAATATAATTGTCTCCATGGTCACTTATTTTTGTGCCCATTGAACAAACTCAAAGGTCTTGTGGGAGACTATTCTTTTCCCAATAAAAGAGGAAAAGCCCATATACTTTTCTTCTGTTTGTTGTTTATTTATTTATTTATTTAAACCTTGTGAGTGACTAGCTAGACTACACATTTGTCAAAACAAAAGACAAAACCTAGAAATGCAAAAAAAACCCAGTGCTGCAATTTTTACAATCTTATCACATCTTGCCTTATTGTATTTGCCAATTTTATCGAAAGATAAGCTAATTATGAGTTTGAACAGAATGCTTTAACAGTGCAGTTAACTTCTCTCTACAGCCTTTAAAGCCACATATTCATAAAACATTTACACCCAAGAGGATTAATTTAATCGCATTAGCAACACAAATGAGAAAATAAATGCAAAATTGTGACTTTTCAGTCAGTGAAATAAAAGGCCAGTAGGACTGCATGGAAAACATTAGATTTTTTCCAAGGGTAAGACTTCCAAAACTGAAATATTTCCATTATTGTCTTAGATAACTTAAAGTATTGTCACAGTCCTATTTTACTCGAAAAGCCCTCAAAATAGCACCAAAAGAGATTTCATCATAAACACACTCATTTCAGAAAATTATGCCAATTTTTAAATGTACACGGGCATGCACATTTGCATATCTGATACCAACGACTGTTGAGGCTCCAGTGTTGTGTATTTAGGAATATTGTGGTATACATGGCCCAACTCTTAAACCACAATCTTTTCATTGAAATCCTAGATAGAAATGGCTCGTTTTCCTGAATGTTTATTGAAAAAGTAACCTCAACAGGGTTAATAAGAAAACAAAAACAAATTTAACTTAAAAAAAAAAAACTAAAAAATTTTCTCTCCCTGTCCCCCCCAAATGTAACATGCAAGTGAAACTTCACTGTAGGGCAAGCTTAGAGAAATTGTAGTGACAGAGATTATTTCTTTGGGTATACGTGAAGCTGTCAACTTGACATTCCCACTCTTCTGACCTTTTTTACAAGCAAAGCGTATGTACTGCTGCTGGCCGAAGGCGATACATATAGAGCCAAACAGTGCAAGTGTTACCTCATTAGACGTATCTTCCAGCTTGTTCTGGTAAGCTGTCAAGGTACACCTCAAAGTCTCAAGGACAGAGAGGCTCGGAGGTTTATCTTTGTCCTTACAAGTGCCTGAAGAAAAATACAGAATGAAAATTAAGCCTTAAAGCCACAGAGAGAAAACTACTCACCATAGATGAGAGGTATTAAAATTAGTTAGGGCTTCCATGACAATACAAAACACTGAACCGCAGCCTTGTTTGCCACAAGAGATGCAGCTGAATAGCCACACTTTCACAGCAAATACATCTGAAAGACATTTGTATAAAAGCTTTAATACAAGATACAGAACTGTAAATTCTGGATTACATTTCTACCTAATGTATTTGGTATGCAGTCGCACATATATTTTCTACTGTGGTCAAGTCTGTGTCATTCAGTCAGACCAGCCAACTTTAGAACCACACAATAACACACTTTGAAAAACATGTTGCCTGCAAGTTAAGTATGTTACACTTTTCCTGACATTATTTTGCTGTTGTGACTAAGCATGCTTATTATAATGCAGTACTTCATTTACTCAAAGCTTTACCGAGCCAAAGATCACATGATTGTTATGCTTGGAGAGGTCTTAAAAACCTTTTAAATGATCTTGAATTTCATTCCAAAGGAAATAGTAAAAAAAATTTATTATCTGTCTGCAAAGTCCTACATAACGTTTCAATTATAAATCTTAAAGCTGATATATCCATTATATACACACTACACTTATTTATTAAAGCTTTAGACAGAGACTTCTGATCTGGTTGCCTTAATTAGGGACATATGAACAAGTTTGAGCATTCCAAAGTCCGTAGTACAATGTGCTAAGAAAGCAAAACAACACTGTATTGATCAGGAGGTCACAAGATGTCAGCTGATATTAAATTTCCAAGCACAAACTATTCTTTTTTTTCTGGTGTTACAGCAAAATACTAGGTTATTGACAGATTTTTCTTCTCAGCATTATTTATATTAGTATGCTGCATTTATAAACTTACTTTGTAACAAATTACAGTACAATCTCTTCCACAAGTCTTAACATGTTCTATAAGCAAAACTAACTTTACTAACGCTAATAGTATCCTTATTTTGCAAAAGTGAAAGAGTCTGTGGCATTTGAGCTCCAGAGAGACTAAACAATCATAACTCCCAGCAGAACTAAATGATGATACAGGTGTTTTAGCACCTCTGAAAGATGAGTGTCACTAAGCAATTTACCTAGGGTGGCTCATAAAGTCAAATCAGACACTGAACTCTAAGCATCTTCTTTGGCTTTCTATAAAACTTTCTCAGCTGTAGGAGGTGCACTTACAGACTTGCAGGTTGGGGTTTTTTTTCAGGAATCCTACGGTTAGTGTTCTCTAATAAGCATGGTACTCTACTCAAAGTGTTATACAAAAAATTATAGATTTGTCCTGTAGGCTATACATAATGCACCAATGGTAGTCAGAGGAAAACATAACACGTATGCAGAAGTCAGAAAGTATTGCCAACAGCCGCTCTGAAAATTTTTTCAATTAATTAGCCTCTTCTCTCTCAACCCTTTTGTAATACCAGAAGGCCAGATTGGACATTAACTTTTCACTTTGACTCGACAGTCAACTGTTAATGTCAAAGTCACACCTAGTCAAACCAATGCAGGTTTCCAAGATTGCTTTCAGTAACAGGAGCAAGATCTGCTCTACAGCACGCAAGTGAATTTAAAAAGAACGTACGTCCCAGTGACAGGCTTCTGCTCTCTTCTATCAGCCAGTCTAGTGGACGCTTATTTACCACAGCTTCTAAAGGTCTACAGAGTCAGGGAAACCCAAAATCTTCTTAATGAAACTCCAGCGCCCTTAACCAAACCTCTGGTCCTACAGATGTTCCAAATAGCAATGCTGCACATAGAATCAACCTAAGAACAAATCATAAAATTTTGTGAGAAGTTTAGATTTCACATTCTCAGAAAGAGACTTTACTATCGTTTTTATCACTTGACCACAGCTTTAGTTAAGGACATATAAGCCTCCAGTCCTGTCTTCTCAATTATGACTTCTCACTACTACCCACTGTAGGAACGTTTTGCAGCAGTCTTGTTGCAAGAAAAGAGAAAGTACTATTCTAGCTCTAGAGAAGTTGTAACTCACAGTTCTCACTCAGTTTAAAATACTACTTATTAAGTCAATCTAGGGGTTGTCTTCCATCCCATACCTTTCGTAAGCATATAAATAACGTATCTTCATTTCTAAAGTCCCAGCCTGCAATGCTGTCACTGAAACACACCTCTGAACAATCTAAATTTACATCATCTTTGCCCAAACCAGACTTCTGCCAGTAAACTTTCCATGCTGGCATTCCTTGCCTTTACTGCAACCCTATTTTCTAGGCAGTCCAGCCCACCAACAGAAATACCACGTTACACTATCCTGCCCTAGCTGAAAACAAGCCTATGGCTTTAATACTGGCCAAATGTTGTCTGTCTTCACGCAACTATGCGGGAGACATGCAACATAATCCAAATGGCACATCTCTTGCTGAAGAGGGCCTGCTTCAGCAATGAGGAATAAAAAAATCCAATACTTGAAGCATTTGCCCAGTATTACCTAAGAGTTTGGGGGGAAGAATTTTGGGAAAATGCCACGTTCAACAGGAGTCTAACAGGAGGTATTCAAGTGAGTTAACTCTTAAAGCTGCTGCTTCAGACTTTCTACTAACAGTACTGGGCCTGGCCAGGACGGAGTTAATTTTCTTTATAGCAGCTCATATGGTGCTGTGTTTTAGATTTTTGACCAAAACAGTACTGGTGGCCTGCATTAAACAGTGTCACTAACTGCAAGCAACTAACGCTCTTAGCACTTTATGCTCAGTTCACCTTTTTTTTCAGATTGCTAGGACAATTATGGGTTTTTTCCTGAAATGAAGACAAACTTCCTTGAGTACAAACCCTGTTGCTGAGTAATTGTAAAATATGATGAAATGAACAGGGACAAACTCAAATAATGCAAATTGCCTTATATGAATAACAATGCTGTGGAAAATTTATAAAGGTCACTTAAAAAGGAGAAGACGTGGATTTATGCCTGTTATTTTGGAATGTATAGAGGAAAAAAAAAACTTTTAAAAATAGTTTGGTTTTTAATCTTAAAAATATAAAGTCTTCTCTTCTTTTTCCCGTATAGCCCAATAATCACAGCCCAGTCAGAACCTAAATGAAGGGGCTGGACCTTCAATATTGACAGATTTTTAAGTAGATCTCTCAACCACTTGAGTTGAAAATTAAAAACGAAAAACAAGAAAGACAGACTGCCCAGCCAGCTGTGGCTCATGTAGCCCCTCATCTGCTAATTACACTACAAAAATTTATTTAAGGTTTTTACTTTTACTGGCACCTAGGCATTCCCATTTCAAATATGATTACATTAAACATTTTTTTGAAAATTGAAATAGTGTTACATAATAAATTCATAGGTACAACACTAAGGCAATAGCATTAGAAAATTAAGTTTCACACTTAGAAGCATAATAAATATGTAGAACAAATGTCTTAGTGTCCATTTTAATATTAGCCATAAAGACTCAATCCATAGCAAAGCTAAATTTGTTTTCCTGGCTCAACTGAGCCTCTGCAGAGATGCTGAAGCTTAAAAAAAAAGATCACATTAAATAAGATAATTTCAAAGTTTACCTTAAACAAAGCAAATTAATACTGAAGTTACTGTTACTGAATCCCTAGATTATAGAAACAGGTCAAAGCCGTTCTCTGCAAGGTTTACCACTAGGGAGAACAGAAAACCTACCCAAAAGACAATTACTGCCTTGGAAACTGCACTTTGGCAGCAGCATCCAGCTCCCCCCAGAATTGCTGAAGCCCCTCCGGGCATGCGGAACTTTGCAAGATTGAGGAAAACATACCATTTTGAAGAGCTTTTCAGTCTGACTTATCTACAGTAAACCTACAGGTATTACCCAAAGGAATTACATTTATAATTACAGAATAAAACTGATACCAGTTCCCAAATAAAATATCATATAGCCCATGTGAGGAAATCAATGCATCACAGATTAAAGGCTAGTCTTTTAAGGACAACAGAAATCTCAATAAGTTCCTTTATTCAATTTTAAGAGCACCAGGCCCCTAAAAAATATTTTTGTGCAGACACAAAAAAAATGCATCTTCATTTAAAGATGTTATATGACCCATTTATGTCTACTGTTGCTAAAAAATGCAGAAACATATCACAATTTACATAAAATAAACCCATTTGCTCTTTAAACAACATTTTGCCTCTTTTTTTTTACAGTTTACTTGCACTGTAAGTTGGAAGCATTTTGTGTCTAGTATGTGATTTGCTAACAAGAACCCCATAGAGAAAACTTTTATAGGTAGTTTTAAATGAAGATTTAAAAAAGCATACTATTTTCACCTTCAAAAAAAATTACTAGCTTTGATGTTAAAGTTTACCTTCTTTATGTTAGCCACTATTTCAAACGTTTAAGCAGCCAGTACTTACGTTGAGTTAGATACAATAATTACATATAAAGCCAGGCAGCAGAGTGATAACCACTGACTTACAATTAATTTTAATGAAAGCAGAGAAGTATGTTCTGTATTAGATCAAATGAATGCAATATAGTACTAGTCCACAATCAACAGTAAAAAGTATTGTGTTATATCATGTGTCCTACACAACCTTTTGGAATATATGACCTTTAAGTTGCTGAAGGTTGCCTCAGAATTTGGCTCAGTTCAGGCAAAACATCTGTTCCCTTTGCAGGTATACTGTAAGGACTTTTTTCTCAGTTGGATTTAGAGCACAGCAAGTGAGCCCTTTTCTGACCGATCATATACACCCCAGCATTTGTAAATCAAGCTCTGGGCTGACAACAGCAGGTCCACATTCCGTCACCCTTTCTCAGCTAGCAAGGCCATTTGACTGCTGTGAGAACTGCTCTTAACATGTCATCAAATCAAAGCATGTTGAGAAGAGGGAATGCAAGAGGCATCTGCAGAATTCCCACAATGTAGTGACTTTGGAACATTGACAGATGCATCTGTCATTTTATACCTTCAACTAACCTGCTGTCCGCTGGCCTGACATAGCAAAGCTGTCCAAGAGTAACTCCAGCTCTCTCATGTTGTTTTCATACGTCTCTGTTAGAAAGACCTGGTGTTTCTTGGCCTTTATTTGACAGGAGATACAGACAAGACAAGAGGGGAAAAAAAGAAACCCATTAAAATAGTAAACAGAAGAAATACAGATCACAATGGTATTTTTGTTCCCCCTTAAATTTAAATTCCTGCTATATTTCTTATTATTACTCCTTTCCTTGAGCCAAGAGACCTAACATAACACCACAAATAAGTAACACAGAACCCTGAAACACACTTAAGAAAGAACTAAAGGCTTCAGGTAGCCAAAAGAAAAAATGGTTGTACTAAAACCTAGTCTTGATCTTCTTCTGCTTTAAAAATACCTTAATGAACATTAATTAACTGCTGCCCATCTATGCAGGCAATGAAATCTATTGTTACACCCTACAAGGGCATCCAGAAAGACACCAAACTACTGGCAGACAGGCTAGAAATTCATGATTTGGCACTCAGTCAAATCCCACACCTATTCTCATTGCAAACCTGCCTCTTTTAATTGTTAGTACCTTCCATGCTCGATAGTGATTTCTTCAATATCAAAAACTCCTCCTTAAGCATGGAATATAGAGCAGCAGAGTCCTTCAGCTCCTATCACTGAATTTTCTTAAAGAAAGCTGTTCACTAAGTACAGCCTATTATTCAAATCAAAACAGTAGCTTTATTCTGAAAGCAAAAACGAATTACAGCAGATTTTTTAATCGCTACAATAGACTCTATCAAATCATTCCTTCAATTTATATGTGATATTAAAACTTGCAATTTTTAAAAACATAGTTCCAGACAAGACCAAGGTCCCCTGGACATATGTAGTACTGACTTCTCAAAGAAATGTACAATTTTAGCAGCTGTCTGACAAAAAGTAATACATCTCAGCAGCTTTGAAAACACAAAAAATCAAAATCAACCGCGCCCAACAGCCCTTCCCCCAGAGGATACTAGATTTAAATAACTTCACGATTTTCTTATGACAAAGGTCATGCTCAAAGATGTCTCTTTTAATTAATCCATTTATTTTTACTCTAAATTCTAACACCTATTTGAGTAATTTACATTCCTACTTGGTGATGGAAGGTTACCCTTTTATATTGAGAAAAATACTACTGTTTTCTATCATATCTATAAACTATTGCTTTAGTTATGCTTCACTGCATGTGCAGGATCCAGTCAATTTCTCAAGTGTGGGAAATTGCTACATACTGGTAGCATATAACTGTCAGGCTAAAAAAACAAGAAATGCATTTAATTCTCTGCAGTGTTCTTCACTATTCAGCTTAAATATTTTATAAATTTGCTTTACTCTTTCAATTCTAATTATATGTACTGTATATCAACTAATGTATTATTCATATGTGTATTTCAATGTTAGGTCCCCTGTAGCATTTACACGCCTTTCCTTGTGTGAGAGTTTGTACTACACTCCATAAAGAATTTCCAAACCACTTCTATATATTCAAAAATAACTAAGTTTTAATACTTCCTCTATAAAATTATCTATATAAATCGAGCTTGTAATTGCTGAGCTCCAGTAAAAATATTTTATGGGATGCAAACACATTAAAATAATTTACTCTCATGTACTGATATCATCTCAAGGACCTCACATATTACAAATAAGGAAATGTAACAATATGATTAGCATCACAATAAAGTAAATACTCTTTTTACACGAACCATTTCAGCACAGACAAGGTCAGATTGAATTTTCCCAGAAAAAACTTTTCCCATGGAAAAGTCAAATGTGAGAAATTTTTTTCAATCTCCTCATCCGATTTTTTCATTTGGTTTAGTTAATTCACTACAATTTAGTCAGTATATTCCAGTTTATTCAGCCTTCACCACTTTCTGTGCTTTATTTGCTAACTGCATCTGCACTCCCTAAGCCAGTTTCAGTCTCTTTTTCAACAGCAATAAAGATCAAAAGGGAATTCCTTAGACTAGCCAGTTCCTCTACACTTCAGCTGCAAAGTATTTAGCATCTTTCCTTTCTAACTCCCCTTTTACATCACTGTCCCCATTATCATAAATTTAAGAAAAATACTGTAAACTACAGTGCTGGAAATCCAAGCACAGCTTAAGAGTCCAAAAGGGTCTGCACATATCGATCTAATTTCTTATGTCTCACTGACAGGTATCTAATAAGAATGTGTAGAGTCATAAAACCATGGAATAATTTAAGCTGACAGGATCTCTGGAGGTCATCTGGTCCCAGTCCCCACTCAAAGCAGGGCCATGCTTGAAGTCAGGTTAGGTTGCTCAGAGCCTTGTCCAGCCAAGTTCTGAGTATCCTCAAGGATTGAGTTTCAACAACCCCTCCAGGCAACCTGCTCCAATATCTCACAATGCTCACTATGAAGTGGGTTTTTTTTACCCTTACAGGTAATTAGAATTTCCCTTTCTAAAACTTCTGTTTTCTCTCATACTTTCGCTGCACAGTTCTAGGAAGAGTGTAGCTCCATCTTCTCCATAAGCACCCATGTGATAGTTTGTGGCAGTAGCTGTAACTCCCTTAGTTTTCTTTTCTTCATTCTGAACAAACATAGCAATTATACGTAACTCTTTACTTTGAAAAAAAAAAAGAGTCCACAAGTGTAGAAGTCAAACATAATCAATTGCAGCTGCTGAAAGATACCTTCTGCCAGATACAACTATTTCAGCAGATGAGATTACTTCCCTCTCAGCAACTCCCTCCATCATCATATTTGTGTTAGGGGATGCCATTCCTGTAGAACTACGGGAAAGGTACTGCTGTGAGCATTCCTTAAATTACTTCAAAAGGGAAATCAGGTGACAAAGTGCTAAAGCATTTACTTAAACAGAGTTTGCTTCCCAGACCACAATTAGTAGAAACAGGTGAAAGAACACTTGCAAAGTAAGCCTTTTACTGACTTTGCTTGACCTCCTGCACATCATGATGGACCATTCCTGACCTTGGAGGTCATCCTTGAAAATGACCTTGAAAATCAAAGGCAGCAAGAGGCCTGTATGGATGCACAAGCAGCTCCTGACTAAATTCAAATAAGAGGAAGCGTAAAGGAGATAGAAGCAGGCATAGGTGACCTGGACTGGAAGAAATACAGACTCTGTCCAAGCCTGGAGGGATATGCTTAGGAAAGCCAAAATCCACCTGAAGCTGAATCTGGCAAGGGATGCAACAGGAAACAGGAAAGGCTTCCTAAAATACACCATCAGCCATAGGAAGACTAAGCAAAATGTGGACTCGCTGCTGAATGGGGCAGGGGATCTGTTGACTAGGATGCAGAAAAGGCCTTCTCAATGCCTTTTTCACCTCAGTCCTTACTGGTAGAACGTGCCTTCAGGAATTCCAGGTCCCTGAGATCAGTGGTAAAGTCTTCTTATGAAGCTTGCACAAATGCTTGAGAATTTAAAATCCACAAAATTATTAGGAGTATTTCCTCTACCCTCCAAACACAACTCTCTCCCTCACAAAATATTCAGAATAGGGGCTAGAAACCAAACAATGTGGGAGCACAGTCATCCTTTCTGAACCCAGAATATATGCTGAATTGTAGCATATACAACGCTTCCCCAAGTCAAACTTCACGTCCTTAAGAAGGCCTCTATTATCACAAAATATCCCTTGAGGACAAAAGAATTTTTGGTAGAAAAGTGTATTTGGCAACATACTTACTTAGCCATCAATTTTTAAACACAATTGCACTTTTAAAGAAATTAAATAGAAGCCAAGTATTTTTCAGTACAAGTACTGTAGGCTCCAACCAGGAGAAAATCTTTTTTCCAAATGCTTCGTATCCTTATCTGTAAGGATAACCAGAATTATTATGAAAACCTACTACTTATAAAAATTATTCCACACACTGTCAGAATTACACTAATTTTCCAGAATTAGGGTATTTGCATTTATCTGGGCAATTCCCTACTACCTTGGTTGCAGAGATATTTTCCTTAACCACCAGTATCCAATTTTGGTATCATTCCATCACCTGTTCCAGGACAGAAATGATGTCCCATTGATTTTTCAGCATCTTCCAAAGGACACTGTTGAATGAAAAAATGCAAACCCTATGCATACTTCCAGAATAGCCCACATGACCTGATGTGAGCCTCTGTCTGAAGTTCAATAACGTTTAAAAAATAAACGTGTAGACAGGAGCTTGAGGCCTTTTCAAAATTAACTTTTTAAAACCCCAGCAGTATTATACAAGGAACTGGGGTCCAGTCCTGCAACAAACTGCCGTTATTCCAAGCGGAATTTTCTCTACTTTGTTTACAGTTACAAGGATTTTCCTGTGCGGCTGTCTTGAACACGGACTAATCCACCCACTCCGCCTGAGTACAAATCCCATCTGATGATGGCAGGGCAAGTGCCAAAGCCAGAACTATCCATACAGCCACCAAAAAGCAGCATGTTCAGATACTCCTTGAAAAGCATTTGGGTAAATTCTTTACAAAAGCATCAGAATGTTTACCAGGCATGACCTTGGGGGAACAAAATCACAGCATTTATAGAAATAAGCTTCAAATAACTACTCCACAGTTAACAAAAAATCAAAAAATGAGTTTTGCTTGAGTTATGTTCTATATTTGCAGAATAGTGGCACAAATTTTAAGTAACCAAGCATAAATTGTACTCTAAAAAACAAAACAAAACCCTCAGTGACAATCTTCCTCCTTTAGACGACTATTTATTTTTGCTCAAGGTATCTAACTATTGAATACTTAATACCATTTCTTTATTTTCTTGTATTAGCTAGAATTTTCCGAAGTCTATAGAGGGGGTTTTAAAAAGAGTCTAGTCATGTGTAAATTAAATATAATTTCTCAAGAAATTTACTGTCTCGGTTTTACTCACTGTCGTGGTTTGAGGAAATAACCTCACCTGGAATAAAATTAATCAAAATTGCTCAAATTTCATATGGAACTATTCTAGTCCCCTAAAGAGAGATTTGCAACAATCTTTTGGTAGGAAAGAATGTCACGAAGTATCTCTTTGGTTTTTTGCATTTGGTTCCTTTTTAGTCAGAAAACTTTTCAAGAACTGTCAATTTTTTACATGCCTGTCTTCAAACACTGGGACATCACAGCTTGAGTGACCTCTCCATTTCCAGAATAAATTGCAAAATTGGTTTCTTTGTAGATCATTTAAGCATAGGCTTCAGACTGATTTGTCCTCTTAAATTAGGACAATAACAGAAGTAGCATCTGGGACCCTACCCCTGAGTCAAGGCAGGCAAAACAAGAATTAAGGTAACAAAATATTTAACAAATATTAGCTCAAAATTAATGAAGACTGTATCTCAGGGTTTTTTTAAATTGAAAGAAAAATCTCTGTTCACAATAAATCATCTAGATGAGATTTACGTCTTTGCCATTGGGAACCAGATTCTGCTCCACAGAATTTGTAGAACAGAATCAAAATCCTTAGGGTGTTTTAATGTCTCTTCAGTCAATACCTTAAGACAGTTCTGTTAAAGAACAATGGTTAATGCCTACGTCCAGGCTCTAGGTTCTCAAACACGTCTGTTCTGACTTCCAGCTTACGATAATCTACAAGGCAGTTACATACAGCTGAGATGTATACAGTGCATGACTGCATACACGGCTGTAAAAGAGATTATATGCCACACAGAAAAAGACAGGCTCTGGTTGTAATCTATTACACTACTTATACACTAATTATTCTCTTCCTGATAGTATCTATACAAAGGGAAGGAAATTAATATACAGTTCTTCCAAAATAAAGGAATTTATACTAAAATAGACTATTTTTAATGACTACCATTTCCTTATATGCATTCTGGTGAATTGGCAAGTTCTCCAAATTTCAATATATATTTCTTATAAAATAAAGTTTCAACATTCTCCCACTTGTCCGGTACTAAGAATTAAAGATTACCCACTACTAGGTGCCAGAAATGTAAATACCCTGAGTGACTTTTAAAACTATTAAAGACACCTCTTACTCTTTTCATGGGGCAAGAATACAGCTGGGGCTGTTTCAATTTAAAACAAGTTCTGAATCACAATGGCCATTCTTCCAAATGCCTATTTTTCAAGCTAAAAATTTCTAAAAACCCTAGCTGGAAATAATGACAAGCCTGAGACCAATTTCCTCAGAAAAACATAATGAAAATCTTGAGAGCCTGCTCATGCTGAACATTCATAAGCAGTTTTGTTTGATACCAACAGAACCTATCACATTTCATCCATGCAAATTTATGGCAAACTTCTGCCACATGCTGATATTTAAAATTAAAAGCAGCATAACTATTTACTATACATTCAGCTGAGCCATAAAAAAAAAAAAGTTCTTCTTTTTCATATAGAGTTTCCGAAGAATGTATTACGTCCCTGCATAAGTCTGCCTCTCTAAAAACAAAGAGCCTTCACTGGTTTGGTTATATTTCCCAAATATTTTACAAACAAAAACATAACTTGTATTACAGCAATACAGTGATAAACCAATATAACATTATCAGACTGGAGCAGAAAGGACATATTCAGGATATCTAACAATACTGTAAAATATAAGAAAGTGATGAATAGATCAAGAAAGCAAGAAAGGGAAATGAGGGGAAGAGAACACACTGTAATTTTCACACAATTTTAGTATGGGTATAGGGAAGCCTAATAACAGAAATTAAATGTTATCTATACTTAGTTTCTGCTAGTCTTTTGCTTTTTCATTTTGGGAAGAAAAATAACAAAAAGCTGCCCAGACTGAGTAAACACGACCACACACAGGCACTTCTGCTTCCCAAACAAATAACAAAAGTCTTCAGGAAAAATACAAAGCCATCCAAGGTGATAAAAATCTAATCCCATAGGGGACCACTAATACAACTCCTCAGAAAATGACTGTTTTTATTACCTGTTCAAGACAGTCTTGTGGTTCAAAATCGTTCCAGTAAAACAATTAGAACAACCGGCTCTATGAATAAGACACTTCTTTCAACTGAGACAATCTATTCTGCTTTTCACCTTTCAGTAATGTAATGTTCATTTTGAGTGCACCATTTAATACTGTTGCCATTACCAGAAATCTTGATCATGAACAGAATGCTGTCCTGAATTTTTGTCAGGTATAACATACATTTTACTAAGGAACACAAAATGAACAGGAACAGCTAGCATGCGCTCAAGGTTCCTAGTAGAAATTTTTCAGCTTGGAATTATATTTTATATTAATAAATAGCAATCGTTACTGACTGTAGTTACGGAAAACAGTTACTTTTGTCTCTTTGTATTCCTTTTGTGCCTGGTAAGATGACTTTTTCAAGTTAACTAAGCCAGTAAATGCATTTTAATGCATTAATGCTTGCATGGAAGAAAGTTGTGATTCTCCCAGAAGGAAGAGGGGGATTTTGAATTGATTTTTCTTCAATTTATTAGTTACCAATCTGTCTGGGAAGTGCACAACACTAAGACAATGCGTGGAATAACTGCATCAACTGAACAGAAGACATCAACAAGTCTGAAGATCCTCTGATGCGGGTCTCCACTCGTGCTCACTGACTAGCACAATGCCTGTCAGCAGCAGGGAACCGACCACATTTACCCTCCGTCTTCGCAGCTCCAAGAGGGAGAAAGGAGAGAAGTCTGCAAGCCAGTATCAAAAAAAGTTTACATTGGCTAAGTATAGAAATACTACAAATGCCGCTACACAATGGAAGGAGAGAAGGTTTTCTAGATATCCTAAGACCTTTGCTTTCTCCCTACTGCTATACAACAGCGTGGCAAAATTGTTATTCAAAGTTCAGGTGGGTAGAGACAGTGGAAAGGTCCCAATTGGTCATATAAAAGGAGAAAGATTTCAGAAAATAATTCTGTAAAATACATCCAATACGCCAAATCCACACCAAAACAACAAAAAAAATTCCCTCTGCTTTGTCATCTTCAAACAAGCAATTTTCAACAATTTTTACAGTTAAATGCTTCCACTAAAACCAAAATGTTATGTGAAATAGAAATAAACAAGCCTACAATGCTGGGTACCAAAGCTTGGAGAAGAAAAAAGCTTGGGTAGAAAGATAGAACATTCTCCACAAGGAATCATAATCATATCTACAAATTGCCTTCTTTGCTAGGAGTGCAAACACAAGTTACTCTTTACTCATAGCCTTACTTTTAAAATAATTGTTTGCTGCAAATAATTCTTCAGTTAAATACATGGTGTACCACTTAAAACACATTTTCGAATTAGCTTCTCCAGTGCATTAGCTGTATTTACTCATGTTTTACAAAGCCAAGTAACATAAATAAAATCAGAATAACACAATGTCAGACTTCTTCCAAGACTCAGCACAGCAAATGTGCATTATGTTCACAGTATGTTTAAAAAACGCTAAACAATGACTGCCACAGGCCTTTTGTCTTACCATTGCAAGTTCCTCCTGTAATCCTCTGTAGGTTTCTTCACTATTCCCTAGTCTCTCAGAGAGGTCTTTAATTACCTTCTTCTTTTCCTCAATCTTCTCATTCATTTGCTTGTTTGTGGAGAAATACTCTCTTTCTAATCTGTAAAGTTTCAACATTAGAAAACTTTTACCAAAAACTCTTTTGTCAAATACACTGCATACTTTTAAAGATAATAATCGATATGGCACATATCATGTTAGCACATTATATAGCTTCTCTGAAGTTACTTTTTCTTTTTTTTAACTGAAGGAAGTTATATATTCCTTCTAAGAAAGACTTTTCAAGGAGTGGTTCTGTTCTTTTCTGTTACCAATGCCTGTGTTAGGCTTCCAGTCATAAATTCATTTTGTAATTTGGATATGGCCCCCAAATTACATATAATAAACAGAATTCATCATATTTTAATTAACACAATAGCTCTCTTCAGAAAGACCAGGTCACATCTTGCATAATCAACCCTGATTTCAAGTACAAAGCTTGCTCTTAAAGTTTCCACATACCTGACTACATTCTACTCTGAATGGCATGAGTTCAAATTTTTCCACTAGCAGACTTCCCAAAATTTCAAACAGTTCTTGTATTGCATCAGTCCTCCTGGTCCTCAGGAAAAGATTAATAAAGAGCGTGGCATGGCTAAACAGGTAACTCATGAGAAAGCTGGAAAGCCAAACAACAGGAGACAGAAGCAGGGACAGGAATCCAAGGAAGAATCTAGAAAGATTGCCTGAGTATGTAGGCATGGTGTCAGGAAAGCCAAAAGCTCATCTAGAATTGATGTTTCCAAAGGATGACAAGGACAACAAGAAGATATTTTATCACTACATGAAGGTAGGACAGAAAACATGGACCTTCTTCCACACAGACCAGCTAATTTATCAACAGTGTACACAGAGAAAGTCACCACATTCTATGGCTTTTTTGCCTCAGTCTTCCCTGTCACGGTCTCCCAAGACTCTATGATCAGTAAACAAAGGCTCAAAGAGGAGAACAATTGCTAGCAGTAAGAACTGAGTCCGGGATTACTTGTAAGAACTCAACCCATAGAAACTGAAGTGGCCAGCTCACCTACACTCAAAGGTTCTGACAAAGCTGGCCAATGTGACAGCAAGGCTGCTCATTATCGTCTTTGAAAGGTCACAGAGATTGGGGTGGTCCCTGGCAAATGGAAAAAGGCAAATGTCACACCTTGCCCTTCTTAAAAGGGTAAAAGTATAAGCCAAGGAATTATAGATCAGTTAGCCTCATTTCAGTCCCCAGAAGGTCATCAAGCAAGTCCTCTTGGAAGACATTTCTGGGCTTAAGAAAGAGAAAAAGGTGACTGGGAACAGTCAGTGAGGATTTACCAAGACCAAATCAAGTCTGGCCAACCCAGTTATACTCCATGATAAAATGACCAGATCTGTGGACAGAAGGAAAGCAAGTAGATTAAATATAACTTAACATGACAAGGCTTTTGGCACTGTCTCACACAGTATTTTTACAGCCAAGTTATGATTTCAGTCTAGGTATGTGAACTACAACATTGATAAAAATAATCTGATGCAAAGCTCAGGTGGTAGTGGCTGATAACAAATGGAATACTGTAGGACTCTGTACTAGAATTTGTTTAACATCTTTATCCATCACCCAGATTAGGCCAAGAGACCAAGTTTGCGGCTAACAGTGAACTGGGTGGGGGTAGGGCATGACATGCATAATTGATAGACTCAACAGAAGGGCTGCCATTTCCTAGAACCTAGACAGGGAGGAGGAACAGGTCAGCATCAACCTTCTGAGATTCAACAAGGACACGTGCAAAGACCTGAATTTAGGCAACAAGAGCCCCCGAAGCAATATGGCTGGGAAGTGGCTGGGGAGCAGCTATGTTCAAAAAGGACCTGGTAATCCTGATAGACAGGAGGCTAGCCACAAATGAGAAGCATAGCACATAAGTAGAGACAGCTAACAGCATCCTGGGATGCATTAGCAGTAGCATAGCCAGAAGACCAAGGGAAGTGATTAATCACTTTTCATTTGGCGCTCATTACAACACATCTAGGATAATGACCAGCATACACCTCTGCCGTAACACAGGAAAAAAGCTGGAGTGAGCTCAGGGGAGGATCACCAACATGGTCAGGGGCTGAAGTATATATATGAACTGAGGGAACTTGGTATGTTCAGGTGGAGAAGAGGTAACTCCAGAGTGTATAACAGCCCCCCAATATCTAAAAGGAGGTTATCAAGAAAATGCAGCCAGTCACTTCCCAGCAATGTATGGCTAGAGGACAAGAGACAACAGTCACAAACAGAATCCAAAGAGGTTCAGACAAGGAGGAACTTTTTCCACATTAACAACAGTCAAACAGTGGAACAGGTTCCTAGAGAGGTTGTGCCATCTCCATTGTTGGAGGTTTTCAAGACCTAACTGTATGAAACCCTGAGCAACCAGATCTCATAGCTGATCCTGGTTTGTGCAGAAGGTTGGACTATAGATCTCCTGCAATTCCTTTCAACGCAAACTATTCTTTGATGTAACTCTTATCAGTAGGAACATACAGGTGTCTTTCATTTCTTTGTCTCTTCTCATATCACTTCCGCCTCACTAGAACTGAAATTAATGCAAAGTGCTCAACCTTATTCCAACTTTGAAACTTTTGAATCAATATTGTCACTTCCTGGCTTTGACTTATTTCTTAAAGATCACTGCATCTTTTTAGCTGAAAGACTACTTTTTTTTTTCTTTTAGCTGTAGATGGTTACTTCTTACTCTTAAGAGAAAAAACTTGCCTGTTTCAGTCCCCCAAAGTAGCTTCTACTCCCACAGCTTTCAGAAACGCAGCAAAAGCAGTTTCAATTTATTCTATGTATCACTCCTCAAGAAAAGTAAATTCACATGGAGACCCAAATCCCATGTTGCTTCCAATTTACATAGTGCTACTGGGTTCAGAGCTAATTAATAAATTATGCAACCCAGAAAAGCCTGATTGCTTGGTTTCAGTTATTATAACCATCTTTTTCTGAGAAAATAAATTCTAACAGCTTTGAATAGCTTCTAACTTTGGTATAATTCATCCTACACCAAGTCCAGCTAAAAAGACATACAAGTGTTCTAGCACATCAAATGAAATTCTCCAAGACTTTCGAAAGACTAAGGCTTAAAGACAAACTCGTGAGACTCCTCCAGAAAAAGGGAAAACATGTTAGGGTGACAAATCATGGCTTAAAAGAAAAAGCCAAGCTCCTGACGTTGTCTGGAGTCCAAGGACCACGGCCTTCAAAGGTAAGTAGATCAAAGGCTCTTGTATTCTCTCTGAAGGGATCCCGTGAAAGCTATCACTGATATTCACCAATGTTACTGACACTTGTATGCTTCAAAGACTAGAAAAGGCACAGGAAACAGACAAGGCAGTACACGCCCACCCCATGTAATTTCTTCAAGGGAACTGAGTATATCGATGTCCATCTGAGATAAAGCTTGACCTTCACTACCTATCTTTATTGAGGTCTGGAAATTTAGGTGTCTGGACTAACAAAATTGTAAGGATAGCCTGTTTCTGTTTCTTCAGGCTCAATTAACAAAACCACTAACTGTTTAACTGTGTTAACTTTCATGGAAAGGTTTGCATTCTCTGAAATCACAGAAGATAACTTGTTTTCAAAAAGCTCAGTTGGCAAAAACTGCTAGGAGTAATTGCCTGAATCAGCTGATGATTGCAAATAGCGAAAAGTACTGTTTGGATATTAGACAAAGTCTATTCTGATAACCAATTAATACACAGAACAGGTGCTTAAAGTAGGCACAAATTATTTTTTGTACTAAAAAGAACCTACCAAAATAAGTCAAATCTGCTTTCCTGGGAAGAAGCGTTGAACAGAATTATCCAGCTTAGAGGAAAAGGGAAAGGCTGTTTAAGTTTCTTGTTGCATTTTAGTAACACAAATACTTACTTCTGTGTAAGCATCCATATCAAAATCTCTAATGCAACTGGTACTATAACTGTAAGAACTGTATTTCCTAGTCTTAGCCACAACAAATACAAATATTCAGGTACTTCCTACAGCAATTCCAGACAAAGAAATGTAGTTCCTAAAAAACACCTTGTCTTTTTTTTTTTTAGGATAAGGTTTTTGTTTAAGAGTTGTTCCCATTTTTCCAAAAGGTAATTTTTGTGGACCAGAACCACCGTAAACACAAAAAAACCTTGCTTCTCAAAGAAATAGCTTCATACATCTAGATAAAAGATTCTCACAAGGAACAAAACATTATTGAATGCCTCAATGTAATTCAATATGTAACCATTATCCTTATGCTGGTCTGAATAATCTAATACAGACAAGTATCTTTAAGAGCCCCTCAAAGACTTAGTTGGAAAATTACTACTTACGATTTTCACAATTTTTAACTAAAATGACTAATTTAAAATTTAAAAAGCAGATCTCGTGGTAAAACTCATAAAGTTCTAATGGTTTGGAAAATTCCTAAACGGACGTTTAAGCTACCATTTAAAATGCTTCTAATTAGTTTACACTTTATTATCATCCCTTAATTCTCAGAATGTATTCATACTAATAATAGAATGATACAGGCCTTAAAGACTCACATCTCTGTCACTAACTTAGTGGAGTGTAAACTGCAATTTCTAAGTGTTTCAAAAAAATACAGCGTTGTTGAAAGAGCACTCACATTCAACACCTAAAGGGATAGTGGAGCTCCACATGGTAACAATTGGACAGCATTATTCCATGTGCAGGCAGTACTCCACTTAAGAGAGTGGAGTACTTCTTGAGAAAAAAGGGTTTTGCTCATCTGAGAAACTAGAATGAAATGCTCTGACAAACTCTGTTTGTTAAGGAAATGTAAGTGCACATGCAGAACACTTCAGGGGACTGGGGTCTAGTGTCATGAAATCAAGCAACCAAGATTGTTCTAAAAAATGCGAGGAACTCATATATTTTATGACCTTTCTGTGGGGCCATGAGGAACCTTCACGAGAAGATCTTGTACTGAGAATTATTACTGAGCACGGATATCTAAGATAAAACATCTTGCAGCAATGTGAAAACAATAATTTGCTAAAATAGAGAGAAGTACTTGAGAGAACAGTTGTGATGAAAGTTAAAAGGAACTGAAGATAGACAAATAAAAGCATTAAAATGCCAGACATACTAGAAATCCTGAAAATCAAATTGTTTTAGCAACGTGTAACTCCCAATGTAAAGCATTAACACTCCTTTCAGGACCTAGTATGTTTGTATGATGTGTGGTTTACATTTTTGGTGCATGTGTAGCACTTATATATGTTATCGTATTTTTAAATTTCATTTATGCAGAATTCATGACTCCACAATTATTTCACATCAAATAATAAAATCAGAATAGGCAATCTGCTATACTTTTAACCCTTTTTTTGTGACTACATCAAAGTTGAACATGTCCCGTGTGTTCAGACTCACATTCCTTTTCTAGAGAGCTATAAAGATAAAAAACAGTGCAGTTCTGCATTTCAAAAGTTAACTACTTTCAAAAGTCATAGATGTAATTTCTATAAGTCTATTAACTCCCCAGATGGACTGTCTGCACCCTTAAATTTGACAGTGTCTGTGGTTCAATAATCTCACTACCCTGAACTTCAGAAACAAAAGCTACAGGTCAGATGCACTTTTTTCTCCAAGAATGCAAGATGCAGATACGAGAACGGACAAGAGCTGCTTGTACAATTCAAGGACTAGTTTTTGAGACCGGACAGAAATAACAGGAGAAAAATTCCCGAAACTTACAGAAGGAAGGATTAAATGGTATCTGGAGATTCTTGGAAAGTTAAGCTCCCTGAATGATTACAGAAAGTCATGCTGTGGTAGCCATGTTGCCAAGACAGAAGAAATTTTTTAAAACGAAAACTACTCCAGCTTAATAGGCATTAACCAAAAAAAACTAAAAAAGCCCCGTGTGTCACTTGAGGATGATGAATTTGGCTGTTCTAACCTCAAATACCAAGATGTACCGTGGAATATTAGACCTTGGAAGGACTGAAGAAATGGTCCAAGAATAAGCACTGGAAGAACAACAGTTCAAGAAAACTTTTATGTCCGAAGAAAAGAGAAAGATTTCATCTGTAACATGAATTTCCCGTATTTTCTGGACCACTCAAATATGGAAACCTACCAGAAAAAAAGCCAACAAACCCAAACCAAACCATATTCTCTGTAAGAATACAAAGTTACATGCAAGCAAAACTCATACAGTGAGAAGTAGCTTGTTACGTAAAACTACTAATCTGATCCAAGAGCCATTCCTCCAAACAAGGCTGTTTTGAACACAAAGGAGCTTTTGTAAAACAAAACAACAAAAACCAAATCAAATGTGAAATCCACGGTACAGGCCTTCTCCAGTTCAACGAAAGGCAAAGAACTTGGTATTAGTTTAGTGCCATGTATGTTGCTACCATAGAACTCATGCTCAAAGCAAAAACAACCAGGCAGGATGAGATTACAGTTTAACTGATATTATTTTAGGACCATAGAGAATCTTGAAATACACTTATTCAGTTTCCTATCTGTGAAGACTGCAGTATTCCTGAAGCATCCCATTAGATTAGTACCATAATGTACTTCACATGTTTTTACAGATTTTTAACATAAAAATTATTTCCTTTGCTTTGAGAAAAAAGCTTTAATTTTGACTCTGGTTTACCTAAATGCACATTCTTACATTCAGATTTCTTTTGGCCTTATTTTAATGACGAGCTACAAGGTGTTTTTAATACAGCACAGGTTTCAACTATGTAACTAAAAACATCTCTATAGCCATGCATGTAGAAAGACTCCCTCAGGCCCACAAACTCGTAGCAAAACCAGTTTCTTTTTGTTCTCCACTATTGCTTGTGTGAGTAAGTCAACATAAATATCTACGTGTACAGACACAATCCTAGACTGAAAGAAATGCCACCTTTGTCCTTTTCCAGCCCATTCTACTAGCTTGAGGCTCTTCCCACACCTCCACTGTGCACTCCCCATGTTAAGTCTTCTTAAACCTCCTCTTTCACGAAACTTCACCTGCTACCATCCCTTATTTCACCTGCTCCTCAGTTCTGTGTCTTCCAACACCATTCTTCTTCCTGATATTTTGTCACTGCAACATACACTTGATTCAGCCAGGGAAGAAGGCTCAGTACTGTGCAACCCATATCTGCCTGGGGAATATAACAAAGCCATTCTTCCAAAAACCATCTGACAGACACAGTAGACTGTGCTGAGCAGGAAAGGAATCCCAAGTAATTTCATCTGCTCTCACACACTTGACCCCTTTTCCTATTTTTCGTTACCAAGTTAAAACTTTTCACAATTATTCAAGAGCTGAAAACAAAGATTATCCACTATAAATTATACACACCTTCTAGACAGAAGTCTTAAAGATTCACCTAGCTCCCTGAAGTAAAAAGTAATGTTTTCATAATAATGTAAGTGTATACAGAAAATATAAACCTGTTATAAACCTGCTACATATATTTTCCTACACTCCTCCCAAACACTACTGGAGACAGGATCCTATCATAGCTATTATTTTCAACATCTTTGCTTTGGCAAATAATCTATAACAGATCAATTATTTTCTCTACCTACCCATAATATGTATGATTATTGACATGGACCTGTTATTAACGGAATATCAGGTTCTTAACCTTGGCTTGGTTTGTCTAACTGCATCAGATTGTATTGCCTTCTAGTGACTGAAAACTATAAAGAATGTAAACTTTAAGTGGTACGCAAGCTGTCTACTACCATTTTACAATGAGTTTAAAAGGTAACTTACATATTGAGTTTTTCCAAGGTCTCTTGGGCACTGTGTTTTTCTCTCTCATATGCATTTTCTACCTCTTTGAACTCTTTCTTGATCATTTCTAAATCCGAAAGAGCTTCTGCTTGGCTGGCTTTTTCCACCTGCAAAGCTCCTTCAAGGTCTCGAATTCTTAACTACCAAGTGATTAGAAAGCAATTAAAGCAAGTTAGGAAAAACTATCATGATTTTAACACTGTTCTATGTTCTGTTCTGCTTTACAGGTAACTATATTCTATTACTGCTAAGTGGAACTACATACACAGAAAGCATTAAACACTTATAAAAACATATTAATACATGCAGTTCAAAACGGAGACAAATAGGTATGCTGATCAAAAGCACCTTTTATTCTCCTTTGGTGCTGTCTGGATTTTTCCTTTTTCAGTTATTACTGAAGTTTTCCAGGGGAATTCTATTTTTTAAGTAGACTCATGAAGTGTGGGATTAACAGTAAAAGTTACACTTCCACTCAGCACAAAGCACACTTGAAACTTGCTCACATATATGAACAAGGAAGAAAACCTTACCAGTCACTCACCCATAAAAGATAAGTCTCTAACTTTAAGGAACATTACCCTTCCAGTTCCTTTGTATGTTGTAAAAGTAGAGAAAGGAAATTAAGAAAACTAAATCTTTCCTCTCTACTAGTTTAATTGTCACTTTAAAAAATCCAAGTGCCTGTACATAGAGAAGATCATGCAAGTAAGAGAATAACTGACTGAAGACTGTCAATACTTATTTCTGTTACTCATAAAATAAGGAAAAAAAATACCAAAATTCTTCTTTTTTTTTTTTTGCTTAGTTTTTCAAAAATCCAGTGTGAATGGCTTGTTAGCAAGTATATGATTACTAACCAATCCTCATCTAGCTTTTTCTTACATGCTTTTTAAAATAAACCATAACTGCCTTACTGGGTCAAACCTCGTGTGCTGCAGTTTAATAATACAAAGATTTAATATTCAAGTATATATACACTACGTTTTTTCATATAATCAATCTTTACTAGTAACTGCAGATATCATAACTTTGTTTGAAGATGAAATGTGCTTTGAATAACTATATTTGGAACTGCAGTTTCAGAATGCATTAAGCTCTCTCTCCTGAGGAAGTTGGATGTATGCACTGTATCTCAAAAAATCTCTAAGTGCCCATTCAAAACATACAGGGCAGGATATTTAAACAGTAGTATAGTGTTTAACCATTGTGAAACACTTCCTTTCCCCCCACTGTTCAAATGCTAGTGGGAATTCTCAAATTTGCAAATGTGACATTTTATTTTATTATTTATTCTAATAACTTTAATGTTCTCTGAAAAGCAGATCTTTTTCTATTCTCTCCTTTTATATATTAGCTGTTACAATTTTGACACTTGTTGCAAAAAAAACCTATTCATTGTTTTCACTGAAGGAAGTATGTGGTCTTATACATTTTTGGCAGATTTTATCTGTAAAACATCATCAACTGCTTTACTGTAAACTTCTACAAATTATTTAACAAAAAGTTTACCTGAATGATCTCTGAATTGAATTTAGATTCCAAATGTGCTGCTCTCTCTGCTTCAATGTTTTCTTCCAGTTTCTTTATTCTCACTGTAGCTGCCTAAAAGTACATTTTGAAAAAATTTCAGTCCGGAGAGACTGTAAACATGACACAAAGACTATTCTATTCACTCAGCATCTTAGGATTCCATACACCAACCCAATGTATCTGAGATACTTCTACTTTGGAACTGTGAGAACTCACACCAAGAAATACATATAAAAATATTTTTTACATATCTAGAATATTAAAATATTATTTTCTATTTACTTAAAGAAATTGATGTAGCATTATGTTATTGCTGCATTTTTTACAATCAGGAAAACTGCAGCTGGAGTCAGAAAGCAGAAAGACCAAACTAAATATTCTACCTATTCCCTTACTGTTTGCCTTTTCACTAAGGCTGTCACCTGAGGCAACATAACCACAACCTGTATGTTCCCAAGTACAATGTAGTATCGATACTCTACCTACAATTTCAGTGACGAGACAGATGAAGCACAGAGGAAACCCAGAATTCCTCAAAAATACATTAGCTTTGGCACCTAATTTCCAATTAAGGCACCCAGAATTGATTGCTTTGCAGCCCTGAACTAGACATAGTTTCCCTACAAGAAAAATCTGTAAACTCTGTAACGTTTTAAAGCACTAACCTGGTAATTTTTAATGCTGTGTTCCTTGACCTTTGACTATTCTGTTATGGTTTTGTCCAGCAATTATCAGGATACTCATCATCTCTTTTAACAAATACCATGACTACTTTAGTCAGTTACGATACATCATTACACAGAAGAACACCTGTACATGCATGTGTAGCTTGAGCAAAATGTGATTCTCCGAATTAAACCGTTGCATCTTTCTTATCCACTCTTACAACATTTAGAAAAGCCCAAAAATGCAAATGACTATGCTAAGAATCTACTTGGAAACTTGGACTGCCTACAAAAAGTTGAAGTAGTAGTCTATAGTTTTACTGAACTTTTTTTTTAAGTGATCCAAGCTGAAAAAAATTCTTTCAAGTTACAATAAACACAAAAGCAATCACCAGATACGTATGTCCAGATAAAGGCCTGGACACAGAATTTCATCCAGAAAACTATTTTTACCAAAAGCAGTAACTAAAGATCTGCTATAATGGAAATTCACATGCAATTTTAACTACATTGTTTTCTATCAAATTCTTTTCACTTTGACTGACAACTGAATTTAAAAGAAAAATTCATTCCAAAATATCTCTTGGCTTCAAGTTAAATCAGGGAGATGAAGAAAAAGGAATTAATATTAAAAAGTCATTTAACATAACACATTTAAGGTTATATAAATACAATCAAAGTTATTGATCTTGGAAAAGTAAAACAAAGTAGCAAGTATGTGAGACTGCATCTTCAGCTCTGAACATTTAAAAGAAGAGAGATAAACATTAACAGACATTAAAATAAAAGCTCTTGGCAATAAATTTAAACTTTGTTTGTATAATCACACACACAAAAGGAAAGACCTCTGAAACCGATGTCCATGGAAGGCCTACTAAAGAGAAAAGCAGCAATAGCACAGAGCTTACCCAAGTCTACTCCACAGTAAGGTCTGTCAAAAGTTTTAAACTTTGCCTTTTCCCAGGCGTTTTATCTACTTAACATACTTAACACAAAAATTCACAAATCCTGCACAAACACTACCACTGTACTTCCCTATTGCTTAAATTATTCTCAAAAATAGCTTGATTTAGACTCTTAACAGTATTATTCCTTCCAACATTAGCTCCTACTCCCCTTTGCCCTTAATGGAGAATTAGCAAACTACCTCCTGCTTCAGTTTGGAAGGACTCCGTAGCATCCTCCAACAGGTCAACATCTGTCAACAGGATGTTTTTACACAAGAATACTGCCAGCCTAGTAAAAGTAGTCAGTGAGCAATAAATATAACTGATGTGGATTTCATTTCTTTTTTAATTACATTTTAAAAGTCAGCCTGAAAATAATTCTATTTTAAGTCTGAGAGAAAAATAAAGGAAACAGTGAGGAAGGTACTTATCACAACATTTAGAGTGGGAAACTTAATTTTTAAAAAATAAAATGAAGAAATAGAAACTTCATTGAGAATATTTCACTGCATACCCTCAAGAGCAAAAATGCTTTTCTGTCTTTGGCTGGTTTGTTCAAGCATCTAGTCTCATAGCAAACACTGAAATGAAAAAAGGAAAAAAAAAAGTGACTCTGCAAGTACAGTTTTTAGGCATAACTTACTAATTCACAAGCTCTGCATTTGACTTCTAAGTCTTATTTCCTGAGCACCTGCCCAAGTAAACTATGCCTTCACCTCAGCGTTTCTTCAGCTGAAACAAGAGATGCAAGACACTATAAAACGGTTAACCTATCCACTCAAATGGAGCCCCCTGTAAGGGTTAGATTTCATCAGTCCCAAGAAGAAAAATAAAATCAGAAAGAATAAATAACAGCTTGAGTGAGGGCATCTGCAAGAAAGAAAAATTGGAGAAATGACATTCTTCCAAACAGAGTACATAGGTATCAGTTCTTGGTATCGTTCTTTAAAAGTAGAGTCTATCGCCTTGAGCCAACATGATGGACACTAACTGCAATGACAAGAGACACATTTGAAAAGAAACACAAACTCCCAGAATTATAGAAAATTCAGTCCTAAGAAAATTCTGGGACAATGAGGGAAGAGAGGCAGGAGCAAGCAGACACCTGTAAGAAGTACCAACACATGACTCTTCTGCTGTCTGAAGTAAGAGCAATTCCATTTAAATCCAGACATATTTGCAGATGGTTCATTTGCTTGAGTTGTCACAAGTCACTGAAGAATTAACTTGTAGAATTAGCATGCCTATAAAAAGAGAAGCACAAGGAAAAATAGTGTTTCAGCTGAGACTCCTGATGATCTCTGGAATGTGACAAACAGGCTCCTGTCCAAGCAGGAGAGTGTGTCTAGCCTACTGTAAAAGAGGTATGAACCGTAGGCACCAACTGAAGAAGAGCTAGATGTACCTGACAGGTATCCAATGGAAAGTATTCAAATAGGTTCAAGACAGTACACACAGCAAAATTTAAATAGAAACTAGAAATCAAAATATCTGTTTGACAGATAAATATCATCTTACATCTCATATAAAGGCATGACAAAATTGACTTGTTCAAAACGGGTTTCTTCACTAGGCTAGAAATCTCAACCCCCTCTTCTTGATTACACAGCTCATCTTCTTCTAGAGTTTGATTCTTTAAAGCTCTGCTTCATGCCAGTAGTTTGTTACAATTTTGATTTTTAAAACCTTCACTGGACCTTCAGAAAACCAAGACCTAGGAAGAGAAATAAAATGTGTTTTCATTCAAGACAAGTCACTGTCAGGGATCTGACAGAAACTGCCACTAATTTTTTGTATTGGTAGAAAAATATTAAGAGTGAACTATGTTCTCCTCAAAAGTCTCCATAAGATTACTCATGTAAATCTTAACCTTAACTGACCAGTATAAGCAGCTGTCTTATCCAGAAGAGACTTAGATGTTTAAAAGAGCTTGCAGAAAAATTGCATGTGTAAATTGAGGAAGCCATGCAGATGCTGTCTGTCTCTGGTAGAGCAATGAATATTCTTTTTCCTAGGTTCTATGACTTGATTGCTGAAGCTTATGGTTCACCAACAAATCAGATGCCACCAAATCAGTGGGAAATTAGTGGGAAAATGAAAACTTCATGACAGACATCTAACCAGCCATTAGCACACAAGCCTTGCTAAGCAACACAGGGTTTTTAAATATAAAGAAATTCAGATTTGCTCAGACTGCTCTAAGGAAAAGAATCTTAGAATTGCTGTTTATCTAAGTACTCATAAGCCATAGAAGTTACACCTGGATTCCAAGCTGAGCCTGAAGTTTTATTTGGGAAGAACACAGCTGCAAAAAAAAACATTGTGTAGAAAATCTTGCCTATTTTGATACTAAAGGTTCAAACAGGCTCTATTGATACTTATACACACTTCCCTTCACACTCTGTAAGGGAAAGAAAGAAATCTCAGGGATGAATCTAACCTATAAAAACAATACTAACAATTCCAAAAGGAGAAATGGGATGAGGAGAGGAGGTTTGTGTCCCTGTCTGACAAACAGAAAGACACCAGTACCAGAATCCTGCAAACCTCTTTGAATCAGATGAAACGTGAGAATCAGTATCCTTACTGAACCATACGTGTCCAGAAACTTTACACAAGGCCTGTCTAGAAAGAAGTGTGAGAACAAGTTATAGAGAAAGGTTGCAGGCTACAGACATCCAGACCACAGTCTCTGAACTGGGAGTCAAATGGGAATACTTTCTGGTTTAGCTTGGAAAGCTTCTCATCAGGTCGAAGTCCCAAAGATCAACCTCAAAGATGGATCCAAAAAGATGGTTCTCCAGTGGTTACAAAGTGTTTGCTTATCCAACATTGAAAACATCAGTTATTCACAACAGAATTCAGTCACTTGTTATTTCCACGTGCACCTAATCGGATACATGAAGGCAGACATCTTAAGTAAGATACCACACACAAACTCATTGAATCTCCAAAATTTCCTTAGGTATTCAAGCCAAGTCAATTTCAGTCTTAAAGAACAAAAATATTAGGGATCTGTTTCCAAGACAGCACAGGCAGAATTGTGACTTTTGAGAAACAGCAAATAAAGTGACTAAGAAAAGTTCAGTGCTGGCCTTAGAACTTGTGGGCAACCATCCTTTATGGTTACTCTAATCCCTTAAAGTTCAGTCATTTTTTCCAGTGTCCTGTTGCATGTCAATGCTAATGTGGTTTCTAGGAGACATTTCCTGCATGCTAAGTTTGCAATACTATTTTCCAAACTGGCCTTCATGGCTTCCACTTTTCTCAGCCCCTCACACTTGCTCTAAGCACTGCAATATTTGCGATTACTGGGGCACTCCACACTAAAAAAGTCATTCGGTATCCTACATTTGTGCAACGCCACAGTCATAAAAATGCAATTGTTTGACATATGCATTTACATCAAAGTACCCTTTATCGGATAAGCAACAAAGAAAACAATAAAAAAAAGAAAGCTTAGATACATTAATTTCTCTTCTCTGCTTCTATTTAGACTGCATCTGCAAGATTTTTCCGCTTCTCTCTACTAACAAGTTGTCAGGATACTTACACTTCCCCATGGCTGAGGTCCAATCCCTACACGAAAGGCTCAGCCAAGATAAAGTTTTAAGTGAAGAGGACACACAGGTACCTCATATATGAATCATCAGCAACCCACTCTGTGTGTTTCCGTGTTCAGATTCTTACTTCTTCCTACTTTAAAGCACTTCCCTATAACTCATAACACAAATCAGGAGGTTAGGTCGAAAAACACGTAGTTGGGAGATGTGCTGACCACTTCCACCTAGTGTTAGAAATGCTGATGCTTCTTGATCATGGTAAGGTGGAGCCACCTCCTGTTCGGATAATAAACAGCCTTTTAGTAACTATAAAGCTACTTAACTACAAACAATTCTTAACCACTGAAGTAAACGTTCTTTCAGCTTGACCCAGTGTAGTCAACCCTCACTATAAACATTTCCTGTATAGGAAGTCTAGAGTAACATGTCTCATTGACAGAAGAGCCGGACTCGACCTGAACAACATTGGATAAACAATTAAACTGGCATGGGGGCTACAAGACAAGTCATAGGGTTGGCTTTAGGTTAAAAATAAAAAAATAATAATAAAAAAAAAAGTAAAAACAACTAGGACTGCTAAGCTGAGAGTTTGGTTGCCTCTGGATAAAGTCCAAGTCCATTCCAACTGCAACTGAGTTGCAGTTGCCAAACCCATCTGAACTGCTCTCCCTTTCTACAGAACCTTGAGGGGAAAAAGATGCCTCTTTTCGTTCTTATGCTCAGTAGGTGGTAAACCCCTTACCAGTACATGAACTGACACTGTTACTTTATACATGCACATAGACAAAATTAACACTTGACTTGGCACTAACTCCTGGTGAGGGCTACATAAGACAGTATTCAAACAACTTTGGTCTGATAGTGAGGTAAGAGTGAACAGCCTTCAAACTGGACTGGAATAATACGATGACATAGGAGATGGTAAAGAAGAAACTCCCCTCAGAGGGCAAGTCCATTATGTCAGTGAGCTTGCCACCAGAGAAACGTGAACTTTGGAGCCACCGCAGCAATACCATTATGAAAAGTGCAGTACTTAGAGTATATACAAGACAGTCACAGTAGCTAGAATTCCTACCTGCCAGCTGTGCATTGTGGAGACACTAGAAAGCAGAGGATTAAGTAGGGGTAAGCCATCAAGAACTGTGTAGTCATAGAAAACAAGAAGTAGTTTAAAGTTTAACCAGTAGCACTGTGAACTGGCTGAGGAATGTGTCGTCTCTCACATTGCTTGGAGCTTTTTCAAGCCTTTCTTATGAGAACTATAACTTACCTACCACTGCAGCTCATGATGAAATTAACAACAAGAAAAAAAAAAAACAACAAAAACAGGTCTGTGGGTTTAGGGGCTTTGTTTTGTTTATAGCTGGGACCTAAATTTCACATTTCACTGACTTAGATACAGTCAGAAATTCGTTACACCCACAGCCTTAAACTATTGCCATGTACATGTACCTTCTGCAAATATAGAGATGGACCATCACTCTAGTCTTCTTTGCAGTCATCTCCCCATCATAGAAGCATTACCAAGCTAATACAAGATGACACATTTAGCAGGACATGAAAAGGTCAATATACTTACAGGCAGGGAAGCAGGAAAGGCAATGTGAAAGCTAAGGGAACAGTCTTTAAATGGTAACTCAAAGCATCTGAAACATGGTAACATACTCAGTCTCAGAAATAAAATTGACCAAGTTATGGGACATTTTTCAGGCCTCATGAGAAAGGCTTAAAAACTCTGAGAGGCCTTGAGCTCCAGCTTACTAACGGTTGGCAGCCTCAAACACATAAACTAAACAATAGAAAATCACTACATTTCTGTGAACAAGACAAAGACTTTGGAATTTATGAACTAATAATTCTGTTTCTCATGGTAAAATCCACATTCCCCTTTCCTCCGCTGTTTGTCAAACAGCTTTCCCACCCAGCTTTTTGGCAGCTAGACACATCACAAGGAACACTATTTTTACATACAAATTGCTCTATATTTCCCAAGAAATCATCTTTCCAGAGCAATGAAGCTAAAGGCTAAAATAAAAGACGCTGGTTCTAGGAAACTGATTATCATAAATTCTAGTATCCTGGTAAGCTCGATACAAATACACCAAGAATTTGTTTGACTACTGAATCTTGGGCTAAAGAGGCAGAATGATAAGGTTCCCAATCTAAATTTTTCTGGTGCAGTATGTGTTCAACTTCAGAAAGACTCCATGTCCTTGCAGTGGTACACCACATTGGTATCACTGCAAACTGCAAAGCTATCAGGTTAGACACTGTACCAACATCTATCTTTCAACTGAAGAGTCCACAGAAACTCGCCGTTATCCTTTCTCTTCATTTCTCATTCCAAAACTAGAAATGCCTTCTTTTAGACCATGTTCAGAATAATGACTGGAGGATAAAACCAGACTGATTTTAGAAAAAAAAAAGGGGGAGGGGGGAAGACTTTTTTCACCTTCCTTTCTTTATAACATAGTCTATTAGATATAATTCTTCATAAACATGCCATTGTATAAAAAGAAAACGATTATAAATTTATCATTTCCTTTCATTACTAAAACACAAATATTTTCCCATGGATTTCTCCCTTATGTCCAGCAGAGGGTAGTAAAGGAACAGCTTTATAGAAAAGTTCATACTCATTGCATATCAAGAAGTAGTGTATAACAAAAGATTGTAAGATTGCCCTTTAATTAGAATTACCCTACCCTTCACACAAATCACCTTAAGAAGTTTGCCATCATCATCAAGAACTTAGGTACATATTTTCTAACCAAATGCCCATTAACAGAAGGTACTCTGCATCGAAACTGAAATCACACGTGTCTCCTATGTCCATCTTTCCACAAAAACCAAATTTCAACCTGTAAGTCAAAAATTTCACACAGAGCGATAAAGAAATATAGGGCTATTTCATGAAAAAACGTAAAGTGTTCTGTCTGGGTGTACTACATTAAGGCTTCTATATCTGAATGGAATTCCACCTCAAATACTGACATCATAGGCAAAATTAAGAGTTGTATTTAACCACAGCTGAAAGAACAGGACTGGTTATCAGAAATTTACCGACATTTCTAACATGGGTAATACTTATTCCCATACTTTGAGGAGTTTTAAATTGACAGCTAAAACATCACAGAACTATGTGAGAGTAATACCAGATGGGCAGAAACACTAAGAGACTCTGGCACGTTGGCATATAGTGAAAACTACTGCCCAGGCATCAGTTCCCTTCTTTAACGCCTCTTCCACACTATAGGGGAAGAATCTGGCAACTAAGAATATGATCCACAGAAAATAGCATGCTAGTGAAGCAGCAGTAAGGCAGAGAGGAGGAAATTATACTGACAGCCTGTGTTTAAATCACAACAATCTCCAGGTTTCACAGAAGCACTTCTTTCTACTTGGGAGCACTGCATTTTAGAAGGGCATAGTCCTTTCTTTCAAACACAATTAGAAGGGAAGATTGTGCTCATTTCCCCTCCTTTATGTAACAAGTCAGTCCTTGAACACTCCCCCATTTCCTTACAGCCTCCAAGACCAAAGCTCCAATAACTGAGTACAGACTGAAGAACTGCTTATGTGGTCCCTTTGGTTGATGTCTTTACACTCTGTTTCAGCATGAAGGACAGACGATACCTCTGGCTGATTGAGCTCCAGAAGGTAAGAGAGGAAGAGGAATGACAAATTTATAAATCAAAGAATGGTTGCAATTACATTCCACACACTGTTAATACTAAACTGTTCATTGGTATGTAAGAGGAGAGAATTGTAGGTGACACAACTTAAAATACATTTTATTAACTTGAATTTTGAACTTCAGAAGCCCTGCAGCCTTTCATGACCATAGAAAAGGCAGAACAAATTTTACTCCACAGATTACTGGTACCTTGTAAGATGCAGATGATGCTGCTGTCACAAACTCTGGAGTTTAAGTCCATTAACTAGTACGAAGTCTACAGTAACCAACACTGTCTACAGTGATTAATATTGAAAGCTTAAAATACCTAGTGTTTTTGCTTCTTAAAGAATAGATATTTTCAGAGATGCTCATTATTTATTCTCTCTTTCAATTCAAGTATAGAATGGGTAAGTTATCCCTGTAGGCTCTTTCAGACACTTACACACATGCAATTTGCTTTTGAGATGGTAAAGTGAGATGCAAGCTGATTAAAGCGTATGCACTGCAGTCTAACTTAAACTTTATTTTTTAACTCACAGGGACTTGTGCTAATTTTAATTTGCTTAAACTTTCAAATGCAAGAGGTTTCACCACATACTTTCCTTAATCACTGCTTAAAAACTATACTTACAAGTACCATAAGATTGATTTTTCTGACATCTGAATACATTGTTTTCTCACAACATTATTAAGAGATTCAATAAGTTAAAAGAATTCAATAAAAATGAAGCAGCAATGAAAATATCTTAGCTGATTGTGGTTAATAGATAGTATTCCCTAATAATACACATTATATTATACATTTTCAAGGAAGTGAGTGCTTCCTTTTCAAATTTATAGATGGTGAGTACACCCAATCAAAATATTTAGTAAGATAAATAATTTGCTGCCTTGCTCCTCCCCCTTTCAGCCCATGATTCCTATGTTAATATATTAAAAGCCATGAAATCACAAAAAAAAGTCCTTGTTAAAGCAAAAATCTTTGTTTTCAAAAGGGCTATTGGAACTTCACCGTACACAGCACTTTCCAACTGAAGATAATTCTGGCTAGACCAGTATGTGCAGCTCACAATACCTGACAATAGATTTCCTGTAGATCTCTTTCAGGGCACAAAAGTCTACCTTGTTGGTCAATAAGTCAGTGTTTTTAGTTGATGAGCTTTGATCTTCCCTGTAGGAACTTTCTTTTGTACTTCGTCTTTAATGCGGGGCTCTACCTACCTCACAATCAATGCTTTAACACTTCTTTTGCCTTTAAGGGAAAAATAACAAACACAGCTGAAAACTGTATGTCACTTATTCCTTTAAGGGCTCCCAGTATCCTGCAAGTGCCTATTCTTTAAAATTCATTGCAGAAAATATTTAGAGATGCTGTTGGTAGAAAACTTACATCAGGATAAAGAATCATCCAGCCACTATGCCCTTCTGCAGTGGCAAATGTTCTACCAAGAAAGTCTTGGTCCAGACTATACATATGGATAACATAGTTACTACAAAGTCTATCAGTAGACAAAAAAAATGTTGAAACTTCGGAGAGAGCTAGCAGTTTAGTAAGAGAAGCACATTTACAAGACTTTAGTCTTAAAGACTTGGGATTTCTCAGAAACGGATGTCACTCAACAGACAGGCAAACTAAAACTACCTGAAGCACTTAAGTCTATACAGGAAGAGGCTGCCATAACACCACTGTGATCTTCCAGTATGCTATTCTCTCTACCTAGCACATCTGTTGACTTTCTCAACTCTAGTAGATTTTCCATTGCAAATTCAGTAATTCTCAAAATCCGTTCTTAAACTGAAGAGATAGGAAAACAGACAAATTAAGAAGTTAGGGAAAATACACAAATTTCCTAAAGTAAAGGTAGCCTTGTTTTCACACTCACATAAACCTTTTCCCATCTGCTGTTCAAACACCAGTCTCAAGTTAGGCACAAAGTTTAAGTGGCATTTGACAGTTCAGCCTTTTCTGCAAAACAGATGTTCAACATTTTGTTAATCCAGTACATAGAATTGACAGCCTAACTGGGAGGTTCCATCCCTCAAAAATGAAAATCCTCAGAGTGTCAGTGCTTGTTGAGACTAATAGCAATAGACAAAAATCCTTACTTCAAGTTCTTTCTTAAGCCGCTCCTCTCGTTCGGCACTGTATTCAAGCTCATTGGCCTGGCGCCTCAGCAGCTCAGTACAGCCATTGTGTTCCACCTCCACATCTTTCATTTTCTTGCGTATATTTTGCAGTATATTATTCTGCTCCTAGAAAAAATAAAGCATTAAGATAAAGTATTATAGTAAAGAGTTCATAGAATAATACTTTATGAACGGAGACTGTATTAGAACAGTTCATTATGATCTAACACGTTAGCACATGTCAACAGAACCATTTAACCAACAGCAGACATGTTCTTTACTCGCCACATGGTAAAATGTCTTGGTTCAAAAATCACTATGAACATGACCTTCTTTGGTAATACTAAAATTAGAGCCAATTCCCCATAGGAAATCTTACTCTCTAAAGCGTACAAGGCTGCTCTTCCCATCTCTTCTCTCTCCCAGCTCAATGGCAAAGATGGAGAGGGAAACAGTTAAGTGCATTTGACGAAGTGATACACAGGAACAGAAGTTCTATTTTGTTATGGTTTTGATTGTTAGAACTCAAAATCAAAACAGACATTTTTAGAAACAGTTACTCCCATAGACTAAATAATCTTCATTTCTGCTATTCTGAGAAAGACTTCCTTCTGTCTAGAAACTAAATTACTTTAAAAAATTATCTACATGAACCACAAAGTTCTCAGTAGAATAAAATAACCAAACTGTTCCCCACTTCAATTTCTGCGTTCAGAAGCTGAACCGAGCTACAGGCTGGGATAATTACTAACACTGCAGGGCTCACCAGCTCTGTGGAGTCACTGCTACAAAATCCACATTCACACCATACCAGGCTCAGAGGAAAGTAGCCAAATAATGAACCCGCAGTAGTCTAGCGCATACTTAAGCTGGAGATCACAGAAGTCTCAAAAAGAACAGCTTTGGTCTAGTGGACAGGAATACACTCTTCCATAACTAGCACCAGAAACAAGATATAAATCCAGTGATTTAGTTTGGAGACCAAATCTGTTAAAATTACTTTCTGTGCAAAACACAGAAAGATTACACTAAGTCCTCCTGTTCATTTATTCCTATTCAACATCATGGCAAGAGACATTTTGTGGAAATAAACCAGTTGGTCTGCAAATTCTGCTATTACTCTTACATTACATAATCTCGTTCCTAGAAATTACTGATCATAAAGCATCTGTAGAGCACGGAGGAGGATGAGGAGGAGGAGAAAATTAATTATTCATACAGAATGATTCTTCAGAAGACTGAAGTCTGACAGAACCATGTTTATACATGACGATCAAAGAAATACTAGTCTTTTCCAGAGTTTGGAAAACGATTTTTAGAAGTTACTCCAGATTGAAGGTAGAACGCTTTGGCCACTCAAACATGACAATAAGGGAATCACGGCTCTTCTACAGTGCTAACTGTTACCAATTAGTAACTAAAAAAGTAAGTTTATTTCCTCTTTTCTTTCATGCAGAGGCACTATGGCACGATTTTTTGGCATCCTCTGAAAAGACAACAAGGAGTGTGCATGTGAAACACATGTGAAGAAAAAAATGGAAACCTCAGTAAATCAAAATATTGCAAAAATAGTATACCTGGATATGGACTAAATTTAAGGTAATCCTCTAACTTTGCCTGTCATATCAAGCCAATGCAGAGGTTTCTTCCCATCAGTATGCTAAAAAAAATTTTACAACTACTCCCACTCACTCCACACTGGAAAGATACAGAGGTATTTATCTGAAAGATATATCTGAAGAGATATTAACAAAAGTGAACTGGGAAAAGCACTACATAGTTTGCTGGAAAACACTACATCAAGACTTAAAATCATTTTATACTGGAAATGTAGTTAACATTAATCAGACTAAAATTGACATGAATACATCAAGCTTATTATACAATAACATATATATTTTTATATATATAATTATACAAAAATATATATAATGTATATAATTATACAATAATATATATATTATATACAATATATATAAGAATATATATATTCTTATACAGAATCTTAAAGAAGTCTTCAAACTTTTCAGACTTGGTATGAAACCATGCAAGATTATCCCAGCAACCACCTGCACTTAGAAGGTTCAAAGAGAAACATCCTTCCCCATGTAAAAAAAATAAATATATATATCTATGTGTGTGTGTGTATACCGGCATATCATATACACACTTACTATATATATCTGCTTATGAAAAACATGGCTAATTTTTTTTTTAAAAAGTATATAAACAACACGATTTCACAAGTAATCTACAGCAAAACTGAGTGCTTCTGTGAAGGAGTATTATATGCTGACTAACCACAAGGTGATGCTATTGCACTTAGTATTGAACTCCAGCATCTTTTATTATGAAGCAGCTGGCACGCTAAGCACACTCAATAGACTACACTGCAAGCCTGTTAGAAAGCAGAGAAGATTACTTTCCCTCTGTAGCTTAGAGACACATTTCAGTAGGTTAAGCTGACTTCATTTCCACGTCTATCTGAGCATTTTCATGGCCAAGCTCAGAATTACAGTTCATGAAGTGCAGCTTTTCCAATCAGGATTTGCGTATGTGCCTAGAATCTCATACCTATGTACATATTAAGACCAAAATTAAATCCAGTTTATCTAGCTTTCATTTCATAACTCCAAATAACTATAAAAGTATTTAAAACAGGCCTGTAAATACACAATGTAAAAGACTGGAACACATTTGAAGTCGTAATTTATAAACCCAGATCCCTCTGACATTTATCTGCCAAGTTTAA
This sequence comes from Chroicocephalus ridibundus, assembly GCF_963924245.1. Classification (NCBI taxonomy): domain Eukaryota; kingdom Metazoa; phylum Chordata; class Aves; order Charadriiformes; family Laridae; genus Chroicocephalus; species Chroicocephalus ridibundus. Next base: position 51,507,805 of record NC_086316.1, read on the forward strand.
ATCAATCAAGCCTTCAAGCAACAACTAAGGCAGTCAAGTCCATATTTAATATTTATTCATGTATTCAAGTATTGAAAGCAGGTTAGGATTTGACACCTAGTAGTGAACTGCGTTTACCTTATGAATTAACAATTTTCTAGCTTTAATACATTTACCAACCAAACACCTGTCTCTGTAGATCACCTTTACTTCCAAATACACATCCATTGACAGAGAACAAAATGTCCCAAGCAATCCACTGCTCTTTTTGATCTGAGGCCAAACATCACTTGAGAGAGTATACCCCTCCAACATTGCTCTTTTTATACGGTATTAAACGCAGTGAATATGCCTGCCACAAAACACTGCATAGAACAGAAGGTAAGTGCATTCCAAATCCTCCTCAACCTAACTCAGCCTACTGTTAGCCAGAACACGAGACAAAACTCCACCCTTAGCCTGCTTTATCTGGCAACTTAAAAAAGAAAACTGCATCTAAAAATAGGTTTCTTCATAGCCTATACCTAACCTTACTTTTTTAAGCATGGACTTTGAAGGAAAACTTAATCATGTTTCTGTTGATTTGAGAAGGACCTCAGGGTGTCACTTGTCAATCAACTGATGTGGTTTTCTCTGAAACTCTCTAAACCCTCTCCTTCCTTGGCTTTCTTTTTTTTTTTCTTTTTTTTTTTTACACTACTATTCCTTTACGGTTTTCCTAACTGTTCCTTCAAAGCACTGTTCAACATATCCACAAGACTACTAGGGAGAGGGGAGAGGAAGGAACTCCCTTTTTTTCCTTCGTTCAGAGAAAATCCAGTTTAGTGGGATCCTTCTCCACCATTAGGGCTCCTGGTCATTAAGATACCAACAAAGTGCAAGTCCTTTTGCAGCCCATGCACAGAAACACTACGTATCCATGCACAACCTGACTTCTTCTTCAGGTCTCATTATTGCACCGCTCTTTCCAGATCTTGTGTTCAAACAAGCAGCTGAGAAGTCAGTACACAGTACTTTTGGAATACATGAAATTAAGTGTTTCTCCCTGCCCTGTTTTTTTTTAGAGCTGCTCCTACAGGTGCCATATAGAATCTGACCAACAGCACCACAACATAGTACAACAGGTAGGTTTGCTGCCAGAACCTGGCTATCAAGCTGCCAGACAAGGATTGTTTTGTGTCATTTGGGAAGGCTGTTTGGCACTGTCCCAGGCTTGGAGCTGACCGGGTGGAAAGAAAGCAGGGCTAATTTCCTACTGCTTGATCAATGGCCGGACCAACTGAAACAAGTCTGCCACATCTTAAAGGGAGCTATAATAGAAAACATGAATATAAAAAATAGAAGAAGTCTTGCTGAATAAAAGAAATTTAATCTTAGTAGCCATAGGTTCTCTGCATACGTCATGCATATGAGTAAATGGCCATTAGCCTTAACAGCGCCTCTGTGCTACATGTCTTTAAAAGCATAAAGGATAACTGTAGCTGAATATATTGTCGATTTTCCTCAGATGGTATTATCGCATTGCTGAGATATAAGGCAATTCAATTGTCAATTAAAAAGAAAAAAAAAAAAACAAAACAGAAAAACCCCAACCCACCACACGCTTTGCAACTAAAAAGTTGCAGACATCATCTCATGCAACTTCCCAACTATTAAAACATCATACCTGCAAAACACTTTCTAGTTTGGTTCTTTCCTTAAGAAGCAATTCATATTCACTGTTGCAAGTTCTGCGGATATCATCCTTCTCACTTGCAAGTCTTTGCTGTTGTTCCTTCCACTTCTGCTGAGCGATAAGAAATGTCTTCTCAGTCTCTGCAACCTTCTGCTGAAGTTTTTCATTCAATACTATTGTTTACAGAAAAAGAGAAAGAAAGAAAGAAAGAAAGAAGACAAGTGACACTGCAAAGCATGTTCAGAAAAAAATGTATAATGATTGTGTGTATTGCGATATGCTGTGGAACACTGAAACAGTAACACTTCCAGCACTGGAGAGCACCACCTTCACTACACAAAGAAACAATCAAATTTCGTGTTCCTATTGCATCTTTCACACAAGAACACACATAATTTAAAATAGGTAAAATCTTCCCTTCCACATACTACTGTCACAACATAAACATTCCATTACCTATAACAAGAGAAACAAGAATGAGGAGAAGATGAGAAGAAACCAGACATAAGCACTGGAAAACACAAAACCTTTGAAAAGATGAAAGAAAGAAGCAGTATGATGAGAAATCCTGGAAAAAAGTTGTTGGAAATAGTGCAAACAAATGAACAGGAGTGGACTTTTTCTTTTCTTTTCTTTTTTTTTTTTTTCCCTGAAATGGAAAAGGAAGAACTGCTGGACGTAGTGATAACCAGGATGTGGATAGCCACCATGATTACAATTCTCTACAAGGACAGCAATGAAAGAGGGAATAACAGAAGGTAAAAGGTAAGAGGAAATAGGGTTGATAGGTTTAGCAGGTTGGTTTTAACTCACACATGAGACAGCAAGAGTTTTGTAAACTTTTATGAGTTTACAAAAGCACAGGAGTAAGAGACAGGAAAGATAAGAGAGATCCAAGGAAAAAAAAAACCTTACCTAGAAAATTTAACTAAGTCACTGCTGCTCACTTACCTTCCTGACTTGGAACTGACTTAGCCTTTATTTTGTGTTTGCTTTTTTTGAAACTTACCTTGCAGTTCCACAAATTTGTTTTTTGCATCACTTAACTCCTCTTCTGCAGCATACATTTTCAGGCGAGCATCTTTTCTGGCAATTGCCAGTTCATATTCGAGACTTTGTCGAACAGCCTCTCCTTTCTCAATTTCTGACCGTAATTTGACTATCTGGCTTTCATAGTTGGACAGCTAGAAAATAAATTTGTTTCAGAAAACTGGCAACAATGCTCCCTTGAAAAAATGCAAGATGTTACAGAGTATTTTTAAAAGACATTTTGAATTGCGTTTACAGTTGCCTTCTAATTCCACTTGAATTTGAAATATAGTCTTGCAAATGCACATTTATGCAGATTTTAAGTACTTCTACTTCTTTTTATGCAAACTATTCCTATTCCTAGATTAATTTCATGTACCTTAAACATAGCCTTCCATTCTTCCAAAAATACACTACCTTAAAAAAATAAAAGTCATAATTATGTCATCTTCCTGCACCTCAAAGGAAAAAACACAGCAACAGAAACATTATGTTCCACAGGCAATTTTCTGGTAACTTTCTGTAAATTTAACACTTCGAAAAAAAAGTCATGTTGTGATACTAGACTATCAAATATCTAATAACTCACAAGTATATGTATGAACATAAAATTCAGTCCAATAATGTTCAGTAGTCAAACAGAATGCTATTAAATTTAACAGACAACAAACTAAGAACAGAAAATGTTTCTAAAAGAGATCTTATCCAGATTAAGAAACATAGTCCAGTCACTGCTGCCAAAAACTGCGTCCAGAAAATGAAGTTCAAGCTATTTCAACACAAGAAAGTGTAAGAGTAAAATACGTATTTCTTCAGAACATCTACAAAGTAGCCTCTTGACTTCAATAATATCGCATGTAGGTAACTTCAGCACTACCATTATCTGTAGCTGTACAGTAAATGGATGGGCATAAAAAAAACCCAGACTCTTTAAGTAGTTTATCTACTAAAATGCAACCCGACTTTGTGGTGCAAACCACAACAGCAAAATGGTGCAAAAGATCCTTGTACACACCCAGCTTTCAAATTCTCAACATAAGAGGTGGTTTGCTTGGTTGGTTTTTTTTTAAATCCAGGGATACAGTTTATAAAATCATCCCACAGTTGATGGGGCAATGGGAAAATAATGAATTAAGTGCAGCACAAGAGCAAGTCATTGTGGGAGAAGCAGGAACCTCTTGATTTGGGTACACACCCCAATAATAAATGGATATAGAACAGCAAACTTAGTTTACTGGATGGATTTAGCCCAGAACAGATGAATGAGCACCCACATCAACTGCCCCTAGCAAACTGTTAAGAGCAGAATTGTTACCTATAGTAGTAATAATACTTCTGCACCAGCACAGTTTAAACCAGGATATCAGCTGCCAGACTGGCATTAGCAAGAGTGGGAAGTGTTCCTAGTAGCAACAAATCAAAAGCTGATTACAGCTACTGCTGTACTCAGTGCCCACCTTTTCTTATGTATCCTAGTGTAAAAGCTGATATTCGAGCTAAAGAAAATATTACGTATTTTCTTACTACTACTTCATTTCAATACTAGTTTTCTACAGCAGCATCAGGGAAAACCTTTGTAATACAGGTAAATTATTTCCCTATGAATGACATTCTCATTAACAAGTATAAAGTTATTGAAGAACTCATCACCACATTTGTACATTATACATTGTTACAGTTAATTGAAAACTGCAAATTTGCATATTGCAAGACCACTGAAGGATATCCCAGCTGGATTTGGTACATACACACACAAAAATACTGTACTACGTTTATGAGCTGCAAATGATTTCTGTATAATTAAAATAATACTCTAATACCCTGCAAAAAAAAAAAAAAAGATCTTTTTATGAGGCTAGATTCAAGCTGTGGCTTTTATTTCTTTGTGTCACCAGGCAATTTTATCTAACCAGCTGCTGGTAGTGGCAGTGACTACTTTCTCTGCAGAAAATTTGCACTCTGCTTGGTGTAACTTTAACTATTAACAATGCCAGCAGAGGTGCTAAGAGTTCCTATGAACACGTATGAGAGGTCTGTACAGTGACACCTTGTTTGTTACTTGTCAGCTAATGACCCTGCTTTTGATAAACCACACAAGAGCATCATTTTAATGAAATGAGATTACATTTATTCCAAGAGTAAATCAAAACAAACAAAAAATTCCTTACTTCTTGATTGTGTTTAATGGTTAAGTCTAACTTTTCTTGTTTAGCTTGACAGAGTTTCCTTCGCAGATCTTCAGCAGTGTCCAATTCTGATTCATTGCTATTTTGTAGTAACTGTGACTCACACTTGGCATTACGTAGGCTGCAAAATATGAATGTTTTCAAAAAACATGAGTATTCCTTTTAAGTTTCAGTGCTCCCTTATTTCAGTGATCAGATTGTGAGCCCAAAGTTCCAAACATTCACTTAAGTAAAATTATGCCACGTAGTTGTTATCATACTATTGCTCTTTAAAAAAGGCTTATATAGAACAGCTAATTGTGCAAGATATGAGAGATGTAGCAGCAGGAACTTAAAACAGATAGGCACTTTGGATTTATCAAAGTTGATTTAAGCATAATTTTTTTATTATTATTATTCATTATCCTTATTATTGATGCAATAAACTTTCAGGATGCTTAAAAAACTTCATTCCAATCACTTAAATTAAAATGTCTACAAGATTTGTTTGTCTCTTGCAGTAAGGCTTATTTTTTAACATGGATTACCATCTCAAAACCACGTCTGTCATGAAACAAATGCATATGTGTGGAAGAAAAATAACTTCTCTACATTTTCTCTTCAAAGATATATACATATATATATACACATATAACTATACACAAGCAATTGATCACAAACATAACACAAATGAAAGGTCTAGTCCTCTGAAATACCCAGTATCTTTCCACTACTACTTCAGTTAAAAGAAAATCTACGCGACAGTTAGCAGGATCAGCCCTTGAGCACCAGAAGCAATATTAAATTAATCAAAACAAGCTTTAATATGTAGAGTGAAAAATTACTATAAAACCACATATTTAATTAAAATAAACTAGTTTAATAATCTTATGTGCAACTATTGTAGCTTCAAATTGGACAAATTTTAAATTATTTCACGAGTTAAAAATCAGTTTTCACACTATTTTATATATGTCAGTTTCACATTATTTTATATATACATATATCAGGTTTCACGATATTTTATATATGTAAGACTGGCTGCAATAATTAGTTGCTCCACACAAACGCACAAGTTCTGAGGACCTCTAAGTGTGGATGCATTTAGAATCATAGAACAGTTTGGCTTGGAAGGGACCTTTAAAGGTCACCTAGTCCAACCTCCCTGCAATGAGCAGGGACATCTTCAACTAGATCAGGTTGCTCAGAGACTCATCCAATCTGACCTTGAGTGTTTCCAGGGATGAGGCATCTGCCACCTCTCAGAGGAACCCGTGCCAGTGTTTCACCACCTTCAGAGTGAAAAATTTCTTTCTTATATCTCGCCTAAGTCGACCCTCCTTTAGTTTAAAACTATTACCCCTTGTCCTATCGCAACAGGCCCTGCTAAAAAGTTTGTCCCCATTTTTCTTATAAGACCTCTTTAAGTACTGAAAGGTGGCAATAAGGTCTCCCTGGAGCCTTCTCTTCTCCAGGGTGAACACCAACTATCCCTATTTCAGCCTTTCCATACAGGAGAGGTGCTCCAGCCCTCAGATTATTTCTGTGGCCCTCCTCTGGACCGACTCCAACAGGTCCGTGTCTTTCCTGTGCTGAGGACTGCACAGCTGGACACAGTACTCCAGGTGGGATCTCTCCACAGAGCAGCAGAGGGGCAGAATCACCTCCCTTGACCTGCTGGCCATGCTTCTCCTAACGTAGCCCAGGATACAGTTGGCTTTCTGGGCTGCTAGTGCACATTGCCAGCTCATGACCAGCTTTTCATCCACCAGTCCACCCAAGTCCTACTTGGCAGGGCTACGCTCTATCCCTTCATTTCCCAGCCCATATTGATACCGGGGTTTGCCCCATCCCATGTGCGGGACCCTGCACTTGGCCTTGTTGAACCTCATGAGGTTCACATTGGCCCACTTCTCAAACTTGTCCAGGTCCCTCCAAGTAGCATCCCATCCCTCAGGTGTCTCAACTGCACCACTCAGCTTGGTGTCATCTGCAAACTTGCTGAGGGTACGCTCAATCCCACTATGTCATTGATGAACATATTGAACAGGACTCGTCCCCGTACAGACCCCTGAGGGACACTGCTTGTCACCCATCTCTGCCTGGACATTGAGCCATCGACCACTGCTCTCTGGATGGTACCAGACAATTCCTCATCCACCAAACAGTCCACCCAGCAAAACTATATCTCTCCAATATGGAGAGAAAGATGTTGTGGGGGACTGCGTCAAGTGCTTTACAAAAGTGTGGATACATGAAATTCACAGCTCTTCCCTTGTCCGCTGATCTAGTCACTCCCTCATAGAAGGCCACTAGGTTGGTCAGGCAAGACTTGCCCTTGGTGAAGCCATGCTGGCTGTCTCCAATCACATCCCTGTCCTCCATGTGGCATAGCACAGCTTCTAGGAGAATCTGTTCCACGATTTTCACAAGAACAGAGGTGAGGCTAACAGGTCGGAAGCTCCCAGGGTCCTCCTTGCTACCCTTTTTAAAAATGGGGGCAATGTTTCCCTTTTTCAAGTCACCAGGGACTTCACCTGGCTGCCATGACTTTTCAAATATCATGAGGAGTGGCTTGCCAACTGCATCGGACAATTCCCTCAGGATTCTAGGATGCATCTCATCAGGTTCCATAGTCTTAGGTATGTTCGGGTTCCTCACGTGGTCTCAAACCTGATCTTCTCTCACAGGAGGAAGGACTTTCCTTCCCCAGTCCCTGTCTTGTGGTCCATCCACTCGAGAAGTGTAGGGAGAGAGGTTGCCAGTGAAGACTGAGGCAAAAAAGGTGTTGAGTACCTCAGCCTTGTCCTTTTCCGTTGTTACCAGTTTGCCAGTCTTGCTCATCACGGGACAGACGCTTTCCTTGACCTTCCCCTTCGGGCTGACATGCCTGGAGAAACCCTTCTTATTATTCTTCGCATCCCTTCGCCAAGCTCAGCTCCAGCTGCGCCTTGGCCTTCCTGACCCCATCCCTACACAACCAGGCAGCGTCCCTTTCCTCTTCTCAGGATACCTCTCCCTCCTTCCACTGCCTGTGCAGTTCCTTCTTGCCCTTTAGTTTGACCAGCAAGTCTCGACTCAGCCATGCTGGACTCTTGCCTTCCTTTCCTCATTTCATGCACCTGGGGATCGATCGAGAGCTTTTGCAGTCTACGGAAAGCATCCTTAAAGATCTGCCAGCTCTCTTCTGCTCCCTTGTGCCTGACGGCAGTTTCCCAAGGGGTCCTATTGACTAACTCCTTCAAGAGCTGGAAGTTTGCTTTCCTAAACTGCACAGGCCTGACTTTACTCATCCCCTGGCCCACATCCCTCACCACTGTGAACTCCACCATGCACGATCACTGCAGCCCACGCTGCCTCCAATCTTGGCATCACTGACTAGCTCATTTGCATTGGTGACCAACAGGTCCAGTATAATATACCCTCTGCTGGGGCTGTCTATTACCTGGCTTAAGAAGTTATCTTAAGGAGTCTCCGGGATTGCTTACAGCTTGCTGTGCTACTTTTCCAGCAGATGTCAGGGTGGTTGAAGTCCCCCAGCAGGATGAGAGCCTTTGAGCGTGATGCCTCAGGTAGCTGGAGTAAGGAGGGCTTTATCAACAGGCTCCCCCTGATAGGGCAGCCTGTAGTAGACACCAACCACAAGGTTCCCTTTGTTGCCTCAGTCTCCAGTTCTTACCCATTGGCTTCCAACCTGCTCATGGCTATTCTTCAGAGACAGCTCTTCATGCTCTTATCTATTTCTTGATGTAGAGGGCAATGCCTCCACCCCTCCTTCCTAGCCTGTCCTTTCTGAACAGCCTGTAGTCATCAGTACCCACACTCCAGTCATGGAACTGTTCCCACCAGGTTTCAGTAATGGCAACTAGGTTGTAAATTTAATAATTTGTTTTTTTCTAAATAAAAAATTATCACTTTACCCCTAGGTTTGTTCATAGGCACCATTAACACTTTCCACAACTTAGGACTCCACCTGATAATATGTTTTCTCACATAAGTTGTCTAGCAAAAAAGACACAAATGTCATCAACAAAGGGAACATTAATTTAGATTAAGTGGTGCGTTTAAAGGCATTAGCAATAACAAAGGATGAAAATTCAGTTTTTTAGCTGGAGCCTATAAATATTTTAGAATTTATTAAATACTAAGTCTATTTCCATTTAAAACCAAGATGGACTTCATCCATGAGGTGAGAATAGTTGTATGTCATCGGTAATTGTTCCACAGGGTGCCATGTACTTAACACATTTTATATATTTAATAAATGTAGGAGATAAGGATCATTAAAACCTGCATGTATGACAAGAAAACCACAGGCACATTATTACCTTTCAGTGTTTACTACGGGAGACGTACCCAAAGGAACCAACATGACTCAAAGGGCAAAATATCAGCAACAAGGTAGGTAAAATCACATATTGTTATTTTATGCAACTCTTAGCTACCGCAATAAGAAGATATGGAAATCAAGAAATAAGAAGGATCTGAACAGCTGAGGCATCTGTAAGCTGTATAAAAGCTTGTTTGTGGACATCATATATTAGGTCTGGGAGACCTTTATTTTTGCATGGCTGGGGAAAACAGAGATGAAGGAAAGGCAAGTCATCTTATTCAGAGATGATGCAAGATATATCAATCTCAACTAAAGATGGCTAAAGGCCAGACAGCACCAAAGCTAGCAAAGCACACGTTAGGGAGAAAAGCAGAATCCAAACTGAAAACTGGAGAGGACCAGGGCAAAGAAACAAGGTTTATGGAAAGTGTGGACATTTTGTTAGTTTGCAGGCAGCTGAGAGGTCGTTTTGCTTCTTTAAACCTGGTGATATTTAATACTGAATACTGCACACTGAATGCAAGAAAGGGAATGAATATTTTTTGTAAAGTAAATAAAAAAACACCTTTAAATCTTTAAATAAGTGACCCTGGTTTGTATGGCAATCAGTTTTCAAGAAAACTGTTCCTTCCAACTCCTCTATTAATTATCCAGGAAAAAAAAAGAGCACAATGGAGATATCTATACAATAAAACTTACTCCGAGGAAAATTTAACTCTGTGATTAGCTGTTCTGCTTAACGGGACCAGTGGAGGAAAAAAAAACAAGAAAAAACAAACCACGAACAAGTTACAAAATACCAAAAGTAATAGCAAATTAGGGACATTATAAAAATGAAAAATGTGCATAAAAGCATTAAGACACAACAGGACAACAGTAACTACCGGGGAAAAAAGCATTAAACACCTTTTCAAAATACCATTTTGTGCACAGCTTCTAAACTCACAATGCCATGACTGAAAAATTAAAAATATAAAGCAGAAAACCCTATTTTTGTTCTTAGTATAGAATCAAATTGAATCAGCTACTTAAAAAAAAAAAAAAACTCCGAGGGAATATTAGTATGTTAACTACTTCATTATCTTATCTCCTTAAATGTTTTCAAATAAAACAGAGGTTGGCCTTAAGAATTCTTATTTCTGCGATATTTTCTTGAGTTATCACAGTGTCATCAGCACATGCAGTACTTTATGAAAGCTCCATAATACCTATTGTAGGAACTTCTTCCATCCACATTTGTATTATAAGTTGAAGTGCTACAAGCATAAAGCTCTTGGAAGCTTAAATCATAGACAAAAACACACAAAATGTTGGAAAGTTTCACAGCATGTATCATTTGCAGTCTAACAGGAATCAGAGAATGTTTTGCACTTCTATTTTCATATATTAGTAGTTCATTGATCATTGGTCTTGAACTAAAATACAGATTTTACCAACTACAACTTCTACCTAAGACACCATTTTTAGTGGTACTTCAAGATTATTCAAGAAATCATATAAGCAGGCGAAATAGCTTTTGAGTTCTACATTGCAGAATGACTTTTGTAATTCAAAAACTTTAAATTCACATTCACTTCACAAATCAGCTAGTAACAGGGAACATAAACACTGCAGAAAAGCAGTTTTTCTCTAGCTTTTCTTCTGGCATCTGGCAGAAAATGTAGAGTAATTTTGTAACAGAGAGAAATTCTCTTTCATTTATTACCTAGCAGTGAAATTTTGCTAAACTTCCCCAGCTGAAGGAGTAGTCTACAGTCTGATTTCCTGATCAAAGGTCATATTTGTGGAATTTTGCTGTTCCTATATAATTGTTAGTTTTGTATAATCAGACTTTAAATAGTGACAAATAGCTCCCACAGCTAAGATAAACAGAATTAATTAAATCTTGCTTTAATTGTGCCAAAGTATAAACCACCTATCAGGTTATAAAAAATACGAGCCACGTGCAAGACTTAAAGCTGACCTCTACCACCTCAGCTAATGCAGAAAACCATTCTGTAACTCCAGGCCAGTGTTTCTAACTGCATACAGGAACTCCCCCTATCTCTAAGTCACATACCCCCTATCTCTCTTATGTGAGAATTCTTGCACATTGGATGGCCAGTATGCATGCCTTCAAGGAAATCTTTTCATCTAATGACTATATTGACATGGCACAGCTTGCATGTATGACACCATATCCAGTTCTTCTTCACTCTGAATTACCTAATTGCAGAGATCTAGAAAATAAAACAATGTACCATGTTACTAGACTTAAAAATACAAACGTGGAGCTCACCATTTAGCTTCCATGACAGCGTAGCTGACTGGAGAGGACAAACTCATGATGTCCAATATGCAGCTTTTTAAGTCTATAAACTCTGGAGAATGAACATCATCTTCAACTTTTACTTGACAAGCTTCAAAGATTACTCTTCTCCATATCAAAAAAACATTAAAACCTGTAACAGAGACCTGCTTTAGTTTATTTGCCAATGTAATAAAAGAATCATTTGTTAACACTCATGGTTAGCCAACAGTGTTACTGCTATGTCATGTGAACAATTACCAACAACTATAATCTGACACCAGTTTCAGTCAACAAAGAAAATTGTGCTGCTAGTCCTCTAAGCTTGAATATTACAGACAAAAAAAAAGAAAAATATTTTGTAGAATATCCACTGCCAGGGTTTTCAGAAGGATGTCAATATAAAATATTACATTTGTGTAGATTGGTCCCATACATGTGTTCTCCTAAGAGGATCACAAACTCCATTTCTCTTCCAAATAATGCTAAAGGAGATAAATGCAGGTACTATGATTTAAAGAGGTCAATATCCAAGGTTTGCTGTCTAACAGCAGCCTTTAACATAGCAAATCTTCTGTTTCATAAACCTGGAACTTTCTACTTGAATGTATTTTTATTGTATTAGACGTATCAACAATATGTAGGGGTATACTGGAGGAACATTAAATTGAATGACAGCTCAGCTTTAGAAGAAACTCACTGATTTAGTATTACTGAGAAAAAGAAATCAATACAGATAACATATTTATAACGTAGACCTTAAAAAAACACCAAGATTTACTTCAAGTTGAATAGTAAACTCATAAATGAGTTCTTTCCATTAATTAAAGCAAGGTAACACGAAGAATAAGCTCTATTCAACAGTCACGATTAATGAGCCGTGAAGGTTTGCTTTTGGACTCCACAGCAGATGGACATCATACTAAAGTCCAACACAAGAAACTAGCCTGGACCCATCTTTACCATCTCTGGCTCGCAGCCATGCGTTTGCCACAATCTGTTTCTGTTGGAATGAACACAGAAGTACTTGGTGGAATATATTAACTATAAACTGATTTTGTTCATTCCAATAGCTAATAATCTGCATCAGAAATATGGAAAAGAAAAAAATGCATTTCTGCCTCAAACTATAATTTTAACAGAACATGCAGCAAGAATAAACCTATTATTTCTAAATTTTTAATTTTATTTTTTTTACAGAAAAGCATACCAACTGGTTTCCAGGGTTATCATACTGCTTTATATTCAAACATGCAGTTATTCCGAAGTATCTTCAAAATCAAGTAATATAGGAAGAAAAGTACAATGAAGGTTAACAGTTTGCTTTGGTTTATTAATAAAGAATACCTAGATGTATAATTTGTGATTTTTAAGATCTACCCATCAGAATTCACCTTGTTACACATGTTCATAAGCCCTAAAACACATAACCACCATACAACTCTCACTCACTCTCCCAGAGAAAGTGACACTGCTTTCTTTCCATCTCAACTGAGAAAACAGTGGAGACCTTATTTTCAAAGCAAAGACAAGCCTGCAGTACAATTGCTAGGCACATGTTAAGGCCCTTTAAATTATTAGTAGCTTGCAAACTAAAAACTCCAACCTTACATGACAGAAGAACAATCCTGACAGGATATTTGTAGTATTGTACTCAACATATCAGGGTATGGGAGACTATACCTCTACCAATTGTGCGCAATTTTCACATTAAGATGTGGCTCTGAACACTGAGAACTGGTTCTTCATACCACCCTTCAAGCTTTATTGCAACCTACACCTCATAATGAACAGTAGACAAAAAAAAAAATCTGGTTTTTCACCTCAAGAATAGAATTCACCAAGCCTACGTAACACTGAATAGCTGCAGTGAAAAAAAATCTTAGTCTGAAAACATAATCAAAATGTACTCTGTCACATACACATCATTCTGCACTTTTAAAATTTCCTGAAACTACTCTGAAGCCACATAGAGGGTAAAAAAATAATATCTAAAGCATGTTTTCTGGGAATGCTAATGATTTTGAATATGCAAACTTTCTCTGTTAAAATATGTATCAACAGTTTAGTTTACTAGCACACAAACGGATATACTCCAAAAAGCATGCTATTTCACTTATGAAAAAAAGTATTCAAATGGCATGGAAGGGCTCATAGGACTCCCATAACTAAACAAAACAGTGCAGGCAGTGTTGGTTTGAGGAGCTAATACACTTGATGGGTGTTACCACAAAACTTGCATCATATTTTCTTCTTGAACTTCTGAATATGCTTAACTAACTTTAGCAAGGCCATTGATTTAGATTAGATATAAACAAGAGATTTTTTTACTGTGAGGGTAGTGAGACACGTTGCCTGGAGAAGTTGTCAATGCCCCATCCCTGGAAGTGTTCAAGGCCAGGCTGGATGGGGCTTTGAGCAGCCTGATCTAATGGAAGGTGTCCCTGCCCATGGCAGGGGGGTTGGAACTAGATGATCTTTAAGGTCCAATCCAAACTGTTCTGTGATTGAGACTGCTCAGAAAAAATCTAACCACGGCCTTAAGATGTACTACTTTAAAACATACAAAGTCAAATGTAACTAACACATCTGCACTGGAAGCTAGAAAAGCTCACCAGCAGTTGCTTCAGCTGAAAAAATCACCAGATTTTCATAGAATAATAGAATGGTGTGGGTTGGAAGGGACTTTAAAGATCACCCGGTTCCGACCCCCCTGCCATGGGCAGGGACACCTCCCACTAGACCAGGCCGCGCAAAGCCTCATCCAGCCTGGCCTTGAACACTTCCAGGGATGGGGCATCCACAGCTTCCCTGGGAAACACGTTCATTCACGTAGATCACAAATTTTACACAAGCTGGAAAAAAAACAAAAACAAAAACATCAAAGCAGCAGCATGACTTCGCCACTCTGGCACCACAGATGCCCCGCGCTTCAGCGCCGACAGCACCCGTGGCCCAGAGGCCGTACCCGGCAGCCGGCGGGGACCCTCAGGCCCGGCGGCACCTCAGGACGCGGGGCCTCCGCCGCACCCCCAAACCCCAGCGACGACCTCCGTCGCCGCGGGCGAGGACCGGAGGGGTCTAACGGGTGCCCGTGCCTCACCGCCGCGGCCCCCCCACCACACACCCGGAGGTGCCCTCCCCGCCGAGAACCCCGCCGGCCCCGTCCCCACCTCTCCGCGCCGTCGTTAGGGCTCGGCGGGAAGGACGCGGCCCCGCCCCGCCTTCCCCAACGGCGGCTTCCGGCGGGGAGCCCGGATAACGCCGCCGCTCGCCGGCGGGGGCCCGGGGCGGCCTCCCCTCACCCCCGTCCCGCACCGCAAGCGCGGTGCGGGACGGGGGTGAGGGGAGGCCGCCCCGGGCCCCCGCCGCCCGCTGTGCGTTCGGGCCGTGCCGACTCCATCGCCCCGGTTGTCCCCCCCACAGCCAGGCCGCTGTGGCCTGGTGCACGTCCCGTCCTCCCCCCGGTGAACACCGGCATGGGGCGGCGCTGAGGAGCCCATCGCCGGACACCGGTCGCGTTTGGGAGAGGAGGGTGGCTGCATGTCCTCTCCTTCTCCACGGCTGGTGGCCTGTGGGCCCGTTCGCCGGCGGATCCCAGCCGCTTCTTAGGGGTATGGAAGCCCTAAAGCAGGCGTGAGGGGAATGTACATGTAGGAAATGGGAATAGCAGACTAACGTGGAAGCCAGATTGAGACTGGGATGCTCTCTTATACGGGGTGGCACCTTCTTCACCCAAATTATCGAGGAAAAACAAGCGGGTAACGATATTGAAAGACCACAGAATGAGATCATAGCAGGGTCTGTGAGGGAGATGGGTGACAAGGTAACTGTCTGCCTCACAGCACCGTTGCAAGGGTTCTTGTGAAAGTTCTCCTCAGCCGAGCGATTTCAAGCCCCAGATGGAAGCATCCATGATGTCAAACAACAGCAGCACAAGAAACTGAATAAAATCCACCCTACAATATACAATGAACAAGGTATTCTTCCAGAAAGTGTGTTCCAGTATCTGAAGGCGGCTACAGGAAGGATGGGGAGGGACTCTTTATCAGGGAGTGTAATGATAGGACATGGGGTAACAGCCTCAAACTGAAAGAGGGGAGATTTAGATTAGATATCAGGAAGAAGTTCTTTACTGTAAGGGTAGTGAGGCACTGGCACAGGTTGCCCAGGGAAGTTGTCAATGCCCCATCCCTGGAAGTGTTCAAGGCCAGGCTGGATGGGGCTTTGAGCAGCCTGGTCTAGTGGGAGGTGTCCCTGCCCATGGCAGGGGGGTTGGAACTAAATGATCTTTAAGGCCCCTTCCAACCTGAACCATTCTGTGATTCTGTGAATTAAAATAATTTTAAGGTAACCTGTTCAATAACTGCTATCATAAGTAGATACACATTAAGATGTTAGTAACAAGTAATTTGAAAGTTACTTTTTATGTTGACGGGTGACCTGAATTTCCACAGGCCATGAGATACCTGGGTCCTCTTGCATAAGCAAGACTGAATTAGAGCTATCACGCACCGCATCTGGAAAAGCATCAGTAAGATAGTCTCTTAAAAGAACATTGGTCTGCATCTGAAGAAGAAAAATGTATCACGATGTCCACAGTTTACCAGGTTATCTAGGAAAATATATAATCCACAAATGACCAGGTTAATCTTAGGAAATATACAGTCCAAAAATGGCCAGGTTGTTAGAGAACACACAGTCCAGAGGATGAACAAGTCACTTAAGAGACAATAATATACGGATGGATACTGCACAGAATGGGTGCATGTGTAAACAGAAAAAAATTTAAAAAATCTTCTGTGGGAAACTCAATTACCCTTGTCTGTAGAAGGGATTACATAATTTAGCTGTAATGAAAGTTGACCCCCCAAGTAATCATGTAGATGGAGACACATGAAAATGGGATATATAACACTCTAGCAAGTTTACACAACTCTCGGAGTTGTGTGAGGTGCCGTGTTTCTTCAGCACTGGGTATGCAGTACCCATCAGTCTGTCAGGCTGTGTGTACTGTACTGCTCCTTATGTAAGTACTGTTTTCTTATCACTACGGGCACCTGTTGCATTACCTGTTCTCAGGTTTTCTAGGTTGTATTCAGTCTGCTAACCACTTCTTCAGCTCTGGTATGACTGTTTAATCTGGATGCAACAACTGGAAACAAGCAGAATGAAGTCTTAACCTTTCCTTAATTCAGACTTTTGAATTTAAAGGTTTCAGATTTTATAACCTAAAAATAATCCACAGAGAAATACTGCTAGCAATTTAAATTGAAGCATACTCTACATTTATATATGTATATTTATATTTATAAAAACACATAAAAATCATTGGGGCTTTTCTTCTAGTTGGAATTCCCCAATAGAAGCAAAATTACACTAAAGATAGTTATTTATGAAGTTAAAATCAGCTTCTTTTAACCACAGAGCTGCAGTTGGTCCTCACTCAGGAAAACACTCATACTGAATTCAAAGTACAGCTAATTGCTTTGGCGTACAAGTCAGCATGACTGACTTCATGACTGCAAATACTGCCATAGCGCTTAATGTGCCCCATGACTTTTTATTCCAAAGTTTTTTCGAGTTGCTTATAACTGCAAAATACCACTTTGGGCTAAGATTTTCTAAGATGTTGTGGTGAAGTATAGCTTGATGCTGATACCCTTCAAGGTACAGACTGAAGTTTTAATTGCAAGAGGTGAAGAGCTCCATAATATTTTACACCCTGTGACATAAGTCTCAAATTTCATTTCTAGTTTGTGCCCTGATCTGTATAATTGGCTTGTAGCTGTGTTTTTGCTACTTCTGAATCATGCGGTTATTTTAAATGCCTTGTGCCAAATCAAACACGTTCTTTGCCCAGGTGCACAAAACTAGAAGATTTCATTTTTGCAGTTCTTTTAATAACAGCATGGCATAATTTTTGCTGATCAAAAATACTATTCTGAACAGGGCTTCCTCTGCTTTGTCTGATGAGTAGTCAAAAATTGAACATGACGAAAAATGGCCTTAGCTAATGAAGAAATACAAATTATGGGATAATATAGAAGGAATCATAAAGATTTCATAGAATCATAGAATAGTATGGGTTGGGAGGGACCTCTAAATGTCATCTGTCCAATCTCCCCTGCAATGAGCAGGGACATCTTCAACTAGATCAGGCTGCTCAGAGACTCATCCAATCTGACCTTGAATGTTTCCAGGGATGAGGCATCTGCCACCTCTCAGAGCAACCCGTGCCAGTGTTTCACCACCTTCAGAGTGAAAAATTTCTTTCTTATATCTCGCCTAAGTCGACCCTCCTTTAGTTTAAAACTATTACCCCTTGTCCTATCGCAACAGGCCCTGCTAAAAAGTTTGTCCCCATTTTTCTTATAAGACCTCTTTAAGTACTGAAAGGTGGCAATAAGGTCTCCCTGGAGCCTTCTCTTCTCCAGGGTGAACACCAACTATCCCTATTTCAGCCTTTCCATACAGGAGAGGTGCTCCAGCCCTCAGATTATTTCTGTGGCCCTCCTCTGGACCGACTCCAACAGGTCCGTGTCTTTCCTGTGCTGAGGACTGCACAGCTGGACACAGTACTCCAGGTGGGATCTCTCCACAGAGCAGCAGAGGGGCAGAATCACCTCCCTTGACCTGCTGGCCATGCTTCTCCTAACGTAGCCCAGGATACAGTTGGCTTTCTGGGCTGCTAGTGCACATTGCCAGCTCATGACCAGCTTTTCATCCACCAGTCCACCCAAGTCCTACTTGGCAGGGCTACTCTCTATCCCTTCATTTCCCAGCCCATATTGATACCGGGGTTTGCCCCATCCCATGTGCGGGACCCTGCACTTGGCCTTGTTGAACCTCATGAGGTTCACATTGGCCCACTTCTCAAACTTGTCCAGGTCCCTCCAAGTAGCATCCCATCCCTCAGGTGTCTCAACTGCACCACTCAGCTTGGTGTCATCTGCAAACTTGCTGAGGGTACGCTCAATCCCACTATGTCATTGATGAACATATTGAACAGGACTCGTCCCCGTACAGACCCCTGAGGGACACTGCTTGTCACCCATCTCTGCCTGGACATTGAGCCATCGACCACTGCTCTCTGGATGGTACCAGACAATTCCTCATCCACCAAACAGTCCACCCAGCAAAACTATATCTCTCCAATATGGAGAGAAAGATGTTGTGGGGGACTGCGTCAAGTGCTTTACAAAAGTGTGGATACATGAAATTCACAGCTCTTCCCTTGTCCGCTGATCTAGTCACTCCCTCATAGAAGGCCACTAGGTTGGTCAGGCAAGACTTGCCCTTGGTGAAGCCATGCTGGCTGTCTCCAATCACATCCCTGTCCTCCATGTGGCATAGCACAGCTTCTAGGAGAATCTGTTCCACGATTTTCACAAGAACAGAGGTGAGGCTGACAGGTCGGGAGCTCCCAGGGTCCTCCTTGCTACCCTTTTTAAAAATGGGGGCAATGTTTCCCTTTTTCAAGTCACCAGGGACTTCACCTGGCTGCCATGACTTTTCAAATATCATGAGGAGTGGCTTGCCAGCTGCATCGGACAATTCCCTCAGGATTCTAGGATGCATCTCATCAGGTTCCATAGTCTTAGGTATGTTCGGGTTCCTCACATGGTCTCAAACCTGATCTTCTCTCACAGGAGGAAGGACTTTCCTTCCCCCGTCCCTGTCTTGTGGTCCATCCACTCGAGAAGTGTAGGGAGAGAGGTTGCCAGTGAAGACTGAGGCAAAAAAGGTGTTGAGTACCTCAGCCTTGTCCTTTTCCGTTGTTACCAGTTTGCCAGTCTTGCTCATCACGGGACAGACGCTTTCCTTGACCTTCCTCTTCGGGCTGACATGCCTGGAGAAACCCTTCTTATTATTCTTTGCATCCCTTCGCCAAGCTCGGCTCCAGCTGCGCCTTGGCCTTCCTGACCCCATCCCTACACAACCAGGCAGCGTCCCTTTCCTCTTCTCAGGATACCTCTCCCTCCTTCCACTGCCTGTGCAGTTCCTTCTTGCCCTTTAGTTTGACCAGCAAGTCTCGACTCAGCCATGCTGGACTCTTGCCTTCCTTTCCTCATTTCATGCACCTGGGGATCAACCGAGAGCTTTTGCAGTCTACGGAAAGCATCCTTAAAGATCTGCCAGCTCTCTTCTGCTCCCTTGTGCCTGACGGAAGTTTCCCAAGGGGTCCTATTGACTAACTCCTTCAAGAGCTGGAAGTTTGCTTTCCTAAACTGCACAGGCCTGACTTTACTCATCCCCTGGCCCACATCCCTCACCACTGTGAACTCCACCATGCACGATCACTGCAGCCCACGCTGCCTCCAATCTTGGCATCACTGACTAGCTCATTTGCACTGGTGACCAACAGGTCCAGTATAATATACCCTCTGCTGGGGCTGTCTATTACCTGGCTTAAGAAGTTATCTTAAGGAGTCTCCGGGATTGCTTACAGCTTGCTGTGCTACTTTTCCAGCAGATGTCAGGGTGGTTGAAGTTCCCCAGCAGGATGAGAGCCTTCGAGCGTGATGCCTCAGGTAGCTGGAGTAAGAAGGCTTCATCAATAGGCTCCCCTTGATTGTGTGGCCTGTAATAGACACCATGTCTGCATGTTCTGATAGGTATTTGCACTGCAATAGCTTACTAGATAGTGAACCAATATGACGAGTTTGTCTGCCCAAAATAACACATGTATATTTTTTTTACCTTGATTCACAGAAATTACTTTAGAGATTATACTGCTGCTGCTGCATGTAGCTAAACAAACACCTTTCCTTCCTCCCACACTGAAAAATCCATCTCCTATATATACTGTCTCAGGCAATTCTTCACAGTTCAGGGAATATTTTGGTCCAAAACGTACATATATTTAGGCTATTGGGCATTTTTTTTGAGAAAGGTGGGAACAAATCAGAGTTGTATCACACATGGAATTCAACATTAATGTATTTCTTATTCTTCAGAGAGACCTGTTCATGATGTGTTTAGAAATTGGACCTTCAGGAAAAAGGAGAGGAGAACATGATGCTTTAGCGTGGGCCTAGCTCGGCAGAGCAAGAAGCAACAGCTTCACTTGCAGACAGGATACCAGCTTCTTCTTTGCAGTGCGACCTAAGCCACACCTGCAGGAAATCAGTTGGAACGGGTGTTTCAAACAGGCAAGCTCAAGACATAGAGCTCCTCACAGGAAGAACCATTTTTCACCTCCAAAGTTAATTCGTAGCTTTTAACAACTGGGTGCATGTCAGCGTGCCTGAGCTCTTGTTCAAGCATGAGGCGGCAGGTCTGGCTGAAGCTCTGCAGGTTCGGTCATTCAAAATGAAGCTGTTTGCTAAAAAGTGCTGATATGTTCCTTACAGTTTAATAGCATCAGTATGGAATGCTACTGTCTTTCAAGTACGATGTCCGGATTGCAAAATGCACATTTTTTTCCTTCTGTTGTTACCGTAAGCCGGCAATTAAGGACTCTCTAAGACTCAGTTTTGGAGTGTTAGAAAGCAGGCATTCTTTATTGCAGCGCTGGGCACACAGGGGATCACTCTGCCTAGTGCACGTGCCAAGTTGCTCAACTACAAAGGTTATAAGCAATCAGAATACACATATTCATTACATTTTCAGAAATTATTAACATATTCATATTATCACCTAGAGCTCATTAATATATGTAAATGTCCTTGACGCATATGCATCCCTGTCCATTGGTGGTCTTCCAGGTTCCCCTGGTAGTCGTTGATAGTCTTCCTCGCCATGTCCACTGATTGAACTCGGTCTTCGTGCAGACTCAGTTTGTCTTTTGGCTTAGTTTGCAACTCTTGTTTTCACAAAACTAGCTTATTCTAGCATGTCCCCCTTTCTATTCTACTCAAGGATACAATGTCTCAAGGCTTCCTTTTATCCAACTAAACTCAGCAGATGTTTAACCCATCCATTTACGAAGCATTTCAACCTTAGCCACATTATTCCAGTAGGGAGGGAACTGTATGTTCTTTTTAACTCTCTATCAGTAAGGCCCGAGGAGCCTTCCACCCCAGTGTTTTGTGCTGTTCAAGGCTACTGTAATCACCACCTACTGTGTCACTGTTGCGTCTGTACTTGAACAGTTTGTCTTGAATCTTACAGCTACTTAACATGTACAAATGAACCCGGTTGCACACAACATATAATTTGTTCGAACAATTTTATTTTTCACTCTTTAAATCCAATTTTACTTTGTTTTCTTTAACTTTAAAGTATGCTTTAGTCACATGAGTCTCTTTTGAAGAAACCAGTCATCTGAGTTACTTCCTTAATTAGGAAAAAAAGAAATATTTTCACTGATCTTAATACGAGGTGCAAAGCTTCTGATTCCTGAGAAATGTCAGATTTAAAAGACTATTTCCAATGGCTGAGGAAATTAGAATGTCCTCAAGAGATTGCAAAAGCATTTCTTAGAAACTAAAATATGAATTTATTTAATCTGGTACGGAAGACAAATGTAACTATAGGATTAAACAGAGTAATGACTTTGCTAAGGAAATCCCTGCAGCTTGTTAGTTCCTGCGTAGCAAAATATTAATATTAACAGTTTTTGCAGTACTCAACACTTTCTTATTTAGGAAAAAATATCAAACTTTATGTATTGCTGAAACAGGAATGATTCAATGCAGCAAAATAGACACTTATTTGTCTGCCAATGCAGATACAATTTCTACCACTGTCAAACTTCTTTCTTCCTCTAAACTATTCTAGATGTGCAGTCTACCTTAGTCTTTATTTTTTTAAACAACATTTCCTTATTCATTTTGGTCATCCACTTGTGCATAGGAAGAAAGTTTTTTCTCCTGTCTAGTATGTTGATGATCTACTATTTTCTGACGAGCTCTTGTTTAATGCTGTAGAAACTGGATATTTATGTCAGGGATATGGGCTTCACCACCTCTGAGAAAATCAACCAAATTTGACTGGTTTAAGCCATTGGAAAACTGCGGCTTAGCAGAGATGGAGTAAAGTTTTGCAGTTAACATTTCTAAAGGACCGTTTTGCATCTGAGGAGGAGAGGCCTAGAACAAAGCACAACTTACTCTGTGGCAACTGCAGTGGGTGTTTTGGGTCTGACTTGAGTTTCGGTATCAAAACTGAAAGCGGTAAGAGGATTCTTCTCACAAAGCACTTATCTTTGTGTGCAAGTCGCAGGGAGGGCAGCGGGCAGAAAAGCAGCCTGTAAAACAGGCCACAGGCTGAGGATGAGCACTCGGACACAAAACGGTCAGGTCTCCCCCGGGAGACAATGTAATTGTCTAAGTTAACTTTTTTTGTGCCGCTACGCTTAACAGCTTTTTGCTGGTTTTGGCACCCATGTTAGCACAAACAGATGTCACAAGTGATGTGCAGGTGGTGCTGTGTGAGGACCATCAGATAGAGACAAAGCCACAGAGAGCTGGCAGGCCGGTAATTCCTGACATAGAGGGAGAACTATAACCAGACCCACCAGGACAAGCAGGCAGGGGAGAAGCTGGAGGGGGGCGTACAAGGAGAGGGGGGGAGGAAGCTGCTGAATTAAATCTTGGATCCGAGGTCCTCTGTTTGAAGAAAAAAGGTGTTTGTGGGGGAAAGCATGGGGAGGCTGGAGGTGCCTGATGAGAAGAGGGGCAGAAGCGGGAAAGGAGGGCGCAGCGGCTGAAGTGCTGGGAGAGGAGTGAGCTCAACCCTGGCAGGTAAACGGGCCAGGGAAGGGGAGGCGCGGAGAGCACAAGGGGAGTAACAAAGTCTGCATTAACAATAATCCCAGTAAAACCAACCAACCAAACCAAAACAGGAGTTGATGGCGACTAAGTTGTGGGTATAGGCTCAAGAGGCTGAAACCGTGGGGGACGCAAGACATGGAGACAAGTTAGTGAGGAGCACTGGGGACCATGGGCAGCTTTGGGCCGGCAGCGGCGCAGGGCAGGGGAAGGGCGGCCTCTGCAGGGGCGCTTGGGCGGGAGGGGCAACAACGGGACAAACACCCGTCCCGTTCACAAGCCGGGCTGCCGGTAACCGGCTACTTACAGCCCGAGAACAGGGCGACACTGGCGGCCGGGAAGGGCCCCAGGGCAAGGCCGCGGGCCTTCAGCCTCGGTGACAACGACTCCCGGCGAGCGGCGGTAACCGAAGCGGGGCATGGCCCCCAACCAGGCCTGTCACCGGCCACGCTGCCACCACCCGTCGTGACCCGCGGCACCTCGCCTCACGCCTGGGGGAGCACGGGGCAAGGGGAAGGAAGCGGGGCGGCCCACGGCCTCGCCTCATCCCGCCCCCCCGCTGCCGCCGCCGAGGGCGGCCCGCGGGCCCGCGCCGCACCGCCTCCGCCTCGTCCTCTCCCCCTCTCCAGCAGCGCCGCGGCCGCCCCGCCCCCGCGGAAGGCGGAATGAGCCATTTCCGCGGCCGAGGGGAGCGGCGTGAAGGGGGCCGGCTCGCTTCCCTCCTCCCTGCCTCGGGGCGGGTGGCTTCTCCCGTTCGCCGTGAGAGGCGGAGGCGGGACCGGAGCCTCCTGTTTTCGGCAGGGCCTAGGCAGATTGCCGCCCCCTTCCCCCCGACACCCTCCCCCGCCGCCCGGTTGCGGCGTGCCGGTTGGTACGGCCCGGCCTGGCGGGAGGAGGGAGCGTGGCCGTGTCTCCCGCGGCGGCGGCTCCTGCTGCTGCAGGCAGAGGTGGGCAGCGGGCCGGGCTCCAGCGCGGTGGGTAGCGAGGCGCCGGACCGCCGCCGCCGCGGCGGGCGGGAGGGAATGAGGGCGGGAGGGAATGAGGGCGGGCGGGCGAGAAGGAGGGCGGGCGGAGTCTCGCTTCCGCGCCATCACGCCTTATATATGCGGGGAGGAGGGGGGTGCGGGCGGAGCGTCCGTGTGGCGGGAGCCGAGCCGGCCGGGGAAGGGCGAGCTCGGGCGGGTGGGTGAGCCGAACCGTGAGTGCGAGGGGGCAGGCGGGAGCCCTTGGCTGCGTGGGGCCCGGCCCGCGTGGGTACGCGTGTGGCGTCGGTGCTGGTGCCGCCAGCGCGCCGCGGGTGGGGGGTTTCGGCGGGGCGGGCGCGGCGTTCCCCGGCTGCTGCCGCGGGCCGCCCGCCCTTGTGGAGCGCGGTGCTGATGTCCCCTCCTCTGTTGTCCTTGTCTCCGCTTCTCCCCCCTCCGGCAGCGGGACCTCGGGCGGCTGGCGGCGGGGGCCAGAGGCGCAGACACCCCCCCAACCTTCTTCCCTACGGCGTCAGGCGTCCGTCGGTCAGAAAACATGAGCCGAGATTTCAAACCCGGAGACCTGATCTTTGCCAAGATGAAAGGTTATCCCCACTGGCCGGCCAGGGTAAGGCTCCCCTCCTGCTCTCCGCGGGGCCGGGAGCGCTTTCGGGCACCTGGGGGGGAACGTGGGCTGGGAGCGGGTCGCTCCTGCAGCCGCCCCCCGTGAAAGGGATGGATGGAGGGAGGGAGGGAGGACGCGGCGGTGCTCCCGTGGCCGGCAGCCGCTTGTGGGTCGCACCCGAGATCCCGCCTTCGGGCTCGCCGCTGCCCTGTGCCTGGCTGCAGGTCGCTTCTCCTGTAATTAGCAGCCCTCCACAGGCGTCGTTAGTTGCCCCAATTTGCATTACGTAGCGGTTGGGTGGGAAGGCAGCTGTGCGAGCACCTATCAGTACCCTATTCCCCCCCATAACTGCCGTTTTTTTTATTTGACAAAACAAACCCACGAAGTTATGGCAGGGTCGCTCTTGACTTTTGAAGTCAGCTGTTCCTGTGGTGCTTCTCGTGGAATTAGCTACCGGTATGTGATCAGGGCTCCGGTCCTCCTGTACCCTTTGCCTGTCCCCTTGGAAGAGGCACTGGCAAGTTCCATGGTTCCTGTGGGTCGCTGGACAGTTGTGGGAATGTAGATAAAAGACTAATTATGAGATATTTGGCTAGGATGCTGGCTTAAGAATTGTTTTTTTTAAAAAAGTTTATTCACCTTTCCTTGTTGTAGCCCTTGACGTTTGGGCTCGGGCAAGTTACTGGCTCAGCGTAAGGCTTGGAAGTCTTTCCATTGCCTGTGCTGACGGAGGGGCAGTGTTTGGATGGAACTGAATTGTGCTTTTTACCTGTTGCGCATCACGTCTCTCCTTTTCTCCGTGTGAAAAGTGTCGCTGTAACACAAGAAGCGTTGTCGTTTCCTATTGTTGCAAGCACTGTCCTTGACTCTGCTGTATTTTTTTAACATGCAGTTAAAAAGAGATCTTGAGACCTGCTTTACTTCTCTGTAGCTTTTTTTTTTGTTTTTTATTGCTTAACACTTTTACTTATTTCCCCCTAGACTGTTCTTAACTGTTATTTGACTTGACTTACGGTCTCTCTTTTCCTTAGGTGGATGAAGTTCCTGATGGAGCAGTAAAGCCTCCTACGAATAAAATGCCTATTTTCTTTTTTGGCACACATGAGACGTAAGTCCTTTATATTTAAGGGTCTTATTTTTTTCGTTGTAGAATGCTGTGACAAGAAGTTAACGGTTCATCTGAGAGTAGTGTATTTTAAACTATAGTATTCAGTAGCATACCAGCTCTTCCTAAATTAATCTCTTAGCAGACCAGCTCTTCCTAAATTAATTTCTTTTGACAAGACATGCTTCTTTAACATTTGCTTAAGCTATTCAAGGAAATGGTAGACCATAACTGTACCATGTACATTTTCCCCATCAGAACGAGAAGAAAAAAATCCTACCCACAGTGGTATGACTGATAGGTTGGTTTTTCCTTCAGTAATGGTCTTTAACTATAGCCCTGTACATCCTCAAAATTCTCAAGAGTAGGTTCTCAAAGAAAGTGAACGAAGGCTGAGAACAATGAACTAGGCAAAATTTGAGAAATGGACGAATAATCATGTATTTGATTTAAAGGTTTTTTTGTGGAGAGGTTTGAGGTTTTGGGTGTTGATTTTTTGTAAGATCTGGAGATGACAATGAGGAAGTGCAGTTAGCCTTATACCTGTTAACCTGCGAAATATTTATCTTCGGTACTTTCAGCAATGCTAGCATTCTGCAGTAGTACAACATTTGCATTGGGTACTGTGTTTCTTCCACTGCTAAATTTGACTGTACATATGCTGGGTTTTACGCGGTTCTGTCTTTTTGAGTATTATGTTACTTACAGCATGGCTGTTTGTCCTGGTATAGATTTCTAAGACTTCAAATTCAGTGCTACATTTGTTGCCTGATCTGTTTGTTGTTTTTCTTTTTTTTTTTTTTTAAAAAAAGCAAACAAAACTTCTAATGGCGTGGTTTTAGTTCTGTTGTTTTTCTTAAATAAAATGGCAAATGGTATGTAAGCAGGTGAGAGACAGAAGTGGTGTATACAAGTACTCTGTTTCTTGCATTTTGTGGGAAGGCCTTGCTTTTTTCTTCATCTTATTAAATATCTGTTGAAATTGCTTTAATCTGGTACTTTGCATCTATCTTTCAGTAAGCCTTGCTAAGACAAGATACATTGCCCTGTTGAATTAAAGAGTAAGCATCCTCCACTCACTCTCTGATGTTACTTGTGACTTGGTTATTTTTTTAAGAAGTGATTTCCCTGTGAAAAGGACTTCTATATCCTTGGCTCATACACCTATGGGTTTCTTTAACTGTTCTCACCTTTCAGTGGCTTACTGGTTTTAGTTTGGGGTTTTTTTGTGTGTGTGTGTAATTTTGTGGGTAAAGAGGTGTTCTTGGAATTCGATTCAAGGTTGTGAGATTTGAATCTTGTCCATTTTTTCAATTATAACTTTTAAAAAGGCAACAGGTTGCCTTTTTGCTTAATTTTTTTTTCCCTAGCCGGATTTTTTTTGGCAGCCAAAAGAGCAATATTGCTGTGATCCTGGCCTTGGTAATGTTTGTGTCATTCTGGATTTTACTGTGGTTTTGTGCAGTTGTAAATAAGTTCAGGGACACAGATTGAATATAAGGGAGACAGAAATAACTCCTTATCTAAAGCTTTAAAAATACCTTTGCAAATTTTGAGAAGCATCGTGGCCGATTTTAAATTTAGCTTAGGCTCCTAAGGCATGCTTGAAAGTTTTCTCTTTTTTGTAGCTTACATGGGTAAGTTTGAAAGTTCTGTTCTCATTGACATTATTACAAAATAAAGTTTTACTGTGATCTGGTTTTTGTTAGGCTGTAGGTTCAGGGTTAGTACATTTCAGAGGCCCATAGAATACAAGAGAAACTACTTCTCTCTGTTTCATACACATTGCAACGTACAGGATGTTCCATGACCCGGCTGTCTCGTGGCATTTTTCTTTAAGCATGTCACTTACCTTGTGCTTCTTAAGAGTGGTGACAGGTGAAACTCCTGTGCTTCTCGATCTTACTTGTAGTTGCTTACAGCAGATACCTGTACGTAACAATAGGAAGGAGCAGATCAGGTAAAAAATGAGAATGCTGTTCCACGGCCTGTAATTTTGTTTATGTTTGTAGCTGTAAATACTGACTTAGTGATCTGTCAGGAATTAAGAAGAGCTAACAATTTTCTGTACTCTTTCATAGGAGTTAAAATAAATTTGGTAAACTTGTTATCTGCTTGTGTTTCTCAGAGTTACACCCCAGTGCAAAGTTAGACACTATATACCTTCAACGTGTTAGCAGTGTGTACGTATACAGCCTATCTTACTGCAGGTAGTGGCTGCTCTGAAAATCCAGATAAAGAGTTTGATTATGCTAAAAAGTCTTCAGTATAAAGGATCACATCTTCTAGCTGTGTGGATGGTTACAGTAGGAAAAGAGGAGCTATGGGGAAAAACGAAAACAAGACTGTTGCGAATAATTCTTACTTGAGTTTTAGGAATAATCCTACTTCAGTTTTGCAGACTACTATAAACAAGTATAAACTTGAACTTTGATTGCTATTCTTGATTTTCTCTCTGTTTTGTCGAAACACAAATAAATGTTTTGCTACCTGTGCGCAGTAAACAGATACATGGCTTCTTAAAATATGCTTTGGAAATTTGGTTGAGACTTGTTTTGTTTATTTCCATGCTGTCTTAATGCAGCAACAGTACCCTTTCCTAAAAGAGAGTGAAAAAATAGATAGTATTTTAATAAAAGCTTTATTTGGATCTGTTGTACCAGTAAATCACGTCAGTGCAGATTTTGGTTGGTCACAGATAAACAGAAGGTCACACTGAACTCTGGTTTCTGGACCCTATATATTAGGGTAATCTCTATTCATTCCATTTTCTTGTTCCTTTTTCTTTTTGGTACATGGTGATTGAACTGCAGCAGCCCAGTAAGCTGCATGACCTTTTCACAGTAGCTGGTTTCTGGTCTTTTTCAAAGCCTGAGCAGTAGGGGTAGAGGCTTACAGACCTTGGAAAAATGTTTCCCTTCAGGGGATAAGGAAGAAGGGAAGCAATGTTTCCTATTTTTATCTCTCCTGGTTTCTTCTTTTGTCTCCCTCCCCATCTTTTTGGCCTGTTATGTGGGCTCTGCAGGTGCATGTTTCCCACACTGGCTGAATCCTCTCTAACCGTTTCTTGCAGTCTAGTCTGTCACAGTAGCTTACTTAATAATTTGTAGTGTTTGCAAACACACATAGCTGAGTGTTTTACTGCTGGAGTAGGAAATGCTTAAGCTTTTTTTTTTATTTTGTTTAGTAGGGTATGTGTCTCAAATAGCTCTTTTTTAAACATGATGAAGAAAATAGAGTGGAGCTTAGAAGTATCTATTTAACTCTTCCATGAGCCGAAACTTTAGAAAGCAAGTATCTGCAACTTTTCAAATAGTTGGATCTAACATATACGCAGTCAGACAAAGCTGTGTCTCGGCACAGAGTGAAATTAAGAATGTACCACCAAAGTGTTGTCTTTTTCTGTTAGCAGCATATGTATTGCTGCGTTGAAATCCAAACTTGAAAGGTCATGGAAGTAGAGCAGGAATTAAGCTGTCTTTGATGTTCTGCAGCATAAACCAAAATACTGTCTCTCAGTAATATGCTACCTTGTTTTCCCAAGTCTAACTTGGAGAAGTGAGTAGTGTGGATACTGTGACTTTGACACATGAGAAAAGCTACTAGGCTAAAAGCTTTAGTTACACAGCTTACAGTAGGGGTAGTGCTGTGCTGGAGTGTTGTTTGTTTGTCTGACAAAGGTACACGAGCAGTGTATCCTCTACTACAATGGTGGCTTAAATAAAAATCAAATATTTTTAATGTTTACTTCATCAAATATCGGGGGAGAAACTTGAAATAAGGAACAGTTTGAAGTTTTTATTGGTTAATTTTGGTAAATCGAGTTATGAGGTCCTGTTGTCACACGCTGAAAAACTACTGAATTAATGCAGAATTACATGCATTCTTACACAGATGTGAGCAGTCAATGTATTCAAGTGCTGCTTTTTCATCTCCAATACACTAAAAATTATTCTTAAATTTTGTATTTTAATTGGATTTTTTTTAATTTGGTAATTTTGAAAGACTTTCTTTGTTAGCATTGAGCCCTTTCTTCTTTAAATTGTTCTCTTGCCTTACATTGTCCAGATAGAAGGAGTCTTTATTCTTAACATTTAAGCCTGATTTTTTTTTTTTCTAAGGAAGCAATCGCTCTTTTTGTTTGTTTGCAAGCTACTCAGTTTTTAATTATTCTGGTTCACAATACTTGGTTGTCCTATCAGCTGCAATCCTAAAATGCAGCATCAGCTGTTTCTTGCCCAGGCACTCAACAACCTGGGGAGGTGGGGGTCCTTATGTGTGGTGGTAGTAATGGAAAGTTTGGGCTGTTGAAAGCAAAAGCTGAGAAAACTAAAGATGCTTATGTAGCAGAATTAGTTGTTGCAGCAGTAATGAATTTCATATCATAGTAATGTGGTGCCTACTTCTTTGAAAACACTAACCATTTAAAACATGGAATTTTGTTGGTTTTGTTCTTTCTCACTTTAAGGGCATTTTTGGGACCAAAGGACATATTTCCCTACTCTGAAAATAAAGATAAATATGGCAAACCAAATAAAAGAAAGGGTTTTAATGAAGGGCTGTGGGAAATTGACAACAATCCTAAAGTGAAGTTCTCTCATCCGCAGGTAAGTTTTATGTGGAGTCTGCAAATCTTTGTTGTGAACCATAACTGAGTTGTATGTTTCAAGTCATTCTAACAAGGTGAAAATCTGCGTATAAACAATCAACAGTAACAAGCTTGTCTAATATTTTGTTTCACAGCAGGAATCAGTAACTTCAATTAAGCAGTGCTCTGCGTTGTTTTGTAGCATCTCAGATATTCCTAAATACATTTCCAATTGGAAATATACAAAACATAACTGCCAAGAGCTACATACAGGCTGTTTTAATAGTCTAGGAGACTTTGTATGGGGTAGTCCTTCCCACCTTTTGAGTTCCATTCAGATGTTTCGCTTCAGCTTTGGTGATAGCTCTTTCACTGGGTCTTTCTGTGAACTGGTCAGGTTGTGTCTAGAGCCATTGGGTTGTTCTTTGCCATTTTTTCCCCACTATTTCTTCATTTAAAAAACAAACAAACAAACAAGTTTTTCTTCCCACAAGTCATGTTTAAAATCTGTCCCTGTAAGTTATCCATAAAATTACTGGAAGAAGAAACTCTTCTTAGTAGGGATGTTTTAACTGCAGTGTCCAGTTCTGGGCTACTTGGTACAAGAGACATGGACATACTGGAGAGACAGTCCCATAAAGATGCATCTCTGCTATGAGAAGAGGCTGAGAGAGCTGGGACTGTTCATCCCCGGTGGGCTCAGGGGTGATCTCATCAATGTATACAAACACCTGAAGTGATGGTGCAAAGAGACAGAGCCAGGCTGTTTTCAGTAGTGCCCGGTGATAGGACCAGAGGCAGTGGGCACCAGTTGAAACACAAGAGGTTCCCTCTGAACATCAGGAAGCATTTTTCCACCATGACGGTGATGAGGCACTGGCACAGGTTTCCCAGGGAGGCTGTGAAGTCTCCATCCTCAAAGATATTCAGAAGCCATGTGGACACCATCCTGGTCAGCTGGCTCTCGGTGGCCCTGCTTCAACAGGAGAGCTGGACCAGAATAAATGAAGTAACGTAGACTTGCACAAACTTTCTTCTGAATTTTCACCTTAACTTTAGAAGGCGTTTCTTTTGATAGCCTTCGCTTTCTGTCCTGTGCTATGTGTTGTTAAAAGCAAGTTTTATTTGGAGCAAGTCAAGCCCTTAGAATTTAGCCAGCTCTTGTTTTTACTTGCAGGCAGTTCTTGTTGCTTCTAAAGGAGTACTTCTGCAAACAGCTGACTAGATTTGACATTCTGTAAAATAAATCAGATTAGTATCAGATTAATAAATCAGGCAGAGTGTTGCTTGATGTGAAATAAAATTGCCAGTAAGGGTCTAGTTCTTTGAGCATCTTTATTGACGTCATGTCAGTCATGGATCTTGCATATTTTTTCACAAAGCACTGCCTTTTGGGTTTAATTTGTAGAATTGAGGTATTATGTCACTGTTCTGCCAAAGATAGCTAAGACAGAGGAACATCCCCCTTCTCCAAGAATAAGAAAATTGTACTATGATACTTGTTTTTTGTTTTGCTCTTACTTGTTTGAGATTATGTGTTGAAATGAGCTTTATTTAATAGAATCATAGAAGGCTGGAAGGGACCTTTAAGATCATCAAGTCCAACTCTAAACCTAACACTGCAGAAACCACCACTAAACCATGTCCCTAAGCACCACATCTACCCACTTTGCATATACCTCCAGGGATGGTGATTCAGCCACTTCCCTGGGAGGCCTATTCCAATGCTTGACAACCCTTTCAGTGAAGAATATTTTCCTAATACCCAATCTAAACCTCCCCTGCTGCAACTTGAGGCCATTTCCTCTTGTCCTGTTGCTTGTCACCTGGGAGAAGAGACCGACCCCAATCTTACTACAACCTCCTTTCAAGTAGTTGTAGAGAACGATAAGGTCTCCCCTCAGCCTCCTTTTCTCCAGACTAAACAACCCCAGTTCCCTCAGCTGCTCCTCATAAGACTTGTTCTGTAGACCCTTCACCAGCTTCATTGCCCTTCTCTGGACCTGCTCCAGCACCTCAATGTCTTGTGGTAAGGGTCCCAAAACTGAACACAGTATTTGAGGTGCGGCCTCACCAGTGTCAACTCACGTCAGGGAGTTTGCCACAATTTAGCCAAATGACACAAGATTTCTGTTACTAAATCTGGTAAGGGAAAACAATGACAAAAAACCACTTAGAGAAATGTGCCTCGGCTTCCCTCTGGCCACGTCTGCTCCCCCGTTGCTGGTCTCCAGTCCCCCCACCCCACACCACTGTCAGTCCCTGGTGTGAGGCGATGGCGGGGCGGGAGGCTGAGGCCGGTGTGGAGTGGTGACTTTGCTTTTGCTGTTCCTTGCCTCTAACTCAGGGGCTTGGACGTGGGATCCTCCACGGGCTGCGGTTCCCTCAGGGTTGTCCTGTCCCCTTTCCCCCCCCCGCTCAGGAAATTCTTCTGGGCTGGAGCCTGGCTTGGGCAACTCTTCTTTCCAGCATCCCTTCTACCCGGGCATCTCTTTGGCCTCGGTGTCCCTCATGCATCCTCTGTGCATCAGCAGCATCTCCCCAGCCCTTCTCGGGCAGCTGCTCTCCTCGGTGACCCTCTTCCCTGTAGCTGTGTTGGTGGAGGTGCCTGGGGCGAGTGATCCCAAAAGGGAAGACAAGTAGTTGGTTGTGAAGACTGAGGGGAAAGCTATACTGAAAAGTATACTGGTAAGTGAAGACAGTATTTTTTCCAACAGTGTTTTAAAATAGAATAGTGTTTTACAGCCTGTTAATACGTTACAGTATTCCATACACGTTGGTGAATGGATAGATCTTTTAGCTGCCATCTGCGGAGACAAACGTATCTCAAGATATTCCTTGACCTACATAAAATTCTTTGATTTTAGCTAAGATTCTTAGAGCTAAGTGAAGCACAGGTACTGGACAGTAGGAGGGAAGACAGTTCAGTCATCAAAGCCTAAAAATTCAGGGGGAGTAGGTAACTGTGTTTGGCCCCACAGCAAGTAAGGTCAGAGAGGAGTAGATAGTTTCATGGAGATGTTGGCAAATTGGAGCTCTTATTCTGCATACAAGATAATATTAAAGCGGCAGACTTATCAGCTATTTATATAGAGGCATTCACATGTCTCTTTTTTTTTTTTTTTTTTTTTTTTTTGTCCTGTCCTTTTACTGGGCATATTTTGTCTTGGTAAGTCCTTCTCAAGGCCGTGTTTTCTGTTTAACTGCTGGAGCTGGCTGGAATGTTCTGAAAGCAGTATTTATACTTTGCAGATGTTCGTGTAACTGCTAGTAAGGGAGGTGGAGGGCAGAAGGGAGCTTGTGGTTTGGGCTTAAATCCAAAACAATTTCCTCAGTGGGGGAAAAATTAAAGAGTCAAGGGAGTCTGCCAGCTTTGTTTGAAGGAGCTCATATTTAAGAGTGAGAATGCTATCCACAATGCAATGGAATAAAAAAAGAGTAATTTTTGCTTTGCCTTCTCTATTGCCATATTTTTAACTTTAATTCTTCAGCCTTTATTATAATCTCTTTTTCTGCACATGTTTTCAGGAACAGGTAGTTTTCTCCCTTAGGATTGATTGCTCATTTACAAATGCACTTCTTGGTAGTAGTATCACAAGTTGTATTTGACCAAAGACAGGTTTTTTGTTTGTTTGTTTTTAAATTATACATAAGAACAACCTTACATTGCAGTATTTTTAGTGTGAAAATAAGTTATTATAGCATTAGAGCTTGAAAGTCTGATAATGAAAATGCATTTTAAACTGAAAAGTCTGGAAATCAATTAAATAAGATATATGTTAATATTCTTGTCGTTCTAATAAGGGGTTTCTTAGCATGATGCTTTCTTCAGTAACATAGAGGTGGCAGAACCACCTCTCAGCATTGTTACTCTGTAGTTCAGGAAGGGAATTAGATCTCAGTTTTGATGCTTTTATATTGCAGTCCCATCCAGCTGTTAACGCTCCTATCAAAGAAGCTGGTCAAGAAAGTGGTCAGGAACCTGCTGAGGGGAGTGAAGAAAAAGCAGGAGCCAAAAAAAAAAAGGCTTCCATCCCAAAAGTAAGTGAATGAATTTGTGTTTTGTTCTGCCAGAAACATTTTTAAGTCAAAACTATATTGCCAAGGTTTTACTTAAATACTTTAAACTAATGGTGTTTTACTGTTGTAACTGCCTTGCCTTTGCTTCTTTTCAGACATACACGTAGTAATATTTTTGTCCTTCTGTGTTCCTTTTAAGGTGCTGTACATGCTTTTGAAAATTAATTTCTTTACTGATCTATATTTCTAAATCATAATGCACTTAAACTAAGTTGATACAGTACTTCCTAGGCCAGAGAAGGTGGAAATATCACCAAGATTTAGCTTTAAGTTTCCCTTTATGTTTTTGAAGGCTTTTTCGTATCATGGATAGGTATGACTATCTCTTTCAATTATGACAGTTTTTGTTGAAAAGTTTAACAGATCATTAGGTTCTGCCTGGGCTGAAAGGGTTTTTCAGTGTATTTGCTTGAACGGATTATAAGAATCAGTTTGAATTAGGTCATACTTCTAATGGAGTAATGGAAATCCAAGATTTCTTTCTCAGTTGGGGTATAGTTGGCCTCAGAGCA
The DNA here is from genome assembly GCF_963924245.1 of Chroicocephalus ridibundus. NCBI lineage: Eukaryota > Metazoa > Chordata > Aves > Charadriiformes > Laridae > Chroicocephalus > Chroicocephalus ridibundus. The sequence goes on from NC_086316.1 coordinate 51,542,862, forward strand.
TTTATAGCCTCAACACCAGAATCCTAGGGCTCAACCTCGAGTCTTCCCTGGTGCTTTCTGCCAGAGGCTCCAGGTAGGGCCATTGTCCCCGGCTGTGATATAGAGCACATTTTTAATGTCCTGTCTTGTTCGGACTGGTCCAAGGGCTACTGCATGCACAGTCTCTTGTTTAATTTGCTCAAAGGCCTGTCATTGCTCAGGACCTCACATAAAATTATTTTTCTTTTGAGTCACTTCATATATAGGTTTTACAGTCTTGACTATAACCTGAAATGTGCGTTCTCCAGAAACCCACAATGCCTAAGAAGGCTTGTGTTTCCTTTTTGTTAGTAGGTGGGGATGCAGATGTTATTTTGTTGATCATATCCATTGGGATCTGGTGATGACCATCTTGCCACTTGATTCCTAAGAACTGGATGTCTCATGCAGATCCCTTGACCTTACCTCTTTTTACAGCAAAACCTGCTTTCAGAAGAATCTTGATTATTTTCTCACCTTTCTTGAAAACTTCTTGTGCTGTATTACCTCACACAATGATGTCATCGATGTACTGCCGGTGTTCTGCAGCTCCACCCTTCTCCAGTGCGGTCTGGATCAGTCCATGGCAAATAGTAGGGCTGCATTTCCACCCCTGGCGCAGTTGATTCCAGGTGTACTGGACACCCCTCCAGGTGAAAGCAAACTGTGGCCTGCAGTCTGTTGCTAAAGGAATAGAGAAGAATGCATTAGCAGTGTCAATTGTAGCATACCATTTGGCTGCCTTTGACTCCAGTTCATATGGAGTTCTAGCATGTCCGGCAGAGCAGCACTCGGTGGTGTGACTTCATTCTGGCCACGATAGTCTACTGTTAGCCGCCATTCTCCATCATACTTTTGTAGTGGCCATATTGGGCTGTTAAAGGGTGAGCGAATCTTGCTGATCACTCCTTGGGTCTTGAGCCAACAAATCAGCTTCTGGATGGGAATTGGAGGAGAGTCTCGGTTGGTGCGATACTGTCGCCGATGCACTGTGGCAGTAGCAGTTGCCACCTGCTGTTCTTTAATCTTCATCAGTCCCACAACTGAAGGGTCATCTGAAAGACTGGGTAAGGTAGATGGCTGTGTAATGTCCTCAGTCTCTACAGCTGCTATACCAAAAGCCTACTCTTACGTTTTCGGGTCTTTGAAATACCCTCTCTTAAGGTAGTCTATGCCAAGGATGCATGGAGCATTTGGGCCAGTCACAATAGGGTGCTTCTCCCATTTATTCCCATTCAGGCTCACTTCGACCTCTAATACAGTCAGTTCTTGAGACCCACCTGTCACTCCAGAAATAGTAACGGCTTCTGTCCCTTTATGATTCGATGGCAATAGGGTACACTGTGCACCAGTGCCCACAAGGGATTTATACTTTTGTGGCTCTAATGTGCCAGGCCATCAAATCCACACAGTCCAATAAACTCAGTTATCCCTCTCCTCCTCCTGGCTGGAGGCAGAGCAGCCCTAATGTTGAGAACAACATCTACAATTAGATGAGTTTCTACAAGGATCGGAGCATCGCTTACCATGGACTGGAGAAGCCATCCTCCTGCAGAAATTCTCTCTTCCATCTGCTTTACCTTGCAACTCAAGCGCTTGTGCCTGTAGGGCCAGAGTAGGTTTTTTTTATCCCACTTACTCATGTCCTCTCCATAGTTGCAGAGGCAAAGCCACAGGAAATGTCAGAGTGGATCCTGTTTCCCTTGAATTGGTTTCATAGGAGGGCGTTTTTTCTTAATGACTGCAACCTCGTTCTGTTCAGGGGAAGAGTGGGATTCTTTCCCCTTCTCAGACAGTTCTTCAAGCAGTTCATGAAGCAGTTTATCAGATAGTTTTCTCATTTTGCTCAGCTATTGTCTCAGCCCTTTTCTCGGTATTCTGAGCTACTTTCTCGGTTGTTTCAGCCTTTGCCTTGGTTTGATCAGCCATGGGCTTAGTTTGATCAACCATGGTTTTAGTTTGCTCAGCCATTTTCTCCACAGCTGCTACATGAAGGGGACGAGAGACTGTGTTCATACTGTCGCACCTTGTTAGCCACCTCATTTACAACTGGTGTATCAGTACCAGATCCTCCCTAGATCGTTGTTGACAATGTGTGGGAATAATTTGATGGTGCACTCTGCACAAATTTTCTCAACAAAGATCGTTTGCATGGCATTTCATCAGGGTCTGTAATCACTTGCTATAAACCACCTCTCGCACAGCCAGTTCCCTCAGGTACTTAATACCTTTTTCCATGCTGGTCCATTTTGTTGGATGGCATTGGATAGCATCCTTAAAGGGATACCTGCCCTTCACAGCTGATAGCAGTCCCCTTCAGAGACTGAGGACATCTGCCTTTCTCCCAGTTGCTTTATCAATACCTCCATCTTTGGACAGGTGTCCCAACTGCTTAGCTTCTCTGCCATCTAAATCTATGGTAACAGCTCCATTGTCCCAGCATCGGAGCAACCTGGAGACAAGTGTCTCCCCTTCGTGATGACTGAAGTCCTTTCTTAAGTTTCACAAATCCTTCATAGAAAAGGGTCTGCATCTGAGTCCTCATCCTCTGTTAATGTTGGCTGAGAAGGACCCTCTCCTGGATCTCCCTCAGAGGAACCCTCTCCTATGCTGTCTGGCTTGGGGCTGGTCTTTGTTGTCAGAGGCAAGGGGCAAGGAAGGAGCTAATCTTTTCTGCTTCCTGGTCACCGGGGCAACTTGTGCTGGTTCTGCTGGAGTTTGGGTAGCAGCAGCGCTCGTTGTTGGAGCAGCTGGAGCAGTGGCTGTGCTCCTTGTTGGGCTGGAGTGGCCGGTGCAGCTGTGGGTGGGGCAGGGGCTGGCAATACAGGCCGGGGACGGGGGCAGGCAGCGGGGTAACTTTGGCTTTTGCCGGGGTCTGTGGGGGGGTAGCCATTGGCGCTGGTGTTGATAAGGCGGAGGCATGGCTGATGTCGGGGCCGTTGGTTGTTTGTGTCTGTGTTGTGGCTTGGGCAGTAATCTGAGTTGTTTTGAGTTTCTGCTGTAGCTTTCAGTGAGACGATTGTCTGAATTCCTGCTGCAGCTTTCGGTGGCAAGGTTGTCTGAATTTCTGCTGTGGCTTTTGGAGGTGGGGTTGTCTGAATTTCTGCTATCTCTGACTTGGCCATGGGGTTTGAGTAGCAATATCACATGTCACATAATACTCACTCCTGCACTGATATTTAACAATAAACCAACCCTGCAACACATTCAGGAAACCCAACAACAAAACCACGTACGAATGAAAGTAACATTCACTCTCCAAACAGCCCGAAGGTTTCTCATTCCCTAATTCTGTTACTGTCACTTTGGCATCATCATCAAAGGGCAAAGTAAGCTTTCCCCAGGTAAGACCAAGAGTGTAATTAGTAAAAGAATCCATCCCAAAAGTGTAATTAGTAAAAGACTCCATCATGAGATGCACAAGATTACACATCTGAAGGCAAATCCACACCAATATAGCATGCAAACTGCATCCAAACACAAAGAAGAAATAGACCATGCAATATATTCAACCAGTTAAACCCCATTGCATCAATTAACTTCATACAAAGCTCTCTAAAGACACGATACAAGATTTCACATAAGAATGACATGATGTGAACTGTCTGTTCTCCCTGAAAAAGCTGGAATTCAGTTGCCCATACAGGAAATCAGAGCTCTGTTCGTGCCTCATGTTGGGCACCAATAAATCTGTCGTGGTTTTGTCTAACTTCTTTTAAACTGGGCTGGTTCATCAGTTTGCTTCCCTGTGAACTTAGGCAGCAAGCAGCGTGTGCTAGTGGGGATGGCAGTGACTTAAGCTTCATGTTTCTCCTGCTAAGTGCTTTCAGGCTGTCCTGATCTGGCACTGTGAAAGAGAAACGGGAAGACAGAAGAGCCTTTTAAATAAAAAGGTGAAACAGAAGATCCAGAATGTGTCCTTTTACATAGATTTTTATTATTAATCTCAGTCAGTTAATCAGTTTAAGGCAAAACGTGGAGCAAATTTACTTCTTTTCTTTTGATACTAATGTAGCTATATGTCCTAGTTTGAGGTAAAACAGAACCAGCTCTCTGTTCAGTAATTTTATTTCTTAGCTAGGCTTCTTCTAACTCTCTGAACATGCTTGAACTCTCACAACAGCATGTTGTGTCTGAAACGGTTTGTTCCAGAGTGATAAGACCAATGTTTACAGCTCGTGCCAAGGAATGGTATGCAGAGAGGCTCTTGCTTGTACTTATTGCTGAAACAAACAAAGTCAGCTAATTTAATTATTTGCCCTGTTGGAGGGTTGGAAACAGAAAAGCATAGAGGGGTCCAACCTGCAGGGCGGGAGTGGACAGGACAGGTGACCCAAAACTGACCGATAGGGGTATTCCATCCCATCTGCCCCATGCTCAGTATAAAAGCTGAGGGATCAAAGGGTCAACTTTTTTTCTTCAATGGCCGACCCTGTCTGTTCATCTGCTTTTAATCCCAACCTGTGGGTTCCAGACTCCAGCTCTGGAATCCAGTTCCCACCTGTTCCCGAGTCCAGCCTGGGACTTCCCCACTGCCTGCCGGTGACATCATCCTGGGAGCTTAATACGATTTTGTATATACTGTATCTATTTCGTTATTTCCTTTATATTTTATTATTAATATTTCATTACAGTAGTTTAGTTTCTTCTAAACTCGTAAATTTCTCTTTACCTCTCCTCCTCCTCTCTGTGTATAAGAGGTTGGGGGGGAGCATCTGTCACCAGGCATTGGCCAATTTGGCCAAAACCGTGACACTATAACATTCTTGGGTTTAGTGTAACGGTGATCTGTCTTAAAGTTGTATTCTCCAAAAAGACTTGGTGAATTACATGTATTCAATTACATGATAGCCTTGTGCCTGAGTTGCTTTTGTTCAGTGTTGAACTTTTAAGAACTGTAGCTATTTTGAAAGGGAATTTTACAAAAGGTGCTTGTAAGTGGTGCAAGGCAATAGCATCAAAGTTCAGAGAATGAATTGAAGATCTAAAAAACATGCATGGGCATAGGCTGCAAGGAAATGTTGATTATTTTCAAGTAAATTACTACAAACTCTTGATTTTCCAAATCTTAACTGCTCACCTACAACAAAACCTAGTATTTTAAGGTTTAAAAAAAAAACAACAACAAAACAGAAAAAAAGATATAGATTAGATAACACCAATTATCACCAATTAATATCTCACAAACGATGAAACAACTTGTTTGTGGTCTGTTTACTACATTAAGTCTTTGTTTAGTAGAATGATACTCTGCTAAATGTTGTCTGTGACTCGGACATCCATCTGTATGCAACAAATAAAGTGATCTAAATGAACCTTGAGTGTTATCATGAACACAAAGTGGAATTTAAGTTCCACCCTGATACGTTGCTGTATTTGACCTGTTCTGACAACTGTTCGCAGTTGTGGACTGGAGAAAGTGGTCTGCTGTAAGATTTTAATGTGTACCGAAGAAAGGAGTATATCTACAGACTTAAACTATATAAAGTGAAAAGTAGCCTGATGTTTATTAGTGAGTTCTCTTTTCACTGTGAAGTACTTCTTAATGCAAATTTTTTTACTCCATGTTGACTCCCTTTGCAGTTATCCTCTAAAGGGGATAACAACTTACCTACAGAAGCTGAAACAGAAGAAAAAGAGATGGTTGCTTCAAAGGAAGATGATCTGCCTTCTGAAAAAAAGAGTAAAGAAGTATGTGAAAGGTTTTTCTATGTACCAAAGAACATCTTAATATTATGTTGATTGATGTATATCTATTACTGAGTACTAAGAAGCTACGTTTATTACTATTGACAGTCTTGGGAGCTGTTTAATTACATAAAACTTTCTATGTGTTCACTCATATTCATACCTCTCACTGAAGCTAACGGGAATTAAAGCTTTCATTGAGAGCACACTTTAAGTCTGGCTTGTTTAAGTTTAGTCAAAACAGGTGGAACAGTGTCGTTTTTATCACTTATTCTGTATTGCCAGTGTACTTTTTTAAAGGACCAGATAAAGAGTTCAGACAGACTAAAACATGACTACGTACCTTTATTTAAAACAGGATATTATTTAGTACTTATATTAATTCTTACCTTTCAGAAAAAAATCCTGATTAGCAGATGATCAGGATTTTAATAATTTAAAAGCAGGAGGAGGTGTCTTCATCTATATTACAGGATTTTTGTCTAAATTGTGTGCCAGACGCTTCAGTTGTGGAAAAAACTTAGAATAATTTAAAATATATCTTTGTTTTGTTAAGACTCTTAGCATCATTTTTAATCTTCATAGGATGTGGTGAAAACAAGTGATGCTTCTATGCCTAAAGTTGCTAGAAGAGGAAGAAAAAGAAAGGTAACAATATGTTTAATTACTTCACCTTACTGGAGTTTTTCGATGTGATGTTACTGGGTGTTATTTTCTTTAATGACAAATTATGCATAAGTTGAAGTGCTTGACACCCTCCTCCCCCCTTTCGAATGGCTGAAAGATTTGTAGGAATGAAAGTTTTCCCAAGTCTTAATTATGTTTGAACTTAGAGTAGGGAGTTCCTATCTTTTCCCAAACAGTCCTTTGCAAGTCAGAAAAACTAAGATATAAACTGTTGCTAGACTGCCAATAAAGTAGTATGCTTTGAAGCTCAGAAAAATTTCTTTTAACAACTTCAGCACACTGAACTAACACTTGAAATACTCTCCCTTTTCATGAGGTTGTGATTTTGTGTTCTCTTCAACCTGGGAAAAATTGGAGTTACTTTGAAACAGGCAGCTCCAGCTGCTTGCTCAGCATGCTCCAGCCTTAATGTTCAGGTGGTCACACAGCAAGCCAGATCAGGCCACTGACCCAACCAAAAACCAGACTGAAGTGGGGCAAAGTTTAATTTTAATTTGAAACCATTTAACTTGTAACATTAGTGCTGACAGCAGGAATGGGATGAGTGTGAAGTAACTGTGACCTTAGTATGTTTGTCACCAGTTAGTAGCATGCGGAATGTCATTTGCTTCACAAAAAAAGAAAGACACGTGTTTGAAATGCTCTTATGAAACCAATTTGAATATTTGAAAAATATAACTTAAAGAATACCATATTAAAAAAAAAGTAAATTTTATAAAAATCTAAACTAAGATTCAAGGAAAGCTTTCAGTCTGAAACAGCAAGAACTTGAAAGAATGTCTGTGACTATGCATACTTGTGACTTCAGCTTGTGAATGGGAGAGAAGCCTCACAGATGACACACACCCAAAAAATAAATCTCATTCTTTGCTTTTTCAAAAAGCACTCAAATCCTGTGGTTGTGGTGTTTTTTCTTCTGTTTTGTTTGAGGTAGGGTTTCTTTTGGCATCATAAGACACTGCAGGCCTAAGATTTCCTCTGTCACGTTTACTAGCTTCAGCTGACAGACTTGTGTTCGGCACATGCTGCAAGGGGTTTAACCAGAACTTTGCATTACTACAGGCCATTGCTGAACAGAAAAATAGTATTTAAAGGGATGTAGTGTGTGCTTGTGGGTCAGAAAAGAGGGTTGGCTATGCAGTTATATGGCTTTGAATGTGTTTCTTACTTGCCTTAAGAAACATGGTGTTTTCTTTTCCTGGGATTACAAAAAAGCATTCTAACAGGTACTTTTCTGTCTTCATTTAAACAGTCTTTCTGTAGGCTCATGGAAAGCACAGTTAATGTGAGATCTACCTCTGTTCTGTTCTAGATTTGTTTGTTCTTTAAAGTTGCCTTTTATTATAGGAGTCCACAAAGAATATTAAGATAAATACATATTTTGCCATAAATTTTCTGTTGCTGCTGTCTGATGCTCTTGCATCCAGGACACTAAATACCGTAAATGTTTTCTCCAGTTGGGATTTTTCTGAATTCTTTTTATCTGTCTGTATGGATATGGAATGTTTCTGCAGGGAGATATGTATCCTTTCATGAAGATCTTATATTGCCACAAGTTCTATCTGTAATTACAACCCAACCCCCTTAAAATTACTATGTAGATGAAGGTCATTATGTCCAGTTAGTGCAGTTCAACACACAGTTTTTCACTGTGAATAATTGGCTATAGAGCTAGAAGCGGGTGTTTTTTTCTGAATAGCTCCATCTACTGGCTTGATACTTTGATGGAGCTAGGGGAGATGGTAGCATCTAAAACAGGAGTATTTGTATATGGGCGGAAAAAATACGAACGTAGCTGCTTAAAAAACTGTGTTTTGGCATGCTGTTATGGTGATCTTAAAAGTACTTATAAATAATTTTTTCCTTTCTTGTGTCAAAATATTGTTCTGAAGATGAATGGACTGGTTGAAATTACATGAAACATTACTATATCAGGTAGTGATGGTATGGAGAGGGTGAAATTAGTACTTAAATGTAATCTGTTACTAAATTTGGAAATGTTTTTTTCATATGTAGAAGCAATTGCATAATAATGCATTTCTAGAAGTTTAAAACTGTTGTTTGAGAAAGTAACTGAGATGTTGGTGCCCTGTGTTTTTTCACTTGTGAAATTTGTTCTTTAAATTAGGCTGAAAAACAAGCTGAAGCTGAGGAAGCAGGAGCAGTGGCAACAGCGGCTGTGGCAGCAGCAGCTCCTGTGCCAGTGTCTCCAAAAGTAAGCCCCAAAAGAGGAAGACCAGCAGGTAACTTTAACAGAAAGAATTTTTTTTCACCACAGAAATACCTTTGTAGAATTAGCCAGGGAGCTGTCTCTTTCCCCTAAAGTACTACGGAGTATTTTCTTATGTTAAAAGCAATCTTTGCTAATAGATTTTAATGAGGAAACACCTCATCTGAAACTGACAAATTTAAGATGTAAATGGATTTAAATTGTTAGCACAAATGATCAGTCCTCTGAATAAGACGAGTTGTTTTGGTGTACAGGTATTGCCTTTAGAAAAGCCTTCTTCATAGAATCCTGCTAAACTATAGATAGACAATAAGAGCTCTTTGTGCATTGTTGCTCCATAGAGATCTATATTCATTAAAGATCTGTAAAATACTTTGCATTGGAATATCCATAAAACATAAGGAAGAGAACTAGGGGGACACAGAGCCTGTAGGTGGAGCTCAGAGGACAGCAGAAACAGAGAGATGGAGAGACTTGTTTAAAAAGATGTTTAAGGCAACCTGTGTAGATTCATAGGCAGATGAAAAGAAGATATAACTTTCCTAAAAAAAAAATGTGTAATTAGAACCATTTGGTGATAGCTCTGCAGCACTTGTTTCTTTTAAAGTAGTAATGATCTAATTAATTGGAATCTTTGTGGTAAGCTTGCAGATATTCTTGAATTCCTCATTAACTGCTGCGTTGGAAAAAAGTTCTTGCTGCAGTTAAGTACACTGTATGAGCATCTAGTCTGTGAAGCAAATAATTTATACTCGTCTTTCTATGATGTTATAACGGGTTGGCTGGATGAGGGGAGAGCCGTAGATGTCACCTTGACCTTAGCAAGGCTTTTGACACTGTCTCCCATACTTCCTCAGCTTCCTAATGAGGATGTTATGGGCTCGATGAGGTGACAGTGAGGTGGATCGAGAGCTGGCTGAGTGACAGAACTCAGAGGGTTGTGATCAGCAGCACAGAGTCCAGTTGGAGGCCTGTAACCAGTGGTGTCCCTCAGGGGTCAATACTTGGTCCAATTCTGTTCAATATATTCATTAATGACCTAGATGAGGGGACAGAGTGTATCCTCAGCAAGTTTGCTGATGATACCAAGCTGGGAGGGGTGGCCGACACTCCAGAGGGCCGTGCTGCCATCCAGCGTGACCTGGACAGGCTGGAGAGCTGGGCAGAGAAGAACCAAATGAGGTTCAACAAAAGCAAGTGTAAGGTCCTGCACCTGGGAAGGAAGAATGCCAAACACCAGTATAGGTTAGGGGCGGACATGCTGGGAAGCAGCTCTGAGGAGAAGGACCTGGGGGTCCTAGTAGACAGCAAATTATCCATGAGCCAGCAGTGTGCCCTTGTCGCCAAGAAGGCCAATGGCATCCTGGGCTGCATAGGGAAGAGTGTGGCCAGTAGGTCGAGGGAGGTCATTCTCCCCCTCTACTCTGCACTGGTGAGGCCACAACTGGAGTACTGTGTCCAGGTTTGGGCTCCCCAGTTCAAGAGGGACAGGGAACTACTGGAGCGAGTCCAGCGAAGGGCAACCAAGATGATTATGGGACTGGAGCATCTCCCTTATGAGGAAAGGCTGAAAGAGCTGGGACTCTTTAGGCCTGGAGAAGAGAAGGCTGAGGGGAGACCTTACTAATGTTTACAAGTATCTAAAGGGTGGGTTTAAGGAGGACGGAGCCAGGCTCTTTTCAATGGTTCCCAGTGACAGGACAAGGGGCAATGGGCACAAGCTAGAACATAGGAAGTTCCGTTCAAATACACGGAAAAACTTCTTTACGGTGAGGGTGACAGAGCACTGGAACAGGCTGCCCAGGGAGGGTGTGGAGTCCCCTTCTCTGGAGATTTTCAAGACCCACCTGGATGCAGCCCTGAGGGATGTGCTTTAGGCAATCCTGCTCTAGCAGGGGAGTTGGACTAGATGATCTCTAGAGGTGCCTTCCAACTCTGAAGATTCCGTGATTCCGTCTGTATCTGCTGACAGCACGAAAATAACTTTTACAAAGTGCAGCCACAGTTAATAGGACTTAATTACTTTTGCCTTGGAAGCTGTGAGGAAATTAAGTATTACTTTAGTTCCCCTTTTCCCCACCCCGTTTTGTTAAATGTACATTTCTAATTTTTGTACGTGTTTATCTTTAATTTTTTTTTTTTTAACTAAATACTGTCTGTAAGAGCAGAAAAGGATCTAAGAGATGCATTCACCACCTGTATAAATACCTTTTTATAAGATGTCCTGTGCAGCCTGTTCTGGTGTTGGATGTGATGCATACCCCTCTTGCTTAACGGTGCTCCCTGCTAGCACCAACAGGAGTTTAAACATTGAGTATTAGGTTTCCTAACCACATATTCACTGTTGCATCGGACAAGCATTTGAAGGATATAAGTGCCAAGAAGGCAGATACACTATTTGTCTTACTCCTTACAATACAGTGAATGTGAGGAAGTGCCAAGTTTTGCTCTGTACTGTAGTGTGGTGGTAGAACTTCTTGACAGTGGTTTGTTATCAAGAAAAGTGATGAAAGCCCCGTGATACATCCAGAAAAAATGGCAAACTGACTGCGTAAATGTGGACACTAAATGACTTCTTTCCATTCTCTAATTTCAGAGTTTCTCATTCTCTTATTTGAGACTTGTTCATATTAGTTATGCAACATGTGAAACAAATCGTAACTGCAGATAGTGCAAAAACACAAGAATTGGTAGTTGTAGCCTGAGGCTAAAAAGAAACACCAAAGTTTTTAATTTACCAATCAGGTGAAAAAACCTGCCAACACTTTAATTTTTCAGAGGTCTTGATTAAAGTTTGGTACTCACTTAACACTTGAATTTTGTATAACAACAGAGTTAGGGTATATATTTTGATTTAAGTATAGCTTCTGTCTGTTGAGTAAGAATCTTTTTACATAGACAAGGAGCAGATGGTGGCTCTGGCTGTGGACTAACCTGTTATTTCTATATAAATACTAGCTTCTGAAATAAAGGTCCCAAAACCAAGAGGGAGACCCAAGTTGGTGAAACCACCTTGTCTTCCAGAGAGCGACTTGTGAGTTGTTCTGTTTTGTTTATTAATATAAAGCTTCTTTGTTGTAAACCACATTGTTCCTTACGTTAAGACTTCCTCGTTAGTACTGAGTTCCTGACAGGTTTTTGCCCCTTTGGTATGCAGTGTGAGTTACTGTTTGCTTTGATGTTGCTATTTACAGCTCAGGTAATTAATACGTAGTAACTCAAGGTAGTACATTTCTGGAACAAGAGACAGAAGATCTTAACCGTCCTAACTTGTAAAATCTGTGCAAAGTTCCTTGCACAATCGTATGCTAAGTGAAGAGAAAAAGGTATTCATTAAAAGAAATGACAAGATCATGCAAAACAGAACTACTGAAACGAATATACATTTTTGTTTCAGAAATCTCTTCTGATGGAATTCCAACACCATTTGTTAACTAAATTTTGGTTTTACCCGCTTCAGTTCTTGTGTCAAGTCTTTAGTGGTTCTAGTAACTGAAGGAAAAGTTGAGCATTAGCATAGTTTTCTATAGATTAGCAGATACAGCGTTTCAGTATATGTATACACCTTAAGTATACTTCATAAAATTAGTTTACAGTGTAGTCTTGGTCCTGCAGACACATAAGTGCGTGGAGAACTTCTGAACGTTAACTTTTTTGTTTTGGAGATATGCAAATATATTAACGTTAGCCTCATTAGGGCCTCCATGCTATTATTTCGTGTTTCTTGCATAGGTAGTGGGCTATCATTTTGGAATAAGACTTGAGTTTGACTATTTTTTGAATAGTCATTAAATAAACCGAGGGTGAATTAACTTCATAATTTTTAATATTCTGTGGTAAAAAAGAAAATCAACTTCCTGAGTTAGAATGTGATGTTTAAAATTCACTGTAGATAATGGATATGGTGTCTAAATACTGTTCGTCTTTTAGTGTTAATGAGGAGGAGAAGGCAAAGAAAAAAGGACCAGAAGAAAAGGCCAAAAAGCAAGGGAAAAAAGATGAGGAGAGTCAGAAGGAAGAGGAGAAATCAAAGAAGGAATTTGACAAAAAGGAAGGAAAGAAAGAGACTGAACCAAAAAGGAAAAATGCTGCAAAAGTGGGTTCTGCATCAGCTTCTGATTCTGAAGATGATGGAGAAGAACAAGAAGGTGACAAGGTATAATTTTGCTTTCCTGATATATTTGTTGTAGAGGGAGTAGTATCACTGAAGATCTTTTCCTGAAGTTAATGCTAGGTCTTAGTAAAGGGTGGAGCCCTGTGGGTGCCTGATATAGATACATAGAATAAAAGTTCCAGGACTTCATTTTGTCAAATAATTCTTTCAGGAACTTCTCCAGTATTTTCTAAGAAAAGCGTCTTTTCTAAGACACTTTTTTTTTTAACCAAGTATTTAAATGTGGCAGTTACTTATTTTGTGAAAAGACTTTTTCCATCTATTTTCCTTGGAACATGGACTTTTTTTTCTTTGGGTGTGTCTAAGAGAACATTGGTCTTGAAAACAAGTTTTTGAAAGGTATAAAGCTATCCCTAGCCAATCATTTGGAATGTCTTCATTTTTCTGGTTCTTAGGATATTTGCCTTCTGTCAGAAAAGGAAAAATGGAGAAAGGACTAAAGAAATTCAGAATTTACCAACATGTGGAGGTATTGTATTTAGTTGCAGGGAAAGCCAGCTTTTGTCAGGTTGTTCCATGGAGCAGAGTTGCTTCAAAGATAGTGTAGGTAGGTTTACACCTACCTCTTTACACAAAAATTACACAAAAAATGATTTAATAATCTTGCCTTTCCCTTTCCAATCCTAAAAACAAAAACAGAAGAAAAAAGGAGGAAGAAGCTTTCAGGCGGCTCATAGAAGAAACGTTGTAAGAGGCCAACATGAGAGAGAAGTAACAGAAAGAAGGCGTAAGCAAGAGGAACAGACAGAATCTGAATCGTGAGTGTGTTTTAGCATGTGATGTCTGCAAGTTGTAGGAGTACTTCGAAACCAACAGGAGGAGACAGTATCTGAAAAAATACCAAAGTGGTTTGCACTGTGTTCTGTTGTTCTCTCCCTCCATGCTTTTTTTGGGTCTATTTTAACTTCTTTTTAAGTGGAGAGTAAAAAGCTCCTCTAAAGCAATATGCTCTATGGTGGGGGGATGGGAAGAATTGAACCTAGAAATTACATTATGTCAGTCTTTCAGGGATTTAGAATTTCTAGCAGAAGACAGCTGGTGGGTTCTGTTTAGAAGTAACCTAAGAATATCCTTGTGAAAAGGGATCAGTGTGAAAAACTGTTCAGGATAGCTATATGTTTTTCTTTAATTTTTGGAAAAATTAGGTTGAGAACTGGTAGGACCTACTAATCCATGGTCATGGATTTTTGATCGGGTTGTGGAATGCATAGGGTTACCTGGAGAACACTTCTTTCTCTGTCTGGCAGCTGGAGCACACGCTGTCAGACAGAACAAGGAAAAAATTAAGAATTATTCTACTCTAGCACTGCAAAGCTAGTTGAGTGATACCAAGAGCAGTCTGCATTTGGAAGATAAATTATCATAAATGAATCAAGCATAAGAATGGAGAGAAGATCCTGCCAGAAACTGGGGGGGTGGGACAATAGGAAGAAATATGACTCATTCTCAAGAGCTATTCTGCAAATGGGTGAAGAAGCCGCCGCCACGAGACCATGATGTTCCCATCCCCACAATTGGTGGGAGGGCGGAAGAAAGGGAGAACAAGGTAAAAATTTGTAGAAGAAGGAGGAAGATAATGGTCCCCTTCACTGGTAATAACAAAATTCTACCTTTTTCACATTTGTTAACAAAAACCTAGTTTGTTTGGGTTTTTTTTTACCCTCTAGCCCTTTCTTCTCCTCTTCTTACTGTCACTCCTCCTCTGGAGACCTAACCTAATTACTCTACTTGCCCATAGCGAACCTAAGCATTTCCAACTCCAGAGATACTAAATTGTCCTTAGCATCTTTGCAGCTCTTAATATATCACTATTAAAATCTGACATATGCTGATTGATTTCTGCAATGAAACTGTCATATATTGATTTGATTATAACAATCAGATCTCCTCTACTTTTAAATAGCTGTCATATTTTATGTGTTGGAAGGTAGATAGAGCTTTCAGTAAGATAAAGGAGTAATAGTTAATGAATGCATAATGAATTTAATTATAGCTGATGACTAATCCCACAAAACTCAATATTGATAGAAAGTAAAAAGTCGTCTTTTTGTGCTGTCTGTCTTCCAAGTTCCTCTACTAATACACTGAATATAGGCCGATACCTTTTTTGCTTACATTTCGCATCAGCATAGTTTACATTTTCTGGTCTTCGTAGCTACTTCAATAGTATTTATTTATGTCTAATAACAGTGCCTTTTACACCATTCTGTACATATACAAAATTTACATGTACCATTTAAAAGGCATGAGCTTGTGCTGCCAGTTGAAATAAAGTAGTCTTATGTACTTTAAACCTGTTGATTCTGTAACTGGACAGACTATGATCTTAAAGGTCCCTTCCAAGCTAGATGAGTCTGTGAAAGGAACATGGAAAATGACAGAGCTGCAGGCCTGGATATTTTATAGGTGCCTGTTACTATGACAGGAAGAAAATCAGTCACAGAATATTAAGTCGTGATGTGCTGAAATATGTAAATTCGAAAATGAGGCTTTGAAACCCCTCAGTAAGAAAGACGGAGGAATTGCTAAACATTGGTTCATGACTTTCTCTTAAATAAAGAGTTCAAAAGCTTGCTGAAAAGACTTCTGCCTGTCTTCATCCTGTAACTGAGATGGAGGCAAGTTTTCGTTTCTCGTGAGTCTCAGTTTTATTTTTAGTGATACAATTAGAGAAAGAGACAGATTTCAATGAACTTGTAATAAATATTTTTCCTTTATATTACTATTTGCTTCAAGAATATTTAAATTATCAGTGATACATTTGTGGTCAGTTGTAGGATACTTCTACTGTTATAATTAATTATATGAGAAAATAAGTCATATAGGAACTGATTATGACTAATTGGTATCTCCATAATTCCCTGTGGTAATGTTAATAATTTTACTCTCTTTGTCATCATAATAGAAATATTTTCTTTTTTCATAACATAGTTCCATGCAATGCCACTTCACCAATTTGTACATGCAACCAAAACAAAACACAGTTTGGAAATGTGACTTGTTTTTAAAATCCTTTAATGTGCCGCTTCTAGGGAGAACTGTCTGTCAGTGTGGAGGACTTATCAGCGGTATCTCAGTTAACTATTTTTTTTAACTTATTTTGGTTTCAAAAACCAGAGTTTGGCTCTTTGTGGTTTTTGCATGCTAATGTTTTACTGAGATAATACTTCAAAATAATTGCATCTCATCTAAAAATTGGGGAGAAAAAAAAGACTGAAAACCAGACTTTACAACATTATAAAAATACTTTAACGTTTTTGATAGGCAGAGTAAAGAAGAAGGCAAGAAAGCAGAAGTTAAGAAGATGGAGAAGAAGAGAGGTTAGTTTAAAGAAGCTAAACAGTATTTTTGGTCATCTTAAATTTTGAACAGAATGATCTTCCTGGATAAGATAATTTACCGCTAAAGCTGGCTGTGGGGTCTCAGTCAGAAATGTTTGATCTGTGACTGCTTCCCTCAGGTCTGTGAAACAGTGTGTTCTTGTTCTTCTACGTTCCTTCTTTCTTCAGTGCATGAGAACAGGTCTTCACTATTCCTATTTTACTGTCATTCAAGCTTTTAACCTCAATGATCCCTTCTGTTTGTCAGTAAGAAACAAAAGATCCTATTCTTTGAATCGAATCACTTTAGTTCTTCCCTTCATTTTTTCCTTTTTATGACACAATAATCTGAGGGACCTCTTGAAAGTATATAGATACTACCTCTTACTTAGTAGGAGGCTTGCTAAGAAAAGGCTTGCTCTTCCTAAGCAAGAGGCTTAGATTCAGATTACTGTGGTCCTATCTACTAACCCACACTTGCAAACTGACCTTCATAGGGATCAGTCATTCCTTTTTTAGTACTCCCATCTTTAAGGGCAGTTCAAACCACTGGCTGTTACTTGTGGTATAGTACACATCCCGTGGCGTGGACTCCAACTGACCCAATGTTGGCAGGGGAAAAAAATAAACCACCCAGACCCATCCAAGATGGATTGGACTTGAAGGAAACTCCGTTTCCTTGCAGCATTGTTCGGAGTACCTACCACTTGTGTATGAAAAAATTCAAACAGGCATTCAGCATGTGAACTAGAGACAGACGTGTTCATTCATCTTGCACACCTGCTGGAACATGTGTACTGGGAACATTTTGTTTGGATGGATTTGGACTGTAACTTGAATTGTGTCCAACTTACTGAAAACAAAACCATCAATATTTAGGTGTCCTGGCATTAAAGTTTTTCCAGCTTTGTAATTCTTAGTATTTATTGAAACTTCCTTTTAAGTTGGCCCAGAAGCAGAGGGTGGCAGCTGGATGTTGAAATAGAAAATTATTTTCAGTTTGTAGCTCCTAAGGAGGAAACTATCTAGGTTGCTAATAGTGTCTAATTTTAAAAAGATGCGTATTTTATTTCTGATAGTAAGCCCTGTGGTGTATTTATTTGTGCACCTGCATCATTATCTGATGCAGAGTGCCTGCCCATATTTTTCTGCATTCTGTATGAAGTTCAGGTTAGTGGAAAGGTTTCTACAGGAACAAACCTGATGTGATTATCAAATATTCATGCATATTATTTTTAATCTTCAGAAACATCAATGGATTCTAGGCTTCAAAGGATACATGCAGAAATTAAGAACTCCCTGAAAATTGATAATCTTGTAAGTACTTTTTTTAAAGTGATTTATGTGTATAATTCCAGTAGGAAATACTTGGCATGTGTGTTTGTTTTTTAATTAATGTTCTGAGGATGAAGGAAATCTTTCAGTTTGAAAGATAACTGCTGCTTAAGTGAGATTACTAAGGACATTAAAAGATCAATGTCAGCAAGTAAAACTGGGTTTGTTTGAAAATACTTGATAATGAATTATTTAATGGAAACATTCGGACAGAATTCTGTGAAATGAAGCATCTGTGCCAGCTCAGCCTGAGCCATCCAGAAGCACCAGAAGGACGCAATGAGTGTAGTAGTGGCAGACTGCCTGACACAGGGGATGGAGGTCCCCATCTGCTGACCCCACTCATTGTTGCAGAAAGTCTGCTGCCTGCTGGGGCCTCAGATTTGGAACATTACTGGCAGATGGTTGAGGCTTGTCTGGCCTTAGGACTATTCATTAACGGCTGCTGGCTTTCTATGTTGGGCACCAATGATATGGTCAGGGGAGACCTGCAAAGTATCAAGCATGACTGCGTGACTCTGAGGGTGATGGTCAAGGTACGGGGACCCAGGTGGTGGTCCCTTTCTTGAGGAAAGGACTTGTAAAGGTATGGATAGGACTGCTAGGAGGTGGCAGGATCCACCCAAAAGCTGTGCTGCCAAGAGGCTGGCCAACCTGGTTAAAGGGCTTTAAACTAGGAATAGTAGCAGAGGAGAAAGTGAGGAAGTGATGGCAATCAAATGATGCAGGATTATGTAAACAGAATTGGCCTTGTAATCAACAATTTCCTCAACAGACCAGGACTGAAGTAGCATCACCTCAAGCGTATGCACAGAAATCAGGAAGTGCTGGCAGCACAGCATTATGAAGAAAGCTCTGACAACCATGATGAACAAACCAGAGGAACTGGACATCTGTCTGCAGCTGCAGAGCTATGGTTTCCTTGGCGTCACAGATTTGGTGGGATAGTTGTGGGACTGGGGGCCTTGCCATGTATGTATTCAGGCTCTTTAGGGAAGACTAGTGCTGGGGAGACAAGAGGTGGGATAACTCTTTGTGTGAGACAACAGTGGGAATGTGTGGAGCTCTGCATGGGGACAGATGATAAGCCAGTTAAGAGTTTATGGGTCAGGATTAGTGGGCAGACAAATATGAGTGACATCCTGAGGATGTCTACTGCAGATCACCTGATGAGGCAGAAGTAGAGAATGAAGTCATCTTAAAGCAATTGGGAGACACCTCGGTTTCAAAAGCTCTGGTTCTCATTGGAGGCTTGAACCATCCTGGTATCTGCTGAAGGGACAACATGGGGGTTATACAGCGATCCAGGAACCTTCTGGAGTGCAATAACTTCCTAAAACAGGTGACCAAGGAGCTGACAAGGGAAGACGCCCTGTTCGACCTGATTGTTATAAACAGGGAAAATCTGGTCAAGGATTTGAAGGTTGGAGGCAGCTTGGCTGCAATGACTGAGATGGTGGAGTTCAGGATCCTGAGAGGAGGGAGCAGGGCAAAAAGGAAGACAGCCCTGGGCTGGGGAGAGCAGACTTTGGCCTCTATGGCGATCTGCCTAGAAGAATCTCGTGAGAGACCATGATGGAGAGGAAAAGGGACCAGGAGATCTGGCTCACTTTTATGGATTACCTCCTCCTCGAGACTGATTCATCTTGACAAACAGGGAAATAACCAGTCGTGGCAGGAGGGCTGCATGGATAAACAAGGAGCTCCTGACTATAGTCAGGATGCAAAAAAGGAAGCATACAGGAAGTGGAAGCAGGGACAGGTGAACTGGGAGGAATGTGCGGACACTGTCTGAGCATGGCGGCATGTGCTTAGGAAAGCCAGAATCCATCTAGAGTTAAATCTGGGGAGAGAAACGAAGGACAATTAAGCTTTTCCAAGTACCTCACCAGCAAAAGGAAGACTGAGAAAACATGGGCCTGCTGCTGAATGGGGTAGGGGATCTAGTGAAAAAGGACAAGGAGAAGGCCAAGGTACTCAATGCCTTCTTGACCTCAGTTTGCTCATACAAAACTCCTTTCAGGAATCTTAGGTTCCTGAGAACAGTGGAAGGCCCAGAACAGGAAAGACTTGGTGCTCAGTGGGCAAGGATTAAATTGGGGAACACTTAAAGTTGAACCTGATGCAGAATAAACCAAAGAGCACTGAGGGAGCTGGAAGATGTCATTGTGCTCCACTCCATTTTATTTTTGAAAAGTTGTGATAACGAGGAGGAGTGTGTGAGCCGACACAGGCAGGATGTAGGAACAACAACAAAACCATGGATGAAAGACAAAGAAGAAATTTAATCTCAATACCTCGCAGACTGGGGGATCTCTGAAGCAGCACCAGGGCAGAGGCACGCAGGGGATGCAGGCACTGCGGAGAACGAGAGCCCTTGTTAGCAAGAGAGTGTAAGAGAGTCCGAACCTGCTGTTCTCACCTGTATTTCAGGGATTCAAGCAGGTCTAGGTTTCCACTGTGCTCTTCTCCCACAGCAGGGCAGGAATCTCAGGCATGTTTGATAAGGTGCTTCTGAGTCCATCACAGGCCTGTGCTATCCAAGGGCAGATGTTCTACTTGTTGAGCACACAGGTCTAAACAATTGGTGTGATATAGGTGTTGTCCAGCACCCAGGTGCAAGTCACTCGAGCATGTTTACAATCCTCCGCGGTGGTGTTCAGGGCGAACCACAGGGAGGTTCCCAAAGACTGGAAGAAAACAAACATCACCCTCATCTTCCAGGAGGAGGATCCAGGCAACTGCAGGCTGGTGCATCTCACATCGATCCCTTGGAAGGTGATGGAGCAAATTGTCCTGGAAATTGTTTCCAATAATATGACGGACAGCAAGGCCTCTGGGAGTTGTCAGCATGGGTTAATGAGGAGGAAAAATCATGCTTGACCAAACTGACATCCTTCTGTGGGTGGATGTGGGAGAACAGTGGATGTTGTTTATATTGAGTTTAAAAAGGCTTTTGACAATGGCTCTCTTAAGAGCCTCATAGACAAACTGATCTGGTTTGATCAGACAAAAGTCTGGACTACATAAGTGGATAGCAAGGTGGACTGAAAACTGGATGAACTGCAGGGCCCAAAAAACTGATCAGTGGCAGTGAGTCCAGCTAAAGGCCAGTCACTAGTAGTTAATGCTGTTAAAACACCTTCGTTAATGACTGGGATGATGGGACAAACCACACCCGTAGCAAGTTTGCAGATGATACAAAACTTGAAAGGAAAGATTTGATGGGTGTGCTGCCATCCAGAGGGACTTGGACAGGCTGGAGAAGTGGGCCAACAGGAACTTCATGAAGTTCAACAAAGGTTCAAATTCTGCACCTGGGGAGGAATAACCCCACGCACCAGCACAGGCTGGGGACAGAGTAGCTGGAAAGCAGCTTGTCAGCAAATGACCTTGGGGGTGTTGGTGGACACCAAGCTTACCATGAGCCAGCACTGTGCTCTTACGGCAAAGGTGGCCAGCAGCATCTGGGGCGGCATTAGAAAGAGTTGCCAAAGCATGGAAGGAGGTGATGCCTGCCCTCTACTCAGCGCTGGCGAGGCAGCAGATCCCGTTTTGGGCTGCCCAGTACAATAGACACATGGACATACTGTAGGGAGCCAAATAAAGGGCCACGAAGACGAATTAAGGGCTTGGAGCGTCTGTCATAGAAAGAGGCTGAGAGAACTGGGAGTGTTCAGCCTGGAGAGGAGAAGGCTGAGAGGGGGATCACCACCATGTGTGTAAATACCTGAATGGACTGTGGAAAGACAACAGAGCCCGACCCTTCTCAGTGAAAGGACAAGAGGCAATGAATACTGATGTCGATACAGGAAATACTGCTTAAACGTAAGAAAAAGCTTTTTTACAGAGGGGGTCATCAAGCACTTGCATATGTTCATCTAAATTCTTACACCTTGGAATCCACTGTTAAGGTTGGGCAGTGAAAACAGACAGGGAAGGACCAGAGCTGTATCTTTTTTTTTTTTTTTTAGCCAAATATTTCTACGCCTTTGGTGATTTACGACATACTACCAGGTTTTCTGAATTCAAGGTTGTTTGTGCTTCTGTTGGTTTGGTTTAGTGTTTTTTCTCTAACTGAAACCTCAGATCATGAGACCAGACCAAAAGTACTTTACTTGTCTCTTTCTTACTCGAAGTCCTGAAGGGGATGCAAATCTTCAAAAGGCGATTTCCATTTACACAACTGAAAAAGCAAGTAAAAGGCTTCATTCCATCTCTGCCTTTATGTACTGCTGAAGACAAGAACATTCTTGCTACCACTATTAACTGGCCAAGGAAAGGTGTGGGAGTGACATCAGTTTGAGGATTTCCCTAGCTGATTACGGAGTGCCATTGCGTGGGTGGTGCTGAAAGGGATTCAACCTTTGGTTTAGTATCTTCGTTTTGTGAGTGCCACTTGCACAGTGAGAAAATACGAATGTCAGTGAAGAAGTACAGTAGCATGGGAAGGAGCAAGCTGTGCCAACTTGGGAACTCAGCGTTGTGTTGGGTGTCAGAAGCAAGGTTCTGGTAGTGGGGGCAGGGGGGTGCCCTGTGATGGATAAGGCAGGTTCCAGCTGGCTCCAGCGAACCCACCGCAGGGCAGGGCTGAGCCCCTCAGCCAAGGTGGTGGCCCTTCTGTGAAAACTTACTTAAGAAAGGACAAAACACGTTGGTCAGAGAGAGGAGGAGAGGAGGAAAGAACGAGAAACAGCAGAGGGAACACCAAGGTGAGGGAAGAAGGTAGGAGCTGCTCCATGTTGTTGGGGCAGGTATTCCAGGTATTCTACTCTGCAGCCTGTGGAAGAGACCACAAAGGAGCAAATGTTCACGCTGCGGAGAGCCTGTGCTGGAGACTTCTGCTGAAGGACTGCAGCCTGTGGGGAGAGCCCAAGCTGTAGCAGAGGAGCATGTGAGGGGAGGACTTGCAGAGAGGGAGGGTGGTGTACTGACCAGTGGCCCCCCCTACATTGCTTGGGGGTGGGCTGGGGAGAGCAGTCTGAAGTGAAGTTGAGCATGGGAGAGGAGGGAAGGAAAAGTGTGGATTTTATGTTTGTCTTTGTTTCTCATAACCCAAATCTATCTTAATTGGTATTAAATTAATTTTCCCTAAGTAGAGTCTGTTTTGCCCACAACAGTAATTGGTGAGCAATCTCCCTGTCTTTTATCTTGACCCACGAGCTTTCTCATCCTATTTTCTCCCCTCACACTGTTGAAGGGGGAGAGGTGAGTGGCTGGATGGGCATCTGGCTGCTGGCCAAGGCTAACCCACCACAGTGTTAAAATACGAAACACTGATTTCCAGTATGGCCTGTTCTTAAATTATTTTATTTAAGTCTACGCCAATACTTTGTCTCAAATAAATAGTTCACCTTAAATAAAATTTAGAAAGCTTTTACTTCACAACTTAATGGTTTGGCTTAAATAAATCAGTCTGTCCTGAGCCAGATAGTAAATACCCCATAAATAAAAAGTAAAAAACAAAAATGCAAATCCCCCCAAACATCTGATTCAGAGGTGTAAGGGAGCAAGTATCTTACAATACTGTGAAGAACATTGGTTGTAGAGCCTACAGCAAGGACGCTTAGTTTATCATAATTGTATTTATCAAGTAAACATGATAATAAGAATTCTGCTGAGCATAGTCCTGATATGTTTGTTTGGGGTTTTTTAATACCAGTTTCCCTTGAGAACAGTCTCTACAACTTTATACAAGATGCAGAATATTATTATGACCTGTACCAGTGATGAATCTTATTAGTTCTAAAGAGGAAGTAAAATGAGGAAGAGTAGCTGAAATTGAGAGCTAAGTATGACAGAAAGAAGACTTTAGTACAGTGGTTCTTAGAAAAAGACTAGAAGCTCACATCATTACTTCTGGGTGTCCTCCATAGGGCGTCATTCATCAAACTTTTAACTGATGAATCTACAAAGATACAGTTCTGTACATTAACTGCAGTCCCTACATTAACTGCAGTCCCCTTAGATGCTTTGCTACCTTCTCAGCAGCAAGTCGCTTGGGAAAAATTGTGTATGGAAAAGGCTGATTATGGAGAACAGCTTCAAGCAAGGAAGTACTAGAATTGCTAGAGTTGTGAAAGCGGCATAAAGCTTGAGTTTCTGTTTTGACAGTATAACATTGTTTTTAAAAATTGTAAGTTACTCAAACAGCATCTGCCTTTTTATTGTGGAAGCAGCTGAAAGGCAACTGATAGTAATTTTTGTTTGCAAGTTGGACTGTGTAAATCGTTCTAAAATTAAGCACATAGTCAAATTAAGGCTATTATAGGAAGGTATCTCTGAGCATGAAAGTGAATTCAATATGGCTAATTAAGGATTATTAACATGTAAGTTAAGTCTTCAATCTAATTTCTTGTTGATATACAGGATGTGAACAGGTGTATTGAGGCTCTTGATGAGCTTGCATCTCTTCAAGTCACAATGCAACAAGCACAGAAACATACAGAGATGATTCTGACTCTAAAGAAGGTGAGATCTGCAATGTTACTCAAATTAACCTGTGTGGTTCTTGTTGTTTTTTTTTTTTTTAAATTCATATCAGCGCTAGTTACTGCTGGAGTACTGGGTCCTGTTCTGGTCCCCACGATCCAAGAACGATGTGGGCAGACTCCAGAGGGCCCAAAGGAGGGCCATGAAAATGATCAAAGGGCTGGAGAATCTGCCGTATAAGGGGAGACTTGAAGGGGTTAGGTATTTTCTTCCCATAGAAGTCTCAGGAGGAACCTCATCACAGTATTCCAGCACTTGAAGAGCAGCTACAAAGAGGACAGAGGCTCTGTTTTCACAAGGAGCCACATGGAGAACACAAGAGACAATGGGTACAAGTTGCACTGGGAGAGGTTTCATCTTTATATAAGAAAAAAAATTTTTCACAGTGAACACAGTTGTTCACTGCATCAGGCTCCCTGGGGATGTGGTAGAGTCCCCATCGCTGGAGGCTTTCAAGATGCAATTGGACGGGGTGCTCCATAATCTCATCCAGGCTCCCTCTCCCATGAAGGGCTGGACCAGATGATCTTTCGAGCTCCCGTCCAACCTTGGCTGTTCTGTAATTCTGTGATACTTCAGAGAGTGTTAAAGTCTATGATCTCATTTCAAGTTAAATTAGGAATTTCATCTAGCATGTGATGAAACTTAATAGGCACTTAAATACCGAAGCGGAGCTCATTGTTTTATTACTTTGGTTTCAGATACGGAAATTTAAAGTTAGCCAAGTTATCATGGAGAAATCTACAATGCTATATAACAAGTTCAAGACCATGTTTCTGGTTGGGGAAGGAGATTCTGTTCTTTCCCAAGTACTAAATAAATCACTTGCTGAGCAGAAGCAGCATGAGGAAGCCAACAAAACCAAAGAACAGTGGAAGAAAGGAGCAAGCAAAAAAATGGAAAAAGAAAAGGACCAAACAGGTAAGTCACTGTGTTTTTACATTCTTGTCATATAAAAGACGTAGTCTATCAGTTTCTGAGCCAGTTTCAATAAATCCTTGATGTAGGAATTATACCCATCTATTAAAACCTTTACATATCTGAAATAATCAAGGATAATACTGCTATTCCAAGAAGTGAGTTTAGCATTTTTTACTTGTTTGTAAATTTTCTAACTTTATTACCTTGTGGAATAAAAAAATAAATAATTAAACATAAGGTAGAATAACATACTACCTTTCTTTCCTCAGGTAGCCTTTTGATGCCTAGACTTCTAGCTATGCTTTAACTGCTTGATTTCCTTTACTAGCCTCTTCCTGTATCGTGCATGCTGCTATGCGTGGCCGCAGCTTTTAACCACTTACACGCTACTTCTGTGAGGCAGCGTTAGTAGTTCAGTCTAACAGTACAGAAACAATCATAATTTAGGGGAGAATAAGCCTTATGCTCTTAGCAGTACCATCCCAGGTTATTCTGAGCGCTTGTACAAATACAGCATGATACTGAAAGCTTTCTGTAGTAAGTGTGCTCTATAATAAATTAGGTCAGTTATTTAAAAATAGTATGAAAGAAATGTAGTAAAATAGATCCTTTCATTTTTAAATAGAGGAATAAAATGAGACAGAGACATTGGAAAGCTGTGTTGGAAACAAATTCAAATCCTTTAAGACACAGGAGTTCTACCCATCTAATAAAATTGTTTAGATCCTTCATCTCCACAAGCACTGGAGAGAAATTGTATTTGCTTTGAACTTGAATCCTGGGAGCAAAACTGTTTCAGGAAACTGAAATTTACACCACGTGGATCTGGAGTAAAGAAGTTACTGTAACTGAGGTGATTGAGGATCCCAAGGGTTCAGAATAACTGTAGTTGAAATGCCACTGTATTTGTACCTGCTAAGAATGCAAGGGTGATGATAAAATCCAACCATTTAACGGTGAAAGAAGTGTTCCACACAGATCTTTCCCCATCCCAGTGATCAGCACAGCTAATACTTTAACAGAGAATCTAAACTGAAAGATTTCCTACACACAGTCTGACTAACAGAGCTACTCTGGATAAGGTTAGCACCAGGTGTCAGCAGAACTTCTTCCATTTGCTACAAAGAGAAGTTCTGGTTCCCTACATTCGTACTTTTGCCTTTTAAAAACTGAACTGCTGAACTCTTACCATCTTTACGAAGGACAATTACTGCAGTTTGTACTTCAGCTGAAGTACAGCTTCAGACTATCTGGTTTGTAATGAGGGATTACAGTATTCATTGTTGCATTGAATTCCTCCCATGGCATTCAAGTTCACAACGGATTCTGAGTGAGTCTAAATAGATCAGCTATTAGAATGTCATCTTAAATCTTGTCTGCTTTTTAGTATCTCTTAGCCTGTTAAGTATTCAGATGAGTAATATCTTGTAATTTTTTCTTGCTGTAGCACAGTAGTTTAATAGAGGGGGTTTTTAGTAAACCTGTAACTTCAAATAAAATGGACTGTCAATTCTGACTTAAAGTGACATTCCTCAACGATTCACTCAGAATGCACTGGCTTGTAATACCAGAGCAAAACATGTATTCATCACAGAAATTTTAAAGAGGTTAAATACTCCTGCTTTGATTTCACTAGATACAGCTTCTACATAGTGCTTTGTTTTCCTGCTTGACAATTCCATGCTATAACTAAGCACTTTTACTCTACTTAAATGTACTGTTTGTCATGTTTTGGTTATATATATATTTATTAGAGAGTAAACGAGAAGCCATGGAACTAGTAACTTCTCCAGTTAAAGTATCAGAAATCCCCCAAAATTGTCTGGCCAGGTTAGAGTGGGAAATGGAAGCTACTGCTGAAGTATATTGTCTCACTGCTCAGAATATAAATATGCACTAGTCCTATTATCTGTGGCCGAGCAAGCAGAAGAACAACTCAAAAGTGTATGAAATACATAGACTGTTCACTTCCCGTTATTAACATTACGGGATGAGGCTCATTGCGTGGAATTTTCAGAAGTTGAAGCAGTATCAGTTACTGCTTTCTGTATTGTTTCAGCTGCTGGGTATCAAGGTGAGGGGAAAACATTTATAAGTGTTGGAGTTGATGACAGTAAAGAAATCATCTGGGGCTTTTTACAGCACAGATTTGCTGCCTGCGGTACTGTTTTTTCTTTCCCTGCCTTTTCATTTTAAAGGTTCAAAGGTTCTGAATGGAGCGTCTGAAGCTCAAGACACCAACCAGACACAACGTGATGGAGAGAACGCTGGGGAAAAGAAAGATAGGCTTGAAGCTGGCAGTAAGATAAAGTGAGTTGTTAACCTTATTGAGTTTGTTCTGCTCTAATAAAATGATGTAAATAGACCAGCGGATGGAAGTTACTTAACCATGTTGAGGTACTGTTTTCTTTACAGAATTTACTCTCAACTTTAGAGAATGATAATAGCACGCAAATATTCTGTTAAACTTTTGAATGAACATTTTAAAAGTTACTTCGTTCACTGCTATGGTGGAAACTTAAAGAAAAAATATACAGGATGTCCTGTTAGGAGAAAATCAGCATGTGGTGAGACAGGGCAAAGTACAAGCTTTCTCCTACGTTTTGGACTACCCGATGCTGTTAAGTTGGAAGCAAAGGAAGCTTGAACCAAGTCTTATAGAAACTAGTGGGATTTATCAAGTTTTTTCTGAAATCATGTATTCTAATCAATAGCCAAGCCACGTTAATTAGGGTTGTACAGTATAGCTATAGAATTGCCCAAATGCAGGTAAACTGCAGTCTAGAAGTTAGACCTGTGGAACTTCAGAACTCTGAATGCTTTATAGAGGCTGATGCATTTACCTTTTCCAAACAAGAAGCCCTAAGAATGCTTGAATTTATCAGGAGGTAAGTACGTAAACCTTAGCCTCACTGAAAAATGCTGTCTGGTAAACAATGACAACAAGCAGTGAATCTCTCATCGAATATGAGAAGTACTTAATAGAATTTAGTAAACGATGAGGAAAAGGCCTTAAAATTATCCTTGAGTTGAATTGTTTTGTTGAAGAGTACCACTTTGCTTTCTCTGAGCACTTCTGCACCTTGTGCTCAAGGATTCTTCTTGTCCAGCAGAATGCAGTGGAAGCAAGCTTTTCTTTCATCACTGTCTTCATGCAGGCCAGGACAAACTGCAGTTGCCTGGCATTCTTTTAGCTGTCTGCCAAGTTAAAACTGTACAAAGGAGCGGAATTTTGACTGTTATTTACAATAAGGTAAACTTAAACAACAAAACAAAAAAAAACCCTTTAGATGAAAATGAATTTGATATTTGCTGACAGGTAGCTTTAGAATTATTGGCTTCTGATTACACAGCTTCCAGAAGTGACATTTGGGAGTTTTCAGACAGTGGTGCCAAGCGCTCATTTGGTCTGAACAAGCTGCATGTTACGGGAACACAATGAACATGTTACGGGAACAAGAAGTGTAGGTTCCAAACACAGGTTACACAACCCAGCACACGGCTTAAATAGGTGACTTGCCCAAATCACAACACCTGAGTTACTTGAAATCAGTAGCAAGGCAGTTCAGTAATAACAGAATATACTTGGCCAAGTATTTAAAAATAAGTGACTACTAAACTGGTCCTCCAAGGTAGAATTTTTTCATGGCCTGCTCCTTTCCTTCTTCCTGGAGAACCTGACAGCACTTATATTTTTGAGTGGCAGAGAGACAGTCTCAGTTAGATTGCCCTCTATACGTGTGATTAAAAGAATTCAGAAGATTTGGGTGCATGCATGACACCTCAATGGACACTGTTCAAAAGAAATTTAAGGCAGATAATTCAGATAGTTATGCAACATGCTGGGAAACGGCTGTTGAATATAAGAGTGTCTCAAAATGCGACTTTGAGGCAAGACAATTTATATTTTTAATACTTCAGTAATTGTGATTGTATCTGTAAAACCTGCAAATAAATCTTCCATGAATGAGCTAGTGGAGGTGTCATGTTCTGCTGATAAATATTTCTCTCTTTAAGTGTGTGTGGTGTTTGCTATGGCCTTGAACTCTGCACTCTTAACACATTCTTTGACTTACCTAAACAAAGAAACAACACCACTTTACAAAAACACTTATACAGCTCCCTGGGAGCAATTTCTACGGACTTACACTCATCATTATCTAACAGCTATAAATAGGTTTTATAATACCTGCTGCAATTACCTTGCATGTTGAGAAATGCATCCACATACCGTTCTAAATTCAAGCAAGGTGCAAACTGGTGTCTCTCCACCATACAAACTTCCTTTCATTAAGTCTTTTTCATAAATTTTTATTTGCAACATTCAGTTTCTTAGAAGTGAGAAACTAGTAAGCAAAAAAATGTGAACAAATCATCCTGCAGTTCCCACTACTGACTCTAAGTAATTAATTTGTAAACCTCTCAAAGCATAAGGCTGTCTATTCAGTTCTAAACTTTGCTCCCTTTGACACGTCTACATTTCTGAAGGTGTACTTCAGAAAATTTGGGAAACAGAAGTTGTGTAACGTAATACTTCTTGGCACTGAAGAACATCTTTCTGTTCTCGTTTGGTAAAAATATGTACTGTTTCTTGAGGTTACCTTAGTGTTTGGGACGCATAGTGGCTCATTTCTGGTAAGGTGTGTTAAGCCAGAGTGCTTCTCCACCTGAGCTGACACACATTGGGCTGTACGTACAGGGAGGGAACTTCCTGTGCTGTATAGATGCACACACGAGGGAAACTCGTGTATATGAGTTCTTGGAAAACTCATTGTGCCAATTTACTGCAATGTGACTTTACCTATGTATAGGGAGGGCTGAATGGAACAGAAGCTGACTTCTGAATGACCACTGTTTACAGCTGGTCACATACATTACTGTGATGTTAATTGCTACCAGCTCAGCTTTGCATTTGCTGCCAGTCAGAGAAAGAATGGAGACACAGCTGGCATTGCTACCTTGCTACCGGCTTCAGTTCTCCAGCTTTCATGCTCTGCTGAATGTACAGCAGCATCGCTTACTCCAGACAGTGTGCATTCATCTGGAGTAAGTCTTGCTCTCTGCATTTTTATTTGGTCATTAATGTTGCTTTATTCTGTTTCTAGGACGTGTGGTGAAGAGAGAGAGCTTGAAAAGCCAGCAAAAGATTCTGCCTTTGAAAGCAAATGATACCACTGGAGTCTTTTTTTAAAATACAAATTAAAGAGGATTGTTAAGTTTTGCATTTGAAATCTATAGACTGCTGAAAGTTTAAAATAATTTTATAAGCATAGTATTTTGAAGTTAAAATTTGTGGAATAAGAGCCCTTTCAATCTTGTTCTAAAAGTATTTAAACACTTTTGCCAATAGTTTTGTCCAGTATTAACAGGTAACACATTTCAAAATAAGAAAATTCCGTCTAGAAGACAAATGCTTACATGTTACAGGACTTAGAGTTGTAGTATATTTTTACCTGACTACCGTATGTCTAGCTAATAGCAGGAAAAAGTGTAAATACTTTTAACTGCCCAATTGCTTCATTTGTATAAAGCCCACTCTCTTCCTATGATACTGACCTCTGTTTGTGCATAGTTTTTCAACTCTTGTGGGGATGTCTTTTCACTGTGTTTTGTAGGAGTTGAAAACAGCATTTTTATAGCTATTAAAATGTTAATGTACGAGTATACTTAATCACTTTTTCTAAAGAAGTCTAGTCCTGTTCTTGCAAAACTCATTGTGCCAATTTACTGCAATGTGACTTTATGGTATGCTTTTGGTATAATAAGTATACTAGAATGAACTGTGTTTTCGCAGAACCTGTTGATGCACACTGGTTAGAAAACACTGTCTTGAACTATTTCTGAAATTAAAGATTTAAAACTGATAAAGAGACTGCTTCTTAATACTAACTTGTATAGACAAAAACATTCATAGGAAAAAGTGTCTGATTTTAGTACTATTTTGATTTTATTGACTTGGCATTAACTTGGGGATTTCTAACTTGAATTTTAAGAGAAACACTGGTCTTGAAACATGTGCTTTGCCTTGCATCAGAACTGGGAACAACTTGCGTGCGACTGGAAAATGGTATTTGACAGAGGCCAGCCAGGTTAGAAATTAGAGTTTAATATCCTAAGAATCTTGTTAGGGCGATTGTGACAGGGAAGGTGACGGTATTCCAGGTGTACATATAACCTTGTGCTGTGTCACCTTCAAGGCAGCACCAGAAAAACACGATTACAGCCTGGTGGAGACCAGTGCTTCTGAAACCGTAACTCACCCCATTCAACAAGGAAGAGTTTTTCAGTATTTTCAGCTTTTCCCTATTTCAAGTTCAATAACTTGTTACAATCTTTACTTTTGTTTGCAGTTCTGCTCTTGCAGTAACGGTAAGCAGCCAGATGTTCAGTAATAGGAAAAAGCAGCTTCAACACTCGCAGCCAGGTGAAGGTCAGTTAACTTCAGCACTGCTTTCAAACTTCCCTCTTTAACGGAATCTGAAAGTGACAGATTTATCTTGAGAATAATGCTGGGGTTTTTTTCCCCACTGAAATCATGCACTACTATGAATTAACTCCACCTTATTCTCCATCTCCTAATTCTGAAGAGATGAAAACTTTTTTCCTTAGCACTGCCTTTTTGCTGTTTGTTTTTTGTTTTTTTTTTCATTCTAGAATAGTAAACTGCGTAATAGTTTTAGGATCATAGGCATAACCTCTCCTCTTCACATCCATGGTTTAAGTAGCAACAAAAAATTCCTCACTAGTGACCAGAGGCACAGAAAAAAGCATAAAAAGCCTGAAATCAGAACTCAAGTATCTGATACTCCTTGTGCAAGCAGTATTACGTTTATTGTGTTCAAATTGTGTTTAGTCACCTTTGCTGGTTTGCACTAGTTATTTTTTCTTAATGTAACTTTGCCAGAATCCATCATGGTGAATGTTTTTTTACCATTCTGTATTACTCTGCTATCATTTATGTCAATGGATAGAGGCACATGCACACGTCTGCATATGTACCGATTTAAAAACATGATTTGTGCATATTTACAAATTCACCCGACCTTCCTGCCCGAAGTTGCAAGCAAAGGGGAAAGAGATGTGAAAAGTGCCTGGGGCAAGGCCTCCACGCTGGTAAATGACTTTTTGCACAAAACACAGTGGCACTCAGTTACAGTAGCACTTTGTAGTAACACACTGGCTGCCTTGGGAAATTAAAGTAACAAGCCACAGGCATTTAAAAAGTTTAATGATTAAATATTGAAGCCTGTATTTACAACGCAGAATCCACTTATGGGATTACTGGAAGTTAAAACTCAGCACAGAAAGAAGTTTTAGCTCACAGCAATATAGCAATCTTAACTATAAGATTTTGAATACAGCAATGTCCTGCACAAAGGTAAAAACACACAAGTAATGACTACACGCTACAATTGCTTATGAAACTTTTCATATGCATGATGGGTATGTACTTCTGTAATGAAATGGAAGGTGTTTACTTAGCAAAACCGGATAGCTTTGAGATCTTAAAGACAGTACCTCAGGTTAAACCTGAAAGATCAATAGCCGTGGCAGCTCCCAGTATGAAATTGTCCTCAGCAGATGACCATGATGCTTGGCCGCCAGAGATCCTGAGTTTCAGCACGCTAGTGTTTCACAACAGCCTGCTGCTATGGGGAGAGACTAACAAGCATGGCCATACAGCTAGGCCATCAAACAGCAGCTTTCTCATTCATCTTCCAGATGCAGGTAGTTACTCTGCACTGGATTTTGCATATTTCTACATACTTCTAGGCACAAAATCTATTTTATTGCCTTAGGAAACTAACGTTCCACTTTCACCGTCAAAAGTCTCTTTGTAAAGATATTGACTCAAAATAAACGTGTATTCTCACATAGGCATTTCCTGATTTTGACCATTCCTTTGTAGCAAAACCCCTTTGACCGAACAAAGAGGTACTGTGTATTCAGCAAGTACGTCAAATCCACCTTGTTTTCACACAAGTATTGATGAGCTAACATGCGTCTGTCTTTCACAACTGTTTCAGAGATAATGGGTCAACCATGCCACTACATCAAAGCGTTAAATGGGATGGATGCAGAGATGAAGCCCCTGGTTCATAGAATCACAGAATGGTTTCAGCTGGAAGGGACCTTAAAGATCATGTAGTTACAACCCTGCTGCCCTGGGCAGGGACACCTCCCACTAGACCAGGCTGCTCAAAGCCCCATCCAGCCTGGCCTTGAACACTTCCAGGGAAGGGGCATCCGCCACCTCCCTGGGCAACCTGTTCCAGTGTCTCACCACCCTCACAGTAAAGAACTTCTTCCCAATATCTAATCTAAATCTACCCTCTTTCAGTTTAAAACCATTACCCCTCATCCTATCGCACCACTCCCTGATAAAAAGCCCTTCCCTGTCTCTCCTATAGGCTCCCTTTAGGTACTGGAAGGCCGCTATAAGGTCTCCCTGGAGCCTTCTCCAGGCTGAACAGTCCCAACTCCCTCAGCCTGTCCTCACAGGAGAGGTGCTCCAGCCCTCTGCTAATCTTTGTAGCCCTCTGCTGGACCCACTCAAGCAGGTCCATGTCCTTCCTGTGCTGAAGACTTCAGAGCTGGACGCAGTACTCCAGCTGGGGTTTCAAGAGAGCAGAGTAGAGGGGCAGAATCCCCTCCCTTGACCTGCTGGCCATGCTTCTTTTGATGCAGCCCAGGATAGGGCTGGCTTTCTAGGCTGCAAGTGTAAACACATAGTTGTATGCTGCAAGTCTCCATTCACCTGCTTGGGCTTTTACTGCCAACAAACAGCAGCTTCTAATACGAGGAGTTCTCTGTTTTGTAGTTAAGCACAGGATCAACTCCCACAGCCGGATTGTGGCCAGCTTCTCTTTGCCTTATTGGAAGTATCGGACTGGCCTTAGCAAAATTACTTAATCTGCAGGGACAGCAGTTTTGAAATATATATTTGACCATAACTTTTTACTGGAAAGAAGTAAGGGGCTGGGTGAAAGATAGCATATGGAAGGAGAAATAGTTAAATGAAAGAGTAAATTCACATTTTGGCCACTCCCTTCTGCTGCTAAAGAAAGGAAAAAAAAAAACCAACCCACACAACCCCCCTGCCAATTGCCATGTTAGAATTCAGCATAAGGAGCCATCAAACAAGCTGGCAGAATTTCCAAGGGATCCTTCCACCTCAGGGGAGAGGATTAAAAGCGTAACCCAAAACCCAGTAGTACACTCAAAATTCAAGGTGTCTGGTGGTTGTAGCAGACAGAGCAACAGGTTCACCAACATAGTTCATTGAATTCATTCTGCCTCATGTCAGTTTCAGTTGAAAATCCCAGGATCAACATAAGGATATGCAAGAAACTCCCCCAGTTTATTGCCTTCTGCATCATAATGGAGCATCCGGAAACAAACATCACAGAAGAAACAAGGATCCTCTGGTGCCAGACTGTCATTGTTGGTTACCCACCTGCAAATTACAAAATACAAGTTTTTTCCATGTGAATCCAACACATTTGTGACAAACATCTCAACATTTTACTCAGAGGTGGGGATGGCAGCAATAAACTTCAGTATTAATGCTATACTGATCAGATACTACCTATATTGCCTGTCTCCCACCCCAGGCATCCAGCACTTTTCCAAACTCCAGCCCCATTCCATGTCAATCCCAGCTGCCACCTTATATCAGTACAGCAGCATTTCCTGAGCAACTCCTGAAACCTGAGTAGATGGTACAGTGCATAACAAAAAAAATAATTAATAGGAATCTTCTGTCTACCCTATGGCTATTTTAAGTCACAAAAGATAAATCTAATTTTCCCTTAAGGTAATAAACTGTGATACAGAGCAGACATGTGACTGACCCAAACTACTCTGAGTAACACCCAAATCCAGTTACAAGTCTAAAAGAAGGGCCTGGATGATGCAGACAAGACAAGGAGAGGATTGCCGCTCACTCCAGCAAGCACTGAAGTTAACGTGAACATTGCTGCCAGTACAAGGAGGGCCTGCCATGCCACCAAATTAATTAATTTATGGTAGCACTCAGAGGCCATGACAGCTCGAAGCCTCTAGTGATTAAAGATGCTATCGGCACAGATTAGAACATGCAGGACAGCCAGCCAAAGCAGTTCTGCTATCCATGGTTTAGCATCTCCCCACTTAAGCTTAGTGCTTAATCCTGGTTTTAATTTAATGCATTTACATCACCTCTGGTAATGCCCTCCCCATCCCATCTTTCCCCCATATTGACCCTTTGGCTCCACCTCCCCTTATGCCTCACACATTATAGCCACTTGTGAAGGCATCCTCGGGGCTCTGCTAGGAACACAAGGATGGGCTCCCATCACAAGCAGAATTGGCTCTTTGCCTGATTCCAGGGAAGTCAAAGGCCAAACAAGCAGGAAAACAAGGACACAGCTGCTGTGTCAAACTGAGGCTAAGAGTGTAAGCTGCCCTGGGGGAAAAACTGAGCAGTGGGTATTTTTGTAAATAAACCATTCAGACCTACAAAATCAGGGAGCCTAGCCTAGCCTATAGAACTTCTTTAGAGAAATTTCTACTATGTCTACTGAAAAGCTTTCTCATGTCTAAGTAAACAGCACTAAACTGTATAATAAAGAGTACGGAATTCACCTGCTGCTATCTTAACTGCAGAAAATCTGTGCATCACAAAATGTTCCTTCAAGTACAGCTCCACAGCACAGAGTTCTCAGGTAGAGGTTATGAGTTTACCTATGGGGAAAGCTACATGCCTTTTAAAAATCTCTAGATTTTACTATATTAAAGTTGGACCAGTCCATACGTCCCTCTTCATAGATGCTAGATTTAATGAAAGCTCTGTATGACTTCTGGCAAATGAATTTGAATCATGTCTTGTTCTTTGAATCATGTTTGGGGAAAAATGCAACGTTTTCCCCAAAAAGTAAGATTTTCAAAAGTAATTGATCAAGAGCCGAGCTCTATGTATGGAAAAGAACATGAGACAAATAATGAACCTCTTCATCATTTCAGTTCTTTTGATCATCCTTAATCATCATCTCCATATGAACACTACCTGCAGGAGGCCTTTTCCTAGGGAGAGAGAGGACAACTGCCTGAAGGGTAAGATTTCAGAATACTTGCATGAAGATTATTCACGCACCTTATCAAATACATACAGAGCTTTGATTTTTATTTTTTTTTAAGTTAGTAGCAGCACCCAGAAAGACTTATTTAAGAAGGCAAGATAAAAGGATTGAGAATGTAGCGTACCTGGCTGTATACATTTTGCACACAAAGCATTTTCTGGTACATAACCAGTGTTTCTTGATTAGCAAGGGATAGAGGTTCCTGTCCAGGCAGTCATCGTGATGAATGAGCCTTGAGGGAAATAAATAAATACATAAAAAACAATAAAGACTCAGCCACATTGGAATTTATCTGAACATAAGCATGGACACTGAAGATAAACAATGATTTAAATTCCTGTGTAAACTATGCTTAGCATTTCTTAACACAGATAGAAGACCTTGAGATAGACAGCTAGTTGTACCATCTGTGGATTTTATGGTCAGGAGTAATTCAGTTTGTGTAGTAACTCAGAATTTTTCAAACCACCCACTTTAGAGCGTCTTTTGAAAGCTTTTATCTCCTACATAGACTAATAGGCAAAAACATCACCAGATGAGTGTTTAGAGGCTCATTATCCTGAGATCATCTACTTGTAACATCTGTGCCCTTCTTTGGGTTGTATTCTTCTTGGGAGGCACCATTTATTAACAATGCTTAGGTACGTCAGGCTTCTGGGAACTGAAAATGATGTGTCACCCACTACAGATAATCAGAGGAGTGCTCTCTCTACACATTATGCACTGGCAGAGTATACACAATAGTTCTGCTGTTGATGTGGTTGCCACCTCACAGCCACCGTCACCACCTCCTTCTCTCCCTTCCCTATCCACTGCAGCCCACTATTTCCACTCATCTGTTCTCTTTTCAGTTCCTGCCCCTTAGCACCAAGTCTAAACTAACAAGTCCAGTTGACTCGTCAGCGTCTTTAACAGCATTCTGCTCCCAGTGCTCCAGAATCAGTATGTAAATCTGCCACACGCTGGGTCTGCACAGGAAGAGCTTTTCACTGTGGCTGCCACTACAACAGCCATGCCATGCTGGTTAGAAAACAGTCTTTTTATGTGGGCAAATTATTAAAAGAAAAAAAATGCAAGGGAGATTACTTTCTGCCTTGCAGAGGTAGTCATGTGTGTACGGAATAAAATCTTAAATAAGCCCTGCAGAAGGCGGCAGGATAATCTTAAAGTTAGTCTAACAAATATTCAGCATTTAGTGTCTGAAACATTTAATGTCCACACAGGGCTTGCTTTCAACTGCCTTAGGACGCCCAAAGAGCAGTAACTTACCTTATATCTGTGATGATAATGATGTGCTCACAGTCCCCTTGGTGGCAGAAAAGGTATGGAAAGCCAATTTTGAGGAACAAATCATTAAACCTGTAGTCCTCCATTTTAACAGACTGAAGATTTCCATAGCCTCTGTCATGAGATTCTGACCACTCAATAATTGTTCTGAAAACAGAAAGGTCATCAGCGTAGCAATGCTATACACTGAATGCACAGAAAAGGAAGACCTTGAGGCACATGCAAAATTCTTCACTGGGACACGGTTAAAAAGATGGAAATCAGCATTTTAATAATTCAAGTTACCAGCAGGTCATTTTTGCTCCCTTGGTCACTAACTTTGTTTTAAAGTATTAAAAAGCTTTTTTTGTTTACGCCAAAGAGAAACACAAAGCTGTCAACTGTACAGTTACATTTCCAAAATTTAGCACTGGAAGGGCACTGGTGACTGTTGCAATTATTTCTTGGCTTTTCAGCACACTCCTACGTACAATGCATTTCACTTCTACAACTGCACATATTATCACAAGCCCTTCCATGGACATCATTGCTGCTCACAGACAGAAAGAGAAGGTGCAAAATAATTAACTTCTCTGAAGTCACACACCAAGTCTGGCATAACAGAGTCCAAACTCACAGCTCTTCCATACCATCCATTTTAATATCTTGATCTCCTAAATCTCACTAGTGTGTCAACAACCCCATACTTCCATAAAATAAACTACTATGTGTAGTTTAAATGGATATTATTTGTGCTCAACCAGTGTAAGCTCCAGTTCCAAACAAGAGATACCTGAGACTCTTGGCAACGTCATCTCAGATTTCTTTTCCCAACAGTCACACAGTCCCCTTGCTGACTCTCCCATGAAGACATTCAGCGTATTTGCAAGACTGAGCAGAACAACTGACTTCCACGCAGCTGAGCTTCTTGCCTTTCTGACCCATCTTCTACCTCACAGGCAAGTCTTTTGGTGGTCATGACAACTAGAGAGGGCATTTTGGCACAGTACAGATTGGCACCTGTCACCTTCCACAGCAATGCCATCCCAACAGAGCAAACCGGGATTTGCAGGGAAAAAATGCATTCATGCCCTTTTCAGAAGGGAAGTGAGTGGAAAGAAGTACAGCAGGTAAATTTAAACTTCTATGTAAAAACCAATTCAACATGAAAAGATAGTAAGAGAAGTCCATTCTAGCTTCATACTCTAGACATTCCAGTCTTTAACACAGCACAAATCATAAACGAAATAAATTTCCTGTACCTTAAGATTTTCCTTAGTCAATGTCTACAAATACTGTACCTGCTCAGATCTCTGCACTCTGGGTATCTTTTATCATTATAAAAGATGCCTTCAAAATAAAAGAAAGCAGATTTGTAGAGATCCTGAAAGAGAGACAGAGAGAGAAGTCTGCATTACTGTTATGAGAGACTGAACACCTTAAACAAGAACATGTCAAAACCCAAGCAATTTAGGTATCTAAATTATATTAAGAGACCTCATTCTACAGGTTTCTAAAAAAAGCTTTGCAGTGGTTTTAGATGCTGATGTGACAATGAGGCTTATATGATTGCTGGCTATGCAGTTCCTCTGCTGATATTATTCTCAAGCCATTACAGGTTATTTTAGTGCTCTTCTCTTATTTCCATCCCCATCATAGCAGTCACGGATTTCTACACAAACACAGAACTGGAACACAAGCATCATTGCCCAAATTGCACAAATTAACTAACTGCACAGCACTGACTTAAAAAAAGCTTAATAATATTTTAAAAATTAGCAAGATGTAGTGTGTTGACCTTGGCTGACTGCCAGACCCTGCACCCAGTTGCTCTCTCACTCCCCTTCCTCAACAGGACAGGGGGAAGAAAATCAGTCGGGCAAGCTTGTTGGTTGAGACAAAGAAAGTTTAATGAGAAAAGCTATGGCCACACACAGAAACAAAGCAAAGAGAGATTTATTCTCTACTTCCCACCAGCAGGCAATGTCCAACCACTTCCTCTGGGCCTCAGCATGAGTAGTGGTTGCTTCGGAAGACAAATGCCTTAACCATGAATGGCCTTCACCCTCCTTTCCTCCAGCTCTTATCGCTGAGGACATCACATGGCTTGGGACGTCCCTTTGGTCAGTTTGGGTCAGCTGTTCCTGTTTATCTCAGCTATGTCCCTGTTTATCTCAGCTATGTCCCCTTCTGGCCTTTTGCCCACCCCCAGCACGCCAGCTTTGGGGAGACCCTGCAGAGACAGCCTTGAGGCTCTGCAAGCACTGCTCAGTAATAGCCAAAACACTGGTGTGTTATCAACCCTGTCTAGCCAAAAATGCAAAGCACCACACTACATGGGCTGCTGTGGGGAAAGTTAACTCCATCCCAGCCAGACCCAGTACACCTGATCAGGACAGACCACACCACAAAATACTTTTTGCTGAAATGACAGAGAATTATTGCAGTCCTGTCCCCTTCACATGTGCGTGCAAAATTTTTGCACAAAATAAATCAGCTTGGTAACACCACCAGGAAGTATTTATCGGCAGTGCAACCCGCAGGCAGAACCAATGCAGCTGAATTTAGTGTTGAACTAAAAAAAAAAAAAAAACAGAACTCTGCCTCCCTCTCTCCTGTAGGTTTTCAAAACTCCTACACATGTAGAGGGTTCCACATAGAAGGTTTTACCTTGCTGATGTGCTCTGGTGCTTGATCTGGCTGACTGCTGAACTCACCACCTATCTGGAGGTCACTGACGCAGGAAATAGAGTCTCTCAGCTCGGTGAGCTTCTGGCTGCCCAGTACAAGGACTGTCTGATATGGTTTGTGATCTTTATGCTATGAAGAAAAGCACATACAAGCTTCAAATAAAAATCACTTGTCAGCATATGGCACATTATTTCTCTGTACGAGATTTTTAACAGCATTTTGCCTCAGCTCCTCAGTGGACTCACTGATTTTAACTGCTTGGGAAAACAAGGTATTTATTATCCAGGTAGGGAAGAGACATCAGAATACAACCTAGAGAATTTAGTACCAACCTTCTGAAATATGACAGGATAGAAGATGTTCAGAGTTAAAAGCAGTTCTCCCTCCTCAACTAGATCTGTTGGATTTTCTGGCCTCTTTCCAATTGCATGGGACTCCTGGAAAAATCAAGATACATATATATATATTTATTATATTAGCAATCACTTATATATCATAGCCCCTGGATAAAAGTTTGAGAAATGCTGTTCTAACTGTAACTTGTTTATAACTGTGCAGCCTACTGAATTGATAACAGACTACTTCCTCCAAGATGGAAAGATGAGAAACTGCTGTAATTACTGATTTCAAGCATTTTCCTTCATTTCTCAGTTCTGGAGAAGCTGAGATCCTTTCAGTAAGTACGAGATTGTTGGGTACTCCTTGGCTATTGAGAGGCCCTGCATAAAGGAATTAAAGCCTGCTGCCACTCTGCCCTCATGGAACCCCGCTGCTACCAACTTCCATTGCTTAATGCTTTGAAATGCTCTTTGAATGCTTTCATGTGTCAAGGGGGATTGCAACGCTCAACTTGAGAAAGACTGACCTAGAAACCAGCCATAGGATGAAGTATATGAAATCAAAATTAGTGCAACACTTCCTCTTATTTGGGAAGCTTGACATAGCTAAGGTCTCAATTTCTCCAAAATCCAAAGTCAAAATCCAGCACTGCCCTTGCCACATTACTAAGTTTTAGAAAATAAATGGAAGCATTTCCACATTTCCATCCTACTTTGTGCTTAAGATGTAGCCCAGATGTGAGAATGAGGGAAGGCACTTTTCTGTGGCAGTCAGTTTCCTCCTTTTTCAACAAATCAAAAGAGAATACTGACGGCACAAACACTTCGTACCAGCACAAAGTGTTCTTTAGATTTAATAACAGAAGCATGGACTGCTGTGAGACTTCAGTTCAGAGACACTTGTGCACTGTCCCTTGCACCTTCCTTCTTCACATGACACATTCCAAACTCATGTTTCTTACTGCACTCATCCTGCTCTAGGACACCATGCTCCCCTAGCTCTAACTCAGAAACCAGTTACCACAGCTTACTTAAAGGATGCAGTAACTGACTATGTGCTCATTCTTCAGGAACCGAAATAAGATACAACTCATTGAAACTCTTTATGAAGATTTCTATTGCAAATATTTTCTCAGATATACCCTAGCCTAAGAGTCCAACACGGCTGTTGCATCTCAACTGATAAGTCATGCGCCTGGGCCTCTGGACAGTTGAAACAAGATCACTCATGACAGACGAGGAAACTTCAAGGGGAAAAAATGTTCAACAGTCACAAGTTAGGCTCCTTCCTCACTATACCTCCATCCCTAATTTTTACAGTAGTTTGTGGCTTGCTCGTTCAAGCCACGGACTACAGCACTGCAGAATTTATGAACTTTAAGATTTCTTCACAACCATTAAAGTCCTAAACAGGAAAAATTAAAAAAGAGGTACTAAGCATAGTTAAAGGAGTTCCAAGATGGCTTATGAGGAGCTGATCACTACACTCCTGGTTCTTGCCAACTCAGAATGGCTGAGACACTTGGGTTACAAAGCTCAGAATTAGGAACTTTATGCCACCATGCTCCTCTTTAGTCTTCCTCTTTAAGCCCTACATAAACTAGCTCACAGTCAGTTGCACACTAAAGCTTAGAGTCCATGGAGCAAAAACTTCATGCATTTTGTCTAGTTCTGAAATAAGTTCACATGAGGCTCAGTACACTTGATCTCCTACACACTGCTTTAGTAGCAACCAAGTAAAAGTGGTAATGAGCTGGAGCTCCTCCTCACTACAACCGGTAGTAACAAACTGTAAGAGCAGAGTTCCTGTCCTAGCTTTCTATAAAATGTCTTTAATCATTACCTGCAAACTCATATCTGCAAACATTTAAAGTGCATAGAGATTCACAGTGATCAAAAAAAAAAAAAAAGGCAACCAGAAATTAGATTTTGGCTGTGCTGAACTCTTGAGATCCTACAAGATGACGGGGAACTTACCATCTCATAGGCGAGAGTTT
Organism: Chroicocephalus ridibundus; assembly: GCF_963924245.1. Lineage (NCBI taxonomy): Eukaryota > Metazoa > Chordata > Aves > Charadriiformes > Laridae > Chroicocephalus > Chroicocephalus ridibundus. The sequence continues at coordinate 51,585,139 of NC_086316.1, forward strand.
CTTGTCTGCAAGCCCGATCCACAAGGATTGTTTCTTCTCTCCTGTCTAATGCCTTCTTTCTAATTCTGCGGGGCAGGAACACAGGACAAAATTTCATTCAGCAACTTCCATGCAGAATCTCTAGGTGTATTTTTACATGACACAAGCCACTACAGTACAGCTTTCAAGGAGACGGACTTCTGGCCGTCTTAATATGACAGACTAACTTACAATAGCCTAGTCTCCTGACACCCATAAAACCACAGGCCGGCTTGTGGATTTCAGACTGTGTTTTTCTGTCCCCTAATCTACAAATTACATGTGGTTTGAAGAGGCTTTCCTAGAAAGAGCACTTTGGTACCTTTGAGGAACCTGTTTCAACTATCCCTCCCACTTCAGACAAACTCAATTCATGTTCAAGAAAAAAACCCACAAATACCATTAACCCCATGAGATCGATACTTTTCCCAAAACAACTTCAATATCATTTGATGAAGGAAGAGTATCATACATAGAATAGCTACTAAAATACATGTATTTAACCACTGCATGAATACCAAATCCTTTTTAACTTCTGGGACAAGTCTATTTACCCTCCAGACCTTCCTGAAGGTTTTCAGTAACAATTGGACTTAACACTGATCACAACCTTAACACATTTCTTGTGTTAAGACTGAAACTACTCAAACTGAAATTCAAGTACAGCAAAGGCCTGAACTGGTCGAATTCAAAGTTCACTAACTGATAGAAACTTAACACATATTGCCCAACCTCTGAAATCCACTAGTAGTATATTCATAGATATGCACCAGTAGTATCTTTATAGAATTGTATAAGGAGTGGGTTCAGATAAAGAGGTATCTGGCTACAACTTCAGTACTTACACTTTGGCTGTGACTGTGGGTTACTAGAGGTAAGAGCTACAGATCTATTTCACAACGCTTTGGAGAAACCTCCTACATGTGATTATGAGAAGTGCCCCGCACGCTCAAAATTTAGGCGCTAATCCAAAAGTACCTACGTGCAGAAATCCTAAATTAATCCAATAAGAAAGATGGCACATTCTGTGTATGTTAATAAAAAATTCATAATAGCATTCAAGCAGAGGCTCATACCAATTACCCTGTCATTAGCTGGTGTTTCTGCCCTGAGGGTATTTCTGCTTCAGAAAGTGCACCACCGCCGGGAAAAAGAACAAGCAGCCAGCCAGGCTTTTGTGTGTGCTTGTTTGCCACCCCACCCCAGATCAGCATACTGTGAGTGTACCATAATGACATACCGAAGAGTTTGCAGACTGCTATCTTCAGGAATAACATCTGGGTCCTTTTCTTTATCAGAAGACATTAACATATCAATGCTAGAGCAACAAAGAAAATAACCATTATACATTTTTTCATACTTACTTCATAATGAAAAATCAGTTGAGCTATTCTTAAAAGGAACAAAGAAAGCAAAATGTGAATAAACAAGATATAGTTTGTATAGCCTAATTCAGGGCAAAAGGGCAGTACCGTTGTTAAGATAAAGAACCAGAAGACAAAGAGTCCTGGAGTTTATACCTGGCTTTCACAGAGACTGGGTAAATTTTATCTTTATTTTGCATTCTGCCTAATGGAGCATAGCTGTCTAGAGAAGTTTAACAAGCCCCATTCAAAATGTGTGTCCAATACTTACTATAAACTAAAAACACCACTTGACTTTTTCAAATGTTATCCACCTACTCTGATTTTCTGATGACACATCGCAAAACAGATTCAACCAAAAGGAATCATCAACTTATACGGTAAAGCTAACACACGCCTCCATAGGTATGAACCTGGGCGAGCCACCACATTTACATGAGCTGTCATTGCTGTTTTAAGGCATTACTTTATGCCACACTTCTTCCAGTGGGAATAAGACAACACTTCTGCTAGAAGTGACAGGCCCATTCTTCCTTGTATCCTTCTTGCCATCCGGAAACCCTTTTCAGCCTCACTCTTCTTGTATTCGCACAGAAACCAAAGTAAAGCTAACCATAGTTTTCTGCTGCAGAAGAAGTCACTGCAGGATGTGGGAAGGAAAAGCGGAACTGGTTTTGGCTGCAGCAATGATTTAAACTGATCATACAAATGTTAGGTTTTCATAACATAAATGAAGATGTAACTTCTCATAAACACGCTAAAAATAAGTGAACCTTATGGAATACCATATCCGCTCTCCTGCCACAGTTTTATAATATAAAGTTCCCCCACGGCATTCCGCAAACAGACCAAACGATCCACCTGAAGGCACCAGATTAGACACTATAATAGGGGCTAACACTATAATAGGGGCTAACAGTGTCAATTACCGTTTTAGAAACCTATAGAATAATGCTGACTCAAAGACAGTAATAATTTTGTATTAGCCACAAAAGAATTTTATCTAACTTTAAAAAAGTCTGAGAAAACACTATTTAAAACAGAGTAATATCACCTGCTTTGAATCAGACTTGATCTCTTTTGTCTCTGTACTGTTTGCAGACCACGTAACATCAGGGTTTGTAACACTGCCTAAGTCCACCGCCCAAGTCCATGGGCAGTTTGAATCCCAGCAAACTCTTGTGCTCTTTACCATTGGTAAAGTCCAGGAAAAATTTTTGGAGTGTACCATTTATTCTCAATGTAATTTATGATTTGATTCTATTCTTTTTCATTATAATCTGATAATGTTCCCCATAGTCTGATAATGTTCCCCATGTCAACAATACTTAGCTAAGTAATACTATCACTGCAGTAATGAATAAGCCTTTAGAGTGGAACCGGACAGGAGTATACAGTAATTGAGAAATAGAAGTTTGGAATGAACTTGTATCAGCTAACCATAAGCAAGAGTCAGACACAAAATTTTGGCTGGGGGTAGATGGCCTAGTGCTGACGACCCAATAAAGTCACTCTGTATTAAAGATAATTTGAATTTACTATTGTTAAGTTAGTTTCTTACCATCTAGCAGCACACAAAGAGTTTTAACCTTCCTGTCTTACAAATTTCGTCCCAAACAGAAACCCATTCTTTTCAAGTTACTGAGAAAGGGGGATTCCTTCAGAAGCACCATTTTAAAATAAACTATGCAGGAATTAGTTACAACCTCCTGAAAAGAGAATAAACCTTACCCTTAGGTTCCCACTTGAGGAAGTGGCAGCAGAGACAACTGAGTAAATCCTGTATCAAGTGCAGACGGAACCACCGCTGGGGAGTAGTAATTTAACTAACATAAAGGAGAAGAACAGCACTTTGGAGAACACAGAGCAAGCATTAGCCGTTTAGATGGGGCTGTTCTCCATTCAATGTAGATTAGTGTTATGAATAGCCCACCTAATGAAGAAATGTATAGCCCCTGAGAGGTAAAGGAACTCACAACTGACCCTCGTGTGGAACAGACAACCTACCTGCATGACCAGACTATTTAAGTCTTCCTGTGACCCCATTCACTAAAATGCCCCGAGTCACTTGAAGATCTGACATTTTTAAGAAATGACTGTGTATTTTACTCTTTAAACACCACACATGTTATTTGCAAGACGCAAAAACGTCTATTACCTACCACTGTGAAGTTTCACCTACATCAAAAGTGACAGTTTCCCATTTCCCTTCTATTCATACATACAGTGTCAGAACTCACCAACAATACTTTTATTTCCTTCACTCACACAGTTCTAGGCCAGGGATCCACACTAGGGCTCTAGTATCCACACTATGCCCACTAATTGCCTGCTGCAGGAAAAAAAAACGAACGTTCCCCAGAAAACATCTCCAAGCAGACAGCGTGTAAAATAGCTGGCAACTGCTTCCCCTTTTTCCTTTTAAGGACAGAAAGGTACCTAGTACAAAGAGAAACTGACACTGAATCCTTGACAAGTTCCACGGACCCTTGCAAGCCCAGACACCACCACTTCTCAGTCCTGGAAAGTCAGAAACCCTCAATTTCTAAAGGAATGTTACATGCAGAGCACCTTTTTCAGATTTTTCAGTTAGACTAACAATTCATGACATATGTCATTGTATCGCATGCACTGAAGCCTTGAAAGGCTTTGCTGTATGGCCTTTTACACAAGCCATGCTGCACCTCCTTCTGGGTAACTCCACTGCAGCCAGCTGAACCACATCACTAATATTTGGTCCATGCTCCTGGGGAAACTAGGCTTTACAAATGTAGAATATATGCTAATCCCTCCAGAAATGAAAGCTAAGTAGTGTCATACACCTAAGAGATCAAAGGGCAAACAACAGAAGTCTGCACCAGGCACACACCTCACTCCTGACAGCCACAAGCACAGGATTCCACCACATCCCCACGCAGAATATTCCCTACATGCAAGACAAATACACTCAGTGCACTCAGTTATGGTAGAGGGGAAAACACTGGCCATAATGTTTAATGGACACTGAGGTGAACTGCAGGAGAGTCTTGAGGAACAATAGTTGAAGGTCTCGCTTGAAAAAAGCATGAAAAGTGTTACATGAAATTTATGTCCCCTAGAAAGATATTTTAAGGTGGCTAGAAATAAAAAGGCCAAAGGCAAGTCCGTGGAAAGTTGGACATGGAAACAGACAATCAGTGAAGGCTTTAATCACCGTGACTTTACTTTTCTCAGAATATTCCTGTAGCACGAGCTTTCTCAGTTCTAGAAATTAGAAGATGCTTTAGTATTTTGCCTGATAATTTCATAGCAAGCAGATACAGTGCTTATATTGCATACATTTTAAGGGCAGTACTTTCATCACCTTTGAGACACTAATACTACAAGACGCTAAATACTAATATGTTAAGACGCTAATGCTAGCTTAATGCAGCTTTATAACACATCCCTAGAGATATTTACAAATACCCCTCCTAATAAAACAAGAAGGTGAATCAGGGCTGAAGTGGAATAAGGTATCTGCAAGCCTCACCTTCCTTGACCTACCGAAAATCCACATTGATTTGAATCTTAGCCTGCCCTACATGCACACAACAAATCACCCAGAAGGCAAAACAGAATAACATAATTTAGCATCTCCAACATTCAAGTACTTCAGTCACTCAAAACTAAAAAATAATGAATCCCAAGGTAAACCTCTTCGCTCACAGACTGCTAAGGTGTTTGTTCAAAACTTAAAACCTTACCCTTCTGACGCCTTGGTCATTTAAGAGAACTAATGATGGAATCTCCTAGCTATGAACACCATTTTTACAGCTGTTTAAAATCTGATGAAAACCCAGGCAATCTGTGTAACAACTATCTGCGTACAACTTGCAGTATGCAAAGCACCTTTACTAAGTCAAATTCAAGTCAGTGAAGATGGATTTTTCTTTCCTGCATTGTTTGCAGGAATGTATTACAGAAAAAAAATAGAAAAAAAAAATCAACCACACACACTGAAATGCACAGAATTAAACCGCATTTAAACATTACACCATTTCTCCTCACCAGGAGACTCTAAATCATCAAGAATACTTAAAAGTATGCTATGTCACTATATGCTAAAAAAGATTTAACTATGGATATTGAAAAATTTCATCCTGAGTCTATGAAAGATTCTCTTAACCTATTACTATTTTAAAAATAGATATAGGCGGAGTATCCACGTCTTCCCATCTGACTTCTGCCCAAAGAAAATCTCCTTAACTTGTCAGAAGTCCCCTTACAAGTAGTTCACAGCCAGAAAAAAAATCTGTGTTTATATGCAGGATGTGTTCATTTCAGTGCCTAGAAAACCGTATTTACGACAGTGTGACCCCAAAGCACCACAGAACAGATCCTGGTGCAGCCCAGTGTTTTCAGCTCTTCTCAAGGGAAGAATACAAACAGCTCAGAGCAGGCGAGTGAAAGTGATCAGAGGTAGAGATTTGAGGTTGGCCAATGTTAAGGAGAGACTCAAGAGGCTAGGACTATTTAATTTAAAAGGAAAAGCACATGGAGATTAGGGATTGGGATTTCCAGCCTGCACAGGGGAAAGGTCACACCAGGATGCGCAGGTTTATCTTCATTCTCCTGCAAAGCCAACAAGCAGCTGCCAGATGATCTGTTCCCTCCCCTTCACAGATTGCCTGTCCTTTTTTTCTTTCCCAAACCTTCTCCCTACACAGCACCACTTTCCACAGTACAGTCAGCAGCAGACAGCACTGCTCTGTATCACCAGCAAACTCAGACAGCAGGTGAAGTGTAGCAGTTGTAGACTGAAGAAAGCAGAAGAGAAGAAAAAGCAGAATCAATGAAGGGAAAAATAAATAAAGCATAGAAAATATGCTTGGAATTCAAATGAAGACAGCAACAGACAGGCTCAAGCAACAGGGTTACCCAGAGAACAAGCCACAGCACAGGAGCAACCAGAGACTACCTCTGCCCTGGGAAAACTTGCAGAGTATTTCCCACAGTTGCTGCCACACCAGAATACACGTTTTTAATATGTTTTTAATACTTTTATAATACAAACGTCAGTCTCTACTTTTACTAAGCCTAGTAATGGTAAAAAACTATCCTAGTGACCAGAACTATGACAGCTGAAGCAATGCATTGTTTTAGCTAAGTTAGCATTAGAAAAAGAATAGCTGGCAGTGTCTCAATAAAGCCTTTTTTAAAATATTGGGGTTTGCTGTCATGTTATCCCCCTAATTTGGGATATAACTCTGAAAACATTAGAAGAGCATGCTCCTGACATACCCCCTGCATTTTTTCATATGCATCTTGCATGTGGAGCACCGAAGGAAAAGCCATCAAGAAGAGCTCAATATATAGTGCAATTCTAGCTACATTTAACAAATTATGCCTTCTGCATCACATCCGAGATTATGTTCATTCTATTCAGTGTATGAAAGTGAATAATCTCCATCTTGCATTTGAAATGGCTCGTAAATACTTCTGTGTCTTTGAAGAAACAGTAACTGAAGGACAGAACTTGCACAAGTTCTGCTAAAGTCGCTACACAGATAGCAGGAGAACTCTGTCATGTGACATCTTCCTTACTGATGAGCTACAAACCATCAACTGTGATGCCTTCTGCAGGAATTAGTCTGAAATCATGCTTTTTCTACAGGTGAGAGACAATTCTCACTATTCATGTGACCTGAAAGCCTTCCAGCTTTAGCATGTTAGACCCCGCTGCCGCAACCCCTAGATGGTTCTCTTCCTCTTTCAACACAAGTTTGCAATTCATTGGTCTGCAAATGTAAGTGAAGTTACCAGTGCAAAACAAGAGAACATTTCTTCTTTCCCATCCCCAGTGCCACCCCAGCTGCTGGGGCAAACAGCACTATCCCTCGCACAAAGAAGCACTTGCATAACTTTGCCTTCACCACCAACCAGCCTTGACAAACCAGAGGCTAAGGATCCCAACAAGCTCAACAGTCAATGTATGTTGTCGGATCTCATCTAAATGATGTTCACAAAAACCAGCTGCCTGGCTCTTTTTCTTCATATAAGGCATGCCTTTCATTTTGCAACTGGGGCCTCCTAAAACTACATACACATTCAGATACCTTAAGTTTTACCTAACGAGTAATATGTAGCTAAGTATTTACTTAATTAACTTGGGAAGTTAATCATAGAATGTGTTGGGTTGGAAGGGACCTTGAAAGGTCACCTAGTCCAACCCCCCCGCAGCAAGCAGGGACTTCTTTAACTAGATCAGGTTGCTCAGAGCCTCATCAAGGCTGGCCTTGAATGTCTCCAGGAATGGGGCCTCCACCACCTCTCTGGGCAACCTGTTCCAGTGTCTCACCACCCTCATTGTAAAGAACTTTCTTTAGGTCTAATCTAAACCTACCCTGCTCTAGTTTAAAACCATTGCCCCTCGTCCTATCGCTACACGCCCTTGCAAACAGCCCCTCCAGAGCTTTCCTGTAGGCCCCCTTCAGGTACTGGAAGGCCACTATAAGGTCTCCCCGGAGCCTTTCTTCTCCAGGCTGAACAACCCCACCTCTCTCAGCGTGTCTTCACAGAAGAGGTGCTCCAGCCCTCAGATCATCTTTGTGGCCCTCCTCTGGACCCAATGAACAGGTCCATGTCCTTCTTGTGCTGTGGGCTCCACAGCTGGAGACAGTACTCCAGGTGGGGTCTCACAAGAGCAGAGTAGAGGGGGAGAATCACCTCTCTGGATCTGCTGGACACGGTTCTTCTGATGCAGCCCAGGATGCGATTGCCCTTCTGGCCTGCAAGCGCACATTGTTGGCTCATGTCCAGCTTTTCATCCATGAGTACCCCCAAGTCCTTTTCCACAGGGCTGCTCTCTATCACATCATCCCCCAGCCTGTATTGATAATGAGGATTGTCCCAATCCAAATGTAGGCCTTTACACTTGGCCTTGTTGAACTTCATGAGGTTTGCTTGGGCCCACCTCTCTAGCTTGTCCAGGTCCCTCTGGACGACATCCCATCCCTCTGGCACATCGACTGCACCACTCAGCTTAGTGTTGTCAGCAAACTTGCTGAGGGTGCACTTGATCCCACTCTCTAAATCATTGATGAAGATGCTGCACGGCACTGTTTGTTCATGAATTCAAGGCCATAACATAAAGCTTCCGCCAGTGGAGCACCAACCCTCCTAAAGAACGCTGTTTTCCTTCTCTGTTGCCTATTTACCCGGGAGATAAAAACCCCAGGTGGCACAGACCCAGGAGAGGCAATTCAGGAATGGTTTTGCCCGGGCACCTCCCGCCTCCCTTGAGGAACGGCTGCACCCCCGGCCCGGGGCGGCCTCCCCCTCCCCGCCACCCAGCAAGGCCGACAGCTTCCCTCTAGGGCCGCAAATCCCCGCCTGGAGATACCAGGTGGTTCCAGCCCTTCCTTGGGCTAAGCAGCCCCGCCAGGAGCGCCCCTCCACCCCCCGCCCGCCGGCCCGGCCGCCACCTGCAAACGGCCCGCAGCTCGGCCACCGTCTCCTCCGCGCAGCCCAGCTCCGCCGCTACCGCCGCCTCCGCCGCCTCGGCCGCTGCCGCCTCCGCCGCCAGCGAGAGGTCGGCCGGCCCCAGCTGCTGCCGCCAGCAGCGGCCGAGGGTGCCGAGGTGGAAGGCGCGGGTGTACAGCTCCGCCGCCTCATAGTCGGGCGCCTGCCCCGCAGCCTCCACCGCCGCCATGGCCGGCGCGCGGCCCGCTGGGGCCTGTAGTCCCGCCGCCGACGGCCGTTAACGGCCGCCACGGAAACGCGTCATGGCGACCTCAGACCCCGTGGGCCGCCCCGGGCGCGGCGGGTGGCTGGAGGCGGGGAGGCCGCCGAGGAGGTGCAGGGCCGCCGGCCGGAGCGCTGCCGGTGCCTGCCGGGTGATGGGAGCGGGGGGTGATGGCGGGCAGGCCGCCGCCCCCAACAGACGGTAGGGCCCGAGCGGCCGGGGGGGAAGCGGGGGAGGCTGCGCGGCGGGAGTCAGGCCGCCGAGCCTGGGGGGAGCTGTGTCTGGCCGTCACGGGAGGGGAGAGCGGCTGCGGGGCTCCTCCTGCCGTGCTGGAGGGTGCCCGGCGCCCCGCCGTAAACAATCCTGAAAATAAAATGATCTCAAGTCATTAAAAATGTACCGTGCCCGTGATGTTACAGCGGTATGAAGTCTTTCATCGTGCTTTATTGAAAAATTGCATTTTTTTCTCTTACCGAAGTGAAAACTTACTGCTTTGCCAACGCTTTTCTTTTATGGCATTAGGGTGTTTAATCATACAGTGATCAGGGTTCCTGAGATATGTAACAGCTTATTTTTCTAGCACCGCTTGTGCCATCGCTTTAAAGAAATATATCTGTTGTCCTCCACCTTTCTTCCTAGGCATGTGAGTTTAATGATGCGCTCCCGTTACTCCAGGAGCAATTTTTCAGGGAATACACAAAGAATGACACAGTGGACAATTGCAGAATATTCTTGTGTTAGAGCACCTGGGAACGCCCCTCTGGAACTGTGACAAAGCTGCCATAAGCACAACCTGTTAAGAAAGAGGCAGCAGTAATTCTGGATTGTGCTAACCTGATACACCTCTTGCACGTACCAGCTGAACCACAGCCTTCGCATTTGCTTCAAGCCAAAATATCCTATTACTTCTTTGAGTAGGAAAGTAACAGTCGAAAAGAAGGTGCATGTGCAGGTGATTTGTTGGAGCAGAAGGCAAAGGCAAGACCAGAAAAAGTTCAGGAAAGGAGATTGGGTCCTTGCAAGCTGTGGGGTGGGATGCTGAGAGTAGAAGGTCACGATATCTGCCTGCTTCTTTTGCAAAGGAAAGTAGTTTAGGGGGGATAAGAATGTAACAGCACATCCTTATGATATAAGAGCATATTTTGCTTTGTTTATCAATAACAGCATGGTCTAAAGCCCTTCTGTCTCTCCCAATTAGATTTATACATGCACTGCATTTCAGTGCCAAATTCTTTTACTAGCTCTTACTCACCGCTGCCTCTTAATTGCAGTTATTATTCCTCATTATGGAAGTTTTCCTAAGCTTCAGCCCATTTTTCCTGTAGTTATTGACCGTCTCTGTTTCCTTCTTCAGCTACACCCTCTGCTTTCTTCATCCATCACCTTTGCGCATCATGACACTCCCCAAGTCTGGAAGAAGGTCTGATTAAGGGCTGTTGCCCTCACTTCCTGTGTATCCTCCCTGAAACCTACTTGTTGTTCCATGAGGGATTCTCATTCCAGTTTCCAAAACCATGCATGCCTTTTTATGTGTTTGTTGTTATCTCCTCTGCTCTTGTTTATGTTATGAACATACCTTTCCCCTTTGTGTAATTGCAACATTACCTGACATTTGAAAACACACCATCACTTATCTGATGTCACCACATCTAGGGTGGATGTGATGGGGCTGTATTGATCCAAGTGCAGGGTTGACATAAACATGTAGGAGCTATTTGGGCCGAGAGCAGCAGGATTAAACCCTGATCTTCCAGAAAACTATCAGAGATTTTTAGCCTTCATAGAAAGGAAATAAGGTACTGCTTTCAAAAACCTTATTTGGAAAACCAAACATGCCAAACTGTGTGGAAATCAGTGAGCTGGATTTCTTTGTAAGACCATGTGGAAACGACATCACAGAATTCCCCGGCACAAGGGTGGTCACTGCCAACCACAGTGCTGTCACAGCGGGGAGCCTGGTTTGGAAGAGGATAGAGGCTGCTGTGCTGTAATTATTCATGCTATTTCAAATAATCCCCTTGGCCTGTTAGATAGAGGAATTCCCCTCACCACCTCTCTTCTCTTCCTTCTTCTTTTCTTCTTGAATTCGGAGTTCTTTATTAGTTAAAAAAAAACAATGTAAAGTACGTAAACCTCAAGCAGGATAAGTAGAAGCTCAAGAAGCCCCTAAGTTGAAAATACCAAAGCTGATCATTTTTTACCATGAGTGGATAATATGTTTTCTGTTTCATTTCCAAACTACAATACTAAGAAGTCATATACTTATAAAGCAACTTCACTCAATCCAAATCCTCTTAAGAACAAAGAGAGCTATTTATTTTTATAGCTTGGAATTAATCTGTCCTTTATATACTAGGCAAAAGGCACATGGGTATTTCAAGGTTTCCAAGAGGTGCTTACTCTCCTCTGCTGGAGAGACTTTAATAATTCAACATTAAAGCAGCGAAGAACATATGAAGAACTCAAGCAATTCAAACGAGGCAGGTATTAAGCTGAATTCTTTAAGAGAGGAAGTGCTGAAATCCAAAGAGCTTTGAAAGACCATCAGAGTTAGAGGAGAAGTGGAGATAGATAGTGCAAAAGACAGCTGGAAAACAAGCTAATAAAAGCATCCTACATGGAAGAGGAATAAAGAGAAATTGTAACTAACGTACTGCTGAAGTAATCAGGTAGCCTATATCTTGTACTGTGATATCCTGCAGGCTTAGGAGACTGATTTTCAGAGCTTACACGTGCACAACTCCAGCTACAGTCAATAAACACTGTGGATACATAACCATTCTGAAAAGCCGGTCCTAAATGGTCCAGGAAGCAAAGACATTAATTAAACCCCTAGTCTTTCACCACAAGAAACACCCTTCATTCCTGTCTTGATTCACACAGCCTGAGAGATACGTAAATATTTGTTAAGGTAATCACATTCCGTGTCAGTATTGAATAGTACTTGCTCTAACAGACATAGTCTTAATATAATGACATGGTAATGCTTATGAAAGTGTGGGTTTGTGGCTTAATCATAAATCAGATTTTATGCTATCCTCAGCCCTGGCTCACATCACTAAATTTAGAAAAGTAATTTTAAATTACCCTGGGCTTCTGCTTCAACCCGGAAAAATCACCATGATCATCACTTACGCTTCTACAGGAGCGTCATAACATTAACAAAATTAATGTTTGTAGGTAGTCAGAAAAAACTTTGGAGAATTAGTGTTGAGCATTATTTTTATTCAATATTTTAGAACCAGCTCTGCCCTTCTTCAATACCTCGGTCTCTGTGGTACCTATGTACCTTGTCAGACAAGGAACATTGTCACTGGTTTTTAAGCACTGACTGCCTCGGCACAGCAATTACAGAGATACAGAAAAGTTCCGGGGCTGTAATTTTAGGAGGTGAGGCTTTAGCAGCTGTGAGTTTTCTTCTTAGCCTCGTCCTGTACTGCAGGGCTTTGTTCTGAGGATGCAGCTGTCTTCTGGACGGCAGCACCCAAAGCACCCATCACACCCAGTTGTAAGTATTCCCCCAGTCCTTCTGGGGGAGCATTTTTTAACTCAGCCTAAGCTAAGCCGTAGAGTTTATAGTATGATCTCACATTGGTACCGCCATCCTGCTGTTCACCAAGAGTGGCAATGAATGGGAAGGCCTAGCAATGTCTTGCCTGTCATTGCTTCCAAAATTGCCATGCCAATGAACAGTGGACTGGGAGCATGACAATCTTTGCATCGAAGACTCTCAAAGGCAGCCACCAGCACCTTTCGCTATGACACCCAAACAGGAATGATCCATTCCTAAAATGTAGCTATAGGTGGGACAAAAAGTAGCTTACATTACTTGTATGATAAAGTAAAATATTAACACATTCATACATTCATAAAGGCTCTTTACATCTAAAAAACTGTGATCTGAAAGTTGTGTAACTAAAATATAATTCTGTCAAAAGACAGAAGTTAAACTGGTTTTTGCATCTCTCCACAAAGTGAGAGCACTTCTCAAGGACAGCATGTTGTTTTGCCAGGGTACAGCACGTTGGGTTTTTTTGCTATCACCCAAGGTACACAGAAACAATTTTTTTAAAAAAAGGAAGCAAACATGCTGTGTTTGGTAATTTCTGAACTACTTCATGGGTGAATATTCTACATAACTTGAGTGAGAGTCAAATGAATGCAGGATGCTTTCATCTCATGCATGTTGAGCAGTCAGAATGATTGCCTTACCATTTACCATCTAATCTACCTCTAATGCCTGTTCTTGCTTCCACTGGAACAGCTGGAAGTGGAAGAGGAAGACAAGCTTAAGAGAAAGATGGTGACAGGGATGCATACCACCCAGACCAGACCAACCAGAGCTCTATTCTTTAGGCCTTAAATGTTGCTGACCCAAGTCATTCTGATGTTTTCAGGTAAATCTGGGTATATAAGGTGTACAAGGAACAAAGTCAGACACAAAGCAGCAGTAGTATCACAGAGTGGACACCATCTACCATTTCCGAGTATGTTACATGTTGTTTTCAGTCATGAGCAAGCACAGCCATAAATAAAACTTTGGTCAGGAACTCAAGCTGCTGTAGTTGTACCAAACTTTTACTGCAGCAGTAATTTGCCAGCATCTTCATTTCAAAGCTGGTTTGCACAGTGAAACACGTCAACAATACAAAAATGCAAACCATTTTTCATGAAAACATGATATTGTTTTCACTTGCAGCTTCTTTGGAAATTCATTATAAATATCATTCTTGGATTTGGGCATGCATTAGGTGATGTTTGCCTTTTGTTGTGAGTTAGAAAGGAATGCTTCAGGAAATCACATTTGGACTTGAAACTCCATTGGTGAAATTCCCAGCTAGAAAATATGACATGACTGTGGTATTTGTAGGACAAGGAGTTCTATTAATTGAAGGTGCTTTTGCATATTGCCTACACACCAGAGAACCTTCAGGTTTTACTCCCTTGTGCCTAAGAGTCAAACCCTCTTCAGATATACTATTCATTTTCATTTTGTGAAAAATGAGTTTTTGTGAAACTAATGAAGTTTTAAGATTTAGTTGTTGAAACAATGTTGTCACGGGCAATGGATGAAAAGCATTTTAGACAACAAAAGAGGATGTTACATAAATTGCTTCTTCCATCAGGGGAATAATATGGGGACAATTACAATTTAAGAATTGTAGCATAAGGATGTAGCATATATTAAGTCCATGATCCACCTTGATGGGATCTCTTTGGAAGGTTCATACTACTCTTTGATCATACACATTCTTCTTTCAGGAAATTTTTGCCATGGTTTTTCCATCATCAAGATCCAAAAGCTATTTATCCCAGAGAGAGAGCTGGGGACTGGGGACTATTGCAAAATGCTTTATATGAGGAGATCTTACAGCAGCCTTCCAGTACCTAAAGGGGGCCTACAGGAAGGATGGGGAGGGACTCTTTGTTTGGGAGTGTAGTGATAGGGCACGGGGTAACGGTTTCAAACTGAAAGAGGGGAGATTTAGGTTGTATGTTAGTAAGACATTCTTTACTGTGAGGGTGGTGAGGCAGTGGCACAGGTTGCCCAGAGAAGCTGTGGATGCCCCATCCCTGGCAGTGTTCAAGGCCAGGCTGGATGGGGCTTTGAGCAGCCTGGTCTAGTGGGAGGTGTCCCTGCCCATGGCAGGGGCGTTGGAACTGGATGATCTTTAAGGTCCCTTCCAACCCAAACCATTCTATGATTCTGCCATTCTATGAGCAGTGATTCTGTGAAAATATGTAATGAAAATGTGTCACATTTCAACTTCAGCTGACACTATTGCCAAGCATGAGTTTGGTTCTTAACATTATAAACTACATACCAGACCACCTGAAGTTTTTTCTTAGATATGGCTGTAAAAATAATTTCAAAAATACACAAGAAATTTAGAAGTTTAAGTCTTCTTTCTAGAAAATTTGATCTGAATCTCAAAGACAGTCAACAAGACTTCACTTTCTAAGGCCAAACTCCAGGTTTCCTATGGCATAGGAAACTTTTGCCAGTCTAGCTATGTCACATACATAACAAAAGACTAAGAAAATGTTTACTGGTACAGTTTGACATACCAGTTTATGTGAGGAGGTGAAGTAGTATGGAAAAGAGGTAGGTAGTGCTGCAACAGAATTACTTAGCACTTTGCCAGTGTAAATTGCCAGAGTGATTGTACTAAGACCTAAGAAACTATAAACTTCTTGAGGCACTTCTTCCCTTCTAGTGCAAGTATTTTCTAGTTAAAGCATGCAAAGATTTTATCAGATGCCAAGCAGGACTATAGCCAAGCTTCTGCAAGTTGTGTCCTATGACACATTGGCTCCCTTTGGCTGAAGACTCAATAGGGAACCTTTCATTTGCACGATGTGTAACTGTACCCACCATTTCAAAATTTTCCTTTATGAGTATGGAGGAAGCCTTGTCACATGACACTAAAATTAATTGCTCAGATTTTTAATTTCTGTTTTATAGGCTTGGAGGGCTGATTGTAAGAGTACTCTCTGCTTCTCTAGGTAAAATCAGTTGCCTTGTTTTTTCTTGAGTATCTTTCAAAGAAAAGCCATGTGCATTTGATGTCAGCATCAATTTCATTGTGTTGGAAATACGCAAAACAAAACTGTACCTATCTAAAAACCATTTTGAATCATTGTAGCTTAGTTGTGAAACCTAAAGCAAAGAAGCCTGACTTCCACTAACTTCCCTTGAAATTTTAATTACTAAATAAAGTCCTTATATCTATGAAACATTTTAACTTCAAAAAGGTATTTCAATATGCCAATTGGGTAATTGCTATGAACAGTCATTTTATGTTTGTGAGCTGACACAGGCAGGACGCAGGAACAACCACAAACCCACAGATGAAATAGAAAGAGTAAATTTAATCTTGATATCTCATGAACCAGGAGATCTTTGAAGCAGGTGCAAAGGCATGCAAGCGGAAACACAGGCACCACAGAGCTTGGTCCTTGATAGTGTTTTTGAGAGAGCGAGCCCTTGTTAGCAAGGGAGAGAGAGAGAGTCCAAACCTGCTGTTCTCACCTGTATTTCAGGGATTCAAGCAGGTCTTTTCCACTCTGCTCTGATCTTTCCAACAGCAGGGCAGGAACCTCAAGCATGTTCGATAAGGTGCCTCTGAGTCCATCACAGGCCTGTGCTATCCAAGGGCAGATGTTCTACTTGCTGAGCGCACAGGACTAAACAATGCTTAGTGTGCTTTTCAACACGTGAGCTGCAAGTCAGTTGAGCATGTTTACAATCCTCCTCGCCAACCTTCCATTACTTTCCCACAATGCTATGGTCACCGGCTCTTAATCTGTACACTTTGGCATCATGTCAAAAAAAAAAAAACCAAACCAAACCAAACCAAAGCCAAACAAACAAAAAAAGAATGGAAGAAAAAGAAAGAAGTGGTTCTGTACAGGGACTGACTTGAAAACAGACATGAGTGTTTGTCAGCTGCCTTTTTAAGTAATAATAGGATGAACTGAAGGATATATGCTCACCACTTCAGAAGGGCTGTAACATCATAAATTTGTTATTCTTTTATGGTCAAGGTGTCCACTCAAAGAGATGGATATAGCCTATAGACTATAGTGTGGTTATTGTTTTTCTGACTCTCTAGCTGTAGAAGTCCTTGTTGGTATTTTAGGGTATGTTCTTCATCTGACAGATTACCAACTATTATTTCTTTCCTTTTTTTTTTTTTATTTCCCCCCCAAGAGCCTTAGTCATGAGCAAGAACCCCATTTTGCCATGCACACAACAAAAAGAAGAAAGAGGACAGGATTAACATGGTCACAGTTGTTTGGTTGAGTAGTCAGCTGTGGCCGTGTTCTGCCCAGAGTGCCAGCAGTGATGTCCTACTGAGGAGTCCCTCCCTATTCCAGCCCTATTCCAGCCTGATGATGACTGTTCTTGACAGCACCTGAGGGACTTGTCCCCATCTTTCCCTTTGTACCATCTCTGTAGACTACCCCTAGCAACAATTTTTGTGCTACTTTAAGGGCTTTCTGTTATACCAAGTGATCGTACATCCTCTTTCTTGAAAGCTATCTGTTGCTGTATCTTGCGAAAGTAAGTATTGTATGTTCACTTTTGCCCGGGTGAATTCCTTAGCTGAGTGCCAGAGATTGTCCACGTACAATCATTCACCTCCCACCAACTATCAGGGAACAGAGCACTTAATGGGCAGCCTTTTGCTCACAAGTGCCACATCTGGCAAAAAAGCAGAGTGTGAGAATCTTTCAGTTTGCTTTGCAGAGGAGCGCTTTTGATTGCTGCTATGTACCTGGCGGTCTCTTTCAGTAAGATTGTTTCTGAAGTGGATAAATGCTGTGTTTTCTTTCCATGAGTGTCATCCACTGAGGCGTCGTGAGTGAGGAGACTATGAAGTAACATAGCATTGTTTAGATAACAAGGCCGACTGGAAGAACTGTGCTTCAGCCGGGTTCAGGTAATACCACCTTTTGTGTAGGGTTAGGCTCTTGCTTAGTAAACTCCACAGAGGTTGTCAGTATCTCCAGTTGTGTCAGGGACAGGCTTCCCAGCTATCAATCTGAGGGGACGCCAGTTTTTCTGTACATAGATCTATATCGCCTTGCATCCTGAAGGAACATCGAGAGAAAAGTGCATTGGGCTTCATAGGCTGTTTTCTGTGCTGCACTGCTCTCATCTTCGTCCCTTATATCCGGACCAGCAAGTCTGATCTGTCTTGAGTATCTCAATGAATAATTTGTGAGAGCTGAAACTGAAGGGCTAAAGCTCACGTTCTGCTTTGGAAGAACCTCTTTCTTCAGTTAAGCTGTGGAATTTCTTGCACAAAATATTTCGGGTGCTGAAGGTTTATACTGATTAAAGAGAAGTCCAGACAAATTGATGGAAGAGGCTCAAGAAATTCTTGAGCTGCAAAATAATGGCACTGGGGAAAGGATTAAACATACTTGCAATGTTCTTATGTTCTTTGCAAGCCTGTGTTTTTTGGCAGTGGCAGAGCCGGGATGCAAGGCTAGATGGATGCTGTGGCCATCTTTGTGTTCTGATTGCACTCAGATCACTGCCAGTTTATCTCTTAAAAAGGTGCAGAGAAGTCCCACTGTTCCATCATCATTAGTACTCTCCAAGTCAGACTTTAGGGATTGACTAACCTATGAATCTTTTCAATAAATGTTTCCCGAAGCATCTAAAGAATGGAGATAATAGCAGCATATTTTGTTTGAGTTTTTGGATGTTTATTTTTGACACTGGCTAATTTGTCTTTTGCACAAATTTTACAATAATCTATTTTCTTGATACAAATCATATCAACATACCTTATTAGGTATGATAGTCTTCCATCCTGTATAGCATCCAAAACGCTAACATAGAGAGAAGTTACCTTTAAGCAGTGCTGTCCACAATTCATCTACTTTCTATCTCACTAGTAAACAGTGCATAAAATCAGAGGGCTTGGAAATAAAAACTAAAAACATCTCTCATCTTCTGAAAAGGCAGGAATAGCATGGGTTGTGATGCTGGCAATAGGCAAATAACGTTCTACTGTATACTGCCTTTTCATCTGGCACAAAGAGTAAACCTAATCTTCTGAGGTTTTTGCAAACACCTTTAGGTTAAAGCTGGGTGCTGTGAAGAGTGAAATGATGCTGATGGGGCAGGGAACACACCAATCTCCATCATATCGTGTTCTGCTGAGAGCATCTGACCTCTGATCCTGAGCGTAGACAAATGGACTGCTTAGTGGGCTTTTTCAGCATTTTGTGGTATCCAGACAATCCCAGACAGAAAAACCTCAACTGTGAGTGATGATTCCCAATGGATCCGCATAGCTTCCTCTAAGTTCTAGTGTCATTGCATGGAACCAAAAGCATGGGATTTTCCATGCTGATTATTCTATTTATTTTTTTTTACACAAATTGGTTCAAAAAAAACCCAAGTGGTTTTTTACACTTTGTGGTTGAAAAACCACAAACACTAAAACAAGTCTTGAAAAATGCTGCGATTTTGTTCAGCTACCAATGCGCAAAGCCTCATCTACGGCTTTGTCTGGAATTCTAGGTTAAATCCAATGTTCCAGACATCATATCTCACTGTGGTCCAAGTTACTAGAGAGATTACCTCATTTCATGTCCTTATGGTATGGCATGAAAGCTCCATACCACTTCATTAGTAAAAATATCAACTGTGTGAGGCAGATAGACTGTTCACCCTGCCAAGCAAATTAATTTGCAACTTGCCTCTCCAGAATAGGATGAAAGCAAACCTTGATGTCTTCATAAGAAAATATACGGTAATCTCCTTCAACATAGGCTTCCCACTCCATCACCAACAGAATAATCTCCCATCTACTAAATAAAGCCCAGCTGTTAGTGACAAGACTGACAATAATCACACACATTTTTTATTGTGTAGGAATAATTCAGGGAGGTACGCTATCATCAGAAACTGGAAGCTGTTCCTCTAAACAAATCTGTTGAATGCCAGTGATGATAATTACTAGTGATTATTCACTGATTGCTAATGCAGTCTAGAGTTAGACATTCCAAAATAGAGACAGCCTGGCAGTTTTTACATGGGTGCGTGTTCTGGCTAAATTTTTAATTTTTACCTTCTAACAATAACTCTCAGTAAGGAAAAAGCTAGTATTCAGTAGCTGAAATCTGTACTGCCTAAGCTGTTGAGGGATATTAATGGTTTAGCATAAATAAGTAAGTTTTAATTAATTACTTAGCATTATAATATGGTGTGATTTGTGCTGTTGATACAGTTCTAGGCTTACTTTACAGGCATATAATATTTCAACTTGAACGTAAATTGAACTCTAGGAGACAGAGGAGGAAGCGTTGCCTAAAGCCTGTTAAAATAAAGGATGTCAGACGAAAGATGAAATCACCTTTCTAGTAGAAGAGATTTAGACTAGGTGAAAGGAAAAAGGCAAGCTGCTATAATTCAGTTGCACCCTGGAAGCTATGCTGCATGAGATTTGTTGGAAGAAATCAGATCTTTTGTGAGACCAGATGGTACAGCTGGAAAAAGATGACAAGCTTTCAAGCACACAGAGCATTCATTAACTGATAACACAGATGTAGCAAACTCACAGCTAACTACAGAACAATACCGCATGTGTGAGTAAATAGATCTCTCAAACCTTTTTGAAAAAGACTGCTTAATCCTCATCTCTATAGTCTTTTCCTTAAGGTGTTTCGGTACTCATCTAAATCTTATAAATTGAGCTTCCCGTACAGAAAGAAATAAACATTTACTGGGAACCTGAAATGGCAGTTCATGTGAACCATTTGAAAACTGTTTTTTTTTCTTGTGGGTTTTGTTGTTGTTGTTGTTGCATTCTTTTCATCTGTAACAAAGACCTGATCTTACTGTGTGACCAGACTGGCACTTGTGTCAATGAAAGGAGGAGAGGAGGAATGCACTGCAGTTTGGGATCACAATTAGGCCTCAAGATCACAGACAAGAATCCAAGGAGGTAATTCTCTGTGCCCCTCTTTCCACTGATCATGCAGGTAAGCTTTGCAGGTGTGAGAGGAAATTTTGAACATTTAAATGCTGTGTTGAAAAGTTGTTTCAATTTCTTAAAAACGGCATTTTGCAAACTTATGCTTAAATTAATGAGATTTTCTCCAACTAACATAATTTAAGTAATATCTATTAATAATGTTGTGCTAATAAATCTGCATTCTGTTTAATTAATTAAGAATTCAGCTGATCTGAATTCTTTGAGAATTACTGTATATAACTGGACACTCTGATCAAACAGTACAGCATGGAAGAGGAGCACGGTTGCAGATGATTTGGGCCCTCAGAGAATGACTCTGATTTGGTCCTCAAAATACTGTTCTCCCTGGCTGCATTTGTGTTGTCTCTTCTGTGGCTCCCAGGATGTCTGCTGTATGCATTCCCAGTGGTGACATGCCCTCTGTACAGCAGCTGGCTGAGCCTGGCTTTGTGTCACATGGGACTGATGTCACATGGAACTGATGATGCTGTCCACATCCTCCTCTGAGCCATGGACCAATCCAGCAATACAGGGGGAAGGAGCAACTAAACCACCACCATCTGGTCGACTGCTTCCCTGTACTCTCCTTGTTTCCCACTACGGAACAGAACAGCCTTGTGCTGCAGAAACCTCGGGTGATGGCTCCTTATTTTGCGTGGCCAGCACACGGGATGACTCATTGCAAAGTAAATTAATTTGTGCCATCTCAGCTGTCCTAGGGGTTTATGGTGTGGGGACACAGGTTTAAGTACTACTGCTGCTCCCTAGACAACATTGTTTTTGGTTACTGTTAGCTCCTAATGCTACTGCTGTTGTTTGATTGACCCAGGGAGACACTGGGGATAGAAGCAGACTGTGGTTTTCCTCACCTCCCACCCCACGGCTCCCAGTGAGAGGAGTATGTAGTTATAAGCCAAGACTAATCTGGAGATAAGCCCATTGGCCTTTGTAGGTTGGGGTATCTGTACACAGATCTATTATAGGCAGGTAATGTATATATATTCGAGGTAATTGTATGGTCTCAGATGGTTATGCAAATACCTATGAGAGTACCAATGATAATGACACCCTGCTGATGCAAGCCAGTCTTTGTTATCCCATATTATAGGACTGTGGCATGGAAAGACTAGGTAGCCAGAACAGGCTCATACAGTCCAGTACCAGGACAGACAGTAGAACTAGTTACTCAAGCTCCAGACTAGTTTTCTAATTTCTGTCTTGTCCTTCCTGTCCATCTATGTCTTTGCACATGGCTGCATCCCAGTGCTCTCTCTTATTTTCCATGATTGGTTACCGTGCACCTGGCTCAAGCAGGCATAAAATCTCATGATCGCATGTGCCATGACATTGAATTTCCTATTCCATCTTTATAAGAAAATTTTGAAACCTAAATCTGCAGCCTGTATTTGCACTCAGTAAAGAAAACATGATCTGACATACCATTCTTAAGCTTCAACTTGATGCAACTACAGTGTATTTTAATTCAAAACTGTCTAACCCAAAATATTTTATTTAAGGACTACAAATATATGCCTTTCTGACGAGTAATCATTGCTTCAGTGGGAAATAGGAAGTCCACAAATATATGCTTGGTTTCTCAGCATGACCTATTGTGGCTCACAGCCATCTGTGTTTACAGTAAGAGATCGCCCACATGCATTAGTCTGTAAACAGTATCAAAACCCAAAGCTTTTATTTTTTCCTTTCACTCTCCATCTATTGCAGTCTCAGGGTGTCTCCATCTAGGTATAAGTGTCTGCACATTTTTTGGTTGTTTTTTTTTTTGAGGTCTAAGTAATCTAGCATCTCTCTGAGCTAGTGCTTCAGAGATGTATTTGCATTATTGGTAGTTGAAAAGATTATTATTTTATTTGATTATTGTTGCCAGTAGTAAGGGAGCATTTATTAGCTGCCTCAAACCCTTCCTGGTCCTCTAAAAGTGGTTGCATATTCAGATAACCAGTGCCTATTCAATAACCAGTCAAAGTGTAAATGAGAAAAAGCAAACCCATTGATTTCCTCGGTGTGTAGGAGTGTTGGGGGCACCTCAATCTGGCATTTGGGAACTTCCCTTTTCTCCATGTTAGCTGACTTCAGACTGTCGACAAACCTTCTGACCAGCTGGTCTTTCTGACCACTCTGCAGCCAGGAATAGCCACAAAATCTATTTTGCAGACCAGTTATGTTTCTGCTAGATTAGATATATATTTACGAATGTGATTACACAGAAAGACTTAAAACCCAAGTTTCCCATAAATGTCATTGGCAAATAATGGAATTCATATCAAATTAGGACTTGATATTTTTTAAAAGATGTTATTAAAGAGTGCACTCATGTTTCAAGTAACAAACAGGAACACATTTGTGGAACATGTAAAGCACAGATATTCTTACCACTTTATGATCTCCAGGACAAAGAAATGCTCATGTGCATACCTCTGTTCATAAAATACATGGTGCTCACATCCAACAAAGGTAACTGGCTCAACGTGGAAGGAAGTTCCACGGTTGTCGCAAAGATGAAGAAATCCCAGCATATCCTTGCGTCAGAGAATTGAAGGCCGCCTGCAGCTTCTGAAGCAGTTTTGGGATTGTCCTGCACTCCGGGTCACTGCATAACCACTCCCACTGCCAGAAGGGCAAGAATGTGAATTGATGCTACCCAGGAAGAAGCTGAGGCTTTTGGTGCCAAGGAGTTGGAATGAAACACAGCTGTGTGACCAGTGTTTGGAAATGCATGCTATGCATGCTATGCATGGGGAGCAATGAACTGATTGCTGTCGGCCCTTCTTTCCCCACTGTTTTTTCTCTGATGTCTTTTATGACCCCCAGGCATTGACTGATCTGATTCACAAGATGAAGGATCTGGGCAGCACTTGGAGTCTGTTGGCTGCTTTGCCACATGCTTCCTGTGTGACTTCCTTAAACTGCTAGAGTGTAACCGCTCTGCTTAAGCCTTAACTATTTCTTGTCCCCTGAGTGTACTGAGATAAAGCTTTATGAACCTTATGAAATATGAGACATGCTTTGATTAAAATATGAGAAGTGCTTGATAAAATAATAAAAATATGTCATAAATTTTGGACAGATACAAGGGCACAGAATAGACAGATAGACAGACAGATGTGGTAGATAGAGGTAGACATCCGACACACTAATGTGAGCAAATTATGGTAAAGAAATCTGTGAAGATTTACAACGTTTTAGGTAACAATGACTTGTGCAATGGAGAATGCAAAATTGCTTATCCTACCAGCCTTCACAGAAAACTGCCTTGCAGTTTTCACAATTGAGAGTATCTGGGTGGGCAATCCTCTATAGTAGCTAATTCACTGTGCATTCACATCTCATGGTATCTTGTTCAAACAGCCAGAGTCTGAGAATGGAGTTGGGGCTTCATGTGCTAGAGCTGAAAATGCCCAAACTGGTTTAGTCGCATGATGCTGAAATGTTTCTCTGAGTGAGCACACTGAAGAAGTACTGATTTTTCCAAAAGTACAATCAGGACTTTTTAGAAGTGGGAAATGAAACTGGAACACCTCATACAAAACTGTGAAATATTCTAAACTTGACCTTCTTACAGCTTTTGAGAGCAGGAAGTGAAATATAAAGTGGGATTGTTTCTTCTTAATAATGATTTGTATGTTCTTCATTAAAAAATAGTTTTAAAGCCCTTTTAGCTAATCAATATAGAAGGTAGAAACAGGCAAAATATTATCTCATCTACTCACTAGTTATATTCTGCTGCATCACAGAAAAACAAAATGTGATCTGTCCTCTTAGAAAATTTCTTTATTCAATTAGAATAGTTTTGTGTGTTTGTATGGAAAATGTAAATATTATGAGAATTCTGAGCTGCCTCTTGAACAATATAAGCCTTAATTTTTTTACAAAGGACCTGGATAACTGATAGGAATATCAAATCACCTTGTCCCCCAGAGGATCTCATATCCTGATATGACTTGGACAAGGGCACAGTCACCATTTTTTTTGGTCAGAATACCTCTGTACCCCAGCCTGTCTGTTTCTCAGATGAAAGCTTCTCCTTGTATCTTTCTGTAAATCGAACTTAGATCGTTCAGAGAACATTTTCATCATAGCTTGTATACAGTCTAGTAATTCTTGGAGTACATGCTCTTCAACATGTTTGTTATTTTGCTTGTGCACAAACAGAAATTTTCTTTTGGTTATTATGTGGCCAGTAAAGAAAATGTTTACTCAGGACTTATCTACCCTTTATTTGGTGTTTTCACATTTCCTGGACTTGTGCCACACAGCATGGAGGATAACAATCAAGCCAGAATTACTTGAGAATATTTCTCTTCATTGCAAACAGAAGCTTCCATCTGAATTCCATCCATCCAGGAGAATTTTTACTGGTGTTATGACTGGATCAAATCAAGGCAAATGTACACCCTTAATACACTGATATGCCCATCAGGGTCTGCCTGTGGCCTACAGTCAGCATAAGACTAAACCAAATGTTTTCACAAAGAGCACAGCTGCAGGAGAGCTTTCTGCGGGATGCATTACCTCATTTATCTAGGAAGCACAAAATTATCTACAAAACGAGTGTTAAGTTCACAAGATGCTTTTTCTGCATAGTCCTCCACAAACCCAGTGATCCCTGGATCTCTTCTTAAAGTAGTTAACTTTGTTTCTTGGCTCTTTCAGATGGTCTGCCAAAGCATTGGCCAAGTGAGCTGCCACAAAGTACTATGTGAAGATTTTGATACGGAATGCATACTTGCAGCTCTAATGGAGGAACGTTTGAAAACCACTGCACCCCAATCTGTCATGGAAGCATATTAGTTTGGAAACAGCGTCATACTAACATGCCTACTGGGCTTTTGATTAAGAACTAGATCAGATACAACTGGCATAGAGTCTGGACAAGGAAAGCTTGGGTTTATCTATAACTGCCCATGCTCTAAATCTGTTTATGAAATTTTAACTCATGAAGTAAATAAAAGCATTTAAAAGAAATTGGTTATCTAAATCTTGCGGTTTCTTAAATAGCAGGTGGCTTCAATGAACTAATTAAATCATCAATGAACTAATTAAATGATCAATAGAGTTAAAATTCAAAGTAAACTAGAAACAGAGTGTATTTGGAACCTACAGTACTTGCACATAGGTTATTAATGAATACCGTTCACTCTAATAAATATTAATAGGAGAGTCCAACATCTCATATTATTCTTAACACGTGTCATTCTCTCCATTGGCTAATGTGGAATTTTGGAGTCAGAAGAGTTATATTCAATCTTCAAGAGCTCTTACTCACATACTGGCCAAATGCCATGATGTACTGAACAAGGTTTACGTCCCTAGATGAGACATTTTAACTTTTTTCAGCTAAATATATTAATTTAGTTGCAAAGCACAGCGACAGTCCCTACTAAATCTGCAGCAAAATCTCTTCACTGAACAGAGCGACCCAGACCTGCCATTACAGTAGGAGCTTCTGAACACAGCACCCTGCATGACAAGAAGAAGGAACTGTACATGTGCCTGTTTTGCAGGTCTTTGTTTTTTAGAAGAAGTACCTTTAATGTGGATATTACATCAATTAAGAGGAGTTAAAATACAAGTAGATAAATAAGCAAATAAAACCACATATTTTCCTACAGTGTGACGGAAGGCCTCTGAGTACAATTTAGCAATTATAAATTGCTGTCCTATCATAAAGTCATAGGATCCTCACTCAGAGATAAAATCACCATTTGCTTGTGGGAACAAGAACATTGTTACGTCTATGTGACATTTTGGGTTTGGTTTGGGGGATTTTTTTTTGGTGGGGGGGAGGAAGGGGTTCCATTCAGGCGTTTTCATTCCCTGATGATTTGGACACATAACAACCATCTGTTCAGATGGTTCAATCCAGAACATGTTGTTTTCAGAGCAATGAAAGAAAAACAACATGAATAGACAAAAGATGTTACATATTTTCTGGCAAACAGAACTTCAAAAACTTTTGTCAGTAAGGCAGAGAAAATTTCTGTAAAATGAAGTTAGACATTTTTCCTTCACTTTTTCTGGTACAAATAGTACAGTATGTGAAGAAAAAGCACATGGAAAGGATTCAGCTACATAAATAATACCACTTCAAAGGTGCCATTGGCTCATGTTACTAGAGGATCTACAGGCAAACCGGTCCATTTCTTGAAGCTAATAAAAGTACCACACGACAAAACACAGTTTAGACTGTTAATAGGACTAAAGGTTTCAGAGCAGAAAAAGAGCCAATTAAAAATTAACTCTATTACATGGCAGCAATGTACCAACATCCTTAAGGGTTTATTTAACAAGACGTTCTGCAAGAAGAGGTGATCGTTCATTCATGATATACCATGCAAACATCAGGAATCATGCTAGTATCAGGGAGAGCAACAACACATTAATGTATTTTATTTTCTAAACAAATACCATAACTTAGGGTGGCTTTTCGTATCTTAAAAAAAAAGGAGGGTTGGATGAGAACAGTTGCAGAGGTCATTTCCGACCTTTATTGCTCTATAATTCTCTGAAACATGCACTTTGACAAGAAGCTGTGAGAACGAACATTGAAATACTTCCAATGATAATAAATAAGATTAAAGGTAATGATCAACAGGAAGAAGCTTAGAGATAAGGCTGGGAGAAGTACAGAGAATATCTTGATGAAATAGGAGGAAAATGCTTAGCTGTAAAGGAGAGGAGAGAAGGGAAGCAAAGTGCAAAGAGATGAGACATAGCATACTGGGATAAATAAATATACCATCTGCTGTAGGAGAGAAAAGGGTAAATCGACTGGCCTGATGGAAGGAGTTATACGTGGGGCCCCTTCAGCGCCTCCTAGAAAACACTCTTGGTTGGATGCATGAGCAGAGGAGGAGATAAACAGAAAAAAACAAAGGGATTTTTTCCATTTTTTTTTTGAGGGTGGGGAATGGAATGGAATGGAATGGAATGGAATGGAATGGAATGGCATGGAACAGAATGTCACAGAGTGGGATGGGATGGGATATGCATGTTGAGGAGAATGCTGATCAGTAAAGATATCATGAGGAGGAGTTCAGGTGCTTATCAGATGCTTACCTGTGGTTCCAAATGTAGTGAAGCATCAGGTAGATCTTTGGCTTTGTGGTCTAGAGTCACAGAAAATGGGGTGACTTTTAAACCTCCTAAGAGAGAATAAATGCTGTGGTTGTTTTTTTATTGTTTGTTTTGTTTGTTACTGTTCTTTACTCTGCATGACTTACCAATTTCCAAATGTACAGTCCTATTGAGACTGACTTGATACTCTGATGTTTTGCCTGGAGGTCTGTACTTATGTGGTGTCTCAGGTGTTCTCTGTTAAGGCATGTGTATAATGCAGTATAAGTAACCTGCTGTAACCTTAAGCCTGGCCGTACTTTCAGCAGTGGGTGGATCAGTTTACCTCACCTATTCTGTGACTTACCTTATTACACTGTTATGTAAAGTTGTTCCCTGGCTGTGGATGCATCCAATTTAAATTGTGTCAGCCCAAGAATAGCTTGTCTCCACCTGGAGCGTGAAAGATGTGGTATGTAATTGTTGCGGGGTATGCCTGCTTCTAGGGCTAAAAAATGTAACTGGTCATTCTGAGTGACATGTCTCAGGGTTCTCCATTAAGAAGGTGATAAGGTGATACACAAAATAACCCAAATATAGCCCACAAGAGGTGGCTATGGCACCTGTAGAAGTCTTGCTAGAAACTAGTAATCTGTGTAGATACATTGGTAAAAGCACTGAAAGGCTGACTAAAAGCTAGGCGCATTAATTGGGTTATGCTTTCACCAAGGATCACTTACAAAACCTGTCTTAGGTACACAGAAACAAGTCACATGGTAACTGAGCTAAACCACCATGCCTTGTCCAAAGTTCATTATTGCCCTTTCCCTGGCTTTGGGAAAGAGGCAGGTCTTCCCTAAGTAGAGAAAACTTTCTTATGGATATTGTTCAAGATCCTGTTTATGCTGAAACGTCTGGGAACTGCCTCATCACGCCTCTTCTAGTCTTGGGCACATGAAGTGGCAGTTCTGTATGTCTTTTCACCACTACAATATTTGCCACATGCTAGTATGGTGAGTGAAGGGAAATACGGCTGTCTGAAAGAGAGGTGGCTCTACTTCAAGATGGCTGCCACCTTTAAGTATGGAAACGTGATCTGGGAGTTTGAAACCACAGTCGCTCTCTAAAAGTGCCTAACAGAAGGCAAAAGTCTGAGTATTTAAATTCAAATACTTGATATATTTGTCAAAGAAATAATGCCTAGGCTCTTCACTTCCAAATACAGTTCTTGAGAGGTCTAGCAAATGGGATTTAGATGAAGCAGCTTATTGAGGGTAGAAAACATTTACTGCTAACTGCAGCAGCCCAGTACTTTAAGCTTTATTTGATGTCTGTACCTGTACTTTCTGCAGTATACGAATACTCTATGCTATATTACTGCCTCCATGCATGCCAAAAGGTGTCTTGGAGAGGCTGTTTTCTTTTATGTCTTTCAGGAAAAAAGTGTGTTTTGGTGCGCTTGGCTCAGTTCCTTATGCCCTTTTGTTGGGACCTGAGGCCAGAGAACGTATTCTGAGGACACCGACTTTCCTTTCTTTTCTGACTTTGACTGTTGCATTTACTTGATTAGGTGGGCTGCTATGTGGCTTGCTAAGTTCTCCTTACAGCTGGATGTGGGAAAACAGCTGGGACTCAGAATTAATATTCCTTCTGGAGGAATATTAAGATAAAACCTGAGGCTTGTTGTTGTAGGGCTGGATAGTGGCAAAGGATCGTGTGTGCGTGTCTGTGCAGGAAGGGGGCAGTTGACAAGAAAATAATCTTATAATTAAACTTAGTCTTCTTATACAACTACATGTATACATCAATGCACTCTCATGAGTTTTAACCCTAAGGGGGTTACTGCTGTTGCTCTAGTAATCTCTGAAATACTGTTTGTGAGCCAGAGACTAGCTCAGCTTGTGGGAAGAAACAATATTTTGATACTGGTCACTGTCAAGAAGAGGCATTGCTTCATCTTAATTGGCAAAATTAGTGCTGGCTAAAAAAAATAATTGCCTAGAAGTTATGGCATGGCTGTTATAATCCATAAGGAAATACACCCTCATCAATTTTTCTCTCTTGGCTGTTAGATCTTGCTTTTGTTACATGTTTGGGGTTTTTTGTAAATTAGTATCTCTGCTAAGTTACTGCAAATATTTTTTTTTGTTGTTTTTGCTTAGCTGGCTTCTAACTCAGTGCAGCAGTAAGAAATCTCGGTCTCTTGATCTGGAAAGGTGTTCTTCAAACATGGTGATTCTGACGCTCTCAGCAAATCTTTCACAGCACATTTATGTGGGTAGATTCACATGCAGTTTGTACTGCTCAGAGTACTCATTGCTCTAATAGGCAGTTTATGAAACACTACTTCTGGAACTAGGTGGGACTTAGTTTCTGTCTTGCTTACTTGCCCTACCTCCATCAGGGAATCTGCTAATTGTTTAATGATTATTATCTACAGTTCTCCTGTTTGGGTGAGTCTGAGACAGTCCAACGCTACTGGAGAGTAGCTGCAGGAGTGCTAAGGCAACTTCCTAGGCTTCTTTTATTCTGTTCTCAAGGACAGTTGTCTAGTCCTCAAGAAAACTAGATCAGTACCAAGTGTTCATACTGAAGCTGATTTTATTCTTCTATATTATTTGGTCATGAGGGGCAGAATAGGACTTTTTGTCCTTGTCAGATCTGTATTTGATTACAGAAGCTCAAAAAATAATTTCTTTTTCCTCATTGTCCCATGAATGATTGTAATGAGGTAAATTCCCAGTGAATAGCTATAGTGCAGAAGGAAACACTAGCAGAGCTATCAAATATCCAGGTAGTGTTAACATAGCAGCATGCAGGTGATGGCTCTGAAGATGGTGGAAAATGTAGGAAAGCTTTTCCTGGGTGGGAATTCTATATAGCTGTTCCAGGTAGAGGGGAACGGTGTCTCAGGGTCTTACCTCCTCTGTCAGATCTCAGCAAAATCCTTCCAAGACATCTGCTGGAATGCTCTCTGAATGCTCTCTGAAAGATTAGTAATTGGCTCATAATCTTCCTGATTCTTGCTGCAAAGGTACCTGTATTCAAATGGATCGCAATTAGAGCTGGCTGGGAACTGCAGCAGGCTTCTCTTCTCAGAGGATTAAGACCTACTAATTCTTGTCCATGTTCCTTCAGAAGTTGTGTTCTTTGTTTTGGTTACTTTTTTACAAATGGAAAACTGTAAGAGGGAGATTAATTTGCAAGGCTTTTCTTTAACGCTAAAATTTCAAGGGAGAAGAGGAAGAACGATTAAACCGATTAGAGAAAATGCGTGGTAGGGTGTGGCTTTGAGATGCTTTTGACTATTATTACAATAACTTACATGGGAGTATGCCCTTTGGCAGCCTGGCAAAGACCAAGCAAAACTCAGTAATGGCTCTGCCATTCACAGGGCCTGTACTCAGACTTCAGTAGCAATTTTCATGCCTTGGCTACCTGGGAACAGTATCATGAAGTTATCTCTACCATGATTATTTTAGCATGCATTTTTCTTCTACCCAGAGAAATGACTGATGGATATAGCCTTAAATCTGCCCAAAACTAAAGGACTTGGTGGGGAGGAAAGAATACAACAATATAAATGAAACCTATCCAAAGCTAATCATGATGAAGGGGTGTCGAACTAGACCTTGGTCTTGGCCTCGCTGAGTATATTAACCGAACCTCTGACTCATGCAGTTATGTTCCTACATGTAGAGGAACCACTCATGACTACAAACCCTGCACATTGGCGTGATTTCCCCAATCTAACTCTAAAAGCACTGGTGCTATAGTCCATTACCAGTTTCTACAGGAACATAAGGGATCAGGCTAAGTTTTTATTCTCTGTGGCTAGAACTGGCAGTGCATAACTGCCTTAGTGTGTGGCTCCTAAAGAATGGTATAACTGGTTCCCATCTTTAAGGACCATGTTGCTAGAACTTGGAGACCTTATGTGTTAGCTATCCTACTCATATATTATGTACCCCATAGTATTCTGCTATAGAATAATACTGTTTAAAAACTGGCTTTGAAATGGAGGTAGTCTGCTGCTCTAAGGAAAAGAACATCTCAAAGGGATTGCCTTTGGAGCTGAAAAACAGAAGGGGAGTCGTGTCTTCAACAGAGGATGACAATTTGTCTAATCCTCGTGAACAGTATAAAATTCTGATATAATTGTAGCGTAAGTTTCAGGTGCAGCTGTGTGGGCAGACATGACTGTGCTGTGAGTCAAATACAAAGCATATATGGGCCTGTCTACTGCATTAGCACTAGTGGTATATTTCGTGTGCTACAGAGCAGTCCTGGAAAAACATATTAATGTCACTGGAGTATCTTCCAACAAGTTGCCAGTGAAGAAACATACTCGAGTGCAACAGGAATATAGGAGAACAGTGCCTCTTGACAACTTAACCGAGAAGAGTGGGATCTTGCAGGACAGATGAAAATATTCAAGTTAGGTTCCCCTCCCCGTTTCACTCAACTTGGCTGGGTAAAAATAGCAGAGTGGATACAGCAGTACTGTCTATGTAGGACTAATGGGGACACTTAAGTTGCTAGCCTACACTGAAAGCCGGTACTTCGGCCTGTTCGTAGGCTGAAGGACCTTGTCTAGACTGCAATCCCAAATCTTGCAAAAAGCCCGTAGGCTGTTACCTGCCTCCTGGTTAGTTGAATCTATTCAGTTCTCTTTTTCTCTTCATCTGCCTCTGGTTCTAACCAAAGCTAGTACATCAAAACTATATGTACTTTTTAACAGGGGCTATGTCAGAGAAGTAACCTGTAATAAGTGGAGACAGGCATCATGCAACTTACTTTTCAGTAGAACTCAACCTGAGCTGTCAGAGCAGGGAAAAGTAGAAACCGGTAGATTTTTAGCAAAGAGCATTGTGATACTAGAAACATGGTAAGGCAGGGTGGGGGAATCTAGCAGTCCTTCTTGGAGAGCTGGCTGCTTTGCGAACTTTCTTCTCAAGTGTCTCTAGTCAGCACGGTGATGAGGCAGCACTTCCACAGCGCTGGCCGCGGGGCGCTGAAGGACTGTCGGTCCAAATTTCTCCCAGACTTTGGGTAGCGAACACCTGGAGCAGACTGACAACAAAGGGGGGCTCATTGGGTGCCCCAATGAGGTCCTTCAGGACGAAGTCCTTCAGAACAAGGTCCTTCAGACAAGGTCCACCACAAGCCGCAGCCTGGTGTTCCACCGCACAGGAACACCTTGGGTGACTGAGGGAATGGCTGGGACACCGAGGGGCGGTGGGGGTGGCGGAAGGGAACGTCACTGCGCTCTGGCCGTGGTGTGGGGTGGTGGGACGTGAGGGGGGAGCATGGCCTCACGCAGGAAGGAGGGCCCGGCACACGCTCCGGACGATGCTCCGCTCGCCCCGATGGCCCAGCCGGCCAACCTCATCCTCCCACGGCTCCGGGGAACCGGGGCGGTGCCGGGGCACACCGGCCGTGAGGCAGCCCCGGCGGGCGGCCCGGGGCCGGTCGGGGAGGGCCGAGGAGCGGCCGGGTCGCCGCGACAGCGACAGGGCGCGACCGGCGGGGGCGGGGCCTGCGATGCAAAGGAGGAGGCGCGGCCACCGGAGTTGTGGGGTGGCCGGGGTGGGGCGGAGGAGGCGGCAGGGCCGGGCCGGGCCGGGCCGAGCGGGGGCGGCCGGGAAGCGCGGGGGGCGGGGACCGGTGCCGGGCGGTGGGGAGCGGGACGGGGCGCGGCGCCCGCAGTCATCCCGGCGCGGCGGAGCGGGAAGTGGGAACATGGCGAGCGTAGGGAACGGCACGGAGGAGAGCAGCGGCGGCGGAGAGGAGGTAACCGGAGGGAAACAGCGAAGGGCCAGGCGCGGGGAGGAGGCGCGGGCGGGAGCCAGCATCCCCACCTGCCCCGCGGCGGGGCCGGGCGGGCGGACAGCCGCCTCCTCCCGCGGCCGGCCCGGCCCCAGCGCGGAGCCAGCAGCCGCCGGGAGTTGGGGAAAGTTGTGCCGGCCGCGGGGCCGCGGGCAGCCCCTGCCCGCACCCCCCCGCCGCCCGCCTTTGGTGTTTTTTTTTTTTTTTTTAATTCCCTTCCCCTCTCCACCCCAAGCCTTGCCGCCGGGCGGGGGCAGGCGGGCGGCCGGGAAGGCGCTTAGCGGCCCGGGAGGGTGCGGGTCGGCCGTGGCAGGCCCGGGTACGCGGGGCCGGCGGGGAGGTGAGGCCGTTGGTGTCAGGAGTTTGATCCTTTCCCTGACGTTTCGCTAAAGGTCCTTTGAGCAGCCCGAGCGCTGAATCCCTGGGAATGATCACCCGAGCTTTTTAGGCTATCCTCGGGTCCTCTCAGTCCAGAAAAGGGAACCCCATTGGTTACACTTCTCGGAAAGTCGGTGGCAGTGAGGGATCTCCCAGACGGGCTTTTTGAGAAGGGGTGCTCCAAAAATCCGAGGCGGTTTTGTAACTGGAAGGTGCTTTTGGTCGCAGCCCTGGCACGCACCTGTGGGAATATTTGGCTTGGTTTCTGGCCGTGCAGCCGCAAATGAAGGATTTCAATGTTGCGTACACTCAGCAGCTTCTTCAGAAGGATTTGCAAGGCACGCCTCTGACCGAACTTAATTGAAGAAAACTTATGAATCACATGGTTATGTAATAGCTGTCTCTTTGATTCTGGTTGTTTTTTATTTATTTATTTTATTTTATTAAACCTTGTTAGGATGAATTTTGGAAACAGGCGCGTAACCCGCGCACGGTTTCTGAGGTGAGGCAGTGTTTCAGCCCACAGGGCAGCTGACAAACGCGTCTGTAGGACTTGGTATGCTGTGTAGTTTGGTTGAATCCTCGTGTTTTGTATTCGGCAGTTGCAGAAGCCGTTCTTGGAAGGGATAATAAAAAACAGCTTGTTCTTTTTCTTGTTTGGAAGGTGGGGATATATAGTATTTCAGAGCATGCTATGAAAGTTGCGGCTTCCTAAGGTTATAACGTGGAGGCATAATGTCAAGAGGATGTGAAATGCTTAAATCTCATTGTATATGTGAGTCAATCACTGCAAAATCATAGTGATCTCTGTGGAGCTGAGTTTTGTTTCTGAGTAGTATCAGTGAGAACAAGTCATTAATGAACTCTTGCTGCTCTCAGTAAAATGTAGTTGGAATTCACAATTGTTAAAACAGGTATTTAGCAACTTAGTTGTATCCCAGCTGCCCAGTGTGAACAATGGGGAAGAAAATTCTTCACTGAGTTTGCTGTTAAGTGTCAGTGCCTTATGAGAGGAAAAGATGCTGCCATGTGAGCAAATGGAAAGGTAGGCATAAAAGCACTTGAAAGAGGTTTTATTCGAGCAGTAGTGTGCAAAAAATGAAAAGCTCACTCCAGATGAGCTTGAAAGACGTCGTGCTTTTCACAGAGACTTGTGCTTGATTTTCTGGAGGCTGAAACGGATCAGGATTGGTAATGGAACAAGTGCTTGTATTTTTCCTGGTGAGATCCCAGAGTTCAGGAAGGGAGTGCAGACGGTGGCTTGATCATGGAATCATGGAATCATAGAATTTTTCAGAGTTGGAAGGGACCTCTAGAGATCATCTAGTCCAACTCCCCTGCTAGAGCAGGATTGCCTAGAGCACATCCCTCAGGGCTGCATCCAGGTGGGTCTTGAAAGTCTCCAGAGAAGGGGACTCCACAACCTCCCTGGGCAGCCTGCTCCAGTGCTCTGTCACCCTCACCGTAAAGTTTTTTCTCATATTTGAATGGAACTTCCTATGTTCCAGCTTGTGCCCGTTACCCCTTGTCCTGTTACTGGGAACCACTGAAAAGAGTCTGGCTCCGTCCTCCTTAAACCCACCCTTTAGATACTTGTAAACATTAGTAAGGTCTCCCCTCAGCCTTCTCTTCTCCAGGCTAAAGAGTCCCAGCTCTCTCAGCCTTTCCTCTTAAGGCAGATGCTCCAGTCCCTCAATCATCTTTGTTGCCCTACGCTGGACTCTCTCCAGCAGTTCCCTGTCTTGAACTGGGGAGCCCAGAACTGGACACAGTGCTCCAGGTGTGGCCTCACCAGGGCAGAGTACAGGGGGAGAATGACCTCCCTCGACCTACTGGCCACAGTCTTCCCTATGCAGCCCAGAATTCTGTTAGCCTTCTTGGCAACAAGGGCACATTGCTTGCTCACGGATAATTTACTGTCTACCAAGACCCCCAGACCCTTTTCTTCAGAGCTGCTTTCCAGCGGGTCCACCCCTAACCTATACTGGTGCCTGACATTCTTCCTCCCCAGGTGCAGGACCCTACACTTGCCCTTGTTGAACCTCATTAGGTTCTTCTCTGCCCAGCTCTCCAGCCTGTCTAGGTCACACTGGATGACAGCACGGCCCTCTGGGGTGTCAGACACCCCTCCCAGCTTGGTATCATCAGTGAACTTGCTGAGCATACACTCTGTTCCCTCGTCCAGGTCATTGATCTTGGGGTAAGTCACAGCTTCTGCAGCAGAAGTTGTCTAGACTGCTGTAGGCTGCCTGTATCTACAGGTTCACCACAGTCTCTTTACTAATAAGCTAGATGTGATTTCAGCACTTCATGCACAAGACAGTTGTCTTCAGACAGAGGCTAAGTGTCTTAGCTTTTTTTTTTAAGTCTTTGCAATGGTTATTATGTTATGAAACTGAAGTTGGGGAAAGTTACTATTAGCTTTATTCTTAAGAGCTGCACGTGTCTAACTAATGTTTTTTATGTGGAGCACAGCAGATGGGAACTCTGCTTCCTGATTTAAGCGTACATGCTTGGTACTATAGGAACTTTTAGCATAGAATTTTGCTTTGCAGGGATTTGTGAATACTTCTTCATCTATGAA
The DNA here is from genome assembly GCF_963924245.1 of Chroicocephalus ridibundus. Lineage (NCBI taxonomy): Eukaryota > Metazoa > Chordata > Aves > Charadriiformes > Laridae > Chroicocephalus > Chroicocephalus ridibundus. The sequence goes on from NC_086316.1 coordinate 51,621,595, forward strand.
GCTTTGAAGAAGGCTATGCTAAGCTAACCTTGAAGTTGTTTCCTACTTAACAGGACATTGACTAGCAAGAGCTCTGCTTCTGAAGTCCAAGCTCAAGGTAGCAGGTAGCTGTCCCCTGCTGTAGTCCCTGGTGAATAAAACTTGGTTTTCTTATGCTTCTTGCTGCTCAAGGAAGTGCTAGATACCATGTTTATCTATATTTAAATTTTTTGTTGATTTATGCCTCATTATCCTGCAGCAGTGGCTTTCCAGTGGGCGTGGCAAGGAAGTGGTACGAAGTGTAAATAAGTCTTTGGGTTTTTTCCCCAGCTAATGCAAGTATAGTAGTCAGGTGTTTTATTCTCAGGTTGTTTTGGGGTTTTTTGTTGTTGCTGTTTTGTTTTTTTTTTTAAATGAAAAAAACACTAAACACCACCACCGACATGAATTTGAGACCAAAATGTGAGCAGCTATATTGATGAGATGGTGTTATATTGCTCATCTGGGAAAACAAATGGTTAGTAAACTTGGGATTTTCCTATTCAGTGTTGCTTCCTGGGTGTTGGAGTCCCTGTGGTCATCCTCTACGAGGAAGCAGTTTCCTGGATGCTATGCCATCAGAGTGGAAGTGCCCACCTGTGGTATGCCCAGTTGTGAACTCAGAGTGTGATATCCATCAGCACTTAAACCACTATATGACACTGAATTCACCTACTAAAAGTACTCATGTACTAGTATTCTTTTTTTTAACAGGTTGCAAATCTAGGACAAATATGCTTAACTTTAAGGGCAAAATAGCACTCCCAACCACTGCAGAGTCTTCAAGCAAAACTTAAAGCCTTCTCCCCCCCCACTGTCTAAAGATTACTTAAAATAGTGGGCCAGATCTGCTTCCCATTAAGTTCACTCTGTGCTGCCCTGGTTTTTCAAAGTCTTAAAGCCAGCTTAATTGGTTACTTGGGGATTCCCTATCCATTAAAAAAAACCAAACAACCAAACCCAACCTTGGCCTTTGTGCATATGAGGGTTGTGGCCAGATAGAAAGGATCATGATCAAGAAGTATCTAGATGCTAAAAAAATGCCTTGTTTGGCCACAGTCAGACAGACTAAGGATTATACACAGATCTGAAAGTGATTTGGTGCCCTTATTATGGCTAACTCTAAGACTTGTATTAAGGACATCTTGGCCAATTCAGGTAATCTGTGCCTCCGCTCTAAACTAACCAATTAAGGAAAATTTAGGTAATGATGGTCTGATGATGCATGCTGTACTCTCTTGAACTGCCCAAGCAAGGACAAACACTGTATAGGCCGGCTTTATCAGCTTGGACAGTTTATCTTCAGAGCTAATTTCAAAATGAAACCAGCATCATCTTTAACTCAAAAGCTGTTTGGTACTGGTCAGTACTCTGTTTAAGTACTCATGCTTTTTGTCCACTGCTGCAGCAGCTGCTGCACTTACGATCAAAGAACTTGCTGGTGGTGTGCTTCTTTCTACCAGCAGCTTAATATAATAACATACTTTAGAATAAATAATATGACTGTGCAGCACTGGCCGTTCTCGCTTTTGTGTTTACGCTGAGGACTCTTCACCACTTTTGTTTGGTAATTCCAGCCTGGAAGAAGAATCTCAGTGGTGAGAAATAGTAGTAGCTGCACTCCCCTGGAGACTTTGAGGAGCTGGAAACGAATACCTATGGTGCCTCTTTCACCTTAAAAAGTGAAGAATACGTTGGGAGTATCAAGTTGGGAAGAGGTATATGTATTGGTTCTTGGTATCGGGAAGAGGTATTCCTTTCATGAAGGGTGATTGTTTTGAAAACATCCTAATCTGACTTGTATGGTTTTTGTCTCTTTGGTAAGCAGATTTTGCTCAACTGAAGAGCATAAAATTTGAACTCCTTTGTCAGCTTATTCCAAAAGCTTGTGCTTTGGCACATAGCTCATCTGTTTTTCCTGTTTTGGCCTCTCCTACTGTCAGAGCACATCTACATCTTAAGACGAGGAGCAGCACAGATGAGAAAAGGACGACGGGAAGACCAAGCATGACTAGTAATTTCTTCTTCATTTAATAAAATTAGGTTGCTGTCTCTGCTTCCGAGGTTCTGAAGTTCTTTCTTTCAAACAAAACTTTAACTGTGGGTGTACCTGTTGAGAGGTTTTATTTTTCCATGTGACAACCTATTCAAAGTAAGGATGTGTATTCTGATTTTATACTGCCTATATTGTTCTGAGATAGCTAATTTTTTTATTGTTCACATTATTCCATTTCTTATTTGGCTTCATTGAGCTTGCTTCATTCATTTGTTCGAAACCTTTGGTTGACTGTGACTGAATTTGAAAGTCAGGTAGATAAAAAAAACATTGTGGCTTAAGTCTTTATTGGTGTCCTGGAGGGCAAAAAGAAATGTATGTAATGTGTTCCAATTAAACTTTCTTATTTAATGTTCACTTTGGTTAATTAGTGTGCTGTTCCCCCTCAGAGTGAGGGATAAAAGATACAGCAGGTATGGGAAAAGGTATGTAAAGCACCAGATGCCTCTTAGGGAGACAGAGCTAACAGATAAACTTCTGGGGGAGCTAAGTACCTATGAATTGAATTTATTTGCCTGTTACAATTTGCCTTTACTTCTCTTTTCTGTGTGGCTTTTTTTTTTTGGGGGGGTGGTGGTGGTGTGGCATGGTGGCGTGGCATGGTGGCGTGGTGATATTTGTTGTGGGATGGAAAAAAAGGTAGAACAAAAATGAAGAGCCAGCTTTTTTTCTTAAGGTTTTGGGTTTTCTATTATATTGAACTGCTGCTATTCTGTTGTGGAAAGCAGCATCTCATAACTTTTAATGAACCCTTTACTTTGAGCAGTGGAAGTTATTGTCCTTATGGGTACAGCTGCCTTGGTAATTGTAGCTAAATGCTTGCCATTCACCATATGGAAAGACAGTTCTACTTCATACATAAATGTAGAGGGGGGATGGATTGCTTCTTGGAGTTCCAGTAAATCTGTGTGAGAATGATGACTTTGTGGAAGCATGTTTGATTCTGCAAATGTATGTTCTTCCTTTGTTGACATTTTGATGCCTGTATGCTTGGAAAAACCTCTAGAGCTGATGAGCTTGTTGGAACTGCTGCAGGTCAATGACTTGGCTTGGGTAAAGGTTCTTGTTGGGCCCCTCTCTTGGCAAAGAGGTTGTGTGTTGAAAGAGAAGAGGTACTTAATTGCTTCTTGGCAGATCACGCAGTACATAGCAGCGTGGACTAGGGTGACTCAGCGTACAAGTAGGCGATTAAACGTGTATGATATTATGCCTCCTGTCTTGTTAAGTAAGTGTCCTATAGCTTACCTAACCAAAAGGACTTGCAATAGCAAGGAAAATTTCAAATACGGAATAGGGCTTTCTCTTCCTGTGTGTCACCAGCACAGAAGGTGGAGATAAGATCATAGTTGATGGCATCAGGCTGGCCGGAACAGAGCCTGACAGGCCATGTCCATCTGGTGAGCAGTGATTGTCACACATGCTGTTTCTTCGGGGTTCATAGAAACAGTATTATACTTGAAGGAGCAGAAATGGTGGATCACTACACTCATTTTGAAAAGAGAGAAGTTTTGCAGCTGAAGACCTGAGAACTGGCTTTCAGAGGTGGATGTGTGCTGCTGTTGGTGCATGTTCTGGTTAGAGCCTGGATGTGTCCTTGTGCTGTAGGTGGTCAGGTGTCTGCTTAAGTGGTCAGAAATGTGACAATTTGTGTGTGAGTGCTAAAAATTTCTGCTTTTCTAAGCCCTCTAACATTCAAAAAACATTTAATCTAAGTCAATAGTATGTAAATGTCACAGGCATGTGGATTTATGCCCAAATATCAGGTGCTAAAAGCAAGATTTTCGTATCAAGCAAGTGAAGACTTGCTTGTCATCTTATTCTAGAGTAAGGAAGCAGTGCTGTTATCACATAGTAAGGCAATATAATCTAATACCTTAGACCTTAGGAGCAGTGATATTTTTTTATTACGATGCGGTGAGTGTATCGTGTTTTTATTCCACGTGTCTTATGCATTCACTGTGCAAACAAGTAACAAATAAACTTTGCAAGCCAGTGTTTGCGTGTGCAGCACTGCTTTGATTTCTCCTCCCCAGGAGCCAGCATCACGCGCGCTCTCGCTCTCCAGAAATCCTCTTATTGGAGGATGTACAAGGACAGTCTGTCATCAAAACAGAGTGGAGGTTTGGAGGAAGCTTTTTTCTGAAGACAGTAATTTCTGTGTTTGGCACCTATTGGCAGTATACTGGGTGTTGTAAGAAGCGTAGTGTTTAGTAAGTGAGTAGTAATACTTGGCTGTAACTAGTAGTAGATGGTCAGAAGAAGAAAGAAATATTCACATTAGCTTTACTTGAGGGAAGTGTGATTATAAAGGTAGAATATGTCACAGTGACTCTTATTTTCACCAAGAAATTATGTACTGGGAAGAAGATGCATTATCTGGGTTCTCTCTCTTACGACTGTTGATACCTAATCCAGTGGGGCAGCTAGCTAAATGTGCTCTCTATGTCATGTTTTTTTTTCTTTTCTGCAAAAGTTAAGCTTAGTAAGCTCCCAGGGCTGCATCAAATCCCTTTTTTCATTTAATATTTTCATTTTTTTGAAAGAAGTATGAATAGTAATTTGCTGTTAAGTGGCTACTCTAAGGTCCTGTGGCAGAACCTGAGCTTGCTGCTGAAAATACTATGGAGATGTAGACTTGCCAGTTGTGGCTTTGGTAAAGAGGCTTTTTATATGAGTCAAACTTATGCCAATCTTTAGGGTTCTTGTCGCTTACCTGGCTAAAGGTGCTGAAGAAACATGTCAAAAATGGAAATATTCTACATTCTCTACAAAACTTTCCCACTTTAATTTGGGGAGACAATAATTTGTCTTGAAAACAGTTACAAATAATGACTTTGAAAAGAGTCATAGTACGCAATGAGAAGCTTAAGTGCTTCTTGACTTCTTTTTTAATGAACTGTAGCATAACTGAATACTTTATGAAGTACAGTTTGTTAGGGACTTCACAGTAAGAAAAATATTTTGAAAAGTAATCCTATTAACTGCTTTGAGGGAGAATAGCAGGTGGAGGCTGTTTGAGCCATTTTTAGGTAATTATTATATCCTTACATCTTTATCATGTATTAATCACGTAAATTATTATGTTCTTTGCCAGGGGAAGTGTGAAAAGCGTAGGAGCTAAATTTTGGAGACAAAGCAGTTTAGCTAAATTTAAGTGTGTGACTTGGACCAGAGGAAAAACTTTAAGGTAAGGCTCAGTGGCTTAAATGTAGTATTAAAGAATACCTAAATCTGTGCCTTGTCCAGATGGAGAATCTTAGCATGAAAAACATGTGCAACTCTGGAAAATCCAGTTAAACATATCTGCCTGTGTACTGCTACTTGACACCACTGAAGTAGCTGGCTCTGTTAAGCTGCGTTCTACTGAGCTTAAGCAAAGTCTCTTTAAAACCTTTGGAAAGAGATTCAGCAGCAGCTCAGTGTCTGTGTCTTTTAATGTAATTTGGATTAAAGAGCTATATATGGCCATAGCTCCCTCTATCAGTGGAAAATACGGGGTAGCTCATGGCCAGTCACTTCTAGAAGATGGGAATGCTTAGTCTGACACTTTGCCAAAGTGCTGCAACTTCTCCTAGCTACATGTGAACTATGTAAATTCAAGTCATGCAGAGTAGAAGGGATGGCAAAAGTTATGTAGTTGAGTTTCAGAGTGAACCTGTTTCTCAGTAAGTGAACACCAAAGCAGTGTTAAGGCCCAAGCGAAAAAAAAAAGGTTACGGTGAGCTATTTGGAAGTCCATTTCGCTTATTTGAATGGTGGGATTTTTATCTTCCATTTGAGTCGGTTAAGAGATAAGTTTGGAGTGCAAGTACAAAGTAAATGCAAGTGATCCCAACTTTGTACTCTTTTGTGAACTGGAAACAGAAATATAGGGTCATGCCAGTGTCACAAATCAGGTCCCGGATGGGAGGATCCACCTGGAAGTCATGTTCTGTAGTTACTCTCTTCTTCTGCAGTTCACAGTGGAGGACTCCTCCTAACTGCTTTCTGAATTTATACTTGTCTCAAAGTTGTACACTGGAGTAGCCAAAAAGTGAGCTTGCAGCTTTAAGTAGTGGTGTGCCTCAGTGAAGAGGAGGATGTTGGTGTCTCTAAGGAAAAGTAGGCAAGTAGTTACTGGGGAGACTATACAGCTCTGTGTCCATGGTGCCTTGCTTTTTGGGTTTCATGCTGAATCAACTAAATAGTTCAGCTTACAGGTGTGTTATCAAATGTGACCGTACTGGCACAACTGAAGGAGTAGTAAAAAAGGAGCATGGGGACAAGGGCTAGAGATGGGAACACGCCTGACATCCCTGAAAAAGCTGACTTTTCCACCATGCTTTGGGTTGGTTTTGATTGATTTTTTTTTTTTTTTTTTTAAACCCATATAACTTTCCTGTTGTGCGTTGCTTTGTTCTTATGGAAGTCCTCTGCTGTTACAAGGGCAGGTGGAGTGCAAGAAGGGCAGGCTGAGGTTACATCTTTTGATGACAACCCAGAATACAGGGCTTGCCTTCTCAGTTGACTGAAGCACGCTCCTCCTGCCTTTGGCTGAAGTCAAATGCAAAAGTTTCATGTTTGGTCTCTTGTGTGTATTTTGGCTTTGGTCTGTGCTGTAGGGGCAACAGAGCGTGTGGTTTTATGCTGGGAAAGTAAACTTCATATGAGTTTTGTGTGTGTGTAGATCATACCTTACAGTAGCAGTTGGCCTCTTTAAATTGTGTAGGTGAGTTCTGGAAAACCACTGAAGGTAGGTTTTTATCGTTGCATAAATTGGCCTAAATTGTATCTTTCTTACTTTGGAATCTCGCCCTTTGGTAAGTGTTTTTTGCATGGTCTGAAGAAGTAATTAAAAAGTCATATGTGAAATTTAAAAAAAAATAATTTTGCAACAGCCTCCACAAATTAATAAAGCCTTTCTAGTGTAGAATGACCGAGGGCTATAGTGAAAATGGATATGGGCACCAGCAATGGGCAGAGATCAGTTGTGACATAAATAGTTCCCTGTCAGCCTGAAATAATTGTCTGGCTGATATTTACTCCTTCCAGAGTTAGAAGAAGTACTCTACGCCTTGTGTAAGGGGTTCAGCTTTTCTTGTTTTGTGTCTCTGGGTGCTGACGGGAGGAAGTGGTGCGCAGAGGTGTTCCGTCCTTTAGATTGGACCCTATGGTCATGTGGGATTTCCTTCTGCACAACGCCAGTCATGGGGATCAGTGCACTGGGGACTGGCTGCCGCGTGGGCTTGGTGTAAAGGAACCAGTGCTCTGATTGCCCGTGAGTATGCAGTGCAAAGCGCCAAAAGAGGGCTATGACCCTCTCCCGAGCAGTTGCCTAGGGCCATTGACATGCTGTAACCTTAGTTTTGTGGTAAAGTGACCCAGAAGCAGTGACGAATCTGGTAACAACTGTGTATTTACTCTGTCCTTGTTATTGCACTCCAGCTATGACTTCCAAAGGCTATAAATTCCTCATGACATCAGTAAGCTGCATGGAGAGTGTGCATGTGGGGGGTAGGAAAACTGCACCTTTCTGACAAGCTTCAGTGTGTAAGTAAACGATACGACTTCCATATGGGGAAATGCGTGCTGCATTCAGTGCACCTGCGTAGCCTGTTCGGTGCCTCTCTTCTGGATCCTGCACTGCCTGAGGAAACACCATGCTCCCCTTGGGGGTAGACTGGATGAAGAATTAAAGCAGGGGGAGTCTTGACTGAAGCAGGAAAGCCATGGGCACTTGGCACATTAACAAAACTTAAGGAGGACATTAATAGGTTAACTCTTACTTTATGTTAATTTGAGGGCACATGTTACTTGTGATATTTTTTTGGTAAGGTTATCCTTATAACTTCAGATAAGAAAGTGTTCTGTTTGTGCTTGCGTGTAAGTAGCCTAGGACAAAGTAACACTTTAGCTTACTGCCTGGTTAAGTCAAGATCTGATTCTGCTTAGGGTAATTTAGTGTGACAATTGGTCTGAATGTGACACTATATTTCTGTGTTAGATATTTGTTTGTCTTGCTTTCTTTCGGGTGGAAAGACAATAAACTCTCTAGAACACATGTATAAATCAGCTAATAATTAGTTAATTTTATGCTAGTAATGAAATTAAGTTTCTATGTCCTTAAGGGGATGCTTTTCTATTAATTAAAAAAATCTGGTTGTTTCTAGGGTAGATGGAAGGTGGCCTGTCTGCCTTGCACTGGGGGAACAAGCTGTGCTCTGGACAAAAGTCCTTGCTTTAATCCTGTATTACATCTACACTTCTAACTGTAGATAATGTTGGCTTTTAAAGCTCTGTTGTTTTGTTGTTGCAGTTAGTACTGCTGGCAGATCAGAAGATATCCATAGAGACTTTCAAGTTCCCTAATGAGGACAACATTATTGTAAATAGGGTTGTTGGATTTACTGTTACTGCAGCAAGACCTTCTTTTAAAGGAAACGAACCAGTTAAGAAAAATCACTTAAATTGCTTTTCACTATAAAATAGAACCTTGTGGTGCTAAATATGCAGCAAATGCTGTTGCATTCTGTACAAATGAGTAACCATCTGTGTAGTCAAGAGGACATTTAACCTGAGGGACACAAGGGGAGGTTAATACTCAAGATGCTCATATTAATATCCTTTTCATATTTTTTTTATTAGTTACAGGCAAAACAGGCACTGAATCATCTTTAATATAAGGTAAACGTATTTGTTTCCCAGTTTGGGGTGATCTCTGAAAAGTATTAATAACAGTAGTTCCAAGGTGGAGCCCCTCTAATGAGACTTATTTAAGATTGTTGATTACATTGTAATTGGTAAGCATTCTGGAACACTATCAAAATATCCCTCCAGGGGAGCTGTAATTCGTTAGAGGTGATGCTTTTGTCTGGGTAAATCTGTAGTAAGTGCGTGGTGAACCTGTGAAATAATTAGGATTTTTTTTGGTAGCTTTAGAAACAGTGAGCATCGAGCGTCTTTGGAATTGCCTGGTAAAGTTCAGGACAACACAATACGCTCTTCCTCTTAGCTAATTATATTTTACCCTTTTTTCCTTTACAGGGAAGTGGTCTTCACTGCATCTGCTTCTTTCTTATTCTGATTCAAGACTGACTCTCAATTTGTAGTTGCAGCTTGATTTACACTATGCCTTTCTGTTTGATCTATCCAGATATGTGTGAGACTTTCTCTTTTAAAAAGTGAAAAAATTATGTGAATTTTTTTGTCTCCAACATAGTAGATACCCGACTTTTCGTAATGTTATGTTGTGGGGTAAGGACAGAGAGACTGGAACTGAAGTTTTGCTGCATCCTGCTGAAAGCTACCCATTACATTGCTTAATATTAACTTGATTGTGGAATTACAGACCTCATCGAAGTTTGAAAACTGCTGAAAACCAGATCTTTGCCGGAGAAGGGCTTGGAAATTTAGTAAATCCATTTAAGTATCAACTGCAAATGCTTTTTTTAGCATAATTTTTTTCTGAAAAACCACCACCAAACAAGTGACAAACCTTCTACGTCCAGGCCTGACAGAACTGGCTGCTAACACTTGTAATGATGAGAACATATTACTAGCAATTCTGATACACTTTACAGATTTTTACGTAATGACAGACTGATGGAAAGCACTGATTGCGCTTTCATAGGTGACTGTTTCTTTTCATGGTACGACACAGTTGATGTTTTACTTCAAAGACCTCATGTTCTGTTCAGCTGTACTATTGGTGTGTTACAACACTAAGATAAAACTGCAAGTTTATTAATATTAGAAAATAAATTATTTGAGTCCTGCTTTTTTTTGAACGGCTTCCAGTTGTATCAGATACCAAGCAACAATAATAGAACCTGTCTGTGAAGTATGTGAATGCTCTAGCAGCAGCAGTACCTTATGCTGATCACGCAGTCCGTTTTTTACAGCAGATTGCAGTATAGCTGTGACTTGAGCAGTTTTATTTTCCTGGCTGGACTAATCTCTGGGTGATGCTTTTTTTATTTTTTTTAAAAACCCATAAAACACATTGTTGTGTGAAAGAGATGAGGAAGTCTGTGGAAGTATGACAACTGAAGTTGCATTTAAATGAGATCTTTAGAATGCCTCCTTATATAAGTTATGAAACTTTTCATGGTAGGTGAGACACCAGTTGTCCTGAAAAAATTATACTAGAAGAGTTCCAGAGCCGATAGCCGTGGCATCAAGCATGACACCATCAAAGTATAGCTCATACACCTTCATCTAGTGAAAGCAATGGCATTTGTTTCTCTTCTGGGCATTTGAATTGTGAGAAAATCAACTACCGATTCTTTGTTTTGAAAGCCAGCTATTTTGAAAAGATGGTTTTCAATTCAGGATAACTCTGAAGTTTATGGCTTTTACAAAACCAGAGAAAAGATTATTTTTTTTCTCTTTTTTTGATGCAATTTGTAGGGTCTTTGTGACTTCCCACACTTGTTTATTGCAACATTAAGCCTTGCCTGTCAAGAAAATAGGCATGTTTCCACATTGCCTGAAGGGTAGAGTTTTTCTTTTCTCTCCTAGCATGTTTTGACTGGTGGCTTGAAACCTTTGAAATGGTCTTGATATATAATCTGTTTCAGCATTAGATATGTGTGTTTACTACCTTCTCAATGCTTTTTGTTTTACCTCCCAATTCTTAAGCCCCCTGTTCTTGAGTACTGGTTGGCTGTAGTTTTTGCTGTCTCTAATATTGATCAGCTGGCTCCACAGCCCAGTTCAGTTGCAGCTAACAGCACTCCCTTGAAAAAGTATGTATTTGATTGGGGGAGGGACTTAAGCTTACTAATGAAGAAATGTAGCAGGGCAAAAACAGAAGTTGTAGCATCCAAATAATGAAAGAAACAGCAATGGAAAATATTTTTACTCTCCATAAAGAAACTGCTCTTGCCAAATGGTTCAATCAAAGGTCCTAGTGGCAATGTATCTAATGTGGAAGTAGGAAGAGGGTAAAGTTAACCATATACTGTTCTTTCCCGTCTGAGGCCATTTGTACAGAACAGGTGATTTAAGGAATTTGTTTTCTTTCTTGTTCAGTTGTCGCTGCTTTTCCAGATGATGGAAGATCAGCAAACTGAATGCAATCAGCAAACTGAAAATCTTTTCAACAGTGGATTAGACATCTTGCTGCCTTGTCTGTTGTAACTTCCAATTCTACTATGTTGGTTTTTTTTAATTTTATTTTGAGTTTTCCTCTGTAACATAATGCATAAGGTAGCCTAGATGAAAACTCTTAGGCTTTGTCTCATTATCCATATCAGAAACGGTGAAATGTGGGAATGAAGGTGGGAAGGTTAGATGACTGCTGAACATATCTGTCCTGGTGAGAGGAAAAGAATTTGGATTCTCCAGCTCCAAATGTGTGCCCAGTATAGCTGTGTTGTAATCTGGTGTTTGTCAACCGGATCTTCTAACCGTGTTTTCCTTTCCTTTTCACAGTAACTTTTATTTTATTTAGTAGGTTGTGTTGACTCAAATGAGTGCAAGCAGGCATCTTACCTGCTTATGCACTAGGGTCATATCTCTTGAAGTGATACCATTTTGTTGGCAGAAAATAGTTTAGTGATCCTTTGTCTCAACTGAGCTGAAGTTCCTGTGAAGGTTAGCCAGTCATGGAAAGTTAAACTTGAGAGATGGCCAGTCCTGAACTAGAATGGGCGAAATGTCACTAGCTGTGAAATACTCACTTTGCCAGAGTTGATAAGACCAAACTTCTTGATTTGAGTTGCAGGGAGGCTAGTGACTTTCAAGTTGCGCACGCCTTGGCTGTGTACAAGCACGTTAATAGAGTGAAACTTATTCTGTTCCTGGTGCTCTACCTGCTGCTGTGCTTTCAGTTAGTGTCTGAAAGTACACTCTGCTTGTGTCTCTGAAACCTCTCGTTGTGTCTTTACGTCTTCTATGGAACCAAAAAAATTAACTGAAGAGTCTACTTGGAAGCTGACAGAACTTTGCTAAATGTTTGTTGCTAATCCAGATGACTGGAAGTAGGAAAGTCTTTACCAGCTTTGTCTTGCAGCAGTGGTCTCTCATCCATGCTGCATCCAGTGTCCTGGAAAATATGGGCGTACTGGTACTTAGTAGTTATGGTTATGTGTCAGAAGACTTAGGTCTAGAAAGATGTAACAAGGGTCTTACCAACTCTGTAGACATAATAAATAGCATATGAAGCTCTTCTTGATTTTAATGAGTTTTTATGTAACTTCCGTGAAATGAATCATGGCACTGAAGTTTTTGCAAAAACTTTAATGAGCTTGGCACAAAGCTCTTGCAAGACTCTGAGGACTGTCTGCTGCAAGAAGAATTAATTTGATTGAATAATCTTTCTTATGGCTAGAGGGGACAAGCTTATAGTATCTTCCCTTGTGTAGTGTCTGTTTTGAGAAGAATGGTTGCCTATTGTCCCCATTTTCCCAGTCTCCTTAGTTGCCTTCACATTCTTCTCAAACCAATCTTCCGACAGTATGAAAAGGAAGATGTATCCAGTCAATGTGTGTCTGTTTGTATTCGCCCTTCAGTTCAGAATTGCTTAGCAATCAGTTTTGTCCAATGAAATCGATCAAGAATAGTGACATAGGCAATCTCTGCAGAGATTTTCAATGAAGAGTGTACTTTGGTACATTTGTACTGTACTGGGAACTCCCAGTTGAAAGCGTGGTTTGTTTGTTTTGTTGTGTGGGTTTTGTGTTTGGTGGTTTGTTTTGTTTTTCTGGTACCACTCACAAACAAACGTATGCCTATGTGACACTCCTTTGGACTTTGGTGGGTGTGTGAGACAGACAGGAAAGATGGTCAACTAATTTAAAAATGCAGAAAAAAAGCTTTCTTGCAGCAATGAAGTTCTCCGCTGCTACCCTGTTTCTCTGCCTCTTAGAAGTGTTCTGTGCAAAAACAACTGCAGGTCAAAATTAACAAATGCAGGTCAAATAGCAGGAAGAAGCCAGTGTAAACAGTAAGGGAAGCCAGCTTGGGATTCAGCCAACTTTAACTGAAACTGTACTCTTGCTTTTATTTGCAAAATATTGAATATGAATCTAACATGAATAACTGTTGACAGCAGCCATTTGCATGTCAATTAAAGTGAAGTACGTTGTGATCCTTTACTTGCTGAGTGTGTAACTGAATCTGCTTATTTCCACTTTTCAGTCACGAGGGAGACGTATCGTTTAAACAGCACAAGCTCATCTGGTTGTGTTCAGAACAAGCAAGACTGATGTCCATGTACTAGAGTATGACTGCTTTATGCCCCATGTTTAGAAGTTTCCACTGTTAGGTTCAGAAAAACTTTCATCTTGTTGCTCTGTCTGGCAAGTAACCTGTCCGATTCATAACAAATGACATGGCTGAATGTAGTTCCTTCAATTAATGTTCATTCTCAGTCTTGCCCTGGTTTATACAGTGTGGCTGGTATGCTCTTTAAGAATTGTCTGCCTTGCATGCAGCAAGGCAGAGTAGGAATTGTCCACTCTTTAGAACATGTTGATTACTTGCACTTAATTATGGTAGGCACTTTCATTACTAACATCTGTTCTCTGTAAAAATAAAAAAAAAAAAAAAAGGAGGGTGGATCTCTTCTCTTAAGACTCAATTTTCATATGTCTTTTGGTAATTTTGGGATGACCAGCTGCATCAAAAGGTCCCCCTGCTTTCCAGCCTGGAGAATAGAGAAACCTTTGTTCTTGTGGGTACTGACATCTAATTTTTGAGCTAAATGACACTGAAGTTTTTTTTTTCATTAAAGCATGACCCCCCGACCAAGTCACCCTCTCTCGTAAAGATCTTGAATGTGGCATACTGTTCTACATGGGTGAGATTGAATAAGTAAGTCTCAAGTGCTGAGCTTGATCTTTGGCTTCTGATAGCTGAGTTTCTTCATCTGCAGTTGAAAACATCTAGCAAAACACAGCTCCTCCAAACACAGTGTGAGTCCACTCAGCTCTCTGGAAAAACACTGATATTTTATGTAAATATTCTTGAGAACAATTTTTAAAAAGCAGATAGGTTATATTTATAGTTCAAAACAATAACGTTGAAATAATACGTAAACACAAAAATACACGCATTTTTTCTGTTAGAGAAATGAATTCTGTTTCTTAGTTTTCATGTAAAAATTGGTTGTACTGACTAAACAGAACTTGTGCATTTCAATTCAGTTCTTTTCTGCCTCAAGGCTATTTCTGTCTCTGTGAAGGGAAATCATTTTCCTCTTTTGTAACAGCTACATCATCTCCTTCGCCTTTGAACTGAGTGTTTTTCATGTGTTTCTGTTCCTAGGCTATGAATTGTTAATACCAGGATCTAGGGTCACAGTGGCAAATAAAGTGTGTGTAGGTGATGGAGAAGAAGGACTGGAGACGTCTTCTTCTCCCTCTACTTCTCCACGTTGCTTCTCTGCTAAGACAGCATTGAAACGCCTTTTCTCTCACACGTTTGGGGTTTTTTGTCAATAAGCATGAAGATGTAGTTTAATTCCCAGGCTGTAGTTTGTAAAGCGGACTGCACTTTTCTATAAGAAATTATTAGGTCAAGTATAATGAAGTAGTACGTAAAAAGTTGCAATTTTTAAGCTCTTTATAGCACAAAGTACTGTCAGTTCTGAATAAGTATTACGAAGTCAAAAGCATCTGTATTTTTAAATTGAAAAGAAATCTGACTGTTATTTGGGTCATCAAAATACTAATTCTTTACATCAATACTTTGTGAGTTAGCTCAAGGTGACGTGTTAGCTTTTGAGTCCTGCTTGGACTTTTGAGTAATGCTGGGAATTACTTTCTTAACATCTGGAAAAATATGCAGTCCTAGGTAATGTTTTCTCATGCCACTGCCCATTTAAGCAACAGATGAATTCTGTCCTTATGTGACACAAACATCCGATTGTTAGTAGGCAGAAAAGGTGTCCACAACAGATTATGTTTTATAGGTCAAGTTCTCAGAATTACTACTTTTTTAGTTTGTGCAGCTTCTATCTGAAGTTTGTAGATGTGTGTAGACATGTTATCCTACTTCTTCTACTGTAGGTGAATCAAAAACCCACCAATTTCCTTAGCTGAATGCATTTATTTTTAGCTGAGCAGTATTCCAGGCTCAACTTTCACAACTTTCACAGCTTGCACTGTCGTTCATCTCCATCATTTTTTCTTGTTAAATGGTCATGTCTGATACTTGATGCTTCAGTGGAGTGGTTGGCGGAGGGAGGGGGGCAGGTGTTGGTTAAAGCAACAAGACCAAATCCATGTAATCCGTGAAGAAGATTATGTTATAGGGAGAACGAGCATACTTTTGCTGTGAAAGAGCAGTATTCAGAAACTACTTGAAAAGGAGTCTATACATGCATTATCATTTTGATTCCATGAAAGGGATTCTGTCAGTAAATTCGATTGCATAAAAGCATCTTTGGCTCAAGTCTTGCCTATGAGTTGATTCGAACAAATTCTCTATAGAGTAGTGTCAGAACTACAGATAATTGCTCCTTGTGTAACAAAAGCCGTCAGTTTCATGAAGCTTGGCTGATGTCAAATCAAGTAATTTGTGCTTAGCTGAACTGTAATGTTTTGTGCTTTTCAGGCTCTTAATTTGGAGATAAGAAAGGCAGTGTCCATGGTTATTCTCCCTGGTGTGCTCTGGTAGTTAGCACTCTGCCTGAAAAGTGTGAATCTGCTGCAGAAAAAAAAAAAAGGCATGATGAAAACTAATGTTTACAAGGAATCGAAGAGGTTTTGCCTGGTACTGGTTTTTTTTTTTTTTTGTGAGTTTGTTTGTGTGAGCTAGAGACTGTAAGTACTTCTGCTGTCTTGCATTTGGTGAATCCAAAAGATTAAACTTTTAAGTAGCTCTTAAAAATAAGTATGTGTTCTATCTCTTGAACTTTTCATGGGATCTTTTCTGTTATCTTACGTACTTATCAACATTCAAGAAGGCTGAACTCTAGGAAAGTAGAAAGTTTTACAGTTGGATGCTAAAACTTCCTGTTTTCTACTGTTTGCCAATTAATTTAAGGATCACATTAATAGCAGGAGTTCACACTGAGTTCCTTGTCAAAATGATTTTCTCTCATAATACAGCCTGAATCTGCGCGTATCATTTCTTTGATTTTTTTGCATGTGCATCTTCTCATTTGAGATTAACTCAATGATCCCAGTCACTCTAAGGGAGTGTATTTTTCGTTATTTTGATTTGTATTCCATTAATTATTTATGGCTGAACATTTCATTAGTATTATGTTTGTTTCAAGAGTATTGGTGTAAAATTTTATTGAACAGAGAGAAGCCTTGGAGAAATTTTGTTAGAAACAATTTAATTATGTTCCTCTACTGATAACTGCTTTTCTTCTTGTTTCCTCAGCTAATTCTTAAAATAATGCATGTTTTATCAGGTACATTTTAAGAACTAGATCAGCGTAGCATGTATAAAAAGGGCTTGTCCAGTCCAAAGTGATTGTCTTTATAGTTCATTCAACCGAGAGAGGTTTTTAATATTCTCAAATTTCTCACCTTCTTGCTTTTTTTTTTTGTTCATTTGTTTGGGGTTTTTTTTGTACCATGTCAACTCTGCTCTAGTTCTTTATTAATTAAATTTTGTGGGTTTCTGTTTTGGGGTTTTTTTGGTGGTGTTCTTTGTTTGTTGTCATGTTAACCAGTTTACAGTAACTGAGTTACTTGCTGCTTGCTTGCTCTAGGCTATTCTAGCAATTCTTTGGCTAAAGGCAGCCACGTTCCCATGTAGCAGCACATCTGGAAATTGTGTTAATTTCATTGCTGTTTACTCAGGAGAGTTTCTGGCCTCTGTTGGCAGTTCTCAGTTCAGTCAAGTCAACTAAGGGGACAGATGGTATCTTGTCATTTCATATCCTTGAGTAATATTCTTAGGAGCTTGCATATTGCTATAATGTCTAGTAAGTTTTAAATGCCCAGTGATTTTAAGTTGTCACTCCTCTGGGCCTGGAGTTTAAAATTTTCAACCACCAGTTTATTTGAATCATTTTTAACGTAGTCCTGGCTAAGGAGAAATGAATATTTATAAAGTTGTGTAATAGAAAGTAGTTTTTTTTAATGTTCTGTCCCATTTGGTAATAAAACCTTGTGACTGTTGACTTACAGAAACTGTCTGGAAACTGGTTCTGTTGTAGAAATGAAGATCATATGGAAGGCCTCTTTTTCACACTCCCAGCCCATAGTATGGGTGCTGTAGATCAGTTTCTTCTCCTTTCTCTTGCCATAGTCACACTTTTTTCCTGTATTCAGTATTAACAAGGAAAAAGAGATTTAGTCCATACCCCTACGTGCTATGGCTAAGCTATTGCCCTTTCAGCTGGGTCTGGACAGCTTTAGCCAGAGAGAATAGGGTGCATCTCCCGTGATTTTAGAAAGCTGCTTCTGAGCTTGTCAGCTAAGTTTTGTTTAAACTCCCTAAAGTCCTGTGAGATAAATCCCTATGAGTAATTATAATTTTCATATTAACACAGTACAAAACATGTTATCTTTCCCATTGCGTTGAGAAATTTTAGACCTCTCGGTGAAGCCTCTTCCTTGTTACATAGAATCCAGCCCTTTGCCCAAGCGAGGATAGACTACAAGTCACGCCTAGTGTTTGTGGATACTACTGTACCTAGTTTCCTGAAGTTTTGTTGTTAGCAGGGAGAATCCAGATAGTTGATACCTCAGTCAGTAATGATATCTTGTCATAAATCTGGATTTTAAAAGAATAGTTTACACTGACCAGATTTGCCTTCTTCACTTTGAGAAGAACAAGTGTTTAAACACTTAAGTTTGTTAATTATTTTGTCAAGCTAAGACAATAGTTTACAAAGAGTCACAGGATGTAGTCAAAAAGTTGCTCAAAGTTGAGTCATTTAGGATGAATGTGGAAGAAAGGAGAGTTCACTTTTGATGCTAGGATTTCTGTAATAATCAAGGCAAGCAGTTGTTTCTACTTTCTTCTGGTGTATTAGAACAAAAGTACAGTCACTGATAAACGTCCTGTAGTAGTTTAAGGGTCTCACTTGGACATTGTTTTTCATGAGGCTTTATAGGTGAATTGTGATCTGCTGCAAGTAGTTTCTGCTAAAGAGTACAGGAATTCCAGTCAGTTTTTCTGCATTAATACACTGTGTCCATTTGTGTCTCTGTCTGACTTTGACTTCCTTGGATTTGCGAAATGTGAGTATCTCTAAGTTGTGTAAACTTAATTCTTTTCAAACCTGCTCGCATCTTGAAAATCGTGCATCAAAAAGATGTGAAATAGTACAATGGTCAACCAGAAAAAAAAATGAAGGTGATGTAATTAGGGAAAAATAATTTTGAGACAGCTTGATTTTATCAAATCTTGTTCCTATTTCCCCCCCCCCCCCCCAAATTTGTGGAAAACTCTGAATCAGTTTCTCATGCCATCTAGTGGCAGTTCTATTTTACATTCATGAGTTTTAAATTTTTGGATTAACGCGTTCTCTGGAAAAGGTGCAATAAAAATCTGTGGATTGCAGCATTAGCTAGCATTGTGTACTGAGACTTGGTTGTTAAACTCCTTCTCCTGGTACAAACTTAAATATTAATAAATTTCTTTTTCTGAGCAGAATGTCTGAAAAAAAGCTGTATTGCTCTTCTTATGGATTTAACTGCAGTTTGCATTTCCTGAGGATTTCTGCTGAATGTGTGTGGCTGTTATAACAAAGACATACTAGAGTAGGACCTTCGGGACTTGCTGCAGGATCGATCCAGGTCAGGTGAAGGGAATGAATGAAGGACTGCGTTAACCTCAGTCTCTGTTCAGTGTCTCTCCAGACATGTAAATAAAGGAAATTGTGTTCCTACGCTAACACTGCGGAAGTGTAGAGGTCACAAATATGGCTGATTTAGTTGCACTCGACTTCAGGCTTGAAGGAACTTGTGTGCAGCCTGTCGTTGGTGCTAAATAAAACTGTTTAGTTTGATTTGAGTAATCCGCTTTGCAGACTGAAATGAACAAGCACCTCTGGAAATTGATTATGGCATTTCAGCTTTATCAGCTGGAAGTTGCAGTGAAGCTGAGAGCTTTACTAATCAAACATGCAAGAATGTGTCTGTCCATCTTTTTGGGCTGCTTTTGTACTCTGAGGAATGGATAATCTTTATCAATCACTTGATTATTTTTTTTTAATTGACATAATGTATAAACCTATACACATGTGTATATTATATAAGGCTTGAAGTCTTCAAGATGCTCTGTATTTTATGTAACACTTCACTCTTAATTTTTTTTCTCTTCTTGAATAGGTTTAATTTACAATTTTAACAGACTATTGGAGAAAAGCTAATGTTCTGAGTATTGCTGAAGCCTTCTGTACCTTGGTAGGAGCATGATGAATCCCAGAACTTGATCTGGAAGGAGCTGTTCTGCGTACTTCAATTGCAGTCTTTTCCCTTACACTTTAGGATGATACAACTGTTTTTTTCACAGGCATGGAATGCAGTAGAAAATGGCCATGCTTCTCTTTTAGTGCCTTCAACTTTCTTCTGTATTCCCTATATATATAGGGAATCTGTGGGAGTCTGTAGAGCCAACTACAAACTTGTGTGAGACAGTTAAGGAAATGAGAACAACGTGTCAAATTGAATGCATTCTAATACCTGTTTGCATGCAGTGGGAATGGGAAGGCACAGAGAACTTCAGAAAAACTATGCAACTTTTTTGTTATGTTAGAAGTAGTCACCTTCAGCAATGTTGTTTTTAGCTCCATTGAGGAATCTCCTGGAGAGGCCTTGATTATTTCCTGTGCTTTGGTATGGGGGGAAAATATCAAGGTTATACTTCATTTTCTAAATATTTGTACATGCATTTGACCAGTGTGAATAGCAGGGAACAAAATTCAGTAGGAGCCATTCAGAAGGAGCCAGAGGAGGCCTTTATCTAGACAGAATGTGAATTATCTCTGTGGAAAGGGACCTGGGGGTCCTGGTGGACAACAAGCTCAAGATCAGTAAACAGTGTGCTGCTGCAGCAAAGGCGGCCAATAGGATGCTGGGCTGCATCAACAAGGACATCACCAGCAGAGATAAAGAAGTCGTTATCCCACTTTCTCAGCACTTGTCAGGCCACACCTGGAATCCTGTGTTCGGTTTTGGGCCCTGCTATACAAAAAACATAAGGACAGGCTGGAGAGGGTCCAGGGAAGGGCCACCAAGATGATCAAAGGACCAGGAAGCCTGCCGTTTGAGAAAAGGCTGAGAGGACTGGGTTTGTTCAGCCTTGAGAGCAGGAGGCTTAGGGGTAAACAAGGGGTAGTGGGCCCAAGTTACTCCTGGGGAGATTCCAATTGGACACAAGAGGAAAATTTTTCACAATGAGAACAATCAGCCATTGAAATAATTTCCCCAGGGAAGTGGTGGGTTCCCCAACATTGGACGCTTTTAAGATTCATCTAGATAAGGTGCTGGGCCACCTTGTCTAGACTGTGCTTTTGTACCAGATGATCCATGAGGTCCCTTCCAACCTGATATTCTATAATGTCTCTCCCTTTCTTCTTGCACATAGCTGCTGCTCTCAGATTTGAAAGAGCAGACAAGAATTTTATGTCACAAGGTGTTTTTACATCTTGGTGTAAACTTCTGATTTTTACTGTTCTTTAAAGTACCTGACAGTTAAAAGTACTTTGTCTTTTGCTTGTCAAGTTTGTTCTCGTAGGAAAAATGGACATGTGCTCAAAAAGCTGTCAGCGTGTTTTGTTTGTTTATTTATTTTGCTGAATTTCTCCTCTTGTCTCTAGAAGTGGCTCAAGGAGGCAAACAGTCTTCAGAGGACTTTACTAGTAGACCGCCAGTGTCCGGGGTGAGACACGGGTAGCAGGGTTTCTGTCCACCGTGCTCGTTCCTGTTGGTTTTTGTTCAGCTTTTCAAAACTCAGTTCAGCTCTCTTCAGATCAGGCTTTGTTTTATTGGCGTCTTCTAAGTTCATTACTGTAATCCTCACAGTAGAGCTTGTTCTGCCTGCTGTAGGATTGTTGGCTAGCAAATTTAGCTTGAAAGAGAGCATTTGGGCAGTCTGATAATGACATTTATTTAAATACATTCATGTTACTCCTCGACAGTGGCAGCTGCAGGCAATAAAGAACATGCAATTGCAATAGTTCAAAATTGATATAGTAGCATATTTTATCTGTGAAGGATGATAAGTCCTGTCTTTTTGCAACAGTTTCTTTTTTTTCTTCTGAACGGAAATTTTTCCTCAGTTGAAAACACAAGTAAAGTAACATTTTCTGGAAAGTGGATCACAGTCGCATAGCGTATTGCTGAATTTGTGCTGTGGCAGAGAAGCAGGATCTAATGATCATTACAACGTTTGATTATTTATCAGCTGCATTTTCTGTTGAGTTTGCTGAGAAATGCAAAATTCATGAAGCATAGGTCTATCTGCTGAGTGTTAGCTTCAATCTCATGTTGTCATGCTTAAGGTAAATACCATTAAAACATTAATGCTCTACCTCACTGCCAGTGAGTCTAACAGTATTCTAAGGGTGTGCATTGTCTTAAATGAGTGGACAGCCTTGAAGTAAGCTGCAGTTGGTGTTTTAGCAAGGCACTTAAGCTGTTTCTCTTATTAGGATTGGTTTTGGTTTGAAAACTTTTTTTGGAAGATTTGATGCAAGCACTATGGTGCTTGTGTCATCGGTTGTTACATACACTGAGAATGCTGTGTGAGACTTGTATTATCTTACTCCTTTGCACACCAAGCCAGTGTTATTCCTCGGATATGTTAAAAATTGGAACAATCTGTTCCATCATGCTTCCAGCTCTTCCCGATGGAAAGAGCAGAAAGGACAGTCGTAAGCTGGAAATAGTTTTTGTTTGAGGAGTGACTGAGTAAGGTAGCAGTCTTTGGCTTGGAAAAAGAGATAATGTGGATGATATAACAAAGGCTTTAAAAATCAGAAGTGTCAAGGAAAGAGAAAGTAGGAACTGATTGTTCACTGTCTTTCAACTTTGCACAAAATGGGTGACAGATTTGTGAAATTCCTTACCAAAGTTACGACTTCATGAATAAAAAGAAGTCTGCATGGATCGAGGGGAGACTGGACTGGTATTTGGAGCAGAGATCTACTGAAAAATCACCAGATGGACAAACCACATCAAGGTCTAGAATAGAGTCTCTGAGTTGCCAAAGGCTGCAAAGCGTGGGGTGGAGAGAAGGATGTAGGAAGGAGGGAGGGCTGTTTGCCCTGTTGTCTCAGCCACACACTTCTACAGACCAAGTGTGTAAGCTGGATACAGAAATAAATGACCCTTGAGTTGAACCATTCCAACCATTTTTATGTTTGTGCATCTCTTCCTTTATTTTAATTTGGAATTTGAGCGTAGGTGCAAAGAGGTTTGAATCTAGTTGGAAAGAGGTATCCTCCGGATGTCTGGATGAAGCTGTTCACATAACTGCTACTAATGCATGAGCTGGCTGTATATGCACGCTATCTATAATCCTGGACCTAGTACATTTACTCTGCCCAACCTGTGTATCAGCTATATGCTTAAGATGCTTCATTTTATTTTTTTTTTTAAGGTGTAGATATACTGGTCAGCCAATGCATTCCGGATACATCAGATGTGGTGCACAAACTCCTGAGGCATAAATCTGTACTGCATTCTGTGATTTACGTGGTGGAAGTTCGGGAGTCTGAAAAGGAAGAGGTCTTTGATTTAACTTAACTGTGGCCTGATGTAGTAGGCCCATAGGAAATGTGTCTGTCTGGGTAATGGTCTGCACTGAAAGCATAACAAAAAGCCAGTAGACTGAATATTCTGACTATTATTGTATGTTGCAGAATTATGTGCTGTCTGGTAATGGTAACTTTCTTCTGTGTTACAGAAAGAGTTCCAAAACACATGCACATTTGACTGAAAGTTGTTTTTTTTTTTTTTCTTTTGCAGGAAAATTTTGAAGATGCCTTTGAAAATATCCCTGTGTAAGTAGATTTATTGTGGACACCATTCTAGGAAAGCATCATTCTATATGCACTGACTACATTCACATTTTCCAGAACAGTTAAGGTCCCCAAGAGTTGGGAAATGGAAGTGTAATTAGGTTGATATATGTGGTGAAGTATTTGTCAACAAATCTGAAAGTTGTAAAGAATTAAAAACAGCAAATTTAGTAACTTCTAGTTAAGTTACTAGCTACAGTTACATACTGATGGCTCTAGATATTTCTGCATGGTGTAAAAACAATAGCTCAGCATTAGTGGAAAAACTTTAATCACACATTACGCAAGGCCATCCAGTCAAGATTTTCAAATGGAAGTTGCTACACCTTGTAATGTACTGCTGCACAGATGTTTTTCCCTAATGAAGTGAGATATAGTCACTTCTCTGGCAGTAGATTTCATGCTGAAGCAACACCTTACTTAAACTGTGATGGAAATAGATGATGCTGTTCATAAGTGGTTTTAGTTTTTCTGTAGGGTTTTATTGCATTTTTGTGCCACGAAGCACGTGAGAAGGAGAATTCTAGTGATATTCTCAGATTGCTAAAACACTTCTAGAGCCAGGAGCAGTAGCTTTGGACTGAATCTAATTGCCAAAATTTCCACGGGCTTGACAAATTATACTTTACAGGTCTGCCGGACCCTCTATTTGTACCTCACCTAGAGTAGTAAGGTCTGCTCGCTGTGTAAAACTATAGTTGAAAAATTAAACATATTGCTTCCTGATACTCTGAAGGAAAGAAATAAGAATCTGATGTATTTGTGTTGAGAACTCTTCATGTTAGTGACTACTACTTCTTCCTTTGACTACCTAGCAGTTAATGTATGATCAGATAACTTCTCTCTCTGGCCCTTACTTCCCTTGAGAGACAGAATAAAGTCTATCTGTAATATTTACTTTATGAGAATATTTATCCAACACCCATTTCTTCTATGAGAAGGTTGTTTTGTTGTTTTTACTGATATCTGAGCTGGGCGGCATGGATGTTTATTATTGGTGTGTAGAGCTTTGATTTGTTCTTTGTGAATCTCTCTTCTGTGTTCATAGCTGTCATACAGGGACACTTTTTATAGTGGTGGAGAAGTTAGACTGATGTTAGTTTATTCTGACTTGTATTGCTTCTCTGTGTAATAACCATTATGTAGTAGACGAGTAGATGTGTGATGGTAGAGAGAATATTAGTAGAGCGGAAATCATGCTGTTACTTAATGTCTCAAGTTGAACTGTCACTGTGGTTGCTGTCCTTGTCCACTGGCCAAAATTACTATGCCTGTGCTGTTATATTGTTGACTGATTCTGTTACATATGTATTCTAAAACTAAGTCTCAATTTGTTCAGGTTTCACAGCCTTTAGTTCAGCCTATTTAAGTAACGTAGGACCACCCACAGTTCTTATTCGGGTGGTCCTGCACAAGCCTAGGAGAAAAAGCAGTGTGAGTAACTGCGTTCCCTGAGCTCTTACTATTTTTTTTTTTATTTATAACGTGATTATAATTAATCTGATTATTTCAGTTTTTCATGTAGAAAATAAACACACAAATTCATTTTTGTGTCTCAGGAACGGTTTTACTTTGTGGAACAGCTACATCAAAAAAACCCAACTTGCATTACATAAGATCCATGAGAATGGTGTTTAACAAGTCTCTGAAAATGCCTTGCAAGGCTTGACCTGATGACTGCATATGTTAAAATAGGCTGCACTAAATGTAGTAAAACTTGCATAGATGGAAGAGGCAGTATCTGTAACCCATTAGCAGCCTAGCACATTGACTTGTCATGAGACGTGCAGCGTGTGCTAAATGCTCTTCATGGAGCCTATCTCCTGTTTATTTAGTTGAGTAATGTGAATATAAGACAGCAGATTTAACCTTGAAATAATTTAGGGGTTAACCTGTGTCTTCAGTGGCAGGCTATCAAACCAGTCAAGAACAGTATCTCACTTTCTGTAATCGTCAGGATGGTGTTGTATCTACTAAAATGCAGCTTACTTTAATGTTATGTTGAATGTTCAGACTCATAAATGACTCCACACGTCCTTCTCAGGCGTACTTGTTGTAAGTCCTCAAAACAGTTGGCCATTTAAGTAATACTTACTACAAAAGTGAGATGCTTTAGTATTAGTTGATCCAAAGGAGGGAAGTATTAAGCCTCTGAAACCCAACAGGATGCATAAGGGAAAGAACGAATATGAGTTTCTCAGCATCAGACTCTGGATGCTTTCATCTTTTGAGCATATATTTGAGTACTATATTTTTTAAGACTGACTTGAAGTATTAATAAAGGCACTAGTAGTATTCAAGGGAAAATATTTCTAGTTTTCTGTGCTTTTTTCAATAGTCTCTACTGTTATTCCAACTCTTATGATATGAGTTTAGAAATTCCTATGAAATTCTGTGGGCTTTTTGACTGTAATTCTTCCTCCTTCTTTGGAAGAAAAACTTGGAGCTCTGTTTTGATCGTTTTGATCTACATCTTGTCCCATTTGAATTATCCGATTGCAGTAAACCAGCAGAAGATATTAATAATATGACTCTGAACAGCACCATTCTTCCAAATGGGATTTGGAGTGTATCTGTATCATAGGACTAAAAAAACTTGTGATATTGGGGGGTCTTTGTTACTTTCACACAGTGTTACTGACCCTGAGTAGCTTCCATCAAATATTTTTCAGGTAGGGAGGTTGTTAGTCAACTTTAGAAAAGGTCTGTAAATTCTTGACCCTCCTGGATAGCAAATGAAAAAGGAAATTTCTTATTGAGAAAGCTTCACAAGATTCTCAAAAGCATTAATGACTGACAATGTCATCTTCTCGTTATGATTAAATACTTTGATTATCAGTGACTACAGTAAATTTTGAGTATTTCTGACAGTATTTTCTTCTCTGTGCACTGTAGAATGTGCCATGAGCACTGACCTAATTGAGCTCCATTTCATGGAGATTATTGTCTTACGAACTTACACCTTCCCCCACCAGATGACTCAAGCTTTCCCTGCACATGTCCTCATGACCTACTAACCTCTCTTTTCCCCTAGCTGCACCTGTGTCCTCCTTACTCCTGGATGGTCAACAGGTAGCTTGATTTTTCAGCAGAAAACAGAAAATTAAATATTGTTACTTGGCCCTTCCCTCTGTAGGTGCCCATTCAGGTATTTCTGCACTATCCAATTACAGATTTCAGTTGTCTCCTGAGTTGACTGCTTCTCTGTCAAATGAGTCTGATTGAACTGGCTAATGGGTTAGAATATTAAGAGCCTGGGGACACAAGTGGACAGTCGGCGTAATTGTCTGTGTTGTTTCCTTTGAAAATTATGTTCATAGAGAGGCGGTTCAGTTTGTGAGTATTTGAGCAATAAGAGCAGGATAATCTCAGCTGGAGTGCTTGCTGCTGATGAATTGCTCTGTGTTGAGACAATTAGCTACTCTTCAGTTACAGAAATTACATGGAAATGTGTGTATTCTTTTGTAACTGGGCAGGATTCTTCACTTGATTAGACTCTGTCCTTTACTCAAATTCTTCAGAGGAACAGCTATTTAAAAAAAGTGCCTAAGGAACTGAAAAAAAAACCTTGGGACTTCTTGTGGAAGTCCTCAATCTTATCTTTCTTGAAACTCTTGAGTTTTAGTTTTCAAATGATGCTGGTAGTTTGTCTGAGGGGAAGCCTTTCCCAAATCTAGTGCCACATGGGTTATTCTTGACCTTTCCCTGTCTAGAATGATTGGTAGTTTTTTTTCTATTAATAATACAGTAGTAGAAATTTGGAAACATTACTACATTGAAAAAATTAATTGCCAGAGATTCAACCATATGGGAAGCTGTATCTTTTTTTTTTTTTATTTATTTTGTTAACATTCATCTTAACATTTTCCTATGTATCGATGTTTCAATTTCTTTTATTTTGGATAAGAAAGTGTCATTGTTACAGCTCTGTGGTGACATGCCTGGCATCGATTTGAGTGGCTTACTGCAGTTTGGTTATACCCAATTGAATTTAACTGAAATAGACCTTTTTTATAGACAGTTGTGTCTGCAAAGACTGTTGATGTTTACTTGTGAGATCAGAGCTGCTTCCAATTCTGTCAGATCAACTTGTTGGTTTCAAGAATTTGAAAAGAATGTGTGGGAACCATGTCTTCATAGTATTTCATACACCATGTTGTAATTCTTCATGTAAAATATGTATAGAGTAACACTGCTGTGTATATTGCTCCAGTATATGCTAGCAAATGGTTTTGCTAATCTAACTTGGCTTTAACTGGCTTTATTCCCTGAATATTATTGCTTAACTATAGTTACTAGATTGTGCAGGTTAGCTGTTAAAAGGGCAATGAGTTATGTTAATAGGGTAAAATCCTTCCCTAAATCTCTAGTGCTGGCTGTCGTATCTGAGGACAGGTCCAGGAGGAAATCAGTCTTTGCTCCGATTGTCTAAATGGATTAGATTCTTTATCTAGACTCTTTTGTGATCTTCTACTTGTTGTGGCTACTGTAAGTATACATAGCCACTCCAAAACAGTTTTTGTAATGAGCCCAAAACACTTGTTTTGTGTAAATGTGTAAGGACCATTAGGTGGAGTTCCACCTGTAAATGCCTTTCTTTACTCACTGGTGCTGAAGCCAAAGAAAGAGTATTACAGTAAGTTAGTCTGCCATTTTGCTTAAAGTAAGCAGTAGTGTTTCACCTAGCGTCTTCTCTACCAACGACAGTTACTAAGTTTTCCAAGTAACCTTGGTGGTAACTTTTGATATAGCATCTTCAACCTTGCAAACCCACAGCCTATCAAAGAGGATAGGTGGGATGCATGTGAAAGTAAATTTGCCATTACATGGTTGTGTTAACTCAGAACTGGTTTCAGATTGGCGTATTCTGTTGTAAAAGGAACCAAGTAACTGGAGACAAATGGTTCTTTCTGTTTTGGAAATTCAAGCCTCTGACAAGAAGTTTTGTGATGATAAATTACTTTTTGCCAGATATTTCCCCAGGTTTACGCTGGAGTGTCTGCTTACTTTATGTTTTGGGCAAATCTGTTTCACAAGGTAACCTGTTACCTGCCAAGCATCTACAGGTTCAAAAAACATGGATGGAAAAGATTTATGTGTCTCTTCTTCTTTTATTTAATTCTTGCTAAAAATGCTTCATCAGTACCTGAATCTTACCGTGGGAAAACTATGAAATTCAATTTCAGTCTTACTGAACAAGATAATTCTCAACTTCTATGAGTTTTTTTTTTCCCCCTAGGTATTTCTACTACCTTGATTTTCCCCAAAATTATTAGGGGTTTTTTTTGTGGAATGCAGGGATCCATATTTTCTGTTGCCAGAGTATAATTTTGTAAATTATCTCTTCTTTGGTTTTACAAGAAGATGATTAAAAGAGGTTTGAGTTCTCGACAATTTTTAACCATCACCATATTATGCCGAGTCTGTACTGACCTTGTCACTCCTATTTTGATTTCTGTATGTATTTTATCCCTGAAGGTCTCAATTTGTTAGGAACTTATATGAAATTTCAATAGTATTTGGATTTCCTTCCATCTCATTTTACTTACTGTTCCTTAAAATGTCTTCTGTATCTGACAGGAATAAGTTACCATCAAGTTGTTATGCCTTTACATGGTACGAGTTGTCATGCAATCTTCTTTGAGGTAAAGGCGAGATGGTGTTTTCAATTACCACCACATTATCAGAGGCCTATGCAAATAAATAACAATATGTAGAGTAACTGTGTTATGGTAGCTGCCTGAGTATGTTTATAGCAGATGCTTTGTAGTTGTGCTTAGGAAGGAACAGTAGCCTGTGTGACTGCTGCAAACAGTTCATATGCAGAGGAAGACTTCATGTTGTGCTATTTGTATAGAAATTTCTGCCACCAGACCCAGAGTTGTAGCATCAGTGGAAAGATAGTGAGATCTCACTTAAACACAATTAAAAAACAAGATAGTGAAAATGTGGAAGCTAGAATTCAGTAGAAAAGCAAGACAGATTATTTTTTTGATGAATAATGAAATTCCTAGGACTTTCTATCTTTATCAATTTCAGCAGAAAGAGGCATATGTCATTGCTGTATTATCACTCCTCTTTTGTATTTCCTTTTCGTACCCCAGGCTGGATACTGCTAATCCTTGATCCTACCAAAGCAGCTCTGTGTGGTATTACTGGGGTGATAGATTAAGGGCCAGAAGTGTTTAAGAAAGTTAGAGCAGGTTATCCTTGTAATCTCAGAAGTGTAGTTAAGATTTCAGTTATACCTGCACATGTGTGTGTTTTTGTCAGTGAATGAAACTGAACAGCTGAGGAAATGGCCGTAAATTCAGGTTTGAATTCAGTGAGCCAGAAACTTTTAGGAGCAGTGCCTGTCCCAATAAATTTGAACTCAGAATCTGAGGTTGTCTTAAAATGGTGAGAAACAGCTGTGACAATTTAAATGATCGAAGTTTTATTTTCTTATGTTTGGTCCTCAAGGTCAAGGAGAAAAAAAAAAAGTTCAGTAAACGTGATTTTTGTATCCAGTAAATGACATTTTCATAGCTACCTAAATATGACAGAGTAGCCACTGTATATTGTCAGTCTCAAGATTTGGAACAGCAGTAGTGAGATACCAGCCTAACCTCATTAATCCTTCTCTACCCCAAAACAGTTATTGGATTATAAATTGTTTAAGTTTGAGGGAGTTTGGGCAATAATTATGTCATTCCTCACTCTTGCATATTTATTGCAACTACACCTTTTCCCTCTGGTGTGTTTGTATTTGAGTAGAAGTCTTCAGGTCACACTGTGCAAGTTCTTATACTGGTATTTTCTGTTGACTTTGAAATGTGCAATTCAACCTGTGTCCATAACTTCTTAGAAAGCAAGGGGTGGGGGGTGGTGGGGAACAGGAGAGGGGGGAGGAAAAAAAACAACACCCAACCAGAACATCTTGGGGACATTCTGTGCAGAACTGGCAGAAACTCTGCATCTCTTCCACACCATGCTACTCTCTTGCAAACCTTCACTGAAAGGCTGGCACACAGAAAGGTACCACAGCCTGTTTTGCTGTGATCCAGTGTCCACCAAAGTATATTTGGGTTGTTGATTGTCGCTTACACTTCCACGAAAAATAAATTAACACCATGACAGTAAACTTGCATAATATTTTTTGGGTGGGGGTTACTGGAGACTCCTGGAGTCTATTAATTATCATGCAGGAATCTTGATGCGCTGGAATGCATGGTCTACTGATCACATCTGTGTTTTCTACCTTTAAATTTCTTTGAGGAAATTAATATTTATCCTTTATGTGCTTTAATAAATGTGCTTTAATAAAGAATGTGTAATGTTATTTGGAGTCACGCAACTTGAGAATTGCCTTCTCTGAATAACTTCAGAGACTTTGAAAGGGATGTAGACTCTTAATGTTTTCAATTGGTGGTACAATGTTTAAGTCATCAGTGCTTTAGATAAGAAAATGAAAAGATGAGCTCTAACTCGCATACAAAAAGCCCCAAACTTGTAGTCTATGACTTGCTCAGATGTTGAGAAGGAGGACTGTTTTTAGGGAAAGGGGATTGAAAACCAGATTAGCCACATTCTTTATTTTAAACTATTAAACAAACAAAAAACTCTCTCCTCTTTTAACAGTGTTGTGTTTTAGTTGTTTTGTTGGTTTGTTGCATTCTGGGAAACAATCTGAGTGGGGGGTGGTTTGTGTGTGTGTACTAGTGGATTTTTCTTTGCGACCATCCAGACAAAATCTTTTGAGCATGTGTTGATATTTGCAGACGAAAGCTTGCTTTCATCAGTTTTGTGGAAATGTCCTCCTGACTCTTTCTCAGCCTTAACTGGGAAGTACTTTATGAGGCCTTCGGTGTGGACTGTCTGCAACTTACGCTGAGTTAAAGACAGGATGTTGTATGTTTTGTGTGTTAACTGAGCTGATTTTTATGTAACTGGTCAGTCTTGCTTCAAAACTGATTTGCCTTTCATGTACAATCAGGATGAGAGAAATAATGGCACTTTTGACTCTACCTGCCTCAAATAATGTTAATATAATAAGTGACAATATACGTAAGCACTGCTTCCAAGCCGTGTGGTGGAGAACTTGGATATCTCTGAATTCCTTGGACTTTAACACTGGCAGGCACAATTTCTGGGCAAAGGTAGAAGCATCCTGATTTTAAAGGTGCTGTTGTCCATAAGTTACAGCTGTCAGTCTTGTCCTGCAAAGCCTGTCTTACCTGATCATAGCCTTTGGTTTCCTCGAGCGTGTTAGGAAATACTGTGCAACTTTTTCCTAGTATGTTGCATTCTTACAACATAATTTACAGAGTAAACTGTTTAAATAGATAGGTTTGAAGTAATACTGCTTTTATTACTTGGCACCCATCTGCAATGGGGAAATGCAAATCTGTAGTTTCCTACATTGTGTTTTAAAGGCTTTTTTTGAGGCATTTTTTGTGAGTAAATCTCAGTTCATGACAGCAAACATAGCTAGGAATAGGTGCTATTAGCCCAGGTGGTACAGCTTTAAAGAATACTTTTCAAAGGGAACGGTGGAGGACATTGTTTAATTTTCTGCAGCTTAACTCCCATGTGCTGAGCTTTCCCATACCTCATCTGGAGAGATTAGACCAAGGGCATGAAACTGTCTCTGTTGCAGCTGTTTTGCTTCTGACTCCTGCTTCCTTCTATTGCTGCTGATATTAATGAAGACAACTATTTATTAGCTGGCTCTGTGCTATTGATTTATTTTGGTCATGAGACTACCTAAAAATTTGGATTTCTGGGGGAAAAACCTCAAAGGGTTAATAAAAAATTGCGTTGACTTGTTTGAGTACTGTCAAACAATGAAAATCAAACATGAGCTAGTTAGCTTTCTTCACTGCTGCTTGCTACAAACTCTTGTGTGTTTGATCTGTTTTCACTGCAGCTGCATTATTACACTTTTCTTTTTCTGCCCGACTTTAATTACAGCATCCTTTTTATTTATTTATTTATTTATTCAGGAGGTAACTCCCTGAGGTAACTTCCTTTTTGCCTTTAAACACAAATCGCTTTCCGTTCCTCCTGTCTCCATTTTCTTCTTGCGGTTAGGAGTGATAGATTAGAATTAGGCTGCAGCACAGATTGGGAAAATCTCCCAGCATCCTCTTCCCGCAGAGGCATCAGCTTCCAGCATTGACTGTAGCTGCTGCCACTCTAACTGACATTTCTTTTGAATTCGGCTATGGAGAGTGCCTGTGATGCCAGGTGCCGGCTTGTGAACTTTTACCCTCTAATTCTTTTTGCTTGATAACTCATTAATGAAGCCTCATGGATATTGAGAAATAAAACAGAATCAGTTTTCTCTTTATGCTTTTCTTCTCTGGCTTTTTTCTTTTCCGTGTGTGTGTGCAGTGGAAAAATAACAGAGTGAAAGCAGCAGCACTTATTTTTGCATAAGGACTGTATTTACATACCTGAAGTTAACTGAATTAATCCTGTAAGTATATTATCTCTGCCTACTAGTCCCTGAAATCATGAACGTGGTAGTTAGATTTATGGCGTTTTATCTGTGAAAATTTACTTTGGCATGTATATTAAACTACAAAAAAAAATTCTTAGATGTATTTCCTTGAAGAGGAGGGAAAAATGATATATTCACAATGGGTTTATGAAATAATGGCAGTGGTGTACAATGCTTTTAGAGAGCAGAAGCTTCTCTGCAGATGTCAGTGCTTAATCAGCTCGGATGCTGTAGGTTGTAGAACACTGCAAGGTGTGTATTTTGGAATGCTATTCTTTAAAATGGGATAGTTTAAGGACAGTATCAGACTTGTAGTTATTTTCTTCATCTGTAGAGTATGTCTTCTACTCTTGGTATCTGTGCTGATTTAACCATTTGAAGTTATATAATTTTTGACTTAAACATAAATTATTTATTTCATGGGATGCAGTTCTGTGGTTTCTAAGTACTAAATGTTAAGTAAAATACAGTGTGCTTTTAGAGGTTTTAGTAGTTTAAGGTCTTCAACACTAGTTATAAGTTCACTGTGTAATAAATTCCAGTAAATTGGTTTGAAGTTTAGGAAGAGTGTCTTAAGATCACACTGTCCTAGTTGTTTGGATCTGAGCCAATATTTGTGTGACGCAGTGTTAGTCCCATAAACATCTGGCCTGATCTGGTGTCCTACTTGCTGCATGATTTATTTCTTCTTTTTTTTCTGTAGCAAGACAAGTAGAATTTTTATTCGTTTTGTGTAAAACTGTCAGTAAGCTGTCATTATTATTTATCTATGCTAGCTATTTCAGGAGGATATTTTTCAACCTGTTTTCTCATCAGCATGTCCTACTTGGACCTACTTTCCAAGGGAAATGTTGAACAGATTATTTTTTTTTGAACCTCCATTTATCTATATCTACATATTGTATATTAAGTTTTGTCTTTAAGTATTGTTCTCTGGCGTATTCAGGTGCTCATTTTTCTACACAGTATTGCCTGTATTGACCTCAGCTGGATTATTTGATATAAACTGTTAGTCTGATACGAGGTATTAAAACATAGTGGATTCTCAGTTTACTTGCAAAGATCTTCTCTTAAAACATACATCTAAAAATGCTGTTGTATCACTGAGTTCTATTAATAAATCTGATAACAACCTCTTATAGTGCTGTGCATTTCCATTAGTGTCCAGCAGAACAGCGTAAAGCAGATTTTTTCTCCTACCTGCAATCGACATTGACACTGCTGTGTTTTTCCTTTCCCCTCTGTCGAACTGTGGTCACTTCTAAATACCTGTCATTGGATTGTTTTGCTGACTGTTTTTAGGACTGCATATATTTTGCAATGCCACGTCAAATTCATGCCGGAATAGCTTGATACACGTGAATAGGATTATTTCACAATCATTTCGGTGATCAGATAAACTGTATATGCATATTCAGGTGGGTAAATAAGTAACCCAGGTAGTTGTCATTTGTTCTGCACCCAGAATATGGCTGATTCATTATGGAAAATTTGCGTCTTGCTTACTCTGCATGTGCAGTGCAGTTTGCTGTTGAACTTAAAGAACTTGGTGTCTGATAAAGCTGCTGATGTTTCTTTTTTTCCCCTTGGGCTGTAAAAACACCTGACTTGCAAAAAATTGATTATTGAGTTACTCATTCTGATTAATGGTCAGTCCAAAACTGACACGTTTGTGAATGCTCATGGTTTTGGTTTTTTTTTTTTTTCTTAAAAAAAAAAAAAAGTGGCTAGAAATGTAGCCTGTCTCTGTGTTTTTCAGAGGGGCAAACTGATGTGGGCAATGGTGGGTGCTCATCAGCTAGTACGATGCGTTTACTCTTGGCACTAATTCTTGTGGCACCTGAGGCGCAAGCAGATGATCAGCTTTGCCTTGGCTTTCTTCCTTTGTGCTTATTCAGTTGCTTTGTTGCATCTGTAGAGTAGTAATAATATGTAAGGATACAGCAATCAGTATTTTCTTGTGGTGTTCAGATACTGCATTGATAAATATATAGGTAAGCAAATTCCATGTTTTCAATACAGATGGCCATCAGGAAAGTTCCTTTATCTTGTCACCCCTCCCTGCCCTCTCAGTCTTGGACATAAAGTAAATGTTTGGAAGCAAAACCTTTCAATCACTTTCTTGTATTTGATTACCAGATTCTCATGAAGCTGCACCGTAGCTGCTGGATTGCTTTCTAACTAGAACAAAGACTGTCCTGTGCATGCCCCCAAAATTTGAGATAACAAATAAGACTTACATACAGAATGCAAAAAAAAGAAACATTATTGGTCTCCTGACAGGTTGTGGTCCGGCATCTAAGGTTTAAGGTCAGATGAGACTTTTAAGAAGGAATTTTTGTTTGTATATAAATTTTTTGGTGTGTTTGAGGGTTTTTTAATGCATTTCATTCATAAGACAGTTATTACAAATATTTCTACTGCTGTGAGCAGTAAAATAAAGCAGTTGTCTCCTGTGGCTAGATATGTATCTGTGAAATTTAGAAAAACTAAAATTAGAACTTGCTTTTCTAAAATGGAAGGGAGGGAAACACCCCTCCTGAAATGCAAGCACACACCCTCCCCCTGCCCAGCTTTTGCTCTGTGAGGAACAGCTTTATCTGCCTTCCGTCTGCCTCGTTGTTAGATTACATGTGCCTGGTAAAGTATAATGATTGATCAATTAAAATGCTCTCTTAGTGAAATTCCAATAGTGTATGAAGAGCTGTCAGTTTGAACTTTTTTTGGCAATGGTAAGGTAGAGATAAAAACCGTAAAGTCATTCTCAGCTTATTTTTCATGCATATCATTTTAATAATTGTTGATTTTTTTCAACAGGGGCAACTGCCTTGGTTTTTTTCCTCCTACTCAGTTACCTCTTCCCTTCTTACTGTCTCTATTTTCCTGAGACCTCAACTACTTTTTTACAGAAGTTCATTTTGAGAATACAGTTTTTGATGCTTTGTCTTTATTTTATGATGTGTACAAATATGTGTATTGGGTAGCTACCGTTTCTTCTCTTCTCTCTGCATCAGCATTTCTGCCACAGCTGTAAGATGAGGGAGAAAAAAGAATTCAATTAAAAAAAAAAAAAAAAGACCAAAACCAGCAACAAACAAAACCACAAAAAACAACCAAACAAAGCCCCCAACACTATTAGAGAAAAGGAAGATGCACTAGTGATGAGATCAGTTGATCATGCAAAGGATAATGTAGGCAGATCCCTTGTTATTGCAACAACAATCCAGGGATTCACTGATACGGATTTACAAATAACTAGCTAACTGCTACCGTCTCATAATGAGGTGGTGTTGAGGAGGAAGGTGCAACCTCACTGAACTGAATTGCCTCATAGGGTGGCAGCGCGATCCTTTGCTGTTACCATTTCTGTGGGTGGATAGGTGTCTCCAAAATTAAAGTGAAAGCTAGTACATTTGCTTCTGTCTGCCCTAGAATGTGTTTTTTAAATCCAGTGTGCAAGAAAGTCCCAAGGGAGGAAAAAGTCTGTTGCCCTAACAGTTCTGCTAAAATACCAAGCTGCGTAGATTAATATCATTTAAATTAAATTACCATTGTTAGGGCAGGTGTGTGTATTGTGTGGTTTTGGGTGGGGCTTTTTGACTCTTTTTGTTGGTTGATGTTTGAAAAACTGCCTGTCGTTGAATGGGTTGTAATATAGTAAGCTTTTAGAGTAATTTCTGCCTGTTTGCAAATTTGGCTGGCACAGCACTGGATAGTTTTGCTGCCAGTTGGGTTTCCTTAAATGAATGTTTAGCACACACACTACAGCATGCGTTGGTGAAGTTCTGAAACAGTGAAGACACTACGCCTTCAAAGGAATTATTTTATCAAGCCTGTCTTGCATCAGCATGGAATTTTTTCAATGCTTCGCATAAGCTGGTAACATTTCTAAGGAATATATAAGACATACAATTTTATTTATATAAAATTCATGCTTCCTATAAAAAAGGATGTGTGCATAATAAATGCAGAATTTTCTGTGAAGGTAAACTGTGACTAATTGATTTACTATATGGGTAAAAAAAATAATTAGCACTTGCTGTACTGATCAGATAGCTGTAGTTTGTAGACTTTCTATATTAATGATTATAATAGCCTAGGGTAGGAAGTAATTTATTTAAGTTGGAAATAATTTCAAACTTCTAACCTTATGGCTTAAGGTTTTTCTTTTGTGTGGTTATAAGTGGTGTTGAAGTCTTGAGTTTTAGATGAAACGATAAAACAGAAGTTTTCTGTTTATGATAAAAAAAACCCTATTGATCGTGTGGTCTTATCTTTCCATGATTATTTTTAAACTAACACATCAGGTTAAGAATCCGTTTTGTTCATAAACTGAAAGTGATTGGCAATTTAAAAGCACTGTGACCCCTTTAATGTAAAGGA
The DNA here is from genome assembly GCF_963924245.1 of Chroicocephalus ridibundus. Lineage (NCBI taxonomy): Eukaryota > Metazoa > Chordata > Aves > Charadriiformes > Laridae > Chroicocephalus > Chroicocephalus ridibundus. The sequence continues at coordinate 51,658,453 of NC_086316.1, forward strand.
TTTATCATGCTTTAATTTGTTAGCTGTAAGAAACATCTAAATGTAAGAAAGGTTACTCAGTTTGATTCCACCTTTCTGAATTGCTCTGCAGGTGGGAGGAAAGCACAGCATGCATACAGATGGAAGAATAAAATTCAGCCTCATGGAGGCTTGCCTGATGCACCTTGCTTTTTCAGAGCCTGATTTCTGCACCTGGCCAGCAAGATACTGAAAGGCATGTCGCCAGCACTAGCATAGCATGGGTGTCAGGGGTATGTGCAGTTCCTTACTCAGGTCAGCAGTCCTCAGAGAGAATGGTCCATGCTTTGCTTTCATGAGGGTTCCTTAGATTCAAACTTGATACAGAAATTGTTCCTGAAAGCGGTGCATCTCTGCTTGTATTTATTAAAAAAAAAAAAAAACAAACAAAAAAACCACCACACCAAACCAAAAACAAAACCACAAATCAAAGCCAGACAGAAGTCCCACACTTGTGAGTTTTAGGAGTGGCCCCTTGCAATAAGAAGAGAATCCAACATAACTAGAAAGCTGCTCTCCGTGGTCTTATGAACACTTCCCAATGTTCACTGTATGTATGTCTGTGTATTTTACTGCCAAGGACCATGTAAGCCTTTAGCCACCCTTCACTGAACTATCCTAAACATACAATGTACACCTAACAGAATATCTTAGTAGGATTTGGCAATAACCTTATTTTATGTTAGCCTTCACTTCATGCCATAGAACTGTTAGAGCGTGTTTGTAACAAGGAGTGGTGACACCTGTGGCTCTGTGGTAGGTAGGTGGTACCCCTACAAAGTGTCTCACTGTTTATCTGATGGGATTGATACTTGTGTTGCAACTTGGTGTCTGTACAAGGGGTTGGTAAAAGTGCTAGCAAATGCCAGAAAGCATCAAAATCACTACTGTTCTCGGACATTGCGAAGGATCAACACAGTTAGGTAGAGCAGTGTTCAAAAATACCCTGAGCCACCTAGGCAAGAAAATGGAGCTATTGAGTGGATTCTGGTGAGGATCAGCTGCTATTTACCATTAAGAAGTCATGTCCTGGCTAGTTGAGATGCATGACAAGATAATTACTCTTTTTGACATGGTAGAACATAAACAGATATTCATTAGTACAAAGGGAAAGATCTACTTCAGAAAGTGTAGAAACATTCTGAATAGTGACAGTGAGTATCTGATTTTGACATTATATTCCAGCAGAGAAGATGGTAATAAGAACAGCCTGAGAACAATACATTTTAATGCTGTTTTGTCAGCATTAACTTTGGAAGTAAATACTCTAGCAGATGCCTGCATATATGTTACTCAAGAAGAGAGCTACAGATAGTGGTTTCTTGTTTCCCTACCTGTTGATACTGTGGTTGACACCCAGAATCGTTTTTGTTTGAGTTTAAGCACATAAATGCCTCTAAAAGAGTCTTCTGATGAAGCTTCTGTAAGTGTTAAAAGTCAATTTTTGCTGAAGTAGTTATTTCCTGGGAAAGTGTTCTCTTAGATGTGATGGTTTTTTTCTTGATCGTTATCATCAAAATAGCGTACTCCCAATTTTTAAAGACCTTATTTTCACCCCTTTTGTTTGTCAGATGTGCATCTTAATGTGGGTATTTTAAAACTGAATTGTTATCACTAGTTTCACTTTTCTGTGTGGTGGTTTTTTTTCCTCTCAAGAAGTTTTAATTTGGTCCCACTAATGGCTTCAAATATTTTCAGTAACTGTAGCCCAGTGAGACTTTTGTTAGCAACAACAGTAGCTGTACAGAACCAAGTCGCTGGCAATGAAATGTTTAGCAGATGAGGCTGATTTTTTTGGCTGTGTTGTAGAAGAGCCAAGAACAAATGGGTTTAGAAGTTCAAAAACTAAATTCTGGCATCCCTGTTCGTGCAAAGTACTGCTTGCACATTTAAGTGCAACTCATGTTAATACCGTGATGTGGAACTCAGTCCTAAATATGATTTAAAATGTGGAAAATACAGGTAGATCAAAAGTAGACTCTTCTGCAGTTCTCCAGTTTCTAGCTCCTGAATCGCTTTTCAAGAGACGAGTGGGTAGATCATTGCACTAGGGGCGATTGTATTAAAAGCTGACTAAACCTCTTGGAGATACAGACAGAAGAGTGGTACCAAGTTAATACTTAACTTTAGCTGTATAACTGCCTTTCAGGCATGCTCTTACACTGACTACGGATGTGGACCGATAGATGATACTGTTTAACTCATTATGTGTTTAAATAACTTTCTTTTAAATACTAGAGCAATGACTTTTTTTTTCATTTGTTTTAGGCTAGTAGTTATGCTCCTAATTAGTCTGTAGGGGGCGGGGGAAGGAAAGCAGCGTAATAAGCTGTAAAGTGTTTTGACATTTAAATGATAATGCTCTTGCTTTGCCTATATCTTGAGGGTTATCATACTAATAGTGAATATTCCAATACATCTCAGGGTTTTCAAGTTGGTATTCTTATTCTTTGTTTCTGTGGCAGGTCCAAGTAGTTGATTAGAAGAACCTACTTAAAGCTGCTAATAACTTCCTTATGGACCGTATATCCCCACTGTATTGGAACAGTTTAATGAGTAGCTCAGCACCAAGCCCAAGATACATCGCCTATTTCTGGAATTCAAAACACTTATTCTTTTTTCATAAAAGAAGATTGACATAGAAGTGAGAAGATAACTGTAAAAAATTCTCTGTGTTGGCAAGAGGTATCCTTAAAGTATTTAGACAGTAACACAGTGGTGTTTCATTCTCCTCGTAATGTGACATTGTTATCTTTGAGTAACACCCAATATAGCACATTTTTCTTTTCCTTTTTTCGTGTAGAAGTGAACTGTGTTCACTGTGTGTAAAATCCGTAGTAATTTCACTGAGATGATGTTAATTTAGTCTACTCCAGTATAAATTAAGGCATATGTTCATCTGAGGTGATAAAATGTGCTGTGTTTCTGTCAATTCTAGGAAACTGTATGTGGAGGTAGGGAAGAAACTGAGATTGCCAAAATAAGACTGAGTCAGGAGAAAAACATGAGTGAGAAAGAGAGAGTGAGTCAGCACTGCTCACTGAACAGACATCAGTCTGCTAACTTGCTGAAGAAATTGGTTTGTAATGTTTTGGGAGGAGAGGAGGAAATGTGCTTGTTCTGAGCCTCTGCACAGAAGTATTCCTTGTCTGCCAGCGAAGATAGCCAAGTTGCTTCTGGGTCAGTATGCTGCTTTCTTCTGACTGTTGTGGTATCAAGTTATGAATTTGAGTTGCAGTGATTCCTTCTGGTTATGTTCCTCTGCTGCAGGATGTAGGAAAACAGTAAAAAATATATGCAAAGAGTAATTAAATAGGAGTGAGACTCTTTGGTAGAGGCTATGATTCACTTGTCAGAAAAAAGAGTCTGAGAAAACTGGCTTCCCAAATTTTCTATCTGAGGTTGCAGAATAATTTCATAAGCTTGCTTGACGTAAGGAATACTGTTTGCATTGTCTGCAGGCTTTGGTCACACGTAAAGGCAGCAGAATGTGCACTAGTCTGTAATGCAGGAAAAGAACATGACAGCAACGTGCTGGGGCAATCTGCTGCTTATCCATTCAGTTGGAAAAGATAGTTTTGACAAGGTGTAGGGACTATGTTTTAAGAACCTTGTTTATGGAATTGTTTCACAAATATTGGTACGTACCCTGGTGATGGGTCAGTGGTCATGGCATTTGGGAGCCTGATGGCTAACAGTCCTCTCCGATAATAGCTAAAAAGCCAACATGTCCATGGCTATGTTCTGTAAAATAAAGATCAGATTTTTTCCTTCCAAAGGAAGTCCAGCAGTTACTGATTGCAGGGTAGGAAGTGTGCAGATTTGCAGCGTACAAATACAGAAAGTGTTTCTTTTCACTGAGATGAGGCCTAGTGAAGCAGTGGAAATGGGACATTGCCCTTTCGTCTTGATCCTTCCATGATCCAACAGAAGAATGTTACAGCAGTGGGGCACTGTAATACTTTAATCTATTTATTTGCTGTTACTTTTCATGTGAAGTGGTAGGAAACTTTCTCACTCTTTGTAGGCTGAACGCAAGTATTTCACAACTACGTGAATAAAGTAGAGATCAGTTGTTAAATTAACTGCCATTATGAATGATCCACCTTCCCTTCAGATTCCTCTATGACCTGTGTGATCATATGTCTCTCACTTGCGATTCTCTTATCTCTCATACTTCAGATTACCGTTCATAGTTCCTCCATACTCTGTGTAGCAGGTCATTGCCTCCTGTTGGGCTTTTCTGTTCCAACAGTTCACAGAGTTCTTCGCCCACCTCGAAGTTAGCAAAAATGCTGTGAGTGGAGAGAACCAGAAGGTCCATCTGTCCTCTGCAAGCTTGAAGATTTCCCCACCACCACTTATATGGCTGCAGGAACAGGGCACTCCTTCAGTGGTAGTCACAAAGAAGTTGTGGTGAGCAAGTATGACAGAGTGAAAACTCATTCTTCCTGTCTAGTAGATCTCAACTTTGATTACTGGATTATGTTTTTTTTTTTTAAGGCAATCACTGCAAATTTGCTATTTAAAAAGGAATAGCCTCCCCTTGTTTTTCTCCTTTCTTGAGAAGTTATTTGAAAGCAACTAGCCATTTTTTCTAGTGGGAAAAACAGAGTAAATGGAATATGTAATCAAACCAGCATGTACTGAAATGTAGTTTCCTGCAAAGCAAATGTGGAATGAGGATATAGAAGCATGGGAACACACAGTGGTGGTGATGGCAAGTTATTGAGGGTTTAACTCAGGTCTCTGCCTCTGTATCAGAAAAAAACAAACCAGCCTCTAACTAGCTAAAAATGAAATTTTTTTTTGAAAATTATTTGTTAGCAGATGGTATTCATGGAATTAGCTAATAAAATCAAGTGGTTTAAAAAAAAACTTTCAGTCATTATAAATTAATCTTTTTTTTTTTTTTATTTCTTACCACTGTTCTTTGGAGGGCATAGTATTTAAGACATTTGAAGAGGAACATGTAAATGTGTACATTTCTCTACTGGTTGCATAAATATTTTAATTTGGACAGATTTGTTTACATATCCAGATTCTGAATGCAGTAAAATACAATTGCTCACTTCGTTTGTGTTTTGATAAGTGTCTTAATTTTGTTTTACTGAGCAGGAAATGTAGGATCTTAATAACACTTATTTCTGATGATTGTTGTTAACAGGAAACCTTTAACTAGTTGAGCAGATTTAGTGTGAACTGCTGAGTCCATTTTTTTGCCAAATAGGTGGGATGTTTTGTGATTTAGTCTGTGGTTCTCTTGATCCAGGCTTTGGAAAGAACTTTAATTTGGGGGTATGAAGAGGTGTTACAGGCTGAGGCTTCAGCAGGTATACGAACTAACTGCTCAGCCAGGTTATTTTGTCTTCTGAATTTAGAAGCTAGAATGTGCAAAATGAGTTTGTGGTTGGCTTTGATAAGTTGGGTGTTTGTTTTTTGGGGGTTTGTTTTTTTTTTTTTTTTTGAAACGAAAGAATAGAAGGTGTGGATTTGCGATGTGAGGTGATAGAGATATTCTGTGTGTCACCTACATGGCTTTCTTGATCTGTGAGTTCATTTTTCAGGAAGGAATGGTGGAAGGCATCTCTGTGTTAGAATTGTAAGGCAATTTGCATTTTAGCCTGCAAATCAATGCAAGACGTGAGCATGAAGTGATGATTTTCATTTACAGTTTAATGTCAGATGTTATATTTTTTCAAAGATTGTTGAAGTTAGATCTGAGAAGTGCGAAGTCCCCTGTTAATTTCAGCACAAGTAGCATCATAAAGATAAAAAGCTGTGTCCACTGAACCATGAAGAAGAAAGTTCATAAACCCTATGTGACCTACAGCGAACTGCTGCTTTCTGATAAAAATTGATATGCTTCTTAACGCTTTCCTTTTCACCTCATCAAGGAGGAGCCAAATGGAAGGAACTAATTGCGGTATTTGAGAGACAGGGGAGAAAGAAAAAATCAAAGAGATTAAGCAAACTGTATTAAAAGGGAAACCAAAAATTGTGCATGATCCTGAATTCATAGTGAAAGCGGTGTCTCATTTTGTAACCATCATGGAACAACGCTGCTACTATTTTTTTTTTTTTCCCTTTTCTCAGTTTTTCATTGAGAGTGTGTTTCAGAAACTTTTGAGGTAGTATGTGTAGTGGGGGAAATTTGAAAAATAAACCTATGGGTTTAATCTGATATATTTCTGTCATTGAGTAGCCTTGATTATCAACTGTCTTGCAAAGATGAATCACGCAGGCTTATATACAAAAAGATTTAGAACTTTGAAAATGAAAAAAAAAAAAAACCAAAACCAAAACCAAAACAACCACCTCCACTTTTTTTACAGTTCAATTGTAACACTTCAGTTAAAGTCTCAAAGCTAAGGTTTATAATAGAACTAACGTGTTTACATTTAAATACACAATGTGAAGCTTGCTGAATAAAAATAAAATACCATAATATATTCCTATAATTAATGGAACAGCCTTGTAAAAAATGATTGTCTAGATAACAGGTTAAGTAAGATTAGCTGGTGTAGTCTGAATTATAAAATGTACCTTTATGTTCTATATTTTCCAGTGCAGTCTAGGATATAAAGAGTGGTATATAAACAACAACAAAATGCTAACTTTTTTTGTCTCCCTGCAGGAGGAGAAAAGATACTGCTATTGCTTTATCTGATGGATTTTATTTGTTGTTGGGGGTTATGTGTTTATACATAGACCTACGTTAACTTGTGGTACAATAACTTCCCTGAAATACTTTTAAGAAAATTGGAAGGCAATTTAGATATCTGGCTTAAGGGTATTTAAGTGAGAGAACATAAACTGATAGTGGCAATGGCACAGTATGTTGTTGGTGATAGGCCAGCAATGAAGAGAACACAAATGTCATAGATTTGCTCTCCAGTAGCTGTGCAGTACTAATCAGTACAGGCTAATGAAGACTTTGGTACCTATACCCTGTGTGGTTGGGCAATCGTGGGCCACGTTGCAGTGCTCGTTCCCCAGGCCCTCACGGAGGACCAGATGTTTGGATGAAACTTGCCGGGTGATGGGCTGGCTGGATCCTTGCGCACCTGGGAAGAGAGGTGGCCACTTTGCTGGCAAGACTTGTTCTGGGTGACTGGCTCGCCATGGTGCCCCTTCTCTGCTGGTGTGACAGTGGCGCTTCTGTTGGAGAGCTGAAGATCAGGGCAGCAGGTTGCATTGAGAATACCACCTCTCCTGCAGCGTGTGCACAGCCCAAGGACCTGAAGGCTTCGTGAGCGTCTAACAGTAATGAGCTGCAAATGCTTTGGCTTTTAAGAACTGTAGGGTTTTGCTATGTAAAACTACATAAATCTTAAAATGGCATGGGTCATAATCAAGTTGCATCCCAGTAAGGGAGAAAATAAAGGTATTTAAATTGTCTTTAAAATTGTTAGTAACAGTCTGGTGGTAAAACTACCGGATTTCAACTGCTGGGACAGTTCACGACTTCATTATGAAGGGCAGGCTTTGCCTCTTGGTATGTTCAATAATAAATATCTAGAGTTGCCAAGTATTGAATTAGAGATTTTCTACACAAGGTGAATTTTTCAAGTACTGCCACTAAAAAAATGACAGAAAATAAAGCTGAGAAAGAGTTTTGGGATGTCATCCAGCTTTACCCAAGTTTTCTGCCCCAGAAGCGTTATAAAAACCAGGGCCAATGTGTTTAAAGCATTTGGGTGATGGAGAGAGGAGGAGGGTATCGGAAGCTGATAATTCTGTGTAAAAACCTGTCCAGTCATATTTTTGTGTCCCCCTTTTACTTGGTTTGTTTTGTGTGTGTGTGTTACTGTCAGTTTTAGAGCAGCTGCGCTCCTCTTTTGTTTCTCTTCTTAAATTCCTCCTTCAGGGTTCTTCTGTTCCGGTCAGCACTTAAATATTCATCTCACTGACATGATCTGTTGCTTACTACTGCTTAACCTTACTTGGATAAAACCCATTGTAGAGCCTAAACCTGTTGTTTTAAAGCTGTAGACAGATTATCTTTTCCCAATCCAGCTGTGCACGTTGAAGGCTATGTAGCTTCTAGTTATTCGTCATGACCACGAATGTCCAGTTTGTCACCAGTTCCACTGAAGGAGCAATTTGTGAGTGCTCCTGAGTCTTTCAGACAAAACTGGCAGAGGTAGCAGTTTTGTTAGGTGGCTTCTTCTTAAGCAAGCGCGAGTGATTTTACTTGAAGTGAATTAGGAAGACCAAAAGCTTTTGGCATAGCTGCAGGCTTCTGACAGGACTATTTTTGGCATAGCTGTTAGCAGAGTGAGCGTCTGTTTACTGCTTTTTTTGATGAAAATATTATTTTGTCATCTCTCTAGAGATTTAGACCTGAATACAAAGTCTGAAACTGCATTTGTACAGATAGGGAGAATTGAGAGCTTGGACGCAGTGATAAGTTTTCATTATTTATGTTATATAAGTGGCAGTAAAAATGACTCCGCTGCATATTGACTGGTGAAAAAAGGAGGAAAAAGCCATAAATGTCACTTGGATAAGCAAAGGTTGTTAAGCATAGGACTTGTTTTTGTAAAGCTAGATTTTAAAAATGAGTAATAAAATTGCTGTGAAAGCTGTGTGTGTTGTATAAGGAAAAAATCTTTTCATTTTTTGTTTATATTTACAGTTTGACGAAACTAAGAATCTTTTATTTTTAGGGCATCTAAGATGGATCTCAAGTGTGCTCTGGAAGAATGTTCAATGGCACTGAACTTATTTCTAAACAATAAGTTCTCTGAAGCCCTGGAACTACTTCGTCCATGGTAAGGTCCTGATATTTGCTGAAGTCACTGTAATCAGACAGTGTGAAGTATGCTCTCTGGTAGCTGAAGATTAGTTTAAGGCCTCTGAAGATAGTAGTTTTTATTTATTCCCTTTTGTCTGTAGGCATTTCTCAGTATCTTTGGGTTTTATTAGTGCACTTGTTTCTCCTTAAGATGACTGCAAAACCTGTTAATGAAGCATTGATTTTTTTCTGTAAGAGTTTAAGCTGTCTTTCCTCATGCAGAGGGAAAAAGCAGGGGAGCAAGACCTTATCCAGTGTATCTTTTTGAGAATTTGTACAATGGAACTGCTTTTGACAAGACAACAGAGCTGGAAGAAAACTCCAGAATACTTCTTGTTGCTTTTTATGTTACATTTGAGTCATAGTAGTGTTTACCCTAAAAGCCCTCCTTTTGATATTCTGACTAATCCTTCCTGTCCCCCTGTTGTCTTTGCTCCACTGAGAAGAAAAGCATGGCACTGCATATGCAGGGAACTAAAGAATGGTGAAAAGTTCATAGGATAAACCTAGTTTACCTGTGACTGCATGGGGAGGCAGTCTGGGAGGCTGTTATTTAGGTCTCAGATCTGAATCCTATTCACTCTTCATCTCCTTTCTTTCTTTCAAAGATGCATATGTTGTCAAGGGATGTGTCAGTGAGAGGGATTTGTAGCTTGTGTTAGTAGAGCAAGGTAAAGTTCTAGCACTGCAGTTTGGGGATAGTAAGATTGGATTAAGAGTGATGGGTTGGTGTTGTTAGGCCAGTCGACAGACAGGTTGAAGAACAATGTTAAAAAAAACCTTGAGAAGATGACACAGCTATCAAGTGTTTGCATTTAGTGGAGTGGTATGCAGAGCTCAAGTTTAGAGAAGGTAGGCAGGAATAACACGTTTAAAAATTAGCTATACTTACACCCAAGCTTTTTTCATTGAGCGTTGTGCAGTGTTATTTGTAACAGAGCAATGCTTTGAGAATGCCCACCTGCACTTGTGTGTGCCAAAACTATTTTTGGGTAGTATAGCAAAATACTAAGTTTTACATGCAAGGGTTGTGCATGCTTGCTAAATACAACACAACTAAATACACACATATTACCCAAATATTTTTGTATGTTTCTTATGTATTTAATTTTGCGTTGTAGAACAAAAAACCACTTGTTTCATACAATAGTGTTTTTATGTAAAGTGAAGTATTTGTTTTAGTTAACGTTTGCTACAGAGAAAAAAAAAAAGTATTCTAAACTCCATGGTTTTGATGCTTTGAGTCCCAGTTGCCTAACAGACTTGAGTTTATTACATGGCATATTCAGCTAATCTGCAAAGAGGACCTAACCTAGCAAGGAAACAAAAAGCCACCTTTAAAAAAGAACAAGCCCAATTGTTTTACTGGAAAATAGCCTGTTAGTGAAAGTTAAACTTAAGTCCTTAAATAATGTAAAAATTTGATATATTTAAGAAATAAACACTTAGTCTGTCTTCCTTGACTCTGCCTAAATTTTCTGTCTTTGAAAATTACATTTGCTGGGTGGCTTCATGGTTTAGGGGGAAGAAAAAAGTTCAGGAAACTGGAGAGGGTCCGACAGAGTGCTAGCAGCGTGGCTAGAAGACTAGAACATATGACTCATTGAGATTGTGAGAGCTGGGTTTGTTTTAGTTTGGCAAAAAGGAGACTTGGTGATTAGCTCCAGACCACTATTAGATTATTGAGGGAAAATCGCAAAGGCAGAGACATCCTTCTCCACAGTGGCAAACAGTAAAACAAGAGGCAGTCACCACAAGCTGAGGCTTAGGAGGTTCAAACTGGACATTAGGAAAAGGTATGTTGATAGTACAGTACTACCAGAGAGGCTGGCAGAGTACTGCCAGAGGGGTATGCAGTCATCATTTTCTTGAACTTCTGAAACTTGGTTAGACAAAACCTGAGTTCACCTGATGTCAAGTTGGCAATTGTGCTACTGCAGATGGTAGGCTTGGCTATGACCTCCAGTACCCACTTTCCAACAGCAATCTTTTTTTTTTTATCATGTAATTATGTTGTGAAATCCAGGCTGGTTCAGTGTAGCCTTTTATGCAGGACTGAGCATACGCGTACTGGCTTTTCTGTGACACAAATGCAGATTTTTGTATCTTTGGATCAAGTAGTAATGTTTAGAGGATGTCCTTAATTCTTATGTTAAGTGAAAGCAGACAGATGAGTATTTATATCAAGGCTTAATTAGCTAAATTAAATAGATATACCAGCGGACTATAAATGGCATATAATTAGATGCAAATGTTTGCATAACCCAGTTTGGCTATTTTCTGGAACTTGCTGTGACAGTATCCTGTGGAGGCAGATGTGTAGCATCCAGTGGATGATGATACTTGCTAGGTTATATTCTCCTGTTCATTACTTTCCTACTTTATTCTTTCTTTTCACAAGTTAAGGCAAGTGTCTCAGCGTTTAATTTTGTATTGAAATTTAAAGTTTTGCTTAAATGCACAAGACTTATATGTTTGCCCTAGGTCTAAAGATAGTATGTACCATGCCCTTGGGTACAGCACTATTTTAGTTATGCAAGCTGCTATGACCTTTGAACAGCAGGATATACAAATGGGAATTTCTACAATGAAGGAAGCATTGCAAACATGCCAAAGGTAAGCCCAAGCAATGAACATTTATGAGGTACTTAACACAGTAAATGTTCTTTGTAAGATATCCCAGCTATCTGTATGTTCTCAAAGCAGGCTATTGTCAGTGTGATAGCGATGTAAATCTGGAAAGGCAGAGTAATTGTTGCTGTCCAATTATTTGTAAGGGTGTATTTCCTAGGATTGGGGGGGAAAAAAAGACTTTTTCTGTCTGGGCGTGTGTAGCCTCTGAAGTTGGTAAGTGGCTGGTTGGCTTTGTAGACCTACATATGAGCTGACACTACATGATTGAACTACCTGAGCTATTTCAGCTTGTGACTTTTTGTTTTCCATGGGGATCAAGAATTTAAAAACTCCGTATTTTGAATTTTCCCTTTCATCATGAAAATAATTTAAAAAAAAAAAAAATTGTTTTCAAAGGCGGACCCTAGTAGTTTAATAGCTCGTTAGCTTGTACTGAAGTTTCTTCTAAAACCATGCAATTTAAATATTATTTTTACGACTAGAAGTGTTTTGGTACCTTTAAATTAAAGGGCTGTTATCCCCATCAAGAATGATGCAAACCTTTTCCTTCTGGTCTTACTTGGAACAGCAGTGAAATACGGTAGAAAGTAGAAGTTATTAGTGACCTTTATTTTTTTTAATTAAAGAAACTTATAAAATGGATTGTCAAAGCTAAAGTGCTTAACAAGCCTCCAACAGAAACAGAAACGAGTGCTTTATTCTGCTGTGCTGGTTCTTTATCATGTTGGTTTACCATAATTTATCATGAATGGTTTCCAAAGAAATTGCCTCCAAATGTTTAGACATTTAACATGACCTCTTTAACAATGTCAAAAGAAAAGGAAATGGGACGAAATTATCAGGTACTCCCTGAAGAAAACAAAGGGTCAGCAGTTTCTGCCTCTTTTTCAGGTTTGCTATTGATTCACAGTTTCATCTGAACTAGGATGTTTAGTATGTCTGAAAATTAGGTGCCTCTTTGTACTTCAGATAGTTTCAAATAAAGGCTGCCATCTCAGCAGGGTACAAACTTCTATGCATAAATGCTCTGCTTTAGTCTGTCACAAAACTCATAAAAATGTGAGATAAAGGCAATCAAACACTCAAAGGTGAAGAATTGCCAGAACTACATGTGCCTTAATTGAGCATGTTTTTGGTGTTACATTAATCTGTAGTGTTGTAATCTTGTCGTCAGGATCCTGTGCTTTTCAATGTGCAGAATACTGTGAACAAACAATAAGCTAATGCTCAGTATTTGTAATTAATGACTTCCTGACTTAGAAAATACATTGCTTTTCTGAACGTAGAATTGTTTCTTTAGCTTCTTCATAAAGCCGAGTTTTTTGTAAATAGTAACAAATTTATTTTTTGAATGTCATACTAAAATAAACTAGCAATTTATAACATGGACAGTTGAGATCTGTTGAAAGTAGAATATGTGACCTTGGCATCATATCTGGCATAAAATGCCAAAAGATACTGAAGTATTAGAGCTCCTTTTGATTTTTCATTCTAATTCTGAGCACAAATTTAAGAAATGGAAAAAAATAATTCATAAAACTTTGAAGTGCAGTTCAGGTGGCTTGCCCAGCGTCAGAGAGACCTCTGGAGCTGGTGGGTGGAAGTCGGGTGGAAGCTATTGTACACTTAAAGCAGATTAAATGCATGCTTGGAACATAATCAAGGTTGGATAGGCTTCTGAGCCTAGATACATACCAGTGTCCACAATTAGACTACCCAAAGAATTGCAACTACTGGCAAATCATCCCTTTAGTAAGAGTGCCTCTAAGTTGTGGTTTGAAATGTTTAAGAGCTGTAAATAATTAAGTTCAAATTTGTGTTGAAATGTTGCTCATGCTGTGTGGTTTTTTTTTTCTTCTGTGTACAACTGATTTAGATTCAGAAAAAGAAACACAGTGGTGGAATCCTTGTCCAATCTAGTTTCTAAACAGTCAGCAGATCAGTTGAGCGAAGGTAAGTGGTTTATAATAAAATTAAAATAACAAAGTGAAAAAAGCTCAAAAAAATCCGACCAACATGTACTAATATACTTAACCGCCTATATGGTAGTTTTTTTGAATTTGAATGCAAAGCTTCTCAAAATGCGGGATTCAGCATAATGTTATTATTTTTTTGGCTCTGAGCATGCATGAATTAAGATGATTAAGTATGCTTTTTTTTTCTAACCTGACACAAAAGAATCCTCTCTAATACTGGACATGTCAAACTCACCACGCGTGTACTCTACGTAGAGCAGCCTTGTGCACGTGGCTGGTCTTGCAGCATGAGTGCAGAGTAACTCATGTCATGTGTTAAGTCAAATACTTTAGTGCTGCATGAGGACAGAAAGTCCACCTGGTGCTTCCGTTTTGCTGAGCATGAAGCAGGTTGAAAACCCATTAATAGTGTCTTACCAGACTTAGAAAAAGCCTGAGCCGCAGTGAGTGTTAGCATTCACCTGTAAAAGTTTTTTCTAAGACATGGAAGGAGGGTTGGAAGACCTAGTTGCTGTAGGCTGATATTTCAACTCAGGATCAATGGGAAGTACAGGAGAGCAGCCACCAGAATGACAAGTAGCTTTTGCCCTAGTCTGAAGTCAAGTCTGGAAAGATCAAAAGTGTTGTCTGAGGAGAAGTGAAATAGAAGATTATTTTTAGCTTTCCAATTACTACTTCTACTGGGATTTGTGTATTGCAGCTATTATTCAGCAGTTATTAAAACAGCAACAGCAGAATCTTGCTTTTTTTTTTTCTTTTCTTGGCAGCATTTTATTTGTTCCATTTATTCCAAAAAGAGAATATTGACAATAACTTTGTTGACAGTAAATAACTTTTCTTTCTTATATAGAGGAAATGCATGCTGAAATCTGCTATGCTGAATGCTTACTACAGAAAGCAGCTCTCACCTTCGTACAGGTAAAGTTCATAGTTTATTCTGTATTTCTGTGTAGCAGTTTAAAGGAAAGTATGTTAGTATTTGTAAAACACCATTCCCACACTAGGTATGCTATTTAAAAAACAGATTTTCCCCTAGTAAATGAGTGTTATTTCGTGGCAGTGACTGAAAGTATAGTAATTCTTCTCTTTGTTTATATGAATAACCAGTGATGTTACTGATACCCGGGAATCAAAAACCTAAGGTATATTGCAGCCTTACACAGGTGGTATGTTTAATTGACTTACATCACATCTGACAGCGTCCAGTACTTGTTTAAAAAGATGTTCAAGTATGAGGATATGTCTTGTTTGAAAGTGCAAGTCTCTTTTCACGCAGAAAGGATAGAATGTTTCCCAACTAACAAAACTTCAACTCATGCACACTTATCTCCCATTCAGTGTCACTCTCCATGCACTTCTTACATGTTGTCAGGAGCAGAATAGTAATGAATGGTTATAAAATGAGCGTTCCGTAGCTTTACTGAGGTAATAATATAGTTCACAGAAAGATCTGCTGTTTAACACTGTGTGGAACTTCTTGTTTAGCTTCTGGTTCAGGGACTTTGTGCTACTATGTTTTCAAATTATGACTGTGTAAAATGAAAGAAAAACCAGCCTTAGAGGAGTACTTTCTCTAAAGCAGCATCTCGCTATCCATCATGTCAGAGATCCATTGCTGTTGACTACAATACCCTGCTCTGCTGATTGCTGTCATGCCCCATATTTTTCATCCTTGACTGACCTTGATTCATCTGAGGATAATGATGATAATGAAAATGTAGCCATTCAGAAACAGGTAGCAAAAATGCTTGTACTGAAACACTTGAGTTTGTGTGGTCGGTCTTGCAGAGAAAACAATTGAGGTCTTGATTGAGATGACCCTTTTATGGAAGCCAGAACTTCTGTTGGTTAATGGTTCTGAGGCTTTTTTGTGTGTGTGATTTTTCACTTTACACATCATATATGCAGTCTCCAAGTATTCAAATGTGCATTTCTGAAATGCCTACATATTTCCCTTCTATGTGAATTCTAAGAGAAAAAATTCTATCCTGTGGAGCTGTTAGCCATCTCACTTTTTGGGAATTTATTTTTGGTTAGTGCATTGTGGCTTTACTTTGATTTTTCTAGAGGTTAACAAGCGCATATGTTGGTTAATACATGTGATTACTGTTGATCAGCAATGGGAATTCATATGTTCAGAGGATTCTTTGGTTTGTCTTCTGCCAGGTCCTAGGCTTGCTTGTGTGTGTCAGAATTGGCATTTCAAAGCTTTCTGAAAGGTCCTACAGCACCATCTGGTGGAGAGCTTTCTTGTTTCATTTATATGCGTTGGAAATTCTGTTCAAAGTGACTCTTACTTTTTTTTCACCCCCCTTTTAAGTTTTAAGATGTGTAACATGCACCAGAGAGATGTTTCCCTGACAACTTAAAGCGAGTGTTAACTTCAGTCTTAGAGATGAGTCTAATAACTGAAAAACCTTTTTTAGTATTTCCAGTGACTATTAAGTTATAAACAAATATAAATTTTACTGGAGGATTTTTGTGTATGTGTTATATGTAATAGCTGAATACACATTTTTGTACAGTTAATTTTTTTTCTTCCAGGATGAAAACATGATCAACTTTATCAAAGGTGGCCTCAAAATTAGGACGAGTTACCAAATATACAAGTAAGCCATTAGAAAGCATTTAGATTCAATGTTGGTGCAGTTGCCTTAATGCCTGCAAAATAAAAAGAAATATTTTTATAGCAATTGTAGTGATTATATTTCATATAATTTCTAAGTCATGTTTCCTCTTCTCTCCTTTTTTTTTTTTCTGCATCAAAAGAGAATGTCATCAGGTGGTACAGATGGCTCAGGGGAACAAAAGCAAAACTGAAACTTACTACCAGTTTGAAGGTGGAGTAAAACTTGGAATTGGAGCATTCAACTTGGTATGACTTTTTCAGACTACAGAAAGGCTATTGGGATAATTTTGTAGGATTCTTTGCAGTTACAGTACTGTAATCCTGTTTTTAAAATTGCACATGCTTTGAAGGTTTTATGCAATATGAAAACAGCAGTGGCTTTTTGCATGCGTGCCTTCTAGGATCTTTCTACAAATTTGTTCTTAATTGTGTTTAATTATCTTGGACTAATTTATATATATATTTTTTGAGAGGGAAAGCAGCTACACACATCTACCTGTGTGTAGCAGGAATTTTTAAGGTGCTTATGCTGTTGGTTACAGGATACCTGGAGTGGCTGCTTTTCCTAACATGCCCATATATACCATACTTTTGTGTCAGTGGTATAGATAATTACAAATTCAGAAGAATAAGCAGAAGTTTACTGAGTCTGTGCAAATGAAAACTAGGTACATCCACTAGTGTTTTGGGGTTTTTTTACAATTTACTACAGTTACCTTTTCACATCTGTTGTGGCAGTGGTGAGAGTTATTTCTGCTGGTATACTAATTTCTGTATCATTCCAGACTGGAGCTGGGTTAGTTCTGAGTATGGTCAGAATAATTCAGGTCTGTCTGTACCTGGTCAGTCTTCAAAACCCAAGCAACTGGTAGATGTCTGTGTTCTGACCTTTCCTTTTCTTCATGAAGTCTCCTCAGTAGGAAGCTTAACAGAAAAGGTCTCTGCTGGGCAGAATCTGTTAGGGTGAATGGAGCTTTCGAACACTGACCGTCAAATAGACCTTCTTGCAATGCTTGTTGAAAAGGTGGTTGTGATTTTCGTAAGTTGTCTGTTGTGTAGGATGTGGAGAGAGCAGTTACAAGGGGAACAAAAAGTGCATGTCATAGAGGGCTAAAAGATGATAGCAATAGCTAGCGTTTCTAAAATAAGTATGCTTGCTACTCTGCTAATTCAGCACTCCCAAAGTAGGAACAAGTAGAACTTTTGCGATACCATTGTGTCCTTTGATTGGGAGTAAAGGAAAATGACAATTGTAGGTTGTAAGTACTACCAAAATAGATAATACTTCCATTCCAAATGACCCACAATTCTCAAACAATTCTGATCAGCTGAAGACAGAAAAATCTGTCATTATCTGAAGAAGCAGAGCTGGACTCTGTCTTGCTGCTTCCACGATGGATAATCATCAAAAGTCTGAATTTCCTTGAAGCTGCAAACTTCAGTATGTTGTTGATCATGCATGTCTATTTTTGAGTTCTTTTGTGTTTTACTTTTTCACTAATGTATAATGGCATTTAATACAGTAGCTGTCACTTTTGGTTCAAGTTTATTGTGCTTATACTTCTTTTTAAAGAATGTACAGAAGTTTTCCGTTATCTTATTTTTGTTTGAAATGTATTTCAGATGCTGTCGCTTTTACCAGGAAGGATCCTTCGACTTTTAGAATTCATTGGATTTTCTGGCAATAGGGTATTGGATCTGATATTTGTCTTTTTAAATTAGTCTTTTGTCAGATAAAGACTGGGTGGATTTAACATCATCTATTTCACACTAAAAATATGATGATCTATATTGTTCATCAGTATTTTAGTGTGGTTAAAAAGATGAGAAGTGGGCTAGATGATAGGCGTAAAAGCACATATAGTGATATCCTGATCTTGAACAACCATGGGGAATGATGAGTTTGCTTCAGAGGGGGTTTTGAAATTGCAATTTTCTTTCCTTTTGCTGATCCTTAAGGAGAGGGTATCAGCTTTCTTTTCTAGCCTGTGCAGTCAGAAATTAATGTTCCTCATACCAGTAACTGAGGGGAGAGTCACAGTTCTACATTTTTCCACCCACAAAGCCCATTTCTTTGGGAGAAGGAATTTCTGAATATCATATGTCACTGTGGAATCTTAATACATCTTTTTCTCATGGATGAGGAAAGTATTTGTCATCATAGCCTTGTTTTTGTAAACGTAGCCTTGTTTTGTAAGTATCTTACAGCCCTTTAAAACTTTTTGCCACCCGTAAGAAATAAAAAAAAAAACAACCCAAACAACAAACCAATCAACACACAGAATTGTACAAAACTAAAATTCAAGTTTATTATTGAGACAATGGGTCACCATATGGTTTTATTGCTGTTAGTTTGCCCACAAATATGATTCTGCTTGTGTAAAATTAGACTTCAGTAGAGACCTGTTCATTCTGTTTCTTCCTGTGAAAGACCTGGTTCATGCTGAAGCTCTTCTAAAATAGACATTTTTGCCCTGACTGAAAAGGCAATAAAAGCTGAAAGGAAAAGATCAACCAATTTTGGAGTATCACCACAATTTTTTGTATGGTTTCATTTTTTTTAATTCTCCTATAACTCCTCAAGTTGCTGTGCAATAAAACTCCTGTTAGGTTAATATTTGTTTGGGGGCAAAAAGGTTAAAATCTGATACTATTGTGAAGAGCCACTGCTCTTGAGCAGGCAAGCTCTGAGCTCGTCTCGGCAATCCCCCAGGCAGTCAAGCTGATATGTAATGGGCGTAAACTGGGAAGGATGGGAAGAAGTTTCATGTGTTGAGAGCTGAATAAGTCTACATGAATCTTGATTCCTTTTGTCAGCACACACAAATTCCATTGTAGCTTCTGGAAATGGTGGCTAGAAGTTGGTGTGTCAGCAGAGGACATATTTTGATCAGAACCTCAAAATGGTGCCTGGCTTGCTGGAGGAGAATTGAGGATAACAGGATTTCTGCAAAGGAAGGCTCTTGCTGACAAATAGCACTGGAATGGTTGAGAGAGGTTCTCACCAAACGTAGACTTAAAAGACTTTACTCTGAAAGGCTCGTAGCCAGGAAATAGTGGGGAAGGGATGTAGACCTGTGTGTCTGCATGGTCTGTGTGGTGTTCCCATTTCACTAGAGCACTGAAATGCATGTGTTATTTTACTCAGTGTTAGCTTAATCTTCTCCTCGCTGAGTGCTGTCAGCTGTGACAGAACTGTTTTGGTAGGAGGTTGCATGGATCTGAGATAACTAAGTGCTGAATTACGAAATCTGAAAGGAAAAGTGGATTTGGGGGAGCCAGAAACTATTAAAAGTAACTCTGTATACTGATAGTTAATTCTGCATGTGTTTGTGATGTTTCTTAGGAGTTGGGCCTCTGTCAACTACGTGAAGGCGCGTCTGGCAGCAGTTTGAGGGCCATTCTGTGTACTTTCACCCTGTTGGTTTATCATACTTACGTCTCCTTAATCCTTGGTGAGACCCACTGTGTAGCTGTTCAATCATGCTACGCATTATGATAGCTATTGTGATTTTTTGTTTTTAAACTGAACTTCAAAACTGTGGCCAATTAGCTTTGTAACAGGAGATTGCTGTATACTTAATTATGATCTGAAACGAGTATCTCTGACAAAGCTATGTCTGCAGAAACGGTGAGGGTGGATACCATATACCAACATCTTGTTCCATTTCAAGGGCTGTCTCAACATGCAACAGCAAAATATCACAAAATATTTTTAGTTCAGACAAGTTCTTACCCATAAATTAACGTCAGATATTATGAAAACTATCTCCAGAAAGAATTCTGTACTCCCAAACAATTTACTTGGAAGTTCAAACATGTGGAGAACTAATTACTTTTGCTACATGTGGCTAAAAGTCACCATTAATTCTGTATGCATCTTTGACATATTTTCACATTCTTTAGTTTGGAAGTATTTTAGTCCTTATCCTTCAGGCTCATCAGGAAATTAAGGAGAACTTCATTTCTTTCAGTGTCACC
This sequence comes from Chroicocephalus ridibundus, assembly GCF_963924245.1. Lineage (NCBI taxonomy): Eukaryota > Metazoa > Chordata > Aves > Charadriiformes > Laridae > Chroicocephalus > Chroicocephalus ridibundus. The sequence goes on from NC_086316.1 coordinate 51,678,491, forward strand.
TGTACTTCATTACTGAGCTCAAAATTAGTGAAGGAGGCAGCTGAGGAATGTTTTCCTAACTTGCTAAAACAATTAAAGGGATTTAAAAATATAACTAGGATCTATAATGGAACAGTTTAAAGAATATTCGTATATTCTATTCTGTTTCTACTTACAGGCATTTACTATCTTAAAAGCACTTAGTACCTTCAGGACAAAAATTCATTTTTATAGAAACACAATATGATAAAGTAATTCTGCTTTTGCATAAAAGCAATCGTCCGTTAATCTATTCAAGCCATAATATGATTGGGAAATGAAAAGCTTAATCTATGAAACTTTTTTTCTTAAGTACATTGAGGTTGGTTTGTTATGTTTTCTAGGCACGGGGGAAGCTAACCTTCAGGAAGCAGACACTCTCCTCGAACCCTACCTCCATAAATTTCCAAATGTGTGTATTCTCAATAAATTTTATAACAGCAATATAATTACCTAAGCTTAAAATAGTAACTGGGTATTTTTCTTATATCTTTTCAAGGGTTCCATTATTCTATTTTATGCTGCCAGAATAGATACACTGAAAGGAAATTTTGAAAAGGTAAATCAATTTATTTTTTTAAGGTTTTTATTTGTTCAGTGCTCAATTTGGGGAAAAAATATTTGATTCATCTGAGTAACTTATTTTAGTTGGACTGAAAATTATGCTTATATCCCTGTTCATATTCAGTGTCAATATTGATTCCATGTCTCTCTCAGTCTCTGTAAGTGAGACTGAAGGGGAAGTTTATCTCTTTTTACTAGTCGGATGTTCTCCACTTGCATGCTAGGAAAGAATTTGTAATTAGACATGACTCTCATGTGGAGCAGTAATTGAGCCAATTTTCATCATTCTTACTTAACTACATCGTAGGCGCAGTTGAGGTTCCAAGAATGCATAGCATCCCAGCAAGAGTGGAAACAGATTCATCATCTCTGTTACTGGGAATTGATGTGGTGCTGCACCTTCCAGCAGAACTGGCTTCAGGCATATCGGTATGCAGACCTGCTCAGCAAAGAGAGCAGGTGGTCTAAGGTAAATGGGCAGGTGGACGTTGTTATAATGTACCAGTAGCCTCTCCAGAGATAAATTTGCATTTCAATTCACACAATAACTGTAACTTTTGCTTTCTTATGAAATCCATAAGCAAAGGGACAATGGCACCAAAATGGTAAGTTTAACTGGATGGTTAAGGAGGAATTTTCATTGCATGTTCTGAAGCATCAGAGCCATAAATAGCAACGCTTGAGGCCTTCTTAAAACAGGTGTACTTACCATAGCTGTGATGAAAGAAGAGGGAGAGTAAAGCTGTTAACTTGCATCTCAAGTCAAGTTCTAACATTCACTAATAAAACTTGGCTGAAGAAACTGCATTTGTTAATTATAAACAGATGAGAGCAGACCTACTCAACAGATGTCTTGCGACATGAAATTGGAAGGCTGCTGGAGACAGGGTCTCACAAGAAAAGTTTGGGCTATCTACCTTTCCTGTGTAAAAACGTTTCTCAAAGTATGAACCAAGCACAAAATGCAAATAATTTTTGATACATCACTTTTGTTTGTTCCTTTCTAGATTACTGTTTTATTATGCTTGGTGGAAAAGGGGGTATATCCAATTCTTGACAAAAGAGGAAAAGAATAGTATATTCAACGTGAAGTACAAATGTCTTGAATAGAATTATGGATGTTTCCTTTTTTCCTCTGCAAAGTCCAGTTATTGAACCTTCCTTGAATTAGTACTCAGATATTTTCTTCTGTTTTTTTCAGGCATGTCTCTACACATAACAGATCATATAATAACATTAATTGACTTTAAAATAGTTGTGTCATTTAACCTCACCTTTTTAATAGTGATTTGCGTAACAAACTGTCCTATTATTTGCAGGAGACACCTTTAGCATTCTAACTTACTTCGAATAGTAATAAATATGTTGAAAATAAAATCATAGCATAAACTATGTGACAAAAAAAGATAAAATGTTATAGTTCCACCTGCCTGAGAATTACTGGAAACACTTTGCTGCAGCAAGTGGGCTTAGAGATTTGAGTTCTTAGTATATTGACTGAACACAACAAATTAGATGTGGTAATATGTTGCTATTTCTTTTTTAAATAGGCAATATACGTATTCCAGAAGGCAGCAATTCTATGTATGCTTCCAGAGGATGATTTGAAAAGGACTGGTGAGGACATTGTATCTTTATTCAGGTAAACATTTATAAAGCAACTAGGCATGCAGTCTTATTCTCCCATAGAGAAGTTTTTGACTGGAGTATCTTTGTCTTGTTTGACTAACTTCCTACTTATAACCAACAACTTTTCAGTTTTTCTCTTTGCTTTTAGTGTCAGAATATTTAAAATGCTGCTTTTATCAGCAAACAAACATTCTGCAGCTGCAGTCTCAGTGGTGTGAAACAATTTAAGACATTATACTTCAGAGGAGAACAGCAAATCTTAGTAAATGAAATAAAATGAAATAAAAATTACATAAAGCAACTTTTGTTTTCTATTTTCCCTCCTTGTAGACAAGTGGATGGCCTAAAACAGAGAATTGCAGGTAAATCTATCCCAACTGAGAAGTTTGCAGTAAGAAAAGCTCGACGCTATGCAAGTTCTCAACCAGTGAAGCTGATATTACCCGCCTTGGTATTTATGCTTGCTTTCTTTTTGTCCTTTTCAAATAGAAAAGAAATAAGTATAATTAATTATACAGGGAAATAATAATATTATCCGGTAGTATGTGTCTGCTTTTTTTAAATTATTTTTTTAAGAATTACTGCATTTATACGATGAGATTTTTGTGAAGTGTACTGGGGACTGGACCATGCTACCAATTATTAGCGGTCCAACACCAGAGTCAGATTTTTCATGTGAAAGTTCAAACATACAGAGAATGACTGCTCTTGCCACATGAGGCTGAAAGTCACCTTTCAGCTAATAACCTGCATGGGTTTCTAGCATATGTTTTCATGTTCATTACTTTGGCAGGATTTCAGTCCTTGTCCTCCAGTTAAGAAGCACTTCAGCACTTTCTGTTCTCCTTGTGAAAATGAAGAGTGGTGGGGTGTGGGGTTTTTTTGGGTGTTTGGTGTGTTGTTTTTTTTTTTCCTGTATATTGAATCAAAGTAAAAGGTGAAGTTAATGGTAACTTATGCTATTCTAATTTCCCATGCTTTTAACTTCAGAGGCATTAGTCTTGCGCAGTCTGTTTATGTTTGCACAGCAGTGGTACTTTGTATATGTGAGGCTACAATTTTTGTACATGGATAATTTAGGAACAACTGAAGATGAAAAACATAATTTGAGAAGAAATTTCTTACATTAGAGCTCATTGACACAGAAAGAGGAGTCAAAAAAACATTAATCCATCAGTTCTAAAATTCATTGTATACTCAATTACATATAAAGACCTAAGTAATAAAGTTGTCCTGGGCTTGTACAGCACAATGCTATTCAGTTGTGAGTATATGTATCTTTGGTCTTGCTGTCAAATCAGTATATTTTAATTTAAGAATTTTTCCGTCATGGGTTAAGCTAAAATAAACATAAGTGTTAATGCAGTAAGCATAAATTAGACAGGACTAGAGAGTTAAAACGAATCGAATAACATACTTGATAGTGTCCATAACGCTATTTCAGGCACCAACAGAACCATTTTTTTTTCTCCCTCTGAAACCCACAACATTACAGCACAAACAGAAGTGGAAATATTTCAACAATGTATTATATCAGCTTCAGAATGACATCAGGTTTCATATTTCAGAAGTTTAATTACAATTCAAATACAGTAGAACAAATGATACTCTTGTGTTTGCAATTATTCAGTAAAGATCTGGGCAAAGTTTCGTATTGATTAGCATTAACTCTGCGTGTCTATTCTCTCATTCTCTTTATGTGTTACAATGTGATAATACTTAAGACATCGTAACCGGCATTGCTTACTATTGTACTGAAGCATCTGGGAACCTTTGTGCCAGGATTTGCCTGCATTTTTATTTTTTTTAAAAAATCAGATTTTGTAGGAATTACATTGGAAGCATATGTTGGATGTGTGTATTGAAACCACATTTTTGTCTGGAAAGTTGTATCGACTTCCAGTGTTCCTCAATACGGAAGGTAACAGCCTATAGATTACAGCATCTATATATAAACACACGCATGAGTGTGTCTTTGGGTGCACGTGTATATGTGTATACTGTATTTACACACACACACAAATTTATCTATAATCCTGTAGAAGTAACTACTTTCAGCTCCTTCTTCAGTTTGTATGGCAGAGGCCACAAATTGAACCTAAAATAACCAGTTGCTGATGTATTACATGTGTGATGGTAGACTATCGTGTGATAAAATCTGTTCAGTTTTGTTTTTAAAGATCTGTGAAAACACATGATAGAAACCATTAAAAAGGTGTCAAAACTTTCAAAACTTAGAAACCCAGGTTAACTTTGCCCACACCCATTCAATGTCATCTTGCAACCCCTATACATAAGTACTCTTATACAACTTTAATTGAATGATTATTTAGATAAACGTGATTGTCTTTGTAAACTTGCATGGAACTGACAGAATGTCCTGTACTCATTGTGGGTGGTTATTTGAAGTCATACAGATACTTTTATCTACGGGCTTCTCAACCGTGAGTGTTTTGGCTTTGAAACATTTCATATTGTTTTAAACAGGTCTTTGCAGGCAGTATTTTCATGTGCTCAAAATGTTCCATAACAGCCTTCCAAGAGATAATCTTCAGTTAAATATTTATGCAATTCCATGAATTCCAGTGTTTTTGGTTTTCTTTTTTTTTTTTTCAGGAAATGATGTATGTTTGGAATGGCTTTGCAATTCTGGGCAAAAGAGCAGACCTCACTGAAAGCTTACTGGTGACAATTGAAAAAGAAGAAACTGCTCTGCAAAATGAAACTAGTAAGTGATTAGTTAAAATGGAATTAATAAGCTGGTAAGAAATGCTGACATTTTTCTTTGCTTCTGTCCACTAATGTTCTGTGAGGTAAGTTTTGCCTCAGGCAATGTGCTGTTAAATCTGAGTATGGAAACTTTGGAGCCACATGAAAATTAGCAGTGGTTCTTCAATACATTCGTTATTGAACTTTGAAGTGCTGGAGCGTGTCCAGAGGAGAGCCACCAAGCTGGTGAGGGGTCTGGAGAACAAGTCCTATGAGGTGAGGCTGAGGGAGCTGGGCACGTTTAGTTTGGAGAAGAGGAGGCTGAGGGGAGACCTCATTGCCCTCTACAGCTACCTGAAAGGAAACTGTAGAGAGGCAGGGGTTGGCCTCTTCTCCCAAGGGAATAATGACAGGGCCAGAGGAAATGGTCTGAAGTTGTGGCAGGGGAGGTTTAGATAAGATATTAGGAAGAATTACTTTACTGAAAGAGTGGTCAGGCACTGGAACAGCCTGCCCAGGGAGGTGGTTGAGTCACCATTCCTGGAGGTATTTAAGAAATGTGTAGACATGGCTCTTCAGGGCATGCTCTAGTGCCCAAGATTATTGGTTTGTGGTGGGGTGTTGTGTGTGGGGTTGTGGGTGTGGAGTTTAGTAGGTGGGTGCTTTTTTTTTTGTGTGTGTGGTGTGTTGGGTTTTTTTTGTGTGTGGTTTTTTTTTTTATGTGGTTGGACTCGGTGATCTCAGAGGTCCCTTCCAGCCACTAAGATTCTGTGATTCTGTGATTATACAGTTTGACTGGTGCTGCAGAAGACTACAGAAAAACTTAGGGATGTGGGATCATTAGTTACAGAACTTAACTGAATCTTCATAGAATCATAGAATGGTTTGGGTTGGAAGGGACCTTAAAGATCATCAAGTTCCAACATGTCTGGCGTGGGCAGGGACGCCTCCCACAAGACCAGGCTGCTCAAAGCTGCATGCAGCCTGGCCTCGAACACTTCCAGGGATGTGAACAGGGATGAACACTTCCTGGTCTTGAACACTTCCATCCACAACTTCTCTGCGCAACCTGTTCCAGTGCCTCACCACCTTCACAATAAAGAATTTCTTCCTCATATCTAATCTAAATCTCCCCTCTTTCAGTTGTAAACCGTTACCCCTCATTCTATCTATCACTACACTCCCTGATAAAGAGTCCCTCCCTATCTTTCCTGTAGGCCCCCTTTAGGTACTGGAAGGCGCTATAAGGTCTCCCCAGAGCCTTCTCTTCTTCAGGCTGAACAACCCCAACTCTCTCAGCCAGTCTGCGTAGGAGAGGTGCTCCAGCCTCTGATCGTCTTTGTGGCCCTCCTCTGCACTTGTTCCAACAGGTCCATGTCCTTCTTGTGCTGAGGACAATCTTCCTAAGACATTCCAGTCTCGGAGCGTTCTCGGAGCCTAATCTGCTAATTTCTTATGGGTCTGAAAAATACTTTTTCTAAACCAATTTACACCATGCTTTTACCTTACTACAGAGGACACATACTGAGCAGACCATGACTCAGTATAAAAGAAATAATAAGAAGAATATAAAAGAATAAGTACTATGCATGAGACTCTCTAGTTTTTTTTATTCTGGCAAAATAAAAGGTGCTTGCTAGTTGTAGACTGAAACATGCTTTTAACAAATAAACTTGACTGTGATTTTAGATAGTGATGTATTTGAAGCATAGATGTTCAAGGTAATGGTTGGAGAATCAGTCTTTAGGAGTAGAGGAACTTAAGTTCCATTATTACAACAGGTTTGCTGCAGCCAGGTGTACCTGGTTTTATCAGGTAGCTGCTGTCATCTATCCTGTGAACTTCTTGGTAGACTTCTCTTTTGCATTCTTCTACAGTGAATAAATAAATACTATCTTTTTGCACATGAAACTGTTTTTATGGGTAGTTCACTAAAAATAATTTCTATTGAACCTAGATTTTAATCACACCTATCAGCAGTTGAGCAAAAGTTAGTTTTGTTACATCATTAAAACATTAATTATGAAATATGGGAGTACATCTAATTACGGCTTACATGTAAACTGAAGTGATGCATCAGAAGCTATACAAGGACATACAAGAACTGCATAGTGGTAAAATCTTGATGGTATAATAAGCTAAATGAGAGTAACTTGCAAGGCCAAGACTGAATTGAGTCCCTTGATTTTTTTTATTCTGTTCACATCTCTGCAAAGTCGGTAGTATGCCTCTTAAATCTCAAGTGTTTTCCTTTTTTTGTTATCATATTAAAACCAAAAGGTAGCAATATGCAAGATGTGCAAATAAAGTCGTGTTCCCGTGAATTCTGTGCAGAGTGTTCTGGCAGAAGCTGTTGGGGATCCAGTGCTGTATTGTGCAGAGGCTTGTACTGCAAGTGCTAATTAGTTGTAACAGTGAAGTAAATTTCCTGTCCAATTTCTAAGCAAAGATGCACAAGGTACCAAAATAAAAGAAACAGAAATAAAACCAGTATGTTTTTTTTATTTGAAATATGCAGTTTACAAATAGGATGTAATCTGGTAGCGTATTTGGTTGTTATGCTTTCTGTATCTTTTTTAGTAATAACTGCAGTCAAGTGTAGTTTTGTTCTGGACTTTGTATCTGTGACCCTGATTTGCTTTTTTGCTTTTAAAGATGTGGACTCAGACAAGATAAAGACTCTGATTACCAGAATTGCTGCTGAATTGAGACCCAAAGAAAGTGATTAAGGCTATTAGCAGAGTGTGGCAAGGATACAGTATTATTTTAAGAGAGAGCTGTCAGTACTAGATAGCTTTAAAGGACTGCTAAGGTGCTGTAAAAAAGTGTGTTAATTATATGCAGAGGTCATTTAGGGATTGAGACTTCTTAGAGAGAGCTGTTGATACTTCATTTCCCTCAAGTGAACAGGCACAGCAAGGAATCTGTCAGGGATTGAAAGTGGTTTTACTTTATACCAAGCTGAAAATAGAGATAGTAGAATGAACAGATGAAAGGCATTAGAAATTATTTTATTTTTTTTCCTCAGGATTTCTGGAAATCTTATTTTTCCACAGTTGTGTCATCTCCAAGATATAAAAAAGTAATTGGTAACTTCAAGAAAAAATTGAAATTTTTTTGTGTGTTTTATAATCCCGATAATGATATTTCCTCCGGTGTAGAGGACTGCAGGAAGATTGTTCTCCCACATGTATTGCAAGGTTGCCTGTATTAGATTGGCCTGTGCATTTACTGTCATTTACTGACAGTGTTTTGGCGTAATAGCTTTTCTTCCTGTGGGAAATACCAGGGAGATACTAGTTGAAGTTGTTAAAGACTGGCAAGCTTTTACTGACATCAGTGCTTGCCCCCCGTAATTTCAGTGAATGAGTCCTTTAGGAGACAGTCACATGAATGCAATTCCTTAGCCTAGCAAAACAGGCTAGAGGGAATGCAAAATACTCACCCACTGCGCTTCTACCTGTCACTAAAAGCGCAGTCTGTCACTTAGTATTTATCAAGATTTTCTGGGTTTAAACACAGGCAGAAATAAGCCTGAATGTAGTGGCAAAACACTGTGCTGAATCCTAAGATGCTTTAGTCTTGCGTGTTTCAGAACTGTTTACGTAGGACTTTTTTGGCAGACTATTAAGAAAAAAAAAATAATGTGACCTTAGAGAGCTGGTAATTAGTTGTAAACAACATGATCTGAAGGGTGAGTGTTTTGCTTCCTGAATTGTTAATATATGTGCTACCATCTGTCTATCCGTATGTGTTTTCGCTCCTTTCTTTTCCTTCCCTGCACCCAGCAAATGCTATAAACCAAGGCAACAAAAAAGGACCACGCTTGTTAAGATTATATTTCTGAATTGCTTCACAAAAGCTCTTTCATCTGATATTTTTAGTCCTATTGAATATAAAACTTTCTTGAATTTTCAAAATGTTCTACACTACTAGTGAAGCTTCTTAATTGTTAGAGATTATGGGGAATACTAATAAACTTATTTTCTCGAATTTGTACTGCCAAATAATGCTTCCGAAAAGTTCTGTGGGACAGAGTCCTAGTGTGTTCTTGTGCTTTTCATGTTACTGATCGTACTGGAGGTCTGCCAGTGCTCTGCAACAGGGGAAGCTATTAAGATAATGTAGTGTGAAGGGTGTTTCAGTCTCACTGTAGGTTTTGCTTCCTGTTTTAGATGCTACAAGTACAGAAATCTTTAACTGACCCCAGTTTGTGCCTGCTTTGTACTGACTTACAAACGACTGGGGAATATCTGGATGTTTCAATTTCTTCTTAGCCTGTATCTTTACAGAGAAAGATGCAGATGTTATGCCCGCATCTTAGTGTTTAAAATTGTGCCTGAAGGTTATGTATGTTTTGAGGTATAAAATCTGAGAAGCCAAGTCCTGAGTCTGAATACATATTCCCTACTGAAGATCTAATTTTCCTTTTCATGATGTCTTCAAATTTTTTGATGTATCTTGCTTTTGCTTTTAGATCGCAATGAATACTATATGGATGATGTGTGCATGTTGCAGTTACTGAAGGGCCTCTGCCTGAAACACTTGGGAAGACTCATGCAAGCTGAACTGTGTTTCAGTAAAGTAGTTCAGAGGTAAAAATAACATAAACAGACTTTTTACCCTTACCTTTTGTAGCTTTGGGTGAAATTTCTGATACTTCTGTAGAAGCTATCATGTTAGAATTTTGAATAATTAAACTTCAACCTCCTGTTAAGGAGCTGGAATTAAAATCCCTCTAAAAGTAGTTGGGGAACTACAAAACTTAGCTAGTATTTTTCTATAGCATATTAACGTTATATAGCTTTATACAAATGTGATGTTTTAGATCAAATAAATCAAACTGATGGGTAATGAATTTATCTGAATACATTTGGAATTAGTATTTTTGTATTTACAGAACTATTAATGTAAGTAAAGATAATTCACATGGATTTCCTGTTTTGGTGTTTTTTCAGGATTTATTATTTCAGTAGTTAATGCTTCTCTTTGTAGATGAGAAATGGTTGTTGTTACTTGTTTCAGTTGAAAACTTGTTTCCTGTGTTGTGGATTCATCAAATACTTTAGGTGTCAGATCCATGTCTACTGTAATAACTTAACATTGAGTCATGTACTGATCATAGCTACAAACTTTTAAGAATTTGTAGAGAAATCAGGCTGAAAAAGCAGTTTTTACACATGCAGATTTTCTACTAAATAACTTAGAAAAATAGTATTTAAGGGTAATTTGTTACGTATAATTCTAATGCTGCTTATAATTTTCTTGCCATCTTGCCTTCTCTTGCCATTTCTGAGATCCCAAATGAATTTAGTCAAGCACTTTTCAGGTTTCAGGGCAGTGGGGCTTGATTGGTTACAAGTTAAAAGAATGCTCTTTATGATATAAGCAGTCTCCCTGCTTTAAGACACCCTTCAGTGCATCAAGGCTTGTCCTGGCAGATGAGGTGCCTCTGTAGAAGTGTTGCTCTCCAAACGTTGAGAGCTTCTGCAGTGCTTGTTGCAAATTTTTTCATTCTGCAGTATTGACTGATGTTACCCTGTTCAGATAAGAATCAAAGAGTTGATTGTAAAAGACACAGAACATGCGAAGATATGAGATGCCTTCTTTACTTCATTCTGTAGTGGCAAGATCAGCCTTCAGGGATTCCAGATCCATGAAGCAAGCCTGTGGGAAAGTCTGGAACATGCAAGAATTACCCTTGTCGGAGGAGGGTCAGGTTGGGAAAAGTGCGAACAGACTAGGCATACATATGTCCATGGCAACTCAACATACTTAAGTACACGGGACACCAGCGTATATAATCACAAGTGCTGAGGGAGCCAGCCAGCATCTTTGTAACACTCCATTATATTTGAAAGGTCATGGCAATTAGGGGAAGCTCCGGAGGCCTGGAAGAAAGCAAATGTCACCCCTATCTTCAATAAGGGCAAGAGGAGGATCTGGGGAATTGCAGGCCAGTCACCTTCTCCTCAGTCCCTGGGAAGGTCGACTAAATAATTCTGGAAACCATTTCCAAATGCCTGAAGGTGATCAGGAGTAGTCAGCATGGATTTATGAAGGGGAAATCATGCTTAACCATCCTTACAGTCTTTTACTATGAGATGACTGGCTCAGTAGATAAGGGGACAGCAGTGGATGTTCTTTATCTTGAGTTTAGAAAGGTTTTTGACGCTGTCTCCTGCAGTCATCACAGACAAACTGATGAAGTCTTGACAAGATAAGCAGGCAGTGGGGTGAATAGAAAGCTGGTTGAACTGCTGGGTTCAGAAGGCTGTGATCATCAGCATGAAGTCAGCTGGAGGCCAGTCAACAGTAGAATAATGCAGAGTGCGATGCTGGGGCCAATAGTTTTAAAAAACTTCATTAAGGACTGGCGTGATGGGACAGAATGTGACCTCAGCACATATGCAGGTGATACAAAGTGGGAGGAGTAGTTGATATGCCAGATGGGTGTACTGTCATTCAGAGCAAGCTGGACAGGCTGAAGAAATGGGCTGATAGCAACCTCATGAAGTTCAACAAAGGGAAGTGCCAGTCCCTGCCTCTGGGGAGGAATAACCCCATGCACTAGCATAGGCTGGGGTCCAACTGGATGGAAAGCAGCTTGTCAGAAAATGCCCTGGGAATCCTGGGCATCATGATCCCATCAACCAAGTTGACCATGAGCCAGCAACGTGTCTTTGCAACAAAGGTGGCCAACAATGTCCTGAGTTGCGTTAGGAAGAGTGTCATCAGCAAGTCAAGGGTGGTGATCCTTCCTCCCCTCTCAGCGCTGGAGGCACCAGATATGGAGTACTGTGTCTAGTCCTGGATTCACTGGTACGAGGAGACATGGACATACTGGAGCAAGTGTAACTAAGGGTCACCAAGACGATTAAAGGCTTGAAGCATCTGTTATGTAAGAAGCAGAGAGAGCTGGGAGTGTTCAGCCTGAAGAAGACCTGAAAAGGGTTATTTGAAGGGAGTGTGGTGTTTTGTTTGTTTGGTTGGTTTTTTTTTTTTTTAAAAAAAAGCCAGGCTCTTCCCAATGGTGCCAGAACCAGTGCTAGAACCAGAAGTAATCAGCACAAACTGAAATACAGGAAATACTGTTTAAACATAAGGAGAACTTTTTTTTTTATTGTCAAGTTGATCAAATGCTGGCACAGGTTGCCCAGTGAGACTGCAGAGTCTTCATCCTGGGGAGTATTTGAAGCCTAGGTGCATACAGACTGGGACAGGCTGCTGCCGTTGACTTTGTTTTGAGCAGGAGATTGGACTAGATGATCTCCAGGGGTGCCTTCCAGCCACAGTGATTCTGAGAATTTCTTGTATTGAGGAAAAGTTGAGTTTTCTTACTTCACTGCTGATTTGTTCAGGCAAGCTAGGGTAAAGGGCTCTCAGATCTGTGACTGGGAAAGAAGTATTTGTATTATTCTGTCTAACCTAATTAACGTTGTTTCTATCTCAAGTCATCTTTTTGGATGGTTGGCTTTTTTTGAACTGTAAGTCACACAATAGGGTTCCAGTCTTGGAATTGTGTTCATGGTAGCTTGGGTAACATATCACAATACAAATAGGAAGTAGGAAGGAATAAATTTTTACTTCTAGGTCATGTTGGAAGTATTTTATGTCCAATCCTTACAGGTATAATTAATGTGCACAGGGTTAACCAGTAAAAAGGTTCCAGAGTGTTTTCTCTGGCCATGTGCTTTTACAGGCAGTGATTGCACTTAAAAGTTAACTGGTTGCTCGAGGAAGGGTTGTAATTAATCACTTCTGTATTTTTCTGGTTTTCTAGTGAGAAGCAAATAAAATACGACAGTTATTTGGTGCCGTTCACTCTGTATGAATTGGGTCTTCTGTACAAGCAACAGGATGAAAGAGAAAAAGCAATAAGATACATAGAAACTGCAAAGTGAGTAGATTTATTTTTTTTAATTTGTATCAGCCTGTAGATTAAGAATAACTGAGTAACTTTAGCAGTGAAGGCATGTATGTGTGTGTTTTTCCTGCCAGAGCCTTTGCAAAATACAAGTAATTATAAATCTGTGTTCTTGATTTGAAAAGGTTGTCCGATATAGTTGCATTTTATAATTTCAAGAAACTCTGTTCTTCAGACACACGGTGTAGTAGACAATATCAAACAAGACAGAGTACGAAGGGAAAATATCTCCTTTTCATTTAGGCTTCAGAGCTGCTGAGGCTCCAGCTGCATGCGTGGGATGGAGCTGGAGAGTCCAGACAAAGAATCTATACCACCTCTGTCCCAGAGCGCAGATGGGGGGGCTTACATCTGCTACAGTAAAGGTGTTAGTGAGAGTAGGTTAAAAGCCAGTAGACCTCTGATCGCCTCCCTTTTTCCTTTCACATCCTGTTACGGCAGAGCAGCAGAGAGAGAGATTTGCTGTCGAACAGCATAGCATGTTCGCGTCACCTGTAGATTGTAGAGCAGAATTTCTAGAATTTGCCCCTTGTGTGTACAGAGAAATATACCAACCATGCAATAGTGTTGTAAATGTGAGTTGCGTTAAACCTTGTTCTAGAAACATAGTAGGTTTTTTGCCTTTTTTTGTTACATAATATGATGTCCATATGTTTTATTACTGAGTTACGTTTTGAAGCTGAACGTACGCTTTCAGCTAACAGCCTTTCTTTTCTGTAGTCTTCTACCTTGTCTTTTCACAGAAAATTTCAGTAATGTGAAAGGATCCTAATAAGTGAAAGAGATGCTAACACATGGATTCAATTTATCAGGACATTTGATTGTTAGTACTGGAGAAGTGTCTGCTCAGTTTGTGGAGGTAGCTTTAAATGTCTTAGAACTCATTAATCTCTATTTCTTGTTGAAGAGATGAAGGCTGTTAACTTTGGTACTTCAGTGCATGTATGATGTAGAAACAATCCAGGCCAAAAATATTTTTCTTAAAATAACTTTATTATTTGCAGAAACAACTACAAAGAATACTCTATGGAGTCCAGGTTGCACTTCAGAATTCATGCAGCACTTGACAGCTTGAAGGTGTCGCCTGCTTCAACACCTTGAATGAAGAGGGATGCTTTTCATGCATACAATGCATACAATAGCCTACAGAATCTTTTTGCAATCTTTTTTTAATCACGGAAAAGAAACAACCTGATGATCGTTTTCTGTCACCTCTGGCTTGATGTTTGTCATTCCTTTAGAATGTTCTTTTTTCTGTATAGCACATACACTATATCTACTTGATACTTTAAAGAAGACCTTATATTTTGTTTGATAAAAATAATTTAATATTTGACTTGAATGGGGGATATTTTAAAAAAAAATGTTGTGCAATAAAGTTTAATGCAAACACTTTATTTTTTTATATGAAACCAGATGCAGGTTATGCAGTGGAACTGGTGATTATTTCTGCATTTTGTGAAGGTTTGATTTTCTGCAGTGTGCTTGAGACCTTTTTGCCTCAAAAAGATGCAAAGTGTCTGCAGAGAACCTTTACCCTCATTTGGCATACCATATACTGAAACTTGTTTTCCAGAGGGAAAAAATTTATCATCTTTGACTTAATTTCATTTTGGGAACAAAATGAACCTGTCTGAAGTGCACTATTTTTACACTGTCAGATAAAGTTAAGTGGGTCTACAGTTATAATGTCTTTTCAGATCTCTTTCACTCAAAATAAGTGGTGACAGGGGATATTTTTCAGTCATAGAAAAGCAGGGCTACTAGGGACATTAAGAGATCGCGTATTCTGTATTTTTGCCCGAAAGCAAAATCAGTCTTATGTTGTTCCTGACAGATACTTTTTAACCTGTTTTTTAAAAAAACCCTCAAACTTGTACCAAGAGAGATTTTGGTACTTACACAGGATGTCTATCCCACTGGAAAAAGACTGGGAAATTCTTCCTGATGTCAACCCCAAATCATTCTTGACGCAACAGAAACTGATTGCTTCCCATCTTCTCTGTTGTGGATCTGGAGAAAGGATTGCTCTTTTTCTTTTTTGAAGCAGTCTTTTAATATTTGAAGACTGACCCCTTTCTTGGTATTCTCTGTTTTTGAATTCCAAGCAAAAGAAATATTTGTAGAACTTATTTTCCTAATAATGGCAATAACTCATATTATTGCAAGTTGATTGTGCGTCGAAAAGTGAATCCACTTATGAACGTGGACTTAAGATAATGTGCATATTCTGATCACAACTTTCTACACAAAACACGTAGTAAAATTGAGTTATGTTTGTAAGTGCATGTAGTTTCACATTAATATGTGAACAGCAGTATCAAATTGACTTCCTGATTCATTATATATGCAGATTCTGCTAGCCGTCTAGTCTTAAAAATAAGAATATACTTGTTTTTTTATTTAAGTATACACCCAACAGATGTTCTTGCTAATTATTGCAAAACTTGCCCATTTCCGTATTTTATTAATGCCCGTATATTTACTCTGCACAGTAAATTAATAGTAACTATTCTCCTGTAAATGATTCTCTGTCTTTAAGTCCCGCCTAAAAAAAAGACAACAAAAGAAACAGCTGAAAAATGTGGCATCAGTAAATGAGTAACTGAAAAGTTTCTAATTAAACAGCCAATATAATGTAAATGCTACAGTTATTCTGCTCAGGTGACTGAGAGCACGGCTTTCTTCTATGACTTTATCAATAACTGATTCATTTAATTGCATACAAATCTGTAATACAGTGGCATACTTACAGGTGAAGCAGGAGTTTAAAAATATCTAAATAAACATAACAGGTCTTTCAAAGTGGAAAACCAATCCAAAAGTCTGCTGTCTTCACTGGTTTGGATTTGTGCCTATTGTAAATGCGTAACTAAATTATTGTGTAAAATTAGACACATGTAGGTTTGAAGCTTAGGTACCTGAGAGACTGAATCACTGATAAATTGCAGCATGCTTATTTTAAAATATATTCTATTGACTACAGCTAAAGTAAAAACGATATTTGTGTCTGTCAACAGAGATTATTAGCATATGCTGCCAACTGACTTCTCTAATTACTTGCCCATTTATACATATCTGATTATAAGCTGTAGACAACAAAAATAAAAGTCTGCGTGTGATATTTTCAGATAATACTTCTAATACCTCTTTGTGTATTTACATGTTCAGTTTAGGATTATTTTGGCTTAATCTGATTATTGGGTTGTAGCAATCAATTTTCTTGTGAAAGGTGATGGAAACAACTTCCAGTAAAACTTCTATAATTTGTGTTCCAAATAGTAATTCACTCCGTGGAAAAGTTAAATCAGGGACTACAGACTCTCAGGATGGAGCATGAAGTAGTCGCTGATCTCTTGATTTTGTGGGGAGTGTCTTACAGTTACTATTTTATAGGTGATTTGGAATAGAAATCAAAATTAACAAAAAAGTAAACAATGACCTTCCTTAGAAGCTGATTTTTTTTTGAAAGTTTAGTACAGAGTGTCACGTAGTAGTGTCCTTTTTTTCAGGGATAATGATACTGACTGCCAAGAGAACTTTGTTTTCTTCAGTTCAGCTTTCCCATGTCAATATTAACACCCTGTGTATGTTACATTTCGTCTCTTTTGGGATCTGCCTTTTTGTGCTCATGCAGAGAAGCAGGCGTATCAACACAAATTTGCAATACCCTCTGTAGTGTTTTGATGCCCTGAGGTCCCCAGCATAAGTACTATTTACAGCTCGTCTCCTTTTCTGCCCTGCTCTTCCAGACTTGTTTGTTAGCCCGATTGATTGAGATTCTTAGCTTTATTCTGGATATTTTCTTTTTTGCCAATTTATTAGCAGTGGAAATATAAATGTGCGAGAGCGATTTGTAACCCTTCACTTAAGGTAGGTCTCAGTAGAGCTGTAGGGATGCTTTGTCTTCCAAACACTGCAGAAGAATCGCATGTCGTGTCATTGATCCACTATTATTTAGTACATTATGTCTAAGTTAAGTGATTTGTGGCTAAGAGTTTGGATGAAAAGTTCATGGCTTTTTTTTTTTTACCTGCTGTATACTGTACCGGGCCTTAAATACAACTCCGATTTAGTCATAGGGCGCTTCATTATCTTCATCTTGCTTGCTCGTGTCCCATGGGAATTTTGAATAACGTGCTGAAACTTTGAGCAAAGCTGAGCATTTACCTATGATATTATAATCTCCATGGATAATTGTAGGAACCGCAATATATACAAGAGCGAGCTAAGTCCGTAGTTTAAGCAAGTAAGGCTAAACTTACATAGTTATGTTATGACAAAATGTTGTTCTGATCTTTCTGATAATGTATAATTTTTTTTAAGGTGAGGAGTAGTAAAGTAGCCTGGTTATAAGACAAAGCTTCTCTTTGATTAAGAATTGTCTACTTAGAAAATATTACAAAAAACCTTCTTGTCTGTGCATATCATGCAAATATTTAGTCTCTTGGTGAATGTTCATTGTATTATGGTTTTTAAGTCCTAGCTCAGCACTTTTTAACAAAAATTGAAAGAAAATACATGTTAAAAGAAACTTGATTAAAGATTGTTTTATATCTGTTCCAATACGTATGTGTGGCAGCTGTATTTAGCACCTTATGGCCAGAAAAATGTACAACTAATTGCCAACTAATGTATGAAAGAAGTAATTTCTTGTAACAAATCCAGCTTAGACTTTGCAATTATTTTATTACTAATCTTAATGTTTAATGTCCTTTTGTTTCTGTGTGTTCCTACACTGCATAGTTCAACAAAGAATGTTTATATTTGCACTGGTGGTGCGGTTTATTTGCTTCTAAACTATTGAGGTTTGCACATGTTCATATCTGGTACCTGCGTAGAACCAAGGTCAGAATAATGGAGGATGAGGGGTGATGAAGTATGTTCTGGTTTTAAGAGCATGTAGAAACATTCACTGTGATGCATTGGAATGGATTCTCACTTCAGAGCAATAAATCACGTTTCATGTTTGTGCAGCTGAATGCCAAGTTTGGCACTATATTCTACTTGTGCATAAAGAACCTTCAGCTGAGATTTATCAAAGTAATACCAACAGAAAAGGCCCGGTCTCAAGTTTAAACATGCTGGCTTGGGCGTATAGCTCTTCTATACAACCTGTCTAGGCTGAGAGGTTGTAAAAAGCTATCAAGGTCTAGGAGAGAATAAAGGATCTTCTGAAATGTGGATAGCAAATATAAAATAAACTACTTTAGTCTTAATTTCTCACCAGAGATCAAATAATACCTTTGAAAGGTATAAAATATGGGGGTGATTAATAATTAACTCATTCTGTTACCAGTTATATCATTAAATTCAGTGAGGAATAGCCATAATGTACTGCTAGGCTGCTTTTAAAATCCCAACATTAAAAACAGGGAAAAAATTATGTTTTTTCATGTGGTGCAGGGCTTGGTTTTAGTAACATTTAGAAAAGTAAATGTTCAAAGTTATTTTTTAATGTGGCACGGTTAAACACTTTTTTAGTTCCATACAATTTTACCTGAAGCTTCCCAGCAAATAGGTCAACTTAATTACTATGGTCTGAATGATAAGAATGGGGATTATGGTTATTGTAAGAACAGAGATAATAGGTAACTTAGTCACAGAAAGGCAAAGGAATGGAGATGCTCCTGTATGTTTGCTGCTCTCTGGAAGATGCTAATTTACTCTTAATTATTAGACATACCATAGTCCAGAATAAAATCTTTGTAGGTAGATTACAGTGTTTGCAGAGTATTGAATAATGGAAGTACATTGAATAGAAGAAGCAAACGAAGACACACTGAAGAAAGATGTAACACCAAAAATAGGAACTACACCTGCGTTTGTGCAAGAATTTGGCAGAAGTTATGTCACATTTATAAGTCTAAACTGTACTCAGCTCAACCCTTGGACTTCCCTTATTCCAGCCAGGGGAAGTGGTGCTGGGACCTTAGCTCAGTTTGATTGTTTATGGGGTTTTTGTTGTTTGTTTGGGTTTGATTTTGTGGTGGTGTTTTGTTTTTTTTTTTTAATTGGTTGGTTGTGGTTTTGTTTTGCCCTTTTTTTTTTTTTTTTTTTTTTTAATCTGGTCTTGTCACTTACTCATTTTTTATAAATCTGTAGACAGCTTCATAAAGAAATTAAAGCATTGTGGCTATAAACTTTGCAGTTTGTAGAATAGCCTCTGGAAAACGTCTGACCCTATGTTTAGCATAGCAAATTCAATGTTTAATGAATATAAAATTAAATATTCTCCTTTTTGTAGACATGTAAGTATGCAGTTCTGGTCTACAGGGAAGCACATGTCAGCTGGTAATCACAGGTAGGAATACCCTCCTAGATTTAGTTACTCATTTAAAGAGAGAGCTTCTTCAAATCCATTAGCAGTAGGAGGTGTCTGTTTGTGCCATGCTTTTGTACCGTAACAATTGTAGTTAGAGCATCCAAGCTGGGTGGGCCAGATCCAACACATACCTCATCTGAAGCCATAGGATGAAGAATACTCAGTGTTGATGACATGCCACTGTGTGGGAAAACTATTAAGGTTTTACTGAAATCCCACTTGTGAGGTTAATATACTTAGTACTTGAGCATGTAAATGTGGATCTCAAAGCTTAATTTTGTTACTGTAAAATGCGTGTAGGACTATATTAAGATAACTTTTTTTGAGATGCTTAAATGACCTGCTCTTATTTCAGTATCTAAAATCAGGGTGGAGGGATATGTAAAATTAGGTTAATGCTACTTATATAGCTTACGTTCGGCTTAACTTGTTTCAGAGCATTAGGAGATCTTCAGAAATAAACTTGATGTAGAAAAGAGGGCAGTATGAATTTAAGTATGGTTTTATTTTTAATACAGTTGTAGTCAAGGGGATAGAGCTTATGTCCAGGCAAAACACAATGTCTAAATTATGCTGAGGTACAGGTATAAAACTTCCATCCAAAACACCCAACCCACCTTGATTAGATTATTTATCTCTCTTTTAAAAGAGGTTCTGTGTTGCATGCATTGATGAACCTACTTAAACAATACCATACAAAGGAATCCAGCTGTAGTTTAAGATTTTATATGGTTTGGAATGTGCATGCTCAAGCTTAACTTTGACAAGATGCTTGCCTTAATCTCCTTACAAACTCTACAGTCACATTGATATAATTGCTTCAAATCAGTTTGCATTAGTTTTCATATAGGAACATTCAAAACTTCCTATCATGACTGACAATGGGAAAGTGTTAGGTGTTTTTTCACCTACTATTCATTGTTTTATACACTTGGATAGAAGACAGATTGAAAAAAGTTTACTCTTGTTTTATGTATGATACAAATAAAGTTCAAGATCCATTTCTTTTCACAACCCCAATGGAAAGTGCTCCTCCTCTATTTTAGATTAATTTTACTAGACTGCCAATATTCCATGGAAGCAATTAATTGAATTTATTCTAGTCAAAAATACAAATAATACAATAATCATTATGTCTATTGCATAATGAATCTTTGAAGTGGTAGCTACTTTGAATCAGATTCATGTGAGCTAAAAGAGGGCTGAAAGTGGGATGTGTTGTGGGGAGTTTATGGTCTCTATAGAATGTGAACACTTAAAAAGAATGCTACTTAAAATGCAGTATACGCTGGAGACCAATGACAATCCGTATGTTTTAGCATCTAGTGAATATGAAACAACTTGCAAAATATGTTGTGTGTCTCTTTCTTCAAACTGAGATGTTAGTTTAAGCAGAAGAAAAACAAACCTTGCCTGAAAATTAGAATCTGCAACTGGAATACTGTATGCTTTTGAGTAATAACAGTTCTGCTTATTGAAGAAGTCATCCTCTTTTAAGTAAATCTGAAGAAGAGCCAAATAAGCTAGCTTCACATGCTGGTTACATGTTGTAAGTGAATAGTTACTGTGTTGGTATCTCTGGAATTTCTGGACTCATGCAATCTGATTAGAATTAAATTATATTTTTTCTTGTCTCAACAGTTCCAGTGGATAGTCTTCAATAAATTGGTGGACCTTACATTATGAATATTCCATTTTCTATCTTTTTCAGTTAACCTATATTAAAACTGCTGTGGTTCTTATTTGATAAACTACTCAAATGGTATGTTGCAGTAGAGATACGACTTGAACTTAAATTTTAGCTGACTGGCATTGGCAGGACAAAAATGGACAGTTAACTCCTGCTTCAGTTAACCTCTGATACAAGCAAGTTTTGCTTAACTTCAGGAACCTTACCTATGCACCTAAATGAGATTAGGTCTACCAGTCTGAATGCCCTCCAGTGTGTCGTCTGGAAATTTTGTCTGGGTGAACTTTGAAAACTGTTACATGCCCAGCATTTCCAGTCTGTAAAACCTAGCTGTAGCGGTGAGAAGTTTGTCAGCACCTGTTTTCCTTCTGGACACTTCTGAAGCTAAAATGCAAAAACAAGAGCCATCCTTCACTTCACTTTTACTTTTCTTCCTTGACTTTTTCATTACTTGCCTAGGACAAGCTGGGTTGGAATCTTATACTTACCTGTCTGCCTGACTGTCTGAAACTGGTAGCAGAGCCTTCAAAGAAAAATCTTTTGTCTGTTGTCACTATCTGTGCTCTGTGCTTCCCTGGAATAATGTGGAACTGAGATAGCTGCTCCCGTTCAGATGGAAAAAGGGATAGCCATTAGGAAAGGGTCAAGGGAGAAAACGCAGGAGAAATTTGGGTGTGAAGGATATGAGTGGGGTAGAAGTAGGATATTGGATAGGGATTTCCATAGCACCCGAGCCATTGTCACATTAGACTGTGGGACCAAACAGAATAATGTGAAAGGATAAAGCAAATGTGATTGTGGTAGAAAGGTGTCAAGTAAGAAAACTTGCAGTGCAGAGTAACGACCTGCTGGCTAAAAGGAGGCAGCATGATGCAGAGGTAATGCAGAACAAAATCGATTTTTTCTGCTTAAGAGGAGAGCTGATGAGGATAGACCTGCCGTGAGGGAGAAGGAGCTGTGCTCCTGAGGGGGCTATGGAGAACGAGTTCTGCTCTTACAGGGAATATATTCAAAGAAACAGTGTACAAATTGCAAACCAAAGTTGATAGTTATTTTGGAAGTCTTTGAATCCTTCCAACTCCGGAAATCTAAGCAGTTGCTGATTTCGTGTACTTGGAGTTCCTTGTTGGTAATTGCAGGGAAAGGGTGTTCTGAGTGCCTCTGTGGAGGCTTTCTCTCCGCCATTAGTACATCCTGAACAGGAGTCTGCCTGTGTGAAAACCTTGCAGAACTATGACTAATGGCCATTCCTTAGAATGACATGTCTGAAAAAAAACCAAACCTACTAAGTTGGTGAAAAAACATGGAAGTTTTGTAATGCCAAATCTTAAACATTTAATGATTTTAGGTTTTTTCCAAGTTAATTTGAGAAAGTTTGCTCTTATGTTTATGAATTGTGTCCAGAGGAGAGCTACCAGGCTGGTGAGGGGTCTGGAGACCAGGTCATATGGGAGAGGCTGAGGGAGCTGGGCATGTTTAGCTTGGAGAAGAGAAGACTGAGGGGAGACCTCATTGCCCTCTACAACTACCTGAAAGGAGGTTGGAGAGAGGTGGGTGTTGGCCTCTTCTCCCAGGTGAATAATGACAGGGCCAGAGGAAATGGTCTGAAGTTGCGGCAGGGGAGGTTTAGATTAGATATTAGGAAGAATTACTTTACTGAAAGAGTGGTCAGGCACTGGAACAGCCTGCCCAGGGAGGTGGTTGAGTCACCATCCCTAGAGGTGTTTAAGAAATGTGTAGATGTGGCACTTCAGGGCATGCTCTAGTGGCAGAGATTGTAGGGGGTTTTGTTTGTTTGTTTGTTTTTGTGTGTGTATGGTTGGACTCAGTGATCTCAAAGGTCCTTTCCAACCATGAAGATTCTATGATTCTATGAATTGCTGACTGTCTTGGCAAGGCTTTATTGAAAATTAATTGTTGTTCATTCTGGGTTAGAACTAGACAGTTATCTATGGAGAAACGTGAAGTGGGATTCACATATCCATCTGAACTTTGGGGTGTCTATTGCAGGTTTCCTCAGAGGACTCCAGAGAGAAAAAGTTTAGGGCAGTTTTCTCAAGTGAGGATCAATACTGACCAGGCTTAATGGCTAAATTAGATTAAATTAAATCAACTAATATGAAAATAGTTGGTCTTAAATTGTTACTTGGTTTGTCTTCAGTGTAAAATTAGAGGGTGGGAGAGGCACCTGTCCACCCCCTCTTAAGATGCTTCAGCTTCACTGATTTTAACTGCAGTAGGGATCCTACTATAGGTGAGTTCTGGCAGCTACAGACCTCCTTAACAGTCTGAAACACTGCTCAGCCCAGTCCAGTTGTGTTATGGACACCAGCTCTAGCCATGGCCAGTGCACTGCTTTCCTAGAATAACCAGCTTTACCAAGAGCACTCTCCTTAAAACAGGGTTTATGTAGACTTCATAGCAACCGTCTGTTCTCCGCTGTAGCACAGCTTAATGCCTGAACTCATTTTGGGGGGATAAAACTAACTAACTTAGTGAAATAATAGCAATAACAATTTCAGTAGAGGATATAGAGGACAGAGCCTATCTCCTAGTAGAAAAAGCTATAAAAGAATTGATATTAGAGTACAGCTTTTTTCATAATGCTAATAAAATGCTCTTTTACAAATTTTTGAACAACTGTTCTAGTTAACATTCTATCAATGGTCCTATAAGCTCTTGCCGTTGAATTTCCTGTGAAATCTGTAATGTTTGTGGACCTTTACACTGGATTTTGAAGCTGTTCTGTGAGTTGTAGGTTTTTTTTGACATAGAAGCTAATAAGACTACAGCAATTGTATTTTTCACTACATAATAAATTGTTTCTATCCAAACGTGTACTATCTATTTGGAGGTGATTGTCTGGCACTTTGAGGGGGATGGTTTACCAATACAATCCAACCAAAGAGGTTTTCCGTTTTACAGGCTAAGAAAGAGTTTTAAGCCCTTATTGTTAATCTAGATGGTGCATAGGGGGAAGGAGGGGAAGGCAGACTACAAATTTTTCTTTCTACTTTGCCTGATAAATCTATGTTTGACCAGCATCTATGTGCTGGGTGAATGGGGAGTTGGGGGTCTTCCCTTCCAGTTTGGTCTGTTTATTAAGTAATTCGTTCTTTGTGTGTGGTAATACAGTTATGATGGGTGGAAAGGTATCATCTGTGTTACCTATTTTAGGTGCACATTAAAAAACAAAAACAAAACCAAGAACATTCCAAACAAAACAACAACAGAAACCCTACCCAAAAACCACCCCAAAAAACCCAAACCAAAACAAAAAAAGCCCCAGTGGTAACTTTGCACCAGGGACCCCAGAACGAGCAGGGATGTTACACAATTTCAGAAATAACTGGGAAAACTCCATTCTTCATTGCTATTTATTTAATGAAAGCTCATATAGCTTTAGTCAGCTTGTCGTATGGAATAATTTAACTAAATTTCACCTTCTGAAATATATTTTGTAGTCCATTAAATAATTAGCTACACAGTAAAGTGCATACTTCTTCCTAGGAAGAGAGCCTCTTGGATCAATTCAATGGATCAATTTATGTAACAACAGTCACTACAAAAACAGGATGTGGTAGTGCAATGGCCACAGGGAAGTTCTACATTGCATGATGTCTTTAAAGAAAACCATAAAGGAGCAGAGTAAACAATGCTAGTGGAAGTAATTGCTACTGGATAGGCAACATCTTATTAACATTTTTTTCCTATGTAATTCTTTGAGTTGTTTGGAGTATAATCCCTGCCCCTTCCCAAGAAGTATTTAAAAAGGCAATGCATTTGTAAAAAAAGTGTCCCTGAAGAGGTACCCCTGGAGAGAGCCATAATATTGACTAGTAATCGTGGCAAGAGGAGATCAGGATGTGTTGCAGTAACATGCTGCCTTGTGAATTCGAAAGTTTTCCTGAAGAACATGTTGTATGCAAATTCATCTCATCGTGTTCTAAGTTTTAATTGTAGCTTGTGGTACTTTCATAAAAAGTCTAGCTCTTTACTCTGAAACTTGTTAAATGACAAGATCATTTTTGTAGCGTGAATTTGACAACTCTGCCAATAGGTGAAAATTCTTAGCAATTAGTAAATCAATTCGATTTTCATGAGCTATCGGTTTACATGCACAGAATTCCCAACTTTCAGTCACAAGATCTGAATAAGTGCCTCACATTAACAGGGGATTATTTCTGGGGAGACACTGTGGGATCTTCAAGCAAAGTCTTAAATCTGAAGTTGGATTTCATTTGGAATAAGAAAACTTTGTTTTGACCAATTTAAAGCACGCAATTAAATCATAACACTGAAATAACAGATTGGGGGCAAATTTTAAACTGGTGTGTGTTGCTGTGACACCATTGAAGGAGCTGATGATTTATACTAAAAAAAACTGAGTGGGGCTGGACTATTCTGTTTCTAGTCCAGTGCTCTTTCTGCCAGAGAGAGTCTGCTGTGTCATACCTGTGCTGAAGCAGAAGCAATGCTGAGAGGTGGGTGGAAGGCCTGACCTACCACATGAAGAGTGAAGTGGGCTCATCCATAAACCGAGGGTGTTTCCAGCATCCTATCCTGTCATCTTGTTGCCCCCGCACACACGCGTTCTGCATATGGTAAATTTTATGCTGTCCTGAGGTGGCCATAAACACGCAGTTAAGGCATCTTGGATGAATGGAGTACTTAAATAGTGTTTTAGCTTGGGACAGGTCAAGTAACATGTCTTTCTATATTTATACGTAGAAGTACGTTAAATGAGTTTTCACAAATTCAAAAAAAGAAAAAAGATGATGTTCCAATACACTTTTGAGTGAGAAGTTAATAGGATTAGTACTAGCCTCTGTTAATCCCGTTTACTGCTGCAATACAGCTAGGCAAGGTAAAAGTTGTAACGGGGTGACTGCAAATGTGCAAGGAGCCAGCTGGTAGTTTACAGCAGGAATATGCAGGAGTTTCCTGGGTGCGAATCCATTGTATTGTAAATTACTATAATTAAAACCATTGTTTCTCAGAAAATAAGCTCCTTGGATGAACGTTACTGTGTTCTCTGTCCCTCAGCTATTTCTGGGTGAACGCTCAAGTAATATTTAAACTGTCCTGTTCTACCTAAATGTTGGCAGCTGCTACCCAAATTGCATGGCAGCAGCCTGGGGCAGTAGCCCAGTCGTATCTCACAAGAAGGGACTTTGCATTGTAACTCATACTTTAAATGCCAAATAATCGACCACTATCCACCCAAAGCATCCATATAGATTCCGGTGTGCTTGGTGTGACCTGATCAGATAGTATCTGATCGTGCTAATTGGTCTCCTATCACCAGCTGCTACCGGAGCACTGTAGAACACTGGTGTGGTTTACATTACTGAAGAGGCTTTAGAAGTGTCTTGCAACACCTTGTGAGGAAAACAGGAGTTTCTAGTGCCGCAGCAGCACCGCCTGGAGTTTCCCATCAGTAAAAGCTTGTTTAGATCAGTTTACCTCGAACAGTGTTGGTTTTAAAAGCAAAGCAAAACAAAAAATCCCCACAACCCAACATCTCTCAAATCTTGCTGGAAAACTGGGCTTCCAGGGAGCCTGGCAACTGTGACACCAGAGGCAGTTTCATCCAGAAACGGCTGAAATTTTTAAGGCACAAAAAGCTAGCGGTGGTTCAAGAAGTGTACGTATTTTCTCATTAAAGTCTTCATTTCATGTAACGTTTCTTTGAGCCATTAAGGGGCTGTGAACATTTCTGTTACAGAGCCTGGATGAAGCTGTCTTCTCAGAAGAAGTTCAGGAGGCCTTGTGGGACAATTCCAGTTAAGAAAGATGAAGCCATGGCCACCCTGAAGTACCAGTTTCTGGATGTTGGAGAAAAATCGGGAAAACATTTTACGGTACAAAACCAGCTGACAATCAAGCAGAAACTGATTATCTGAACTCAAGTTTGTGTATATTTCAGGCTTTTTGAAGGTCTGTTCAATCTCTTAACTCAGTAAGTGGCTGATTTGTCAAAGGATAAGGTTTTGAAGAAAGCCAGATGGAAGGGCATTGAACTCCTTATTTTCTTTGAAAGAAAATGGATTATTTTGTTGCAACATGAGATTTTTTTAGTTGCCAATGTTCTGGCAATTCTCCCATTTTAAGCTACATTACTTCCCTTCAGTTCCTGTTGTTGTAGCTTGCACAAATCACATTTTATTAAATTGCAAAGTTGTTGTTAGAAGGTGTTAGATGAGAACGTGATTACAAAACCTAGAGGCTGGACACCTGATAACAGGCTGTGCCCTGTTCTCATGATAAAAGCTGACATGTGCTTGGCTTAGGCGAGGCTCCTTGCTGCTTTGTCCCATCACAGCACCTCAAAGCAGTAGGATGAACTGCTAGGAGTATGAGCAGCAAATCACTGAATCTGCAAAATTAAAAGAAAGGTAACAAAAAATACAGCTTTAACCAAGAAATGTTTGCTCCAGCTAGGAAAAAAATAATATCCTACTCCTTCTCCTGATGCATTTCTCCTTCCTTCCTTCCTGCCTGCCTCCCTTCCTGCCTTCCTTCCTTCCTTCCTTTCCTTCCTTCCTCCCTCCCTTCCTTCCTTTCCTTCCTTTCTCCCTCCCATTCATCCATCCATCTATCCCAGACCTGCTTTTGGCAGCAACACATTTTCAGGAGACCTCAGGCTCCCCAGACCTCAGGCATAGTCTACCAGGTAGGTTGCTGCACGAAGGTAATATGGAGTGAGCCTTCTCAAAGCTGGGCAGTCACGATCACGTCTGCTGGTCAGGGAGCTCACGCTGGGAACTGGAGAAGTGGAGGACCTACCCAAGCAGTTTCTCGGGTGAGGTTTTCCTCTAAGCAGAGCACCCCATGCTTGCAGTCTTTCCAGGCTTGAACTGCAGCCTTGGCACCTAGCTGGATGTGAGGTGTTCTGCCGGCAGGCATTGCATTAGCCATCTCTCTTGCACTCGGAGCATTTAAGCTGAGACAGCAGTAGCAAAAATGATATTGTGAGCCTGCTCAGCTGCACAGCAAGAGATAACAGATGGACAGAACCAGCCTGGGGGCCAGAAGAGGAAGCCATCTTTTCTGTTGAATGCGGGGCAAGCCACCACCAGTAAGAATAACCTAGTGACAGTCCCCCACCTCTGTGTCTAGGGCAAGGAAACCCAGCAGCAGAGCCCAGGGCCATCCCAGTCCCAAAGAGTGCCCAGGACCAGCAAGGACACAACGTCCTTCCTGCTGTTTCCCACTCAAGCTTTGCAGGTGGAGCTGGTCATGACCAGGACGCTTACTGCCCCTTCATGTGAAATTAACAAGCACGCTCACTGTGTGTGCAAAAACAGGGCCTTGAGCCTCTTCCATAAATTTCCAGACCTCTTAACATCCTGCAGGCATTATTCATACAGGTGGTATGGATGCCACCCCACACTTATTGAACAGGGAAATTAAACAGGGTAGACAACGTAAAGAAAATTACAGCTTCAAACTTTCCTACTGAAAAAACCTGCACAGCAAGTACTATTTATAACATGTGAGAGGGCTTTCCTGGCGGGGCTTGTGGTGATGTGGCATTTTTCCAGTGACAGATGCAGGTGTTGAAATTGAGCTGATTAGTAATTAAGCTTGAGCTTAATGTTGAAATGGCTTTGTCTTCCAACCAGTCACCAGAAAGATGTCAGGGGTGAGGGAGGCTGATTTGTCTCCTACCATGGGGGTGTGGATGGTTGCATCTTTACCAAAGGCTAGGCCTTGGATGGGCAGGCAACTTCAAAAAGTAGTTAAACCATTTATTTTAAGTTTTATAAAAGTGGTGTCTCATCAATGGTCAGAGAGAAGAAAAAAACCACATGAACCACGTATTTCTAAAAGGAAGGAAGCTTTTTGATCCAGAGGAGCTCTAGGAGAGTTTTATGACCAGTCAGACAAAATCCGATTAAGCTCCTGGAAGAGCCTCCAGTGATGCTCCTGCTGCAGGATGCTGGGGGAGAGGCGGTTCCCGGTGGTTCCACCAGCTGGTGCCCTGCCAGGGCTGCACAGTGCTGCCCAGGCTCCCTCACCAACGCCAGGGAAAACACCCCCATCTCCCTGACCGTGGTGGAGGCAAGATTGACGTGAATACAGCAGAAACTGCGGGCTTTTTTCGCTGCCTGGATCTGTGGTGGCTGGGCAGCAGGTCCTGGGCAGGGACCCTGGACCAACACCTATCAGGTGATTTGCAGCCTCTCCCATTTGATTTTTCTTTCCCTCTTCTAAGTCCCCGCCCCCGCCCGCCGCCTCCAATTGTCCTTACCTCAACCCAAGTAAATAACTTAGCTGATCAGATCAGCACTTCCCAGAAGGGAAAGGCTCTGCTCCCCAGGGAGGGCAATGGCTGCCAGGAGTTACCCTCACCGTTATCGACGCGAACAACAAAGGAGGACACTGAAATTGCCGAGAAAAAAGGGGTTGCTCTTTACAGGAGCTAATTGAAATTGGGAATACAAGATGCTGTGGGATTTATTTCTCAGGATATGAAAGAAATGGCTGTAGCCCTAACAAGATCAGCAAAAGCTGAGAAATGTGTGCAGTGTTATTGGAGACAACATTCTAATCATTGGAGCATCAGTTGGAGGACTGAATGCATACAGCTGCAGGTTACAGAGAAACACTATTCACAGAGGAGAGCAGAAAGCACGATCTGGAGACTAGAGGCATAATAAAAGTCCTCTGGGCATCTCCAAGATAAAACATCTTTAAAAACTGGTGTTGTGCGTTCATGGTCCCGCATCTGTGAACTGGCCATTGCCTTGTTGGCTGTGTTGGCTGCAGACACATGAAGACGTGATGGGGGGTACAGCCAAAATACCAGCTGAGTGGACACTTTGACATGGAGGTCTGCAGCCCATAGACATGATATCCAGCTGCCGTATGGGGCTGGATGGGCTTCTTTGTACATTTAGGGTGTGAAGGGTAACGACGTATCTGAAATTACATCAGAGGGGGTGGTTGAGACAGATGGAGATTAATTGTTTTCAGACTTCTCAGTCTGTCTTGTGCATTGTTCATTTGGATCTCATGCAATTCACACTTGGGGTCTGTGCCCATTTTGGAGCAGAGCAGGAGCAGGACTGAGGCGGGCACCTAGATGCCGAGCCTGATGCCAGCTCTGGGCTTAGGGTCCTGATGCATTGACATCCCACTCCACCCACAGGAGAGAAAGCAAGTGCTGCAAAGCTTTGAAAATCTGCCATTTTCCTACCAGGGGATTCCAGGTAGGTGCCCCAGATGCGAAAGAAATGTAAAAGAGGGTCTACTGAGAAGACAGCTGTGCGTGCTGTGACCACGGAGGGCAGCACAGCAGAACCCAGAGGGGCGGCATCTCCTGACTGCCAGCGCCTTGCTGTGCTTGCTGCCTTGCACCAGAACCAAGAGAGTTAATGGAACTGTGTGATGTGGAAGAAATAAAGTAGACCTGCACATTAGAAATATTAGATAATAAAGCACCAGGGCCAGATGGGTGTGCAGCTGATTTTATGGGACATTCTGAGACAAATTACTTCCAATTGCAAATGAAGTTTGTTAATGCACTTAAGAAACAAAATTTCCTCTAAATTAATTTAGCCCACCAGGAAGAAAGCCAAAGAAGTGTAGAGTCTACAAATCTATTTAATTATCTTGCGTTGACTACGATAATTTTAAAAGTCATTGCTATTAGGTTAGGGCCCAACGTTTTATGATTTTCCCAGGACAAGTTTGCTAGAAGCCACTGCTCTCTTAATCACAGCATAAAGTGAACATATGAGGTTTGCCATAGCATGACAATTTGGTTGTCCAGGAGTATCTCAGCAGGGGACTCAATTCACCTCCTGAAAAAGGAAGCCACCCACTCAGCCAGTCACTCTCCCAACCCATATACTGGAAGAGTGGCAATTGCCCGTTCCCGCTGCCACTCTGGAAGCGGAGCACTCTCTTGCCTTGCATGCACACAGCCCTGTCAGCGCCGGTGAGGGGCTCTGAAAGTGCTGACACAGCTGTTCACAGCAGCGTACGCCGGCTCAGTCTGTAGGGAATTATGCCCTTTGTGCGGAGCTAGAAGTACAACGTGTGTGCAGAAATCTGGGTAGAGCGGCATGCACTGTTCTCAGTGCCTTGCAATACTAATCATGACTTATTGCCAAGAAGTATTTCTGGGTTTTAGGTTGTGCCAGTCAAACATGGATTTTCTGTCTGTGTGAGATACAATATATCTGCATATATATCCGTGTGGGTGATAGCCTGCAGAATCATTTGTATCAAAAGTGATGTTTTCAAATGACGTTACCCAGTTACCAGAATTCGGGTCATTGTTCAGCACTTTTGTTGTGGATGTATTTCATCTACATCTTTGTGTTAACATGTATTTACATGGTATCAGCTGCCGTGGTGTGTGTGTATATATATATATATCTATATATATCTATCTATACACACACACATTCATAAGGATACATACACACATTTAAATGTGTATGCATATATATGTATGTATCATAGAATGTGTTGGGTTGGAAGGGACCTTTAAAGGCCATCTAGTCCAACCCTCCTGCAGTATGCAGGGACTTCTTTAACTAGATCAGGTTGCTCAGAGCCTCATCAAGCCTGGCCTTGAATGTCTCCAGGGATGGGGCCTCCACCACCACTCTGGGCAACCTGTTCCAGTGTCTCACCACCCTCATTGTAAAGAACTTCTTCTGAATGTCTAAACTTGACCTACCTGCTCTAGTTTAAAACCATTGCAAACAGCTCGTCCTATCGCTACGTGCCCTTGCAAACAGCCCCTGCCCAGCTTTCCTGTAGGCCCCCGTCAGGTACTGGAAGCCTGCTAACTGGCACTAACACAGGGAGATTTTTTGCAGGAGGGAAGTACAGCTGCCTCTGGAGTCTGAGCATCCCTCCCCTCAGATGGCCACAAGGTCACTGCCATATGCATCTGCCACAGATGTGGTGCAGCTGCTTGTGGTGCAAGATGTACCTGGTAGCTCTGGTGGTCCTTAAGGCTTTCCAAATTCCAACAGGAGCCCCCCCGGGAGCAGCCAGGGCAGATGATTTCTGCTCCAACGGGAGGAGATGAGCTCCGCTGTGGAACTGTTGCTCTCTACTGTGCCAGGCAGCAACCTCATCTGCAGGTGAGGAGTATTATTTTGATGAGGCTTTATTTATACCCTGATGACCAGATGCAAAGGAATCTGGGCTTGAAGTCTTCTGAAGCTTTTGCATTCTGATTTTTTTTTTCTTTTATGGCTCCATTAAACGTTTTAATAGCATTTTCAGTTTTATACATATCTTGACTATGTGAATTTGAAATGAGAGCAACCTTCTCATGGTCAATGGTGTCTCCATGACCTGTGTAAGGACCCTATGCCTTGCTCTAAGGCTGTGTATATGCCATGCGTTTCGCAAAACAGCATTTTTAAATTTTCTAAATTTTAAAGCATTTTAAAGAAGCTTTCTAAATTCTAACAGGTATTTCTAGACTTTAACAGGTAGTATTTCTCATATGCCCCCTGTTGTAAAGACAGACTCTTAGCTTCTTTAGAGTACTTCTTATAGGCCTTGGAGGTGAATAAAAACTACCAATACAATTTTTGAAATGGCTACAGTGTGACTTTTTATTACCTAGCAGTTTGTGACTTAGGACACCTCAACACCTTGGATCTTTAGGAAATTATATGTTCCCTGCAGAAGCTGGGAGTCCTTTTCCCGGTCATTTCTAGGTTTGTAAGCCAGAATCTGGGACTGACTCAGGATAAAACACTGTCTGTAAGATATTGTGTATAAAGGAGGAGGATGAGAAGTATTTCTATTGTTTAATTGATCCATTGTCAGCTGTCTAGAGGAGTCCAGAAGCCTTTATGGCCATAGCCTCCAAGAACAAATATGGCTATATATATGGCTATATGTATATGTGTGTATATATATATATATATAAAATATGGCTATATATGGATATAACAGCTTCCGCACAATTTTTTTTTTTATTTTTTCCCTTTTTCTTCCTGGCATTGCTGTGCTGTGCTGTGCTTTCCTCAGTAGGTGGCAAACTTCACAAGCTGTAGCTGGCTGGGTATTTTTTTGCAGGCCTTTATACCACAAATAAAATACCGTGCACTGGGAAAGCTGTGCTTGGACCTCATCCAAATAATATTTGCTTTCTTTCACTTGCAAAAAAGGAGCCATTATTGCTCCTAATTCAATCATTTTCTTTTCTGGGTTGATCTGTGAAAAGGCTATAGCTGGTGCAATGGAGTATTTACTTTGCGTGTAGTGCTCTTTGAGCTTGTTGAGTAAACAACAAGGAAAATGCCCCTTTTTTGCTATTGAAAAAAGAAACACCTCACATCAACGCCATCCATGAAAAACAGGCCTGGTTTGTTGATACCATAGAACAATCATTAGGTAAAATAAAAAAAAGCACTGCCGTTTCTTTCTGTACAATAAATATCCTCTGGTGCTACCATTTGTTTAGTATAATTTAAAGTGTGGGCAGAGCAGTTGGAATTCTTCATACCTAAGAAACAAGGGTGACCCTCAAGAAACAAGAGGTCCCTCCAGCATGTAACTAGAATGAGTCCCGTGTTTCAGCAACTCTATAATCTGATTTCAAGTAGTGATAGTAAGTAGCTGGGTGGTACAGAGAGCAGGACCTGCCTTGGGATCCCAGCAGGTTTTTGTTTTCACTCATGGACCAGTGGGAGTCCTTTCTACTAAGCATCGGCAGGCTCTGCAGAGGGAATGGTGTCTCGGGAGGCATTTGCAAGGAAACAAAATGGATGTCTGATGTACAAGGACATTAAGAAAAGAGTTTAAAGCATAAGGGGCTGTGGCGTGTTGGCCTGACTCTTATTAGAATCTCTAGAAATATTTGTTATCACATTTACAGTATAAGATATTGTGCACTTAATTTGCATATTATTTTGTATAGAGACTTGTTCGGTAATGTTTCGCACAAGACAGCGTGAAGAAAACTGGATAAATAAACATAAGGAGCAACAGAGAGATTTTGATATAAGATTTGAAAAGAACTGGAGAGCTTCAGTAGTTGGGAGGACAGTTCAGTTGAAACTGTTTTTGCAGCTGTTAGGCTTACTTTTAACGATATTGAATTTAGTCAAAGAACAAAGCCCCTCTATTCCACAGCAAGTAAGTCCTCTGTGGGAATGTTTCTGGGTCTTGCTTGCTCATTAGCAAGAATGAAGTGTGTCGGGCGAGAAAACTGAAACCAGTTGGATTGGTAAGGTACTGTTGTCTGAACTGGAATTTGCTCTTCTGAGTGGTCATGATGACAAGCTGTGCCTCCCCTTGTATTCCTTCATCCTCCCATCTGCATCCTCAGCCAATCTGTTAACATAAGCACCTGGTGTGATCATTTTCACAATACAAACCCTGGTTTCCTATCTCCTTTTTCTGCTATCCCACTACTCTTGCCCTGCATGTTCCCATAAAACCTATTGAGCCTATCTGAACTTGTGTTCCTCTTAATCCTGTTATCTCCCAAGGTTTAAGATGAGATTTCCTCTCCATACTCTCTCCCTGTTGTTTCCTCCTCTTTTTTTCCATGTGGTCTCTGCATGCACCCACCTCCTCATTTTTTCATCTACGCCCCCAGTTTGTGATGTGGCAGCCATCTTTCCTGGGGGTAAACTGGCTCCTAACAAAGCAAAGCAAAGCAGTAGGAGCTCATAGCATTCCTGAGTAGGCATAGGCATCTTTATCTTAGCCTCACTGGGGCTAAAATGGGAGACTAAGTCTCATTTCAGTAAGAAAAAAACATTACCATATGTGGGAAGACAAGTCCAGTGTAGCACTGGGAGGAAAATGTGCGTCTCCTAATCAATGAGAGGAGCTCAAAACACAGCATGTAGAGGAAGGTTTTGAAATGGTGGTCGGTCCTCAAGGTCTGCCTCTGACTGTCCTTATAAGAAGAAAGAAAAAGAGTGAACTGTATAACTCATCAATTTGGGGAAAAGTAGAGAGCAAAGATGGTGCCTGGATATCATGGTTTGTCACGTCTGCAAGCATCTGGGACACAAGCCAGGAGAGAGACTGTGTCCTTTCAGAGTGATTCCTTGCAGAAGAAAGAAGAAGGGGAGCCACCTCACTGCTACCTGGCTAATGCAGTCAGGTTGTCAAGCAAGTTGAAGCAAATACTTAAAGGCACGAGGAAAATGGGTATCAAAGCCAGAGAGTTGCAAAAATGTTGGGGATGACATTCAGGAAAGGGTGTAAGCAGTTTGGGTTGCATGTGCCAAGCTGAGTGCAGAGAAAGAAGCCGGTAAGGAGCCACATCCATTGTGGAGCTCATGCTGAGGAGAACTGTGTCTCTTGGAAAGCCAAGTAGTGGCGTGTCTTGGGAAATGAGGTATGACTTATAGGGTGTAAGGAGACGGTGTGGATCGTGGGAGGAAGAGAGACTGAACATGGCTTAAAATATTTTCCTGAGGGTTTAGCTGAAATATACTTACCTGGCCATTGACGTCCAACCAAAAGCTTAAAAGTCTAAAAAAGGGGAGAGAATTGTCTTCGAAGACTATTTTTCTTAAATGTGTTGAGGTTTCTTCTTGCCTTTGTTATAGAGAGGATGGATTTTTCTCCATCTGCTAACCCAGAACAGGCAAACGGCTGTTCTGGGTCCAGCTCAGAGGTCTTTGCATGGTTACACAGCCTGTGATATCTCTAGCAGCACACATACCCTGTGCTTTTAAGAAGCAGCTGACTAATGAGTGCCTCTTCAAGAAAAGGGCTTTTAAATATTCCTAAAGGGGCAACGTGGTGTCAAAAACTAAAATAACTAATAACTAAATAACTTTCCCCTTGATTCATTTTAACTAAACACCAAAAAGTTAAAATACAAAGAACCATCGGTGCATATTTAAGGAAAGTGCAAAGTCCCACTGAGGGACTTTTCACAGGGATATATACGATACCAATGAAAAGGAAAAGAAGAAAGACCATGATCTGCTCTGCTGGCCAAGACAACTGGTAGTTCACAAGGGGCTGCCTCAGCTGGGCCTCTCACCCTCTGTTGCACAGGCTTTGGGTTGACTTTTACAGCTAACATCAATAGTGCCATTCCTTCACCTCAACAGCCTGTGCCTGTTGGTGGAAAAAATTGAAGCTATCTGTACTGGTAGGTCAGGACCCAAAAATTGCATGTAGCAGTGGAGTGGAGACTTTCTCTGCCCCTTTGCGGCCATGTGGTCTGCAATACGTAATGTCACACGCAGCTGAAAAATACTCTAATCCACACAGAGGCTGGGTGATCTCTGGATTTTGGCACACGGATGTTCTTTCAGAACACGCGGTCAGGTTAAAAGTACGGGTTGTGTTTGACATGTGTGGCTCAACCTGTGCACGGAAAATGCAAAGCCCACCAAAACCAACTCTGCTTTGTGCCTTTCCTGAAGCTGCATACCAAATTGTCATTTGTGATTTACACTACCTTATAGTGGCCTCCCAGTACTTAGAGGAAAGGTGGGGAGGGACTCTTTATCAGGGAGTGGTGTGATAGGATGAGGGGTAATGGTTTCAAACTGAAAGAGGGTAGATTTAGATTAGATATTGGGAAGAAATTCTTTACTGTGAGGGTGGTGAGGCACTGGAACAGGTTGCCCAGAAAAGTTGTGGATGCTCCCTTCTAGGAACTTGGGCTCCCACCCTTTAACTCATCACATTTTCCCCTGTTGTAGCTCCAGAATTAATCTTGTTTTCTAATAATTTCTTTCTTGCTTCAATGCACTAGAAAGGGAATCTGTAGAAAATTACCTGGATAGTGTATGTATTTAGATGCCTCCTCAGGTTCCTGAAGTTATTCTTGATTGTATCAGGCTTTCCTCCATATTAATCCTATGTACTTTTGCTAACAATGAGTGGGTGTTTTACCCCCTTCTGATCACATCTCTGACTTTTGGCATCCGTGAGACAGAAAGCACATACTCATTCTGCTTTGCTGAGAACTATCCTCTAATCTGCTGAATTGTACTTCAGAAAAACCGCCCACTCTTCCCATCTAATTGCTCTCTTTGACAGCTTACCTTGCAGCTGTTTTCTGCTCTGTTTCATCTCCTGGTATTTATTTCTGACCCTAAAATTGAACTACTGTGTACAAATCATAGCTGTGTCTTGCTCCCCCTGAAGCTTGTAGCTCTGTGGAACAGCCAGTGGCTCAAAGGCAGGAAGAGCAGCCACAAGTTCTGTCCTTTCCAATGCCGTGCCCCTCAGCATGCCTGTGGCTTGTCGGTCAGTGAAGTGAGACATGTAGTTACACCATTGTATCACGGGTTCTACTTGTTCTGTCAGACCAGTTTTACTCCCAGAAATGTAACATCTACCATCTTTTGTCTTGCTAGACTAGTGAGGGCTTCTGACTTCATCCTCTTTTGTCCTTTGCATTCTTTTCTGCTCCACAGCGTATCAAAGTACTGACTGGACCTTAAATGTTGTTCACGGCTCTTTCACCACCATCATGATCACTCTAGCTTTGTCTTTGGCCATGCCGGCATCTGCAAACGTTGCCTTCTTATCCCCTCCCACCCTAAACACATTGTGGTACTTTTTATCTCTCATCTTCAACAGTTTTCCTTTTCACTGCATCGAATTTAACCATGTCCCTTAATTTTAGGGTCTCCAGCAGTGCTTTCTCTCAATGCCATCAGCTCCTGAGCAGAGTCTACAGGCTTGACTGGGTATGTCTTTTGTAACTTTTTTCACACAATTTTGTCTGCATGCTTTTGCCCATTGCAATGCCCATTTTATGCACAGAACACCTTCCTGCTTTAATTTTTAGTTATGCCTTCATTTTCCAAAAGCTCATTGATGAATACTGTCACATGTCATCACTTTTCTTAGCTAACAAACAAATTGAAATGTGATAAAAAACATCAAGGGAACCCCTATTGTCTTTCTCTGCTTTGACTACTGAATTGCTATTTGCTTTTTCAGCTTTTGCTTGTCTCTCTTCTAATCCCTGCCCCCTGACCATTCTGTTTCAGCTTTTGCGGACTGTAAAATATCTGATAACAAAAATGCCTGTAAGAGGATCCTAGTCTCAGGAGTAGAAAAAAAAGCTCAAATATTCTCTTTGTAGAGACCATAAAAAACTGCCTGATGCCTTTTTTGGAGCATTTTGTCTGGAATGTCTGAGCAACGCTCCCCAGCTCCAGACATTTTAAAATCTTTTGCTATATTCTTTGGTTCATTATTGTGATTTTAACTGTGTATAATTCCTTGGGCTTCAGTCCCACAGGGTACTGATTATTCTGACTTCTCTTCAAAATATATTTTCTTGATGCTTGAGTATAGCTTTTTCTTTTCACTACTAATGAGGTACATCACTACATTCCTCTCGAAATCCTTCTCCTTTAGTATGTACGTGAAGTTAATGCCTTTTTATTAATATAGACAGATTATGTTCCTTCATTTTTGTAATATGTGAGTTTATATGCCATATCTTATTTCCTGATTTTTAATGGTTCTTAAATTCTTGATGTTAGTGCAATAGAAAAAAGACCTCTGTACTTGCATGAATCAAACCCTTGCAGTCTATCAGTGGAATTAACCATCTAGACTAAACGCTTTAATATACCCAGAGTGCGTTTAAGGGCTTAGCCCTGGAAAAACCTTTCACTTTATCCTCACTTCAGGGATGGTTGTGGGCATGGAGCTGATTTTGTGTTGGTGCCCCACTCAGTGTGTCTGTTTCATGGGCTTTTAATCCCCAGTATCACATTCCTGTGATGTTGACATTTGCTTCGGTATGGTTATCCTAGATGTGCACCCACGCTCTCAGACCTGCACATTTCCTTTTCATCTAGGAAATCTCTCTAACACCTCCTCATCTCCAAATCTTTCAAGGAAGTATTTAACGGTCTGCAAAAACGAACCCTGATGCTGCTGTATTGAAATACATTTTTGTTCCTGTCTTTCACAGGACTGATTCTGCTACCACCCCTGAGTGCTAAAAACCTGGAAACTTGGTCTTTGCTGTCCTGAGTTGTGATAAAACAGCTTTTCAAAGCTTGGTGTGGGAGTCCAAGAAGGCTAATTTTGCCTTGATGTTTCCCCAACAAATATTTTATACTAAAAAGGAAGAATACAGGGACAGGAATGTGCCATATGAAAGGATATGTGCAACGAGCTACAATCTTATTTTCTGAAAAGTCACCTCCTAAACAGTCTTGTTTTTATTTACTGTGCCTCACTAACCTGTAGAAACTATTTGCAAGGCACCTGGCCAGTCATTTGTAAGCTGAAAGTGTGGCAAAGAACCGCTTTAGCTTTGTAAGCAAGTGTACTTGCTTACAGAGTAAGAATGAACTGCTGACTCATCTGCTGTCCCTTCTCCCATGTCCTCCGTTTCAATAAATATTTTCCGGTTACATTTGAATGAAAATACACAGCTAGTGACAAAGATAACCACTGAGCTTTACAAGAACCTGTGCTGATAGCAAGGTCCTAGTTTCCATGCCTTGCTCTTTCTTCTGTAGATGGTGGAGGACTGCAGTGAAAAATATTAGTCTTCCCATTTCACAGGTGGAGAAATGGAGGTACGAGAAGGAACGAGGTGAGCTGGTTAGGACTGACCAGCCAGCTTGGCGGGACTCATGCCTGCACCACACAGCGGAGCCCAAGGCAGTCACAGTGAAAAGAAAGCGGGTTCATGAACCCAGAGCAAGCATAGCCAGCTTAGCACAGATAGGCTGCCCCTGGGTTTTTAGCTTCTCCACGCAGTGCATGATTTAAATGCTCTGTAACCTTTCAGATTCATGCCCAAGAAACAACACAGCTTTCCAGCTTCCGTCAGAGCTCAACCACTGTGGCAACCTCTCACAGCTGTGGTGAGGGGAATGGAGTACCTATCGTAAAGTAGAGAACTGGCCTATATATTTAGCTAAAATCCTTAGCAAAGCTTCTCCACTGCCTGCAAGTTGTTTTGTTGCAGCATAATATAAGTGCAAATTCTTTTAAAAATATGAAAAAATCTGGCCTTTATCATGTTAAATATAACAAAAAAGGTTGCAACGTCTTATTCGGTGTGTTCCCTGATATGTTCCACAGCTTTCACGAACCAAAAAACACTTTACAAAGACATGTAATTTAACAGTTAATCCTGGCCATGTTTTTTTAATCAAGCATCTAGCAAAAGACCACACAGGCAGCTGAGTAATGCAATTTAAAGGGCAAGCCCTTAGTGATCAGGGACCCCTGAAAACCAGCAAGATCTCAGCAATGAAAGTTATCCTGTAAAAGCTCTTAATAGCCCTTAGTAGACTTCAGCTCGGGCCTAATTCCCCATCTGCTCACAGATGTAAAATTTGAAATCAGGTGAGTTCATCTTCTGCTGCGCTGTGATCTTTTTTGCACCTGCAACCCCAGAGTCTCAGGATCGAGGACAGGCCTGGGGCGGCAGCAGGATTAGAAACCCACAATCAGGGTGGAGGGGCTCCGTGGTGGTTGCAATGACCTGCTCTGGTGTGGCCCCATCTGTAATCTGAATGTTGACCGTAATGCAAATACTGAGTATTTTCAGGTACGTCTCAGTGATACCCAGGTATTTGAGTCTCCTCTTCCTCTGTCTGAGAGAATTCATCAAGGCTAATATTTTCATAACTCTTCACCTGCGATTGCCTTTTGCCAGCTGTGCTGTTGATTTGAATATATGTCAAAGTAACATTCTTATTTTAGATGTTTTTCAGAAGCTCTGTTATGTTTTGTTTGGCTTATTGTGCCTTTTTTTTTTTTTCTTAAATGGATAATCCGCATCATTCAGTTCATCTATTAGCTGTGCAATCTCTGCAAACTCTGAGTAGCAATCAACTGATTGCCAGTTTTCCTTTTGAGAATTTACTGTGCTTCCTGTCCTTAGCTGTGCCATTCCTGGGATTTCATGATCCTGTTTCCGCTCTCTCTTGGATATCTTATCTGGCTTCGTTGTTGGAATTTAAAGTGCAAAAGCCCAATTGCAGACAACTCATTGCTAGTCTGGTTGTAATTTCTCTTGTGCATTGTAGTTATTATTCATGGCTCAATTGGCTGCTCTTCATCCATTAGTAATAGAGATGCATCTTTCAGGTAATGAAACTATTCGCAAGGCACCTGGCCAGTCATTTATAAGCTGGAAGGCTGGCAAACAACATTTTTAGCTGCCTGAGGGATTTGGTTATTGAATTCTCTCCTCCAAAGACCAGAAAAAGTTTCTTTTCAGAAAATCTGTAGAGGAATCAAGCATCCTGTATAGGTTTAGCAGGAATATCACTAAATAGGCTTATATTCCCATGAATGCCAGTAATTTCTCCAGTGGGAAGAGGCAGTCTAACAACTGTTTTTAATTTCTCTGGAATGGCTTTGTTCAACACACATTCTGTAAAAAAAACCTCAGTTTTCCACTGCTGAGCTGCATTCTTTGATGTTTACCTTTGTGGGACTTCTCTCCATCAGTTCTTGTGGATTATAGGATTATATAGATTAGGATTATCTAGGCCATTTGCAATAATTTTTTGTAATTAGTAATTCTTCAAAATATATACAGTTATTCATGGAAACACCTGAGGAACAGAGTCAATGTTATATTTATAACAAGAGGTATACTAGGGCTCACTACTTCAAAGGCAGACTTGTACAGATCCTTTTCTGGGAGGAATTGTAAAACGGGTGTTGGTGCCTTATGGTATTCGTTTGACTGACCTTGCTTCACCTTCAATTCTGAGAAGTTATTGCAAGAAACAATTTCTCAATTTCAGTTTCACAAATTAACACTTGATATATGAGATTTCTGTTGGAGCTCTTAACCTGCACACCTTGGTGAGGTAAAATGTTTTAGTGATATTCATCTTCCTGATTTTGGCCAGTGTATTTTACTCTAAATTTGCCACGGAGGAAAAAAGATGCACCCAGTTACCACAATTAAAATGCAGGATAATGACTTTGTAAATTTTGACTGCTTATAGTTTTCTGACCTCCTGCCACTGAGTTGCCTTAATGCTTCCCGGAATCTGATAGGAAAGAGAAAACTTACAGCCTGCAAGCCCTGTATTTAGCCAGGGTTTGTCCTGTTCACCCATCAGTCTTTGGTTCATTCTCGTCAGAATTGCATTTTCTATTAAGCAGTCACACACCAGTCACCCAGGAAGACTGGCAACATCATCTTCCAGCTTTCACTCCCTCAGTTCCCACTGCCTGGAGGTCTTGCTGGTTAGACCTTTTTTGGTCTGCAGAGCGGAGGAGGAGGTGTTGTCGGTGTTGTTCTTCCATTAGAGCATGCAGATGTTATTCTCTCACACATTTTCCCAATTCCAGTGTTAGGTGGGAATTGCTGCCCTCTCTGTGGGAGTTCTTGCTTTGTTCGTTACATGTCTATAGCGAGCGCTGCAGCTACACTGTAATCTTGTTTGGATTTGTCCCGCAGCTGATGAAGTCCATGCTGCATAGTGCAGCTGCTTCTTCCAACAGAGATACTTTCGCAGGAATTGTTATTGGGCCTACCCAAATTCATTGTGGCTATAAGCCAAGTAAAACACATCGATTTCAAGGTCTGTCACAAATGGGTGCCCTTTTTATGGCATATACTTTCACTATGCATTAATGACTTAAGAAGCCAATGTCAAAACTGGAGTTTTCACGCAGAAATTTTCAGAAGAATAAGATTTCCAGTGGGAACTTCTTGGTTTTCTCTGAACATAGGACTTTTGGAGGTATTTCCACATTCATAGCCTGTGGCCTGTGACACCCATCTGGAAAAGTCCAGAAATATTTAAGGCAATAACATTTTCTTCTTATTACAAAAGTCAGGGTTGTTTGGATCCATTATAGGACAAACACCACCCTTAACTATCACGGAACTGGATTTGCAGCCTAGTTTGGACTTGCCCACAAAAAGCAGAACAAGAGTGGGGTGGGGTTGACGTTCCAGGAATCTTCTTTTGCAGTTGCTTCCTGCACCCTTCGTGGTCTGGAGAAGCGTTGGTCCAATGTTCCACGGCTCTGTCAGCTGTACATTTACTCAGAGAGGTCATGTGATGGGCAGAGAAAAGGTATGGTACTGTAGTTGGTATGAAAAAGTGTAACTTTCTATAGTTATTTTTAGCTGTGATTTTTGTCTATCAGTTTGTTTTTGCTTATGATTACCTTTAGTGGATATATTTTGAAACTAAACAGGACCTGAAGAATGAAGGCAAGCAGATTACCAAGAAATGGAGAAAGAAACTGTTGTCTCTTTCTAAGAGCAACGTGAAAATGGGGGTGATCAGCTGAACACTGCCAAGAGCAGCTGCAAATCATTTAAGGTGTTTTTTTTGTGGTGTTCTTTTTTGTTGTGTGTGTTTGTTTGTTGTTGTTTCTTTTTAAATCTTTTAACTTCAGAGAGTAGAAGAGGTTCCTAAGTGGTGCTGTGATGGAAATTTACTGCAACTGGACAATGCTATGTTTATGGGACTTTGCTTTTTTTTTATATATTTTATTTATTATCTCCAGATGTAAAATGTCCACATAAAACCAAAAAGATTTATTCAGAAAAGGCACTAGCTAAAGCTGCTCTTTCTAGAACAGAGTAAACACTGGCACTAGAATCATAGAACCCTTAGGTTGGAAAGGACCTTTAAGATCATTAAGTCCAACCATTAACCTAACACTGTCATGTTACCACTACATGTCCCTCAGCGCTACATCTACCCATCTTTTACATACCTCCAGGGACGGTGATTCAACCACTTCCCTTGGCAGCCTGCTCCAATGCCTGACAATGTTTTTGGTGAAGAAATTTGTCCTAATATCCAGTCTAAACCTTCGCTGGCATTTCCTCTTGTCCTGTCACTTTTTACTTGGGAGAAGAGACCAACTCACACCTCTCTCCAACCTCCTTTCAGATAGTTGTAGAGGGCAATGAGGTCTCCCCTCAGCCTCCTCTTCTCCAAGCTAAACATGCCCAGCTCCCTCAGCCTCTCCTCATATGACCTGCTCTCCAGACCCCTCCCCAGCCTGGTAGCTCTCCTCTGGACACGCTCCAGCACTTCAATGTCCCTCTTGTACAGAGGGGCCCAAAACTGGACACAGTACTCGAGGTGCGGCCTCACCAGTGCCGGGTACAGAGGCACCATCACTTCCCTGCTCCTGCTGGCCACGCTATTTCTGAGACAAGCCAGAATGCTGTTGGCCTTCTTGGCCACCTGGGCACACTGCTGGCTCATGTTAAGCTGGCCGTCCAGCAGCACCCCCAGGTCCTTTTCTGCCGGGCAGCTTTCCAGCCACTCTTCCCCAAGCCTGTCGCGTTGCTTCGGGTTGTTGTGACCAAAATGCAGGACCTGGCACTTGGCCTTATTAAACCTGATACAGTTGGCCTTGGCCCATCGATCCAGCCTGTCCAGGTCCCTCTGTAGAGCCTTCCTACCCTCAAGCAGATCAACACTCCCACCTAGTTTGGTGTCGTCTACAAACTTACTGAGGGTGCACTCAATCCCCTCATCCAGATCATTGATAAAGATATTAAACAGAACTGGCCCCAGTACTGAGCCCTGGGGAACACCACTGGTGACCGGCCACCAACTGGATTTAATTCCATTCACCCCACTCTCTGGGCCCGGCCACCCAGCCAGTTTTTCACCCAGTTAAACATGTGCCCATCTAAACTGTGAGCAGACAGTTTCTCCAGGAAAATGCTGCAGGAAACCGTGTCAAGGCTTTGCTAAAGGCTAGGTACACGACAGCCAACTAATAAAAAAAGGAACTAAAATCCTGTTATTAGTGACTTTGTGGGAAGCTACTTTTTCTCCTCATTTTCATCTTAACACCATATTTTTCAAAAGATGGCAAAAATATAATGAACATGCATTGTATCTGTTCAGGGCCTCCATCCCAGGCTCTGCCTTCCACAGTGCCAAAAGTGGATGCTGAGGAAAGAGGGTAGAAACAGAGAGAAAACTACATGACATTTCAGCGTTTTTGTTCCCCTTCCTGCCCTCCATGCTGTCCAACCCTTTGGTCTTTACCATTCACA
This sequence comes from Chroicocephalus ridibundus, assembly GCF_963924245.1. Lineage (NCBI taxonomy): Eukaryota > Metazoa > Chordata > Aves > Charadriiformes > Laridae > Chroicocephalus > Chroicocephalus ridibundus. The sequence continues at coordinate 51,723,321 of NC_086316.1, forward strand.
TCTTGCTGAACCAGAAGTGGTTTCTGTATACTTTGTAGCTCAGTGGATTTCTTCTCCATTACCTTGCACAGGCTCCCCTTCAACATATAGAAAATGTTATGGTCCATATCGCCCTGCGGTGAGGAGTTCCACAGCCTAACTACCCGCGCTTGCCACAACCCCCACACCTGCCAGGTTTGCTTGCTGGTCCCCACTTCTTTCTGAAGGTGATAGGGACTTACCTTTCTTCTCAGGTGTACGTCTAGAATGAACTGGTTTTATTAGGATCTGCGTTGGTATGTGCATCGTTATTTCACTGTGTAAAACATTATTGATCAAACTGAATTTTGTGTTTGTGTGAAGGGGTATGTGTATATCATAGACATATCTGCTAGCAATGCTCAGTGAAGGGAGAGCCCGAAAGAGGACCTTGTTAACTTTTGCTGAAAGCTTTGACCGATTTTAGCTGCTGGGCTTGAAATTTTTGATATATGGTACCAAAGTTGGACTAAAGTTTTGTTAGGGTGGTGAGTTCCATCCACTGTGTCTTACCCATTTCTGGTTATGGGTTTAGGTCAAGTGCATTGTTTTGGCAATGCTTCTTGCTTTGAGAAGCTCTGGCTCATCTGTTTCTTTGAGAAAAAACACTAAAGAGGCCAATGGTCAGTACGCCGACTCCACTGGTTATGGAGTTATATCACAGTGGTGTGTTTTCTTACGGCCAAGACTTGCATTTGAATTAAAACTCTCATTGCCTATGCTATTACTTTCTTTAACATCAGATTGGAAGTGCAGACTGTTTCCTACCTGAGTCTGCAGGCTGTACACAGACAATTGACAACTGCAAATTCAAGATTATATCTAGCAGCTCCCAAAGGCACTGTGGCCATGTACTGCTTCTAAATGGACTACCATTATATGCCCTGGAGTCCTTTTTTCCTAGATTCAATAGGTTGAGGAGGTGTGGAAATCCACCAAAGGTGGGTTATTTTGAGGGGTGGGTGTTTTTTTCTTCCTGTCAGCTGTATGACTCTGGAAGAATTTCTCCATGGATGGAAGCCTATGGCTTACTACAATAACATATATTTTTTTTTCTATTACCTGTAATTTTCAGTTTCCATATCCAGTAAGAACTCTGGGGGTTGTTTTAGCTCTTGTCAGGTAAGATATTGCCTTTACCTCCCTTTGCCCTTCACCAGATGAAGCTGCCTGAGGTTTAATGTTCCCTTCCCTGACATGTTTTTTCGAGAACTTCGAAAGCCATATGTTCCTTGTCACACAGAAGACCATTAGCCAAGCCAAGTGCCCCGGAGCCTGTGAGGTGCTGTGTTTCTGGAGATGTTTTCCTTTTTCATCCTTTCAGTATCTCCCTGCCTTTTGCAGGGATCTGGGTGTAACTTACAGCTGGTTTAACGAAGAGGATGTAACACAGCTGGAATTTCATCTTCAGCTTCTCTAGGAATAAATCACATCCTAGGCCTCCTTATCAGTACAACACCATGAACGCTGTTACTGACACAGAACAAATTGCTTTACCACTGCACCAGACAAGCTGTGGGCAGCGATGTGAACCTGATATGCCCTTGCACAGTCTCTGCTTGAAAGCTCTTTAGTATGTATATAGATTCATCTGAATGGGTAAGAAAAGACAACCCTTTAAGACAATTTACTACCATGAGGTTGGGTTCACTCTGTGGTGTTCTTAGTGTTTTGTTTATTCTAAGTTTGGGGAAAAGAGGAATGAAATTCATCAGTTCACAGGATTTATTTAATGACCTTCAGAATCATTAAACGTAGAATGCAGTAGGGTGCTTACTCAGATTTTTTTATTATTAATGAGAAGCCTGTGTCCAATTTTTTTTTTCCACAGTGATGAATTTTAGTAATAGAATGGGTAGTATTTGTTGTTGTTCATTTTGAAGAAGGTAATTCTGGGTCAGAATAAGCTGAACTACTAAAACTCGCTGGCAACATCCCAACTATTTTGTTTCAAGAAAAATTGCATTTCTGTACAAGCAGAAACTTTCTCTGACCTTTTGACAAAATCTATATGTAGTACTACATAAAACCCCTGGACAGGAGACCCACCAAAGACAATGAGACCCCACATGAGCAAAGTAGCTTAGCAGTTTTTGATGTCAGAACATGGCCTTTGTCCTAGCTCCTGAATGGTGGTGTCCTCAGGGCAGGAACACATCAGCCACTTAAAACCACATCTCTGGTATTGGTATTCTCTGATTTTACAAATTCTGAATTGTCTGCAATACATTTCCCAGTGATGAGCGAGAAGCTTCTGTTGCATTTCTTCTCTCCCTCTTTTAAGCTTTAGTGGACTAAAAATGTGATGCGTGGAAGTAAAAAGAAAATCGTTGCATGTGAATTGATTTCGTCACTGCCATGGAAAGCAGCTGTTGCCTCCAGAACTGATATGAAGCCCCCAAGGAAAGAAGAGCAGACAATTCATTCCCTGTTCTGCTGTTTTTCTGAAGCTGTGCCCCGTAAGCTGGAGACTGCCGGGGGGAGCACCCCAGGAACTTTGCCCTTTTGCAGGAACTCTGCGCTTCTCCAAGCCCAGACTCAGATCCACACCCCCCCCCATGACTTGGAGTTGTCATTGCTAGGGGCCTGTGCTATTTCCATGGAATCAAAGTCCTAAGACTAAAAAAATAATCCTTACATCTGCATGCTAAAAATGCTAACGTTTCAGAAGTGAAACAGCAGTGGGTTTAGCAGAAAACCCACTAGCCATTATACCAGACTCCTGTTTAATGGCAACAGAGGTTTGAGGAGAGACACAATCGTCCACACAGGCTGACGGAGTCCAAGGATCCTCTTGGTGAGGGTGTCCGAGCACCGATATGACCACACCATGTATTGAATAGCACATGTATTGGCATTCAGCACCTGTTGAACACCAGCTTCTGGCAACACTAAGGCTACGGCGTTGTCTCTCCGTTACCTGTGGCTTACTTTTAATAAATAGCAGTTTACACATGTATGTGTCCTATATTAACACACTTGTGTCCCTAATTGTATTCTGTAAGTCTGCCAAATATTGTAGTTATTTTAATCACTGTTGGCTTGTCCTTCCTTTCAGTATTTCATTAACGTAGGATTAAAAATCAAGCTAATGCTCCCTGCTTAATGTCTAGCTGAGAGCACAGAATGTGGCTTATTTGAGTACCTGTTGGGCCTTATTCTGTGCACAAAGCTCAGAATAAATATTGTTAAGCCTTACACAATGTGGAATGTTTTGCAGCACTTAAATGCTTGTCCAGGGCAAAACTTCAATTAATAAAGTGCAATGCACTGGAAATGATTAATGGAGCCTTTACTCAGTATGTTTTCTGGCTATCTTGGGGGCTTAAGCATCTGTCAGAAGAAACACAGGAATTTTATGGTTTTTTACTCTCCTAAGCGTCTGTATGCTGAGAGTTACACCAGAGGTCCTAACACTATTTCTTTGTCACTGTTACCAAGTGCCTGCCTTTTCATCTACCTCTGGAGAAAATGGTGAATGAGCAACGCGGTAAAAATGACGGAGGGAAGTCATACACTGGGTGGTTTGAGAACCTGCACGTTCAGTCACCCTGAGAAAAATTCTAGTTTTCATTAAAACAATTAAAGTATATTAAGATACGATCTAAGGGAGTTGTGCCTGATATTTCATGGTTATCTGTGAGTCTGGGACACACTATAATTATACTCTACTACCTGTCTGTGGAGAGAGGAGGTCTCAGTGCAGTTTCTGTAACTCGACCTGGCTCAGGCTATTGTAATCACAGAGTAGTCTTATTAGCTCAGACTAGATAATGTGACTTCTCACGGTTTGATCTTCTGGCAAGGTAAGTCACGTAACACATTCAGACTTCATTTCTAAGAAGACATCTCACAAGAGGTAGATACGGCAACCAGTACAATGGGCAGAGACCACAGTCCTGGAGAGGACCAGCTATGGCCATCACACCAACTGCATGTGACTTGAAAAAATGGGAGGACTTTTTTTGTACAACAGGAACTTAGTGTTCCAGTCACAGTAAATTGATTCAGAAAAATGCAAGGATTAATTGCATTGCCACAAGTGAAATGTATGTGCTTTTCTGCCTACATTTAGGTTTGTCTCCCTGCTTATTTTGCTCTAACTTCCAGGGCTACTGTAAAAATAAGGAACTGAATCTGGTGACTCCTTCAACTCTGGAAAAAAAATCTACTAGTGATTTTCAAAAAAGAGACAAAACCGTGAAGGTACTTTGTGGAGTGTTTTTTAAAGGCAGAATATTGTTGAGATGATTAGTCTGTGTGAAAATTAAATTGGATATCCAGTGCTTTTTCTTCAAGACGATACTACGCATTGGTATTGAATTAACAGAACTGTCCTTGCTATTGTGTGGGAGAAGAGATCCATCCACTGCTCAGGAATACAAAGGAGGACTATAAGCATGTTTACTTTATCATGCCACATTATCAACATGTCACTTTATCAGCCTACATTCCTCTTCCTCCAAAACAAACCTCTTCCACTCAAGTGAGATTTTGCATGTCCAGGAGCAGCCGTGCACTGAAAGGGGTTTATGCAGTGAAATATCTGAGTAGTAAACATTTAATTGTTTTGCATAGGAAACAAAAGGTTTGGTGCTAACATTATTACATTACTTTGGGGGGGACTGAAATAAAAGACATAAAAGAGCTTTCAAATTAGCTTTTTAATCTATTTTTCAGCTTTCCTGGCTTTTAAAAAAAGTTGACCTCTTCTTCTCAACCTACCTCTTTAGTTGTTTCCCTACCTAACAAGCATCAGGAGTAGTTGCTCTGCACTGCGCTTGATTTGGTGAAGGATTTCATGGCGCGGGAGAAGGCTCACGTGTGTTGTCAGCATGTATTCTTTGATTGACAGGCAGAAATTTCAAAGTGTTAGTCAAACCATTATTACAATTCAGGATAAAAAGCTGCTAACAAAAGCTTAAAAAAAGCTGAAAACTTCACAAAACTCTATTTTTAACATCCCTTTTGCCTGGGTTTTCACTTTCTTGATTCTAGCGAGAAAATAATTTTGCTAGTTCCCTATATACCTTAAAGCAATTTGTAGCAACCAAGACCTGATGTTCTGACCAAAGAGGAAACGAGTTTCTGCTGCAGTAGACCTCTTTCATCCCCAGTTTCTCTCTCCCTTGCACACTTGCATCTTTGCAGAATTCTTTAAAGGAAATCCAAAACTTTGAACTTCCTATGCTTTTTTTTTTTTTTCCACATCCCCCTAAAGGAAATGGGAGTGGAAGGACGAGAACAAAGAAGCAGGGAAAATAAGATTGCAAGCTAACAAACAAAACAGTACTTTGGCATTCCTACAAAAAAAATTCTGGGCTGGCCCTTGACCCCTGAGCTCCTTCTGCTCATAGCAAAAATTATGGGAAACAGTTTTCTCATGAGGAAGGGGTAAATTTCTTCCAAAGTAAGCAAATGCTTCAGCAGTGGAAGCAGGGAAGGGTTATGATGCAGCTTTAGCAAAACAGATGTGTTTCTTTGCAGTAAGTAGTGTTTAGTTTCCTGAACAATCAATTTCTTTTGCTGTTGAACTGTAAATGATGCAACAGGTGTCAACTCTGTTAACACTTGCAGTTATTAGCAGTTTGGTTTTTTTAGGGAACTTTCCTGTCCTGCTCCTCCCACCCCCCATCTTTCAGAAATATGTTTTTGGCATACCTGTATCTTGTTTTAGCAAGGCTGAGAATGGCATGCCAATTAGTCATATGGATGGTAACACAGGCCTCCTAATCTTATGAATATATTTGCTACAGGGAGGGAAAAAAGCTTGTTCTCATTATAGAATTGAAATATATTGTGCAGAGCCAGCATGAATAGTTACTCTGGCAGTTAGTTTGTTTATGGAGGGCGATATACATGCTCCATATCCTGTCATCTCCAGAATTTTGGCAGTGCTCTTAGCGAGAACTGGTTTGGTTAATCCAGCAGGATGCAAACTTGGGGCCCCTCGAACTGTGGATACTCAAGAAGTCATGCTCTCAGTTTCAGAGAGGAATGCTGAAATACATTGAAAGACATTTCTTATATGCAATTTACTTCTGTTTACATGAGATGTTATCTGGAGGATGCTAAGAATTTAAACATCGCTGTTCGTTTGTGCTTACCGGTAAAAGCTGATTGTAACCATCTGTTGTAAAACAGACTCGGAAAGGGGTGGCCTTTCTGGTTTCCCGTTCTTGCCTGCCCGAGTCAGCCGAGGGAATGAGAGAGCTGTGGAAGCGCTCTTGTGTAGCCGTATCCTGGCTGAATGCTAGCTAGCATAGGGGCGATGCCTCAACATGCAGGGCAAAATGAAAGCAGGCATTTCTATATGACAGGACTGTGCAGTTGCACCTAATTCTTAAATGCAATTAACAATGCATTTGGCAGGGCTTGTGGCCCTGGTAGGATTTCTGCTTTGCTTGCAAAACAAGGTACTGCTAATAGTATTTCTATTGAATTGTTGACAAATGATGAGGCTTGGATCCCTTGATGAACTTTGAACGGGCGGAACGAGATTTATTTCAGTGAGGCTCCATGAGAGTGCAAAGACCCACCAAGACAAAAGTCACTGCAGGACTGAAGGCTGTGCACTTGGCCCACAGCATCGGCAGCTGTTTGCCTGGTGTTTAAGATGAAGGCACCTGAAATTTTTTAGTTTCAATGCACATTGGCAGTAAATGGTTTGAAATGTAGAGACTGTTAAAATACTGATCTTATAGTCAAGTCTCTGTTGGTGTGACATTGTCCCCTGAAACCCTTAACGCCTAGTGCCAGCAGTTGGGAGGTGCCAGAAGCTCAGCACCTCTGCAAATCAGAATATGTCAGGATGACATCCAAACGCAGGACTGCAAATTACCCTGTACATGGGACTTTCACAGTCCCGTCTGGTACTGACAAAATTGAGGGAGATTTACTATGTGAGATTCCTGCAAAGAGGAAGGTGCTAAAAATTGTCAGGAGATGGGTTCAGAACTGGTAGAAACCAGATGCCAGAGGTTTACATCTATGACTACATGACTTCATACTACTATGGAAGATTGGGAATGAGAAAACGTGGGCTGAACATGGTAATACAGAAGAAACAGGATAAGAATTGTCTTGGGCTAAGATTTTTTTTTTATTATAACTTCAGTGAGATCTCTCCCCTCTCCTTTTTCCTTGAAATAGAGTAACTTTCTCTTATTGGTACAACCTGTTTAGGTTACTCAAAATAAAAACTCTGGAAATAGAAGTCTAAAAGGTGTTTTGGCTGAGAATGTTGGTTTATACATAGGTTAAAAAAGAGCAGTGGTTAAGCTACAGGTCCTTTCATCTATTTGATATGATTGATTGTCTTCTCCATATTCAATCAAAACCTATTAATCCTAAGGGGTAAAGCCTGGTCCTAAACCGTAAAAAAATCACTAATATTGTTGTCACAGCTCTCGCTGGCTTTAGTGAGGATGGTCTTCTACCCCAAACCTGACCAGAACTCTGAGGTTTTGTAGCTTGCCTGCATCCTTGTTTATAACATTCATGTTAAGTGTCTCAGCTGTCCTGTATGTAATTCAGGTCAGCTTTGGAAATAAAGGCACAGTATTAGAGACAAAAAAAAAAATAAATAGCGTTTTCACTCAGATAATATCTTTTGCCTGGTATCCTGTTGGTCAGTATCACTCATAGTGCTGGAGAAAAAAGGGAACGGCAGGCAGGGGAAGCAAGGAGGATTTTCTGGCCCACTCTAGCTTGTATTGAATACTGAAGTTGACAATTCCAATAGGTTTGTTTTGTTTTGTTTTGTTTTGTTTTTTTCTTCTAAAAGCCACACAGTTATTTTTTTCAGCCCAGAGGCACAGGCAAGCTAAGAGCAGATGTAAGTCATTGCCTCCTTCAGCCACAAGCAAAATGCCATATGCTTTGTTGTACATCTAAGCTAAGCATTTGAAGGATGAAGTTGAGCTGACACCTTAATTCTCTGTAAAAGTGCTATGGCAGGGTTGTGAACAAAGGGAGAAGGCTTGGTAAAAGGAAAGAAACACTCACTGTCAGCTGTTCCCTCATCCTCCACCCCCATCCCAGTCAGACCTATCAGTTCACAGGAAACCAGTTTCCTCTCATACTGGGAAGCCAGCCCAGCCCACATCGTACCTGAGGAAGGAGTGATGTTTGCAGATGTCCACAGGGGCTGGGTCTGCTAAGGCTGCGATTCCTGTTGGCACCTGCTCCTCAGCCTTGAGCTCCCCAAGGTCCCACCTACCTACCACCATGTTCGTATTTACCACCGCATTTCAGCTCCTTGTGCACCCAAGCTGGTGCATCCAAGTGGAGGTCCAGAGCCTCCCACTGTGGTGTTGTATGGCAACATGGTCTGGGGACAACGCAGTACATGTGGGGAGAGTACGTCTGTGTGATGCTGGTTTGCGTGAGCTGCGTGCTGCGCTAGCAGCTGCTATCTGGCCTTTCCCAGGACATAGGCAGTGCATGAAGTGTCTTCCAACAGTGCTACTTCCTTCTGAAGGCTATGTTAGGGGGATGTATGCTACAATTGCATGCATTTGGTCTAAACAGTCAGTAAGAGAAGGATGCTCAAGCAACATTTGGATGGCTTTTCCTGTAAACTTGGTTCCCATTTAAATGTCTCCAACTGGGGAATATCCTCACTTATAAACATATCTCCCCTCTCCCCAACACAGTAGGCAGGCTCAAATCTCTCATGTTGCATGCATGGAAACACAGAAAGTATTTGTTTGTTTGTTTGTTTGTTTTTTTAAAAAAAAGGCAAAAAAGGCAAACTTCTCTTGGGTTGTGCTTTCAATCTCATTTACCTCAATTAGTTTTTAAGAAACCGTTCTTTCTACCTTTCTTAGGGTGAAATAGCAATTAGCAGAAGACAAGTGCATCAAAGTAATGAAATTCGGTATGTTTTAAAGACCATGAGCCAAGATTGTATCTGTCACCACAAGTAAGAGGCCCTTAATACTGCCTGTGTAATTCCCTTCCATGTAATTACATACGTGACCTGAGTCTGTGATTTAAGAGGATCAAACTACAGTCTTTGGCTAGGCCTTTAATAGGGTTTTTTGTTGTTGTCTGCATTGGTTGGTTTTAATACAGTTACTGGCTGCAAGACTGAATAGTTCAGTAAATTCCAGTGGTGAGGCTTTTGGCTTGTCTTGGTTCAAACTTTCAGCATTAGTGAAGAGGAGCTTGGTACACTTCATCATGGTGGTCCAATGATGCACATTTAAATTTCTGCTCTTCCCAAACAATTTCAAGTGCAGCCTACATCTTTGTGGTATTAAAACTTTTTTTTTTTTAAATCAAAATAGTAGTTAACAAAATGTCCTTTTCAGGTTTTGAAGTCTCCTTAAATATCCAATGATGTTGCTATGGGTGATGACAGGCTAAACTGTTACGAAGAGGAGTTGTAAATTCTGACATCTATAGAGGAAAGGATTCTCTCTTCTCAAAACCTATAAAAAAGTTCAGTTTTACAGAACTTCCATCTCACTGGGTACTGTCTTTCTTCTGGATGGCTAAAGAGCAAATCTTTCTGTAAATGAATGAACCAACCAACCATTGGAAAACTCTGTATATGCTCACAATGCAACTTTTTTTTGTTTGTTTGTTAAGTTTTTAATCATGTCAGATCAAAGCCCTGGGGTTTTTTGTGTGGATTAGAGCTGCCTGCTTTTAATAAAAGCTCGGTTCATGCTGGTTTTCAGTTCTAAACCCATAGCTGTTTTGGCTGCATCCTGAAAATAGCCTGGTGACTATCTTGGTTCTTGTGCTGAAGTTGCTGAGGAGCACCAAGGCCATCTCTTCTGTTGACCCTGCTCCGGAGGCAGTGACCTCTGGACAAGGCTTGTCACAAGCTGCTGGGAGGTGGGGACAAATAATACCACTGCAGCTCTCAGTGAGTGTTAGTGCAATGCCTCAGCTCCTTATTTCTGCTTAAAGCAGGGTATATCCCCCAGGGCAAAGCTCCATGTTGACACGGCTGCAGATCAGCGTGTGCCAAGTGAACCCACTCAGCACCAGTCAGGGACTGTTTGCTCAGCATGGTGGTGCCCACAGGGAAAGCTTCCTTTGTGCACACAGATACCTCCAAATAACTGAGCAGTCTTGACTTTTAAGTAGGTTATTTTTTTTTGAGATCATTCAGTTTGACTCCGAACTCATCCTGGAAAGCGCCATTTTCAAAGCTGTGAGGGACTGAGACGGGAAATTCAAATTTAGGTGCATACATCCTTTACTTTCATAGCTGCATCCCTGCACGTTGTACTACTGTTGAGGCTGAGTAGATCTCTAATTGCTCTGCCCAGACTCTGGGGGAAATGCTTCCTCTTCTCTCTGCCTGTGTGGATGGATGAATAAAATGGATGTTTCAGTCTAACACCGACACTTGAGATATGCCCCCAACCCATCCTGTGAAATCCACACCAAGATGAGGTTGGATGAGACTCTGAGCAACCTGATCAAGTAAAAGACCTTCCTCCCCATGCCAGGGGGGTTGGGATAGATGATCTTTAAAGGTCGCTTCCAAACCAAACCATTCCGTGGTTCTGTGATTCCATTATGTCTGTTGGTAGCCTTCAGATTTCACAGCTGTCTCAGTTCCTGTGATCTGTTGCTTTCACTATTTGAGTCTAACCTTGGCCGTTGGGAGGGGAAGGTCACAAAATGATAGAATATTCTTTGTCACGCATTGATATTTCTGTTCTTTCACAACACCCATCTCTCTCTGGAAACACCAGTGTTTCTGGCCAACACACTGCAGTCCTCAAGAGGCTTCCTTTGCGCTTTTTTACTCAGACCTAGTCTGGCTAATTTAAAATTCTGCTTGGACAAACTTCCAAGGGAAAAGACACCTCACAGTATCATTCACTGGTATTCTGTAAAGAACCTCAGCTGGAAAGAGGCTTTAAATGAAGTAGACTTATTTCCCTTAATTTTTTTTTACTGGACTCACACTCTGGACAATGCCGGGAGGAAGCTGAATGACTTTGACTTTTGAATCCTGGCCTAGTTGAAATTTTGAAAAAGACAAACTACAAAAAGAAACCAGAACTAGCAGTAGATGTTGATCCAACTTACGGACAAAGCATCTGAGCTTCCAAATTTTAGCATAGAGTTTTAGGAAACCAAGATATTATCTAACCACTGTACAAAGTAAAAGTCCAGGAATGGCTCAAGTGAGAAACAGACACTGAGAATAAAAAGGCACTTCCAGGAGAGACTGAAATGGAGCTACATCTGCTCATTTAAAGACTTGGAAAGACAAAGACTTGAAAAAAGCAATGAAAGAAGAAGAGAAGACATAATTGGCTTTATTAAAAAAAAAAAGAGAACATAATAAAAAAATGCTACCAGCTACAGATGTGACTACATGTTGAATTTTTAGAAAAGTCTCTGCTCTTGGTAACTTGTCCAGGTGTTTTGTGATGAGTGTTTTACTATTTCCCTTTCTAGAGATGAAAGATCATGAAGTTAACACAGATCAAAACACTCAGGACCCTTTGTCAGGAATTCAGAAATTCTGGCTTAAGAACTTTCACCTTCTCTCTATATTATCTCCTGTCATCCTAAGAGCTACTCTAAAAATAAAAAAAGGAAAAAAATCATTCCTTGCTCCTACTGACCTGACTTGATTGCAGTACTTGCTTAATTTCTTATCAAATTCTTGCGGGGTTTTATCTGTCTGTACATCTGTGTCAGGCTGGGGGAGTGTTTCTTTGGCCTCAACAGATCACGGCTCAACACTAACACGTTATTCAGTAAGAATAGCAAAACAAAGGCGTGCCCTCGGCTGTATGAGATGGAGCTGTAGGCTGTACCTGGTACTGGGGTTTCAGGCTCTCCTTTTCTAATGTAGTCTTTGTTCTGCACCCCTCTTCTTTTCTTTTTGGCTTTATCTTTCAAACCTCCCTGGTTGCCCGTTCTCTCCTACCTTCCTGCGTACTTCCCATCCTTAGGTCTGCATCTGCCCAGACAACAGTGGATACAGCTGGGCTTTGGTGTTAAGAGTAGAAGGACCACACAAGTACGCACACGTGCAGTGGGGATTTTCTGGAGAAGTCTGAACTTCCCTTTTCCAGTTGCTAATTCCATTCATTGCAAGCAAGGATCAGATCTGGTACCATTATAATTAAAATAATACACCTTCCCAGATTTCCCCAAGCCCTTTCCAGGTGCATACAAGTGGGGTTTCTTTTCTTCCTGTATCTCAGAGGACTCCTTCAATTTTCTCTAATTAAACTCTCATCTTAATAATACCTTGGCTGAATGCCAAGATATGAAAATTCTTCAGAAAATAATCTTTTTAGAGGATTATAGCAGATTAAAGCACCATCCTGTACTTGTGCTTAAAGACTTCAGCATACCTTCTGAACAGTTAGGGATCGCAATGGTTTCAGAGTATGTTGTTACACATTAAAGCATTGCTGTAAGTAAAAATGTAGGCTCCAGAGGGAAGGCAAATTCTTTATGAAGATTAGCATTCTTGGTTTTCAGTCTGGATGCTGTGTGTAGCACATGCAAGGGTAAGCACGGGATGGTTTCAATATACTAAAATTCAACCAGTAGGTTGAAGTTAGGAGTGGTATCTGCTACATGTCAGTTCTACCTGATTCTGCTCCCAGGAAGCATTCTGCCTTTGCAGAACTTGCAACTTTCTGCAGAAAACGAAATAAAATAGAAGATATTGTTGGGAAAACTTTTTTTTGAAGATCTTTCATAGTCAGTGGCAGTGTAAGCTAAAAAAGGAAAGCCAGTGAAACTTCAGAAGCTTTAACTGAGATGAAAATCTCATTGTGCCAGCTGTGGTCTAAACCCATGGAAGGCAAAATAAAGGCCCTGTCCCCCCCCAAAAAGGCTCAGTTTTCAAAGACTCTGGGTAAAAATGTTCAGGGCCTCATTAAGTTCACTTTGATTGATCTCAATTAAAACAACTAAGGAACGTTTTCCAAGTGCACTGATATTATTTTAATGGCAATACAGTAATGTTCCTAAAAGCCTTTCAGTTTGTAGTAAATCGGACAGTCATTGAGCTATGAGAACAGTTTCCCATCGACATTAACGGGGCCGTGCAGTCTGGGGATTTTGGTGGAATGATTGGAGCAGGAACAACAGACTTTAAAGAAACGGAGGGAAAACGGGGACATTTTGAACACCTATTTTAAAGCCTAGTTGTGAGTTGTTACAAGGAGTGGGCAGACTGCCAACATGCAACTGTCTTCATGTAGGTTTGGGGTTTTTTTTGGCCACTGGTGTCTGACTACATTTTGAACACATAGTCTTTACCCTTTCTCTCCTGCACTTCTTGATGTGAAAAAAAATGTTTTTTCTCTCCCTTGTTAGGTACATTAAAGAATAAGCCAGCCCTTCACAAGCTGGAATCTAATTATTTACTCTATTATGGGGACACTGCTGCTCCTCCAGTGCCTTCATTAAGTTCCTGTCTCCAACTGTGCCAAATTCATTACTTTTGTGGTGCTCAAGAGCTGTCTATGCCCTCTGTGAGCATACTGGTTGCCTCAGGAAGGGATGGAAAAGGGTTCATCCTGAGCCTCATGTGTGATATCTGTGTGACAGACCAGACTGTCCCCACCCTCAAAAGCCAGAAATGCTGATGGTCATCTTAGCTGCTGCCGACCATTTCCTGCTATGCCTCCTGAAGATCTGAAAAACCCAACCTCTGTCTTTTTACTCTAGACAAGCAGTGTACGGCAGCAGCCTGGAAGGGAAATAGGAAGAATCAATACCTTTACAGATGATGGAAGCACAAGTACAAATATTCTCAACTACAATTTCTGGAACATAAATTCTGTGATGAAGCTTAAACACTGAACCATGCCTTTTAACTCTGCAGAAGATGCTCTGCAAGAACAGTGGTAGCCTGAATTTCTCTTCCTACTGCATTGTTATGTAGCTTTACTGTCCTGATCCAATGAGGGACAGGCCGCCTCCAATGGTCACATAGTCCCTCTAGGTAGAGGGTGGCTTTACACCCTGTAGTGAGGCTGCTCAGAGGGCTTGGAGAAACGGCAATTCTCTGTTGCTGTGCAGCCAGCTGTGCCTAGCCCCTCTCACATTTCCGAAAAGAAAGCCATGGCTACAAAGAAGTGTTTTTGTGATACAGCAGTACATATGCTGACCCTTATGGCTGTATAATTGGAATAAGCCTTAAAAGCAGTGACGCGCTGTGGGTGCATACAGGCCAGGGACTGCAGGGGCTGCGGAGATGCTGAAGTCCTTGAAGATGTCCATTCACTATCCCTCTGCAACAAGAGAGGATCTAGTCCAAGATACAAAGAATTCTGAGAAAAATCAAACTGTTTAAAAATGGAGAGAATAGCATCAAGTACAGATTTCTCAATGAAGCTACTCATTTTAATGAAAATGCTACTCACCTTTGTCTCAAACTTCCATTTCAGATAACATTCTGATTTTTGGATCTGCTTGATGCAAGGCAAATATTTTTGTACTGTCTTGTTGTAGGGCTTTTGTTGTAGGTATTTGTTTAATTTTCCAGAACACCACTCTCAACTTTACAATTAGTGCCTTCTGCAATCAAAAATTTGAATATTTTGTCTTTGTGGTCAAGGGTTTTGCTATTACACATAAGCTGCTTGTATTTTCCAGTGAAGCAGCTGTCAGTGACACAGTGCGTTTGATCTCCTGACAGCTGTGCTCCAACTAAGACACTGACGCATTAAAGTATTTTCTTTAGAAGTGTGTGAGATTAATAAAGACTATAACGCTAACGCTTGTTGCATTGCAATACATGGCTTTATTCCCTGGAGCTGTATCCAAACCTGAAGTGGATAATTTTTAGACTCACTGCTTGACATTACATGATGCTCAATTAATAGTTATTTCCTTTATTTATCATCCATGGATCCGTGACACAATGCTTTGTTTGCTTTTATTTGAAATTTCAGACATATTTCTTTCACAGACAGTGCATATATTGAGTGGCAATTACTAAATTTCAAAAAACAATGTCACTTACTGACTATGCATTCAGCATGCGCTTGACTTTTATTCCTCATGTGCTTTCCTATTGTATCAATACCAAATAAGTGATCACAATTTCCAGCCCACTTGCCTGCAGGCCACCGTTACAGAGCTGTGCTCCGTTTTTCTCACGGAGAAGCAAAGGGAACCACACACCAACGTTTTCAAATCTGCATTGCTGAGAATTTGGTAACGGGGACATAGCCTATAGCAGACTGTTACAGTGACTGTCTATGAGACTCAACACTCTTGAAGAGTATTTACATTATTGCAGTGAATATTTTAAACAAATACTGAAAGAGCTCCTAATGAGGCTATCTGCACCAAATGAGGAAAAATGTTAGTTGTGCAAGGTTATATGTCATATAATTTTAGAATAAACTCCACCAAAGCAAGTAATGTGTCCTCATTTGATCACCCAGGGCTTACTGTAAAGATGAGTTACGTGCTGTACCAGGCCTCCTTTAATAATCTCAGCTGTTAAGGACACAGATGTAGACAGTTTGGGACAGGAAGGCTTTGCAGGTATTTTCATGCCCAAATAATGATTCATCTAGATTTCCAGCTTTATGAA
Organism: Chroicocephalus ridibundus; assembly: GCF_963924245.1. NCBI lineage: Eukaryota > Metazoa > Chordata > Aves > Charadriiformes > Laridae > Chroicocephalus > Chroicocephalus ridibundus. The sequence continues at coordinate 51,738,895 of NC_086316.1, forward strand.
AAAAATCCCACCTTTTATTTGTTGTAATGTGCAAAAATAGCATCGTGGCTCTCTTTCTCTCCTATGTTTTTCGCCAAAAGACTACACTATTTTAGAGAGCAATTTTAGTAAACATAAATAAACCATTTTCCATGATATGTGAAATAAACCACATTGTTATTCTCCACAATATGTCCCAGTTGAGAATCCGTGTTTTACAAGCACCCACCTTGATTCCTTAAGAGCAATCATGCCTTCAAATGCTTTGATATGACTCGGGCATCAATGGATCACGTCATTTAACGTGACTGAGGTGAGTGGAGTTTTCATTTGATAGGAAAACAGAGACAAAAAATGCTTTCCAGGAAGATGGACTAAAGCTTTTGAGTTGAAACCAGTATCCAGAGTTTCTAGCTTTACATGTTATGCCCAATCTGGTGTGCATTTTGACGTGCTGGCATGGCTCCGACATGTTCACTGCCTGTTAGACATAAATTGAAGGGCAGCTGTGCTTGCAGGGAGATCCTCCCTGCTACTTAACCCAAACTAAACCTCTAAATGTAATCTGAAGTAAACAACAGTAATTTTTCTGCTGGTTTGAGACTTTGCAGCAGGGTAAATACAGGTTTCATTGTATTCAGTAAGTGGCCGTTGTCAGTGGATTGGATCTGGGTAAATGTCCTTCGTTCCCTGAAGATTAACAGCTTGCCTTTAGTGGAAGTGTGTGCTGGTTAAAACTCCCTTTAGGTCACAGCTTCTTTTTTTCAGGCAACACAGCAATGTCATGGTTCATAAATTAAGAAGTCAACAGTTTGTCACTGGAGCTGAAAATACCTCCCTAAAGGTTAGGCCTCTGAGAGACTCTTTAAGATGCTGGCAAGTTTCTATGACAATGGTCCTTTGAAAATAATGTTTTCTGATACTTATCAGGGAAGAAACGTCAACAGCATGATGCCTTATCATTTTGGGCTCATTAGCATAGAGACCTTTGCCACACTGTTTGGAGTGTCACTTGACATTCCTATTGTTGATTGCAGGAGAGTTAAACCTATGCCACATAAAACTCAGTAGCACTTACAAAATGTAATTTCCACTCGTCTTCTTTCCCAAGGACAGGAATGGTTTTGTGGAATACAGCCAAAACCAATGCTGTTCACTCGTGCAGCTGTACTACCAAATCTGAAGGGCGGATTCATCACATGTCCAAGGGGGTAGGTGTCATCAGCACCCAGATCTCCTGCCTGCCAGGCCACAAACCATTGGGTTCTTTGTGAAAGTCACCAAAACTCCCCAGGACTTTGTTCCAAACTATGATTATATGTAGCACTTGTGTTACAAGGAGTCTGCAGACTCTACCGTCTCTGTGTAGGCATCTCTCTCCATTCATTTTGCTACTGCAGCAACCTTTCCAGAGCATCACTGCTGCTCAGTGTCTTGTGTCTTGTCTTTGGATGAGGCTTTTCAGTGCCTCAGAATTGGAAGAGTAAAAGAATGTACTCCCTGCAGCAAGGACCACCTCCTCTGTTCTGTTATATACAGTAATTGTTTTGTACTGTGAAGACGGAGCATGCTCCTTGCTTGGCTGTACCTGAAAACCAACAGACACCCAGTCTTCTGTGACAGAATTCACCGGAATATCTTGCGTAGTACTTGCTCCACAAAACACTTTTGGATGAGGAGGGGAAATAACCAACACACCGTTTTGTTGTGAATTTCAATATCGACTTCTTGCTTGTAAACTCTGGGTTATTGTGGACGAAGACAGGCTGGAGAAGCAGCATTACCCTCCTAGTTGTGGTGGCGGTGCACAGGACGGCAAAGAAGCCCCAGACAGTGACTCCAGCCACAAGCATGCAGTAGTCCCAGGTTCTCTTTCTTCCATAGGAAGTCTGCTGTTTTTTTGATGGCATGAACATGATTATCATGTTCTTATGAACTTGATCGTGGGAACCACTAGGTGAGTCTCCATGCAAGCCTTGCAGACTGACAGCCCCTTGCGGGAGAAGCTCTCTGTAAACACATCTACCCATATTCTGCTGTTGAACATCTGACCTTGCGTTGCTGATCTTGCATTTTTATCTTTAGAAAGAACATAACTTAGTGCCCTCAAGGGCTTTCCCACATTCATGGTAGCCAGGAGGACAGTGAATCTTTATAGACAGAGCATATACGGGCTGGGGAAGGAGAAGGTTGTAGATTTAATACTTCTCCTTTCAAACATGATCTTTCACCCCGTCTCCTCAGCCTGCATTAGAGACTGAAGAGTAGACTGCTGCAGCCTGTTACTCTTGCTCTCAGAATAAAATTTCTGCCATGTAGAAAATACCTGGGAAATGTATCTTTTTCCCCCCCACAGCTCAGCAGATCGTCCTGTGTACTGCCTTCAGGTTCAGAATGAGCATGAGTCTTTTGTTACTCTGAGAACCGCATCCACCTTACAGAAGTGTTGATTGAACGTGTGGATGACAGACAATGTGTGTTTTAGGCCATTGCTTATCAATGTGAGTCGAAATGAAAGAGAAGAGATGGGGGGAGGGTTGCGTGTGTGAGATGGGGAGAAGGGACTGATTATGAGTATACCTTATTAAAGAAAGCTTTCATAAAACCTTCATATCAACTGTCTGGGCTTCACGATTTTAGCTAATAATTAAGAAGGAATATATACCATGCTAAAGTTTCATTCACAGGAAACTGAACTATTTTCTTTCCTGTGTGGACAAACGTTGAAATAAAGAGTGAATATGTGTCCAAAAGGCATATCTTCTCTTCGGTGCTCTGGAATTCCTGAAGAAAAGCTTTGGTAATTTTAGTCTGTCCTTTAGATAACGTAACCTTGATAGATGGATTGCAAAAATTAATTGTAGTTAAGGAGTACAATAAGAAATGAGATACCAAGTTCATTGCTGGAATAATCAAACTGGTTTGAAAGGAGCTTCTGCAATTCTGTTATGGATTAATGGTTCAGAGACATTATGCTTTAAAATTAGCTGCCACTTTTTTAATCAGCCTGTTAGTACAGTTATGCTGATGATCCTAACCAGACCACTGTATGGTACAAACAGGTCATTCATCATGGTAAATCAGAAGCAAGCACAAACACTAACACACAAGCTGACCCAGAGCCATCTACATGACCCAGAGGATATAAATACTCATTCCAAGTTTTTCTGAAACTTGGTAAAATCTGAGGACAACTGCAGGTCTGAAACTCAGGAAAGTATGCCACTCTGATACTAGTTTTGTACCCAAGGAATTAAATTTTTTTGCCTAGTGTTTTTTTCATAAGCAAATATAACCCACATTGTATCATATTACACGTGGTGTGGCTTTGAGTTAATTTTAATTTTTAACAGTCATCTGTTTTCTTCATCTGCCTTTCAGTCATGCCACAGGAACATCTGCTGGTTCTTTTCTTTCATACTATTGACTTTGTTTTTGCATTTTTGTGGTGTGGTTTGTTTCCATATGAGAGTCAAAGTCAGCTTGCTTGCTCAAAAAGGGGCAAGGCGAGGTAACATGCCACAGAGTTACAGCCGTGCTGGATTTGGCCCCTGCTTACACCAGGAACCTGAGAGTCAGTAGCTCTTCCCGTGCTGTCCCTCTTCCACTTGCAGCAAATGGGCTGGGCTGAAAATACGTTTGTCCTCTACGCTTCGAAGTGGTTTTGGTGGTCCCTGTGCTGAGACGGGCGTAGGGTGGGCTGTCCCTGGTAATTCTGTCCCTGCACTGGGGCTCTGCAATATAGCCTCTGTGCTCTGAAAATGAGGGCTGTCAATTTTACTCTTCAGGATGCACCAACGAGCCACTGTGTGGTGGCAAATTTTACCTGGACTCGCACCAGGCAGGCAAATCTGCAAATCTCATGTGAATTTTGTGACAGCAGGGTGGAGAGATAGCTTGAATTCTACGAGGTGCTAAATAATTGGTGTGATTTGGCCTATGCCCTTCCTTTTTCCTGCTGTCCCGAATGGAAATAAATAAATAAATAAATAAATTTAATACTCCCAGATTTTCCTTTGTTGTAACTGCAATCAGTCAGTAAAATGAATATATGTTACTTTGAATACTTAATACTCTAACATGCAACAAGTTTTTGAACAGCAGTCAACTGTACATTTCAGCTTGTAGAAAGTATTAAAGTATTACATTTATGAGCAGGCAATATGCATTACTATTAAATTGATAATTCGCTTGATTTTAATTTCATCAGCCACCTTATAATAGGATCAAGCCTGCTTCACTATTATCTTATGGAGAAAATCAGTCACGTCTGTATTTCAAGAAAGACTCTTTTTCCCTTCTTGTGGGGGCAAACTGATTGATCTGAAAAGATTTTCGGTCACCTCTTTGTCTGCGAATCTTTAATACATAAATGAGCGTGTGTGTGTGTTGAAGGAAATAAACTAGCAGAAGTGGGGAGAAAACAAAATGAGCAAGCCTTATTAACAGGAGCTCAGTTTTTAGTCCCAACAGACTTAAGTAGCAGAAGGGGGAGTGAAGATCTGTGGCTGGCTGCCAGAGAAGCATTGCTGAGCGTAAACACGCCAAGGCATCTCAGAATGCCCTTATCATAGGGAGCCTGAAAGTGTTTGTACTCGGGGACTCTGCAGCAAGGAGCAGTCTTGCAAGCAAAGGCTGTTAATTGTGGATTTTTAGTACGGAGAAAACCACAGCCAAGCTGACCAGAAAGACTGGAATTTCATTTCTCTCTCTCTCTCCACACCCCCACCCCCGCCCCCTCTGTCTTTCTCCCTGTCGCCCACTCATTGGATTTCTTTCTCTGCCAGCCTTTTAAACCAGAGATTACTGGGTCAGTGACATTCATTATTCCTTTTATGATCTCGCGTTCAGCCTCCTGGAGAAACACTGCTACCTGTAAGTATCTGCTTCACATTCTTTCCATGCACTGAATGCTGTTGTGTTTGGGGTTGTAAGAGTGTTTAACAGCTTAATGAGTGTTGCAGCAAAGCAGTCAGACAGTGATTTTTGTACTCGGCATGGATGAAAGCTCAGTTCTAACTTTGGAGGAAAAGACGCACTGCTTCTTGTCAGTAGTTTAGTAAAACTTAACTTGCAAGTTAAGGATTCCAAGCAACTTAGTTTATCTTAATGTTCAAGGTTACAAAGATTTCTCAGCTATGCTGGCTTTCTTCCATCAGCTCTAGCAAAACTTTGTGGGTTTATCTTTTATAAAAATCCCGGAAGCAATAAGCAAGATTTCTTTTTTTAAAATTGTCTTTTTAGTAAGACAGTGGGAGATAGAGATGTGATTAAAAACTCCGGAAAACATCATGAAAACTTCAAATATTATTAAGTCTTCCTAAAGGATATATTTTGTTTAGCTGGGAGAATTTGGTATTTAAATGCATGTTTTAAAATTGCAGACTTTTGTTTTGCAGCAGGGATCTTTGAGTGGTTTCACATTTTCATGTACATTCAGGCAGCTGGCTTCATTCGTCTGAATGAGACAGAAGTTTTTTGGTCTAATGTATGCGTAAATGTTTATGTGTGTTACTGAACACACACATACATGCTTCCACAGCTTTTACATTTCTAACCGCTTTCTGTACATTTACCTAGAACCAAACTCTAAAACATCACCTCTGAGAGATCAGTTGCTGTCGCTGTGTTGTGCTGAGGCACTTCGACAAATCCTTTAGATAATTATACACAGTTTTTTGAAACACTTATTAAAAAGGGGATTCTGCAAGTTACGTTTTTGCTAGTTAGAGAATTCTACTAGTTCATCATCCCAGCTAACTCAGGACTGCGTATTACCCTAGGCAGAATGCATCTCCGCCGTTGACGTGTCCAAGGTGTCTGTGGGAGGCATTGGCGCTGTAAATCACCAGTTGCTTTCACAGTAAATGAGCACGTACTCATTGATGCTGTCCCATCTCTTCTCTTACTCCAGTGTTACTGCTGTGGGCCTGCCAGCATTTTCTTCATGATTCTTCTATAGGCTTTGTTTTGCATGCAACACGACTCCATGCAGATCGTTTTCACCTAGGGAATGGGTTGGTTTGGATCTGGGCACCTTTAGATTTTGAGCATTTTTTCCAGCATAGGACAAGTTGCTGGACAATGCCTTGATTTTTAAATGGAAGCACCTCATGCCTGTTCATTCATTACATTAATTTTCTGCAGTCCTTGAAGTGGTCTTGATAATATTAGTCTATGGTAATATTGGTTACAGTGCACGCGGTCTTGATAATACATGTCTATGATAATATTAATTACCGTACAACAGGAATTAATGCATTCATGGGGAAAAGAAATTATCACAGACTTCATCAATCTAAGAGTGAATTTAGATGTGTAGTAAAATCATGATGGTAAAATAGTACATGCTAGTCAAATAACCATACAATAGAAGTGCAACCCACTTGACTCTACATGTTCAGTAAAGAGAGACTGAGCAGATCATCGTCATCAATACTTTGCTTCTCTCACTTTTTGAGATTCTGTGGCAGTTAGACTGTCAACCCAGATTAACTTTTTTCTCTCATGCTAAGGGCTCTGTGGGCTACAGTTACTGTAGCTAGGGTGTCTGTACACAACTTCATGCTTTCACAACTTGCAACATGAGATCCTCAGGATGATTCAGCTGCCTTTTGTGCAGTTGGGTAAAAAAAACTGAACACAATACATTTTGGAAGTTGTTGAACAATCCCTAATGTGTTGTTTCTGTCTCTAGTTCCTATTCTGAAGTTGTGAAGCCTGCAACAGAGTTCAAAGAAGGCAATCATACCACATCTAAGTAACTTACATATTTCACAGAAGAACCTCAAATCTCTTTTCATTTGTATGTAGGGAACATCAAACTCCCAGTGGAGTCCACTCACATACCTTTGGAAGCCTACATTTGTGTCTAGGCTAAATCTGTCCTCTTTCCCTTAGATAGCTAGATAAACAGGAAGGAATTGCTCTTTGGAGGCATGTCTTTTGCTCGCGGAATATCCTGGCAAAAAGCTCAAATGAGCATCTAAGTTTCACATATCTAAGGTGCAAAAAGATGAACAAAGCCAGTGTGTTTGTGGGGAAGTGTAATCCGTACCATCTACCACCTGTTATATTTTAAGCGTTCAAAAAAATCCTCTGTGTAGCATGTGCAGCAGATCTCAAGTCTTCTTTTGTTTAGCACTGTGAAATGCAGCACACCCTTGAGAGAGCTTGTTTTTGTGAAGAAGAGTCTGCAAAGTCTTCCTTCTCAAAAAGTCAGAACCTTTTCCATTACCCTCAAGGCTCATCAGTTCAAAGCTCAGCCTTCTCCCTGACGCACAGTTAACCTGCCAACCAACAGCAGTGCATGAAGAAATTATTCTAAAAATAATTCTTCAGGTAGCTTTCTACCTGTAAGAGGGAGTCTGCTAGAGATGGAAGTCCACTGCCATTTCGTCGCCCTGTGGTTCCACGTAGAACAGGGTTGGGTGTTACCACATGCAACTTACTGAGTACATGAGCAGATGCGTAACACTCGGGAGGTGCAGTGTGTCAGTGGTACTGTGTTTCACCACCATGGCCCGACTACTGTTTCGCAGAAATACCAGACCTTGCTGTTCATGTTGTAATGAAATAATGTCACTGCTGGGCAGCTGGCCACAGGTTCCTTGTCCCTGCCTCCTCTCCTTGCCCTACCTTATGCATGAGGGTTTTCCTGCTTCTTTTCTATGGGTTTTGACGTCCTCACACTTGTGGGTCAGACATGTATTCAGTCTCTGGCAGAGCTGCCCTGGCGTAAGTCAAGCTCGTCTGGCACCTCGTGCATGAGATCTGACCATAGCCAGCAAAGGGCATGGAAAAACATGGGGCTCCAGAGCTGGAAGCCGGGTGTTGTCATGTTAGGTACTGAATGCAATGCTGTCGTTTCTGTCTTCACTCACCAAAGTTATTGATCAAGGTGAAGCTAACAATTTTGTCCTTGTAACACAGCATGATTGTGACTTGACTAATCCTAGGCTCCTTGCTGAGTTTCACGAGTTTCTTTTCTGTCCTAGTTACTTGCTAAAATGGAATGTCTTTTCAAAGTCAATTGTCTTGAGAACATTCTCTATCCACTACATTCCCTTCACCCATCCACAGTTTCCATTATTGGGGTAGTTTTCATTTTTATTTTTGAGTCATTCTCTGGGTGTGGTTGGGGAAGCCACTTTGCTACCCACATGTTGTTACAGACTGCTCTTCTCTTAAGAAGAATAGGTCTTACTACCTCTCTGCAGTGCATATAATTACACATGAAATAAAAAGGATGGCCAATCTAGTCCTTTTACTTTACTGTTTTCAACAGTTTTCCCCTAGTTTATATCTCTCCTCCCCTCCCCCCTTAACTGAGAATCTCCAGGATCCCTCTCTCCCTTCTCATACAGGAAAAGGAGAAAAGAAGAGAGATTAAGTATGCTTCTAACCTTTACAATTGTGTCATGGTCTTAGGAGGGTACCAGTATGACATTGAACTAGAAAACCATGTCAGTAAAATATATAGTGGTTGGTATTAACATTTACACTGAGAAGTACCCTGCTTCCTTTGACTGCCAAAACCCAACCTTTTGCTCTATTTGAATAGTCGAAAGAAAATTCTAAGTGGAAATATTCAAACCTTCTGAAAAGTTAATTAGTCCTGCAAATGGCAAAGAAGTTGGTTCAGTCTGTGATTCTCCTAGGCTGGCTTGACTTTTCTTGCAAACTGATGTCCCCTATAGCTTTATACTCCCAAAGGGAAGATGGGAAATCAGTGAGTACTGAGACCCAGGAGGATGAGGGTCACATGCAGGATAGCAACCTATGGATAGCATCAGTGGAAGAACCTTACTGGAAGCTGGAGTGTTTTATGGACTTCCTCAGATAGGTGTAAAAAAGAAATAAAATAATTATTTATTTTTCAGAGTGATTTCTGCACTGCACTCTTCCAATTCAGCATTCATGTCTGATGGAGAATGGATAGTCAGAGGGTAGCAGTTCCTATTTGTGTAATGATCTTAAAAACACATAAAGGCCAACTAAGAGAAAAAAAGTCACTTCGTATTTATCTTGTCAAGTTATGTTCTGTGAGACAGCTTTCTGGGCTTAGAAGAGTAGAGGGCAAAGATGTTTTCATTGGTCTTTTGAGGAGAAAATACTTACCTGTTCAGAAAATGCAGTTTAGCTGTTAGTCTCTTACCTTTTATCTCTTAGTATCTTACCTCTTATCAAGCCAAGACTTGATTTTATTTGCTTTTGCAATTATCTTCTGTATAATAGGCATCTGCTAACAGTTCGATCTCGATCTCTACCTGAAAATTCTTTGAATTTCTCTGAAAAGTACTTCTAACAATATAAGCAGATCTGTTTAACACTTAAAAGGGAACAATGCATTGTCTTCAAGATGGTCTTTAAGAGGCAAACACAGTCAATAGCTCCTTTTTTTTAGTCTCAGTCTGGGACTCTGAAGTGCACTGCCTTTTTAAAAGTATGTTGTGTAACGGTTGAAGGCCAAGCTGTTAAGTATCCCTGGTCTTGATTGATTGAAAGTCTTCCTCTCAATGCTCCTCTGTCCCTTTATTTTCTTGTCCATCACTGCCTGAGCCCCCCCACCTGCGTCCCCCCTACGGTTTAGCTCTGTTTAATGGGGGAGATTTAGATTAGATATTAGGAGGAAATTCTTTACTGTGAGGGTGGTGAGACACTGGAACAGGTTGCCCAGGGAAGTTGTGGCTGCCCCATCCCTGGAAGTGTTCAGGACCAGGCTGGATGGGGCTTTGGGCAACATGGTCTGGTTTGAGGTGTCCGTGCCCATGGCAGGGGGGTTGGAACTAGATGATCTTCCAAGACAAACCATTCTATGATTCTATGAAAGAGTGGAGCAAAAAGAAGGGAACTGTTATCTACTCCTTAGACAGAGTTCCCTCTGGCCTTACAAATTCTGGTTGATGTGGAAGGGGGTCTCAGAAGGAGCAGAAACTAAAAGGGTTCAGCAAGGGCTACCGAGGAATCCCATGGAAAAGAATATTTCAGTTGTCAGCCTCCCACTAAGCTGCAACACTTGGCATTAAAGTGCAATAATATTTATGGTGTTATATTCAGCTTTTTCTCCTCTACTACCTGTCTGCCTTTGTGTAATGTCAGATATGCTTTCAGTCTTATATTGGCCGGTCAGCATATGGGGATACTTCTGCACTTAGTTTCCACTACCTAATATCCCTGAGCTTGGGTGAATCGTAACTTAGTGTACAACAGTGACAATATCATGCTGAGAATGAACACTGAAGTCAGAAATAATCTCTCTAAATTGAAACTGTATTAAGTGTGAATCTCATAATCACTGTTAAAATAGCTGTAATGCGAAAGGGCGTAGAATGAAGAAAAACAAGGATTTTTCTACCTTATAGTATTCTGAAAGAAACAAAGGACGACAAAGAAATGTTAACAACCTGGATATATCTGATGTTCTTCACATCCTTCACTGTTTTCTCTGAAGAAAGGTCTATTCAGTGACCATGCAACGGAACACTTATTGTTTCCTTACTTTTGTCAAAAAGTGCACAGGACTTCTGTTCACAGACCAAAACTGAGAAAGGAAAAAACGAAGGGAACTGTTATCTACCATTCCTTAACTCAGCAAATACCTTGCTGAATACTTAGTTTTTATGTGACCTACAATCCTTGTTTGTAGTGCACGGAACAAAAACAGCAAATAGCAAATGGTCCAAGGGGCATGTGTTAATTGCACATTCTGAAGTGACAGCCCCCTAATTTAATAGCCTACGATCCTCTCATTGCCCTGGGCTAAGTTTTAATTGCTGTAATAATATTCATCTTGTCTCCTAGAAATTGTGGAAGGCTGCTATTTGTTTTCTTTAATCCCATCCTCTAAAAAACAAATCCTATGTTCTTTCTGTTTCTTGTAAACTTTTTCTGGTGTTCATTGAAATAAATCAGTCCAACTCCCAGCCCACAACAATCATCCTCCATAATCCCCTTCAAACTTTGCAAAAGAAGAGGGCAATTTTGAATCCAATTGTGCAGTGAAATCTCCCAGGTAACCAGAAATTTTGTGACACATAGAGAAACGATTAAGGTCTCATCCAAATCCCATTGAAGACTTTGGATGTCATTGAGACTTAGCTCAAGGTCACTAGTGATTACAGATTTTTAGTCAGGTTTTACTTATTACAACTGAGAGTTCCTTGTGCTGTTTCTGATCTTATTTTCAGTTGTTCTTCACTGGTAGATGGCTATCTAAATCATTGGGATTAGTTTTTGTTTGCATCACATTAGCCCTCAGAATCAGACTCAGGGATCTGTACCTTTATAACTTCTAAATAAAGAACTGCTGGAAGCCTTCCCACCAGTGTATTAATATTTGCACATTAATATTCTTTTAAGTCAATTTCATTCATGCAGGAGTTGTAATGACAAAAAAAATTACAAAACTTATCTAAAAAAGCAGATCTACTTGACATCATTCTGTGATTCTGTGACATGGATCTCGAGACACACAACTGAGAGTTTCTACATATACCTCTGGATGAGTCCTGCACAGGTATATATTTTCTCCAGAATCTGCTGTTTGAAGGACATCTTACTTTCAATAACTCATGGATGCTTTTAGGGACTTAAGACAGTTTCCAGATTCCTGAATGGTGCGATGAACACTTGACAAATTGGGAAGTTTTGTCAGGTATTTCTTTCCTCTGCTTTTTTTTTTTTTTTAAATCTTGAAAACCAGTTGCCTTTGGTGAGAATGCTAGTGTTTGTAATTAGCCATTGCATTGTTTCTCACATGTGTGTGGGCAGCCCTGGGGGAAATCTACTTCTTCTGGTATTTGGAGAAAATTTTTAACAAACCACATCTGAAGTTCTTAGTAACCCTCCCCTAAATTGTCCCCAGTCTGGTTTGTCCCTCTGTTAACTCTTCAGAGTCACATCCACAGCCTCTGCAGAGGCCACTTCACCTTCTGCCTTCTCCCCTGGGCTCGTCTACAAAGCGGGGCAGGGGTCTGCCAGCAGATGAGGAGCTCCTTGCTGGGTGTCCCTTTTGCAGTGCCCTGGACATGTCTTTGGGGTGATGTCAGGGGCCATGAAGAATATCCATTCTCCAAATAACCAGAGGTAGACTCTTCTATGCTACCAAATCTCAGGGTCAGCTTGGCCAGCCTACCTCTAATTATGTGAAAGGAGGTCTCTTTCTTTGTTGCCATATTTTTTATACTAGTATGGTTTTATGTTGGATCTCATGGGAATTACTGGATGGTTTGTGGGGCACAATGCAGTGTTTTGCAAAAATAGACCAGGTAATTAACTTGGGTTCTGGGAGCCAGACAGCTCAGTCACTTCAGCTTAGAGTCATCACGTCAATTAGGCTGTAAACAACCGCTGCAGGTAACTTCTCCCACCCCTTGGTGTCAGCACAGCCAGCTTTTATGGCAACTCCAAAGTTACATCAGGTTGCTCAGGCCCTATTAGTTGTATTTTAAATATCTCTGAGGATGGAGACTCCACTGCGTCCCTGGGAAACCTTTTCCACTGACCATGCTTACTGTGGCTTTTTTTTTTGTTTTCTAATATCTAATGTGGATTTCCCTTGTAGTGAATTTTGTGAGTTGCATCTTGTCCCTTCACTGTGCACCTTCAGGCTCCCTGGCACCCTTCTGTTGGATGTCTAAAAATAGCAATAAGCCCATTCTTCTTCAGTCTGAACAAACCCAGCTGTCTCAGCCTCTCCTCATAAATCCTGTGCTCCATCCCCACTGAGGGATAACAGCTAATATATGATATATCACCGAACTGACATGGCTGTTTTGCTTCTGGGACCAAATCTGATACCTTTCTGTGAGCTTGTAGGCGCACAGTGCACCTGGAGTTGGTTCAGGTGTTTTGCCATATAGACAAACCCTTAGAAAGTCAATGTGGAAACAGCTTAGTTTAAAAACACTGATTCTCCTAACATACTGTTCATGAGCACCATTATTTTTTTAAACCTCTAAGTGTATCTGAAATATTGTCGTGCATTTGGAATTAAATAGTGACTCAGTCATTGTTCATTTGCTTAGTCATTCATGGCTACACAGTTGCCATGCCACGGATGGATCAGGCTCAGCTGTGATATTCAGGGCAGAGAAGTCCAGAGACTCTAAGGAAGTCCGAAGCAGCTACAAAATATGTCAGCGGCAGCACCAGCAGTTGTAGAGCCGCTGGAGAACAATGCACTGTCACTGTGGATCAGCATAAATCCCGTGTGGTACACACACGCGAATTTGCTGAAGCAACAGCCTTCTTCACGCACGGGGGAAAATGCTGATCTGGTGGCATTCACTCTCAAACCTTCTAATTTTATTGCCATTGTGTGCTGAAAAGGATGTTGACATTTCTTTTTGCTATCATTGGATAAGTGTTTGAGAAAGCGAGGTTGTCCTTCCCAAGATCTTCACTTGGCCACGTAAGAAGACAGCCCTGCTCTGACAAGTAGAGGCCAACTGCTGGAACATGTGGGGCAAACATGTTTAGTGACACAGGAGCAGTACCTACCAGCAAAAGCAGTCAAAGCAAGGCTGCAATACACAGTGGGACCAACTTTGTAGCAGAGAAGGGCTCACACAAACAACGTGAAAATGGCCAAAATGGCTCCTCTTGGAACCTTTCTGCCCTTAGCGTTTGATACAGAGTAAGAAAAGGCAGCAAAGAAACCACCGCCTGTGCCTCAGGTTTATACCTGCACCTGGTGCAGGGGTTTATGGGGCAGGCACCAGACCACAGATAGACCTGGGCTTCATCAGAGTTGAGGTGCAGGTGTCTCCGCGTGAAGGACCCTGGCAGGGCCTGCTGGAGAGAGACAGCTGGCTTTCCCTTCTTGTAAGAGCATATTAAGGTGTAAAGAGAACAACACCCTTCCTGACCAGTGCCATTTCTGAACTGGTGATTAGGCTGTCTCTGAACTACAGTGACTTTTTGTGGTAGATATCCAGGTGGAAGAAGAAAAAACTGTCCAAGCTTCAATTTTATCATTTCTTATAAGGTACCCAGTGCTCTGTGAATAAAGGCATTTTGAACTGTAAATCCATGCCCCAGACTGGTATTATGGAGCACGAAGTTACTGGCATTGTCATGAGCAGTAAATCACTGGTTCTGTGCTTCAGAGTCAATGACTGCCCCTTAGCACTTTGCCGGGCCTCAGTCAGAGTCTAAAATTCCTAATTATTTTCTTCTTATCTCAGCTCCTCTATGGCTTGAGAAACTGGATCTTCTCTGAAACTAGCTGTGACTTACTTGTGTGTGGCTGCTTCATCAGGGGCTGGAGTTAACGGATTTAAAATCCATTGAAGTCCCTGTGCCAGGAGCTTCTTGCTGGCCAAGAATCCCGACATGCCTGAAGTCGGAGGAGACGGTAGGCAGAGCATCTTCTTGAGACATATGCCAAGGAAGTTGTTTCACTTCCCTCCCGTCCAGTCTTCACTTTGTTAGAGCCAGGAAGTGGGAAGAGGGCACAGCCACAGAGAAGATTTTCACTCAGAACATCTCCCCATGCTTTGCAGCTGGTATTTTAAGGAAACACAGATTATATTTGATAAATGCTAGCAATCTGTGCACTATGTGATAAATGCCAGTCAGATATTCAGGTTAAAAGGGTGTGCTTGCTGCAAACCATACTTTCTCACTTGGAGGCTGAAGTGTAATCTGTTTTCCTCCCCCTCTTTCCAAGTTGTGCTTTATAGGATTGCAGACTGTGTTTCAAAACTGTGAATTTCAGGAAGTGGAGTGCTGTCCCAGATGTGCTTATTTCAGTGAAGTGCCATGCATACCCATCCCAGTAGAAAGAAACAAAAATTAGCAAATACATTTAGATATCTAGATTTAAGTAAAAGCTGTCTGTGTAAGTGAACTTTTTGTTTTAAAAAATCAATTGAGGTTTTGATTTGTTTCTGGAACACAATAAAAGACTTTCAGCCATGAATTTAATTCCCTTTCCTCTGGCTAGAAATCTACATTTTCTGTCACATTTTGTTCAGACTGATCTGGCTGCGTAATTTTAGACCAAAATGGAAAAATTTTCAGATAAAAAGCTAAAAATCCAGAGTTAAGATTTGGAGTCCGGACTACATAGTCAACATACATCTAACTTTAAACTTACATTAGTCCCAACATCTTCAATCTTGAGTCTGGGCTGAAGTGAGCTGATCTATTTTGTGTTACTTTAGGAAGTGAATAATTTAAAAGAAATTCGTAGCTGCTGTTCGTTGGTCAGTTAAATATAAAACCGGGCAGATACGTGCATACAGCTGTAGGCTGCTCAGAAGGTCATCTTGCCAGAAACAGTAGAGTGAACACTTAACCTGTTAACAATAATGAAGGAAGTAAAGAGATACATGGATTTATTTTTTTATGCACTTTCAGGAAAGCTCACTGTTGGTGGTAGGGTTGTGGTTAAATTAGACAGTGCAAATAAGTAGTCACGTTGCGGCTTTACTAGCTTGAAATTACTTACGATCTTATCAGATTTCATTGAATCAATGCTTATTCTTTGGGCCACAGATTCAGTTACTTTGGAGGGTTGTAGAAATTAGGGTGTCATAAGGATTTCAACAGTGCTTCTTCAATATCAGAAGAACTATGCTTTTCTTACGAATTTATAAACATGGAAGTTGAAAATTAACTGTAACGGAGGGCATGAGGGGTTTGTGTAATTTTATTTTCTATATTGTCTTTTCTTCCTTGTTTTCACCAAATTTGCCTCAGAATTATTATCCTTTTTTTTGTGAAAAAGAAAATAATTCAGCTGTGTCATGCCATGTCATATGTTTCAGTGTTGACATCCTGGCATGGTTACTCTCTAGAGCAGGAAGAATAGGGAGGGACTGGCAAGGTGTTTTCAACTAAACGTTGAATTTTTTCCCCTACATTCAACGGGAAAGCAAAAATAGATTTAACAAAAGGCCACTCTCCCTCTATCCCACTTTCAGATGTATTGAATCTGATGAGTGCCTTCTGCTGCACTTTCAAATTACTTGGATGCTTATACCCTTTTATTAATATCTACTCACTCCAGCAGTAAAAAAGGTGATTAACAAAGGATTCTACATAGCAAGTGCTTGCATGTGCATATGCATCAAAGGTGCCTGGAATTCATATTGAGTGCTGATCCATTGAGGGAGAAGTCTCACTGGTACCTAGCTAATTTTATGAGCATGTATGCATTTAATAGTATTCAAAGGTGAAGTTAATCTGCTGCTTGAAATGAACTGCAATTGTAAGAAATGGCGGAAGGTTTTTGTGTGTGGTTTCTTTTTTTTCTACCAATAGTTGCTCAATGCCTTATGTCAATTTTCTTTCTTTCTTTTTTTTTTTTTAGGATTATCAAACCTTAAAAGTACTCTGAGAACACATTCATCATTTTGTCAGGCTTGACCAATGAATTCTATAAAAACCCAAGGATATTTTGAAAGGCCCCTGTCTGAATTTCAGTCAAGGAATGCGTCTTAATAGAAAACATGTGGTACATCGTTACCTGCGACTAACATTTTGGTCTTTCATTATGTGGTGAAAATCTGCTGGTGGAGAAAGGGAAGACTTCTTCTGTTAAGAACATATTCACGGGAGGAAAAGAGCTGGCGTCCCCTCATAATATGAAGCCCTTTGAGAAAAGCTGGTTGTTTCTACTGCTGCCTCTTCTGCTAAGAGTTGTCTGCTCCTCCTTTATTAGTGTCAACCTTGGGCTGAAGGTGATGAAGGGACAGTCTGTCTTCCTGTCAGAAGATGACCTCAAGTTTTCCATCCCCAGGGAGAAGGATGTCTGCAAAGTAGAAGTTGTGATTAATGAGCCAATAACTCAGCGGGTTGGGAAACTAACTCCAGAGGTATTTGGGCTCTGTTGTGCTGCTCTTAGTGTCCACATGTGTGCAGGCGTGGGGGCAACTAGGAAGAGCTGCTTTATTGAATATATATTTTTTTTTTTGGGTGTTGACTATAAAGCATGAAACTGAATGGTCCTGAGATTCAGCCTTTTGCTGAAAGTAGCCAGCTGACAGAGAATGGCACCCCTGAAATCCAAAAGCTGAGCTCAGTAACACGAGTATGTAAAAGTGAGCTCCGTCAGGGTCTCCTTTCACAGGCAGACAATGGGTATTTCAAAACTTTCAGTTAGGAGGTCTCCCCCGGTGTCTCAGCTGCTTGTTTTTGTACCATGAGGGTAACCAGTGCCCCTCGGGTAATGCACAGACCGCTAGAGCATTTTGCATTTTAGTCACGCAGCCGCTACTCAGGGAGCAATTAAGAAAAAAAATCATCACATACAATAAGCACATTGTGTACACTGTTATTTGCTCTGCACTGCAACAGCTAAATTGCTAGCAGATGGCAAGTACATTGGAAAAAAAATGTTTTCTGTTAAAATTTCAAGCTTGTAGGAATAATGAAATGTATTCCACATATCACCGTTCTCATACTCATTTGCCTTACAAATCTTCCCACCTGAGTCACAGCAGGAAGGAGTTGGAAGTAATTGACATGAAGATGTAACGGTAGAGATAGAAGATGAATAGTTGTAATGAACCATAACCAAACAGTTTTTGTCCCTTTTAGAAAAGTTTTGTTAATTGCACTATGCAGCACGCAATTCTATGTGTTTGTATATTGTTTTGAACAATGTCTTGGAGGTTTCTCGTGGTCTCTGTGAAGGCGGATGCAGGAGCACAGTCTCCCGTAGATTTTTCAAAGCTTCTGGCTTGGTCATCATCATCGTTATTTTTGTAGACCACTGAGGAGTACTTCCGCTGAACCAGCACTTGGAAGGAGCAGAGGCACGCCAGGGAAAACAAGAGGTGATGAGCAGAGCCGTGTGCGATCTTCCCTGGAGACCAGCCCCAAGATGTGGAGTGCCTCTGCTGAGACTTCCCCAGGGCTTGCTCTCCGTCGGCACAGGGGCTCTGACTGTAGTCCCCCCTCTCTGCTTCCCCAGTCGAGTTTGGCCCATGAGGAGAAAAAGAGAGACTTACATGTCTCATCGCTGGCAAACCTCTTCTGTAGGCAAGCTGGCTGGCTGAGGGCGTGACTTTGCTTTCAATTTCTGCCCCAACCTCTACATGCAACAGGACCCAGGTATTTAGAAAAAGCCAAGGTCAGGGGCAGTTTTCCAAAGACCCCAGATGTGTATTCACCATAACTTATCTTCCAAAATACGTAGGGTCCTTGCCTTTCCCCAGTCCCAACCACACCACCATTAAGTGCCTGTCCTTTCATGGCCCCCATGTGAGCCCAGGCAGCCGAGCTGGAGGGGTGAGCTCTGCTGGGCAGGTGTCCCTGGGATATGAGGCTGGAGAGGGGCTGTGGATGCTCGTGGTGCCCGGGATGACACCTCCCCTGGAGGGCTCCTGGCCTGGGTGCCATCCTGCTTGGAAAGGTTCTTTCTCCTCCCCTCCACAGCCGTGGGGAGGTTGGGATTGCCAGATACACACCACCACGCAGAGTCCCCTCAGGAGGCTGCCAGCGAGACAGGCAGTCTGGTTATCTCAAGTCATATTTTCTTGCTGGGAAAGAACAAGAACAGCATTTGTAAGTTGAGGGCTTCTGTTTTACATGACAAAATCCTGAGCCAGACACTGAAAAGTGCTACCTGAGCTTTCACAGTTCCTGAAAAGAGGGGCCAGAGCCCAGCCCTGCCGGTGCCACTCCTGCTCTTTCTACCAGGAAAATCTGCAGTGAGAAAATGTCTCTGGTCTGATCTGTTTTACTGCCATTAAAGTGAGTAATGTCCTAGGAATGTATGACAATTTAATTATAAATTGTAATTGAAAAGCAGTTGAAGTGGAAAAAAACAAAGCTCGACAGTAATTAGGAAAAGATTTAGATCTCCTTTGTCTTACCCAGCAAATTTATAGACAATTAGAGTTGCCTGTTCATATAAAAGGAAAACATATTAGGAAACATAAAACAGATGTTTCTTTTTGCAAAGCAGATTGTGCCTTATACATGTATGAAATGACTGTCAGTTAGTGGTAACAGACCTTTGCGGAAAGGTCCTTCATTTTCCATCCCCTTGTTATCAATTAAGAGATGGAACTAATGATGTCTTAGAAAGAACAAAATGAATTATTTGATATGATAAACCATCTCCTCTGCTGTAGGCAGTCCCTTCTGATATGAACAGGGATGTGTCATCTGAGCAGTATCTGATAGTCAGGTGCAACCCAATCTGCGTGTCACCAAAAACCCCACTGATTTTGAAGTCTCTACACTGCTTTACATCAGTGAAAAACTGGTGTACTACATTAAACTACCTGAAGCTATAATATGAGTGGCTTTTGTATCAAATGAAGGGTTTTTTTCTTTAACATAACACACCACCTAACTACTTCTCTGATTTTTTTTTCTTTTTTGCACTTAGGGCTCTCTAATTAATTACCTGTCACTTTCCTTTACGTTAGCTTGTACTGAGAAAGAAAAGACATTAAGTAAGAAAAAGACATATTTGTTGTTTTTTAAATTCTGAAAAATAATGAAACACATATTTCTGTGACCTTTGAAAACAATACACAACAGAACAGCCACAACATAGTCAAAACTTTCATCGTGTGAGAAGCAGTTTTGTTTTTCACAAACTGCTCTTGTCCTTCCTTTTTAAGCAGTCCCGATGAATAAAATCAATCATACTTTCCATAACAGGATATATTATGGAATATTCCAAGATTATTTTATCCAATAGGAACAGAATGGTAAATCCATGTAGATGTATTTGATAATCAACTAACTGCTTACTTAAAAAAAAAAGAAAGATTTTGTACAATGTGCTTCTTGATGAAAGTTAAAAGCAGACAATACATTTAAAAATCACTAGGAATATAAAACAACTGCCACACAGCTTGAGTGTCTGAGAATGACTTGAGTGGAAATGGACACTGCCAATAATAATGAAAGCTGATAAACTCTAATTGTTTTTCCATTATATAAAGATGAAAGTTCTAATTCTGTGTAATGGCTAGAAGGAAACAAAGGTCACTAGTTCTTCTATCCTTTAGTGTAAATCCACAAAGTGGTCATGATGCTCTTCAGCATTAACAACTAATTTAGGAATTAAAGCCCCACTTTATTTTTATATTGAAAGTCAGAACATCCAAAGACTTTCTCTATACACTGCATTTCCTGTCACCATTTCAGAACCTCACTAAAAGCCCCCTTCCATTTCACCATCCTCCAAAGTTGTTGGGGAGATGCAGGTAATTCAGGCAAGCCACTTAATTTTTATGATTCTTTTGGTATATTTTATACCAGAAATGACTGGTAGTGAGAAATAACCTCTTCTTTCTGCAAAAATACATCGTTTGTCAGTCAGCCTCATATATACATTAATCCTTAGTTATGGCCTTGTCAGGTCTATTAATGAATGCTGAACAGGTTTTATTTTAGTCCATAGAAAAACTAATCGTGTGAATGCTGCCCATAAAAACTAAATCAAACCCACACTTAGTTTCACAGTAAGACACTCAGGAAACGCAATGATTAGCTTTTGCCTTCTTGCTGACAGGAATATGCCCTGACTTTCTGTAGATGTGAAACATGAGTTTCCTCCATCTACGTATTGGCTGTGTAGGGGTTCCCTGTTATCAGAAGGATAGCACAGACGTGGTCTTATCAATGGTAGGAGCTTTCAACTCTTAAACTCTGTAAAGAAATATAGCTACATGGGAATTGTAGTTTTCCAGACTTGCAAATTGGCATATGTAGGGACAGGAAAATCATATGCCCCAGAAGCCAAATCCCTGCACCAAAGAAGGGGTATGTCAGAACTCTCCAAAGCAATCTTTTTTCCATTCGGGTCAGGCATTTTTCCTCATTGCCTTACTTTCACAAGAGAACAAACCATTAAACAAAACAATCAGCCAGAAACAAGTGTCTGGCTTAGAAGGTTAAACTGTGGCCAGCCAGCTTTGCAAATTTGACCTGCATCAGGTATGTCATAAGAATTCGTTTCTTTTGAATTAGCTGGTGGACATGATATAGAAATCTTGCTTTTACTTTTATGTTGCAGGATTACACTGACATTGGGGCTGGGTGTTGGTATGGCACAGAGGTGACATCTGATCTGGTAAAAGGGTACTGGTACAAAGTCAGTGTTCAAAGAACACGTAACAAACCTGAGCTAGCAAAGTTTCCAGCAGAGAGGTTTCACAGGATCATACTTTTGTAGTCCAATGGTAGTGGCCATAAAGCTGGATTTACTATATAATCAAGCTACTGCCATGAGCAACTTTAAAAGCGAATAAATCTAACATTATACTGCAGGAACCGCTGGCTTGTCAGATCCACTGCAGTGGTCCCACTGAATGCAATGGCATCCATAAGTCCGCAGGTTGCGGCGGTAGAGAAGTGCGTGCTCAAACTGTTTGTGGTGCGGGAGGAGGGACTTGGCAGCCGAAAACAATCACATTTATATGCCTGTTCCCTTTCAAATTGTAGAGTGCCAGCAGCCTGACATTAAAGTGGCTGCTGTGGCTCTCACTGGGAGACCACAGAATGGATGAATACCTATTCATAGAAATAAACTACAGATTAAAAATTTCCCGAGTCTGATGCATTCCTGACAGCTGGAGAGAAGTGGAACAGAAGCCTGAAGTTAACATCCTTGAGAGCGTTGTACTAGCCTTTTCTTTCTCCTTCCTAGGTTTTTGACTGTTGCTTCCTTCCGAATGAAGTCAAATATACCCACAACGGCTGTCCCATTTTAGATGAAGACGTGGTCATGCTTAGGCTGTACAGGTAAGCAGCAGCAGGACATGGCACTTCATTGTTACCAGGAGCACAGCTGCCCTCCGGAAGAGCAAGCAGTCCATTTTTCACGGTAAAAGCATGTTCTCCTGTACATGTTGTAACTACTTAGATCCAGTGGCAGCATCATTAGTCAACAAGTGACTATCTGTGTACAGAAACATTTGTCACAATGTATTTCAGATACGCTCAATAGTACTAGTAGATATTATCTATTGCTTGTTTGTTATAGATTTTTCTTTTTATTACTCAATATGATGCTTTCAGAGCACAGTATTTTCTGTGCTGTCCTGCTGTCCTGTTCCCTTGCACACGCTCAGCGAGTAATCCCTTCCTTTGCACAAACACCCTTCCTACAAGTATGAGGAGGTGGGCAGCAGTGTCTGGCACCTCGTGGTCTCTGGCGATCTGGGGTTTGAGGGCACATGAGAGAAAGGGGTTTGAGTAATTCAGTTTAGAAGGTGAGGCCAACACTAACCTCACAGAGCGACAGAAGATGGGATGAAGCATGATTAATTTCCTTCTATCACCTGCAGGTTTACAGAAACTGAAACGTTTGTAGAAACGTTCACCCTCCGTGTGCAGTTACTTGAGCCAGACTGTAACATCATCAAAATGCGCTCCCGTGCCCTGGAGGTCCCTGAGCACTATGGGCTGTCCAGGGCGATTGACAAGAATGTCCTCGCTTTTGACTATGACAGGAAGATAAATCTGGATTGCACCATTTCCATTGCCTCTTCGGAAACCCACCTGCCTGCTTATGGCCAGCTTATCACCGGGGAAGTGCAGCGAGAGCAGCTTCGTGGAGATCAGCCACAGAGCTTCTTCCCTGGCCCTAGTATGATGTGCTTCAGTTATTTGTATGCACTGGTTCAAAGATACCCAGCAGATTAAGTCTGCAGCAGTGGGTTGTTTCAGATGTGCTGGGTAAGAGTGGGTCATGTGAAGTTTAACGAACTGCCTGAGTTATCATGGAAACTGAAAGAGACGTGAAGTTTGTGTGGGGCACAACGCAGATCACAGGTCTGGGTCAGTAATCCCCCAGTTTGAGCCTGTTTTTGGCTCCTAAACATGCAGGCCAATGTGATGGCTTTGGGAGTGCCAAGACTTGGTAGAAACAGCACAGGGAGTTGCTGGCAGCAGCACCTACCCAAGAGACCACAGGATGCTGGAGTTGGAAGATGTCAGCTGAAAACAAAATCCTGTAGGAAAAGTTAAGTCAGGAAAGGAGTCCTAATTCTCGTCACACTGGCTTTTTATCACAGTTAGTTTAGCTGTATAGACAGGCTTCCCATGTCGGTTTCTGCTCCGGTAACTGACTCGTGATCACTTCTTTTGGGTTGCAGAGCACAGCCTGGGCCAGCAGTGCAGAAACGGGAGCTGTGTGCTGAGGCTGGGAGTCATTCCCAACACAAAAATGAGCTGTGAAGAATTTCTGAGGATGGGGATTCGGTATCAGCACCTTGACCCTCCCTCGCCTGACACCGACTACATTCCTCTGAGGTTGGATCTCACAGACAGCAGAAGCAAAACTCTGCACAAGGTAGAATTTTACACAACTGTACAATGTCTGATTGTCTTCCTGATTTTAAAAAAAAACTTAAATTGATCCTTGTCACATTTGAAGAGAGGTAGCGATCCTGAAAGTTTGTTCAGTTGTTAGAGCATTGCTGGCTGGGCAAATGAAGCACACAGTCTGCATGCCTCTATGCTTAGACCATTATGGCTATAGAGAAGCACCTCTGGTTGCTTACTGGCAGACATAAGTAGTTTAGACTGAGAGCAAAATAAATTCTGTCATGATTCCACATTTTTTATAGAGCATGAGTTGCACTGACTTCAATGTATATAGTAATTAATAAGAGCTGTGTGAACATATTCAGTTAATAATGGCTTGTGCATGTTTCTGTCAGGTGAAGTTATTCATTAAACTCGCATCAAATTAAGAAAGTTGTTTTAGCCCAAAATTAAGAACACAAATAAGACTAGTGAACCTGGAAGACCTTTTCATGAGGTCTGAATATTTACTTTAGTCATTTTCCATTAAAATGTTTCCATTTTGCTTTTCAAAATAACCATTGCTTTAACATGTACCCCAATTAGATGCACGAAGCTAATGGAAATTGAATTTATTTTGTTTGCTTCACTTTGTCCTTTCAGTTGTCTCATTTCTTCCTGTTGTAGACTGAGTACGCGTGGCTCCCTGTTCAGATTAAAGGCGCTATTCCCAACCAAATACCCAAAGCTGCCCCGGTGGCTAAATTCACCCTGGAAGTAGATCAGTTCATTTTAACCCCCATTACAACCACAACTGTTGATGCTGAAGACGATGAAACTCCGAAGTCCCTGCTTGTATTCAACATTACCAAGCCACCTCCACGAGGCTTCATCACTCATCTGTCTGACCACACAAAACCTGTTGGCTCCTTCACGTGGAAGGATCTCAGTGATATGCTCATTGCTTATCAGCCTCCAAATAACAGCTACCCAGAGAGGAGGAATTATGAGGTAACAGTGTTATCTATGACCATTTGCTGGGTTTCATCTCCTTAAGATTCAGTAAGCTATATATAAATGCATTCATTTTTAATGGATATTTTTCAGGGGGAAAAAAAGTTTCTGTAACTATATGCAATGCAGGGGCAGAGGTAAAAACTTTTGCCACTTTCTCCTATGACTCATCAGCTTAATTGTCTAGCACAAATCAGATATTTGTTGCTCACTACGTAAGAATTTCTTCGCACTGAAAGATTTTTTTTCCCCCTCTGACTGAGAATATCTAAACAGGATTTTTTGGTTCTTTTATTTTTTTTTAAATTATTTTTATTTTTATGAGGGGAACAGAGGAATAACACTACTCATAGACCCACACAAGAGCCTTTGGAGGGATCAGTAGTGCCTTTTCCACATAGCTTTTACCCCCCTGTGACAGTACTGATCCCGGTGACCTGTGGACAGGTGACATACCTAAAGCCATGAATGACAGAGCAGCTAAATGTCAGGATTGCCATCAGATCTTGCAGCCTGCCTACTGAGGCAATGGTGGTGTAGGAATAACAAAAAGGGACTCCCAACAGTTCCTTCTGGGAGAAGTAAAAGCACGTCACTAACACAGAGAACGTGATGCAGATGATGAGAGCAGGCTGGTATCTGCAGGCTCTGGAGTAAGTGAGCAAATAAACAGTGTCAACTTATAAGGCCAAGGCTGCAGGAATATGGGAATATGTTTCATGAGAGCAAATAGCACACCACTTCTATCTTTTCCGTCTTGGTTGTTTGCAACGTTTCTCCCTTCAGATCTGCCACAGACTGCTGGTGGCGAATGTCTCCTATTTTGGGTACAGTGTTACTTTATTTTTTCAGTAACCAGTAGGTATTTTATGTAATTCAGTAGTCTGCCAGCACGCTGAGAAATAAGCAATAGCCTTAAAAAAGAAAATACAAGAGGAAGAGAAGTGAGGTAAAGCAGTATATAATATGCTGATAGTTATAAAATAACGATAACTGATATTAAATATCTGATAAGATAGTTAGCAATAACCCAAACAAAACAAAATGGTAGGTAGTAAAGTAATGAAACCAAAGAGACAGAAAATCAGAGCAAGGTAAGCTGAGGAAAGGGTGGACTGGAAAGCAGAGGAACATGACACAGACAAGGCTTGTCTTTTCTTAACGTTGGCTGTCACAGGAACCTCCTTTCTTTTTGTTTCCTGAGTATGAGAATCAGTCACCTTACCAAACCGCCTGCTCCTTAAATGCCTCTTCTCTGGTTTGTTTTCAGCACTGTTTGATCATAGGTTCAAGAATCTGACAGTTCAAGAGTTTCACAATTCAAGAGTTTCACAATTCAAGAGTTTCACAATTCGAGAGTTTGAAATTTTCTTTCTTTTTTTTTTCTGTGCAAATCTATATCTTTTCTTTCATAATTATTTTTGTCCTACATAGGTTATAAGAGAGGGAAGTGCCCCTTCCCCCTCTTATTATTACTATAAAAAAAGCCCTAAGTTAATTGCTGAGTTAATTGTACCCCAAGCAACAGTGAAAATGCTTATCTTTCCTTAATTTCCACACATCACAAACTAACTTTCCCAGCATTGACTGTGACAAGCATAGAAGGCAGATGCTTAATTTAGTGCAGAACCTCAAAGGCTCTTTTTAGAAGCTAAATCATGTTTTCATTTGTCAACATATTAGATCTCTCAGGTAAGAAAATGCTATATGTGTTTTGAGGTACAGCTGGTTTTCAGGCTCTTTTTTTTTCAGTAAACACTTTGTTTTCACAACAGGTGGAGTTTGAGGTTCATGACTTCTACTTTGAAAGGAGTTTACCGATTACTGTGCATCTTTCTATCAGAACAACAGATACAAATGCTCCTCGAGTTTCATGGAACACGGGTGAGACCTCTTTTCCTCAGTTTTTTTTTGCCAAAGAATTTATAATGCTTTGACACAGACATTTGACAAAGCTCTAAAATTCAGATTTACACCCAGCGTTTAGTGATCATTAAACCGAGGGATGGTAAATCTATTTTTTCCCTTTATCCATTTTGGGGGGAACATGTTACAACAACTTGAAAAAATCTTAAGTTTTAACTGTAATGAAAAATAAAGAAAAAAAGGAGTTACAGGAAAATCGGGATTTCTGTGTATAGCATTTCCTTCAAGAATGAATGGCACATAAAAGAACATAAATAGTAAAGGCAAATACGTAATGGAATGAGTGTTAGGGTAGTGTGAGGAAAAGACCGAGGCTTGTTGGTGTTGTTTAAAGTGGAAGTCTGCAGAAATGAACAAGAAGAAAACGGGAGCATTACACACCACTAGCCATTGGAAGTCTGGAAACCTTACAGGGTTACGGCTAGTTCAGAAAGATTTGTAATGCCTGCACTGAAGAGGGGACAGGTTCCCCCCTCTAGAGTGCAACATACTTTGATATTTAATCATCAAAACGCAAAGGTATAAGGTCAAACAACTCTTGAAGGTAAAGCCAGAGAAAGAGCAGTTTCCTCACAGGAGAAAAGGGAAGGAACTGAGAAGCAGAGGCCTCATGTCTCCCAGAGAATCATAGAACAATTAGAGTTGGAGAGGACCTGAAAGACTGTCTAGTTCCACCCCCCTGCCATGGGCAGGGACACCTCCCACTAGACCAGGCTGCTCAAAGCCCTGTCAAGCCTGGCCTTGAACACTTCCAGGGATGGGGCATCCACATAAGAAGTCCCACCTGAATTGACTGTCTGAGTAAATAGAAGAAATACCATCCTCTGTCACGAAGATCAATATATATTTTTAAATGCAGACTCACTAAGGAAGCTGAGTCACTTCAGACACTGGGTTAATGTCTGAGTTGTGATTAATGGGGTGAAATCCTCTTGGTGGCCGATCACCAGTGGTGTCCCTCAGGGCTCAGTACTGGGGCCAGTTCTGTTTAATATCTTTATCAATGATCTGGATGAGGGGATTGAGTGCACCCTCAGTAAGTTTGCAGATAACACCAAACTAGGTGGCAGTGTTGATCTGCTTGAGGGTAGGAAGGCTCTACACAGGGACCTGGACAGGCTGGATCGACGGGCCAAGGCCAACTGTATCAGGTGTAGTAAGGCCAAGTGCCGGGTCCTGCATTTCGGTCACAACAACCCGAAGCAACGCTACAGGCTTGGGGAAGAGTGGCTGGAAAGCTGCCCAGCAGAAAAGGACCTGGGGGTGCTGCTGGACGGCCAGCTTAACATGAGCCAGCAGTGTGCTCAGGTGGCCAAGAAGGCCAACAGCATTCTGGCTTGTCTCAGGAACAGCGTGGCCAGCAGGAGCAGGGAAGTGACTGTGCCTCTGTACTTGGCACTGGTGAGGCCGCACCGCGAGTACTGTGTTCAGTTCTGGGCCCCTCTGCACAAGAGGGACATTGAAGTGCTGGAGCGTGTCCAGAGGAGAGCTACCAGGCTGGGGAGGGGTCTGGAGACCAGGTCATATGAGGAGAGGCTGAGGGAGCTGGGCATGTTTAGCTTGGAGAAGAGGAGGCTGAGGGGAGACCTCATTGCCCTCTACAACTACCTGAAAGGAGGTTGTAGAGAGGTGGGTGTTGGCCTCTTCTCCCAGGTGACTAACGACAGGACCAGAGGAAATGGTCTGACGTTGTGGCAGGGGAGGTTTAGATTAGATATTAGGAAGAATTACTTTACTGAAAGAGTGGTCAGGCACTGGAACAGCCTGCCCAGGGAGGTGGTTGAGTCATCATCCCTGGAGGTATTTAAGAAACATGTAGATGTGGCACTTCAGGGCATGCTCTACTGGCAGAGATTGTGTGGGGGGGTGTTGTGTATGTATGGTTGGACTCAGTGATCTCAAAGGTCCTTTCCAACCTTGAAGATTCTATGAGTCTATGATTGTGAGATTGCAAGTTCACCACTCTAGATTGTACAAACTTCCAGAAATGTGCTTGTCTAGTCTATCAGATCACTGGGAACCAGAATATATTATTTCTCTGAAAAAAATTCCTTAAAGACAGCTGAGTAAGGCAAGTATGTCAGCATAAAAGCTGATATCAGGCATTTAAGCTGGCCTTGAAAGCTCTGTCACAGGTAGGTATGTAGATGGAATTCAACGTGCTTTTTTTTCCTCACTGCAAAAACCTTTAGAAGGGTTAGATGCTGACAGCCTTTAATGTCGCAGATGCTTTGGTGAAATAATGCTCTGCTCTTTGCAGGCCTCAACCTCCTGGAAGGGCAATCCCGACCAATCACATGGCAACACTTCCAAATTGTAGACAACGATGACATCCAAAATGTTCGCTTGGTCACAATAGACGGCTTACAGCATGGGCGGCTCACAGTAAGAG
Source organism: Chroicocephalus ridibundus (assembly GCF_963924245.1). Lineage (NCBI taxonomy): Eukaryota > Metazoa > Chordata > Aves > Charadriiformes > Laridae > Chroicocephalus > Chroicocephalus ridibundus. The sequence continues at coordinate 51,767,432 of NC_086316.1, forward strand.
GTAAATCATTTCAACCTGAGGGCCTGGAAACATATTCTCCAGTGATAACTAGTTATGATAACATGACAGTCATTATAGACAGACAGTAAGACGCTGATAGAGTCTGTCATATGTCACTCCTTGCTGAGGGCTGACAGCATAAGAGACAGATTTACGAGGGAAGCATAGAATCACAGAATTGTTTTGGTTGGAAGAGACCTTTAAGGTCATCAGGTCCAACAGTTAACCTAGCACTGCCAAATTACCAGTAAACTGTGTCCCTCAGCACTACATCTACATGTCTTTTATATACCTCCAGGGATGGTGACTCAGCAGCTTCCCCGGGCACCGTGTTCCAATGCTTGATAACTCCTTTGGTGAAGAAATTTTTCCAAATATCCAATCTAAACCTCCCCTGGTGCAACTTGAGGCCATGTCCTTTTGTCCTATCGCCTGTTACTTGGGAGAAGAACAGACCCTCCACCTCTCTACAACCTCCCTTTCAGGTAGTTGTAGGGAGGGATAAGGTCTCCCCTCAGCCTCCTTTTGTCCAGGCTGAACAACCCCAGTTCCCTCACCTGCTCCTCATAAGACTTGTGCTCTGGACCCTTCACCAGCTTCGTTGCCCTTCTCTGAACAGTCTCCTGTATCTCAATGTCTTTCTTGTAGCGAGGGGCTCAAAACTGAATGAAAGCGCAGAACGAAATACCTGGATGCACAGTGAGAGATTTAAAAAATCGCAGGCTCATAAAGTCGATTGCACAGCTTAGACACTTTTAGAAATAGTGTATTTATGCTGTCCAGATCCTTAAATGGGAGGTACTTGACATTTTGCCTGCACACCACTTGCTCTGTGTTGCTCAAAGGAAAAAAGACAACCCGGGGCATGAGAATGCATCTCCTGGAAGTTTCCCCACCGCAGCGATGGAAACTGGCACAGAGGCGAGCTCTGCTCCCTCTGCTGACCGGCTTCCCCTGCTACAACCGGTGACTAAAGCAAGAGTATTGAAAAATTCAGTATCTAAACTTTTACCTTCTTAACGTACATTTACATCCCAAAGCTGAAATTTTAAAGATATCGGATATGCTTTCATTGAGCAGGCACAACCTAGGCAAAATGCAGTCACTGTATTTTCACTTCTTAAATTTTTGTTTGATGATGTTAAGGAATGCTGAGTGATTTTGATTTGTTGGCAAATACAGGCAATGTTTGGATATTTACTGGCAGCTTTAAGGTTTATTTCAAAAAGTGGCAATTAAGTTAGACTTCTGATTCATTAGCCTTCTGTGCTGTAAATGTTACTAATTTTGCTTTGCAATTTCATGAGTCAGCACAGGTGCTGCTCTCTTTGGGAAAATTATTAGGTGAAAAAGACCCTCTGCTGTTGGCAGGGTGGAAAGATGCTGTCACTATCAATGCTGGATTTTTTGACAGTTAAATATATTTGTGTAAAATGCATAGCCTGGAGACAAAAAGCAAGTATTTAAAGAAAAGGGGAAGGTGGTATTTGAAACTTTGTGGAAAGAGAAACTATTCAGAAGTATGTTTCATCTCAGGAAACCGCTGCCAAGGAGTTCAGTGCCTGCACGATCATCCTCCTGTAATGCTAGGAACAGAAACTCATCGGTGTGAGTGGTGTTAAGACGGGCTCAGACCCAGAGACGGTGTTACGGGGCGGCTCCCTGTGCAGCCAGGCAGGGAGCAGGCTGCTGGCCATAGGTAGAGCAGCAGCGCGCCTGTGCCTGCAGAGCCCAGGCCCCCATCTCCTGGTGGCAGTCCCATCCCCGCACGCAGCCCACTGGGGTTTCTCAGCTTCCCATGGGTGGTTATTTTTTCTCCAGTGACCATGCCTCATTCTCTTTTACGTGTCTGCATAGGCACACGCAAAGGAAACCATAACCACAATTTTTTGGCAATTGCCTTTTTTGTCTAGCAAGCACCAACTGATGTTCAAACTTTAAAGGAAAGCTTGGGTTTAGCCCTCCAGCTGCACCATAACCCTAGTGCTGCTGGCAAACGGTCCAAGCCACTGAACCAGTGGAGGGTTTCCCGTTAACTGCAGGGAACGATGAATCAACCCGATGTTTTGAATGTTCTTTTGTCAGGCTTGGTAATGCCAGTCCTAGAGCTAAAGGAAAGCCTTGAAAGAAAGAAGTATGTATGGTGGTGTTCCCTGCCTTCTGTCACCTTTAGCAGGCTGGTGTTTGGTGGTGAGGCAGTTATTTCTCCATCCTAAATTTTGCCTATGTTTCTCTTCGAGTAAGGAGCAAAGGGAGTGGGAGTACACCTGCAGCTGTGGGTGTCTCTGCTGATGTTCCACAGCATGGAGGGGAAAATATTTTCCTTGGAAGCCCCGGGGAGATCATCTCTTCCAGTACCAGCCTGCAGTTCTCGAAACCTTCAACCTGCCTGAATATTTGTGTGTGCATAACATGGCTAGTGAAGCAAAGGTGTGAAATGGTCTGATTACAGACAGTAACCTCCATATGCAGGAAAAATATGACCCACAAATGTTACTGCAACAAAACGCTGAGCTGTAATAATAAAACGTATTCACTTTGATGCTTAAAGTACATTAAAATGTTCTGATAAGAAAGCAGAGTTTGAAATTAAAGTGGAAAGAGTCGCAATTAAAAATCTTTAATACCTCCAATTATCTTTAGCGCAGTGGACATTTGGAGGATTTTCTCTGCTACCACAGCTGCAAATTCTGCATTCTTATTTACTATTCCAATTTCTACAAACTTGTTCCCAGTAGATGAAGTTATGTTTGATTTTTCTAGTTAGAAATGCATTCTCATTCTCTCTCCCTTAATAACATTCATATTGGTGGAAGGATTCTCTTCTGGGCTGAACAGCACATTTTTGATGCACTTTCTTCCACTGTTTTGACAGGAGGGAAGGGATTCATGTTCGCAGTCTCTGACATTCAGGCTGGAGTTGTTCGCTACCATCATGATGACAGTGATTCTACTAAGGACTTTGTGGTATTTAGGATTTTTGATGGCCACCACAGTATTCGCCATAAGTTTCCAATCAATATCCTCCCTAAAGATGACAGCCCTCCATTTCTTATCAGCAATGTGGTCATTGAAGTTCATGAGGGACAGACGATCCTGATTGAGGGCTCCATGCTTCATGCTTCTGACATGGATTCCAGTGATGACTACATACTATTCAATATTACCAAGCCACCACAGGCTGGAGAAATCATGAAGAAACCAGGACCAAACCTGATAGGTAACGAAATACATCCACAATAGCCCTCTGTTCTTTGTCCTCCCTTTTTTAGCCACATTAGAAGTTACAATTAGACAATTTATTTTGGCTCAGGACAAATCACGGCAAATTTGGACTTCTTTCATGATAGTATAATTAATTAATGTTGGGCTCTGCATCAGGATAACTATACTTGTGAACACAATTTATCCCACTTTATTTATTTAAAATTCTGAGTCTGTTTCCCTACTGTACTTTTCTCCTCCAGAAAAGTTGGGCTAGTCAGGAGTTATTTTATCTGCAAGGACCTCTAAAGAGTTCAAACTAGTAGATGACAATAATGATGCTAAAAGAGAAAAAAAGTTCTCTCTTCATTTTACTGAATTCAGAAATCCCCATGCTAGACTGCAGAGGCTGCTAGTCCAGCAAATTCTCTTTTGTCCTCTGAACAGGGCTTTAGGCCCATTTGCCGTGTTGCTTCAATTTTTGGAATGACCTTTAAGTGACATTGAGAAGTCGTCAGTGATCTTCAGGAAACATGGAAGACAATGAGATAAAGTTTCAAAGGGCTTGCCCTAGTTAGGGTGAGGAACAGGACATTATTGTTCACCACTTACTTGCACCGCTAATGGATAGTTTTTATGAATTACTAAAATTGTGCACTGTTAAATAGAAGATATTTTCTTCAATTCAACAGGATATACTGTCAGCAGTTTTCTTCAGAGGGATCTATTTAATGGAATAATTTATTACCATCATTTGGGAGGAGAAGTATTTGAAGATTCCCTTGAGTTTGTGCTGTGCGATAGCCATGACCCCCCCAATCTCTCAGAGCCACAGGTATGAAACTGAAGCAGCTTTGTCAGAGTCCTGTGGTTTTCCTTCGAATGGATGATGATTTTACAACTTCTGCCAGACTTTCAAATCAAATTGGGATAGATCTTTTCTGCTTGCCATTACCATGGTCATCACCACAAATAATGTTCTTCAGAGCTAGCTCTTGTTCTTGCTTTCCATGTGGTAATTCTCTCTGCCTGGCTGCAGAGAGGCAAGTCCACTGCGAATACTATTTCCTGCACTGTAAAATTAAATGTTGAAAGCAGATTAGATTTGGAGACGGTACAAACAAACTAAACAGCCCTACTAAAGTCAGCTGAGAAGAGACCTTTTATTTCACCCAGGAGTCCAACATACTGAATTTAATGCTGCTTTAAATTTAAAGGGAAACCACTAAGATTCACAGGCGTTGCATTTAACTGTTTTATATCTCCATTACTCTTGTATTCATGATATGTCATGACAGCCACATCCTATACCTCATATTTCAGTGATCCGGGTACTTCTGTGTGTGCGTGTTTCTCTTGTTGAGAGGAATGGCTGCTGATTTTACTGTCTTCCTAATTTCAGGTGATGATGGTGCACATTATCCCTGTGGATGATCAGCTACCCAGGGAAGCCCCAGGAGTGACCCGTCATCTGGTTGTTAAGGAGACTGAGATTGCTCACCTAACTAAGAAACATCTCCACTTCATCGATGTGGAAGAGGAAGACAGGGAACTCACGTACACCATAACCACTTCCCCATTTTTCTCTTGCATGCACGGGTAGGTGTGACCTGTCGTACCGTCCACGTGGGACGGGGCAATGACCCGTGTACAAGGAGCAGCCTTGGCGGCAGCAGCATGCTCGTGTCTCAGATTCATCATCTGTTGCTCAAAGTGCAGGTGACACTAGCTGGGTGCAGCTCTACCATTTATGATAAGGGTGAGCTAGAGCTGAAAGCAGCAGAATGATACACAGAGTGATAAAAAAATAATGCATAGTTCAGCAAGAAGTAAGAAGGAGGAAAGCACCTGTAATCTTTTCTTTCCGTTTCTTGGACTTGCATTTTACACTGGCCTGTGGGATCCCGTGCAGCCTTGAGCACAAGTCACAGCGGCTCTCCTCACTGATGGAGTTGGGCTGACCTGAGCCCGCCCCAGGCTCAGAAGATGAGGTGCTACAGCTTCTTCTGGGCTATGTATTATTACCATGGCACTGTGAAATGGCTCCTGGTCCTGGACCAGGAACCTGTGGAGCAGAATGCAGGCAGAACAGGTTTTGGGGGCAATAGGAGTATGGGATGAAGGGGTGTAGTAGCAGTTTACATGTCAATGATGCTGTTTCACCGTTTGGTAAATTCATGGCAGCATCAGCAACAGTTTGCTAAATATAAAAGTTTAAAATCCAGCCATTGTATGGTTTAAGATGAAGATCAACACTTTCAATTCTAACCTCAAGCAACCGAGGATCAGTATGCAGCAGGGGGAGAAGGATGTTTAGGCTGTTCCCTTATTCAGTCAAATAGCCATATGGTTATCCAGTTTGCCGGTTACTGCTGTGGGAAAGCTGGCTTCTTGATGGAGACTGGTTCATTTCAGAAGTTTAGAAGATGCACAAAACCCAGAAATAATTCTTTTTCTACGTAAAGATGTGTAAGTACGCAGGTGTGTAAGTAATAAGAATGTGATGGACTAGACTTGCAGGTGGCGTAAATGGTATCTGGGGTGTGCAGAGACACAATTGTAGGAAACCCAGAGGTGTCTTACAAGGTACGTAATGATTTTTCGTGGCCATCCTGAAAAACATTTATTGTGATCAAATTTTTAGATGAACAGCAAGGCAGAAGAAAGAAAAATGTTTTTTCTTTCAACGCAGTTGGGAGCGGGAAGTTAATTTGAAATGCATGACTGAGCTATTTGACTGTTGTTTTTCCTGTTCTTCAGTATTGCTAACCAGGATGTGACATACATATTTTTGTACAGCCATTCAGATGCTGGGAAGTTATTTATGGTGGACACCATCCCCAAGCTGGTCAAGGATCCCGCTGCTCTTGCACTGCAGTCATTTACTCAGGTTTGTTGTTACCTGATATCATAACCAGTTCTGCACAATTTTTAAAAGTTACAAGTGAACAGCTTCCTTTTGACAGGAAAAGAGGTGAAAAATGAGGAGCAGTTCTACCATGAGCTCTGCTTAAGAAGCTCAAAACCTTGCTAATTCAATTCTAGCTTTTGAAGCAAATTTGCATCATGCTTCTGTTCTGTAATGTGTAAACACAGCTCTCCTTCTGAAACCAGCAGGGGCTGCAGTTGCTTAGGTAGGCTCAATTTATCTCCAGTATGATGTTAAGAGGAAGGAAAAAATACAAAAATGTGGAAATGAGGCCGTGACAGTTTCTCGCTTTTTTTTGGTGTCTCCACCGATTGACTTGGTACAGGCTGGAACAGGCCTTTTTCAGGATTTTGTTTTTCAGTTTTCATGCTTCTATAGTTTGATGGATATCTTACGAATATTAGTAAAGTGCCCCGTTTTATATCCTGCTGTATGGTTAAGGTTTCATTGCAGTACCATAATGAGAGCTCTGAGCCTACAAATCTTTAATCATGTGCCTAACGTGGGTGTCTGGGTTCAAGATTTTGGTGATTATTTTAGTCTCTTCCACTGGCCTGCCCTCACCTGGGGGGACAGGGTATTCAGTTTATTCATTCTGTTGAGGGCAAATTCAGCTGCTATGGGAGATGTTACATCAAAAGCTATGCTTTGGTGAATCGTTTATTTTAAAGTCACTGTTAGAAAAGGCCCTGGAACCAGAATTCTTAAAGGACTCCTTCAAGAAGGTAAGGCCATTGCCTGTGTTATCACTTATAAACCAAGTCTGTATTTTTTGCTACAGGTTTGAGTATTTGAACCTGTACTCACCTGATTTGGAGCTAAAGATGCACTTAATCAAGGTTAATGCCAGTAGCTAACGAGTACATGCAAAGTTTCTAGAATTAATTTTGATTGTTTGAATAATGTCTAATCAGGGGATGAGAAAGGTCCCTAATGCCCTGAATCATGGCTACTCCCATTATCTCTTCTTACGTGCACCCCTCTTCTCTTTTTGCAGCATGCTGTGAACTACATGAAAGTTGCCTACATGCCGCCACTGCAGGACATCGGGTCTGAACCTCAGCAAGTCCAGTTTATTTTTTCCGTCAGCAATCAGCATGGTGGCACTTTGTATGGGATCTGCTTCAATATTACAATTCTTCCTGTGGACAATCAAGCCCCAGAGGTAAGGTGGTGGTGAGGGCGAGAGGGAAGGACTTGGCAGTGGCTTTGGGTAAAAACACAAATGCAGAGATGTCTTGATCTGACTGAAATAAAAAATAAATCTTTCATGAGATGAGGGTTTCAGTGTCTTGCACGCAGCCTGCATTGGAACTGAAGTGGAAGGCAAAGTCTGGTGTGCGTGCAAGGTGATTTTTTTGTGCTAAATAAGCTGAGGGCTACCTTCAGCGTCTGAGTGGCTGTACAAAGATAACGTGTGTCACATCCTGGTTAACAAAACTGCATCCCTCCTCTTTGTGTTGCCTGTTGCCTCCGTGAACAGGATCAGGACTAGACTACATGTATTAGGGCCTACTATTAATAATTTTCTGAGGTTTTCCTAACACAGGAGAAAAGAAAAATGCCTTTGGCATTTTGATTTTTAAGGTGTCACACGTCCTCATACCAGAGCAAATTGAAATTGCCCTGTTCAGTGTATGTTTGGAGGTGCAGTAGAAAAGAGAGTTCAGCATTTCTCCTCTGTGCAGGTTTTTACAAGCCATTTGAGAGTGGAAGAGGGTGGCCTGAGCCCTGTCACAGAGGGACACATTCTCATCTCTGATGTGGACACGAAACGGGAGCATCTCCTCCTCCTCCTGCAGAGACAGCCTCAGCACGGGGCGGTGGAGCTGGATGGCATTCCCATGAATGAAGGCGAGAGGCTTTCCTGTGGGGACCTGCGTACCCTGGCCGTCAGGTTAGAAGAGTGGCTGCCTTCTCCTCTTGTGCTGGCTGGCTGAGTCTCTCAGTTGCATGAGTGAAAGCCCTGCGATGAAGTGGTGTGAGGCTCAGAGGCTACAGCCAGCCACGCTCACCACTGTGTGGCTCTGGCAGAGCTCCTCCAGGCCATGGTGGCCAGCTGAGCCTTGGGACCGCAATGGTCACTGTGGAAACCAAGCTGTTGCGTGGCCAGGAGGCGGGAGCTAGTGACCTTGTCTGATGTAGATAGGTGTCTCTATTAAAGCACTGCCCCATGCACACGAGGAGGCAAATTCTGTATTCAGCCATGCGGTTCCGGTGAAGAAGGCAATGGTTGCCAGCTTTTTTCTGTTAAGGAAGTTGTTTATTAAACCTGCTTAGTTTACAACAAAACTTTTATTGACACTGTTTAACCTGGAGATGAAAATTTTGCTGCTATATTTGTGGCAAGAACAAGACTTGACTTTCTGCATGCATGCAGAATTAGAGCTCCCTGACTCTGTTTAAATCTGTTTGTCAAAGAGGGCACCTGTCACAGCAAGGACATACATGTTTGGTAGATACCTGACAACCAGCCAGAACACAGATGACAAAGCTTCAGTGAAACCTTTTTTCCAGCTGATGTCTGGTTTATCTTGCGGGTTTTCTTCTTGTAGGAGACCCCACAAGCCCTCTGAAGACACTCTGATGCACAACCCACAGTCTTAGATAGACAGGGATCGCCTTTTTGTATTGGGAGGGATCCTCCTTGTCTCTGGCGTGACCAGAAAGCACAACTTCTTTGTCTGCGTGAAATCTGTGTAGCTCGCTTTTTTTTTTCTCCCCCCCCCCCCCCCCGCCCCCCCCAGATATCGGCATGATGGATCTGAGACTCTCACTGATGATGTCCTCTTCGCAGCCACAGATGGCATCCACTTTGTAGAGTTCATCCTGCAGGTCAAGGTCAGTGTGTTGCATGTTTCTGAGAAAAACAGCATATGTAGAAGAGCGCAAAGCTTGACTTCTGAAAGTCTTTGCATTTCTTTGTAAATTGCAAGATAATGGACTTGCCAGACTTCTATTTCTACCCTAGCTTTTGGGTTCATGTGGCAAAGTTGAGAGGAGCTTGTACTAGCTGAAAGGCATTTGTGCTTTCTTTAGCTTGGGTTCTTCTGTGGAATTATTCTTTCTGTACTTAAATATGGGGAGTGAATTTTCTTTCTCAAGCTGTAATTATCTACTTTGGTTTACTTTTGTCTTTGAATTTTAAGAGTGACCCTAATTCAGCCGGTTTCATTTTGTTCACAGAGAGAGCTCAATGTACGCAGGCACTGACACCACGCTTCTGGTTTGGGCTGGAAAGCAATATATTAAAAACAACAGGTTTACACCAAAATGAAAAATAAAGGATCTTAATTATTTTTTTTCTGATTAGGTATTGCCTGTGAATGATGAGCCACCTGTTATGCGAACAGGCCTTGTTCCTGTGCTCCACTGCCTGGAGGGTGAAGAAGTGGTCCTCTCCTCAGAGTACATTTATGCCACGGATGCAGACAGTGATGACATGAAACTGATGTTTATGCTGGCTCGCCAGCCCTACCACGGCATCGTGAAGAAAGCTGGCATTCCTGTGGATCGTTTCTCCCAAGCCGATGTCATCTCTGGCTTAGTTACGTATAAGCACACTGGTAAGTGAGTTAAGGACAGAATTAGACTGGGAGGTGGTCAGAGAGTTTCTGGCAGAAAATCTTAACCTGAATCCGTAAAATCTTCGCAGAAACTCAGTGGGAACTGCTCAAAACCCACAAGTGGTGTGACTGGGGAAAAAAGTAAGCTGCCGTCAAAATAGGGATGATGATACACGACTACCAAATGTTTTTATGTGTTCTCCAAATCCCTGTTTGAACTCAAAATTATAATAGAACAAGTAGATGAAAGTATGATAATTGTGGAGGATCTCTTTCACTGTTGCTGACAAAATAACTTGGGCTTTTTTGGCAAAATTACAATTAAATTAGGTACAAAATAGTCTTTTATTTGATTCATGACATTAAAAAAAACCTTAGACCTTTTTCCATAGTCATGTTTGGATAAAATCACATAACACTGTTAATGAGGATGCCTAGTTTTAATAGAAAATTGCTAACAACCTAACGTACTTCTTGCTTGCCTCTCCAATCTAGACGGATATCCACTTTTGGACGGCTTATAGTCTTTCTCTGCAAGATAAACGATGTTCAGATTTTCTTCAAGAGAACCACGGTGCTAAAAGATGTTATTTTGTGGTTTTATCTTTAAAATCCAAAAATCCCTTTTTTTTTTTTTAATTACTCACAGAAATCAAGGGCTGGTTAACCCCCTTTTCTACTTAATTTGGTCTTTTCATTAGCATTAAAGAGGTTCTGTTTTCTACATCTCTGATGGCAGCTTTAGTCTTTTTTTTTTCAAAGGCTCTGGGTTTCTGTGTAATTAGTCTGTAATTTTGTGTGAGCATAGAGAATATATGGGATATTTTCAGGCTTGGCACTGCCTAAAATGAACAGCTGGTATTTGAGAAGAGAAGGAAGTCCTTGATTATGGCCATCCATAACAAACTTTTCTTCAGCATCCTAAAGATATTGGGAGCATTATTTCAATGGCAGTGTTTTGCAGCAGCAGTGAAGGGCAGAAGAGTGCAGTGCCTGTGTTTTCCATTGCCAAATTTCTACCCGCTAAATGTGCTGCCGGGGATATTGCAAGAGAGGGTGGGAGTCACTGCCTTTCCTTTGCAGGCAGCTTATTAGTAATATCTTGCAGAAATGCAAGACACAGAAGTGCTGAGAACTGGAATACATTCAGCCACAGATGCTTCTTGCAAGGGGTGGCAGTTCCCAGTCCTGTGCTGTATCAGCCTATGTTTTGAACTTGATTACGTATAGGCATAATATACAGTATAGTAACAAAGCACAGCCCTTGTTACTGTCCATTTTTTAGGGATAAGAGGCATATAGGAATACATGCATTTCTCGGTGCGCAAAAATGTCTTCTTCTGGAAGCACATGGATAGTACCACTTGTCATAGAGAGACTATATATGTAAAACAAAGATAGTTTCCTACATTCTTCAAAAAGGAATGCAGAAAAATCCTCCCTTTCTGCACAAACATACATTTTGCACATGCCTTAGCGCACAAAGAACAGAATCATAAGAACTATCAGCAATTTTATTATAATATAACAGTATAACATTGCAATAATAATATTATAAGTAATATTAACTTAGTTATATACTTTTCTAAAACCTTTTCTTCTAGAATTAAAGTAAGCTGGTCAAAATGACCTGCAAACAACAAAGAAAATCCCTAACCAAACAGCACCCCCACTAGCCACAATTAAGGATTCTAGTCATTTTGCTGTTGTTTTGGTCTGTCTTCATCTTCTGACCTTGAATACAACAGACTGTCCTTGCAGGGTACAAAATTATTCTGCATGAAGTTTTGGAAAAACGTTTTTTCTGCACTGCAACATTTTTTCCAGGTGGGGAGATTGGCCTGACACCTTCCATTGAGATCTTAACCTTCGTTGTTTCTGACGGTGAGGCTGGCCTTGATGTGAAGGACTGCTGTTATGATGGACCTCTTCCTCCTCCAGTTCCGCTTCATGATCCATTTCCAGTATACGATCTTAACATCACTGTATTTCCAGTGGACAACCAGCCTCCATCAATTGCAACTGGTGAAAGCTTCCTCTCACTACAGCATTATAATGTGGGCTATGCAGTACTGTAATGGCTAAAGGCTCAGGGGTTTTGTTTATTTGTTTTTTTAGCATCAGAAAGAATCAGCTGAGATCAGCATACAACAGTTTTAGACCAGAATTTCCATCAATTTTTTTTCTGCTGGTGCAACCATCAAATTCAGCTGCAGGTGCAAGTATGAGTAACTGTTAGTGGCTCTTCAGCTGCATGTTTACATCATGTGGTTTGAGATGAGAGTGCTCAAATCTGCTCCTCTCCCTCTATAGATGTCTGTTGCAGTATATGTAACCTATGTCTGAGTGAAAGGGATACGTATCTTGTCCCTGAACCAGACAATTGTCAGGTTTATACAGTGTAAAAACATAAACATAAATGTCTGTCTACCTTTGCATGCAAAGTATACAACAGAAATTTAGACTCCAGCCCTTATATGATGGGAGAGAATCTTTTATTACCTCTCTTCAATTCTGTTGGCGAATAAAGACAAATCTAGGCTATCTGTGTAACAGATCAAATAAACAGATGTGAAGCCACATTTTCACTAGTACTCTGCAGGATCAAAAATACTCAGCTAAAATGGAAATGGTTTGTAATGTACATTTAGTCAAACAACAGCCCATTGTGTGAAATTTCCATTGACTTCCTGGGCTTTGGATGAGGTCTGTAATATACATATCAAAGGTATGCTTTCTGTATGCTTGTCTTTTTCAATGTCATTTGTTTGTAAGTATCACGTATATGCTATGTATCTCAGGGAATATTTAAGCATATGTATGAGTAGTTTTGTAATTTGCAGGCTCTCACCCAAGTAATGTTCTGGAAACGAAGCATTGTCCCAGCAGGGAAATTAGGCAGCGATGCATGAAAAATTGTTCATTATGAGCAATTCGTAACAGCTCTTGTGTAATTAATGCTCTGACAAACAGAGGTAACAACTGATTTTGCGCAGCACATAAACCGTACCTAATAACTTACCAGTAAAATAATTTAAGGTTCCTGTTCCTCTCTACTTACATGATGGCAAAAAATAGGGGTGATGGTGTAAGCAGAGAAAAAAATAACTAAACCAGAACCCCTCCAGTAACACAGTATTTATTGTCCTTCCCCCCCTTAGTTATTATTTCCATTCTTGTTAACAAAAACAACAGTAAAATGAGCTACATAAGCAATAACGCTTATCGTGTTGTTTGTGTGCAGGTGCAAGGTTTGTGGTGGAGGAGGGCTCCTCAGCAGCCCTTACTACCAACCATTTGCTTGCCACTGACCCTGACACCACTGCAGATGACTTAGAGTTTGTCTTGGTTTCTCCTCCCCAGTTTGGTTACATTGAGAATATACTGCCTTCTCCTGGGTTTGAGAAGAGCAACATTGGTATAAGCGTAGGTAAGCCTAAACGAGGTATGGTAATCAAGCCGATCAAATGCGGAGGGCTGTGGGGTGGGCTCTGGTGAAGTAGCTGCAGGTGTGTGCATTAATACAGGCTTATTGAGGAAGGCAGGTGCTGATGAGCAAATGAAGAGCAGTGGGACTGCGTGGGAGGAGTTCAAAGGGAGACCACAGCTCTGCAAATGTGAAGAATTGGCACTTGAAGCAAACAAGCCAATCCTTGTTTTATGCATTCCAGCCGCAATCTATTAGAAGTAGCGATATGAGACATCAGCGTGCTCTCTCTGCCTCCCCCTTTGCTCTCCCAGGCAAGGGTCCCCTTCACCACCACTTCTGACAATTAAATGCTTTAGCTGACGATTTGAAAAGCCCGGGTCCCTTGTTAGTGTCCAAGGCAAAGCTACAGAAGTGATGGAGATGGTGGCTGACCCAGGTCTCTTCCCTTGTCCACCTTCAAACGTTGTAAGGCAGTTTCATCCTCTTCAGAACAGACTCTGGCACGCTCTGTAATGCCACCAGCTTTTACTCCTGTCTCCAGTTGGGCACCGAGAATCGCTGAGTGTTTTGGTCGACATTTTCCTGCTCTGTCAGTCAAATAACAATCAATGTAATTACTTAGATCTCGGATCTTTTCTCACCTGTTATTTGGGTCTTTCTGTTTGGGCTCAGTTCCGCAGACTGAACTGAGAAGTGTGAAGTTGCACAGTCCCACAAGAAACAGGAGGCTGCGTTTTTGTTTTGGGGGAAGGGCATGTGTCCTGTGGTAACACATGCAGTGTAACTCTTTCAGCCAAAAAAGGACAGAGAACTTAAGAAGTCCAAGTTATTTGTTCTTTGAAGAAAGACGTAGTTTCAAGTTTTTTTATGATACATCAGACCAGAAGGAAGGAAAAAATTGTGCTAACTCATTATCTCTTTAAAATCTCTAGCTTCATTTCACCTGAAGCACCTGAAAGCTCTGAACATAAACTACGTACAAGCCAGGCACGTGCGAATGGAGCCAACAGCAGACTGCTTCGTACTTTATGTCACCGATGGGCTGCATCGCTCAGCAGAGACTCCATTTTTCGTGCTGATCAACCCAATCAATGATGAAGTCCCAGAATTCATAGCAAGGAATATTACTGTAAGGAAAGAATCAAAATGCCTGTCATAGAATTATTTTATACCAGAAAACACTCTTTAATATAAACAAGAACATTGTTCTGACCCGTGTTCCTCTGCATCTTTCCCTTACTTTGTGTAGTTCAGCCTAGTTCAGGAAACAGCCCAGTTAAATCCCATGTAAACCTGTAAGATGGAGCTTCAGTGGGACTGGTGCAGTACACAGCTCTGCTTGGTAACTTGCAGTTAAGTAAAAAAAAAGGCTCAAATTTTTAAACAAATGAGTCATCTAGAAAGCAGAAGGATCTTTATGCCTCTTCTGGTTTCTCAAGAGCCTTTCATAATTTTTTGTAGAGTTTTTTTGTGTTCCTGGCATAGCCTCTCCCCTTTCTGAAGACCACTTTTAATATAAATAATAATTCTGTGACCACCATGCTAGGGCAGTATAAGCTTATCTTACCATAAAGTAAAAAGCGCATGTATGTGTATAAATATATATGCATCCATATTTTTATATATATTTGTGTATCTAAAAGCTTTCTCCCCTGTGCATTCCCTAGCACTTAATCTGAAGTTTACGCATCTAACAGCTTTTCTATTATTTGGGTCAGATCTGAACTCCTTCTCTCACCTTCTTTTCATCATTGTAACTATTTACTACTGTTTGTCTCTCAAACTGCTTGAAATCAGTAGCTGGTTCCAAAGCTATTGGGGAAGGGGTAGAGGAAACAAAGAGATATACACAAAAATACCCTGCTTAGGAAACCATGCTAAAATTCTATAATTTCTTTGTATATAAAGGAATGGGACATTTTTTTCTTTCATGTTCAGGTTCAAGAAGGGCAGATGAAAGAGCTGGATCTCTCTGTTATCAATGCAGTTGATCTGGATGTGCCTCAAGACCGTTTGGTATTTGGGGTTGTGCAGAGGCCCTCGCACGGATTCCTTATTAATGGAATTCATGGCAATGATATTCTACACTATAAACAGTTAATTAACCACAACCACCACAGCCATGGGTTGCTTGTTCATGACTTTTCCATGGAGCTACTGAAGAACGGTAGGTGCAGCATTCTTCTTACCTCAGTCTTTCATTTCTTTAATGAGGCAAGGGGGCACAGTAAGAAACCTTCACCACTTATTTATTCACTTGTTGTATGTGTATTTCCCAGACAATGTTTAGGCATAGAAGTGAACCTATTTAATGCTAATGTTATATATTGTTTTTAGCAACTGTCAATAAAATCACCCTGAGAGGCCTAGATGTCAGAAAGGGTAGTAATATGACTAGGGAGGACATCTGCCCTGAAAAAACAAAGGGAATATTTTAACGCATCAGCAAACAGATTTCAAAATATTTGACAGCACCTAGAACAGAGAGACTGATTTTAAAACACATTAACTGATCATGGGGTTAAATATTGCTCTAAATGATCATAAAATCATAGAACAGTTTGGGTTGGAAGGGGCCTTTAAGGGTCATCTAGTCCAACCCCCCTGCCATGAGCTGGACACCTCCCACTAGACCAGGCTGCTCAAAGCCCCATCCAGCCTGGCCTGTAACACTTCCAGGCACAGGGCATACACAGCTTCCCTGGGCAACCTGTTCCAGTGCCTCACCACCCTTATTGTAAAACATTTTTTCCTTATGTCCAATCTAACTTACCCTCTTTCAGTTTAAAACCCTTGCCCTTTGTCCTGTCACTAAAGGCATTAGTAAAAAGTCTCTGTCCACCTTTCCTATAAGCCCCCTTAATATATCAGAAGGCTGCTATATATATATATATATGTATATACACCTAATGATAAAGGTATGAACTGGGGTCTATAGCTTAGCATGATCAGTTAACCTGCTTTGAAGCAGCAAAGCTCTTTCAAGTACCTGTAATCAAAAAGTATATTTAACACTGCCAAGAGCATGGTGGATTCTTTCAGACTGTGCCCATTTAGTGAAGGATGTGATCTATCAATATAAAGAGGGACATGAATTCAATCCTGCCACTCAGGTGCAGTTCAACCCTCAAAACCTGAGGAAAGATTTTTCTCTCTAACATGAACCTTCAGAAATATCATGTCCCCACCTCAAATTCGTCAGCTTTTCCAAGTCCTGATTCTGACTGTCTTCCAATTGCTTGGCTTTTCTCTTTTCCTGTCCACCACGGTGACCGAGCCACCTCCAGCCCAGATCTTCTGATTGTCCATGGTCATAGCCACAAGGCCAGCTGTCCTGTGTCCTCCTGACACAGAAAAGTGTTGCCTGATAGTCTCACCCTTTATATGATCACTGTTAAAATGAATTGGGATGAGGAGAGGAGAAGAAATGTGCCTTTTTCAGACTGACAGAGACCCTTTTGTGAAGGGAGTCACTCCTTGCTCAGGTCAGGCTGGTGTCTTTGAATCAATACTATGTTGTTAGATTAATGAACAGCAGTGGCTCACCAAGCTCGTCTTCTGGTAGCTGAAACAAGCTTGCTGTGACCAGGGCATATGGGGAGGGGAGATGGAAGAGGGGTGATGGAAGCAGAGTGAAATGATACCAGAGATTTTTGCAGGAGTCAGATTTATTTTTCTTTCAATTTCGCTTTCTCTCTCTTATTTTTCTTCCCCCCCATCCCCTGCATAGGAATGAAGCTGATGTACATGCACGACAATTCGGAAAACCTCACTGACAGCTTTAAAATCCAGCTATCAGATGGGAAACACAAAGTCCTCAGAACCATTTCAGTAAAGGTCATTCCAGTTAATGACGAGAAACCAGTGCTGAGCAAGTAAGCCACATGTTCCTGTTTCTGACAGAGGGATGAGTTCAGACAAAATGATCCAAAAGTGATCAAAACAGCAAATCCGTGACTGATGGGGAGAGGATGCCATAACTAGTCACAGATCAATGTCAATACAGATGTTTCCATGTGGGTCTCTGTCAGCCTGTTTAATAAAACCATTTATAGTGAAAGTAGGCCATGCGTTAATGCTGCTCAGTATTAAAAGAATAGGGAAAAAGAAAGGGGGAGTGGGGAACGTGCTTATTTTGTCTTTCACAACTTACTTCAAGATGTTTGCCAGAGAACTGTGACTTTTGCACACCTCTGCTGGCCACTGTGTACCATGGTATTGAGTGCAGTCACTTTGCTTTCCCCTTCCCTGGGGCAACCGCCTGTCTAAAACACCTCTCTGAGAGCAGCTCTGAATTTCGGCATGAGAGAATCCACAAGGTTGATGCCTCCTTGCCTCCCAAGGCACAGCCTTTCAGGTTAAAGATTGTCTTCTTTTCTGCTAAAAAAACTCTATTGCTCACCCATAATTCAACTTCTGAAAAGGCACACACTAACTTTCCTTACAGTCCAAAACTAGGCGTCATAAGGGAATTAGACATGGTCATAAATGGCCATTTGCAGACAGGCAGCTGGCTGCGAGAGAGCCAAATCCCCTGGACATTTTAATGAGGAGCTTGTCCCTGGGGATCTCCATTTTTTAGCAGACGACCTGCCACAGAGCATCAGGGTCTCTGTCGTGCTGGCTGCTCCCAGGCAGGCAGATGGGGAGCTGGGGGCCTGAAGGCTTTGGGGGTATAGCTCCGAACCTCTAAAGTTTGCATTTCAGAAACAACTCACAGCCTGTTAAACAGGCTGCCACTGAAGTGGGAATTTCTGATCCCTCGGGGTATTTGGCCTGCCTTCAGATCAGACCTACATTTCCCATTGCAGAGAATTCTGAATGTTTTGTTTATCATGTAGAGCTTCCTGCATTAACAAATGTTAGCTTTACAGTTGAAAGATTATCAAGGACCACATAATGCTTAACAAGAGAGAAATTCCATTTTTAGTTAGAATAAAGGGTATAGTTTATGTATTCATACCAGGTACTGATAATTGCTGATAATTGCCTATTTGTTCCCCACATGGTAAGATTGCTATGTCATTTCCCACCCATTCTCTCTGAAGGAAGATGATGGAGTGCAAGAACTTTTTACCTTTGGCCAACTGGATCCAGAAACTGTTGCTGCCTTGTCTGGCGATGTTAGATCCCACTATTCACCATTCCTGTGGTGAACTGCAGCACATCGTGAGCCATCTACTTGCAAAATAGCTATTTCGTTATAAGAAACTAGTGCTTTCTGCCTGTTACTCTTCCACTGAGATGCAGTATGCTGCCAGCGGTTAACCAGGAAACATGTCTAGTTTGGAACTGAAGTGATTTAGCTGCCACATTCAGTCACCACATCTTTGCTGTGGGGTAGGAGCTCCCTTATGCCACTGTAGGGTTTTAAAGGTGGACATCTGACAATACCTGTAAGCTTGTTCTCACGTTTTAATGTGGGGGCACCTTTCCATCCCAGGGAGTTCCAGTTCTCATCTCCATTAGCTATGGTCAACAGACTGAAGAATCTGGGATGGGATGTTTTTGGCTGGCTCTCATTCACAGTGATTGCCAAAAACTCAATCTGTCACCTCTTGGATTGCGTCCTGTAGCAAGGAATGCCCTTGGGGAATGTAAGGCCCTCACACATTCCCCTTGAAAGCTTCTTCTTAAGATGAGATGTGTGGGTGCTAGACGGACTTAACCAGATAACTACTACACAGAAAAACAAGTTGGGATTAGACAGCATCCAAGGTGTAGCTAAATGTGTTTATCTTCATTTTTTTTGTTGTTTGAATCTTCTCTTCCTAGCTCATACAGTACTTGGGTCACACACCTGCTCTTTCTGTTTGCATAGTCCCTGAACAATTATTGCTGGTATGAGCAAATCGTTAAGGTTGCTTGATCTGTCATTAATATGACTTGATATACTTTGTCATATGACTCCATTTTCTTTGCTTCTCATTTTGCCAAAACACGAAATTTCTATGCTTCATATCCATATCAGTTTGAATATGAAACTTCAGGAAAAAATATCCACTCTTTCTGAGAATAATAAACGTATTTTGCAAAATCCCTAAGCAATTGTGACAACTACTTCTTTGGAAATCTCAATTGTTGCTCTGCTTTGGAGCAGGCTCTTAAGCTTGGCAGAGGAAAGGCCTGTTATATGAAGAATGTGCCTTTAGCAATTCTTGTAAAAATCTATCTGTATTTGGCCTTTAAAATGGCATGGCTTGCACATGCCCAGTTGCATCCTGCCAGAGCGTAGCTGCCCAAATGCCTAAGGAGTCTGTCGTTTCCCAGCCTGCTCTGTGGCCCCTGGGCAGATTAGCTTGAGCAGGTCCCATCCCTGGGGCGACTGAATATGCTGAATCCTCCCCAGTCTCCTTGAAACTTTCGTATAGTCTAATAATACTGTTTGGGTGCTACACTGTGAAAACGTAGGACTGCTAACAGCAAAATCATGAAGTAGGGTGTGCAGAGGCACACCGGAGGATGGTTACTAGCTGAGAACGGAAACAGAGGAGACATAACATGAGAATCATCCTGGAGAATCATCATCAAGATTCCTCATGAATTTCAAACTATGTGGAATTTTTTCCCACAGAGCTGCCTCAAATCTTATTTGTGGCTAGTGATGGCCATTTCTGACAAGGAAAAGGTGGCCTTAACGTACTCATATGAATCAAGAGCCCAGGAATATTCTGCAATGGGGAGCATAGAGAAGAAGCCAGTTAGGTATTGGTAGTGTCTCTTATTAAGGATTAAGGTTAGCAGTGACAACCTAGTCATTTGAAAGGCAGTCTTTTCTCTATTCAATGATCAGTTAATTAGAACCAGTATTACTATGGTCTATAGTAGCAGGAACATATAATACAGCCTATTGGTTTACACTGTCCTCTTCTTATAAATTGTATGAAGGTAATTGGAATAGGGCCCAGGGAAAGAAGACAGACGTGGTAAATCCCAGGTTGTTGTAGGTATCTGCTTTGTTGTTTTTCACCATCGTAAGGAGAAGGGGGTCTACTCTGTTTGCTTTTTTTTTTCTGTTTTCAACAGAAATAGGCACCCTCCTTCCATTCTTTCTGCAGTTATCATTTCTGTCAGCATCTGGGTAATCCATATTCCTGGCAGAGAAATTATATGTTGGAAAGGTTACTTTTCTTTTATTGCATCAATACATGACTTCTAATTTTTTGCAGGAAGGATGATTTAGAGGTGAACATGGGTGAAGCTCGAATAATTTCTAGTGCTGTTCTGTCAGCGAAAGATAAAGATACCCCCAGGGAGAGAATTTACTACTTATTTGAAAGACTTCCAGAAAATGGTCAGCTTCAGCTCAAGGTTAGTCTTTGTACTTCAACAAAAAACAGGCATGCAAAGAACTCTGTCTGTTTAGGTTAGAATGAAGTTCATCTGTCATGTTTTGAAGTAGACGGCTGTGGCCAGTTTAATTGTGGAAGAGTGTTTGAACCAAACAATGATGCTGTCCCAGAGGCTTTGACACTAAAGGCAAAAGATCATCAACAGGAGGAGAAGGAGGGTGAAAAACATGGCAGATATCTGAGGTGACAATGGAGAGAGATGCTGGGAGAATCAGCCCATGGAGGGGGAAAATCAACTGTCAAAGCTGGGAGGGGGAGGGGAGGAAGTCCTTGATCAAAAAAAAGTGACATGTAAGCCATTACTTCAGTTACTTCAGGGTTTGGAAAGAATGGAGAGAGATGTCTATGAAAGGGTGAGTAAGAAATCATGAGTTAGAAGACCAATATGGGGGGAAGGAAGGGAAAAAAGGAAGAAGATGGAAAAGGATATAGCAAGAGGAAAGACAGAAAATAATACTACAAATGGAAGGAAAGATGACCATCTATTGACCAAAGATAAGCTACAGGAACAAAGATAGAAAAAAGGTCTCTTTTTACTTGCACACATATATAATAGAAAAAAAAAAATAAATCAGTTTCTAAGACCTGTGAGGCTGGAAAGTATTTCAGTACTGCATCCCTGCAAGAATTTGTGGATCACGTGAGACTTGTGAATTAAGCGGGTCCCATGCACTGGGACGAGAGACAGCTACTGGCTGGAGTCTGACAGTTTGAGCATGTAGGGTATCCACATGTATTTGATAACCTGCTCTGTCTTTGATAACCTATCTCCAAAGCCAGTTTGCACCGGCAGTGTTACTGCAGGCTAAATGTCAAACACACAGATCAGTCCAATATAGACTACTATGCTATCTTCTGAAAAGCAGGAAATTTTATTGGGCAATTAACATTTTTCCACCAGAGGACCTCTGAGGCTCTGAATTTCTGTGCTTCTCTGAACTTCCTCACAGGTTATCATTTCTGATATCCCTTTAGGTATGGTTTTGGATAGAACCAAGAGCAGCTTTGTGAAATTGAGAAATAGAAAACATAAGCTGGGTCAGGAACCATTTCATTTTCATCTTGTTGTTGTCTCATTGAGAAGCGTGCAGAAATGTATTTCCTGGAGTAAAAGTGGCTAAACTCCATTTACTCCATTTTATTCACGATCACTATATCTTCTCCAGCTTTATAGCTGCTTGGGAACAACTCCAGCTATTTACTGCCCTTCAAAACATACTATGAGGAAAAAGTCTATAGCTTAGAAGGGGAGGCAGGTAGCTGCCACTAACAGTCTGCGTAACTGCAAATAAAAGCAATTAACTGGGGAGGATGCATGGGAGACTGTTTAGTGAAGGATGTTTATTCTTTCTAGGTAGGCCAAGGCTGGACGACTATCCAAACTGGAATGAAGTGCACTCAGGAAGAACTGGATATGAACCTTGTGAGATACGTCCATACAGGAGCTATAGGATCCAAGAACCAAGACAGCTTCACATTTTATCTGTGGGATGGGTACAACAGATCACCAGCTGTGGACTTCTACATAAATATCAAGGACATGGAAAAGGGTAAAGACCTCCCAGACTTGACATTTTACACTGCCTGTTTCTGAAACAAAGATGATCTGAGTACATGTCCTGATCCTTCCCTGAGCACTATGTAGGCCCTTGGCAAGTCTCCCTGCAGACCGCAAAAGTCTGTCTGCTTGGACTTCACTGCTGGCCAGAGCCCTGATGTTCCCACTGGTGAAGAAGTGGTCCTGGGATTTGGAAAGGCTCTGCCTAAGGCAATGCGTTGCACCTTGCCTCCCAGGACTCACAGCTAGTTTTAAAATAGAGTTGAAGATATCCTTCTGAAACTAGCTTTATGTCTGAGTAAATCAAAGCACGGAAAAATGGCAAGAATGTAAGAAGGTAGGCAAAATACTGTTCAAGAACAGCTCTGTCTTCCAGGTTTATGCTCTAGTCTTACAGTCTCTCTTCCTTTATTGCATCCCTATTAGAAACCAAATTAGACCAAGTTAACCTGACACTGCTAAGATTGGAACAAGGGTCCAGACAGGTTGTGCTGTCTCCATCCTTGGGAGTTTTCAGGCCCTGATGGGATAAAGCCCTGAGCAACCTGGTTATGCCTGATCTCATGGTGGACACTGCTTTGAGCAGAACGTTGGACTAGAGACATCCCAAAGTCCCTTCCAGCCTGAATTTCCCTACAGTCCTATGTTTTTTTCTAGTGGTGATGACTTGCACGTGGCTAAGTAATGCATAAGACATCAACTTACAATTCAATATAACTATTTCAGCATTGTTTTGTCTACCCTGCAGGAGACATTGCTGTTTTCAGAAAGCCTCTTAGAGTGACAAAAGGGGATCGGGGCTACATTACAACCAATGTCCTCCTTGCACTGGATGGTACTGACAAGCCAGAGGAACTCCTCTATGTGATAACCTCCCCACCCCAGTACGGGCAAATAGAATATGTCAGCTATCCTGGCATCCCCATTACGAGCTTCAGTCAAATGGATGTAGCAAGACAGATAGTCTGCTATGTTCACAACACTAAAGCAGTTGTTCCTGAAGATGCATTCAGGTAAGGCATAACACTTCACCCACAAAAATTTTCCCCTTGGATTTCTTGGGTATTAAAAAGCCCCCATAATACAATACAAAACACCCCCCCCCTCCCCCAAACAAATTATTAAAAAGAGGTGGAAGCTCCGTGGGAATTCTCAATATTTATATAGCAAGGATATTTCTGCTATAATACACACAGTTGTGACTGCTTTGGTAATAAACGCATTTTCTAATTGATGCTGAAACTGTAGCCAGAGCCACATTCACTTAATGATACTAGCTTCAATATTGTTATAGCACCCAAACATGCACAGCTGTTAAGACTTAATAGGGGAGAAGGACTAATGACATACTTTGTGGAATTTTCCTTTGGTGTCTTGCTACAGCTGGATGTGGTAAAACTGGTCCATCCAGGTATTAAATAACTGCTTTCTTGTCTATTCTTATTTATCATATTCATTTGGTTCCAGGCTTTTTTGAATCCGTAAGTACTTCTTGAACATACTGAAAACCAGTCCACTTACCTATTCTGACACCACAATAGCTCAGAAATTCGTGTAGACGATTGGAGTTTTTGGGGAAAACCAGATTACCTATAGGCCCAGTTCACTAGCCTAGTGATATTTAAATTTACTTTCACCTGGCTCTGAACCTTCGTCTCAGACCAGCTTAGACTAAGTGCACTCCTAAAGTGAATATTTCCTTATTTTGTTCTTAAATGAACCTCCCTTGGCTATTGAGTAGAAAGGTGTAATAAGCTATCATCAGGTAAAGACAGAACAGATGTGTTCTTCATCAAAGTCTCGGGAACAGTTTTGTAAAAGAGAGCAAATTCAGGAAATTCATATTTTAAAGGAAGAACACTAACTTCTTGCTAGCATTGGCAATTTCCTCTGAAAATAGCTTTTGACAGAAAACAGACTTTCTGTAAAATTCAAATGTTCCACACAAAAATAAAAGCTTATTGTTTTTTCATTTGTGACTAACAAAAATGAAGAATTTAGCTCTCAAGAGCTGAAATTCAGAAAAGACCCCTTTTTACAGTCTATTATAAATAGACTCCTGATCTGAACAACATTTTCCATTATACATGATGAAGATTCAAGGACATGTTGAGTCATGCAGTTTGAGAGCTTTTTTGCGGGGAAGTCAAGCAAGCAGGGCATGAAGGCATCAAATGAACTGCCCTATGACACCGGGACAGCCCAGGTGACATTATCTAGCGATAAAGCAAAAGTAATTTTGGGCCTTTCCTCGGCTGAAACATTTTAAACTATCTCTTCCACTAAATTCAATGTGGTGAAAATTCTAGTTAGGAGGCTTGTCTGATGCATTTGCGGTCATAACACAAAAAGTGAACAAATATTCTCTGGCTTTATGTTTCTCCGTCGTGAAACTCTATGACCAAAACTAGATTAGCTTAGACGACTAAAGCTGCAGTCATGCCAACCCTAGGTTAGGCAGTGTAGGAGTTACTCGCATCAGTATGGTTTCTATACCGCGCTAATGAAAGCAGACCAAACAATTCTAGGGAAACTGTGTGTGGATAAACCCAATGTCTCCTGTTTAGGCCAATGGCTTAGAACAAATCTAGAAAGTTAGCCTTATAAAAGTAAGGTTATGATGCTTTAATAAATATTGATATTCACTAACTATTTTAATCACAATAATTGATCTTTCTTGATGTTATAATTTGGAGAAGAATTTGGTTTTGTGTAGATGTATAAATATTGTGGCAGAATATTGTTATATTTAAACAAGGAATGGTTACATTAATTATATGGGTAATTATTGGGGGGGGGGATTAATTGATCAGATTTTTACTTTCCACTGAAGTACTTTCTTCAGACATAAATTTGCCTGTATTGTTTGGTGCTGCTGGCCCGGAAGAAAGATTTGGCAGTGCTTGTTTGGACAGATGACTTCAAGTGATTAGCAACCTGACATCAGATGCTGGCAGCAGGATACTAGAAGAACATGCTAATGTCCTCCATTTTGACACGCTGGCTCGATTTTGTAATGAGCTGGCACTATTTATGATTCCATTTTTATCTTTTAAATGCCATGACAGATGGTAGGTCCTACAGCCAACTCTGTTGCCATCAAACTGCAGAAAGCATGAAATGTTGGTAATGGTGAAATCAAACCATGCAACATGTCCTCCTAACTGTGCCTGAGAGTTGTCCCCTAAATTTCATCAGAGTGAGGAGAATATTGGCTGCTCTCCATTCCTAAGGGAAAGATGAAACAGCCATAAACCAGAAATAAACAACAACCAAAATCTCCCAAAGTGCAAGAAAAAAGGACGTCTTGGACACAGGCAGCTTCATCACCTGTGAAATCAAGTGGTGTATGACATTTGCATCATAAACGTCAGTATGATGTATATAACCAGGAGGTTTGCTCCTATCTGGTATTCTGCAGAAGACTGGAAGAATCATCAGTTTCAAGAACTGAATTATTTAAGTCTTTCACTTAAGTATTGTTTGACACATCATCCAAATGATTTTACAGCCATCACAAGAACCAGAGGAAACTCACTTACGCTGCAATCTTCCAGACTTTTTGAGAGACGGATAAGGTCTTGGCTGAACATTTTGCCTTTTTTTTTTCCCTTAGCATAGTATTAATCATCATTATTCCAGTTTTTTATTTGATTTCAGTTAGATACTAATAGCACAACCCTTTTACCATTGGCACAATAGCATTAGGTCAGCGCAGACAGATGTCTCTAGGTTCCCAGCTGGGAATACTATCCTCAGTAAACATATTTCTAACTGCTATATAGTCCCTGGTCTGCCTATGCTCATTCCCATCTGTTTCATGGCATACTGCCAGTTTACAAGTTGATCAAGCCCTAATCATCTAGCATTGGTGAAGGCAGTGAGGAGTTTTAGATGGACAGTCTGTGTGACACAGTACGCTACTCCATGACCTACTGAAAGTCACTTACATTCAAGGCACGCAACAACAGGCCAGGTTCTGACCTTGTAATTATTTAAATACTTCGCTGAGGTCTGCAGTCAAGAGAGCAAGAGGAGGCAGATAATCTAAATGTCAACCAGTCCCCATTTCACTTATGTATGGTAGAAGCCTGCTAGGTGGAAAGAAGCCAGCTAGGCTGGCCCTCATATTATCTGAAACAACCATGCCATGATACTGTCCCATACAAGATCAACTGCGTAAGTGCAGCTGTATGTGCAATTCAAAGCACTGGGCATTGGAGGGTGGGAGAAAAAGAAAGGTCAGGGAATGTGAATAGTCCACCACAGCCAAATTTCTTTGCAAAGCAGACTCTGTTCTGGCGCAGGCAGAACTAACCTGGGTGAAAACCACTCTCCATGATGCTTCTGCATGTACTATGCAGCATAACCAAAGAAACTTGTGTAGAAAGAAAGGTGACTCTTACGTACAATATGGTGATATGACATGAAAGATCATGAGACATTTCAAAGCAGTTTTTAGTGTCATATAATCTCAAAGTTTTTGTTACAGGCATGACAATATGCAATGTAATTGCTTTCACAAAAATTACTTAAGTAATAATCTTGGCAAAGAAAGCTAGGATGAATTTTGGAGGCTAAAAGACTGTTTTTCTCTTTATTTTTACCCATAACTAAATTTGATAATAAATTTCTGCAGAATATGCTATCATTTGTATGACAGAAGCCCATCCCAAGTTGGTAGGTTTCCAATAGATTTTCTCTCCAGCCTTGGGCACCTTTATCCTTCTCTTGTTTAGGAAAGGAAAATTAACTGTAGAGCATAATTTAGTATTCTTTAGTATATCTAAAGAAATAGAGCATAATTTAGTACTCTTTAATATATCTAAAGAAATATTACTGGCTGAGAGAGAACTCTAAGAAACGATGCTGCTAGAAATGCCCAGCATGGAATAAGAACTTTACAGATCTGACCCTTTGATAAATACATGGTATGGACACCTAAATTTTTAAAATTACCCTAGCAACTTGGATAGTTCTGTTTGATATCTCCCACAGAATCTTAGTATTTCAGTGAAATCTTGCTTGAGTTTTGTGAAGAAACATAAATCAGTTCCTCTGAATATACAGAAATTTACAGACACAGTTAGTACCTAAACAAACCCATAAAGTGAGATGAGGATGGGTCTTTTTCCAGCTTGCTTTTTTAGATAGTTTTGAGGCTATTGGGTACAAAAGGCTTGTACAAGTGAACAGAAAAAAACATTGTGTAGGCATTTTACACACCTCTTTCCGTAAGCTGTAGCCAAAGCCAGCACTTTCACTGGCAGTTGCCACTGCCAGGTAACCAAGCGAAGATATACTTAAGGATGCATACAAACTGGTGTATGTATGCCGGAGGGTGCAATAAGCCCCCCAGCCAGCCCGTCATTTTAGATCTGCTCCATCTGTATGTGAGCAAGAAGGTTAGTCTGGCTCTGTTAATCACTGCTGAGACTGATGGGTACATCCTTAAAGCCATCCCTCTGGCATCTGCTCAGATTCCTGAAGATGCACTGTAACTCTTGCCATATACCTGCCCCTCTGTTTTGAGGTTTTTAAGTTATGTATCCACCTCACCCACAGTCTGGGTTTGAGTTCAAACCATCTCTACTACTTTTGCAGTATCAACACAGGCAAGTCCTGTAGTAAAGGTGTGTATTATCATTTCATTTCAGTACATGGTGAATCAAGAACACATGCTGAAGACTACCTTGCCTCTCTTTGCCAGATTCGTCATCAGCAATGGACTGAGGACTAAGCATGGGACATTCATGATCTCCTTGGAGGCAGTCGACCAAGCTTTGCCCACACTGTCTAGGAACGCAGGGTTAAGACTAGTGGAAGGCGCTATGGCACTCCTTTCTCCTGATGTCCTGCAGCTTTCAGACCCAGACACTGCCAAAGAAAACCTTACCTTCCTCTTGGCTCAGCTCCCCCAGTACGGTCATCTCTATTATCGAGGGGCTGTGCTACTGCAGTACAATTTCACCCAGCAAGATGTGGACAACAGGGATGTTGCGTACAAGCACCGAGGTGGGGATTCCCAGATTGACAGATTTACATTTGTTGCAACAGATAGGACTAATCAAGGCTTCATCGTGAATGGCAGGGTGCAGAGCGAGCCAGTGGCATTCACCATTCAGGCAAGTGTGACCACAGGCCTACTTAAAAGAGACATATAGCATGATAAGGTGGAAAATGTAGTAATTTTCATGAGAACTGGTGCTTGCTGCAGTTTATAATTTAACTGAGATATTTATCAGCTAAAATGTTTCCTTTCTGTGTTCCATGAATAATTAACCTGGAGAATTAACTACTTGTCACAATGCGTTACTTAGGCAAAGGATTTTACAGAGTGCAAAGAGAGAGGCTGCATTTAAGAGAAGACAGACATCCTGCTTATATAAATATAGGCCAGTATATAGTGCTGCTGTACTTACGCTTGCTAAAGTTGAGCCCAGCTATGGGGAGGAATGAGCTTCCTGCTGCTCACCCTTCCCACTTGGTACCTGACCCGCTGATTTGCACGTGAGGGATGCTGGGATGACTGTTGATCTTCATGTCACAGCAATCTCAAATTACAGCCACTTCGCTCCCACAACAGGACAGATTCTTCCTTCTGGGAGTCTTTGTAAGATGCCTGCTCTGATTCTTCCTTCCTTTACTAGTATCTTTCTGTTTACATCCCGTTTCCCTCATTTCCACATTCTTTCCACCGTGTCATAGGCTCAGACACCTCTGCTGTGACTTCTTGTATGTATCTGTCTGGCATGTTTCAGTATGCAAAGTACACCTGGTTGCATTGTATGTCAAAATTCTGTATGTTTCAAAACACTGATACTAACAAAGAGACTCCTAACTTTTCCTGATGACAAAGTTTGAAGCTATATGATGAGCAAGGAGTGCCATTTCAACAGAAGATGAGAGATAGAGAAATAGCAACAGCTGTTGCTGAGTGCCAGAAGATTCATCAAAAGTTGTGAAAGGTGGCACGGATTCGAGGAGACCAGGTCTATGACTGTGATTATCATAAACCTTAGGTTTCCATGCTTGTTATTGTAAAGCAGAGGTGAGAGAAACCTTTGCTGGAGTCTTCATTTGCTATGAAGAAAATTACATCAAAAAGAAGAAGGGGAATGTGAGTCAACAGGGCAGAGATGCACAGAGTTTATGCTGCCCTCCCCAGTGTTTGCTGCATCCCGCTGAATGCAGCAAGCAACTGGGCAATCTGGGCCTGGAACCATGGGAAGTAGTACTTAACTGGAGATCAGACTTCTTCCGGAGCAGACTGCGAGTCAAAGTGGCTATTGCCGTCATGAGCAGGCTACTGTGCTTTTAGCAAAAGTAAGACAGAGAATATCCTGATGCTGTAAAATGAATATACCTTTGTCTAACTTTGATTTAGGTGGATCATTTGGACAAAGTGGCACCAAAAATTATTCATCTCCGTTGTTTTTCTGATGTGGAACTGCTGAAGAATGGCAATTATGGGATCTATATTACCGCCAGGTCCCTGAAGGCATCTGACCCCAATACAGAAGATGACAAAATATTTTTTAAGATCTTACGAGGTCCTCATTATGGCTACCTGGAAAATATAACAACAGGTGCTGTCTTGTGTAATCTCTGTATTTCGGGATGTACCAGGCCAGATTCCACAACCTATCTTGTTAATGTTTGCTCGATAGAGGAAACCAAAATTTCTTAGCAAAATTTGGGCAAGCTTTGAATGTAGTAAGAAAGTTTTTACACTAACGCCTGAAACTCATGTTCATCATGAATCCTCAAAGAGTTTGAGATGATTGTTAATAGCTGCTGTTGAGAAACTATTTTTTATTTGTGTCAAGAAAAAAAAAAAGATGAATATTGAACTTGGCCATTTGATAAACAGGTCACATGGGAAGAAATTGGCTGGGGCTTATAACGAGCTGGGATGTTGCTGTTTTATAGCTAAAACCAAATTTCTGTAAGTTCAAATTTTCTAAGTGTCCAATAAAAAGAAAAGTTGAAAACATTCCGTATGAGCTATGTGATTCTTATTAAGAGGCTTTTGATTCACCTGAACGTTTCTCTTCTTTCCCAGGTGGATTTATTCAAGAAGGGTTTACCCAAAAGGATTTAAACAACAAAATCATACTGTATGTCATCAATCCATCGCAGGAGGTGAATTCAGACAATTTGGAGTTTCAAGTCACAGATGCCAGTGGAAACTCTGCAGTGCCCCAAAGGTGACCGGGACCCTCGGCAGTGCGTGGTGTAGTGTGTTGTAGTGCATGCTCTCCCCTGGGGTGAATGAACATGCTGGGCTTGAAGCCGTGCCGATGTGAACATAGCTATGACTCAAACTGTGACATTTCTTTTGTTGAAGCGTAGAGAAGGTTTCTTCCCCTCAGGGAGGTGAAGTACAAAGGGCTAGCTCCAGGTCAGGCTGTGGAACAGTTCTTGAGGGCCTGCAGGGCCTCACAGAAAAACATAATGGAGTTTACTCTAAGTGGGAGCTGGGCATTTGGAGACCTGAGATACTGGGTGCTGAGGGACAGGACTGTTGCTTCATGTACATGGTCCTGCAGCTGGAGGTCACTCTTGCCCTGTGCTGATGGCAATGCTTTTTTCACAAGCTTGAGATCACAATGGAGGGGATGCTCTCAAGCAGTAAAAGCTACATGAGGGCCATCCTTCTGCAAAAACGCCCTGAACTGAAAGAAGGTGGAGGGCACACAGCGTGTTCTTTGTCATCCACTACCAAAATTTATACTAGGTGTATTACCAGGATTTCCTTGTGACACATGGTAAGCCTAATGTACAAAATTTAGAGACTGGGGTATTATCCGAACTGTGCTTTGATGATAAAAGCCAGAAGTGGGAGCAGCTCTACAGCAGGGGCAACATTTCTATTTATTTCTGAAAATAAGGGCTGAATGTTCAACCACTTTATAATCTGCAGTAACTGAGAATAATAACCAACGCTGTTTTCCTGGGCTAAACTGGCTACTCGCAAACCAGGACTCGTGGGGAGGGAAAAGGAGCAGAGGGCTTCCGTCCGAGGACGGGGACAGGGCAGCGACAGCGATTCGGCAGTTATGAGCTGTGCCAAAAGATGTCCCCACAGACAAGCACATCTGCAGGCAGCCAGCCCCGGCCGCCCCGTGCCGCCTCGCAGGGGCACTGGCAGTAAAAACACCGTCAAAACGCTGCCGCTTTCGCTCCTGGTGGGAAAGCGTGGGTTCTTGTGCATAAAGTGCAACGCGTAACGTCAGAGCTTTACGAAGAGATGCCACTTTTTGTATGGAAAGCAGGAGTTTCAGAGAAGTCGAATTCATCTGTTAGATGTGCTGGACCTCGGAACAAAGGATAATTTGGCTTTTAAGAAAAAATAGTATTTTTAATATTGGATTTAAAAGCTTTTGAGATTTTTCTTTTAAAAAATTTATCACTTAATGCTCATTGGTTCAAAACGCAAGTTTGATTTGCATGTTGATATTATTAAAATTGAATCCCAGCTTTTATCTGAATGCTGCTGGACTATATCTGGCACACGCATCCTCTGTACGAAAAAGAGAGCAAATCAGCTGCTAAATGGGTTGCCCACACCATGAGTATCAGAAGACGTTGGAGGACAGGAGGAAACTTCCACTAGTGTTAGAGCTAGTCAACCCTGAAAGGTCTAAAAGTTTGTTTTAGAAAAGTTTGAATTGTTTTGTAAGTACCACAGCTGATTTTCCTTCTTTTTGCTCTCTTCCATTCCTCTCTGTCTCTCACTAATTTTTATCACAGCTTTTAAAAAGGTGATCATCTATCCTGTGCAGCATGCAATCCTCCAAGGTTTGGTCACATCCCGTATCAACAGTTCTAAAATTCAGCGTATGAGACAATGACTCAGCCACTTGTATGGCTGAAGAGCAAAGTACACAGAGTGTTAGAGTAAAGGGAGTGGGGAGGGCACTTGTGCAGAGGCGGTGAAGTCCTGGAGCATGCCCTGTACGCTAGAGGAGGAGCGTCACAGGATAGATGAAGGAAGGTGGGAAGATACAGGGGAATGAGTTTAAAATAAAACTACAAGGATAAAGGAAACCAGGAATAAACAGTGATAGCTTGTCTTGGCCTATTTGGTGTTAGGGGCAAACTCTGCTCCTCTCAAAGTTGCTGCAGAACCCCTCTGGTTCTGAAACAAGGTTGAGGCTTGGTTTGGGGTAGACCAGGGCTCAACCAGAAGATTTATTAACCACCTCTAGCTCTTTCTAATCAGCCAAATCAAAACACAGATATGTTGATTCGGAAACAAAGACTCAGTATGTGTATTGGCTAAATCAGCGTTCAGGAGAGAAATGTCTCCTCACTGAACCTGCACAGCAGGGGGTGGGGGGCAGCAGGGGAGGTGGAGTTGCTTCACAGGGGCTTTCCCTTCCCTCCCACAGGCTGGAGCTACGGTGGTCTCGGATTGAAATGCAACAGACTGAATATGAAGTATGTGAGAGCGTGGGAGTAGTGTCTCTGAAAATCACCAGGGCAGGACACTCCGCGGAGTCCGCCTTTATTGCCGTCAAGGTAAAGTTAAAGCCAAGCTCCTAACTGGAAACTTAACAATAAGTAGCAAAGCCCGTTAACTTCTTCCTCAGACTTAAAAGGTATTTCAGCAATCAGCAAAGAAGCCATGCAATTCAAAACAGATTTAGCGGGACATTCTCCTCGCTAGCACAGATGGTTGAAAAATTTCTGACAAAACTTTCTGATTTTTAAATGTAAATGCTGATTAACCAAAACTGGAATGTTCTGGAGCAGTATTTCAGTTTTGATGACCTCCTGTGACAGAGCAGGCAGTTTCCTCTGTCGCTGTGCTCAGAAGCTGGGTTTCCAGGGTTTGCCACTTTAAAATCCAGGCTTTGGGCAACCTGGGGCCACGGGACTTCTCATTTCCCTGCTTAGGCTGGAGGAGCCCAGGAGCTTCAACTCCCCAGTCACGGCAGCCTCCCCCATTTCTGCATCAGCTGCCATCAGCTAGGAAATAGCCCAAGGAACATCCTGTATTTTCAGTCTTACGTCAGAAAAATTAGACTGAAAGCTGCAGATCATAATTGCGTGCAACTTGCCTTTATAAATTTTATCTTTCCTTGTAAAATGGAAATTCCAGGATTTTACCAGCCCCCCTTGTTAGAAAAATACTAAAAGTTTCCCTCACGGTTTCTCAGGATTATAGCCCTTACTGGAAACATAGTTTTGATTTTTCTTCCACTGAAGTCATTGGAAATTTTGCTATTGACTTCATCAGAGGCCATCCTGCCCTGTCCTTCATGGACTCCAGTGGCTCTACTCTGGTTGTCACTTGGATAAAAAAGACCAGTGAAATTGATCCCAGCATCAAGAACGCAGTGTGGAAGCTGCTGTCCTCTGCCGGTCTCCTGTGAAAATTCAGGGAGTCGCTGGAGTCCCCGTACTTTCTTATGTTCATGCCTATCCCAATGAGTCTTTGGGGACGACAGACAGCTCTGTGCACAAATGCTTCTTCCAAGACCTCAAAAAAGGGCTAAATGGGCAAATGTGGCCAGGCTGCTGCTGCTCTTTCGGGATGCCATGATGTCCCCAGGTATGGCTGGGTCCCCAGGCACAGTGAACAGCAGTGTTATATGGTGATGTCAAGTAGCAATCTGAGAGGGGATGAGGCAAAATTTTAAGATGACCAAATTTTTTTGATTATGAGAATTAAACAATGAGCAAGGACAGAATGGCAGTTGCACATCACAAGGTTCACTCTTTAGGCCTTTATCTTCTTTTGTCAGCCTAAGCACATGTATGGGTTGGCATGCCTTTTTGAGACTCCATGGAGAGGCACACAGTAGCTTCAGCACACTGCAGAATGTAGCGGTTTGGTGAAATATGTCACAGCGTGGCATTTATTGTTTGATTTCTTCTCAGGTCAATGAAATATCTGCTATGCTGGGAAAAGACTTTACAGTGACTCCCTCCAAGCTTGTTCAGTTTGATCCAGGTATGAACGAGTGCACTGAATAATTTTAAATGTTTCTGTAGCTAGAAGAGCTGAACAGGATTAAATACACTTGGGCTTATTTTCTGGAAGGCCAGTGTGCTTCCTTTTTGAATTAGTATCCTTATTACTTAGGATGAGATGGCATATAGTCCCTTTACATCATTTAAAATATCAAAAGTGCTGAAATGATGTCTCCTAATCTCCTCACAGCTCGGCTGGGGAGGACTCACCCTGAGCTGAGCTGTGAGATGCTTTAAAGATTTGACCAGGACGCTGGTCAAATTTAGACAAAACTGAGTACATCTTAAATTATGCAATGTATCCAAGACCAGAAAGGTGCAAAAGAACCTGAAAACTGTTGGACCTCATCTCTGCTTGCACTGTAATCTTAACAGCAGTCTGACCTTGGCTGAGGCTGTAAACAGCAAGAAATGATAGTAACTGTATTATCAAAAGGAGCTTAGTTTTTTTAATTTTTTTTTTTTTTTGCTGGGGGAAATCAATAGTAAAAATGAATACAAATGTGAAGATACTGAAAAAAAGCTTCCTCTGTTCTGCACAATTTATTATTATGCTTTGGGTATCTCCCTGGGTCTAGGGAAAAAATGTGAGACTTTCACAATTTGCCATTCAGAAATTCAGCTTCACCTGAAAAACTTGTTTTTGCCCATATAAATAGATTATCTGGGAATGAAAACCCATTTGCTATCAAAATCACTTCCAAATCACTTTCAAAATATGCAGGTGTGAGGCATTTTGGAACACATCCTGTTGGCATAGTCCAGGATTTATTTGAGATTAGAAAATAGGGTCTGCTGAGGCCTCCCAGGATGTTGCCTGCAGTGCCAGCAGAGGTTATCCCGAGACTGCCAGCAGTAAGATTTCAATGGCAGAAAGTCACAGTGACTACAGAGGAGACAAAATACATCATCTGTGAAAGGCTGAAATAAATGGCATGTATTTGATGGCAAGAACTAGGCTAAGTGGTTACCTGCATTTGAAAAACAGGTATGAGGAGTATAAGAAGTCAGTTCCAGCCAAAGCCTGGGCATTTTTACTTTAGGACTTAGCTTTTTTTTTTTTTTTTCTTTTTAAATTAAATAAAAGGCATTGCATGCTACAGAGAATATGTATCACTGCATCCCGTGGATGAACTCATATATACCCCAGCCTTGTTTGTCTATTCTATAGGAAAACTCATAGTTTTAAGTTCGGTTAGAGTCACAAATCTGGTTATTTTGGAAATGTGCCACTACAGTCCATCTTGACAAAGGCAAATTTTATGTAAAGGTGTAGAATGAGCAAGTGCAGGCTGGTTTTCAGAGGTGGATAAGGGAGGGAACCCAGCAGACAGCAGTAAAAAAAACCCAACTGGGTGTAAATGTGGAAATTTACCCTAATTCCCAGTGTTTCTGTAACACACATGAACCCTCTGGAACCACTGAGCCACTCTCTGAAACCCTTTATCTAGCGTTAGATTTTTGTCGTTTTTTAGTTTTAAATTAGAAGATGGAAGAAAGATTTGAGAAATCAGTGTAACAAGTCCTTCATACTGCGCTGCCCAGGATTCCAGCTCTCTTTCCTCTATGCAGTCAAGCTTACCATCCTCTGAACGGAAGTGGCTAGAGATCATTGCAAAGAGGTTTTTAGTGCAAGACCCTTTCCTAGAATTTTCCTTTTCTGCTGGTCCATGCAGATTCTCCAAGCATGGACAATTTGGAGTAACTGCTATTGTCTTTCTGATTATGGTGGTAAGCCACGTGAAAAGTAACTGTGAAGGTGGACAGGGGAGATGCACACTGTTCCCCCTTTCTGGCCAGCTTCTCAGTTAAGCCAGTTGAGCTCCCTCACATGGTCTTTTTTGACTCTTCAGAAGTCCTTTGCTTAGGCTTACCCTTAGGGAAGGACCCTCCAAACTATATACATTCAAGGCATCGGTTTCTTAGCTCGGAATTCAAGATGTGTGATACATATTCATTAGTCGTATTTATTAATTATTTAGTAAGGCTGATAGGTTTGTTTTAAAAACAAACCTCAACTATGCTAATTGGCTGGGCAGATTGGCACATTAGACTGCAATCGATAAACTGTAGTGGAAAGGAGCAGAGGAAGATCCTGTCCAAGTTTATGGCTCTGTACTGACAGCTTCTCTTGGCTAGAGGATTCATACCAGAAAGGAGCAAGGAAATAGAGGTTATATGAAGTGCCATAAGGACATAGGTATTTTTTTGACAATGTTGCGCATGTAGCTTTGATAATCATTTTGGATGTTAGCACTTTGTGATGCAGAAACCGTTCCCAAGATGTTCTGTTGACAGCAACGTGCACGTTGAGATCTGTTTCTGTCCTGCTGCCTCTGACTTTCCTCAACGAATTTTGTAGCCTTTCAGGTAATAACCAGCCTAGTCCTTTATCTTGGAATGATCTTTTCTCATTCCCCACAATGCAAGACTGAAGTTACCCAGTAAAGGCAAGAAACCTAGTAAAAATTTTCTAACCAAGTATAAAATCTGCCTAAAAGGGTGTACTTGAATCTAACATAGTCTTTGATCCATTTGCAGGTATTTTAAATAACTGTTCTGTCTCTAAAATTAAGATTTCAAGATAAATAGCACATGATACATTTTCTTTAAAAAATTGCAATGGAAGTCTGAAATCTATGTATTGTAGTGTCATTTCCCACATCTACAGCAGGTTTTTGTTACAATGTATGCACTTGAACTGAATCATCATTGCCCAGGAACAAATTCGAACTTCGTGTTATTTGGGAGAACAGCAGGAGTCCAGCCGGTTGGTAGGAGCACAATAGCATACGCCAGCTACTCCATTCTAGCTGCAGACAGGTTAATTAATATATTTCTTCGGCACCCTGATTGATTGAAATAGCACTTAAAAAGTAATTAAAATGTTTATTTCTGTTAGGAATGTCAACCAAGACGTGGAACATAGCAATTACCTATGATGGATTAGAGGAAGATGATGAAGTCTTTGAAGTAGTTCTGAACTCCCCTGTGAATGCCGTTCTTGGCACCCGGACAAAAGCTGTAGTGAAAATTTTGGACTCAAAAGGAGGTATTCTCTTTTGATCTTCATCATTAAGAAGGTGGGACAATCTTGGCTGAGTAGCTGCTTATTTTCAACCACAAGTAGTTCCTAACGCTCACCTTCAGATCAAAATGCTTAATTTCTTTTTAGAGAAAACAGGCTTGACAGTTGCAGACCCTTTATACTCTCACACAGCCATATTCATCCTCTTAGGAAACACAGCATGGAGAAAGCAACAAGTACAAAATGAGAAGGGTTCAAGGAAAGAAACCACTTTTCATAACAACACGAGTTCAGTTCTCATTTATTTAAGTGGGAAAAAAATGTTTTTTACGTCCATTAGAATTTTTTTCCCAGTTATTGTAGAACAGTTGTTATACATCTCTGGAAGAGATTTATTTTCCTCTCAAAAAAAAAAGAAAAAAAAAGGAACCTAACAACTAAACCCAGCTCTTAAGAAATACATTTTCTAATGCTTAACAAACGCAGTTCGTAACATTACAGCACACAGCAGTGATCACTACAGAGATTAGGCTTTTATGTCTGCATTATTATTGTGTTTTTCAGGGATCAAATGTGGTGTGCCTAAAATCACACCAAAAAGGAAGCAACTGTACAAAAATGCAAATAACTAGCAAAGTAGCTGGGTCCTCTGAAACCTGAAGAGTGTTTTTTTCCTCTGGTCCTTAGTGAAACAGTATTTTAAATACCTGTGTTGCAATGAATTAGGCTTCATTTTACAAAAATTCCTTTTAAAATTTCAGATCTGTTTTCACTGTAACATTCATAATGTAAACTAGGAATTAATGGATGCAACTAGTTTGTAGGAAAAAGATTGTTCTGGATTTCTGAAGAGAAAATTGTCTGGGCGTAATGGAAGTATCACCAATATTATTTAAAGATACCTGTCTATCCATGACCAAAAAACCAGCACTTCAAACCCAATCTATGCATGAAAACAGGTATTTTCAGCAGATCCTTGACTGAAATTCTGATCTGTGGGTAGGCAGATGATCTGTGGCAGATTTTGATCTGTGGGTAGACGCTTTTTCATATAAAAGCGTACGTACACAGGTAGTAGTTGCAGTCATAGTCACAGCAAACCCTGCAAATGAGGACGACTGAATGAACAACAAATCAACGCCATCAGGGGAAAGAATCATCCAGCTTCTAATGATAAGCTATTTATGTGCCCATGTCAACGTGACCAGTTATCTGCTCACACAGTTAGAACTGACCATCTGCCATTTTTTATGCTTTCAGGTCAGTGCAGCTATTCCCATTCTTCTGGCCAAAGCAAGCAGGACTTCTCGGGGAGAGGCACGCTGTTTCCAGTTTCCTCGGGCTCCCCATCACCTCCCAGGCCTGGCAATGCTCCCTTGGAAGGGATCCCACCGCCTCCTTCCAAAGGGATGAGAGAGCATGGAGAGGACCCACGGCAGGAACACAGCTTGGCGAATCAGTCAAGGACCAGGCTGAAAGTGACTGGAAATGGCAGAATAGTAAGACATTTCTGTAATGCGGTGATGGACCAATTTGTGAAATCACTGGGATTTGATGTCTTCATTCAGTTGTCATATTTTTGTAGTGATCCTTCCTGACCATACAATAACCATAATCTACCTGAGTTTGCTTTGAATCAGACCTGAGAACTATTTAAGAATACTAGGGAGGAAAAAAAAAATTAAAATTCCTGATTTTGAATATCTGTATATGCAAGAAAGGAAATAAAACAGAGTTGTGGGAGGAAACATGCATCGAGCAACTTCAGCAATTATGCAGTTTCTAATCTTGTCTAAATTACGGGTCAGCTAGAAGAAAGAAGTCACTAGAGCCAGGCCAATGTATAGAAGCTGTGCATCTGGTCCTGAAGTTGTGAAGCTGAACATACTGTTAGCTTAAATAGGGAAGAGTTAATTAAAACTTGCCCATTCCTTTCCCTGCTTAAGCTACATCGGTTTAACTAGGTGGTTTAGTAACATTCTGCTATTGTGATCTTACAAGTTAATGGAAGCTGTTTATAAACACACTTGTAATGTGTGATTTTTAACAGCTGTTTTCAGAGGTGATCAGTTTCCATTCTGAAAGAGAAAGAACTAAACCCAAGATACGTTCTGCATGATTTGTAACCTAGGTCGTGTGGTAAATCTTGCATCAATTCTTTTTTTTTTCTATAATGCATAAATATGCCCACCTCATTCTGCTATTCTACCTTTTTCAGGTTCATCCTTCATCTGTATTTAGAAATGGAACTGATGTGGTTTTCAAAGTAAGGGTGTTACGAGTATTGTTCAGGCATTTCTATGATTTCTTTCCGATTCTGTTCTTTCCAGGCTTATCACTGTTAATAATTCATTATGACCAATACTTTATTTTCCTATGTATCTTTCTTTTTCTTTGGTGTCACTTCCCCTTGATTTGCAACAATTTGTATTACAATGCCTTTTTTTTTTTGTGGAGTTTATTTAAGAGTTGCTTGTATGGGCTAACCCTCTCTTTTCCCTCTCCTGTTCTGCCTGTGTGCATGCGATACTGTAAAATGAAGTATCATGGGATGGTATCACTCAAAATAGAGGATGACACCTCATCAGCTAAAGCAAACAAGAAGGCTCAAGTGTCAGTAATTAGCCAAGCAGAACCACAGATAAATGTCGTCTCCTCCAGGAAGACAGAAATCCCACAAGCTGATAAGGCAGAACTGGCATCTGAAGCAAGCTCAAGACATCAGGTAGGAGACCTTTTGTTTCATAGGCATTTTCACCATCTGTTTTCAGTCATGCTGTTTTCCAAAATGGTTTAACACCTCTGAGATCTGCCACCTAACCCTTCCCACTCCAAAGCTGAGTTTAACCAATACACAGACAAATTAACAACTCAGCCCTTGAAGAGTTTTCATGTCATAAAATTTTAATATAAGAGCCATTTAATCTATTTCATGTAGCTTGTTTGTTTTGTGCAATTATTTTCCTTCAAATGTTCAAATGACATTTCTCTTTCCAGGACTTTTACTCTTTCCCAAAGGCCTGTACACCAGATTTAAAGGGGCTCTTGCATTATGAAGAAAGCATTCAAAAGTTATTTCAGTGTGATGGGATAATATGGAAATTCTGGAACTCCCAAAGCGAGGTAAAAATGTCACCTTGAGTATGCACCTAAATCTGAGCTTGGAGTCTACGATGAATGAGACTCTCAAGCAAAGGACCTTCCTGTAACAACTATTGACTCATACAAGGAATAAAAGAGTTGTCCAGAGTCAAGTTTGCTGCCACCAGAAAAAAAGATTCCCAGAGACATGATAAGGGCTTGATTGCTGGGGTTGGCTTTCCTTTCTGTCACCCACAGGCGCTCCTGGACAAAGGACACAAGTACTGATGTCTTGGTGCTTGTGGCGATGTGGGCACGAGACAGTCAGTGAATGAAGTCTGAGAGAGCGAGTGGGAGTAAAATTAGCTCACTTAGGTATTCTGTAAACATACATCCCCTCCATCATGTAAGATCTCATGCTGAATTTTGTTGCCCTGCATTCCCTACACAGGCTGCAGGAGACAGAAAATGGTGTCCAAACTAATACGGTCTCTTAAGATGGTATTTGGAACTGGAACCTCATGTCACCTTTAAAGCTACTCATTATAAATGGTAGGCTTCTCTGGCAGGCATTTATTTCTTTACATCTTTTAAACAATGCTGTAGCTTTATTGGTACACACCAAAGTTCATGTTCAATTTAATTCTGGGTAGGCCATAAGCAGCACCTCCAGCCTCCAGTCTGATTATTGGTGCACAGACTTGGATCACTATGAGCAGGAGTCTGTTTTGCCTTTTGCTCTTTTATTTTAGGAGGCAAGCACAAAGAAATGTCCCTCTGGATGGAGTCATCATGAGGGCAGCTGCTACTTCCTGGTAGTGAATCACAAGGTCACCTGGAACACCGCTGCTCGGGCTTGCAGAGAACAGTAAGAGACTTCTCCAAGTGAATGTCTTTGTTGTGCACTGCTCCTGCCCCGAACTGCATGCTGCTCTCGAGGCCATGTTCATTCAGATAAGACCCACTTTGGTTGTCCTGCACAGCTCCCCAAAACATAGAACAAGCCCTGGGATTCAGACCCTGTGGAGGACAGAAATATTATTAGTCTCATAATGTTTCAGGTGCTGATACTGCCTTATTCACAATGTGAATTCCTGAAATTGTCCATCTGCAGTGAGGATGCTTTCCTAACGGGAGAGCTAGTTTGGGAGAAGGGAAATAGAGCAAAGACGCAGCCTTTCATCCTCTCTGACCCACCACTCCCTGGCTTTACCTTCACTTGATATAGTGACTGTACAGTATTGCCAGCTCCTGTGTGTCTCACCATATTCTTCTGAAGATGCAGCCCTGCAGAATCTCTAACGACTCAAAAACTTTAACATTCAGTTTAACAGTAAATATCTGACTCTTAAGGATAGATAAAAGCTAAATAATAATAGGTGTCCCAAAGTAGGAGACAAATAGGAAATCCACCAGTCTTGCTCTTTGGGGGCCTTGTTTGTGATTTTGGTTTTAGGTAGTGGTAGCTTAGGACTGGAAGAAAAGCTAGCCATGGTAACATGGAGTTTGCCCTGGAATCGCGTATGTTCTGTACCTGGTGTTGAATTCTGACCACCAGGTTGAAGACTAAGTTAAACAATAGGAGGGGGTTTAACAGACACCTCCATTACTCCATGAAATGCAAATTGAAACACGGAAGAGATGAAATAAACAGAATATATTCAAGAAGTGGTTGAAGGACATGCAGGAAACATGAAACATGGACGAGCATGCATAACAAACCTTGATTCATTCCACTCATATATGCCAGATTATGTTGTCTTGGTAACACACAAAAGGGAAGTCTTAGTACCTCCCAGGTGATGGAAGTTACTCTTTCCTAAAACATAAATGTTACCTGCTCTTGTGAGCTCACCACAAATTTCACATTGTTACTAGGCTGACTTAAAATTTCAGGTCCTGAACTGGTTTCCTACACCGGCTTTTATTTTGTTACTTATCCAAACAAAGATGTTAAGTTGTGAATATTCTAATATTTTTTTTCTGAAGGCTTCAACATTCAATTGATCCCTTGGGAAGGTTTGTCACTGCTGGGAGGTGTTCCCCGTTTCACAAAACGGTGTGCTCCTGGTGACCCATATTATTTGTAGGCAGTAACTTCTTGCAGAAGGCTACGCTGTGCAGTGTAGTAGTTAAACTGAATAGCAGTAAATTAATGACAGTGTTAAACGCCTACACAAAAAGTCACGGCATATCACTGAATCCACAAGTAAATGAATGCTAGGGCAATGATGATTCAATTAATGTCAGACTACCATAGACTAAGGAAGCTTTATCCTGGCAACTGGAGTACTCCTGGCCTCCATCTGGAACTGATTTACAAAAGCACGACCCCAGGCACACACTTAAAAGTGGTACAAGAAGATAACTTAATAATTTTTATTTTGTGCTTTTGCCCAGTTCCCCACCAGCAATCACCATCACCGCCAATTGCGGTATTTCTGTTATTAGTATTGTCACTGTTGACATTTAAATAGCCTATATTTCCAACAAGCAAATAAAACCAGCACAGGGGTCCATCCTCATTTTTTTAATAGATCAAATAAACCTTAGATATTAAATGAAAATATGAGAATTGACTTTCAGTAAATCAGACAATTTCACTGAAAAATAAGAATCCATTTTATTACTAAAAAAGTGTCATTATTTTAAACTTTTATTCAATTTTCTTGCTACACTTTTTTATAGAACAGGAAAAAAGCACAAGCATTGTTAAAGTTGATTCATTAACAGTCTCCAACTAACCAACCTCCTAACCTCTTAGAGAAAAACACTGTTATCCTGAGATGATGGACTTGAGACCAAGCTATTCCATCAAAACAGTGCTATCAGTTTATTGCGGAAGCAACTGCTATCTGGACATAACTATATGTACATGGGCTTATGCGAACCTGTTTGGGCTTCTAATGAGTTTCAACATACATTGCACCCATTTGTTGCAGCTGGCATATCGACCTTTTCTTCAGTTTCCATGTGCAGGGATAAAAGCAGACACAAAAATGTGCTTGTCTTGACACAAGTTGCTGTATGCCACGGTGATAACGTGCGTGGAAAACATCTCAGCTAATTGGTGTGAAAATCTTGCACCATTTCTAACCCTTCTGCAATACACTGGAGAGAAAGGTGGTTTAAGAACTCATTTCTCTAGCTTTGTTTTGTATGCATGAAGAGGCCCTTGGCAACATGAAGAGAAGCATCTGGGGGATATTACGGCTGAGTGATCCCACAGCAGCCTGATTTAGCAGCAATTTTGGTGATTTATGTTACGGTTCCTGTTTATCCCATAGGAACACGTCTCCCCCAAGGGTAAGTGCAGCCAGGCTTACTTGCGTATGAGATGGTTTCACTGCTGCCACTGAAGGGACTCTCCACTGGATGGACAGAACCCACAGTTCAATCTTTTGCTCTGTTTGTCAGATTATACCTTCATCTTCTTGAAGCTGAATATTTAATTAGAGCCTGAACATGGTCAGATTTCAGATCCTTTACTGCCAGCTTCCAGCTTTGTAAGGCAGGGGCTCTTATTTTGTTCAGTTTTTGTGTATTAGCAGCATGTGGCTTCAGTCCTCGGGAGTCGCAGGCAGAACCACATCCAAAATAATAGGTTAGATCCTGCGTGATGGCTCAGTGTTGCCTAGCACAAAGCAGGATGGACCCTGCTGCCCTCCTCTCCTAATGCTGCGCTAGTTTTGTAAGTGACTGCATTAACTTATATTACTGCTAATGACTCCAGCATAGAGATTCAGGTACCTAGAGTCACTTCAAAGGCCCAGAGTATCTTGTCTGACTTTCAACGGCCACTCTGGAAGCGCAGGGCTCCTGTAAGCTCTGCATCATGTCTGCCAGCCTCATCTGAATGTTGTGAATACCGCGAGGCGTTGTAAGCAACACCAGACACCTATTTCAAGGCACCAGGATTACTCCCTGGGTGATCAAACAAAAGCCTGGGATAAGCAGAGCCTCTCACTGACCTCCCCCTTCACTGTCAGTATGGGACATGGATTTCCTACAGTGGTTCAAATCAAATGTCCTCCCTGTGCTGCAGAGACCTTAATAGCTAGTCAAGTGTGCTTTTGCTGAAGTTAAATCTATCAGAATGGTACAAAGCTCCTTTAAATGTATTTGATAATTTCATGTAAAATCAGGAAAGTCTTTGTGCTAAGTGTGTGGCATATAATACTTCAAGGTCAATGGCTACCCAAAATGTTTCCTTAGCTGGGCAACTG
This sequence comes from Chroicocephalus ridibundus, assembly GCF_963924245.1. Taxonomy (NCBI): domain Eukaryota; kingdom Metazoa; phylum Chordata; class Aves; order Charadriiformes; family Laridae; genus Chroicocephalus; species Chroicocephalus ridibundus. The sequence goes on from NC_086316.1 coordinate 51,811,791, forward strand.
CTCTAAGATGATAGATGGTCTTGACGTGATAGCAAAAATTTTAAAGCACACAGGAATAATTTTGAATGGACTTATTTAGCACAGAAGTCCGTGATGTGTGGTTTGATTTGTTTGGTTTTGGTTTTGGTTTTTTTTTTTTTTCTTTTTCAATAAGGCATTATGACTCCTTGTCTAGACTCATTTAAATTAGGAAGTGTTGGATTTACATAACTCGGTAAATAACATTATCTCGTCATTTCCTGTGTCTGGTGTTCTGCCTAGAGGTACAGTTAGCAATATTATTGTAAGTGGTATGTTCCTTCAGGACTGTTCTCATTTCCTTACAATACATTAAAATCCCTGACTAGGTGTAACAATTAGAACGGTTGCTCTCTCTTCAGTCATGTGTGTTTCTCAGACTGTATTTAGAAAGCACTCCTACGGAGAAAAGATTAGATAATGTTATAATTACTGCAGTGTTTTCCTTTCACAGCGCTGAGGTCTCTCCCTGGTACTTGGATTGAAGCAAAAGCCTGGAACTGTTATTGCTCAGACCACCCCTCTATGTCATAAATGATATAGCAGTTACTGATTGTCATAAATGATATAGCAGTTACTGATACACATTGATGTTTTTTGTTTTCACATTTTCTAAAACAATTGAAACAACAGGAGTAAGCTGTGCTTACTTAAAGTAAACGACTTAGTTCCAGGGCTTTGATTGTCCTTAAGCAGAAGCCAGAAAAAATGCCGTATTTTTGTTCTTGCTCATCTAGTAGTGATACCACAGAGACTGCTGCCCAAATCTCTTCTGAGCTCCAGGTTTGGTCACTGGCCAACCACAGTGGCCAGTGAGGGGGAATGGCATCCTGCCGCGGAATCAGTTGCCCTGGGAGGACACTCTGAATTAACTGAGCCTGCTTTCCTGGGCCTTTTGTCTGACGAAGAAGATGGAGTACAAAACTTTCTGAGAGCTTTTGTCAGTGTAACAGCTTTGTTCCTTGTTCACTGCAGATTCGGTAGGTGGGCCCAGAGGTGTGGAAGCATGTCACCCTGGGGACATACAGGCACCAACACCATGCATGAAACTTCACCCTGATGAGAAGCACAGTCAGAGCCTCTGCTGGGAGCTTCCCTGGTGAAGTTTTGGGAGCCTGTACCATAAGCAGGCACACAATCCTGACCCTGACCGGACACCTGCTAACCACTTTGCGCTGGGACACTCTGCCATTTGTAGAGCCATGATTGGTGTTTCTGAGGCCATCCTGACACACCTCTGCCTGAGGGGAGTGTACACAGATGTCAATGGCACCCTCTACACTTTGGCAGCCCCTGAACTTCGGCGGTCCTTGGTGGGACCTACATTGCTGTGCAGTGGTTGGTCTAGGGCAGCCATGATCACACCGACCGTGAGGGCTAGCACCCAGCTGTCCTGCGGGCCTGGCGTGCAAAGCGGAGCAGAGGGCGAAGCCACTGCTGCTTTTGTTGACTTCAGGGGTAATGGAGGAGGCCTTTCCATCAGGAGCCTCCCATCAGCATTACAGTGAATCTGTTCCATGCCATGCCCCTGTTTGCCTGGATTAAGGAATTGTCCAGATTTTGTGCAGTAGGGACTGTGGGCTATTGTGGGCTACTACTCTGAATTCCTCCTGATGTAAAATTTGCCTGCTTCCCTATCTTGTGTGGTGTTATGATATGGATTCCATGGGATCAGTACTGTTAGAAGAGATACAAGGCAGGAAACAGGCAAGGAGCTCCAGGCATGGGTCTCTAACTGGGCAGTAGGGCTGGTGGTGGGCTTGCACCCCAAGATCTGGTCATGGTCTCTGTAGTGGATTCAAGTCTGCCATGCCACCCTTGATATCTGGTTGTTGTCCCAGCTCTTAAAGAAGACAGTCTTTATCTCCTTTGGAGCAATACCAGTCTTCTGTCTCTGTTATCTGGCAGCAGTCATGAAATCAGCAAAATCATCATAATGCCATTGATTGTGCACTAGCAGCCCAGAAGGCCAATCGCATACTGGCCTGCATCAAAAGAACCGTGGCCAGCAGATCCAGAGAGGTGATTCTCCCCCTCTACTCTGCTCTCGTGACACCCCACCTGGAGTACTGTCTCCAGCTGTGGAGCCCTCAGCACAAGAAGGATATGGACCTGTTGGAGCAGGTCCAGGGGAGGGCCACGAAGATGATCAGAGGGCTGGAGCACCTATGCTATGAAGAAGGGCTGAGAGAGTTGGGGTTGTTCAGCCTGGAGAAGCGCTGTTTGCAAGGGCATGTAGCAATAGGACGAGGGGCAATGGCTTTAAACTACAGCAGGGTAGGTTTAGATTAGACATTAGGAAGAAGTTCTTTACACTGAGGGTGGTGAGACACTGGCACAGGTTGCCCAGAGAGGTGGTGGAGGCCCCATCCCTGGAGACATTCAAGGCCAGGCTTGATGAGGCTCTGGGCAACCTGATCTAGTTGAAGATGTCCCTGCTTACTGCAGGGGGGTCGGACTAGATGACCTTTAAAGGTCCCTTCCAACCCAACACATTCTATGATTCTATGATTATTTTGCTGCTAGAAAAGTTTTTGCTCCCTTAAAACATATTTTGATGAGCAGTGTTGTTTGCTTGGGCGCCATCGCCCAGGATGTTGGGGGAGGCTGTAGGGGTTGGGATCACTGTTAGACTGAGTGGCAGAAATATGGGACAACAGAAATGACAGAGGCTCAGCATCACAGGGAAGGCAACAGCAGGTGTGTGACATGGTATCAAGGCAGGCAAAAAGATGGATAAATAAGAAAGTGAAGCCACTGATGTCTGATACTTCCTGGCAAATGTGAAGGACTCCGTTTGTCTCTCAATGCTTCAGGATTTAGCCTGATCTCTAAATGCCTTAAGAGCAGGCTGGTGGTGCTTGCATGCGTGGTACTAGTTGGAAGACTCCACAGTTTGTACTGTGGAGTACAGACACAGAGCAGAGCTTATACACTGGCTTCATCCTGAAATAGTCTGGTTAATACAGACCACAGCTGCTCTCTGATCAGAACTAAAGCGTAGTCATTGCAGACCTTACCTCTCAGAACTACATTACCACTCTAAGCCAGACCACCTAAATTACATGCACTTAGTACTGTTTTGAAACATGGCCAAGATTTTAACTGTATTATTCAAAGCTTTAGTTTTGTGAAAACATGATTTTAAAAAGATACAGTCTGCTCTACTACCAAATGAGCGAAGCTGTATCTTTCCGTAGCCCGGATTTTAGTGTGGGCAGATTATTATTTCAAGGAAAGGAATGTATCAATGATTGTGTCAATGGTTTAAAACACAGTTTGCGAGTATGAGATACACGTTTCCTGTATACTCTTCTTTGCCCAGCTGATTTAATTTTTCTGTTAGAAGAATCAGACTAGGACTTTGGTTCTTCTCCAAGTAATCCAGAATTTTAAGACTTTATCTTCCTGTAGTTATTCTTGCATGCCAGTAAGTAGTGGTTTTCCAGCAGAACGGTAGTTACATGCTTTATACTAGAATCAGTGCCCCTTGTTGATAAGTTGATGGGAGATGTCTGTCACTCTGTGAAATGCTAATTACTGTGTTCTCTCTCCTTGAGCCTAGATACCTGGGGAGTCTAGCAAGTGTGGCTAATGAACAACACATGCAGTGGCTGTGGGACTTCAGTGGGAGGAAGCCCTTTTGGATAGGTAAGTACATCAGCTGCCTGTGCCCTCCGAGGATTAGAGTTCCTGTGGACCCTGGAAAGCAGAAACTGCTGCAGCAGTTCCAGCCCAGTTTTCAAATGTTGCATTGTCCTCAAGTTTCTGCTGCTTTTATTATTTCAGAGCAAGGCACAAAGCTGAAAGCTGTAATTTAGATGGCTAATTTTATAAGTTTTTATCAAAAAGAGGAGTTTATCATGTTTATTGGTGGGTTGTTTCTGCCTTGCAACCTTTCCCATTTTAATACTAGCTGGGAGAATAATTTCTGGTGGAGGTCCTATTCTTTTGTTTACCTCATCTTTCTTTTGACTGTTACTTTATTTATCTCTAATTTACCCTTTTTTTAACTTAAAATAATTATTTATGTTTACTGCTAATTTAATGGTGTTGTATCAGAAATCTTGTGTATTAACTAGATGATTAGGTAAAGAAGATTTCATCACATTATTTTAGATTCAGCTATTTCTTATTATGCACTTTTTACTTCATAAGAAATGGAAAGAACTCAGACAGGCCTTCTCTGTGCCTCCTGATCCCTTTCTGTGAATGACTGCCTTAGCTCATGGACCAGTGCTATTGCTTTCTTCTAACTCATCTTGTTTCTGATATCCTGTCCACGTTTTAGGTTCTTCTTCCCAATTGTGAGCTGCCATTTTCAACTCTTAGTAATTTTCTGTGATGGATTTACTAGCTATACTAAATTAACTTTAAAAACTACAGTTAGTTTGCGATCATATTTAATGGTATCACGATTGTGTTAACCTGAGAGAAATAAACTCCTCTGATAAGAATAAAGACTACAAGACCATTGTGCCTATTTTCTGATCTTGGTCTCTTCTAACTAAAAAGACAGGTCATGTCTGGAAATATGCCACCCATGTTGGTCTTAGTAACTCAGAGGCTAAGTGAAAAGACATGATTTAGTTTGTATTAGTTAACACAACCTAATCTTACAACTGTTAATTCCAACAGTGTAAACAAGGTATACAAAGATCTGCAGGAATTTATTTTTGAAGAAATCTGAAGGCATCTGAGGCTGCCCAGACTTGAATACAACATTCTGCTTGGCATCTTGGGGAAACCTGGGAGGTGATAGACATGCATTAGATGAAAAGAGAGAAAACATTTTAGATCAGCAATAATGAGGAAAAGTATATTTTCCCTTATTCAGATGGCATTAATTGCCTTATGAAATATTAATTTGTATTTCACTTGTATTCTTACAGATGGGTTTTTTCTCTCAGCACAATATTGTATGCATTTTTTAACAAAGGGATATGTAACATGCTTCTTTTGGCATCAGGCTCCAGAGACGATAAACATTACTGATTTGGTCTTACCGATTTCACACAGGCTTGAATGACCTAGTCAATCCGGGACATTGGGAGTGGAATGGAGGAGAACCTGTAACCTACATAAACTGGAGAAGAGGCTCCTACCACTTCCCAAAGAGAGGCAGAAATTGCGTATTGGTGCAGAAGCGAGGAAAATGGCAAGCAACTGACTGCAGGAAGGTCAAACGGAACAGCTATATATGTTCAAGAAAGCTGTAAAGAATGGAGGATCTCTGTGAAAGCAGTGGACGTTCATGTTTCAGTTTTATTTATCTGCAGACGTGTGAGGGTACACAGTTAGAAAATGCTCCTAATTATCAGGAAGGTTTATTCTATATGATGCCAGAGGTGCAAAAGCACTGGACTCCAACCAAGGAACAGAGGTCAGTTGCAAAGATTAAGTCCAGGTTAATGTTGTGAACTCTTCCCAAAGACTTAGATCTGTCACATGCTCCTATGTATTTTTACACCAAAGAGCGAGGCCTAAAGGCTTTCATCACATTTCTGTGTAAAAGTACCTTTTAAAAAAATAATAATTAGGTAGCATATCAGTTGATTCTCTTTGCTCTTCAGAGGGGTTGTGAGTTGGCTGTTGCTTTAATTCGTTTGCAATAAAAACTGCAGTTTTACCCTGCAGTCACAAAAAGAGGAAGACTGCTTGGGGTGGAAATGAGGGCAAACTTTGCTGACTGAAAACAGGTCCTCTTGGGTGAGGAGGGGAGGGACATTACATCAGGAGACTGGGGCTTCTCTGGGGGATGCCCTAGTACAAAAATAAGAATGGCAGGATTTAGTGACAGAGTACCAAGAGGAGCAAAGCCTTGTATTTCTTTTTCTACCTCCCAAGGCCAGCTCCAGATCCTAGTGGGTCTGCTCACACAGAACTGCATGTTGTTTCGCATTCCTACCCAAAATTGTTCAATGTTTTTTTGGAGTTGCAGGATGGTGCTGTAATTTTTTAGTGTAATTAAATAACGGGACCTCTGTAAATCTAATGCTATATCAAAGGATGATTTCCACAAAAAAAAAATTAATACTGAAGGTTAATCCTAGAATATTATCTTGGGATATTCAGTGATACATGAACATCAATAGGATTTATATGTGTGTATAAACCAATGTAATCGTGAGACATATTTTGTACTAAAGCAGCTATGGCTTTTGAAAAGTATTAATCTAAGTCCTTATTAGGGATTTGCGGTTTTTAAAAATAATAATAAAAAATCCAGATTTAGTTCTGAGAAAAGCTTAAAAATCAGCATTTAGTAGGAAAAACCAGCTGCCCATAACTTAATTTGGACTTGCTTTAAACATATGCAGTTGTGGTGTTACCGTTTCGTAATATTACAGTAAATTTATATTTGACCTGTCAAAAATCTTTCTTTAGGACCTTCTTACTGACGGCCTTAAAACTAAAAAAAGAAACAAGCCATAAGCTTCCCCCACCAAAAAAAAAAAAAATTAAAGCTCCTCTCAAATCCTCCCTCTGCCCATGATGAGTGTGTGACAGTTGGTGTGGCACTGCGTAGGGTGAATGTGCCCTGTACCTTACGAGCCCTCACCCCCACCCCATCTGCCTGCCTGCTGTCAGCGGCTGATTCTCCCCTTGTCCCCTGCCCCCTGGATCAATTGCATCTGTACACTATTCCACCCTTCTGGATGGAAAAAAACCCTCCTTCTGGGGTTCCTCGCAGCAATTCCTCAGTCCTGTGAGGGACAGATGCAGCAGAATCACCTCTCCTCTCCGGGCTGAGAGATGCTGTTCCAGGGATTATTCATCTCTCCTCCCTGCCTTTGGCATGCGTGGGTTATTTATCCTTCCTCCTCGCCTGTGACATGTTAAATGAATATGCATGTGAGTAGCTGCACAGTCTTTATGTACAGGAAAGGACTGTTGCAGATAAGAACGAGCGCACTGCAAAATTAGAGGAAAAATACTGTGGACAGTACTTCATCACCCTTATTATTGGTATTAACAGATAGAGACAAAAATATCTCCAGGATTTCTTTTTTTTTTTTTTTGTCATAGTACTCTTTATGCCAAGCTTCTAGACATTTTTGCTAGACACTAACACTTCCTTTGCTTAAGAAGTTTTCTAGATCAACATCTAGCTAGATAGGCTAATTGTTTCAAGAATTCCCCAAACTAAGTACCTCTGAGTACTCATCTAGCCCTGTTCTTACTTCTGATAGTTTTCACTGGAAAAAAAAAAAAAAGAAAGAAAATGGATCTATAAAAGCTCTCTTGGGATCTCTTGCTGTTGTCTTCTGGAATTCCAGGGAAAATTGACTAAGAGAGCTTGTTTAGACATAAACATAAACTTTTATTTCTTTAGGGCCTTCTTTTTATAAAAAATGCAGAATTTATTGGTGCTATCTTGATAAAACCTGTTGAGATTATTTAAATACCTCTCTTAATTATTTAATAAATGAATGACATCAACAGAGAGGGAATTTTGACCAAGGTGCTTGTTACTTGATCAGTAACTAATAAATGATTCATGCCTCGTCTGAGACAACAGTGATCTCAGAAGCTTGCTTTCGTGAGAAGAGGGGAGAAATTCCCTTTTCTGTATCTCACTTGAACTACTTTAAAGTGACTGAAGAGTATGGAGATTTCAGCACACAATAGACTGTTAGTTGTGCGAACTGTGTGTGTTTACTCTTTTCATTGAATCTAATACTATACGTTAATGAAGCTAAAATTCTTACATTGCAGTGCGAGGATATTTCTGCCCTGAAAGGCTGCTGAATTTTTTTTTAATACAATGAACTGTTCCAAACATATATTCATAATTTTTAATGTGTCTGTCATTAAAAATGAAGTATTTTTTTACAGATTTTTACAGCTTTTATTAGAATACTGGAGTTCAAAGAATGCGACATACTCCAATCAGGGAAAGCACAAATAAATCACTATTTCTGTTGTCACAGGAAGTTGTTGTCTTTAAGAGGTTTAGTAAAGAAGAGGCCTAAAATCCTGAGAAGTCATAGGGAATTTTTCCAGTCTTCAATACTTTTGAATTAGACTCTGAGTAAAGCCAGGGGAAAATCAGTATTCAGAGGATCAGCATCAGCAGGGGAATTTGAAGAGGCTGAAAGTAAGAACAAGGAGCATGTAAATTCTGGTGTTCACCTATGGATGTTACACTTTCTGGATAAACAGACGATTTATTCCACCTGAACTATCCATATGCCTCTTAAGAGCAACAGAACCAAGATGCAATACCTCAGTAAAAAGAACCCAGTGGTTAGCCTAGATTTCTATAAAAGCGTGGGCAACATAACTTCTTTGTGTGCCTGTCACTTTTAACCACCGTCTTTCCCTGCAAAGTACCTTTTGATCTATTTGAAACAAATTTGACAGAGAAATAATTGCCTGAAAGGCAAAAGTTATGAAAAAAATGATAGGCAACTGGCCACAGGAGCACTTCTTCCAAACCAAGATACCCAAGAACATTTGTGTTGTTATTAACTTCATGGACGTCAAGTGTTTAATCTGAAAAAAATCAGAAAAGTTTTCCACATCTCTTTTGTACTCACTGAAACTCACTGAATGCCTTGAAGTCTTTATTCACCCATTCTAAAATTATAATAATAGCTTTGAGAGAATTATATATATAATTCAGTGAATACTGTGATTCTACATTATTTACATCACAAGACTGGTGCTATTGTAATGCTTGTATTCAGAACACTATGTATATTGTTATTCCTAGCTTTGTAATATGTGTTAATACAAAACTGAAATGTATTTTGGTAAATACATATGTCTTCAGTTCCATAATCTCACAAAAGCTTTTTTTCTACTGATAAAAACCATAATGTTGGGTATAGTAGAAATGTACTTATAGTGAAGCATAATATACCTGCTGTTTACTGTATGCAGTTTCTGAATTCTGTTTCTTCTTCTGCATGAGCCTGTTCCTGAATTAATACTATAAGGACATTTGCATTGTTAGCAAACCATTTTTAAAAGAGAAAACATTTTATTTTGAGAAGTAAATTTAAGAAAAGTTACAGATCTGCAAAACAGATATACAAGAAGAAGAATGAATTCAAGAAAGACTGTCAGTCCATAAAACCGAATTTTAATATGACTCTTGATTTAAAGCAGAATGTGAGAAAACAGTCATTGTCCCTCAGTAACCTCAGTCATAGTCGTGGAAGAGATGCAGGTCAGTTCTCCTTTCTTATTACCTTTAAGAAGCTGTGCTGGTTGTAATATGGAGACCTCTGCTACTCTAATTCCATTGCTTAATTACCATCCTCTACATTAGCAGTATAAAGTTAAAAAACAAGAACTCAGTAGGATTAGTTTATTTTTATAGTGTTGAGATAATGTATTTTTTTTTGGTCAGAAGTAGTCCTAATGAATAGGAATCTGAAGTACTGGATATAGGCACAGGAAGCAAAAATATATAATTTTATTCACATAGATGAAATTTTCAGGTAAGTCTAAATGTATTTTTTACTTTAATAAAAGAAGCTTTATCTGCGTCTTCTTTCTTGGATTACACTACAACATTTCCTTAGTGTTGTCAAACTCTTCAGTGAATCACCACTGCTCTCTCAAATTATTCAGGGCAATCTAAGAAACAGGTGTCTTTATGAAGATTGAAATGCCTCTTTGCCCAGACTGTCTCCGCTGGCTCACTGTCCCACAGTTTAACAAGCTGAAGCAGTCAAGCACATAACCAACACAGCTCCTCAGGCTGGGTTTGGAATTGGGTACACTCTCAATTAGGCAGTACATATGTGCCAGTACCATTCAGGAGATGTATCAGGAGGTGGACACCCGTCCAAAATCTACCAGCCTGAGAATTATAATAGAGAGAAAACCATCCACTGCGTCATGTGTTGATACCTACATCCACGAGAACATGGGCCAATACACATGAAGGGACACTAAACTCTACCCTGCTGGACACGCACTTCCAAATATTTTCGAGTGTGAGCATCTACATTTTGGCAGCAATTTGAAACTTAAGACTCCAGTTCTGCTGCTACAGCACAGAGAAAAGAAACAGAGAAATGTGAACAGGAAGGTATAAATGAGTGAAGAAAGAAACAATGCAAGAGAAGTCTTGAAAGTGAATAGTGAAGGGGGGGATTAATGATGTACAGTATCTAATGTTGAAAGTACAAAACTAAACAGATTTATTGTCTGTTCTTTCATATCATACCTTGTAAAAAGCCTTTTGGTTTCATAATTATAACTTTCCCACGAGGCCTGTATGTGATCTGTTTCCCCAAAACTCAGTAAAACAAAGACCACAGATGGCTTTCTTTGATAAGTACAATAATTGGAGAATAAACTGCATAGTGCTAATTCATTAGTTCTGAGGTCTTCACATGGGTTCTGTAAAAGATATATCTGGATACAAGTTTGTCTACATAGGATGTGTGTTGAAAATGATAGGATATTGAATTGGGCTGTAATATATAAAATCCATTTTAATGATTTAATCATCAATCATGCTATGATGAGACTATTTAGCTCAACAGAAGGCAAGTAATTCAAGCACTGCCTAAGAATTATTTTTAGGCATCAACTGGCAGTGTAACTAATTACTCAGTTTATGTCCATAATGACTGAATAAACTATGGCTCTGAAACAAATGAATAATACCACTTTGCATTTGCATAGCACTTGTCATCTGTAGACCTGACAGTTTTAAAAGGATGGGCAAACATTCACGGTGACTATTTCTAGTGAAAACAGAATGTCCCAAATAAATTGCTACTATGAAGGCAAATCAAAGCCTGCATGAAAGACACCGCTGCATTTAGCCACAAGATTTAACAACCAAAATACAGTGAAAACATGTGCTATGCTTATATGAAAGGGTAATCAGGCAGGAAAACAAGTTTTTATAAAAGATAAAGCATTGCTTTTTGTAGAAATCTGAGATTAGCTGTATTTGGGACATAATGATGATGTGCCCAGTCCAATCTCTGTTGTCAATTATTAGTCTATGCAGTTGATGTCACCACAAAGAGACTCACGAATACTTACTATTTTTGACATCCGAATGATTCTCCAAACTCGCTCTCTGAGCTGGGCTGCCTTCCTGTGATGCAGGCAGGCTCCTGGCTGAGCTGAGAGGCTGAGGATAGATCTGCTACCTGTGCACGGTGATACAGGCAGCAGGCTCCAAAAAAGATTTAGACTGCGTGTAAATACAGAACAAACTGTGCCCAGATGTAACAGGTCCCATTTCTTACCAACTTTGTCTCTTGGAAGAGAAGAGAGCTCTGGTTTCCGCCTTTGGGTGGCAGAGTGACTTGTGGAGTGAGTTGCTGACACTGCTTTGCTTTAGCCTCCTTTCCTCCTTCTGTAAATTATATTACATGCTTTTACATCTCAAGCCCTGTAGGGCAGGCCTTTTTTCTTGCTGTACGTTAGAGGATAAAACTGTACATACCATGAATGGATGCTGAACTTGAACAGATTTTTTTCAGTTCCATTGCACTGCAAGTATCTGAGCATATATACATATATGCCAAAACAACGGTTTTTATATGTTCCATGCTAATATTTGCATGACACCAATAACCCAGACCAGTTTAGGTCAGATAGAAGTTTCTGCACAGACCAGTCATTCCAGTACCATAATTTACCTAATTTTTATCTGTGCATTGACACAGACATCCTTACATAATTTGCCCCATATTCGCTGCTTGCAACACCATTTATTCTCCGTGGAGAGCTGCAGAAAGGACCCTCTGTAAACAGCAGTAATAAAATTATTTTGCTTATATTCTTGCTACAAAGAAGAGAACCCTTTGGCAGAAACTAAGATGCTGTCTGGGCACCAAAGCATGCTTCAGCCACATCAGATGAGAAGGGCAGAACACCCCTTCATACATACGCACGTTTCTTTCTTTCAGGGCAGACTCGGGTAAATTTTAACTGAGACTTAAAAGCCTTTTTTCTTTTACCTTGAAGGTGGTAAAAGAAAGGAGGCTTTTTTAAAGGAGGCTTTGAAGGGAGGTAAATTGGGCCTTTCAGGCACTTAATTTTCAATTCTGTAAACATACATGTGAGTAATTTAATGCAATTTTGCTCATATGGATAAAGTTAAATACAGACATGACAGGACCAAGACCACAGCTGGAACTTTTAAACAGAAAGAGGTGGTAGAACACTGGTCTAGACTTTGAGAAGAGGCACTTGCTGGCAAAGGAAGTGAAAAATAGCTGAAACAGATAAAAACACAGAAAGAACACCTCTATTGTGTTGCTATAATCCAAAAGGAATAATTTTTAAATTGTTTAAGTTAGCATTGTATTTTTAAATTCTGAAGCAAAGAGCTGCAAAAGTATATGTTGCTTCAAACAGTCAAATCTTGTGTTTGAAAGACATTGCCAAATGCGTCAGACATTATTCTGTGTCATTATAATACAATACAATACATAAGTCTGAGTATCAGCCCAGCCTTGTAGCTCTCTGAGCAACTACAATAAAGAGGAAAAAAAGAAGGAAAACTCAAAATGTAATGTCCTTAACTTTGCTGAATAATTTTGAATGACTACTACCATCATGAACCTGATACAAGGAACTTTAGTTCCAAAGGTCAACTGCTTGAGTTTAACTTTTTGGCCAATAAAGAGGATTCAAATTGCACTTTTACGCTACTTAATTAATCACTTAATCAAATTAATCCTCTTGACTCAGTGTTGCTCCACTATAATGCTGCAAAAGCTTGTATAAGTATGATGCAAGGACTGTTTGCAGGCACACCGCAGTGTCAATCTTGATGCTGATGCTGGTATTTTCTGTGATTTCACTCCTGATGACTGTGGGAGAATCTGCCCTCCCCGGGCACGCTTGACACTTCAGGAAGGCACCAAACCAGTGGCAGAATTAAACTGCTCTCAGCTGAAATTACAGAGCAACAAAGCTTGTGCGTGACAGCTGTGCTTCCCTTAACGAGATCATCCCACTGAGGTCATGGCACAAATACACTCTGATGTTGGTGTGTGAACCCCATTCTTGATAGAGCTCCACACACTTCTGTCTCAGGATGGACCTCAGCATTAGAACAAATTTAAACTCCAGTGAATTATGCAGTAAGGAAAAGGTCTAGATCTCCACCAACTTTGTGCTAAAGTTATAAGTCAGTGCCTCATGCGGATGTTGCTAGTCAATTAGTTTACTTCATTTATCAGGCAATAAACTAATCCCTAGAAATGAAAGTCAAATAACTCCATACATCCAGTACAGACAACCTAAGTTTGTTGAACAGATTAGCTACAAACTTAAAAGTCTATTGATAGACTCTTTCTGGTAGAAACAGAAGTGTGTAGAGGTTAGAATACCTAAATGGAAAATTATCTGAAGCAGAATTTCCTTTTAGTATTTTCAGATTAGGATCAATGTTTGTGATGTTTATTGAAAATATATTTTCCTTCTGCCAAAACTTTCCTCTTATGTTGTTCTATCAGATATTTTTTCTTACATGTCGCATAGCATGATAATTTTGCAAAAGAGACCTCTTGTTTAGGGTCTAGTAGTCTTTAGATATTGATGTTTAAATCTAAAATATGTCAGTTCTAACATGTTTTGCTTAAATCCTCATTTTGTTTACCGACTTTATAGGATGCCATAGTTTGCCAGCTTTGGTGTCTGAAGAGGTTGTAGCAGTGCTAGTTAAACTTTGAGAAACTGGGGCACAGAGTTTCTTCACCCTGGGACCTTTTATTCTGAGCTAGTGACATGTCTGCATTCCAGCAGCTGGTAACCTGCTGTGAAGGAGGTGAAGCAAGGGCTAGTCTTGGGCAAATCTGCCAGATTCCTCTGGGCATGCGAGCACCAGTCTGCCCGTTTGCAGCGGTGCTGCTGCAGGCCTTGGGTCATATCCCAAATCTGAAAGACCAAAATTAGACTCATCTTTTGAAAACATGGGCTGATTTGGTGTCAACAGATACAGCTTCATGTTTTAGCAAATTTTAATCAGCTTGCCTTTTCCTGTTGTGATGAAATAACACTCCCTGTTTTGACAGTCTCAGGCTTTGTGGAATGGAGAGTCAAAATAAAATAAACAATGAAGCCCACATTGAACATGCTAATACACAACCTCAAATGTTTCCTTAATTCCTAGGCCTAAACTAGACAGCTTATCCAAACATTTCCTCCTGCTGACTCCTCCTGTCCCCCACACCATCCTGGGTTACTAGATTTTAGATAGCAAGTTCTAATACACATATTGCAGATTGAAAGCAGAGTTTCATTAGCACAAACTCCCCTATCATAATTGTAATCTACAGTAAATGAATGCAATTAGCCACATAATTAGTCTCCCCTGAGCCCTCCCCTCCTCTGCACACAGGCAGCAGCCATAACCTGACACCAGGCTCTCGTATAAAGCTAGCACACTACGGTCACTGCAATAGCAGCAGGTCTTACAGGGTTGCACTTTATAAGATCATGTCACCACTTCTCCTTGAGCTGTTAGTGCTCTCATGTCTTGGAGCCACAGAGCCACAGGCTGATTCATTGCAAAGGAAAAGCAGAAGGCCGTTTCAGCATCTTTTCTATCTGGACAAAAATCTGCTTGAAAGTCAAAGTTTTCGTGAGCTGGTAGGGGAAAACCCAGTAGGTGTTGAGGAAACCCTGGGAGAACCAAGCTTTTTTGTAGCAATTCCACAAACGGCATCTGAAAGTCAGAAGCAAGAGAAGAAAAAAATGTCCAGATTCATCCTTCCCAATGCAGAACTCCAGGCAGAGCAAGACCTGAGAACCTGGGCAGCACCCAGAGAGCTCTCTCCTGTGGAAAACCTCTCTCCATCCCACTATTCCACCAACAGGGAGGCTGAACCTCCCTATAGAAAAGATGCCAAGAAATTTTGGGACCACTTCATGTTAAAGAAAAATTCAGCATCTGAAGAGGTTGTCCTGCCAATCAAGACCAATGAAATGCACCAAGAAAACTGCAGAACCCTGCCTTTTTCCCAGGTAAGAACAGGTGTCCAAGATCAATAAATGTGTCCTTTCCCCTGCCTCTTGTAATTAGTACCTAAAGACATAAGGGTTAGTTCATTTGCTAAGCCACAGTGCCACTTCAGAACGCCCACACATGATAAGCGGCTGAAAACCCCTGCTGAAAAAGGCTGAAAAAGCTTTAGTCTGATGAGGCAAGCTGCTAAATTGCAGCACTGGAAAGCCACATGTGCAATTTCAGAGAGTTATTGGTTTGTTGTTTTTTTTAATGCAAAGATGTTCTGACCTAGCCTAAGCGAGCAAGGCAGTGGTGAGTAATTATCTATTCAATGAATATACATCTAAAGAGTTTGTATACATGAATTACCTATATATATATACACATATGCATATATACAAAAAGAGTTCCAGGGCAAGTATTTGCAGGAGAAGCTGGTTGTTTTCTTAGAGCTAAGCAAGGATTCCTTTTTGCTGTATTAATTGGGGGATTGATGCATACATCTAATTCTGTGCTAAGAATGCTGGAGAACTGGTAAATTGTCCCATGCACAGATGAAGCCATTCTGTCATATTGTAACATCAAGACAAGCAAATAGTATAGATAAAGGTGCAGTATTCTTCATAAAGCAACACCTCTGCTCAGTGTTTCTGTAATCACAGCCTGTCAAGGACCATGTTTTTTTCATGTCCCTCACTAAATTTATCTCACTGGCAGACACATCGGACCTAGAAACTTGTACCACTTTGTATTTTGTCCCATGTACTATGGCAAGCTTTCTCCAGGATGGCTGCAGTTAGGCCAATATGAAAGTGCTAACTTCAGTCTAGCTTTTTATGGCTTGGGAGTTGACACAGGCTCTGCTGATACAAGGAACTGTTATTCTTACAAACCAAGAAATTGCAGAACTTCCACTGCACTTTTAAGATTTTCATTTAAAAAAACCTGCCAAAGAATATTATGCCTCTTCCACAAGGAGACTAATCTTAAAGATTACAGTGGAGTCTAGCTTGTGGTTTATATATAAGAACATTGGGCCAAAATAACGTTTTAAGTCCTGCTAAGTGGGTAAGACTGCTTAACCATGTCAGAAGTGTAGGACTCAAAGAGCAATTAAAAGGTAAATATGACAAACCCACCTGTCGGATTTTCCCCTATCAGCTTGCAAAGGCTCTGAATGAAGCAGATTTTGCTTTCGTTGTTCAGTCCAAGAATTGCCAATAGGAGTGCTAAAGTTTGTTTTTACAAGCTCTTATGTTTTACCATTTGCTTGACATAAAAAATGTTCAATATAAATGTTCTGATAAGAAAAAATATAGTACTTTGGTTTTGGAGTGGTTTTTTTTTTTTTTTTCGCTTTCATGCCTTGTAGCAAAGTCCATGGGCTTTTCATCTACCAGGAACTTCAAACTGCTTTCTGTTTCAGGCTGTTACTCATGAGAGCTGTGAGAAGGTGGTGGTACAGAATAATCTGTGTTTTGGAAAATGTAGTTCCTTTCATGTTCCTGGTCCAGAAGATCGTCTTTATACCTTTTGTTCTCATTGCTTGCCCAGCAAGTTCTCCATGAAGCGCCTGGATCTCAACTGCACCAGTTCTGTCCCAGTGGTCAAAGAAGTCATGATTGTAGAAGAGTGTAAATGTGAGACTCAGAAGATCAAAGATGCTGCGACTGGATCTCTACTGTCAGATTTGCATGCAAATGTACATGAGCACAACTAATCCAGTGCAAAGTACTTCTTAGCTCCTTCATCATAAGAATTTGCCAAGAAAAAAAAACCCAAAGAACTAAAGCTTTCATCACACTGGTGTACAAAAATATTAAAGATGTAGACTTTCTACTTGAAATGCTTCTCTGCTTCAACGATAACTTTACCTAGGATGTAACAGATGTTTCTCTGCAGCTGTTAAAGAAATGGAGATGAAATTACTGGACTTAAGTGTAGACTTCCTACTTTAACAAGGGAAACCTTTAAATTTTTTTCCACCCTTCCTATCACTGTCTATAGAATGCTAGTAAACAACAGCTGAAGAACTAGCGTGATTTATCTGTGCAAAACCCTAATGTATTGGCTGGTTTACGTTGCCTTTGCTTGCAGGGACTGCCAATATAGGTCTACTGGCAACACAGATGAGGCTTTAGTCTCTTCCTTGCAAAAACATGTCTACTTTTACATCAAGATAGTGGCTGGAGAGTGTAAAATATAAATGGACATTAGGCAGATAGAGAGCTGTGACTACTTAAGGTCATTCTGATTGCTCCCAGCTGGAGTTCAGTTCCCCGTGAAAACTACTATACCTCATAATTTACACATTTACATAGTGGTTGCAAAGGATATTTTGCCATGGAAACCAATTACTCTCCTACTACATGCCTGCATTTGCTCTGCAGGTTTTTTTTAATTGAAAGTAGAAAAAAAAGATAAAATTGGATACACTCACAGAAAACATCATAAATTAATTGATTGCTGTTATTATTATTAAAGTTCATTACAGAAAGACAATGCACATTTTCCAGTCTGATGAATTTTAACATTGTCAATGACACCAAGATAAAGTTTAAATAGCGTTCTCAACACCTAAACTACAGCAGAAAAGGCATTCATGTGATAGAAAATCTGCAGAAGGATTTTATTAGCATGGCAATACCTGCACAGCTTTACAGTAACATACGAGAAAACTCCGTTAGGAAAGGTGTGAGTCCAACACAACACCAGCAGCTGTCAGACAAACTGTGGGCTTCTCTGCTCTCTCCAGCTGCTTCTCCCTGGATTTGTCTTGCAGACCTGGCACATCAGACAGTGATCAGCTTCCAGCAACTAGACCTCAGCCTGTTTATAACCCAGCTCCTTCAGTCCTCTGGGAATCTGCTCCACTGCTATTGCCAAACCCTCAGATCTGGGGCCCTGTTGTTGAACTAGCCACGGCTCTTTTTTTGGGGTATTGGAAATCAGTATTGATATAGCTGGTCGATTCAAGGGTTGGGTAAATGATTCCTTGTACTTGAACTGCACTGTGATCAGAAGTCTCTAATATCCTGTCAAAAAATATGATTCTGGAGTGCAAGGTGTGTTTAATGAAAATTGCATCTGAATGATATTCTGATATTGGCTCTGCACTGCTGCTATTGCTCGTTGCTCCTGCAGGTCACTTGCAGTAAGCCAACTAAAGAGTAATGTATAGTTATCTTTTGTTATATATAAACCTGATTTTAAATAATAAAAATTGTATACTAAACAAAGGCTTCTTTCTGTCCTTTAACACTAAGGACTGATATGCAAACTTGTGTACAGCTGTTTGTATGTTGTGGCATGATATATGAAGTCATTCCAAGTAACAAGCTGTCAAGGTCTTAATCATCCCTGTATTGAATGCAATAAAGATAATACTTATTTTAACTTAATATTTATTCTAGTTTTATAATGCTCATCAGTATTCTCAGGATGCTAGTGCAATGAACTACCACCCCGATTCAGAAATTCACCTTCATGTGTTAGGCTGCATTGAGCATGGGCTCAGGCTATGAACAAAGAAAGAAAAGCTTTTCTAACAAGCAAAGTAGCACCAGCTAGCAACCGTACAGTTTCAGACAACAAAGTAATTCTTTACGACTCATGCTTTTTTCAGTAGGGATTCCTCCTCACTGAGCATGTCCAATTGCAAAGTCAGCCCTAACGACCAGTGCTTTGTTAAAGCAGGCTTTATGCAAGTGGAAAAGCTAAAAAACAACTCCCTGCCTTACCATGAGGTTCAAACCTTTGTGAGTTATTGTAAATATTATTGTTACTTTTTTATCAGGCCTAAGAAAGAAAGGCACACAAAGCATCAAAGTTCCCAACTTTTTTCTCTTTATTTGCAACTTTATTTTTTAATCTGAAAAAGCTAAATCTTCTGAGCTTCTAACCACTAATGTTTTAAAGCTGTGTGAATGTTTGCATTTCCTTTTTTTTTTTTTCTGAAATGCAAGCTTGCAGAGAACCATTTGAAGGTAGGACCTCCATACACTAAGTTCACAAGTCAATTAAGAAGAAAAATCTTCCAGTCTTGTAATTTTGAGATGACTGACTGCTAAACTGTGACCTTTGCACGTAAGGATGGCAGAACTGAAGCTATATTGTGGTCTGTAAAGTATTCAGCCTAATTTTTAAAGTTCCTTCTGTGTGCTGAAGCATTATTGCAGTCAAAGAAAGCTATTCATTTAAAGAGTCTGCAGGACCAGATTCTTAGTGTGAATTTGCACAGCTTAAAAGTAGGTGAAAAGAGGTAATGACAGCTGTAGTAATTGCTAATTAGATTAGTGCTGTAGGTTTTCTGGATGAATGTTTAATTAACCCAGCAATGACTGGTTGCATGTAATTAGCACCGTATTCTACAAAATCAAGAATGTGTTAATTGGATCAGATTTCTCAGCCTTTAAAAATTCCGTATTAGGAATAAGTTGTGCCCAGGGGCTAACAGGATTTTTGCTCTCTCAGCACAACTGTGATGGCCTGTACTAGTATAATGATGTGGGTCAGAGAGGTGAGGGTGTGATCCATATCGATATACGGACGCTCCCAGGAGTAATGCCATTACAGCAGCAAACCTGCATGGCTTTAATTTAGTTGTGTCCATTCAGAGGTTGCATGCTTTCTGTAATGAAACCTTTTCCAATGTAACTATGCTTACAACGGAAGGGCTGTTAACGTGACCTCTTCTATTTCAGAGCACTCCTTGTGCAAACCTATCTTACAGAACAAGACTAAGCCATAGTTGCAGAGCTCTCTGAAAATTCAGCTCAATATCAAATGGAGTTTGCACACTTTGGCTATTTTATTTCACCTACTGCATCTTTTCCAAGTGGGTGTGCTTTACCTTGAAAAAATCGGAGAAAAGTGCTGTTTATTCGAATTCCTTAAGCAAAATAAATCTTTAGTATAGGCTATTCTCCTAAAGAAGGATTTTATGCAACCAGTTTTAATGCCTGTAATTACATCAAACACTAGAATTACATCAGACTCTTATCAAATTCCATGCAACCATATATTCCAGGGAAAAGCCTCTGAATTTGCACTCAGTACTTCATGCTGTGCTTGGTGCTTTGAACACCATTTATGAAATATTCACAGCTAACCTCACAGCTGTCAGCTAACAAGCTTTAGCATGATTTACTGGTAGGTACTTACAGTACCTTCTCATAAATGTACCAGCTCCTCGCTGCAATAGCAAGATGACAAGATTCCCTACACAGAGAGATGCTCCCTGCCAGTCTGCACAGCTGCATAATCACATCACATCTGGGAGCACGTGCTGTGCAGGTTGGTGCATGTGAAAAGGCCTGGGGTTGAGGCTTCTTTAGGTCCTCCGCCAGGCGGCTTGTTACCAGCCATTTAGTCTGACGTTCTGCTGGTGGCTGCAGCCTGCAGTCAGGGTGTTCAAACAGAGCAGGCATGCTCCTCAGCTGCCTTCCTAAGCAAGGATCTCAGCTTAACCCTCTGCTGAAGCTGCTTCAAACTCACCTCGCGCTGCAATAGATAGGGAAGCATTCAAGCAGTCTGCTGCCTTGCCTGGATTTCAGACAGCAGTGCCTGGAGGGAGATCAGACAGCAGCGCCTGGAGGGAGAGAGGCGTTGGAAGAGCCAATGCTAGGGTATCTGCAGCTGGACATTATCTGAGCAGAGCTCCTCACACCACTGAAGTGCCTTGGGTGAAAATTAACTCCCCAAATTAGACTACTGCCTTGTCTGGCTCAGCCCCCATGTAACCTATCTGGGCTGGGGACCAGTAGATTTCACAGTGCTTGCTACCGAGGCAGACAGATCGGAAAACATATCTTGCCTTCGATTTTTCTGTTGATTAGGTCTAAGAGAAAATGGAGCCCAAGAGACATTTTCCTTTACTTTAACATCTATTGCCTCATCCTCAGCATGTGACATTGTGACTGACAAGACTTCTAGGCCAGCACAGGTTTTGTTGCAGCACAGCATGTCATTAACACAGACCTCCGTCTTCAAGACATGAAGAATTTTGCTTCCATGCTTCCATTCTACAGTTAACAAGTGTGTCCTGTGCACACCAGCAAGGTTTACAAGGAAGTGAACAATGCCAACAGTGCTGCAGAAAAGAAGAAGCAGTAACAAACACGCACAACTGCGAAGGACCCAGGAAGATGAGTACTGTTGAACCTGCTGATTTCTCAACCCAGGAAACACCTGTGCACATCGATCAAGGGGCACAACTGGGCTCAAAATGAATCCGGGAAAACAGTCTCATGAAGCAAGGGGCTTGTGAGCAGCAAGAACCATGGGAGTTGAAGTGCATCACCTCTCTCTTGCATGTGCTCTCCATAACAGAGCATCAGCTGTTACTGCACATGGCTTGATTTTAGCATGCTGATTTAATATTTACAGAGTGCCAATAAAATTTATATGATGACAGCTGGTGGCTCCTGTGGTAATTTATAAACAGCAACAACAACACAACACAGACATCAGAAACTCCAAGAGGAATTCTACACTATTGTGCAAGATTCAGCAGAGAAGAATGTGGGTATTTTTCTAATTTTGCAGACTTTTAATAATCTTTGTGTAATACATCCATATTGGACTTTATGTAAAGTATTATGCAAAGTTAGTATTTCCCCCAGGTATGTTTTTTCCTTCAGAATGGAGGTCACCACAAAGACTCATTATCTATCTGGATTTGATATTCTGGAAAGTGTCAGGTAATTTCTACAGTCTGAGCCTTTGCACATTCAACTGGGAAGGCCAGCACATGACTGCCTGCTTTTCCTCCTGCACTGTGCTTCCCAAAAAGAAATATTAGCAAATGGGAGCTGCTGCACTGATGACCGAGCCAGAATAGATTGCTGCCCTTGTTCCATAAACTGTGTTTACTCTGCACACCCACGAGCAGAAAAGAGTAAAATACAATCTGTTTGACAAGACTCGAGATCTAACGACTGGCCATTATCAGTGCTACCGCTACAGAAACGCAACTACCTGGTATTTGACTAGAAGATGACATTTGACTGATTCCTTTTCATTCTACAAGAAACCTTCATTGATCATACTATCCCTCTTTGTTTATCTTTCTATTTTATTTCGCAAATCCTTGGTTTCCTTTCCGCTCCTTGGCTGTTGGGTTTTTTTGTTTTATTTTTCATCTACATATGTTCTTCAAATCAGTAAAAAGTTTTCACAGCTTACTATGTCTTCACATAAAAGCATAAACTGATATGTGAAATTCGTCATGGAACAGAGGCAGAGACTGTTTTATATTACAACAACCTTCCAGTGGTCCATGTTTTTTAATTGTCCAATTAAGATGTCTGTTATTTTCACTGTTACCTGTTCCTCAGGAGGTATGTAGGTTGTTCCTGAGGAAATGGTATCTTCTGGTTCACCTGGAACATGCTTCATTCTCCTTCCACACAACCTTCAGTTCCTGCTACAAATATGCGTTTTCGGGTCAGAGCAACTTTAGCTTGAAATGTTAACAATTGCCCTGTATAACAGAAGAGTCTGCACACTAAAAAATAAATCAGGACAAGGTCCAAAATTCTTGAACAAAAGCTTGAAATCCACCTAAACACTAACTTAACTTTTTGGGTACTCTCTTTTCAGAACAATCATACTATGATTTAAGTTTTAGGGAATAATATTATCAGTAATAAAGAACGGTTTTCTGGATGGGTGATGATCACCATTTCATCCATCATTCTGTAGGAAAAGTGCTCCAGGGCAAGAGCCCATCCATTTACGGCGGGAACCATGCCACTCAGACAGATGGGGATACCTTTAGGTGGCTGAAAGATCATGTATGTGCATCAACAATGGGTGCTCAAGGCATGATTCTCGGCTGGAACACTGAAAATGCTGTCTGTTACAAGCTGTCTGTGGCTTTTAGCCACTGCTAATCCCTTGCGGGTCAGAATTATTTTTTAAAAACAAAGACTGGCTTCCGTGTCCATGTACCATTCTGTGACCAAGGGGCACAGCACAGCAGGGGACCCAAGCGTCACAAAAATTTCACAACTGGCCTGGGCTGACTGAGAAGAGAGGCTAGGATGAAAAGTATAGAATTACAAGAGTAATTATTCATTCATGCACGTGAGGCGCCCCATTCAAACTGGGTCACACCGAACGTGGTTTTATACATGGTTCTTACACCTTTCAAGCATTCAGATACAACATGATTTGACTACGCACTACTTAACACACACGTACTACTATTTTGAAAAGCAACTATAATTCTGTGGCTCCATCTGCGTCTTTCTTGATCTACGCATCCCTGGAGTTGGTCTTGCTAACTACTTATCTAAGATGCCAGATAACAAGAGGGTTTCACAGAGGTGTTGGAAGGGCTGGGATGCTGGCATTATCTTGGCAGTCCAGGGGTATACTTTCTTGCTCGTGGGTGGCTTTAATCTTCCAAGAAACAAAATATCCTTATCTTGAAGGTAGGGGCTGTCCCACTATTGTCCCAGAAGTGGGATCATTTACCCAGTGTGCATGATCGGTTCTCCTTCCAGTGAGCTGCTGCCCTTCAGTTAAGCTGACTTAACCATGATTATGCAGTAAACAAGCTAGAATATATATATATCTTAAGAAAGCCAATACGATTTCACATTATGAAAGTTCATACAATTTCATACCATAAAGACCAACCGCCACAATAGTGAGGAAATGGGATTCTTCTACTGGGAACCTGGAGACCAGGGCAGAGGCCTTGCCTGCTGCGCTTATGTTTTGTCGGGAATAGCAGAGGGACACCACAGAGATGGAGGGCAGAGAAAGACTCATCTTGAGAACGGGAACGGGCCCGCGCCAGTGGGCTCCAGCACCGAAACAAAAACGCCTGCAAGCTCAGAGGCGGGTTGGGCAAAAAGGTTTCCCGACCGCCGGGGAGGGCAGGCCGCCGCTCCCACGCGGCTTCTCCCGCCTCCGCGGGGAGGGCAAGGCGCAGACACCCCACAGGCGGGTGAGTCTATCAGTAGGAGGCGAGGCGAGGCGAGGGCGAGGTGAGGGCGAGGCGACACCGGTTCCCGGGAGGGGCGGCCGCGATGGGACCGTGCGCCGCCGCCCTCCCTCACAGCCGCCGGCCCCGCCCCGCGGCCAGCGCGCGTGCGCGCCTCCGGCGGCGGCAGCGGCAGGGGTTGCGCGCGTGCGGCTGGTGCGGCCCGCGCGGTTGCTATGGAGAACGGGGGAGCGCGGGGCGCGTGACCGTGGTCCCCCTCCTCTTTCCTCCCCCCCCTCCCCTTCTCCTCCCGGCCTCGCCCAACGGTTGGTTCCGCCTCGTGCCCCGGGTTGGGGGGGGGGATGCCGGCGCCGAGTGGGGAGGGGATGGAGGCCGCCGGCGTGAGGGGAGCAGCGTCAGGCAGGCCGCCCCGGGACCCCAGGGCTCAGACCCGCTCTTGAGGCGGGGGGGTGTGGGGGGGTCGATAGGAGAGGGGAGGCCGCTGCCGATCTTGGTGCGGCGGCAGGGTGGGGGGCGCCGGCTGCCCCGCCGGGCGCGCTCGGGCATGGCCCGGGGCAGGGCGGTGCGCTAGGGGCCTCCGCATCGCCCGTCTCGGACGTCAGCTGTGCCCGTGTTAATACTGCGTTACCAGTCTTGGGTGTACCGCTTTCCTCTTAACTTTAACTTCAGGAATGCTGCTTGCGGTGTAGAGAGTTGGGGGGTGGGGTGGAATCCTTAGAATTCTGATTTCGTGAGTATGTCCTTATCTGCAAAATAAAGAAATGCTGTTGTGATTTTCACGAAGCCCCGCGAGGCTGCCTTTCTCGCTGCGGGGTGAGCAGGGCGCTTGCTGCCGGGAGGTGGTCGCGGAAGGCGTGCGTGGGTTTTGCTGGCTGCGTGCTCCAGCAGCGCAGCACAAGGAAGTACAATGTCCCCTGAGCTTTCTTCGCTTCACGCTTTCATTTTCCACCTCCAGCAGTTAGTAAAGTGAAATTGTAGCTCTTTGTGCCCTTCGCTCTGAGGATCCAGTGATGTGCTTAAGTTAACATTATCTGTCTGCAAAGTGGCTGTTTGGTCAGCGGGAGGTGAAGATAGTTTTCATGGATTTGTGATCAATGAGGATATTGTGTGTATACGTTAATGTAAAGCCACCTCCCAGTCCAAGCCCATATGGCATCTTTCATGAATGCAGTACATGTTTACAGGTATGCCTTGCGACATCCTATCTATAGAAAAGAATTGGGTGGGAATGCCTTGCCTACCTTAACCAACCTGTCAACAGCCACCTAACAACTGTGTAGTGCCAAGGTCTCTACAGACAGCTGTCTTTTGTGCAATGCTGGGTACATGGGGTTTTGTCATGGCAAAAATATGTTGCTGCTTGTATTAACTGTTTATTCAGATACTAGTTTTGTTAAACGGAAGAGTTGCAAAAGGCAAAATGGTGATTCTGTTCTGACACTTGATAACATCACGTAAGTGACTTCTTTAAAATGTAGTTGATTGATTCAAGTCCACTTTTTTTTTTTCAGGCCAAGTGTTGTTTTAGTTTTATATCAGTAATTTTTGGCAGTAATTCTTAAGATTTCAGAAAGTCATAGATCTAAAACCAGAGCTGAATCCACAAATTGGTGGAGGCTGTTGATTGTTATGGCCTTGCCCTAGCTGGCACAAAAATTACAGCAAGTGTATCTCTCGTGTTTCGACTCCCTGTTCCTTTTTCTGCTTGAATTGCTTAGAATACAGCCTTTTTAGAAAGTGGTGTTTTCCTGATTCTAGAAGTGTATTTTATGGAGCATAGAATTGTTCAGTTTCTGTGGGGTCTTAAAACTGTGTTTCACAGTGAACAATATTGTGAATTATTGATCTCTGTCATTCTGGATTCATTTAAGTGTTTGTGAAAAAAGTTCTGGAAGTCAGATTTCACAGTCTTAACTTTTTTTACTAAAGTAGAAGTCCAGGGCTAAATTGAGGCAGAATGTATAGGATCTTGGTTTCTAGTTACGTATCAATGCAACAGATGTAAAAGTGCAAGGAGCAGGATGTCACCAGAGCTGGTTGTCATGCTTCTTAGGATGAGAAGTTGAGTAGTGCTTGTATTGGGTTTCTTTATGAAACAGATGGGACAGTCTTGGTGCAAAATTGTATACTTTTTTTGAAGTTTGCATTCAAATGAGCCTATTAATCCAATCTTTATTTCATGCTAACATTTCTGGTTATTACACAGCTTTCTCATTTCTCAGAATTGAATTTTTAACTCATTCTGTGGTCTCGTTATTCAGTGAATGTCACATCAGAAGTCATATTGGAGGTGACAAATACTGAGTTTATGATACCATTAATTGAATTGGGGGGTTCAATCAATTGGGGATACCATCAATTGAATTGAAAAGGGTTAGGAAAAAATGCTGTCCACTCATCCCGTAGTAAAAGTATTTTTTGGAAAGGCAAGAGCAATTCTTGATCATATAGGAAAGAGTCAGTTGCGTTTTGGTAAATCTGAAGCTTTTCACAGCCACAGCTACTGCTTGCTCTCAAATGCTTTGTGTTTGAGATGTTTATTTAGAAAAAATGGCTATAAGTTAGGGTAAGAGGGAAGAAACCCACAAAACCTCCAACATTAGGATAGTTTATCCTAAGTTATTTCATTGGAAAATTTTAGCCATTGCGTGTATGAATACTGAGTGTATATGGATATAAATCACTAAAGTGTTTTTTTCAACTGATTTGTTGTAAACCTGCTCATAGACTTTTTTCATCTACGTATTGTAGTTATTCTTGTCAGAAATGATGTATCCTAAAGAACAGAATTATTTGAGATCATTCTTCCTTGTATTTGAAAGAGTAAATATAGAGGGGTTTTAAGGCATGTTTAAAAAGAGAAGACTATAAATTCACGTTGTCTGTGAGTTAAATTGGAATCTGGTACTTCCTACTTAATCATCACAATGTGCAGGTTAGGTTTTCATTATTTCCCCACCCCTTACATATTTATGTATGGTACACAAACCAAAAGGGAGAGGGGAGAAAGCTCACTTTGCTGGAGGAAGTCAATGTATTGACATTGTTTATGCAGTACTGCTCACAAAAGTATAATGAAAAATATAAAGCTTAATTGCTCATTATAATAGGCATGCAGGAAGCAAATGTATCACAATTTAAAGTAACTAAAGTATAGTAGCAGTAGTGCAGTTTTTAGACCTTTCTCTGACCGCTCTGATCCTTTTAAATCTATATCAAAACTGTAAAATTGTAACATCTACAAAAGATTTTAAAATTGTTAAATCTGTATTAAAATCCAGTTCCTAGAACTGAAATTTGAGGAACACTATTTAGAATCAGCATGTCATTTCAGACATGGTGTTGTGATTTGGGCTGGGTTGGCAAAGGATCTGCGCGTCTCTCTGAATAGCTTGAAAGGAAGCTCTGCTTAGTGAGGTGAGGTGTTAAGAACAGAATAGAAGGTAATCTATTATATGCTGCCTTTCAAACCAGTGATGGTGATTGTTTGAGTATCACACTGTTTTCTGTCTCTTTCAGAAACGTTACAGAAGATGATGATGAAAAGTCTCCCTTTCTTGAGAATGGGTCCTTGTTTTGCAGAGTTCTAACTTAATTGTGAAACTTGCCATCAAAGGTATGGGTTTGAGGCAGGTGTGTGTGTGTTTGGTTTTGGTTTGGTTTGGTTTTGTGATCATGAAAGTGAATAATGTCATGCAGGCAAAAGTTAGTCATTGAGTTATAAAAATTTGGGATATATTTCCATTATAGGCATTCTTACTGTTTTCTCCAGATCTCTCTCACTGCTTGTTGCTCACACGTTATACTTGGTAGGTCACTCGGAAACAAGTATTTCACTACTTACACCTCTCTTTTTTTTGTTTGTTGAGCTGTTATTTCCACTTCTGAGGAAATGCTGTGAAGTCATAGAATCTCGGCTGCTTTGGTAAGATGGAAAACAGATGGATTCCTCAGCAGTCAGCAGTGTTTCTAGCTGTCTCTAGTTTTTTTGGCCTCTCTATTTCTGTCAGTCTGCATGATTTCCCCTATGTAAACCCACGCTAACTACTTCCAGTCATTTTCTTGTGCTTCATGTGTTTGGAAACAGTTTCCAGGATTATTTGCTCCACCTTCCTAGGGATCAGGGTGAGGCTAACGGGCCTTTAGTTGCCTGGGTCCTCCTTCCTGCCCTTGAAAACAGGGTTGACGCTTGATTTCTTCAGTCCTTTGTAACTTCACCCATAAGCTTAAAACTTTGAAACATAATTGAGAGTGGCCTCACAATGACAGGACCAGCTCTCTCAGCCCTCATGGTGGCATCTCCTCAGGTCCCATGGAAGTGTTATGTCCAGTTGTTTAAAGGTTTCTTAATCTGATCCTCCCTCACTCAAAGGAGGTCTTCCTTGCCCCACACTTTTCCACTGGTCTCAGTGGCCTGGGATTCCAGAAAGCAGTTTTTACCCGTAAAGAGCAAGATGAAGAAGGCACTTTGACCTTTTTGTATCCTTTCACCACCCCATTCAGCAGCAGGTCCACATTTCCCCTAGTCTTCCTTACGCTGCTTGTGTACCTGTACAAGCTTTTCCTTTTGACCGTTGTATCCCTCACTAGATTCAACTGTAGGTGAGCTTCCACTTTCCTAACCACATCCTAGTACACCCAGGCGGTGTTTCTGGATCAAGTGTGTGCACACACTGGATGTGGCTCCACTTCATCTCTGTTATATTGATTATAAGATCTCTATTTTCCGCATCTTGTGAATCCTTTGCTTGGAAACCCTGCCCACCGCTTCCTGACTGGATCGTAGGTCATCACCTCCCTCTCTCATCATTCCTAGTCTAAGCCTTCCCTTAGCAGATTAACTAGCCTGTTGCCAATGATATTTGTACCCCACATAGTGTCAGGTGGACCCTGTCCCTCTTTTCCCGTAGTTCTTGACCCTCAGAGAAGGTCCTTTGGATGTAAAAGCTGAGTCCCAGCTTTTGACACAAGCTGGCCAACTACTTGTTGGTCTGCAGGATGCATCTCCTCCTCCTCAAGTCCTTCCCCTTTAGCAGTAGGATGAAGGACACACCACCTGGTCCCCAGGCCCTGGCCCTCACACTCCATGTAGTCATGCTTGATATGCTTTCAGTCTACTCTAGCTATGTCTGTGGTGCCCATATGGAAGAGCATTTGAGGGTAATAGCCTGAGGGCCAGACTACTACCAGCCTCAGCAATAGCCTGTCCATAGTATCCAGGACCCAAGCCCCTGGCAAGCATCAAACCTTGCCAGATGCCAGGTTGGGCTGGCAGAGGTGTCTCTGTCCCAGCAGCAGGGAGTTTCCCACCCTGTCCTGCCTGCACTGTCACAGGACTCCGGCACAGCCACCTCAGAGGCTTCACTGGACAGAGCTCCCTGTCTTTGCGTGCTGCCAAGGCTCAGAACCTGCTCTGTAGATCGGAGCTGCAAGTGGAGCAGGAACTGTCCTCCTGGTGCCAGAGCTCACAAGCTCCCAGGCGTCGCTAGACTCCACACCTCCATGCCCAGCCT
This sequence comes from Chroicocephalus ridibundus, assembly GCF_963924245.1. Classification (NCBI taxonomy): domain Eukaryota; kingdom Metazoa; phylum Chordata; class Aves; order Charadriiformes; family Laridae; genus Chroicocephalus; species Chroicocephalus ridibundus. Next base: position 51,841,222 of record NC_086316.1, read on the forward strand.
GACAAGCTAAGGCTCTGCCCCCTTCTCCTCAGTGCAGTGGGGCTTCAGGTTCCTGTGGCTGCAGGGTCTTGGAGGGGATGTGGTCCATCTCCTTTTCAGCATCCCTGATGTTGTACAGTGTGCTCACCTTCTCCCTCAGCTTCTCTGCTTGTTGACGCAGAGCCTCCATCAGTGCACGCTTAGCATGATATATACTGTTTAGTGTATATATATATATAACAGCAGTTCTAAACCTGCTGGTGGCCAAAGCTAACTTTCAACAGAGGCACATTAAGAACTGGCAGATTCAGGAGTATAATATTACATCGTTTATATGTCTAGAGACTGAACATATGTGTGTAGTATATTAATACCATGTAAACAACAGACTTCAGTGCATGCATGCTACATACAGTAAAATTTAAAAAGACTAGTAAATATTGGCCTAAGTAGTTTTTATGATTATGAACTTAAAAACAGTTTTAAGGTTGCAGTAGCTGTATTCAGTATGCAACGTGGGCTTATAAAACAAGTATTAGCAAGTTTGATGAATTTTTCAGATAAAAGTAAGCACAGTACTCTGCTATACTTGAACGGGAACACTATTGTACTAGAAGGCAGCAAACAAAGGGTTATGATAAATAGGATAAGTGTGGAAAATGTCAGATAGTTCATTTGAGTCTGATTCCGATTAGAGATCCAGAAAAAGAAAGATACGTTAATGAAATCTGTGAATGATAATAAGCAGAGAAATTGTGAATGCAAGTGAGGATAGATAAAATTGAAACAAGTAGGCAAAACCCCTGGAAACAGCGAAGTCTGACTGATAAACAAGATGAAATTTCAGTGGAACAACTAGAAGCTGAAAGGAACGGAAAGAAATCCATCTGAAATGGACAAGTTCCCTGAAGCCCAGAAATCAAGGAAACTAATGGGTAGGAGAGTAGCTTGGGATCTGTCTGTGTGTTGCAATATTAAGACATGTGTATGGAGGCAACCCGACAAAAAATGTAACAGTAGTAATCCTTCCCTTAAAGGTTCTGCTGAATAGTGCTTATGATTTAGCGATGTGTTTTTGTGAAGATTGGTTTGTGAAGCTCTGAAGTTCATACTGTAGGACTTGGTAGGGTCTCTTCAATCTAAAACAAAGAACCCAGCACACTAAACTGTCAGAATGGAAACCTTGATGTTTTAAGTGTGAGTAATAGTGAGAAAGCTTACTGTTGTATGATACCCCTTAATGATCTACATGAAAGATGTTAGGGAACTGTGGTTCCTTTCTCTATTGCTTTGCTATAAATGCCACAAAGGAGATTTTTTTAAGCAGGGAAAAATGACAGATTCCTAGGGGAGCTTGTGACTATTTTAGCATACAAGCTTTTAAAAAATCTTGACACATAATTGGGAGACTACAATAGGTAGGTGGGATGAATCCTTGTATAAAGTAAATCATTCTCTGTATTTCTTGTTTGCTTTGCAACCTTTTTATTTTGATGGAAGACTTTTCTTCAGTGTTTATATCCTTTGTGGCCGCCAGCTGGCTTGCAGTGCTTGCTTTACCTATTACTCAAAAGTTTTCCCTTAGAAGTTTTACTTGCATCTTGATGATAAATGATACTTTTTAGTGAGATATAACTTACTAATGAAATCATAAAATAGTTCCCTTCCTGGTACTTGAGCAGTGTATGTGAAATGTCTGTAAATTTTCATGTAATTCCATAAGTCAATAGCTGACTGCTTTTTTTTGGTGTTTTAATGTATGTGGAACCCTGTAAGACAGTTAATTTACTCTTTTATTATTATTATTTATTTGTCTCTCTAGGATAATCCTTTCTTCCTGGGTTGTGACAGATTGTTAACTGTTTGTGTTCAATGGGACGACGAATTCACTTTGTGGTTGACCCCCAGGGTTGGTGCTGCATGGGCCTTATTATCTTTGTCTGGCTATACAATACAATATTTATTCCAAAAGTCATCCTTTTTCCTCACTATGAAGAGGGACACATTTCAGTTGTGGCAATTTTGTGTAAGTCAATTTAACTTAGCCTTTTTTTCTACTAGTAAAAATAGCGTCTTTGGGCAGTAGTTAACATATATGAGAAAGGTCAGAAAATATAGAATAAGGTGAAGGATAAAGATAAACAATAAGATAAAGGATAAGAGTACTGGGATGCAGTCTACATTTTTCTGTTCTAAGAAGTTGAGGCACTTCATTAATTTCAGAGGTGTTAGAGTAAAACTTGTTTGTGTGGAAACTGGGGAAAAGCATTAATATGGCTTTCAGATCCTGTAGCTAGACCTTGTTGACAGAATTTCAGGCCCACAACTCTTACTGCGTGTCAGAATTTGGGGCGGTAGAACTGATGGTTGATGAACTGAGTTTTGTTAGTTTTGTCATAAATCCCTGGATGAGTCAGCTAATATGAGTTATGCTAATAGGTTTTGCTGTGGAAAAGGCTTGAATTACAACTGGAACCAACTTGAAAGTGAAGAAGGACTATTGGGAATGTCCTTTCACATAGAGGCTTTGAAGTGTAGAATGATTGGTGCTTATTTGATAAGACAGTGGAGGAACTGTTTAAATACAGTAGTAAGGCCATAGTGGCATCCTGCTGGTGCTATCAAAACACTGTTCACTGCTACCTTTTCCTTTCCCTTTTTAAGACTGGGGAGCACTTAATATTGTAGACTGTATAGTACCAAAAATATATCTGGAACTGAATGAGAAGGCTGAGTAATTTCCAGCTCAGTGCTGGAGCATCTATATTTTTGATGCAGCGTGCAGTAGATATTTTGTACACTTGAAAAAGACTAACAAATGGTTATTTATTTTTCCAGGTTATTACTTCTGCTCATTGTTCTGTATAGCTTCATTACTAAGAGCCTCAGTAGCTGATCCAGGAAAGCTACCTGAAAACCCAAAGATACCAATTACAGGTACATTAAGTTGTTTCTGTATAATTGAATAAAAGTTATTTTAATGTCCTCAAAATATTTAGGAATTTATTTGATTTTGTAAGATTTGATGGAAACCATGAGCTGTTTCTGAAGCCTGTACTGTTAATGAAATTAAAATCGGTATGTCACTGTTTTTAACTTGTAAAGTTCTAGCACTTTCCCTTGTGTAGACTCCAGACTTCTTTTTCAAAACTTGTATTCCATCAGAAGTTTAGTTATGTAGGAACTTCTGCTAGGAAATTTTTCCATGGGAAGAATCTTTTTGCATTGTAGGCTTCAAACATATTGCATATACTTCTAACTTGATAATATTTAATAAAAAATGTTTAGAGATGATTAGTCATTTTAAATCTACAGCTTTTGTCCAAGTAAATTTATAACATATTGAAGGTGGTTGTAGAAGGTACTCTTACGCTGGATTTACCTGTGCTTTTTTTTACACGTTTTTTTCAGTGACTTATGTTTGTATGGGCTGTTAGCTAAACAAATGTGATGTTGATCACATTGCATTGCTATAGAGTAGCAACTTAACATGAGAATTCCCTTCTGTCCTTGTGAATTTGTCATAAAATTCTTGTATGGTATTTGATGCTGCAAACATTAGGGGGAATTTGAAACCTCAATAATTCTGCACAGAGAAAGCCAGTACTTTTGTGAACTACTTGATGCTATTAAAGTGCTTGTCTAATGCATAGAGCTTTTACATAGTGGTTTAAAATGTACTAGGGCTATTAAACAGCATGAGCTTTGTCACATTAACAGAAAATACTTTCTGAATGTAGAAAATGTATCAAATGCAGTGAAGGGTGAATATTTCAGTCTTCTCTTGCAATGTGGTGGGTGCCAGGGGTAACATTTTGCTCTGTCTTCCTAATGTTAGTGAGAATTCAAGGTGGTGTGTTTGGAAACATGATCTGTTTAGCCTCAGCACTGATGTTAAGCTGTGCACAAAATAGACAGCAGATAGTAGGAAAGGATGTATCTCTCTGGGATTCAGATGTGAAACACTGATTGCGGAAAATCTCCTGTCAGTGTTCTTTCTGCTCCTGGTAACTGAGCCTTTGATCCAGTAAAAACAAAGGTGGCTCAGACTTGAGTCCTGCAGAGTTCTTGTTGCAGGAAGAATAACATGGTTTCTGCAACCTGAGCTGGAGAATGAAGACGCTCAGTACAGTTACGGAAAATTACATTTATGACTGAACATTCATCTACCTGCAAAGTGCCAGGACCAGTACAAATTCCCTTTGTGCGCAAATGTTTCTTTCTCTTTTAAGGGATACCTTTGAATGCCCGTCCAACCTCTCCATGCTCCATTCATTTCGTACGTCAATGATACTTTATAGATACTTCTGAAGATGGAACACTTAGGCTTCACTGTGACATTGATACTATGATTTGGTGTGTGCTATATCAGAGATACTGTACTTTCTAAAGTAGCACTACAGTTCTCTGTTATTCTCTAGGTTGACAGGAAGATATGTTTTTGCACGGTATAAATTGTATTCAAAAATGAAGTTGGGGTGTTTCTGAACTCTGCTGGTAGCTACCCTGTTAGGGAGTGACACCTTTGTGACATGGGATTTATGGCAACAGATTGTAAATCACTTCCCATCTGTCATTATTACTAGTTTAATGATCTCAGATATTGGGTTTCTTTACGTCCAGTGTCCAAATGTTATTTTGCAGCAAGACAGACAAGGCTAGAGTTGCCTGCAGGTGCCTCAGAAGTGCTAAATTTAACTTTATTTTGTTTACACAGGGATAATGCTTTACCATGTAAAACTTCAGAATGTCCTACTCTAAAAACTAAGCTTATTTATTTTCCCCATGGGATTTAAGAAATTGCTTTGCATCAAAAAAGTTCTATTTAGGTTAAAACAACTGGTCAGAGTATTTAACATGCACCTATTTTCCTTGGAGACAGAAAATAAATGGTTTTATGAAGGGAAGCATTACAGTATTGGTGTGGTTTGTTTCCCATGTGAAGGTGAACTTTCTGAATATGTAACTTGAATTCTCATTTTCAAAGTTTTCCTCTAGTTTGGGTGGTGCAATTTGACATAAATAATAGCTAAGCTGAGCAATAGTAGCTCCTGATAGTTTCAGCTACTCAGTGTCTCTGGAGATCAGCTTAAAGAATTTCATGTTGGGCATCCAAAAACAGTGTATATTTTTAAATACAAGCCTATCCTCTGTCTGTTCTTTGGTCATCTTATGTGTGAAAGTGCATGTTGTGAGATGGATGCCTTAGAATTCTTTGAGATGGGAGGTGCTACTGAGGCGTTCATTGTGTGTTTTATTTTAGTTAGCTATCTGTGACAAATTCAAGTAGCAATATTTCCTTGGGAGGTTTTGGAATGGCAGGGTGATTGTACGACGGTTCTGTCTAGCAGATATGTTTTATCATGTAGACATGTAAGAAAATAATTGAATTACAGCCTTCCTTGTTTGAGTGACACTTTTTGTACTGTAATAATTACTCCCTAGAAATATATAGGAGGAGAGAGGATTTTGGAGAAGAAAACTGGCACAGAGTGTCAGTAATATTTTCCAGTTTAGTTAAGGTGACAATGGAAAAAAAAGTTTTTTATATGGCTGCTTGCCTTTCTCAGATCATAGTAAGATTTTTTTCTCTTTGAATCACTACCATATAGATTTATCATGAGCGTGCTGTACTGAGTTTAAATCTCTCTAAGGTGTCTTTACATTTTCACCTAGAACGAGAATATTGGGAATTATGTAACAAGTGCAATATGATGAGACCAAAGCGTTCGCATCATTGCAGTCGTTGTGGACATTGTGTGAGGAGAATGGATCACCACTGCCCATGGTAAGACCAGGACATTCGTTCTAACAATCTATTGTTATTTTAGTGAATCATCTCAAATCTCATGGGCTTGACTATTGCTCATTTGTCGTATTGCTTTCCCAGTAGTGCTTAATCATTTAGGCATTTAGAGCAGGGAAAGAACAGCTTTGAGACATTCTTATGTCTGCAAGTAAAATTGCCAAGTAAGCACTGTTGCAATGTAACATTTTATCATTGTCAAATTGTTACATGCCATATAGTTTTGGAAAATTCATATATTTTGTTTAAAGATGACTGAAATATTTATTCCTAAAACTGATCTCAACAAAATTAATTTGTACATTGCAGATTTATTTCATTTGTTGCAACTTATTTTCTGATGCTGGACAAAAATATTTTTTGTAGGAAATTAAACAATATTTATGTTTCTTGGATTGGAAGAAAAGATTACAATTTCAGCATAAGGGGGCGGATGCTCTTAATAATAATAATAGATTATGGTTTCAGGCAGTTTTTGGTTTTTAGTTTACCAAATGGCTGTGCTGAGTAGAAAATGTTATTGAATCATACCATACCACACTTGCCATAGCCTCTCTGGTTTTGTAGTGAAGTTACTTATTTTGGTGTTCTCTAACTAGTTTCAGTCAAAATGAACTAATCTGGCTAAAAATCTCTATTTAAACTAATTGTTTGTAGCTTAAAAGGAAAATAAAAATTTCTGTCAGTAGTTGTGTGGTATCACTTCCAGGAAGACAGCAATGATGAACTGCAGAGGACAGAATTGACATCAGGATCCTCCTATGTTGATTTATCCGTTTTTCAAAGTACCCTTTTTGTTAATCATTGCTTCAGAAAATAGTGCCAGTATAGTACATTTGTCATTATGGCTTAGCTTTGTATTGATGTCTGTGCCAATGCTTGCATGAAATTGCAACCTGACCACATTTTTTGCGTCAGTGTAACTTCTGTGTAGCAGAATAGACCTAGATTTCAAGGGTTTTGAATCTCATACTCAATGTTTCCAGAACCCATGTGATTCTTTTACTCCTTTATGTTGGAGTGTGCAGAAGGAGTTTCTGAATAGAGATGCCTGTTCTGTCTTCTGTTTCTTAGGCTCCTTCCTAAAGTCATGCTTAGTTGTCATCGGGGTACCCTGTGATCACATTTATTTCAAACATTTTTTTGCGTTTCCAGTTTTTGGACTCTACGCAGTTCACAACTAGTGAATTATGTTGAGTAGCAGAACATGATAAATATTACTATGAAATTTCAGAGAGTTTTAAGAAATAATTTTGTTGAGTTTTACTTAACATTATAAATGTATCTTTGCTACATGAATATATGGAGAAATAAGTGTCGTGTTCTAAGCAGTGACCTCAGTAATGCAATCTGCACTTTAAGTGGCAGTGAAAGGAAACCACCCTTTACAGTAACTGCCATCTCTGACATACAGACCATCACTTTGATTAAAAATGGAGTGATTAATCAGTAATTCGTATGTTTTTCCGTAAATAATCGTAACTGCTCTTATTCACAGTATCATAACTGCAGTGTTAAGGTCATTATGTTTCTGTCTTTATATGTACACTTTGTTTCTCTGCAGGATTAATAATTGCGTTGGTGAAGACAATCACTGGCTGTTTTTACAGCTGTGTTTCTACACTCAGATCCTTAGTTCCTATACGCTGATACTTGATTTCTGCCATTACTACTACTTTTTCCCTCTGAAAAAAGAAAACTGGGTAAGAATCTGTTTTCTCTACAAAGTGAATAAATAGCTAGTACTGCAATGTAATTTATTGTGGTACCTAGTTACTACACATTTCTGCTGGCTCAGTTGATTGACAGTGGAGAGTTTATCTAGATGTATGTTATCAAGTGAGCAAACTGATTTATGGTAAGTAACAAAATATCATTCTTAAAGGGTATATGATTTCTATATGTTAAAAACACAACGTTAGTTTTCTTAGAAATCTAGGAAAGGAGGACAGAACCAGTTAGGTTCCTTTAGAAGTGATTAGTGAATACTGGGAAGAAGCAAGGTGACTACTTTAGGCGTATTCAAATTTCTTTTTACTTTCTCCAAAGTAAATCTATGCAGAGTATATATCTATCCTAAGTCACTATATAAAAATGATGATATTGCCAGAAAAATGAGAAAAAAACATACAATCATTCTGAAAGGAGAAAATTGTACCTTGGTTTTGAAGCAATATCTCATGTTGCTTTGAAAAGGTGATGTGGGTTAAGGGAGAATTAAGTTTGATTTGTTTTACTTGGACTCTATGCCATTATCATATTTCAACATCTTGTCATGAGCAAAATGCAGTTGAATACACAAACAGATAAAATGGACTTACGGATTGGAATAGAGTAAAAAAATATGGAATTTCTTCCATTATGGAACCAAAATTGTAAAGTCTGTGTGCTCATTTATGTCTATTATCTGTAATGTTCAGAATATTCAAGAGGTTTGCTTGAAAATTGCTGAATGCTTGAAAGTGCTAGAATAGCAAAGCTGATACTCTTTCTTTGGAAGAAAAAGTTATGAAGTCTTGCTCATAAAGAAAGACAAAAACTTCTGCCCAAAATCTGAAATGGACATTGTATTTGTACTGGACTATAACAAATACAAGCGCATTAAAGAGAAAAACCTAAAAAACAAGTTTAAAATATACTCAAAATCAGATAACATTCCAGATGTCCTAAGTGAAGAGAATAAGACCATCCCAGAAATTGGTAGTTTACTGTAAATTTTGTTGAGATTTTTTCCAAGTACTGAAGTGCCACAGATTTTTTTTATTTCATGTTGATGTGACACTCCAGCACACTCTCTGCTGGTGACATCACACCCATCTGTCAAGGCTGTTGGAGACTGGCCTTGGTTATGGGTAAGGCAAGTCCTGTTTTCCATTTTGGTGAACAACTTAAGTTTGTTATGTTATTTTTTATCCCAAATGGTATAAACCAAAAATAATAAACTTCCTGAAAAATATTACATCTGGAAAAGAATGGGGCGTAGCCTTCCAAGCTTATTTGCTCCCATATCAGTCTGTAGTGTATGTGAAGATGTTGTGTCAAAGGAGAGCTGACAATGTAGGAAGACTTGGATCATCCAGAACTGAAAAAAGTGCTATATTCAAGTTGATAGATAGCAACTTCTTATTATATGGAATGTACCGGAGTTGAGGAGTTTTGCAAATCTCTCTTAAAATAGCTTCTATTCTAATAGAATAGCTTCTTTTTAATTTGTTCATCCGTATGAATATTTCCATTTAAATGGTTTAAGGAACTCTAGAATATGGAAAAGAGACAACTTTGCTGTCTGCTTGGAGCATCTTTCCATAGACACTGTCCTGTAAACTGAGACAGACCTGTAAAATGTGTCTCTTAAAATGGAGTATGTACATTTTTCACCTTCTTTCCAGTTTTTTGCGGGTGGGCTTTTGATATTCACCCTGTTTTACAGGCATTGTGAGATTTAAGGGAGTTGCTTTGATTTGTAACTGCATTCAAGTTAAAAGGGATATGAAATTGCAGTCTTTCTGTATTAGTCAAGAAATCTGTTGTCTAAGTAAAATTTCTTATGGATACGTTGCATTTTGGATTTTTTTGAAATTTAATGTTTTTGAAAGGTAACTAACTGTAAATGCCTTTGCTTCTAGTTTCAGTGGCTTTGTAAACTTCTTTTTAATTTATAAACTAAGTTAACCTACTGCATTTCTGGACAGAGTAGTCTTCTATGCTTTCTGTATTCTGTAGGCTTCCTGTGCACAGGGTTTGCAGGTTTCAAGCGCAGTGGCTTCTCAGTGATACTGATCTGAATACTGGATTGGGTATTGCAGTGCTTTTAGGAGGAGTGTTATTTTTCAAAGATAAAATCTTTGTCTGAACTGGCGCTGCTTCTCTAATAGTATAATTTCATGGTAGGATATTTCCTTTTTATTGTGAGAGTCCCCTGAATGCTGTAGCTTACTTTAAGTAATTATACTGTATTGAGATAACGAACCCAAGTTCAGTTTGTTAGCGTTGCTTTTTAAAAACATGATGAAAGGGAACCAAATTATTTGCTTGGTTTGAGCAAGAGAGGAAAAGGGAAATCATGTTTACTTTGGATGGTTTACAACATCTAAAGAGGTGATAATAAATAGTTATTAATAATAATAGTTCAAAAAATGAATATATATAAAACTTTGTTCTTGATGATTTAACTGAGTTAATTTCAAATCTTCTGGAGAGAGGCCTACTTTTAATATCAACCCTTTAGAAGATGTGACAGGTTAGGAGGCCAAATACATAGGCAATAATAATTTTAACCCAGTTTAATGTAATTGCCTGAAGAGTGGATCAGGTTCACATGTTTGGCTGCCAAAATTTAGAGAGAGTCATAGAAAAAATGGAATACTTTTTTCTGTTTGGTTCTGGTTTGTTTCAGCTGTGGGTTTTTTGGCTTTATCGACTTGCAGATATGGACACTTCAAATGACACTTCCTTTTGAAAAAGTGGATCTGTGTTACCGTATATAACATTCTGTGCCCCGGAGAGATAAATACGTTTACACCATATAGAAAAACTTAGTAGACACAGCAGGTCTGGTCTGCTCAGACCTTTGTTAAGTCTCGTGTTACACTGAATAGTATTTAGCTTTCTCAGTTTTTCACCTGCAGGACTGGGGGACACACAATGAAGTACAGAAAATTAAGAATAATTTGTTTGGGTGTCTAGTCAGTATATCATAGAATCATAGAACAGTTTGGGTTGGAAGAGACTTGAAAAGGTCATCTAGTCCAAGCGCCCTGCAGTGAGCAGGGACATCTTCCACTAGATCAGGTTGCTCAGAGCCCTGTCCAACCTGACCTTGAATGTTTCCTTGGATGGTGCATCTACCACCTCTCTGGGCAACCTGTGCCAGTGTTTCACCATCCTCATTGTAAAAAATTTCTTCCTTATATCAGTCTAAATCTACCCTCTTTCCCCATCCTTCTTACAACACCTGTTTTAAGTACTGAAAGGCTGCAAAAAGGCCTCCCTGGAGCCTTCTCCCTGGAGCCTTCTCCCTGGAGCCTTCTCCCTGGAGCCAACTCTCTCAACCTGCCCTCAACAGGAGAGGTGCTGCAGCCTGCTGCTCATTTTTGTGGCCCTCCTCTGGACCTGCTCCAACAGGTCCATGTCTTTCCTGTGCTGAGGACTCCAGAGCTGGACACAGTACTTCAGGTGGGGTTTCTCTAGACAGCAGTAGAGGGGCAGAATCCCCTCCCTTGACCTGCTGGCCATGCTTCTTTTGATGTAGCCCAGGATGTGTTTGGCTTTGTGTGAGTGCGCATTGTCAGCTCATGTCCAGCTTTTCATCCACCTGGAATATATCTGCCTGGAAGGTGACATCAGAGCCCCGTTCAGCGGATTTTTTAAAAACGATGCCATATAACTTTGTACTGTAGAATAATTTGTCAGAATTATGTAATTTTGACAGGACCAGTGAGAAGATTTGCTTACTATTAGTTTTTTAGGAAAGCATCGTGCAAGATTCTTTTCGGTTTTGTCTGTTGATTAAAGCTGAAGTACCACAGCATTCCAGAGGCTGCAGTACCTTTTACCTTTCACAGAAGCGCTATTCTTTGTTGAAATTTTGTCTGTAACCAAGAGCTTACGTTTTCTGAATTGACAGGGGCTAGTGTTTAGCACAGATTCAGAAAACTGGATAATTTTTTCTAAACAGCCATCTGGAATTAGCTTACTTCTTGCTCATTAAAAATACTTGTGAATTTTTTGGCAGTGTGCCTTCATCTTAATTTTTATTCTTTGGATATAAAATAGTACATGACACAGAAGCTGTAGAATTAAAATTTCTTTTCATGCTGTTGTGAAATAATCATTTTATCACGCTGTTAAAAGCACTATGAAAATATGATCATTGTATGCATGTTAGTATTTCCTTTTGATTGAAAATTTACTTGTTTTTTTTAAAGCTCTTATCTTTTAAAGGGTTAAGTAAGAAAAACCCAAACATTTTTAATTAAGTATACTAAGGTAAGGGTGATAGCCATAAAGCTAATGGAGGAAGCCATTTCAATAGAGATGCAATCTTTCAGCTTCAGGTCTTAAAACAGAATATTGCTTCATAGTATTCTTGGCTCTTGTAATTGATACAGTCAGAAATTGGTTATTGCTACTGTTTGTCCAGCAGGAGGAGTACGATTACTGCTAGAAATGAAGGAAATGGTGATTAAATTGTCTATGTGAGAACCTAGCAGAAGAAAAACGGGTATTTTAAATAAAACAGCATATGGGTTCCTCTGCTAGCTTTGGTAATTTTTAAAGGCTAAGTCCTTAATTTTGCATCTTTATTAAAAAACATCAAGGTCAGGACTGCTGTATCTTTTAGGAAGTATTCGATCTTGTGGATAGTGAAATGAGAAGAATACTAGTCTTCTAATAACTACCTAGTTGCTCTCTATATGGCTGTGCTGGCACAGATTCTAAACACAGCTGTTCAAATAGAAGCAAAAATAAATGCTTTGGCAGTATATTTTACCTGATTCATAGGCGGCTTTTTATCTTTCCTGCAAAAGAAATTTTGCTGATACGTTCTATTTGCTAAAAATGTTGCTAGCATGATTGTCATAGCAAAAAACACTGACATATAAAAAGCTAAACCCCTTTGGTCTGGTTTAGTTTTATTTTTTTCCTTGTTCTCCAGTTATCTATTGTATATTATGAAAATATTGTTACTTATCTAATTTTTGAAGTGTTCTGAGCTCTATTGGTTGAAGGGGAGGAACATCATGGAGGAAGTGTTGTGGGAATATCAGTCTGCTCTGTCTGGGACTCAGCCTTCCCAGTTCCAAATTAAAGGTGTTGGGAAATATTCATTAGATTTTTTGAGAAGATTATTTACAGTGATACTTATTTCAATATTATGTATTAACTAATATTAATTAAAATCTGGAAATACATATCATCCAAAGTCCATTTATACTGTAAAGAGAATTTAAAGGGAACCTTTTCTCTTAAGGTCATGAAATGACCTACAGGATGTGAGAGTTTTTAGAAAAATGAAAATACATCAAAATTTTCCTTCTCAGTGTTCTGCAAAACTGACCTAACCCTGCTCTCCTCCCGTATTACTCATTTAGTAGACCTGAAATAGTCCTGAATCAAAAAGTTCTTTACATAAACATCAGTTGTTACTAATAATAAATATCTCTACTAAAGGGCTTATTAGAATGCAGCTTGTGTTCTGTGAATTAATTTCCTTTTTTTTTTTTTTAACATGAGTGAATTTTCTCTGTTGTACTTCTCCTTCCTCTTTCATCCTGCAAAACCTGCAGTCTGTATTTTTTGTTTTGCTTCTTTGAATCCGACAGCCTGGCTTTGTTCTGTATTCTGCACTGTTTTTATGATAGCCAAGTTGATAGACTGACTTCATCACCAGACTGGGACAGACATCCTGGGCATTTGCAACTGAGAATAGACAAGCAGGTTAGCATATGTTACATGAGGTGTCCCTTCCCCAAGAGAAAGATGAAGTATCTTAATATATTTTTCTAGTATATTAATTTCTGTGTATATCATATTTCAATAAAGAATCAAGATTGAATAAACGAATCTTACATTGTAAATGAAGATTTATGAAGATTGTTTTTCACTTTGTCTCTTCTGTAACATACAATAGTCCTGTGCTGGTCCTCTTGAAAGCTCTGTCCTCTGTACAGAGTGTGCTGTTTTTAAAGGAATACTGTAAACCCTTGAAAATAATAACCCAATACTGCAAATGGCAGGGACCCATTAAATGTTTTCATATTTTATTTTTTTTTTCAGAAAGTTGAATTTGGAAGCAGTGGTCGTATCATTGAATATGATTTTGAGCTGGACCCATCATTATTTTTAACCTCTCTCTTGTGTGATAGCATAAAGCTGTAATAGCTGTTTTCCTAGTCAGTGGTAGCATTCATCATAGGGATCATCCCTAACAGTCAATGCTCACAAATGAAAAACATGGCATGTGTTCTGCAGTGGGCTTGGGGAAGTGTCATGTGAATCTGTCATGGATACTGGCTTTCTATGGAATGTTTTAGTATTGCCTATTTAGGTAAAGATGCCAGAGCTCATGGTTTGTAATCCATTCCTCAAGGTAATCCTACGGGCCTGCACTTTTTTTCTTATTCTGTGACAATTTCTATTTTATACATTTCTATGCATTTTTTAAGTTGCCAAGAATCCTTGCATTTTGACTGGGTGGGTAGAAATAGTGGCTGAAGGGAACTTAAAAACCTTTAGAACAGGCAACAGCCCAGGGGGCGGGCACATCTGAGCTGTGTAAGAAATGCTAAGTAGAAAGGTGATGGCAGCAACACACGTGAACTGAAGTTTTGACAGAGCAGTTAGGCTGTGATGTTGACAGAGGAGAAAGGGGCTACCTGAAGGGCAGCTCTGGCATTGTTAAAACTCTGCATTTAACATCTGTGCTAAGGCCATGTATGTCAGCCTGTCCCAAAGTGGAAAAAAGCTGCTATGGGACAAATCCCTATTGTGCCATGAGAAAGAGTTCATCTGTTGGTGATGTTATCTTACGTGTGCTTATGCTTTGTGGCTCAGGCTGTCTGGTTCTTTGTCTTAGCACAGATAGTGTGATTTTGGAGGTTGTGGGGGAGCAGGCTGTCTCAGTACTCACACTGCGCTGGGATTGGTGAGTCCTAAATGGTGTTTGAAGAAGAGGATCTGTTCAAAATACACTGAAAGAGGGATTGATTAATTATTGACTAGTCTTGGGGGTTGATTTGTTACAGTTTTGATTGGTTTTCTTAGCTGGGAAAAATTGTTTTTGTCAGTTCTGAGGAAGAATAATAAAACCAAATTGCACTGAGGTTTTTCACAAAGCAGCAACATCCTAAATTATTTATGATGATTATTATTATTACTGTGATTTAAATGGATTTTTTTAAATGGTCTTTTCTTAAATTTTTATGGAGTCACATGTTTCTGTTTCAATGTAGAATTGTGAAAGTAGCTCTGTTATTAAGGTCTGATTACCAAAACACACTATGCCTGCATATACTTTGGTTTTCTGTAGAAAAATGCTGTTCTTTCTGGACACCTTTGCTAGGTGAAGGCCCAGTATTGATTTCCAGGTCATCATTGCCTCAGAGACTTTGATTCCCCTAGGGCTGCGTAATGGCTGGAAAAAACATTGGTAATGTCACCTCTTCTCACTAGTTATTCAGCAAGCCCCAGCCTTTTGCAGTAGATGCTTACATCCTTAAGGAAGGAAGGAAGGAAAGACAGAATAGTATTCCTGGGTCTTCACTTCAGTATGAAAGGTCCTTCCCTTTCTGTACCTCTAGTTTTAACATTGGTTAGAAGGGCCAAATGCAAAATGCAGCCTGCCTTCTTTACGATAGGATTTTCTGATGTTTTGTGTTGGGCGATGTCTCTTTTTCCTGCTGAAGATGATGCTCAAGAGAAGGAACTCTTCTAATTAGAGTGTGTGTGGGATGCTAAGAGCTGTATTATAAACTTTTTTTCTAACGGAGGAGTGTGATGCTAGATCCAGAATGTGACTTCACTGTTGGCATTCTTACATTTCACTGTTTTCTGTCAAGTGGAGTTTGAATATGTTAAAACATTTATGATATAATAAAACAACATACCTATGAAGATATGAAGAGAAACTATTTTACAGCTAGTAGAACTTGTGTCTTACCTTGCTTTTCTTTAAAGCTTTGATGGGCTGGTGGAAAGGGGAATAAAGATTAATATGAATGCCTTTATTTTGAGTTGATTTAACTTTGAATTAACTCATTAACTGAGTAAGAAGAGTTTAAAAAAAAATTAAAATGAAGCATGTATTTTCTACAGCAGCAAGAAAGGCCAATACTAACAAGAGCTTTCTTACCAGTTCAGAAAAGACTGGTGGGGCTTGCTTTTTGTTTTAGCTGGCTAACTAGTGATTTCTTCTTGTTCATTAAATACTGACTTTCTTCACATGTTTAGTAGCCAGTATAAACTTTTTTCCTGAGTTTATATTTTGAACCTTCATGGAGATAATTTAAATCTAAAATCAGACTTCTCTACTAAATACAATTTGCTTTAACTATTATTTGTTTAATTAAAACCCACTATTCCTGAATCTGAGAATTCATCTACCTTAAGTCCTACTGGTTGAATGTAAAGAAGGAAAGATCAAAAGCAGTGGTTGCTTTTTTGGTTTTTTTTTTTTTTGGTGTTTTGTTTTGTTTTGTTTTTTTTTCATTTGGTTCACTTTTATGTTCTGGTTGTAATTTAAAGTTTACTTGAAAGGTTTTAATAGTTTCCTGCTGTGATCTGGCTTTTCTAAGTAGAAAAACAGATGTGTACATTCAAAAGACAGCCTTGAGAACATAGTCGTAACTTATAAATAAGAGAATGGGTGTGTTAACTCATTATCAAAGGGTAAGATGGGGTGTGAACTTGCAGTACATCTACAGTAACTGCCATGTACAAATGTTCTCCTGTGATAAAAATAAGGTGTTTTATCCTTTGAAAAAGATCTATAAAACTCTCTTACACTTTTCATATTTTTTACTGGGTGAAAGCAGGGTTTCCAGAGCAGCTGATACAGTAAATTCATATGCTGCTGTACCCTGAGGCAACTTGGTTTTGTCCCCATATCCATATAATCTACTTTAGGCCCAAATTTATGTTGGATAATAGACAGAATTACAGTGAGACCAATCCAATACTGAGATTTGGATTTTGTACATACCATCTTCAAGAGTCAAGCTAGGAATGCTGTTATGTTTATTACAAAAGAGGTGATGTTAAAATGAAATTGCTACGGCTAGGAGTTGAGGTGCAGGAGTCTTACAAATCAGACTGTTGAACAGAATGAGTTTCTTATGCTTTGGAGCTGGTGTGTAGCAATTTGGCACAGTTTGAGATGGAAGATTCAGGAATAACC
Source organism: Chroicocephalus ridibundus (assembly GCF_963924245.1). Classification (NCBI taxonomy): domain Eukaryota; kingdom Metazoa; phylum Chordata; class Aves; order Charadriiformes; family Laridae; genus Chroicocephalus; species Chroicocephalus ridibundus. The sequence goes on from NC_086316.1 coordinate 51,857,904, forward strand.
CATTTGAGCTTTATCTATTCCCAAACCGAAATATCTGAATGAGTTTTTTTAACAGTCTGGCAAAGAAACACGACTGCTAACATGTATAAAAAAAAAAAAAAAAAGATTATTGGTTTATAATTTTAGTACATAAATGTATCAGTGATTTGGAACGTAGCTCAAAAATCCAGTATTTGCCCTTAGCTGTAAGTCTTCGTGAACAGCTCTTAATCTAGTGTTTCCACTTGATTCAAAGACTTAAATTAATTTCTAAGTGCTAAAGTCTTTCTCTTCTTTCTGTCTTGTTCTAGGATGTTTTTATATTTAGACATGAACTTGCTCTCCTAAGAATATCTGCCTTCATGGGTCTCATAATATTAGGTGGAATAAGTGGACTCTTTTACACTCAGCTAATGGGTATTTTCACTGTAAGTATCTAATTTTAGAAGTATATATTAGTTTTATTTTCAATAAAATTAATAAAAGCAAAAAAGCGCATTGTATTTAAGGGAAGAACAGAGAAACACTTGCAGTATGAGGCACCTATTTGGTATGTGCTTTGTTAAGACTCTCGTCCCCAGGGAAGTCTTACGAAATCTTCTAACAAACAAGTGTCTAATAATTCACCTATCAAGGCAATTTCCTGATTTGTATTGGTAAAATAAAACCATATATTGTCCTGGAATTGTGCAGTGTACAAGGTACATATTTGTGGTTTCTGATTTTTGTTTTTATTTTAAACTCTTATGTGCCCTGGTCTCAATTATACTTTGTGACAGTGGGGCCCACTGATAAATCATACATTCCGAGAACACAGACTTTTTGTTAAGTATTTTAATAAATATGCTTACATTTATATCTCTTCAGTTACTAAGCTGTGGAATGGGATCATGTACAATTTACAGTCCAAATGCATATTCTGTATTTAAAGGTACGGGAAAAAAATCCTCTGTGTGGAAAAATTCTCCAGTTAAATGAATTTGGTAATGTAATAAGTATCTACAAAAACCAAGCTTTTGTTGCTGTAACATGCTGTTCTGGACATTAGGAGTTAATCACTGCCAGTGAATTCTTTAAAGTTATCTTAAGAATCCATAGAAGTGTTTGAAGTACTGCAGTGTTGAACAGAGAGAGTACATTAGTTGGATCTGTACATGTCTGAAAGGCTGTATGACCTGGTCTGCAAAACTTCTTTTTAAAGACAATAATGCACAAAATGACAGCGTCTTTGTGACTACAACTGATTTGAGATCTGCCTGAGATTTCAGTTCGGGATTATGAGGGTTTACGCAGTTTTAATCTTTGTAGGTGCATAATGGAAAACCCCCTAACTGTACTATGTATTCTTAATGCCTTTGTATGGAATAAAGGACAAAAATTATTGTATAGTTTTTTCCTTATGCTAGATAAAACAATAATATTGCTTATTATTTTTACTGTATTACCTTTACATAAGTTTACTGCCTTCTGCGCTTTGTATGACTGTAGCTATGCTGTGTGTTATTTTTGTCATTCTCCAGCTGCTCTGCCAGACTGCATTCTGCGCTGTCAGCCCCCAGGTCTACCAATGTATCTTTGTGCCCCTTTACTGTGTGCCTAATTTCTGTTCCAGGGTCTTGCTGACAGGTTCTCAGCTCTCTGTTTAAATGCTGGCACACAACATTTGTGTCCGTGTCCTGTAGAGTTTGGACTTTTTTTCTAATCTGATACTGTGCCTTGCTGGGTGTCCAGCTGAAGTAGTGCAGACATCTGAATTCTGCTCACCCTCGCTCCCAGTAGTGGGAGAGACAGAAACTCAGGGAGCCTTAGAGTTCAGGTGCTGAAATATGGACGTCTTTTTAGTCTCTCTTAAATGGAGAAGAAACAAAAAGCCTTGTGATTGGTACTACACTAAAACACAGAAATGATACAGAAGAAAACAAGGGGCAAAACCTAAGTCTACCATTCTGTTCTCTGTGCTGCTGGAAGTTGGACTAGATTTTGGCAGTGGCTGTCAGCGTCCATTCAGATACTATGAGTATACATGAAGTAAAAACTCTCAGAGTGAACTTGATTCTGTCAGATACATGTGAATCTTGGGACATCTCTTTTCTGACATAGGATACCAACTGTGCTTCCTCTGCGACAGGCATGAATTCCCAGTGTGTTCCTTCACTGTTCTGAGCCTTAACACTGTCAGACTGCCACCACCACTGCAAACTCTTATAAAGTGTTCTAAAGACTGTTTATTCTATGTCAGTTGTATAATGTACTGTGAAGTACATCCCATTGCACTTACTGAGCTGGCCGCTACCCTGGAACAGATGTGGGCTAATAGCATTTTCAAGTCCAACCTCCTTTTATGTGCTCAAATCATAATTCTGTGGATGGCTGAGCTGCAGTATGCCTGGATACTCTCTTTTGTCCTCTTTGCCAAACTTTGTGAAACACACACACCACAGTAATAGTGGATATGGATGGACTATGAGAGGCAGATGCTGGAAAGTTCAGATCTGCATTAGGGCCTTTCACTGGACGCTACCTATAGCAAAGGGGCTATTGTTCTTGCCTCATATGGACAAGTTTTTAGGTTTGGGATTGTTGGGTTAGGATTTCTGGGGAAATAGAAACCCATCACTGGGATCTTTAATTCATTCACACCATGTGGATGCTGTTGCATTGAAGATGGAATGAAGAAGTCATGGAAGAACATATGTCACCTAGTCCATCCCCCACTCCTAGTATTTGCATACCAGCAGTACAATTGTCTTCTTCCTTTCTTCATGAGTGTAGAATTGGCAAGAATGAACAATACAGTCATTTTGAGGAAATCTGCTTGGGAGCAACTAGTCAGACTTCAAATGAACAAAGCCAGATCTGTTCAGGGAGGTTGTGCTTTGTGCTTAGTTTGCAAATTGTATCAGAAAATATTTCTGTACAAATGGTTTTTGATTGTCAGCATTGTAGTGTGGGGATTTGCTTCCTCCATAAGCACTTACTGACAGCTTTGGCTAGCACATGGAAAAGGCAGAGGAGAGGGCAGCAGGTGAGTGACCAGTTTCTCCGCAGGCACCCCAAAGTCAGCCTATTATGCATATTTTAACTTAGTATAAGGTATGGATCAAAATTTATTTAACAGCAGAACACAATCATTGAAATGTGATAGTGCAGACCTGAGGTTAATTTAAAAGAAAAACACTTGAAGGCATAGATACACACAGTTAAAGCATTAATTTTGTATTAATTGCTCCATAGCTATTTTTGAGACCATTAATTTCAGTGATTGCTGAAGTCACCCAGAGATGTGTGCAAGAGAAGTGTACAAGAGCATGGACCTTCTGAAAAAGGTGAAGCAGAGCAGCTCTTTCTTGTGCTTGTACAGGAAAACAGATAATAAACATTTCCCTAGTTCATGCTCCATGCCTGTGTTTACAGTTTAACGTCAAGTTGAGATTAGTTCCACAGCTCCTAGATAAAATGTATTTTTAAATAATAGAGACAATCAGCATTGCAGCGCTGAGATCTAAGCTTTTACTGATGCGTACTGTTACAAAATTATTCCAGCAAGTTCAGGTTTCTTGGGGTTTAAAGTTACTATTTACCTGTATTTCAAATGCTGCCAAAATTGTATTTTTGTAAAGAAAAATAAACTCAAGATTTATCAAACTTTGACCCTTTTGTAGCAAAACTTCCTGATTTTCCATAATGTAAATGTGCTTGACCATCATTATATAATTTTCCAGAAGTCAAGCCAATAGTTTCCATGTTGTCTAAGTAATCTAAAGCCAAGACTAATTTTTCCCAGGAATATTGGATGTGCATATTAAAAAAATCCCCAGTTCTCCATCTTTCAGTATCTTCTGCATACACAGAATGTGCTCTGCTTAATGTCAGCCTCACAGAAGCAACATGGGATAAAGAAACGGCAAAGTTGTTTGTCTTCTTTAGCATTATCAATAATAAGGAACTAGGCGCTGAAATGGCTGTTGTTTATGGTTGATTTCCACAGTCTGATAGCTCTGCTTAGATGTAAATGATTGGAATGTAGTGTGCATTATGAAGCATGATATGTACCCTTGTTCAGAGCACTCATGCTGATTCTTCATATTTACAGAAGTTTATCCTTTTGCCACTGCAGCAAGATATATAAATTGACCTTCGTATACAGCATTTTTATAAGCAGAGTTGCTCTTTACTAGAGTTGAGTTAAGTGATAGCTCGACAAGCCATAAGAATTGAGCAGAAGTTTTTTAATAGGACTTAAAGGAGAAATACTGGCATTTTCTCCTCTTTGATGAATTTTTTCCAGAGTCAAAAAATGTTATCCAACTGAACATGTGATGGAAATGATGTATCTGATGTACTCCAGCATGTTTCTGGAACAGGGTAGTAGCTGAAACAGGCAAGCAAAGCAGCACATTATGAACAGTGCAGGTGAATATTTTGCCATGTGGGCTGGCACTTTCCAGAATTCAGTGGTGGTGTACAGTTGACTGATCTTCTGTGCCTATCATTGCATAACTCTCATTGGTTATAACAGTACACTAGTTATGTAAAAGTTCTTTAAGAAAAAGCAGCTTGTAATCCGCTGTTACCCTGTTTCATTGGGTGTTCAACAGATACTAAAATGCCTGGAAAAAAATGTGCTCTCTGGTAAAAATGAAAACTTTGTAACTTCTGTACTCAAATTTGTCTCTTGCAGAGAGAATGTTCTTAAGGCTGTACTGCTTGAGAAGGTGATTAATAGATTAATAGACCAAGTTCCCTAATGCACAGTAATTCCTCCGAGTATGTTTACCACCACTCTTATGGTGGTATCACTGTTAGGGCATCAGTAGCACAAGGCTACTCCTATCTCATCTGGAGGTCCAGGAAGCCAAAGAGCAAGGGAGGTGACTTCCTACAATGAGAGAACAGCTGGTTAGCAAAAACTGTCCTTAGAGGAACTTTTGACATGAATTGTTCTGATGAAGAGGGGAGCAGCTGAGGTGGCCTCTGTATATGAGATTAGTGCTTTCTCCCTAGAAACTAGCATATGTGAAACACACTTCTAGCAGAAGGGGCACGTGGTTCCTTTCATCCTCCTTCTCCAGTTGCTTTCCCCAAGCTCTGTTTGCCTTTACTCTCATCATCATCCTGAATTTTAACACTTCTTGCAGCATGTACCTGAGATCGCTCTTGGGGAACTTTTATTTGGAAACGTTGGAAATAGAGGTATCTAAGTTATCTCTAATTCAGAAGTCTCTGAAATTTAAAATCCTAAATTTAGGAAGCTTAGGATCCTAAGAAGGTACTCTTCTTAAAATCTCAGTATAACAATTATTCTTCTTACTTAGAATTTTCATGTTTCTAGAGAATGGGTGAAGGAAATCAGTTTCACCCATGGAGAAAGCACTGTCTGATGTAATTTCCAAAATGATCATATATTTATATTGAAGGCCTGCTTATCTTCTATGCCTGGTGCTTGCTTTTCTAGTCCTCTATTCCCTGACATTGCTTGTAGTGCAAATTTGAATTTTATGTTCTTTAACTGGAAATGAGCCTCTATTCTTATATTCCCAGTAAGCAGAATGTTTTTTAATGACACTGCTTGAGAAGTAAAAGCAAGCTTAGCATAAAACAATAAGGAAAAAAAAAACACAACAAAAAATATTTTTATCAGGTGCACCCTAGGAAAACTAAATGTTCTACTGAGAGTAACACTTTTTTTTTTTTTTTTAAATATTATTGGTACCCCTTGCATCAGACTATTTGTAGCTGCTTGTACTCCTGCAAGCAATTATTCCTCTTTTGCCTTAATGACTACAGGATAACAAGATAGCTCTCATATAGGCACTTTCAAACTCCATGAAGATAGAGAGGTGTTTTTTTATTTGGTGGTTTGTCATAAATACTAAAAATACTATTCATAGATAAATTATAATTTTGCTTGGGGTGGACAGTTCCATTTCAGAAAGTTTTTAAACTTTCAAAAAAAAAAATCCAAAACATCCACTCTCTTGTGCCACTACTGCCTATACCTATTAATGACATTGTATTGCAATGGCAAATGCAAAGTTTATCTAGAAAATAATATTTTGCACTTAACCTAGAAGAAAATCTTGAGGACATATCCGTGTTACTCAATTTTATTTCCAATTACTTTTTTTTTCTGTAGTTATCCTTATATCAAATAATAAAATTTAATTTGAATTAAAACAAGTGGTATCCAGAAACTTGCTTGTTTTCTCAAGACATATTTTCTTGACATGTGTTTTTTAAGAAGTCCTGTCTCATTTGGTATTTTAATATGTAACAGATGTTTGTTTTCCTAAAAAATGCATGACTAGTCTATTAATTTATTCATAGGAAAAGGCATAAATTCACCTAGAAAAATAAAATCTCTTTTATCAACTACAGATTGCTTCTGATTTATAATTGTAGGAGGTGAAGAGCTGCAATTCAGGCTCTTTTAAAAAGGTAGAACTGTCAGAATGCTTGAGTGTATATTAGTGCAAGACTAGCCCTGGCAATTGCATTTCTGTCGATCATGTTCCATTTTTGCTTTAAGAAAGGACTTCTGTATGTCTTTCACGTCACTTATGATGTTTTAAAACCAACTTTTTCTATTCATACAGTAAGATTCTGACATTGGTTATGTTTGATCTGCAAGGCATTACTGTAGAATAAGTAATAAATAATATGGCATGTTTTTTTAAACAATGGCTTGTCTGATTATTTTGAGATTTGTTCCTATCTAGTGAGGTTTTAAATTGCACCAGACACTACTAAGAAGTATTCAGTTTGCTGACCTTTTTTAAGGTTAGTACTTTTTGCACATGTGAGGTTTTCTTGCTCTCAAGATCTGTGTTGTTCTTTATTTTGTTGGCTGCCACCTGTCTGAAGCAATCAGACACTTCTTTCTCTTCCTCTGTACAAAAGGAAAATCCCGTCTTCCCATGGATGGTGGAAGGTAACAGGATAATCAGTTCAGCAGTGATCCTCTGATGTCATTGTGGGAGCCCTGTAAAAGCGGATTATCTGTGACCCAGATAAAATAATTAGAAATTACTTGGACACTTACAAATAACTGATCTACTAATCTCATTTCCAAAGTTGAAAAAGGCTTGTCTCTCAACGTAACACTACCAGATGTTTCTGTTAAACAGCATCCTTTGCAGAGACTAATCTGAACCCTAATTTTAAAGGATTACCTTTGATTGTTTTTTATTTCAAACACTAAACAGTTTGTGTTTTCATTTTTCCATATGTTCAAACAAAGTATTTACATGGAATTAAAGACATTTTCTTCATTTTTCCACTATAGTCTATCAGATATGATTTTGTGTGATTTTTGTGCGTTAGTGTTGCAGAGAAAAACTTTTCATTAAAATCATTTAGCAATTATCTTGTTTCTCTGGGGCAGACCTATGTAACGGATGGGCTTTTATAAATTTAACAGATACCATGTGGTCTTTGTGCAAGGTAGTGGATGTATTATCATAAACTAAGTGGACAGTGACTTTATTAATTTAATTAATGCTGCCGGGGTTTCCTGTTAATTAACTGTTTGAATGGTGTACAGTGATATGCCAATATCCTGGTGTATCAGTACTGTGTGGATGTGGTAGAGAGAAACTTCCCTTTACTTGCTTTGGGGAGGATGGAAGGGAAAACAGTTTACCAGGTGGTGTTCAGCGGTCTGTCCGGTGCACAATGTGATGCCTACCACAGAAATTTTTCCCCTTAGAAGCATTTTAAAATGTTGATCTTTGTTAAGTGCTATGTTTTATTATTGTCGCAGTGTTTCTCCTTTTCACCTTCATTTCACTAGCTTTTATTGTTGTTCTGGCAAACAGATCCGTCTCCACAGGAACGTCGTGAACTTACTGATCCATATATTTTAACTATTTTACTTAGTGCATCTGATACTTAAAGTGAGCACATAGTAAGGAACATCATTCATTTTGCTCAGGGCTTCACTTCTTCTCAAAAGGACAAAAACTTCCTTTTAAGGAAATTGGACAAATTAATTTTCTAGTATATTTGTCCCAAAGGAATATTTTCAAGCAGTTAATTTTCTTTAGGAGTATCATTTCATTTAATAGTATAATGCAAAAATGAAATTTAAACAATAAAAATGCCACTGAAATATTTAAAATTCTTTCTTTAATCAGGCAGGCAAAGTTTTACAGAGGTTGAAAATCTAAATAATGAAAATGTAACTGTAGTTATTCTACTAATAAAACCAAAGGCTTTTTAATTCTTTGCATATTGTGTAGTGTTGATCCATTGCTGTTTTAATATAGAGAGTGCACAAGTGATCTAGCTGTGCTAAAATGCTTTTTGTCTTTAAAAATAAGTATCTTATAATTAAAAATATTTGTAATCATATCTTTAATCAGATAATCTATTAAATACGGTTTTAATTAGTGAAATACTAAGGGCTTTTCCTGTTTTTTCAAACATGGCAGAAATGTAATCAAGGAACTATTAATCCTCATAATTAAGTTTAGCAGAGAAGAAATTAGGATTGGAAGGGGAAATTAGAGTTCCCAGGCAAACGTATTTTTTACCTGGCTATACTAAAGTTTAAGATATAAAATAATTGTGAGGAAGAGCAAAAGTCTACAAACTATAAACCCAAATAGTAATTCAAAATTAGAGATGCAACAGAAAATAAGTTCATGTTAACGTTGTCTATCTGTATCTTCCCTGTTATTCTTGTCCCGTCGTCTTTTCCCATCTCCACCTTTAGTCTATCTATAGGTAAATCTCCTACTAGAAGACTGCATAAAGTCCTATAAATTAAATTGTCAGGAATTAGTGATGTCCTGGTCTTTGAGTGGGATTTTGTTAACTGTGTAAAAGTCTTTTGTAACTTTACCTTGTTTTTTTTAGAATAGACTAGCAGTTTATTTAACATTTTTAATGAATGTATCCTGACAGTCTCAAAAACCTACTTACCATCAAAATAAAATTTTGGTTTATTTAAAAAAACTCTTTCATGAGCTATTTAAAATGTGAGAATAAATTTAAGTGTAAGACACACTAAGTGGCAAAAGATCTCATCTGTTTTATTTAGGTCACTACAAGGTTTCAGGTAAAGTGGGAGTACTTTTATTGAAATTAATGATTTACAATATTATTAAGGAAATGCAGAAGTTAGAAAACGTAATCAAAGATATTTTATCCTGTGCAGAGAGTCAAAAATAATCATGCCAAAAATATCCCCTGTTCACTCAAGGAGGAAGTCCTTTTACAGCTCATTTATTTTTCTAAACAGTAAAGGAAGTACCTTTAGCCAATTGGAAATAAGTAACTATAATAATCACATTTGAGTGTTCTGGGGGTTGAGTGCACTTTATTTAAATGTTTCTCGTCAAATTTATACGTCAGACCACTAAAATGGCTTGTGTGAGGGAGGTCAACAGCCAGCCTTCCTGAACATTTTTTTCTTAATATTTTTTTCTTAAGAAGGTATTTGTAAGTATGAAGAAAAAGTTTTGTCACGTGTCTTGGTGTCCTGCAGCTATCTGCACCTAAGACACCATGGATTTGAAACAGACTGAAGAAACAAGATCCGTTTATATCATCTTCTTTGTAGATGTGTTCCTCATTTGTTATCAGAGGTTTTCTTTTCATTGAATCATTTTCTAATATCTGACAAATACATTGGAAATCTTTTAAACTAAGTTCATCAGAGCGTAGAGGAGTGTAGGAGTATTCCCTAGATGTAACATAGGGTAGCTTCATTTTTCATTTTGCACACAATTCTCTGATTTAGGCATTTAAAGTTAAAACTGAACTAGTAATTTTCAGGCTGAACCTAATTGTAACTGATAAAGTTAAACGTGTGATCTTATGTGAGAAGTCTAGATTAAGAAAACAATGTTAAAAGTGGCCAAATATAAACTGAAAATGTAATTAATGCCAAAAAGGAGAATTTCTGAAATACGTAGTATTCTTTCTATGAGATGTTCAGTGTTACTGCTCACCTGCCACTTACATACACACAATGAAAGGAATGAAAAAACAAATTGTGCGGGTAGAGGATATGTTGTCTTGCAGTTTCAGATAAAAGCAATGGCTGCGAATCCAGGAAGGCTTGCAAGTTTTGTTAGATTTTTCTCTTTCTGCTTTATAATACTTTCCTGCTGATTCTTATATACTGAGTATTTTCAAATGCTAGGAAGCGTGGCATAATGCTTACATTCTTCTGTTGCAAGTATTAAATAGAGCTGTATCGATTACATGTCACATTAAGCAAATACAGAAGAAAAAATGAACCAGAGATTGTGTCTGCATGCTCTGGAGTTAGTCCTTTGAGTTACAAATTACAGCTTCTCCTTTGGAAAACATGAAGCAGTAACAGGAAAATATTCTTTCCATGTGCTCCTTCCATGATAAATTAGTTCATGATTAATGCCATCCTATAGCACATTTTGTCAAACAGTGCATGCGATCTTTTTAAAAAGCCTGTTTTTTCAGGCAGTTGGTTATGCTAGTTAAAAATATAGATGTGAAAGATATATTCCTCTTAGTAGCTAACACAGGTGCATTCATCTGCAAATGAATCTGAAGTTGGTACGTAGAGTTCAGTCCGTGCTCTTAGCTATGTCTCTCCATGTCTCTCGTAACAGTCTTAGCTGTGGCAGTAGCTTACTTTACTTAACGTGGACAAGCTGCTCTTACAGACTTGTAGTAAGTCCTCAAAGCAAAAGAACATTCCTCATCCCCTCAGCAGAATCTGAACCCGTTGCCCTTTTCTTCTTGTTTTAAGGTGATACGTTTTTAGTGATTGCTGTGTTTATTTCCTCTAATTTCTTTTGCCTTTCTTACTAAGGTATGATTTTTTTTCCCCTCATTGCTTTAAGATGTTTATCAGTGGGTGTGTATCTCCGAATAACCGGGTGGACGAACAATAGTTGTTTTCCATCTGGATGATGACTTTGGGGGTCCAGAAGACCTACCATGTGAAATTAATCAATTGTGGGTTAGTCAAATTTGTCTTCTATGCAATTGTGAATTATACGGGATTTTTGGAGATAGAGATTACTAGGACTCAATAGATATGCCATGTTTGCTCATACCAAGTTATTTTCAACTTTTGAATGACTGCCAATTCTCCAAAAGATTTTCACATCAGCATTAGCTGTGAGTCTGGGGGAAAAAAAAAATCTTAGCAGAGTTCTATTTGTATTAATAGTAATCCAAGCTGATAGTAGATGCAGACAGCCAAAGCCTCTTAGGCTCAACACAGTAATACTGATGTTGTAGCAAAACCTTGGTATACATCAAATGCATAATTAAGAGAGATGATATTCTGGTTGAAAGCCATTTGTGAGATGTGTTAATCAACAGAACACCTTGTCATTGGGAAGAGTAGTGGTTATTCTGGTCCTCCTGTCTCAAAAAGAAGAAAAAATCATTTTCCTGAGAAGAACGCCTTAAATAATAGGCCAAAAGTTCAGCTGTGGCCCTCTCCCTTTTCTTCCTCTCCTGTCTCCAGAGGGGCTACCAAGTTTTCCTGAGGTGCTGTGAAGTTTCACTCTCATGCAAAAAGGTAAATTGTTTTGCTCTGAAATGAAAGTACATTTTGAATGAGCCCAGCTGTTTGGCAGCAGTGTTGGGGGAGGGAAGCTGTGAGGGGAATTTGGTTTCTTAAATTCAGTCGCCAGGACTTGTTAAGCAGCTCAACTTCAGAGAGATGTTTCCTCCCATTCCCTCCAGCCCTAGTTCACAGCTTTTAAAATGTGGCTGTAAAGTTTTTTTAATTCTGAAAAAGTATCCCAGAAGTGAAGGATTCACTGCTTGGTCCCAGTTCCTTTACTGTAAAGCAGAAGTATTCTAGAGTAGATGTTGGCATTTTAATGGAAGAAGGAAGAAGGAAGGAAGGGAGGATTTCCTTTGACTTCCTAACTAACTAAAATCCTTAGTATGTTTTAAAGGCGTGGAAGCTTCACAGTCTTTTCTTACAGTCATTTTCTGCAGTTCCTGTTTTGGCGCTTTTGCTTTGTTCATTAATGTAACGGGTTACATTTCTGAGGGCAGCAGACCCTGATGAGCATCTTTCAGGTCTTGATAACATGCCATGATAACAATTAAATGAAATACAACCCCCAGTTCCCAACCTGGGAATTCCTCCAAAAATCTCAAATTCAGTATTTTAGGGAGGAGTACAAACGTTTTAATGAATCAACAATGGAGAAACAAGGCAAAAAGCCATATTTAAGGTACTGTTTTGCTATGTTACTTCTGCACTGAAAGTTGTTTTAAGGCTGCTTTTGTGAAACGATGGCATAAATCTTTGATAGAGAGAAATCAATTATAGTCTGGACTAGCATGCTACCAATGTACGAAAAATCATTAGCAGTCATTGCTTTCAGACATACCAATATTGTTTTGTACTATCAGGTAGACGGCTTTAAGTTGACCAGAGGATAATTCCGAGAGCTGAGATATTTTTGCGGTTACGGAAGGAGCTATGGCATTTCATGAAAATGCTGTCACAACCTCACGGAACTGTCATGGAAGTAGTATCTGTGCTTACTTAGTCCTTTTTTATTCAGAAAGCTGTGTGTGATTTTCTGTTGTCAGCAAAGGTGGTGTTTTCCCTGACCGGAGTTGGACAAAAAGTGGGCCCAAGGAAGCGGAGTGTCCCTGGGCTGTGGAGTCAGGTCCTGCCCCAACAAGGAGAATGGCTTGTGCCTTGTGTTGCTTCCCTGCCACCTGTGGCAGGTGAGGGGCAACGCACTAGACAGGCCCATAAGGTCCAGAGGAGAAGCAGCTTATCTATGGGAATCGAAGCAACAGAGAGTGTTTACAGTCTGCTGCCTCCAGTCCTGTCCTCTCTCACTATTGAGGGGTTGTTCAAATCCACCTAATGATGGGGCCAGAATGATTTATGTGGTCTGTGGTGGGCATGCCTGCTCTGCGCAAAGAGGGAAGAATTTGTGCCTCCTGGTGGGTTGTTGTGAGAAGAGGGGATGCCTCTCCTTTGCCATAGTGCGTCTGGAATTCAGCTGGGTAGGTCGCGGACAGAATTGAGATTTTTGCTGTTTAGCATGTGGTAAGGGATCCTGTTCCAAAACTCATCAGAGCCAGGAAGTGGATACAGAAGGACCAAATTTGGGAGGGGAGTTGAGGCCACCCATGTCTGGCGAAGCAGGGAAGCAGCTTCCTGTGCATTATTTCCCACTCACGTTTCACCCTTCCCCTTCAAAACTTTCTGAAAGATGGTGGCAGAATCCCAGCAGTGCCTGCACTGAATTGGATGCACTGATGGCAGGAACAATCAGGGAACACAGTATGGTTTTATCGCTAGGTAGTGCTTCCAGATGACAATGAAGTCACAGCCTAATTAAACCACAGCCCTTGTGTCTCTGTATGGCTGGGACAATAGAGACTAGCTCTTGGTTTCATTCAAATGCGAGTCTAATCTGACAGGTGCATTATGTGCATGCCTAAATTGATGAACAGCAATGGGAAATATCAAGCTGCCACGAAAAGGAGATGGAACCATGAGAAATATTTCAATTACTGTATTTTGGACCTCATGAGTGATTTTGGGATATAGTGACCTGTGAATGTGCATTGAAAATGCCAAAAACTGTGGAGTTGAAGTGATGGTTGCAAAGCAAACTTTTTTTTTAATATATAGTGCGAAAGTGAGAAAAAAGTACTATTACTGGTAGTTTTAAAAGTTTTATTTGGGGACAAGCTAAGCTTAAATTGATTTGTTAATTATAAAACCTTGTGATTAATTAGATTAATCATGTTCAGAAAAGTATGAATTTAATTTACCGTAAGCTGCAGGGGTACCTTCACTCTGCATAGTATTTAGGTTTTGTTACATTTTAAGAGAATAATTTCTATATTTGGTATTTACCTGTAGAGACTATGGAAACTGATGGTATATTCCTAGTGGCACTGTTTGCATTATAATACTCATGATAATAACTATTCTAAAACTTCTTAGTATCTCCTGCTTTTCAAAATACTACATCTGTTAATAGTTGCATTTTACTAAACTTTCCTGTGGTTTTCTCAGCGGACTACTCCAAGTCTGGAATGGGTGCTTGTGAAAAGTATAGCAAGAATCTACCTTACATTACTCCTAAACGTCGCATGAATTAATTGTAATATCTGAATTAATTTTAGCTGTAATAATGCTGTAAGTTTTTGTTGACCTTCTGTGTCATGTGCTGTCATAGTAAAACTACACAGTATAGTTTCATATCATGTTTGTAAAAGTCATTTAACAGACTGAGTAAATTTGTGCATATAATCTCACAGCTGTTTACAACTAATACAGTATATGAGTAATATGTAACCCACTGGACTAATGCCAAAGCAGTGTAAGCTAAGAATTGATTCCCTGCTTTATTTAGTTGCTTTCATAATGACGTTTTAACAGTTAGGAATGTAAATACTTTTTCATTGTGTTTTCTTTTCTTCAACAGGACACTACAAGTATAGAAAAAATGTCAAACTGTTGTGAAGACATGTAAGTGCTGTAAAATTTCTACATTTATTTGCTGACAAGCTAAAGGAGTAGCTGGTTGTTTTTTTTTTTTTAACTGTGTGAGAAAGAAAAGGAACTGAAGGCACTTTGTTAAGATTATTTTGCATGGTACTGTGCCCTGTACTTTTTATCCCTAGCAGCAGCTCACTAATCTTTTAATATTGGTTGTGCATAAAGTAGCCTCATGTTATTCCCATTCCTTCCCTACCCAAAGCCAGTGGGACTGTATTTTCTTTCAAAAGTACAGATCAAAAGACACTTTCTGCTGTGTCTTGACATACATTTCATTGATTCTGAGGTTCTCCTCTGCTTCAAAAGTTGCCTTCAGTTGATTGATGACACAGATAGTTTCTGTTCTCCAAAGTTAAGTCTCAGCTGCGTGCCGTAATGAGAGAAAAGCTGTATTTGTGATGCTGGGACACAATTCATCAGAGTCCAGTAATGGATCCCCAGCCAACCTGCATTGTTCTAGCTGACTGAAGTGCACCGTGGGCGTGCTGTCTTTCACTAATAATGCTGTCTTCTGTAGATCAAGGCCCCGAAAGCCATGGCAGCAGACCTTCTCAGAAGTTTTTGGCACCCACTGGAAGATCCTGTGGTTTATTCCTTTCAGGCAGAGGCAACCACTACGAGTTCCCTACCACTTTGCCAATCACGTCTGAACAGATGGATGGTGGGCACAGATGGGTCCTCCATGCTGGAAGCGCGTTACAGGTTTTATGATAATGGGGACTGTGACAGTCTTCGAGTCAATTAAAATCCTCCCACCAATCGTAGGTATCACAATGTGCCCCAGGCTTTATTTTAATAGTGGTCTTGATTCTGTTCTGAGATTAATACAAGTTGTATGTTTAACTTTAGGCATATCTGCTTTCACATTAGCTTTCCAAAGGGATTTCTTTTGTCTTTGAGCTTAATACCAAAACCAAATGACTGGAATGCACTCTTATACTATTTGTTTGATACTGCCTATTTTGATTTTATTTTTTGGTAGGAAACACTGAAGTTTACATTGATTGTTAGCTTTCCCACTAAGTGTCTTATTCTGCCTTGAATTTTTTTAAGTGTTTTTTATCAGTAGGTCTGTCTAGATAATGTTCACGTCTTTTTTCAGCTACATGCATTTAAAATTCACTGATACTGCCATTTATTTATCCCGCAGCAACTGCACTGTAAAAGGTAACATTTAAAACTGAGGCAGACTTCTTCCTAAGCCTTCCTCAGAAAGGTTTTTATGAATAAACATAAATGTATGTGTTTATATAGAGAAATCTTACATCTTACAGCTACCTTTCTGCATAGATGTGATCTTAGTGGAAAGTATTCATGTCTTTATGTCAACAAAAGCGATGAAATGTTCCAGGGTAAAATATGCAGGTAGAAAGCATGTTTTCCCTATATTCCAAGGATTTCTTTGCAATAATTCAACAAAGAAGTTTTATGGTGCAAATATTAGAATGATTTAATTTTAAAAAAAAGTAGATTCAATTAGTTAGTATAATGTACCATAAAGAAGAGTATATTGTCAATAAAGTTATAAATTTTTGTGCATTCATGATTAGCTGGAATTGGTCTGTTAGTATGTTGGAAATATATGTGAGAATATTTAAAAATATTTATACTTAAATACAGATATTTGCTACTAACATATAAAGAATGTGAACTGTTTTAATAGGGTACTACACTGATGTACGATAGCTTGTTTTGGGCCCTTTATGTGTGGAAGTAGTTAACCAAAGAAAGCATCCTTAAGATTACAGCTGGTAAAATGACGATTCCCAAAGTACTGGCTCAGCTTTGCTGTATCTGGAAAAACTATGTAATTTATTATAGCCCTCTGTATCTATGCAAATATGGGCATGAGATAATTTTTGAAAGTTCTGTGAATTTTTATGAGAAATTCACAACTTCAGCGTTTTCACTTATGCTGTTTTCTGTGTTTGTTGTCCGGTCTAACAGGACTAGGATCCACCTTAAATGACAGCCATGCAACAGGACAATGAAAGGCACAAAAGCAGGATGTAATTTATGTAGGTTGTGTTTGGAGACAGTAATAGTTTGTTTGTGAACGGTTCGTTCAAAAAGAAGGGCTAGAGTTGTCATGAGTGGTATTCATAGTGGATTTTTAAATCAGCTGTCTTAAAATCTTAACATGGTCACTGCCAATGTTGGTGTCCCTGCATTGAATTAAAAGGTTTTGGTGATTCATTGAAACTTCCAAAAGATACATCTTAAAAATCACTTAAATTTTCAGCTTTTGTAAACCTCTAACATTTGAACCGACTTTACTTTTCCAGTCCTTATAAAAATAGATGCAATATTCTCATCATTTAAATTTCAGGCCTAATATTCAACCATTTTTTTTCACAGCACTTTTGGACATGAGTTTAGACTGTCTTTAGGATGGT
Source organism: Chroicocephalus ridibundus (assembly GCF_963924245.1). Classification (NCBI taxonomy): domain Eukaryota; kingdom Metazoa; phylum Chordata; class Aves; order Charadriiformes; family Laridae; genus Chroicocephalus; species Chroicocephalus ridibundus. The sequence goes on from NC_086316.1 coordinate 51,874,776, forward strand.
ATTGGCAGCAATATTTAAACAAAAGGAATATTGAGGAAAGTGGATGGAAAGGCTGAAGCAGTGCTTGAAATTAAAAAAAATGTGCATATACATTATAAAGTAATGGCAGTATTCTTTTTTTAAGGAATTCTGCTACTATAATCCCTGTGAAACACTTAGGAGAATAGCAGCAGTTTCGTTTTACGTGCCAATATTTAAGTCTTGTTTCATGAGCAAAACATACTATCTGTTTTAATCAATTATCATAGTTAGCAGATCGTACTTTTCTGAAGCTTATTAAGAAAGAGGATCAAGAATTTAACTATTCTTGATACATTCCCTGTGGGGGCATATGATTATTCTTTCTGTTTTCTGATATCATTGTTTCAGTTAATTTAACTGTGAATGCAGAACCAAATCTGTAATACAGAATCTGCTTGACGGCAGGAACCTCAGTTATAAGCCATGTAATTAATTTTTGTACATGACATCCGGTGAAATCATGGGGCCGTTAATTTTTACTTGCTTTGTGGGGATAAAAACCTCCAAGCAGCCCAAGATGATGTCATCCCGCGGCGCTACGTTCCGCTATTCTCCAGCGGAAGGCGGTGCCAGCCCCACAGAGAAGCCAGTTGGGATCGAACGCTCATCTCAACGCACCGCGGGCCGTGGGCGCAAACCTCCGCGCCTGGGACGGGGTGGGATGGGGTGCGGGGACTGTGCCCCCCGTGGGGGCGCACGGCAGGCTGCAGCGCGTGCTCCCCCGCTCTCACAGCGCCCTCTGTCGGCCAACGGTGCGCAGCGGTAGCGCGCGCGCGCGTGGCCGCCTGCCTACGTCAGTGATGACGCGGTGGGTGACGGGAGCAAGAATTGGGTGGGTTTGGGCTGGCCGTGGGGTTGGGGTCTCGGAGATGGGGAGCGTCTTGGGTGAGCGGAGCCAGACCCAGGGCTGCCGCAGGTGGAAGCGCGTTGCGACGGGTTTGTCTAGAAAATCTTCAGAACCATTCAACTCTCAAACAACCCATTATAAATTACAAATCTGTAAATTCTAAGGCGCTTACTTAAATGGCCAGAAGACAAACCTTGAGGCTGAAGTGTCAAGTATATGTTTAAGTAAATGATGCACACGAAGATCCTTTCAAGGGAACATGGTAATTTCGCAGATTCACAATTTCTCAAATGTATTCTTACTGCTGAATTTTTTTTGTAGATATATTTTTTCTCAGTCTCCCATTCATCCTTAACATTAGGAATCAATATGTAATCTGATTAAGGCAGCTACTTTATCTTTTGTCCCATTTCCGAGAACGTGGAGGAGAGAAGGGAGAATTTGTTTAGGAGGCACTGAGCTTTATTCTTTGAACAACAGGCCTCCAAAAGTGTAAAACTAATCAAAATATTTTTTAAACTTTTAGCCAATGACCCTATCATGTTATTAGTTTATTAGTGTAATGTTTCTGAAACTGATTCTCAGAGTTGTTCCAGCAGGGAAAGATCAGGTAGACTTTTACGATCTAATTTGAAATCTTTTAAACCTTGTGATCCTTGAAATCCTTCAAACCTTTACTTTGAAATCCCACTTCCTTCCCTCTAGCTCTCCTTCATGATTTTTGGTTTTAGAAGAAACTGCATTCCCAAGACTAATTTGTGCTTGTCATTGTTACTCGTTTAAAAAATTTCATAGACAGTATTAACGAATTTCATCTTAATATCACATCAGAACTACAAATGCTTTATTAAGCATGGTGGATATTGGCTATGAAGTTAACAATATTTGATTTCCTGAGGGATACAAAGAGAAGTCAAAGCACTAATGAAAAACATCCTGAAAACATTTGAAAATAATTGGTTTATTTGCACTACGGGGTACCTCCTCTACCAGGCCAAAGAATGCTACCTTGCTGTCTTCTTGTAATATCAGAGATTTGAGATTTCATTTGAAGAATCCTGATGTCTAAAATAAAAGATTCTACATTAAATAATGTTTACCAACTGATCCTCTGATCTTTTGGTTTGAAGGACAGGTTCCATCGAACAGCTGATAGAGTAGCTGAGATCATTTTCAGTCTTGAGGAGGATTCACAAGTAAGAAACTGTCTAAGAACCAAGGGGTAGGATGGATTTTGAACGAGGCAGCTTCCTCCTTGTTTTGAATCTATAGTGGGCTAATGTGAAGGGAAGATTCATAAAACCACCGAGAAAATGGAGATGGGGCCAGAAGAATTGTTTTGATTCGTTACCAAAGTTTACCAAATGAAGTGAGATTGCAAAGAGCAGGAGTTGCACAGTTAAATACACATGCCATCATTTTATGATGTTTTTCAATGTTCATTTTACAGTTGTCCAGTTTTAGTCAGTAAATGATACTTTTCAGAAATTATGAATTCATGCTTTGTTTTTTTGGCCATTGTATGCCAATGTCAGGAATGTAGGTGGCAAAGACAGCATTTCTACAGTATTGTGAAAGAGAATCTTTCTGAAGTCAACTTTGCATTCAGATGAAACATGATAATAAGATGAGTTTTCTGGTAACCTGAAATAGTTAATGTGAAACACTTTTTTTGTAGTGCATTATTTACCATATTTGGCCAGCCTTCCTGCCAGCAATACCTCACTTATAGCAGAGTGTTCCTGTCACGTACTTGAGGATGCTGTCACTTAGATGTATTATTTAACTTGGCTATCTCCACCCTTTGTCTTCACCACACACTCAATTTTGCTGCAGCTCATAAAAAAGAAGCCAATGTAGCTTTGTTGGAACCACCATATCACTAAGACAAATAATGTTGACTGGCTCATCTCAATATCCCAACTGGAAATATCATTACGTTCCTTAAAAGTGTTTTCTTTCTATGGTGGTGTCTTGATCTTTGTGGACAAAAATTGTTCCTTATTCTACATATATTCCCATCAATGGTACTGTATTAGCACTTCTAAGCTATTCCTAAAATAAAAACTAAGAGTACTTTCTGAAGAGTAAGAGTTGAATAAACAATGTGGATCTTACTTAGCACCACCTAGTATTTCTCATTAGTCTTGTACTTCTACCGTTGTGTTGTGTGTGCAAGCATAATAAATTGATTTTTTTAGCATTGTGTATAAGAAATACACTTTTATTCATAGTCTTGTAACCGATTGAAAGTTATCTGTCACAAGACAAAGGGTACTGTTTTGGTTTTTGCACTTCAGGAAATTACTAGCTTTTGTTTCAACGCAAAATCTCATGTCTGATGTTAAAGTCTACAGACAAAGGCTTGACTCTAATGAAGTGATCTAACTGAGCATTGTAGCTGTCTGGCAGCACTGACAAAAATGATCTTAGATGGGTTTTTATATAAATAGCATAAGCCCGTTGTATACATTTCTCAGGGCCTGTCCCTTCTCAGTCAGACCATTTCCCTCTGAAAGGATTTTTCTTTTCTGCCCTCAATATAAATTGGTGTTAGTCATACTTGATAGCCACTTTGTGCTCTCTACTAGCTCTTGACTAGGTTGAATGAGTAGTGTGTGTGCTTTTTCAAGTTCTGGTAGGCCTCAACTTGTTATCTCCCAACGGCATCACGTTCGTGGTCAGGTAAGAGGTAGAGGCGCGTTTTATCACACTTTGAGATTATCCCTTGATTGCCCTTAGATTTTGTGGTGTGCTAACTAGTGTGAATCCTTGAAGGACCTTTGAAACAAGAGGTCCCAGATCTCTAGAAGCTTACTTTGCACTTTGTTTTAAGCAGATGACTTGCTCAAGTTTGGCTAACTTAGTTTTACTGCTGAGTAGTTGATTCTTGGCATTAATGTCCTGATGAATTTTTGTGTTTGAAAAAGAGGGAGTTAGATTTAAAAATAACTTCAGTTGGTGACTCAGAGGTTGAAGCTGCAAATAGCATCTTCCATAAAATCAGGATGATAATGACTTCTCATTCAGCTCTGGATCTTTTGTCCAAGGTATTTTGCTTTTTGACACTCGGTATTTCAGTAATATGTCTACATGGTAGGAAGGGTCAATACAGAATGCAAATGAGAATGTTTTCAAGAAGCATTTCCTTGACCTAGGAAGACATAGTGCTTGTGAGCAATTACCATCGTGATATATGTAAGAGATCAAACCTTTCTTGGGGGTACTTGGGTCTCATTTACCCAGACGAAATCATTTCTGTTGTCGTGAATTCTATACCATAACAGTTACTGCCTTGAATGAGTTCTGTTCATTCCCCTGCTCACTTTCAACTTTGATGGCTCTTTTCGTGTCGTCTCAGTGAGCACACAGCAGCGTAGAGTCCTACCTGCAGTCATGTTCATGTTGTCTTGGCCTGAATAGACACTGTGGTAGAGTAGCCTGGGAAGGTGTGGAGATACGGAATATTGGCTTAATTTAAAAAAAAAATAAAATTGTAATTTTTGATATGCAAGTTCTCTGGTTCCATTTGAGTTTGGGTTGAGAGCAAGCAGTCAGTTGCTTAAAAGATTTGAAATCTGTTATGGATTCTGTACACAGAAATATGCAGAAGGAAGTCACACCTCTTTATGGGTTTTGAACAAGTGCTGCCTTTTTTAGTTCTAATAAAGCACAGCTGGATCTTTTTGTAACCTTAAGCATTATTTTGTATATAATTCAAGCTATTTTTACTTTGTTGTTGCCCAAGTCAGTATCTCCTGACCTAAGCCAGTACATGCAATGCTCTGGTGCTGCCACAGGCACATTTAGCAGCTGGAGATCCATGTCTCTTGTGCCAAAAAATAACTTCCTTAAATTGGTCCATTTGCAAGACTTGAATTCTCGCATACTTGGAATTTTAAGAATAAACCTAGTCTTCCATAGGTCAGTCTTTCTTAACAGACGTAACTGTTTTAAAATGTATGTTCTGAGTTGTTCTTCAGATATTCCTGATAATTTATTTTTACTCATTACTTTATAAACACATTGTTAATAAAACACCAAGTTCTGGTGGGATGTCATGGCAAATCACATTGTTATTCACATTCAGGATAATTCAGGATTCACATTCACATATTGTATTCAGGAAAAAACAAGTAATGATATTGATATGTCAGTTGAAATATAGATGCAATCTTTTGCTTTACAGTCATTAGTAAATGTTATATGTAAAATACAATGCTAGTAATATTTGTCTATACAAATTATTAAAAATCTTTGATTCAGTGAATGTGCGTATTTGAAAATACACGGGCATTACAAAGGATTATTTCAGTGCTGTTTAAAGTTATTTAAAAGAGATGACATGTGACAAACTCCTGCTTGGTATGCTGTTTATATCAAAATATAATTAGTATATATATAATATAGCACAAATAATTGTTACTACTACACAGTGTGTCAGGCACCTAATTTTCATGTTGACTGTTTTATATATGTGGGTTTTAAGATTAATAATTTTAATACATAAGAGCGCAGAAAATATACTGGGAGTTGTCTCCTGCATTAGTAAAGTTAAATTTAATTACTTCTCTTACAATAATTAGTTGAATCTAATTCTAAATTAGTCTAAATACCGGGACTTCAAAACTGTTTGAGTGATGTCGAGTGATGCACTGTGTCGCTTTTGGGAAGAATTGGTAACTGTAAATACAGTGTCTGTACTTACGCAACACACTGAATGAACGAAAACTTCTGAAAGTGTTTTTCAAAAGATTTTTTGACTACTTTCTCAGTGGCTGAGCATTTGAACTTCAAGATTCATTGAAGTACTGAAGCACCTGCGTTACGCCTGCGACTTCAGTTCTGCTGAAATTGCTCAATGGCATCTTGTGGCTTGCCAAACTAAGGTGGGGTGATTAAAGTCGGTTGTTGCAACAACGTTGTTGCCATCTAAGAGTCGGCTGTATAACTGTTAGAATAATTCAGATGTACCGTAGAACCTGTGCTTTTCGAGTTAGAAAATATGAAACAAATTATAATCTATGTGTGTTTCTGGGTCAATGAGTATTTCTGTGCACATTCCCAAGACTGATATACTGTAGATCACAGTGTAGTTTATAGATAGAAAATTATCACTCTGTCTCCTTAACAGCTTCAATCTGAGTGCCAGGTAGCAAAATAGCACTGATCTTTGTGAACTGGCATTCTGAATTTTGTAGTTCACACATGGGCATGTGATTGACTTTTACTAAATTGGTCTTTGTTTCATCCTGACGGTTTTCAGACAATACTGAAAAATGTTTATACTGGACTTGTTGAAAGTTATGAGGTCTAGCACTGGTTGTGCCTGAAAGGATAATGTATGAGGGGAATGGCTGAATAATATCAAAATAGGGAAACTTACTCTGGTATTCCTTTAATCAGATCTAAAAGTGCAAGAGTATGTCCAGCTGAGAAACAATGAATTGTCTCTTATTTATCTTTCTTTTTTTTATTCATGTAATATTTCTGTTTTTTCTTTTTGGATTGATTTAAATTACAGATTATTTTTTCATTCCTATTGAGATTTCTTATGTACTGTATTTTTGAAAAACATTATTTTTAAATAAAAAAAAATAAAAGTTTCTTTCTCTCCTCTGGATTTCATTTATGTTGGTTTAAAATTGTGTAAATACTTTGCTAATATTTTCCAAATCAGTTTTTAGATTTTCCTAATTCTTTTATAAATCACTCTCATTACTCAATATTTTTTACTGTGACAAGATTAAGCTAGAATCCCAAATTATAGTTTTGGAAAACTGAACTGTTAAAAATCACTGAATAGTTAGTGAGGTATTTATTATCTGAGCTTTGTTGTTTGTTTTTAAGAGAACAACTGAGTGTTGTCTGACGCATTGAAAACTTTCTCTGTTAGGTCTATCTGTTGGTAAAACACCACTAGTTACAATATTGGTTAGATTTCTTGCCTAAATAATTAAATTATGTGTGTGCAACTATACTGATGCATTAACACCCCTTCCCCGCCCCCTTTTTTTTTTTCTTTGCTCTTGTTACATAAGGTAAAAACAATAAAATCTCTAAAGTGTGCTGATTGGCAGGTACAAGCACAGGAGACTCGGGCATCTTCTCGCGTATTTATGCCACGGCAGAGTTTACCGTTCTCCATAAGCCCAACCAGAATAGGAGCTTCTGATGTATGTATAAACTAAAAGTTACATAAATCGCCGTTTTTCAGATTGCAAAAACAGAAGGGTTTTTTTTTAGTTTTTTTTAGTCTTTGTCTTGTATGTTTTTATTCACTGTATTTTATCATACAGTGATATCATTTTATCATTCTTGGAACACTTTTTGAGACAGTTAAATGTATCATCTGAATCAGCAACTCTTCTGTTCGGTGTGCACGTGAATCTATGTCAGATTTCAGTGCAGAGTGTTTTGCACATTTTTGGTCTCTTTCAAATGAGATACTGAATTCAGACACGTAAAAAGAAGTGCAGAGGTATTAGTGGCCACAGTAAAATGTAGCAGAGAGGACTTAAGTAGAAGCTGCTGGGTATGGTGTGAGCAGTAGTCTCAGCTGTAGAAGAAAGAAAGGGAAGATTTTAGACACCTGGGAAGATCCACTGCAAGAATGATGAGCCAAAGAAAAAAGCCAGCAGTTATGCCTGCAAGGAAGTGATTAAAATAGCTGAATTGTGGCACTTCATGAATAAGGGAGCACAAACTACATGATGACGGTTTGTGGCACAGAATTTGCGTCTTCTGTTTCAGCCCGAGAACCGGATTCTGGTAATAACAGTAATAAAAATCACTTCCATACTGATCCTTCCACAACAGCGTAAAACCGACCTGTAAAATTCTGTGTTCTGTGTGTATTCAGGAAAAAAAGTGTTCTTGCCTGCTACCAACAATTTCAGTTTCTCTTGTCTGAAGTTTCAATGGGCCTCTTTTCCCCATGTAGTAATTTCAAATCCGGTTGGTCTCTGCTATGAAATTTATTTAGTTTAGTATTTACAAATTAGATACAACTTACTTGTGTGAGTGTGTGCCTTCTTTTTGATGTGTGGGAACAGGGATCTATTCCTGCTTGCCCATAAAAATAATTTTAATGTGTACACTGCAGTATTTTTAGTGCCTAAAGCTTCTGGAAGTATTTCTTGATGTGTTTTGCCCTTTTATAAACTGAATGAAACAAAGTATTCAACAGTACTTTGAGTCTATAAATTCATTTTAAGAGGCTGCCAGGTAGTGCAGATGAACGAATGCATGTGAACACTGCTGTAGGCTGACCAATTACCCATACGAGCCGCAGTTATATTAGTGTGCAAGGGCAATTGGAGGGAAAATTGGACCCTGTGGATATCCAGCTGAGTAAACAGGCTCGAGGAAGGATGGAGGATGTGTTAGTCTGAATAAAATACAGCTAAGCTAATTTGAAAAAAAACAGGCCAGAATTTGTATCAGTCACAGCACATTCTTTGTGTGTCCTCTAGTTTCACAATATTTTTCTCATTAGGCTTCCCTTCTCAAAAACATGCCCTTTGCTGAAGGATTAGTTTAAGATCAGACGCATGCAGCAGTAGGCTTTGTATGCAGTAAGCCAAAAAGCTGTATTTCAGTCACACGGAGCTGAACATAACACGAACTGGACAGGTGCTGCTGAGGAGTAACGGCTCTTTCAAGCCTGAGTAATAATTTATCCCCAAATACAGCATGATCTTGCTGTTTAGGATATGCTTCACAACCTCACTTTTTTTATCCCACGAAGCTGGGACTTTCCTGTAGGCTGCGCCCAAAATCCCTGCTTCCCCAGCCTGTTGGCTGCCATTTGGGACAGTGGCTCTGCTTTTTTTCTTTTTTTTTTTTTTTTTTTTTGCCCCCACGTGGTGTGGGTGCAGACAATGCAGTGATTCGAGCCTGACAGAGGTGAAATGTGATAATTTCTTTTGCTAGGCAATGGGCGCTACCCCACGGGGTCAGGCCGCGCGTCTGGGACTGGCAGGATCTGCCTTCGGTTCTCTGCGTGACCTCTGGTTTTCTTGGGTGGAGCTGCAATGCCCGAGGGGAAAGGTGCCATACCCTGCTGGGGCGCTGCCGTGCATGCCTGTGTCACCTGGAATAAAAGCTCTCGAAACCAAAATTAGTTCAGAGAGGAGTAATTGCTTTATTCGACGTCGGGTGCTAGGGGGAAAACCCACAAATCTAGCACACCTTACTGGGGATGTTCACCCATTACTTATACACAAAAGATTCTCATAATTCCGCCTACCTAACACATAACTCCACCTAGACTGACATATTCGTTAGGATGACCAAATAGTCTTTTTGCACATGCGTATCAAATTTTGCTGCATCAGCAAAACACTTCTGTGCTAGCATGAGTGTCTCGGTGGTCGTTTGGGTAAGGAGACCCTTCCTCACATTATCCTTTTAAGGTACTGAGTCATCTCAGGACAGTAGAAGTTTACTGTAAGTCTGCCAACTTCTTGAGGATGATAAGGATGTTCCTTGAAGTAGCCACAGCTCTGTCCTAATTGCTACAGGAGTACACACTTGACGCATAAAAGAACCTTGAAGTGATTAACTGCTTCTTGTTATCCCATCCTTGTGATTAGCTATTTCTGGCTGTCTCCTCATTATCACTATCTGTACCATTATCTCAGTGACTAGCCATTTTCTCACACAGTAAGAAGGTTAGTAGGAAGCAAACAACATTTTACTTAGCATATTGTTATAAACAAAGCAGAGGCCTGTCTTTGGTAACACATGCCGCCCTGCCACATCCCCTGGCACAGAAGCCGAGGCTGTAACCCCACACTGGATTTCCAGAGCTCCCAGGACGACCCGAGCCGTGTGTCCCTACTGCCCCCAGGAGATGCACACTTGCTGCCCTCCAGCAGGACGCTCGGGATCCTTCCCTGAAGCCTTCAAATGACGCAGCCCAGACACAGCTGGGGTGCGTAGGTGGGATACCGGAGCAGCCATCGATACATTATGGGCTGTAGCACATGGTCGTGCGGATCTTTGAGCAGAGAATTGCAGTCAGAGCAGTTCCCCGGGGTATTGGGAGCTCCCGCCGGCTCTGAATAATTCCAGCACATCTTGGGTGCTCGCGATTGCCGTTCACAAAGTCCACGCTCCCACGGTGAATTCACTGGAGGTCAAAACTCCACTATTCACTGCTGTAACATCCTTCTCTAGGGACCAGGTAGCAGGTTTTTGTTGTGTCCAGTCTCCATTTCTTTTTGCCTTTATGCAGAGTAGGACTACAAGTGCTCTCTGCCTCTGAGTTATGCCAAGGCGAACACTGTTAAAGGTGACAAAAGTTTTGGTGCCATCACTTTTTTATTTCCACAAAATATTCTGACAAAGGAGATGCAAAGATTTTTGAATGATGCTGAAAATCACAAGTGTGGAAGATAACCTTGTGTAATTTTGCAAACTTGATACTTGCTATCATTTGCAATATTGTGATAAATATGAAAGAAATTTAAGGTCTGCAATGGCATCATTACAGTTGGAGGAGGAATACATAGCTGTGTAACAAAAACCTTCCAGCTTTAGAGTGAATGAAACAACATGGTAAAAAAGGAGATTTATTGTTCCATATGTTTATGCCTGATGAGGCTTTGTCATGTAATAATGCTTCTGCAGGGAGGCTAAGGATGGAGAAGCAGAGAATCCAAAAAGTTGATCTGCTAAATTGATTTTCTATCATTATTTCCAGTTAAGACAGGTCACCAAATGTCTTCTAATAATAAAATAATTTTACTTTTCATCCTCATACTGCCAAAAGGAAGTTAGAAGTATTAGAAGTATCAGAAAATAAGTTTCCTCGTATTTCACACTTCATTAAAAAGGTAGTAATTTGTCTTGTGAAGAGGAAATGGATTTGAGTGTATTTTAACAAGACACTAAGTAACACACTTCTCAGAAAATTTTACACGGCAGCTCTCTGGCAGCAATGTCTGATTAAATGAACAAGGGAGGACCAGTCAAAAAAAAATACACCTCAGTGACACTCGGGGACTTTAAGTAAAAGTACAAGTATTGTGCTTTTTTCGTTTAATATTAAATGCAAGTAATATCTGCAAGTGAGATTGAACATAGGTTAGCTTTCTACCTGCTGTGGATAACTAAGTTCAACTTGCTATGCTGATGTTGATCACATATTTAAATCAGACTGTTTTTCCACAAAATTCAAGGTTGAGGAGTCTGACTAGCGAATCTAACACTCATTTTGGTTGGGTTTCCTAAAGACCAAGATTTCTCCAGGCTCTGAGTTGGTGCTCAGTAATCTGATGGATATGTGACTATCTCAGAGAATAATTTTCCACGATGTCTGTGAAAATAAGTATCCAGGTGTACAATTTTAGTCGTATCATAACTGAAGGACAGACAGCAACTGGAGTGTACCTTACTTACCTCTGGTAATAAGGTACAAGGAAAGCCACGTGTCAGACATTTCATCAACTAACCTAGTTCCAGAAGTATTTCTATCTTTTGACTTTTTCTTTTTAAAAAGAATATTTTTTATCTAATTTCAGGCCATAAAATTTATGCCATGTATACAGAAGCATAAAATTGCAAAATTATATTCTGGGAAAATGGGATCCCATTTTTTAAAGTCACTTTGGAAGTGCTGTTAACAAACAAAAATACCCTATTCTGAAAAAAAGTTCTCCTGTATTTTTGGCTTTATATTCTGAGACGCACTTCTTGAGGTGTGACTGTAGAAAGGGAAATGTTGACAGACAGGTATGTTACTTTGGTTTTTTTTAATTCATGAAACTTTATTTTGACATGCAGATAACGTCTGTCAATCTTCCAGCTTCCTGCGCCTCTGTCAGCCTTCATTATTCATGTCTTGTTTGCTTTTTAGAGTTGACACATGCACATGTGTCTTTAATTAATCTTATTATATTTTGCTGCATTTAAAACAAAAAGTTTGAAGCCTAGGAAAAGTTATTTTCAAATACTGTAACTGCAGAAAATATTTCGATTAAATTTTCCTCATTTCTTTAATTCATGTAATGTCATTATTGTTCTCAGATAGTAAAATCAGAAATTATTGGAGCGAGTTGAAAAAGAATGTTCTGTAAAGCACATTTGGTGCGTGTTCTGATTGCTGAGTGAAAAGGGGAGAGGCCTGTTAGGGGAGATAAATCTTGTTCTGAAGAGAAAGGCAGAGCTTTTTTCTCCAGCAGCACACTGTGCTCCTGCAAAGGGAGGAGCAGCGGGAGCCTCGTGCCCCCGGCCGGACTGGCAGCTCTCCCGCTCGCCGTCGGTGAGGAGGCAGGGGGAGTCTGTGTCTAAGAGAAAACGAAGAACGATTTGTGTGGGCAGGGAATGGGAAATTTGCTGGTCGGTTTGGCAGGGTCTGGCGGGCAGGTACGGAGATCCCACCAGCAGAGCAGTGAGCGGTTGGGAAGGGGGGACCTTTGAGGGGGTAAGGTGGGCGCTCAAGTGCAGCAGCCTACGACACTGAGGAGTAAACAATTATCCCTTGGAAGTACTCATCGGCTCTTTTTCCAGCAGCGTCATTTGTAGAGGCATTTAAAGAAGGGAGGAGGGAGCTATCTTTTGTTAATAATTGTGTAGGATTTCGTATTTTTAGCTTATATACACCAAAAAGACCATTCAAGTAGCATGTAAGTGTGCTGTTTCACACACACAGAGTAGAACATGGCAATCTCAGAAGAAAAAAGTAAAGTTTGATTAAGGTACTGTGACAGGTATTTGTTGCTGAGAAGTAGTCTTTCTGCCTTTCTCCAAATACTTCATTTATACTCCTTTACTGACAGAAATGTATCTTCTGCCTCCCGCGCTAGTTAGTTGCATCATAGATTTGTAAGGAGTTGCTATTCTTTGGGGAGAGAAGATGAAAGGTGGAAATCAATCGTAGTACAGACAATTGGTTTTCCAAGATAACTGTAAAATTTCTACCGTCTCTCTTTCCAGCTGTTTTTCCTTTCAAGAACTCAGACTGGTGGACCAATGACCCAGAGTGCATCTGTTCAGACATCAAGGCCGTGTTTGCAGTGTCTTGCAGAACTCCTTTCTGGAAATAACTTTTTGTAGTCTTTGCTCACCTGTCACAACAGGTGCATAAATACATTGTAAATTCAAGATCTTAACCAGCTTATGAAAAAATAGACAATATGATTTCACTCAACTCCTCTTCAGTCTCCTAGAAGAGTATTCCTGAAGGTGTCAAGCAGCTGGAAATCCGTCACTTACCTTGGGAGCCGGATCCTTCAGTTAGTTTAATTTTAATCTTTTCCTTTGAATGTGTGGGACTTGTGCTGTTCTTTCTGACTGGAAGAATCTTTGAGCAGTTAGCATTTTCTTTACCGAAACTTACTTGTAAAATAAAATGAAATTGCCTTTTAGTCGTATATTTATTTTATAAACTAAGTGAACATGCGCTTACCGTCTTGCTGAAGGGCGTGACTGTAGAAGCAGTTTTATTGCCGTGTGATGGCATTTGAAAGAAATTTACACACATAACATTTTGTGTAGAGCTTTATTGTGGTCAGTGCCACCCACAGAAGTAAAATCCTCTTCCTACTTCAGCTTGATCTGCTGATTATTTCACTCAGTGATGGTTTTAGTCTTTTTTTGCAGCAGTATCATTCTGGGATTTTGCCGACTGTATTTCTAAATTCAAGGTATGGTTCCCCAGACTTAGCTGCATTCTTTGTCCCCTTGTGTAACTTTGCATTTAGCTCTAACAAGGCAAATTCTTTTGAATTAGGTCCAGCTTATTGACTGTATCAGCTGTTCCCTTATCACTGTGTTCAGAAAATTTTACCAGAAAATTATTTTTTTAGAGTGTGTTTGTTCATGTGTTGGATGATATGAATCCTAATACTGCTTCTTATGAGTCCCAGTTAGCACTATCCCCCCGCAGTTTTGATTCCTTACAGACAGCTGCTTTCTGTGATCTGTTGTCCTGGCTTTAAGCTGGTACTGGTCCTGAGAACCATTAAGAGAAGACAGTGCAGAGTACCTCCCAAAATATAAGCAGATCAGAACTGTGCAATAATCTTTGTTACAAACCTTTTATTCTCATTGGAGGATACAATTAGGTCTGTAAATATTTGTATTTTTGTTCCTGTTTAGATTAGAGCAAGTGCTGTGGTGAATCCTTTCACTCGTGATTCATTGACGCGCCTTTTCCTCTTGTTTGTCTTGCTGCTCATCAGGCAACTTTTTACAGACTTTTGCTTGAAAATTATTTAGCGTGGCAGCATTCAAACTGCGGTCAGGTATTAGCATTTGTCTTAGTCACTGGTAAACCCTCTGCTCTTTGTCCCAGTGGTCGGCCCTCGGGGCCCATCCCAAGGCACAGCAGGTTTTGGAGGCCCAGCACCAGACTGCCCAGAAGCAGGGAAAAGTGAAGACTGACGCTGGTGCTTTTTGCTGTTACAGATGCCTAAACGTAGCCGGGACAACAGGGTGGGTCCAGCAAGTTCATGGCAGCCTTTATGGGATGCCACTCCTCTTCTGGATCAGCAGCTGGAAGTCAGGCAGGGTGGTGACAGCACCTAAAATGACACAAGTTGAGAGACCGGCGTCACTCCTCTGCATTCCCACACGTCCTCTGGCTGCACCTAACAGCCATGTCGGCTGTGCTGTCCCAGCTCGTCTCCGAAATGGATGCAAACTCTGTCATCGAGGCCCCTGACAGACAATGTGCAGTACGTGCTCTTTATTGTTAATCTTACCGTCTGAGTTATCGCATGCTGAACGCTTTTCGAGTACCGTCCCTTCCCTTACAGAAGCCTGGATAATCCACTTCAGGAGAAATGGCCATATCCCACAGGCCAGATAAGGAATTTGGGCTGCCTGACATCCAGGACTGCATAGGTGACGAGAATTTGGAGTGTATGTGTTTTTCAGCTCACGCTGACAAAGTTTTTGGACACACTGATGATGCACAACTAGACCAAGGAGAAAAATAATCTAAGAAACTGTATTTAGTTTTCTGCCTTTGAATTTGGACTAAAATTTAAAAAAAGAGTAACTGATGAGTATGCCTTACTTGATCATGTTGATATTTAAATTTATTTCATTTTCAAATATTGGAGTTTTATGTATGCACCTTTAATATAGAAACTACTTGTAGGGAAATTGAAAATACCTTTTTGCATCCAAATTGGCTAGCCTAAGAAGTTGCATATTCAGGGCTTATTTCTACAAAAACCCAGACATGCAGCATGTGTATGGGTGGGGAAGAATTCTGCTTATTTGTCACTAACAGCCAGGACTGGAAATTGTAACCTTATGTGTCACCAGTAGCACAACATCTTCATCAAACAGAAAGGGTAAGAATTCTTGTGGGCAAGAAGGATCAGCTCTCCAGCTTTACTTCAGTGTATTAAATCCTGACACTGAAAAATCAGGTTATGCTTTCCCTGTCCTCCTACCTTAATACTCCCAGAACGCGGCAGTTGAGAATGTATTTTTTCTGAGACAAGTCAAAGCATCTCGCAGCCTGGTAACTCTGAAAAAGTGGTCTTACAGGGGGAAAATACAACAGGTGGTATCTTCAGATCCTTGGGGAGGGAGAAGGCACCGCAACATGTGTGGACTGGGAAAGGAGATGCGATGCATTTTCCACCAGTCCGAGTGTTCTTTATTTTGCATCCTGAAGAGTCAGGAACCTTGTTTGAGGGAGAAAGCGTGTTTTTTTACCCCAGTGTTGCATTCAGGTAGAGGCAGTCACAGCACGGTGAGCCATGGCACAGCAGGTGGGGATGGGGCTCTGGAGGAGTCGATGAGTGGCAGCGCGGCTCTGCGCCCCTTCTTCCTTCTTGCTCACTCTTCCCTACAAATTGAGAGATCTAGCACCATCCTCCATACCTCAGAGCAGCCTCTCCTTGTAGCTGGAGATGGGAGGGGGTCTCGTGAAGTCAGGGAGATAAAATTTATCACCGCCACCATAACGACAGAGGAAGCAGTTGGGCCGCGGAGCGTGGTGGAGCTGGCTCCCACGCTGGTAAGGGGAAGAGAGAAAAGGGCTCCGTACACAGTGGAAGTCACAGAGGTGGGAATTGTTCCCCTGTAGGAAGCTTGATCTGCTTCTCCAGGTGAGATACCTGACCAGGAGTTTCTCTTTTCTCTGACAGACTCTGTGAAGTCCTCTGAGGGCAAAGGACTCTTAATTTTTGTCACTTGAAACAAATGCTTGATGTCAGGTGAAACTCAAGCACTCCACGTTTCTGTCATCTTCCAGTTAGGCAGCAGGTGATTAGAGTGGCAGATATCAAAAGACAAGCAATAGTTGATAACTGAAGGATTGTGAAATCTCTTCTAAAAGAGATACCTTTCTGAAAGATTCACAAAATATATTCGTTCGTGAAATGCTAACACAATTTTGCTGGTGTTCTACTGAGCACTTGGATGGAGAAGTCCTATGGGATCAATTCAACAACCTCTACAGCTTCTCAGAAAAAGACAAAGGAGAAGGAACGTGACCATGTGAGCATCATGCACCTTTTTAATGAGAACTTAGGACTAATTTGGCATGTCAGCAACATAAGTGTCTCTCTGAGTATCTGCTGTATAAACATGGGTTTACTTGCAGCTCTCCAGGGTAAAGATACCTCTGAACCTCAGTAAGTGAATTAAATAATTCACTCAGTAAGTGAACTAAATAAATAATTTTTCAGGACCTGATTTATGACTATTCAATGAAATCAGAATGCTATTGAACATCTAAATTTTGTGCTGATTAGCTCTAGATGGAAAGTATAAACAACAGGCCTTTTCATTAGAAAATGAGAGCTTAAATTGGACTTTTTTTACAAGAAAATGTTTGGTTTTGAAAAATTTTTCAACACAATGTTTTTCACATTTTTTAATCAAGGCCATTTCACTCTGGTTTCTCACTGAAAGTGACTTTCTGTTCGGTATTTTTTTTGAATCTCTACTTAGGCACACGGCTCTGCTGTTGGCAAAGAGTTCTGAAATGACATTTTTGCAGCCCACAGATCTCAAGTTGCCAAAATCCATTGTTTTCAACAGCGCTGCAGCCATGCTTGTGTTATTTCAGTACGCCTTTATCTTCACTATCACTGATACTCCCTGTCTCTTTATTAGTTTGTCTCCGGTGGTATTGCATGGGGCATGAAAGTCAATAACTTAGTGCCACGGGATAGGTTTGTCAAGTTAATAGCAGGCCACAATGAAATATGTTAGAATGATTTTTCTGTAAAAGCTATTTATTGGTAAAAACAGTGATCTTTTTGTGACTAAGTTCATCTTTTTGTCACTTGCAAGCACCAGCAGTTTTGGTTAAAAAAGATTCATATTCACTAAGTTGTTTGTAAGGAATAAAGCTATTAAAAATAGTGCATCAGTTTCCACTAACCTTTTAAATGATGCATTGATTTATGAAAGGAGTAACGTTTTGTTTCTAATCAGTCAAATGTAAAGGGAGATAATATAATGCTATTCAAGTAAGAAATTTATTTATGTGTGGATATCAGTTTATATTTAAAATGAAGAGTAACCATAAAAGTGGTGAGATGTCCAAAACTGGCAGGAATGTCATTACTTCAGACACGGGCTAGATTAGGATCACGGTCCACTACTGGAGGTCAGGAAGCAACTAGCATATATTTAATCTGTTGTAACAGGATTGCTTGAAATTACCTGCGTAAACCCTAATAATTGGCAAAGAAAGATTTCAAAATGTGAAGTGTCTTGTCCGCCCCATTTTGATTTTGGCACTTGAAGCCAGAATTCTGACTATACATTTCAACTGAGGGCAAACATATTACCAAAAACTTTCTATCAGTGGTGTTGGTTCTTGTACTGTTCCCTGTAGTATGTAAGAAAGAAGAAAGTGCAGCATTATTACAGAAAAAGTTTTGATAAATCCTTCCCAAAACATGGCAGGAAGGTGTGCAGGCTAGCCATATATTCATAGCAACCGTAAAAGTAAATCTGGATAGGCATTTAGATACATGAGGGATGAAGGTGCATGTCTAGTTTGATTTCATTTTCCTGAGTGAGACATAAAGAGATGTTCCTCCAAGGTGTGACTCCGAATTCTTTCCAAATCAAAAGGACTCTTGTTCAGAGTGGTAATGAGAGATGCAAGAATCAGTGGCATAGTTGGCAAGCCTGCGTGTGAAGATTAGTCCCTTCATCCTTTCTGCTACTGTCAGTTCAGGTGCTTTTGTTCTGTTAAGCACAACTCCTTGGAGGTTCCCCATGGAATCGCTGAGTTATGAATGGGTGCAGTCCACTTTTCCCAAGTCTTCCTGCAAAATCCCTAGAGATCTGAATTTTCAAAAACTAGACATTTCAAGTCAGGCAAAACTACAGATACTTAAAAGAAAAATATTGGTGAATGAAATTAAAAGATCGTTGATGGAATTTCTGAACTTCAGCCACAGTTGTGTCCGATTGATCAGATTTCCCATGTGTGCCTTTTTCAAAACAGCAAGACTATTACACAGAGTCACTGAATCACAGAATGGTAGGGTTGGAAGGGACCTCTGGAGATCATCTAGTCCAACCCCCCTGCCAGAGCAGGGTCACCCAGAGCAGGTTGCACAGGAACGGCGTCCAGGCGGGTTTTGAATGTCTCCAGAGACGGAGACTCCACCACCCCTCTGGGCAGCCTGTTCCAGTGCTCTGTCACCCTCAAAGTAAAGAAGTTCCTCCTCATGTTTAGGTGGAACTTCCAATGCTCAAGTTTGTGCCCATTACCTCTTGCCCTGTCACTGGGCACCACTGAAAAGAGCCTGGCCCCATCCTCCTGACACCCACTCTTTAAGTATTTGTAAGCATTGATAAGATCCCCCCTCAGTCTTCTTTTTTCCAGGCTAAAAAGATCCAAGTCCCTCAGCCTTTCTTTGTTAATTTCTTTGTTTGAATGTACTAGCAAGCCAAATTGGTATCTGTACACTGCAGAGAGTCTTCCCATTAAACTGTAGCTGCTGTTTTCTTAAAAATGAACTCAAAGACAATTGAAAAAGCAGAGGTTAATGTTACATCTAAGATGTGTCACTCTCTAGATACCCTATTTTAAGTGTTTAGAAAAAGAATTAGAAAAAATTCTCTGCCACACTTGAAATTAGTGTGCATGTATGGATGCATATGAACACTTTCACAGTGTTGGAGAAGTCTGACACAAAATCTCTACTCTTCCAAGTAGATCTTGACTTAGGCTGAAAGGCAGATGATACAGAGTAGTATTAGTCAAAACACTATCTCAAGGATTACGTCTCTTTTGTTTGAGAAAGTCAACAATAGCAGGTTTTCTTACAGTAATGTGTGGCTGATTCTGAGTAAAGGAAGAAACCATTGGTTTTTTTGCATATTGTTTCAGTTCACATTTTAGGAGAAAAATTAGGACTGTGGGTGGAAGAGAAATTTGCTTGCTTATAAAAGACATGGGATAAACAACATTAATGTATGACTTAAAAGGTAGCAGAAGGGAAGGCAGTATGACTACATCTAGGAGAAATCTGATGAGGCTGTTCTGTTACTCCACATGTCCACTTGTCATTGTTGGGTCTCATAAAGGTTTTGGCAAAGGTATCTTAAATGGACTCTCAGGTATAATTCTAAAAGTTTTTTAATGTGAAGGTCTGTGTTGTATTACAATGGTTGAGTTGAGCAGAAAACCAGCGCTATGTAATCTGAGCTCTGTTTATTTCTCATATAAAATAGATGGCAAAAAAGCGCTGGAAATTTAGTATGTGAGGAGGACAGCAACTGCAGTTCCACTAGTTTGCTGAGCTCTTTGCAGGATATGCTGTCTCTATCTATACGTTCTGTGTAATTATTTCACAAAGGCCAATGGGCATTTGAAGGCAAGAATCTGTATCATTTATCACCCACAGGTGCTGGGTAGGTGGTTGAAATGATTCATCCAATTTGTCTAATAAGTCCTTGGAATTGTAAGTTGTGTAGGTCAATAGAGCTGCATTATTACATAAAGGCCTTTCAGAAGAAAGCTTTAAAAAATAGTCTCTGCTGACACCCCAGAGCCGTTTGCAGACAGATAATAATTTTCCCAGGTGGGAACTGAGTTAAGTTTTACACTTCTTTCCGTTTATGCATAGCTTGCTGTTCTCTGTCATAGCTTGCAGTTTTGTGCTCCACTGGGGCACGGAAGGATGATGAACGGAAAGAAATGAGGCTAGCTTCTCCTAATGCTGGCTTGCTGAGCTCCCTGTGAACTTCTCATCCACCATTTGTGCTGATTCCTGCAGGTTTGGGGTATCTAATACGGCAGCAGTGGATTTTTCAATTTGTTGGGTTACTTCATGCTCTATCCACAGTTTGCTAACTTTTCTATGGTAAAACTGGACGAAAGAAAGACACAGAAACACATGCATAAGGGAAAACAAAACAAAACAAAAAAACAAGCAGTCCAAAACTTGGATCAGATCACAATAGTACAGTACCAGGCCTTGCTGACATTCAGCAGATATGGATGGGTACATAAATCACATGCCTGTAGTCACGGGGTATACTGAAGACTACTCAGTCCAGGTAGTGCTTGCTTTGGGAAAGCTCAGCCCTCCCCTCTGGCACGAGACAGGTAACTGAGGTCCAGTGATCCTGCACCAAAACTCCAGGCAAAATACATCTGCGTTGACCCTTGCTCACCTGGCTTGCCTACCGCAGGCTCCAGCAGGCTAAAGTCAGCTCGTCTGTCAGGCAGGACTGTGCCAACCTACCAGCTGCTGACCAGAAGTGAGGAGGAGGGAATGTGTTGGCACCCACCCCATTGAAGAGAGGATCATGGCAGGTGCAAACCTTTTAACAACTGGGCAGACACTTTGGCACAAAAAAAACCTGCCAAGACACTGCAAGCAAAATTCATGTACAGAGATTGCTTCTATACCTCCTGCATGGGATAGTAGTGATCTACTGGGGGACCAAAGAAGAATCATCCTTATGCTGAGGAAGGCGTATGTGCTCAGTTCCTGAATAGCACAACCTCTGTGACTGTTTCGCTGGAAGATGCTGTCAAGAACATTAATCAGTCCAGGGGAATTAGTAGACAGTCCAGGGGAATTAGTAGAAAATGGAACTCCTAGATCTTTCACATATGAGATTTTTCTCCCAGTCCTGGCTTATTCTCCCCTTTTTCTCACCTCTACTATGTAATATAACTGGGTGAGGTCAATTGCAGCCATGCAATGATGCCAAACGCTATATACAGCTGAACCCCCGCCTCTGTAGTTTTCTCTTTGCAACCAAAACAGGCTTTCAGACTGTGAACTGCAGGAGGATGTGAAAGAGCATGAAAATGATCATCATGGGGAAATCATTAACCATTACTACCCGCGCAGCCAGGTGAAATGAAGATAATCATAAATCTTACTCAGACATAAGCCAGTAGCTACAGTAATATCCCTAGGTAATTCTCAGCCACGCAGTTACATGAAGCCCCCCAGATGAAGGAGACTCTATTATCTGTGTCACAGATCTAACCAAAATCAAACCCATTTTATGTCATTTCAGCAAAAACATTGGAATGAAATACAGAATCTAAATAAAAATATTCTTGGAAGAAACCAGATGGAAGGTGGAACAGTGTCTTCTCCTTTCTCTGTCTTTTGTTTCCTGAGGAGTTTTGTTTCATCAAGTAAAACTGGTGGAGACTATATTCCCTGCTCCAGCTGTGCCCTCACCAGTCACTGCCCAGCACTCAAACCAAGACACCCACCACATCCAATCCATCTGCCCTGGGAGCACCGAGCATTTGCTGTCAGGGCCGGGAGCTGGTGCGCAGCAACATGGGAATATCCCTGTCCTTCAGCCAGTTGCCCATCTTGTTCTTCCCATCCCAGTTATGGTCTGCCGTACCACGAGGATAGCTGGACGATCCCTAGATAAGGAGTAGTGATTGCTGGTCCTGAATGAACCCCACATCTCTTTACCCAAGAATAAGTAGTTGTCACACCTAACCATCTGATAGAAGAAAAGCAGCAACATATGTGGTGACTATGGATTCAGGGTCAGACCTGCTTGCTTTAGGGAGAGCTGCCCCTGAAGCCCACACACAGAATTGCAAAATGAGTAGCAATGTTCTTAAGCCTATCAAACTGGGAGCAAAAGGTTGCCACCTCTGACTGGTTACAACCAAAGGGAACACCTCAGTTAAAAGGGAAGAAAAGGCAGCAAAGGTCTCGGAGCTAGCCTCCCCTCACGTCATAGAATCACAGAATGGTTTGGGTTAGAAGGGACCTTAAAAATCATCTAGTTCCAACCCCCCTGCCATGGGCAGGGACACCTCCCACTAGACCAGGCTGCTCAAAGCCCCATCCAGCCTGCACTGTAACGCTTCCAGGGATGGGGCATCCGCAACTTCCCTGGGCAACATGTTCCAGTGCCTCACCACCCTCACAGTAAAGAATTTCTTCCTCATATCTAATCTAAATCTCCCCTCTTTCAGTTGTAAACTGTTACCCCTCGTCCTATCACTACACTCCTGATAAAGAGTCCCTCCCCATCTTTCCTGTAGGCGCCCTTCAGGTACTGGAAGGCCACTATAAGGTCTCCCTGGAGCCTTCTCCAGGCTGCACAGCCTCAACTCTCTCAGCCTATCTTCATAGGAGAGTTGCTCCAGCCCTTTGATCATCTTCATGGCCCTCCTCTGGACCTGTTCCAACAGGTCCATGTCCTTCTTGTGCTGAGGACTCCAAAGCTGTACACAATACTCCACGTGGGGTCTCACAAGGTGGGACAGTGTCAAACCACTACTTATGCTAAATGTAAAAAGATACATTGTGAACAATTAATGCTGTGAAAGTGAATGCAAAACGGAACTAAAACGCAACGGGGATGTGTCAAAGCAAGAAGATCTCTTAGCTACTTTTAGCCTCTTAGCCAACTCAGATAGTTGATTTCCAAGGCATGTGAAATAAAGGAAAACCATCTAGACTTCTTTATAGCAATTGATATGTCCAGTAATAAACTGCGTTATGCTGGAGAAGGCAAGAACTGGTTAAAAATTGCGAGATGTGCAAGAAATGGGATAGAGCTAGTTGAGACAACAGCGGCAGTTGTGCCAGCTGGGAAATGATATTTGTGTGGCATATAGGGTTTCTGACTAGGACAAGCGGCATGCCTGCCCTAGAGGCGGGTGCTGGCTTTGAGGGGTAGCAGCGTCCCCATCACCCCTAAGACGCCCTAAGAAAGGGGAGCAATCAGGTTTGTTCTTTCTTTTTTTTTTTTTTTTTTTGCTTTTGGCCAGATTTGCAGTGAAGTCTGGGGGAAGGGCACTGATTTCCCTAGAGACCTCTGGATTGTACTGTTCTTGCCGGCTCACAGTGAGCACCAAGTCGGGGGTTTGGTCCTGGCAGATAAGGTTGTTTCTGCAGGCCCTGATCTGGAGAGGTGCTGCAAGAAAAGTGCTTGCTCCACATCCAGTTACAAAAGTGCAGTGTATTTGATGAAGCCTATCAGTATGCCCCTCCCTTCAAAGAGACGGTGAAAAGAATCTGTCCCTTCTTCTAAGGAGACTGTGAACAAGCAGCATAATGACTTCCATTTATTACTGGGCTTCATAGCACCGAATCTCAGGGGATACAATTCAGATTTCCATGATTCTCGCATGGCTCATGGGGATGAAATGCAATCCACAAATGAGATGGATGCAGTGTTATCCTACAAACACTAATGGCCACCCTCCTCATGAAACAGGGCACTTAGCAAATAAAGAACACTTGTGTGAGACACGCAATTCTTAAATATCAAACAATTTTTTTCTTGAAAGCGGCAAGCGTAACTTCACCTCCATCTTTGCATAATGCTTTTACTATGGGGAAGATTTTTAGAAATGAAAAAAAGTCATATATTGAATTTCATAAGCTATTTTTAAAAATAAATTTAACAGAATGCTAGAATTTTAGCATTTTGATTTATTGTGCCTTGGCTCCATTATTGTGCATTAATTACTTCAATGGCAATAATGCAAATGAAGCATTGTCTGGGGCTGATTTAGAATGAACAATTGAACCCTCCAGTTTTGGGCATGTCTCCACCACTGGCTGTCTCCTGCCCATGTTGCAAGTTATGATAGCACACAAGTGTACACCCAAGCTGCAGCAGTTTTGTGGACATATTGAAATCATACCATTACATTTGCCTCTGAGTTTGACTGATGTGTGCTTTTAGAAAGTAGTTTTCACTTAACCGTTTTGCGATATCTGCTTTGCTATTTGCCACTTAGCATTTATGACTTCAAAAAGTTACTTGCAAACAATGGTTTAGCATTAGTTTCTTTCCCGAACGTCACCAGCCTGGGAACCGGGTCTTTGGCCTTTTGGAAGCCAGCTTGTCCACCCCCAGGTGGCACCTGCCACCTGCCGTTTTCTGCCTCTCCCAAAAAGTGTTGCGTTCTGCCTGGAAGACTACTAGGCACTCGTGATGGGAGCAAAAGGAGGGATACTGGAAAGACACTACCAGTCAGCGCCCATGTCAGCCTTTTTTTTATTACTTTCAGTGAAGCCACTGCTGCTGCTGCTGCTGCTGCTGCTGCTGGCTCCTCTTAGCCAGGACTGTTTGTGATTTGCCTGTGGAGATCTCCACATTCCTGGAGGTACCCTGCCACTTCTTGGGTACTCTAGAGCACCAGAAGAGAGGAAGTATGTCTATCCACAAGAAGGAAGGTCCTAAGGTGGAAACGTCTGGCTATAAAATGCCCAGTAAAGGACTTCACCAGAACACTGGCTTTTATCACTCTAGCTGTCAGCAAAGAAGTTTCTTGGACAAATGCTGCCATGGTTTTATTATTTGAATTTTTTTCATTTTAAAAAGCCTTATTTGTCTCTTTACTAATGTGAAAAATAGAAAGGCTAAGCAAAGTTAATAGCAATTATTCCCCACCACCACCACTGCCACATTACGAAGGAATCATCGAATTGTTGTTTTCCGGGGGACATAACTCAGTGGGAAGCAGTGGATTGTCAGGCTTCTGAAGCCACGTACTGCTCCCTTAACAGAAATGAAAAATCCTGGTGCCATAAAGGACCTCTCTGTGTAAGTTTATGCGAATGGGTTCTGTAGGTGCCAATGACTATGGACGGAAAATATTTACCTGAAAACAGCTGAGGAGAGAGGAAATGTACGTGGTGCGGGGCAGTGTGTGAAAGTCTCCCGAGAGCTGTTAGACTCTGGAGACCAGCAGTCCTTTTGGGCTCCCATGAAGGGCTGAGGCAGGGCCGTATGCGCACCTGGTGAAAAAAGGGATCACTGGAGGGGATTCCCAAACCTACCCGAAAAACCTCTGGTGCATCAGTGCAACGTCCCACGCCTGAGTAAAGATCGGGGGATGGTCTCCCAGCCTCAGCCCGGCAGCGATGCCTGCGTGCAAGTGCGGGAGGCAGTGGGCGAACGTGGTCTGTGGTTATAGCTGTGGTCTGCTGTTAATACCAACGGCTTGGCTCCACTAATGGCTGGCTTAATAAAAAGTTTCCTAGGAAATACGAGCCGTGATCTGTGTCTGCCCACAGGCGTGTTGACTGTCGTGGGAAGGGAATTGCCAGCACTGGAAGGGTCTCTGCATGCCGTGGATAGCCTCAGGACACTAAGCTGTCTCTATCCACCAGAGAAAAAAATGCTGCTCTAGAATTACCATAACAGGGAGGAGTTTTTCATAACCACTGGGTTGTTTTATTTTCCTTTTAAAGACAATTAAGGACTTCTCTAGTAGTGGATTAAAAAAACCCAACCAACCAACCGAACAAACAAAAAACCCCAAAAAGCAAAAATTTCAGGATCATCCCAAAAGCCGAACATTGATCCTGTTCTCTGTAATTACTTAAATCTACATTACCGGTTTGGGTCTCGCTATGCCAGCACTGCGTATCCTCCAGAGCAGCGTACTGTGAGTTCTTTGTTTGAGCCTCTGTGTTAGTAGGTGTCGGGACCTTATGGAAAGAAACTAATTGATTCCTGAGGGCTCATTATGTGTGGTGGTCTTCATTAGCTCCCTCCTGGATATGAAATGGGAATGTCCCCTTGAGTAGAGTCAAAATCTGAGCCAGTCTGGAGAAAACAAACCTGACAAAAACTGAAACCCTTGTGGAAAAGTCAGGCGGGCAATTATTTTGTTAATGTGTTATGAAGACAGGTATCTAGAAATGGATGAGCTTGCTTGCATCTGATCTTACGTAAATAAGAACCAGATTTTTGTTCTATGAAATTTTAGATTTTGATGTCTTCTTTTGTTCCATTGAAAATGTGTGAAAAGATGCTTACCCCCAAAAAAATGGTGTCAGACAGAGCAAATAGTTCATTCAAATTCACTTGAAAAATTCACTTGAAAGATCTAACTCACTTCAAAAATTTAATTTATTCCAGTTAACCCCACACACACACCTTCTTCCAAAATAGAAGTTTGAATAACCTTGAAATGCATTGCTGTTATGTAACGAGCAATACCATACGCTTTCCTCACAAATTTGTCTTTTCCTGACAGGATAAAAAAAAGGTCATCTGAAAAATTTTGTTCAATTACTTATTCCTCCCTGTGTTGTGTATGACTGTTGTCTTCAAGCTGCGTAGGAAATGAGATCTCTTCCTACATGTTACAGCATTTAAAAAAATCCCATCTGTGAAACAGGCATGGCCGGGAGAAAGGCAGACCTCCCGGCAGGCAGGAGGAGGCACGGGAGCTGCACTTCCATACAGGAGGCACACACGGACCAGCCCTGCAGGTTCTTCTTCTGGGTGCCAGAAACCCCCCTTCTGCCCTCAGCTAATGCAAGTAGGCAACAGGCAGCAACAGAAGGGAGGGCTCATCGTTAACTCTGTCTTCCCTGGCTGCGCAAGAAGAGAGTATCCATGTGGTGTTTGTGCCTACAGGAGATGCACCATAATCTTCCTGAAGCTTCGGGAAGCTGTGTTCCTCTGGGATGGAGCGGCTCCACTGATCGCGAGGGGCTTGGTGGAAGCGGATGCTGCAAGATCGGATCTGCTGTGGGCTGGGCGTCTGAGAGCATCCTGGGATCTCTCAGCTAGCTATAAGCGCGATAAAACTTTTATCCTCTTTTAAGCGCCGCGAACTGGCTCATGATTACCTAAAGCGTGGGCTCCCACTCCCAGCCGTCACAGTGCTGCTGGGGATTTGTGAATTGCCCTGGTAAGGCAGATTAGTGGCTGAAGCAGTTGGCCTCTTCACCTGCGATCAGACTTCAGTGGATGAGAAACCACAGAAAATCCACCTCTTCGCAGTAGTCCCAGGCTTCCTTGCAGTTTGTTAGCTGGGGCTAGGGGTTGTTGTGTGAAAGAGAACAGTAGTTCCCTTCTTGCCCGAGGTTTATCTCACACCGGCAGTTGACTGCTGTGTGCAGTCCCACCATGATGAGGAGCCGGTTAGTGGGATTCAGGCTGGGACCATTTAGGACATCTGACTGTACACTGCCTACCGACAACTGGATAAAACTCTGCTGCTGGTGCTCTCCATACCTTATAATGTTTACCACAAAGCCAGGCTGTTTGACCAGGATGTCAAACCAGGGACTGAGCCAGAGGGAGTGAGCACCTCCTGTGCTCTGTAAGTGTGCTGAGCCATCCCACAGCACCTGACCATAGGCAGAACTTCCGATAATCCAAATTTTTCTCAGTTTCCTATTCATCACTGTGACCTAGCTGAAGCGAGAAAGAAGGAAACATCCTCATCTGTTGTACAGAGTTTTTTCTAGAAAAAGGGTTATATAAATTTAGGCGACTAGGAGGTCCGGAGCCTCCACTAATTCAGTGTCTGGCTTTTTTGATGCTGGCCTCATCAGTGTATTTAAAACAAGAAACTGAGGCAGCAAGCTCATGGAGAAGGGAAAACAATTTTAATCTTTTGATGCTCCTGGTGTTGCTACGGGGCTGTTCTGTTGCCGGAGCTCTGGACTTGCTCAGAGAGTCATTTCTTTAGGTGCTGTCGTTGTTTCAGGACCTAATTAAACGGGCCATGCATGCCAGCTCTGACAGTTAGCTGAAGGCGGAAGGTCCGTGCCAGAGAGTCCTGCTGCCCATCCCACAGCAACGGGGTGCATGCCTGGGTACCCCCATTCATCAGTGCCATCAATGCTGCACTGCTGCGGTGGGGGCAGCTACGGTGGGCTCTCAGCTGCAGCAGTGATAAACTCTGGAGGTGGTCTTCATGGAAGGGAAAAGGGTTGGAGAGAGTGGAAGGAGAGGCAAACACAGTCATGGGAAAGAACTGGTGGGGGCTGCGTGTGCCATAGTGTGGCACCTCCCTCTGGCAGCAGTCCTGGATTCTTACGGCGCATGGCAAATAGGCGTGAGGAGCCTGCCAATTGCAAAGACTTTTCAAGTGTAAAATGCAGAGCAAATTTGGAAGATCATGAACCGAAAACACGAACAGTAGAGAGATTCAAAGCTTGTGAAATACTTGCTTGTTTACAGTTGCTATTTTAATGTGATAATTTTAAAAAGACAGTTTCTGAATTGTGGCTGGTTTTTTTGCTAAAGAGGGGACTTGTAGCTAAAGCACACATAGAATCCGCAACGCAGCGGTAAAACTCATGTTGATCGCTTCAGCCCGGACGAGCGAATCCTGTCCTTTCTGTCTATCCCCTTTAATGTGAGCCAGGGTTTATTGATTTCCTCTATGCGCTTATATACATACTTTTCGGTTTTTTCTGCCGCTTAAAATAAAGTCAGAATTATTTGTTCTTCTAAGCCAGCCCTTCCTTCAGGGAATCACAAATCTTCCATCGGGGAAAAAGCCTTGCGTGGAAAAACCTTGCAGGAGGAGGAATGCCTTCTCTCTCTGCTGGTGGTAGGTACAACAGGCAGATGACCCAAAGCTATGGAGCAGGAGGAAGCAGGGACTGAGATAGTTCCCCACCCCCTTGCCTCCCCCTTCCCAGCTAGACCATCCAGAGCAGAGGAGATAGTGAGCATCCATGGGAAGGGACGCAGAGGCAGGAGGAAAAGTCTGTGGCACTGAAATCGTAACGGCACCCCCTCCCCTGCTCCTCCTGCCGACTTACCAGCCTTCCTATTCCTCCTTAACGGCTGCTTGCGAAGAGTTAAAACTGTTTCCATATGTCCAGTTCCAGAATGGAGTTTGTAGCCTTTGGCAACCCCTGCTGCACCCAGCTGCAGCTGCTACCTGTGTGTTCCCGGGGGTGTCCGCCGGTGCTGGCGTGGCTGTGGGGGTGTGGGTGGGGGTGTGTGGGGGTGTGTGTGGCCGTGGGTGCGTGTGTGGGGGTGTGCGTGGGTGCCCCTGCACACGCACGTGTGCTCCTGCCATTGGGACCGTGCCCCCCCTCCGAAACCCCGTCCGCCCTTGTTGGGGGGAGATACTAATTCACAGCAGTTTCCTTCCCCTCCTTTCTTAGCTGACCACGAACCATGTCAAACAATACACAACCCAGAAGAATGCAAATAAACTTAAGGCTGCGTAGCCCGGCAATGCAGCTAGCCGCCCACTTGCGAGATACTAAACTGGCGTACACATGATACACGGAGAACGCTGGCTAGTTTCACCAATCCCTTCAGACAAAAAGGAAAAAAAAAAAAAAAAGAAAAAAAAAGGGGAAAAAACCTGATCCTTGTCTTTATATCAGTGAGGTTGGAGTTCTTGCTAATAAAGGAGCTTTTCCCATGATGCAGTGTGATAAGGATTGGCCTACATGTAGCCCAGCAAGCCACTGCTGATGTTTTCTTGATTAGGTGTCTTATCTTCCATTGAGCTGCATCTGATGAAGGTTGCTGACAGCGTAATGGCAGGGAAAGCATCCGACAGCTCCATAAAATGGCAGCTTTGCTATGACATGTCAGCCAGGACCTGGTGGATGGTAAGTTGGTGTGATAACTTTTTTTCTTTCCCCACTCCCTGGAAGCTTTTTTTTTTTTCTTCCTTTTCCCCTTTCTGAACTCCTCCTTCACTGTTGCAGTGCACGTGCTGCAAAGTTCAGAGCATGCAAAGTTTCCAGCTCCGTCTCAGTGGCTCCGTGGAGCTCCTAAACACCACGCTCAGATAGATAGGGTTTCTCCGCTGTTGTAGTGGCATGGGCCATCTTTTTAAAACAGTAGCAAGGACAGCGTGGGGTTTTTCTTTCTCCTTTTTCTTCTTCTTCCTCTGTCTCTGTCGTCTTTTTTTTTTTTTTTTTTTTTTTGTTTCTCTCCCCTGTGAAATGCAAATTTTGCAGTGCTTGCCAAGCTAGTTGGTGTGAGAATGTGGAGGTGGAAGCAGTCACGGGAAAAAAGCAAGCAGCCTTGTCATCATGCTCTTGGCTAATTGTTCTTGAGTTGGTCTTAAAAATAGAGCAATCTGCCTCTTTATTCTGTTTCCTCTGAATAATTATTTAGAAAGTGTATTGTATCATGTTGTGAGCAGCCTCCTAATCAGTATGCAATTGTCCCCCACGCTTCCCCTTAATTTGGAGTCCTCCTCCCTTCCAATGAATGCAGTAACTGGAGCAACTACTGATTAATATGCCGCTTGTCATAATTAAATTTAGTTAATGAGGATATGCATATTCAGTCCATTTTTTCTTTGTTTGTACGAGCATGGCTTTTTTGTTCATATTTATACAGCTGCAAATGAAAGCGGGGAGGTGGAAAAAAAAAAAAAAAGCTTACAGAGCTCAGGGAAGGGTGGACCCTGGGAGACAACTTTTTTAATGTTGCTGGGCAAAGGAGCCCAAAACTTTATTTCAAAACATTGGGACCAGGAGCAAGTGTTTTGGGAACGAAAAGCTTTTCTCCTCAGCAGAGCCACGTGAAGTTTTCTCCATATACTGATTTTGTTGCGTGTGGACAATGGTCTCTTGTATGCAATAGCCATGCCATGAAAGGGACCTTCTGCTGGCTAGCATTCCATTATGAATATTAATTTCATTCTTGGGTTGCTTTGTCTGGTCGTGTATTTTTACCCTTTTCATTCCTTCATTGATTGCCTTTGCTTGTTTGTCCGGATAATTATTATGCTTACTGCATGGGCTGCTTTTTCAGAATTAGTACAGTGCTGAGACAATAGGCACTTTATTCTTGGGCGGTGGGTCTGGGGAGCACCAGTGAATAGCACGTCCCAGTGCCTGGACAGAAGGCAGCTTTCTGATTATAACTGCCTTCCTACACTGCTTTGCACGGACTTCATTATCTTTCCAAAGGTGGATGTTGATACGTGCCTTCAGTGAGGGTGTCATACCTGCAGGGAGTATTTAATTTAAATTATGTTTGCTACTTGTGATTGCTTCTGTACTTTCTGAATGCAGGGAAGGAGACTTTTTCTGTCTTTGCTACTTGTTGAACTACTGCGGTATGAACATTCATGTTACTTTAAAAAAGAACAGAGGAGGAAAGCAAATGATAAAAAGCTGGTTTGTGAACCTACTTTTTCGCTGGGAGTTATACTGTGTAGTAGTATGTTTAGATTCGTGTTTAGATCTTTAATCAGACTTTTTTATTGTAAGCGTGTACATTATTGTAAAGAGCTGTTAAAGTGGCTGACAGATGTTTAGACATAGGCACTATGAAATATTTGTGTAGCAGATTTCCTTAGTATTGCATGTTCAAAGGCTTGGTTTTCTTAAGCAGCATGTCTTAAGTTTAATAAAAGTTTCCCTAAGGATAGCTTTCAGTAAGCTGGCGTTGCTTCCAAAGGGAAAAGAAAATCAATACTTTCACTGCATGCAGTATTTTATCCCGAACGGTAATCTGTAAAATACAGGTAATGTGTGTTCACTGTCACAAGTGCGTATTTCATGCACACTTTAGAAAGAGGGTTTAAAAATGCTTGACTATTAAGTATGGGTGAAAATCAAATGATGTTTTAGCTGTGCATTCTATTTTGCATCATATTTCTAATTTATAAATTAGAAATTGCGGTTGTAGACTCTAAGATAAATCCATGTACAATGTGAATTATTTTCTGTCAAAGAAGGAAAAGTACCTTATGCTTCCATGCCGTAATGTACAAAATATTACCACAGAGTTTATTGTCTAATTATTTGTAGTAAATTCCTGTCAGGAATATGAAGTATAAGTAAAACCTTGAAAGTTCCGAGTGAAAAAACAAGAAAGGCAGACTTTAGTTTTCCGCTTCTGCTTTTCCTGAATGATTGTAAACTTTGAATTGTGAATGCCTTGTGGGGAACAGGAAATAGCGCATTAAGACAGTTACTCATAGTGCTAAAAAAGTTCATTAACAAATGCTCTTATGACAGGCATCATTACAAGACTTAGTGTTTTTTAATTATACATAAGCTATCTACTTTATAATTATTTTGCAGCATGGATGCTCAACGTCAAATTTAGCTTGAATATTCCTAAAGTAATGGCTTCTTTCAATTACTTTTTTTAAAGTAATTATGTTGAAACTATTCTCTGGAAAACAGCAT
Organism: Chroicocephalus ridibundus; assembly: GCF_963924245.1. Taxonomy (NCBI): domain Eukaryota; kingdom Metazoa; phylum Chordata; class Aves; order Charadriiformes; family Laridae; genus Chroicocephalus; species Chroicocephalus ridibundus. The sequence goes on from NC_086316.1 coordinate 51,906,978, forward strand.
TCTGTCTTTCTCTTAAAATTAAGTGGAATGAGTGTTTAGTAAGTAAAGCCTGTGTTATCTGTGTATGGTATTGTACTACTACTCTATTGTTTCCTGTCTTACACTTTATTTCATTCAGATTCTTTTATTTAGCTACAATAATAACAAATATATTTGATAGGGAAAAACCAAACAAACAGAAATAACACACTTTCTCCATCTGTGTTCTCTTGAATACAGACTTATTTATTAAAACACAAGAGGGTAAAAGTTTTACTGAGAATGCTATAAACAACCAAGTGCAAACAAAAATAAATGTTTAATATATTAAATAACGGAAACATGAGGTGACTTGTTGACTGGTTATCTCAGTTTTTTAGGTGGTTGTAATGTGACCATCTTCATTGCACATCATCTTATTTTTGCTTTTGACTTTGTGGTGGGGGAAGGAACATACTCAGTGAAGAGACAGAACCTAGATATCAAGCAGTGTTTGATACAGCTGGCAAATACTGTAGAATTTTTTGTTGAAAAATCTTCATTTATAATGTGAGGAGGAATGATGATGAGGGTGATTGAGAGGATGATACCCACAGAAACACTAAATATTTTTTACTCTCTCTTCATCATGAATGGCAAAGGGCTAGTTTGGGATTACAGTCATATGGTGTTTTGTGATTGACTTTACAGATTTAAAAATTCAAATCTAAGTAGCTGTTTACAAAACTTCATGGCATTGTTATTAAACTGCTGGATTTTTCTTGTGGGAAGGTTTTCCAAATATTTACATGTCAGCCACCTATTGAAAGCTATTTTGTTAACTCTGTGCTGAAGTCTGAATGTATGTCTCTGGTTGTCTGATAATCTGCACGCAAATCTATAGAGTGTAAATATACATTCTAAAAGATCTCTTCTTCCTAACCTATACATATATACATCTATGTGCAGTAGAGATAGAGAATGAAAAATTGTCTGTCTATTCAAAACTTTTGGAATAAAGTATTGAAATCAGAGGTCTGTGTTAAGGACAATCTAAAGAAGACTATGAGGTTCTGATATGTTGCAAATACTGCACATTTCCTTTTACTTAATGCCTTGATCTTATGATCAAAACATCACAACAAAATCTTGGAACAAAAAGTTTGGCAAAACAAAGTTTATCACTTTTCTATTCTATTCTGTATTTTTGCTTTCAGAAAGAAATATTTTTAAAAAGGGAGATTTCACATAGTATTAAGTCTGTATTAATAGGGCGTATAATCCCAAATGAAGGTAAAAATAATAACAATTTAGATGCTATATTTCAGCATTGAAAGACTTATTCTGATCCTAAATTTATTAGTAAAGCCAGATTTTAATGTACTTTTTGGTTTAACACAAATGTTAATCACATTCCAAGGGAGCTGCAGTATGTCAATATTTTGCAGCAGCACATCTGTGCAGTTTTCTAATTTGGATTAAAATGATATTCATAACACAACAACTCCATCAGTTGTTCAGATGTACAGCTTGTTAATGAATCCTTTGTTCTCAATAATGACTTTTAATTAAATGATTTAGAAACAAATGTCAGTATAACTGTGGACATATTGAACATGCTGTGCTTATTCATGGACCTAGAACACAATATCTTAATTCTATAAATTTCAGTGGGAGGAGCGGGTAAAAGGAAAGGTTAGCTCAAGGTTATATTCGTAAGCTGTTGTTCAGCTTTCCATACTTACACAAAAGTGCAATCAGTGTACGTAACAAGATCCTTTATTAACTATGTAATGGTTATCCTGAATGATTAGCCAAAAGATGTCATTTTTAAAGACACACTGTATATGCTTATGAGACACTGAGTATTTCGTTTTTAGTTTTTGTTCAGAACAGTTACGTTTCGGTCTGCACTAAATATCTGGCTCAGGTGCTCTGTATACTTAGGATGTCTCAGAATTAGATTGTTTAAAATCAGAAAGATCTGTCTGGAGAACTGTAAAAATTGAATGCATGTTCGTTTCTAATGTTTTATGGTTTTTATTATGGAACAGGGGAATAATCTTCCTTCATCAAGAAAAAAACCCTAGAAGTAGCAGGGAACTTAAATGCTAAGAGTATACACTAGTGAAGAATAATTCTGCATTGCCAATTTTTAAAAAATGTGTCCTTTTAACCAAGAAAAAGATATTTGTGCTTATTCACAAGCACATATTTTTCTAATTCCTCTGTGTCTTTTCCCTTTCAGTCCCTTGCACGTTAGCTATGTATTCCCCGTTAGATTTGCTACTGTGAGGTGTTTAGCAGTTGCAGCGCCTTCTGAGCGAAACAACTTTTTCTGCTTGTGCTTCATGCTTGTATCCAGCAAGAGCTCCACGCTGGGAGTCTGACAGTGCCTCCTTTTGTCTGCTCATTCTGGCAACGTTCGCAGTTTTCTTATAAAGCAAGCCGTACATCAACAATACCGTAAACATATGTTTGTGTGTATGCGTGCATCTGGCTGCGTGTCTAAATATGTGTGCGCTGTGTTGGCTTAAGGCGTGATCGATCCAAAGTTCACTGAAATCAGGAGAAAGTGACTGTTTAATTCTAAAGCTTGCTTCTACAGCGTGTAAAATCCAGTTGTACTTCATATAACCTGTCTGTAATTTATACAGCCGTAGTATTCAAGATGTAATTAACATTGGTGTTTCATGTACCTGTTCAATAACAGTTTTCCTTTGTAACTTATCCGAACATGTGTTATGATTGAGGATGCATGTACCCAGCAAGCTATGGCACCTTGGTGTAGATTAATCTTCTGTAGGACCTACAGGAATCTTATGCAACTCATAATAAAGTTGCTTTTGTTCTGTTCTGAAGTTATCAGTCTGTTCTTTCACTTTCCTGTTTTTTCCAGGTGCCTGTTTTCTTTACTGCAAAATTGTTTTTAATATGCAAAAAAGATAGTTTTCTAGATGAAATTTATACTTGTTCTCTGATGTTACTTCATGCTAGCTGAGTCAAAATTCTGAAGAAATAAAGCTGAGTTTTCTACACTGATACTGATAGATGGAAAATTCCAGTCAAAACTGGAAACATACTTACACACTAAGATATATTTCCAGGCTCCCATTCTAAGACATTAGATTTACAATCCTGAATAAAGCAACTTCAGTAAAGAAATGGAAGACCTAAAATAAAGGCAGATAGGTGAAGGTTTCTGCAATTTCTTCTTGCAATTTAAATTAGAAATAGAAATTACTAGTGAAAAAAAAGGTGAGAAAGTCACTCCATTAGTACTTGCTAGAAATAAGAGATGACTAGGTATTAGCTACAATTGACATAGCGTCTCTCAGATTATAGCATCATGACAAAGACAGTTTAAAGAAGTAAAAACTGCACTGAGAACAAATAAAATCTGTAACCCCAATATAAATAGGAACTTCTGTCATCTTTTTCAACTGCTGCTAACAGCTTTACCACTCTGTGCAGTTATACAGTGGTACCATTAACCGTCTTAACAATTTTACTAGAGCTACGCAGAATTCTAAAGAAAACCACAGAGCCAAATATTTTAACAGACCTTATACCTTGCAATGTCACACAAACACTTAACTTCTTCTGTCCTTTCACTAGCATGCATGTGCAATGACAGATCTATTTTGTTAAGCAGAGATTCAATGTCAAATTTCAGTTCTCAAACTGTCACTGTCAAATGTCAGCTTCTCAGAGATATTAGATACTGTTGGGGGATGTTTTCTATATGTCATCCTTTTAAATGATGATGTGCTTCTCAATGGAAGTGCTTTCCAATGGAAGTGAAATGCATTCTTTGAAAGTCAAGGAAAGACTGTGCACAGAGAAGTTAGCCTAGATGTAAATTTTCCCAGTGCTCAAGAAAGTGTGCCATAAGGGTTTTGATTTCTTTCATATAATAAAGACTTTTTATTTCTTCCATGTAATAAATCTGATCCAATAAAGTTATGTGGTCTTCCATTTAAAGTAAGCAGTCTGTAAATGAAAGCTGTTACCAAAACATATTGGTCTTGAGAACTGTGGATACAATATAGCAGATAAGTTCCCCTTAAAATGGATAGAGGATCAAACTGAAGCCTTTAATACAGGACTTCTAAAATAAACCAGTTTAGCATTTGAAATGCTTCATATTGTGGCACTGCCAAGTTGTCCTATTTAACCAGTCATATTCCATTTGCCCTGGCAGACTCACGTTTGCTTGTTCTACCTACCTTTTTCAGGTTTCGAGGAGCTCTGCTTTTGTAACACCTTTAAAATTACCTGTTAGTTAACAACAAATGGATATCCTGCAAGAGTCTTTCACTGGAAATAACTAACTATGCTGATCCTATATACGAAGGCATCACTGTGCTACCTCAAAGTAAAAGTTAACAAGGTTTCAGAAACCACTGAAATTTATTGCACCACCCTGGGAGACTGATGAGGTTTTTATCTGTCAGAACATCTCTGCAGACATGCTGATGTTTCCTAAGCAGAGCTTACTGCCTCGGCCTCCCAGCCACGATATCATTCCTGCATGTGCTTTTGCAAATCAAGGATTTCTCATTTGCATCTTTGAGGATACTGAGGGGATGGTGGTGGTGTTTGCTTGTTTGTATGTGTGGTTTTTTGACAGCTGCCCACAGTACCACTACGGTTTCTTATTTCATCAGCCGTTACTTTCACAGAACAGTCTTCTCCCTGGCTTTAACAGAAGTATAGGGTCCTGTCACACTAAGAAAGGAGAATACAGTCTATATAAGTCTGCATAAAGATATTATGAGTTTATTTGGCCCGCCAGTCACGGGCCCAACATTAGAAGAAGGTATTAAATGGATCTGACCTGAAGGCTGACGTCTATCCACCCAGCAGCCATGGCAGATGCAGCAGCACTGGCTTCCACTTTACACCCGGGCTGGAGCTCAAGCTCTGCCGGGGCAGAGCACGGTCCCAAGGACCTGGGATTTTCTGTCCTTGGTACTGATAATTAGCAAGTTCGAGTGGCAGTGTGGCTAACTCGTTAGCCGTTTGCTTAATTTGAATTATTATTAAAGTCTGCAGTAGCCATTTTGGTTGGTTCCCACCAGCAGCACCATGGCGCCAATGTGTTCTTCGCTTTACTCCTATCAGTGACGCGTCTGACTCCAATTCCGTGTTGTGACTTGTCATACTAATATGTTCTTTTCAGCCAAACTAGTTATGAACCTGGAAATGATTCCAGAAGGGAAAACACCATGATTTTCATCTAAGGCTGAGGTGGCCTTAGACAAGGAGTATTTGTTAACAAGAGACAGGAGAAGTCGTCCTTTTATTCATGCACAGGTAAATTACATTATGTTAATACTGCTGCCCAAATAATTAGTTAAAAAACTTACATTAGGACAAAGTGAATGCGTTAATAGCAATGACAGGTCAGTTTTGAATTACTAAAAACTCTTACCCGAAGTTATTGTCATACAGTGATCTTTGCACCACTTCATCCAGATGTGTTTTTCCATTGTGCTACTAGAATTATCTGACGGTATCTTGCTGACAAATACTAGAGCAGAATATAATTATTTCTTAGTATTCTTTCACAAATCAATAAGCAAACTGATGTACCATTAACTGACAGAACATCGACCTTGAGCAGCATATAACCGTTCAGATTTTCAATCCGTCTAATTGCCTTATCAGTGTGTCTTACCGCAGCAGAAATTGTAGGGGGTTTTAAACTCTTAAACATCTTATTTATTCTTGGAGTGAATAATTTAATTTACAGGGTATAATGCCTGCTATTTGTGATATGGTATTTGTAAATGTAAGTCTATATCTCAAATGATGCTGATGTGTAATTACAAGTTTCCTGGCATCTAATGTGGGGATTGTCCCCTCTGTGACTAATTTTAGTGATTATTTTCATTTTCTGTGTATATTGTCAACAGCAAAAAATGTCCGTAGAGAAGTACCAAATGTGACAAGCGTGGAGGGGAAAACGCTCATTTGTATTAGCTCTTAGGCACCTTTCCAACTAAAAGGCCTGATTTCATCTTGCTCCAATTTAAACTGCTGCATTTAATAAGACCCAGTGAAGACAGAACTGCATCTCACCTGTTTCAAACAAAGGCGTCCTAATAAATGATTTTTTTAAGCATTTTGGAAGTCACTCAAACTATTCCTTAAACTCTCAAATGAGTTTTATAACGTGATAGCCTTAGTAACATTTGTTGTAGACATCACATCAGATATTTTTAGATTTATTTCATTTTGTCAGCATATAAAATCGGATGTAGAGTGGGTTTTTTCTGCAGTAGTTTGTAATAGGAAACTTGAGAGAATACAGAAGACAATCTGGAATATGCATTATTGACTATAAATAGAAAAGGTATCTGTCAGTTTAACTTTTTTTTTATTTTTATTTTACTTCATATGTTGTTTCTAGAATGAATTAAAACTATTTAAACTGACCATTTGAAGGAAGTGAAAGGGAGGTTGTGTTCTGGAGGATATTCAGGTAGGATTTCCGAATAAATTCCACAACAGTGCCAGTGTCCTCCGGGGCACATTTTTATACGTCTGATACCCTGGATAGGCCAAGAGGGGGCTGTAATATTAGCACAGGGTTTGACACAAGGGAAGAAATTGTCCAGAATTATTTTGCTACTCCTTGGTGTTGTCATTAAAGACACGGATGGTGATTTACCCGCCCTTTACTGTCCTGCACTCTACAGATTGATCCACAATTAACTTGTTACTTGTATCTTGTAATCAGGAGGTCTTGATACACAATGATGAATGTATCAGAGCCTTTCTTTTCCTACCAGCGTCCTACATTTTTGCCAACAATAATGAGCTGTCACAGTGTGAGTTCTGGAGATGAGATTAGTGCACGGAAGAATGAGTAAACCTGTACACTAGGAGCATAATTAAATCAAGCAGAACGTAATAACAAGCATGGTACAGCAGTTTGACGTGAAACAGGGGCAAACTTGAACAGGCTGCTAAATTGCGTACATACACAAAACCGTGCCTCGTTGTTACACTTTAAAATTTAGCAGTCTTGGTGGCACCATGTTCATTATTGCCCAACTTCGCATCTCTCCGTTCCCTGGCATGCTCCATTAACACAGACCGTGAGGCGTAAGCCCGATGCTCTGTTCTCCATGCACGATGCTTTTTGGCGGCACCATGTTTATATCAGAGCAGGAGGAATTGCATCAGCAGGGTTTTGGAAATGGGCTTGAAGTGTAGCGGCAAGCAGGTATGGCGCTAAGGTATGTAATCTGCTTCTGAAGGAGGAGAGGAGAAGCTGGGTGGCTGATACCCCTCTAAAAAAACCCACTCAGGTTTCTCCCCCATTCCCGGCAGCAGTGGAAGAGAGAAACGCGAGGTTAGCAGTGGGCCCCGGAGTGGTGATGGCTTTGTAATGGAAAAAAACTCAATTACGTGGAATATTAGACCCGTCTCTCTGCCTTAGCTCTCCACAATCTATTTAGGGATGGTCAGGAAAAAAAATGAAACTTCTCAACAGATGCCTGGCTGCCTGGGTACAGAGAGGAAAACCATAATTTGTCTGTAATCCCTAATGCAAACAGTTGTTCATTAAGAAACAAAACTAATGTAATCTTGATGATTTGCTTGGATTTCTACTCTATCATGGCGTTTTGTACAGCTGGCAGGCTAATGTAATTTTACTTAGAAACCCAAAGCAATCTGGTACTCAGACAACACCATGTAGATTTAGGTAAATTTGGGGCTCAGATTAGCATAATACTAACTAATCATGAATATCATTTGCATTAATTAGAGTATTGGGGAAAGATTGTTTTTAAATGGAAGAAAATTGAAAGAAAGATTAAGGGCAAGGGCTTACAAACCTAGTTTTTCTTTATGGAAGTATATAACAGATGATTTCTGCTGTAATGCCTAATATTTTAATGTGTAAGTATTAATTAGAGTATCAGCAAAAGATTGTTTCTAATTGGAAAAAAACTGAAAGAGAGATTAAGGGCAGAGTTTATGAATCTGCTTTTGCTTGATGCCAGTATGTAGCAGATGATTTCTCCTATAATGCCAAAAAGCTTAATCTGTAAAGGATAGGGTGACTATTAATACACTACACAGTAGAGACACTACAAGGATTTTTTTCCAAATTAGGTTTATTTCATGCTAAAAGGAAACTACATGTTGTATGAATATGTCCATGATATTGCTAACAAAATTAAACTAGTTGGATAGAAAAAAATTACCTTTGAAGACATGCTGTGGTCTAAAATGTGGTTGACCCTCAGTGTTTTACCATTTGGTATAGCTGGTTTCTTAATAATTACAGTATTTCTAGGCTATCTCAGTGCTTTCCTTAAAAAACAGAAGGTTGAATGTCCGTGCTTTTGACGATGTAATAAATACAATCTAAGGTGCTCTGTATTTTAAAGCTATGATCCTGATATTCAATACCTCTCTTCCCTACGTTGCTCTGGTCACTCAAAGCTTTGGGAGCAGATTTTACAGCTATTTTAAATATCAGATTAGGAAGACATTTACCTGGTATTCCTTAGCCTACAAATATTTCCAAGACTTCCCTGTATGCTAGTTATTACTATTTATTACTGCAATACAGTAGAGTAGTAAGTATTACTATGGTAAATGATTTCTTCAGTAGCACCAAAGACTTCATGGTTAGACAGTGCGATTTCAAAATAATGCCTTGTTTGTCACTGAAATTCAAGTAAAACTGATTTTGCTGTGTGTAGTAGCAGGTCTAATTTGGAAGAGTGTAGGGATATCTTATAGTGCGGCAGTGTTTTGTGAATCCCTCACATACATTGCCTGTTCTTGTAGGACCAATGATTATGACGTCCATTCATTTGGAGACATAACCCAAAATTTGAATCAGTTTTGTCTGAACTTGAACTTCTGTTTCGTTTGAGTCATTTTATGGCACGGAAAAACTTTTATTGATACACTACCGCACTTGTCTCTGCTAGGGGAAAATGCATTTGCATACATACTGTGTGTGTGAAGAGGGAAGGATGAAAAACAGGCAAAAAATATTGTGTTGTGGAGGTAGGAGGGAAAACATTCTGGTCTTTCTCAAAGCAGCCTGTGAGGATTCTCAGTGTTTTTACAGTAGGCGCTGAAAAGACTTTGTGCTTCTGTCAGTGATTCGAACTTCTGCATAGATGTCTTCTGCCAGATAAAAATACGAGGTCAACGACAGCCGCCCAACAGCTTGAGGGATCTTTTACCCTTCTCAGGTGTCAGGCCATGAGATATCATCAAAGCAAAGCAACCTTCAGTGTGATGAGACGACTTAATGAAAAGCAGTGAAATGAGTTTAGTAAGGCCTCATGTTGCTGAGAAAGCGTTCAGGCTACATTCTGAAAACATTTGCGTTTTCTTAAGGCTGCTGCTTCTCAAGCTTAAATAGCGTGCACTGCTGTAGGTTAATCTCACCTTCCACACAATGCCTCATGAGAAATCCATCACGTCAGCCTACTCAATCATTTGTGGATGTGTCTGTAAGTATTGCAGAGTGCTCAGACACTTAGTGGCTGGAGACCTTTTATTTTCCTTTTCAGATGAAGCCTTTCTTGATATTGCTGGCATTTAACTTTAAAGGGGTCTTCCTTTGCGTGATGATCTACCATATTAGAGAAATTGGACAATGTCTGGTCAAATTCAGTGCATAAATATTTCCCAAAAGCATGACTGAATAAAGAAAGGATAGGTATGTTTAATAACATCATATAGCAGTAGGGCTTGTATTTGGCAGTCTCCTGGTTGCTGCAGACAGCCCAAACATACTGATTTTCAAAGTACTTTAATGGTGAGGGCAAATATTCAAGGAAACATCCTTTTCAACAGGAAGAAGGGTAAGAGACTGGCATTTAAGGGAAGGAATGCTTGAGTGCATCTGCTAAGCTTTTTGACTGAAAAGAGAAAATATAATTCTGTCATCAGAGAAAACAGGACAGGAATCCACTATTTTAAATACACCTAGAGAATATTGCCCTAAGTAATCATTAAAGGAATATCCACAATATACATGGCAACACAGTGTAAAACATAACCAAGCTGCCTCTGAATAAGAAGCAGGTTAATTTATCCTGTGATAAGCTCTTTCCCTCGTACTAATGTTTCTTAGACTGACTCATATGGAGTGTATCCCTCTGCCCAGTGTTGCAGTGTGTGGTGCAGATGCGCTCCATGGCTGGTGCACAAGAACATGCATGCCCTCTAGCCAAGAAATCTGGGCACTATTGCTGAATCTAAACTCATTAGCAGTCCTACTTTGTGCTGACTCCTCCTGCCAGGCAGGAAAAATGTCATAAAACACCTTTCCTTAACCACTAGTAAATGCACACAGAAGAGCAATTATGAAAACTTCTACACCTAAAACTATATATCAATACCTATAAAGCAGCTGAAGAAGGAGAGGCACAGGAGCCCTGAGTTCCTCAAGCACCCCAAAAAGAACAAGATAGGAAATTTGATTTAAGGAAACTTTAATGTCGATGCTCTGTGAATGAAACTGCACAGTAAGAAGCGCTGGACCACTTACGCCAACCTGTACACTGAATAGAAAGGTCATTTGTTCAGAAAAGGAAAGCTCCAGAAGCACTGCAAGGTGGTGATCTTATCAGACCTATATCCCTGTCTTTGGTTTTGTCTGTGCTGACTAGACAGGAGACCAGCACTGGAAAATATAGTGGTTAATGATTGCAAAATGCCTACTTTACAAAAGGTATTAGTATATAGACTTTGCAGTGCATAGATTTTTTTACGGAGGTTGTAGATTGTAAATTGGTTTTCCAATCTAAATTTCCCAAGATTCAAATATTTTCTACTTCACATGAGTGAAAAATCAACGTTTTCCCAGTTTTGTTTATTTACTCCTCAGGACTGGAAAGGGGGAGGGGGAAAGAGCAGAGAGGCAGAGAGAAGATGGCTCACAGATGGGCAGACAGTAACTTGTATGTTAGGATCATAGCCAGGAAACCATATGACAAAGATTAAATTCCCTGCTCTGCCATTTCCCATACCTGAAATAGATAAACAGTCAGTGAATTCAGTATTTTTTTTTTCTGCACATGTGCAAGGGTTTTAAGCGGGTGGTATCAGGGTTTCACTCCAAGTTGTTTACCAACTGGAGCAAAAAATGAAATGCAGGAGATATAGCTTTCATCTAAGTGAAGGAGAACAAAGGCTGGAAATTGGTTTTCCCACACTGATAAAGTACTCTGGCCATCAAGCTGCTGCTGCTACGGCTTTTCTTCCTCACCCCCTTCTCCCTTCTTATTTCACAAAAAATTATATTTGCCTCTATCTCTGGTTAAAGTTTTGTTTCAGCTGTTCGTTTTCTCTTGCGAGTTTTGATTTTGATTAATTGGCCTTTTTGAGAAAAATGATTCTTCAGCAAGAATTCCCAGCCCGCCCAAATCCATGCTTGGATGAGAGATGTGTGAAGTCTTCCATCATTAAGCTAATGTTTAGATTAAAAGTATTTACAATAGTAAGTTCTCAGAGTTCTCGCCTTTAAAAATGCCTCAGCTGGTCCCAGTCAGACCTGAAAATGTTTGTGAATGCATAGCACATTTTTTGAGAAGTTGAATACTTCCTATCCTAGTGTCTAAGAACAGTGGATACAAAGCAGTAAGAGATGTGGTCGGACAACCACCACAAGCAACTTTTAAAAAAGCATTTTAGGAAGTTACAGCTCCTCACCTGGAAGTGGTGTCCTCAGTTTTGATGCATTAACAGTTTTGAAGTGTGTGCTCTTTGGCGATGCAGTTTATTTTGTTGCCTGACTCCAAGCCACTGCTGGAATAAAGCTGGCGCTAATGTATTCTAGCACACAGTGTTTTGAACTAGGACTTCACTCACTGCTCTTAACGCACTGGTATATTGAGTCCTCTTTTGGACACGAATGGGCTTGGCTGTCTCCAAATGTAACTTCAATATAACATACTGCTTGAAACAAACATTAAATCTTGTGTGAGACAACTGAGGTGAAGGAACATTTTGAGACAGGGAGTATTTATGACTTTACTTTCCAGGAGCTCTCAGGTTTGCTCATTTGATTCTCAAAATACAATTGAGAATAATCCACGCCTGTAAATCAATGTGCCAGGTGAATCCCGCGGTGATAATCCGATAATAGCAATCACCGCAGCTCCTACAACTTCACCTGATGATTTTTCTTGGAGACAAGCCAGACACAAAGCTGCGCCAGAGCATTGCTCTGACTCGTTCACAGCGAGGCGCGGGGAGGGATTTATCCGGTGGAATCCGGATGGAATTTATCCTACCGGTCAGGGTAGGCTAAAGGTTGGACTCGATGATCTTAAAGGTCCCTTCCAACCTCAACAATTCTATGATTCTATGATTCTATGATTCTAAGAGCTTCCTATCATGTAGATGTCCACATCCGGGCAAGTGGCCGTAGGCTCCCTGCCTAGTTAATGGCTACTTGATCAGTGGAGTTTAGGGAGGGATTTCTCTCTTTTCGCAGCTGTCAGAAGCAGGCTGGCAGAGCAGGTGTTGTCTCGCCTGCAGTTTAAGGAGTTGTCCTTTTGGTCTGTCGAGCTACCATCATTTTAAGTGTCATTTCATGCCGTTTTTGTTGGCTATCTGGAAAGTAATTGCATGGTAACCTCAGAAAAATTTCCTCAGAAATCTTGGAGTCTCCTTAGATTAATGTCACTTTTTTTCTGGCTATTAATGTATTCCTGAGAAATGGACTTAGTGAGCCGTCTGCTGAGTAATTTATATGGGCACTGCACTGAGGAACATTTTTATGGAAAGTAAATGATTTTGTCTTTAGGAATGTTTGGGCAAGGGAACAAGGTAGTCTTTGTCTGCATTACTTTTATTAAAGATTCATGAGTAGCCATATTTCTACATATCTATAAATCTGAATGATGCTTTTTAGTCACGTCCTGTGTCCGAGTGCAGCTGTTTCACTGCCTGAATGCATTGTATGTTCTTACAGTGTCACATGTTGTATAGAGTTGAGGTACATGTGAGAAAAAGTACTTTAAAACTGTATTAGTGCAGTACAGAACAGACTTTGGGAATTTGGTTTTGCAAGAAACTTGAGACCTTACTACAATACAACACTTTGAACTGCCTATGAGCCAGTTTGCCCTCCCCAAACAGGGAATGAAAGCCTTCCTGTAGAGAAGACTATTTTTCAGGATGACTTCAGGAACTTACCTCTCTAATTAATCTGAAATTTGAACTAACAACCAGGTGAGCAGCAGCACATGTTTCAAAGGCCATGCAGTTTGCTCTCTGTTTCCAATTCATGCATAGGTCATCAGGAGTAATGAAAAATAAGAGGTTTTCCTTAATACTGTGAAATTATCATTAAGTGTTTAGAATATAAATAAAAAGATATTATTTTGCAAACCTTGTTTTTTGTAGATGATACTTAATTAGACAGAGTTTCTTATTCTTTTGTCTGTGAATCTCATCTGACACAACTGGTCCCTTGGAGGTAAGATGTATTGAAATAAAAAAATGTTTATATTAAGTGAAATTCTAGGAGCAGAGCTTCACTGGCCAAGACACATAAGAGAAAATTAGGATTTAATGTCCTCCCAAATGATTCTACACTACTTGGAGGTCAGGGAAAGGCATATAAGGCAAATTTAAATCACAGCTTTAGGCAACAGAGATTAATATAAATAAGGGGGAATAAAATAAGGGGGAAAATATGCTAAAGGTTTTTTATGGATAGCTAAATGACAAAGAACAGGTGGAGAATATTCACACAGAGCCCCAGATAAAGCAGAACAAGATCTAACGTACAGTAGGTTTTGTCAAGAGGACATCCTGAACACTTTTGAAATTTTTTTCTGTTCTATTATGGCTGACCCAGGCTGGAGAAAAGAGCTAAAACATAGGCTCCGTGTCTCAGCTTCTTTGAAATGTCTTAAACAAAAGATAAGTTCACATTAAACACAAAATCCTGTGGGCATCTCAGTAGGAAAATTTATGAAAGCAACTGTTCAATGTTCAAGTAAGCAGTCTGTCTCTGGACAACAGGAGGATAACGTGAGAAATTATTTCTGTAACGTCCAGAGATACTGACCAGCCCAGCACGAGCCTTGTGAGCTTTGACTTCCTTCTGCAAGTGATGATGGACAATTTCCAATCCAAACTTGTGGCTTTTCAATACAAGATGTCGAATAAGTAACAGAGGAATTTGAACTGAAAATGAGAGGCTGAAGAAGGTGGTTACTAGATACCTGGTTTGGATAACTAGATTTGCTGGTGATGTTGCCTGCTTAGCCAAGACTATAACCATAAAATTTTGAGAAGAGCTGGCTTCCTACTTTATAGTAGTATAGTGACTTTAAGGTAAATAAATACTTCCAGATGCTCCCTGGAAACACATTTATATGTTTTTCAAAGGCATTGCAACAGCAATCTATACTACCTAGTAGGGAAAAGTCAGAATCCACCTAATCGTGACATACAGCCTCTGCCTGAAAGTTAAATGTGTTATTATCTGTGTAAATAATTAATGGTATAATAATAATGATTGCTTAAGTGCTGAAAAACTAATTTAAATGTATTATTAATTTAATTTTCTGTCTCTGAAGGGTGCCTACAGGGAAGATGGGGAGGGACTGTTTATCTGGGGGTTTAGTGACAGGATGACGGGTAACAGTTCTAAACTGAAAAAGGGGAGATTTAGATTAGATATTGGGAAGAAACTCTTTACTGTGAGGGTGGTGAGACACTGGCACAGGTTGTCCAGAGAAGTTGTGGATGCCCCATCCCTGAAGTATTCAAGGCCAGGCTGGATGGGGCTTTGAGCAGCCTGGTCTAGTGGGAGGTGTCCCTGCCCGTGGCAGGGGGGTTGGAATTAGATGATCTTTCAGGTCCCTTCCAACTCTAACCACTCTATGATTCTATAATTTCCTGGACTGAACTCTTCTGCATTTTGGCATAGTCATATAACAACCTCTCGCTTTTAAGGGCAGTTGTTTGTGCCTCTTCCAGAGCAGATACTGTCTTCAAGTATTTCATCGAAAAAAAAGAGATGGAAGTGTGGCCAGTGTGTTCTGTTATTTCTTGAGATGACTTCCTAGTCTGCAGTGAGCAAAGCTAGCACAAGACATGTTGATTAGACAACTGTTTTTTAAAAACATGATAAACTTATTTGGCTGGTCTTAACTTATTGAAACTGGGTCCAGCAAAAATCAAATTCCTAGTCCACCAAGTCACTAATCATAATAACCAAGTTTTATCCCTGCTTTAGAAACTTGGTAATGAAGCCTGTTTACTTATTTGTGCTTAGAATAAGATTAGAAGCTCTCCTTCTTTTAGCTCCATATAAAGGATCCTAGTGGGGAGGGACAGTTGAACAGACACAATCACATGCTATTCCAGATAGGTGGTAGTTTTCTGAGAAAAACTTTGGAGTTAGCAACTTTTCACGTCTCTTTGTAAATTATTTTTGAGTGAAAACTGGTGCTCTGGTGTTCTGTGCACCAAAAGTCCCTATCAGTCCTGTTGGTATTATCTCTGGTTATTCTTAGCACAGCCAGAGCTGTTCATAATCACCCCATGACTGGCACTAAGGAGGATTTCCCTTTTTTTTTCCCCCTAACCCTCTAAGTCTCTAAGTCTGCAGGGAGGAAAGCAAGAGCTGCTCTGCTCAGAGAAGCACTGGCTGCTGCTCTCCCTCTTTCCCCATAGTACAAATCATACAGCCACAGAGAGTATGTCAGTTAGAAGAAGAGATTAAAAGGACTAGGCTTACTTAGGCTGACAGGCAGATGAGTGAGAGAGTATGTAACAGAAACATATATGTTACGAGTTGTAAAGGCGGCAATTGACGTATGCTCATTGGCAGTTGGACTAGATGATCATTGTAGGTCCCTTACCGCTGAACCATTCTACTCTATTCTTATACGCAGCACTAAGGTAGCACTCAGGGAGATGGGTTACATTTATGAGAGATAGATACACGAAAATAGTGTTTGACATGCTATGCGATTAACCGATGGAACTCATTCTTGAAGGATATTATATCACAAATATTCACAGCTTACCAGGCTTGCTGGGTGTAGTAGTGAAATTACCAGTAAGATTAAGAATGAGCAGCGAGCCTTCAGTTCAGAAAAGTTTCTTTATATTATTATCACACAGTTTAGGTACGTTATAATTCTGTGTAACTATGTTCATAGGCAGAAAGAGATTCATCTTGCAAATGAATATTATGTTCATCCTTTTATTTGTCTTATCTACCCTTAGAATTTGTATTTTCTAAATTTTGCTTTGTAGTTAACAAGTGGCCTTTGTCCTACTCTTTATGCTATCTCTTTTGCTAGCTTTTTTTTTTTTGCTTTTTGCTTTTACACTAACAGTTCTCTCATCTTTCAAGCAATTAATGAAAGAGAGAGACCTTTCTCTGAAGCCTAAATACATAAGGACAAAATAGCTTAGCAAAACAACCAAAAATAACTAAAAGTTTGAAAAGTAGGTTAGTCTTGAAGGTCTTACATTGAAGGCTAGAAAAAACTGAGGATTTTGTATTGCAGCCAATCAAACACAGAGTACATCCTAAGTTAAAGTGGGTGAAATGCTGATCTTTTAGTGACATACTTCAGGAGCAAATCTGATTAAACCAGTATATCGGTTACACCGGTGCCGATGTCTTAAAGAGAACTAAATCCAGATCCTATTAGTAAATGAAACATGCTGCACCAATGTATATGTCAGAGATGCAGAGTTTCGAGATGCTGTGCCCTGAGGAAAAGTAGTCCTATAGCTCTGAGGAACCAGTGTGGGATCCCAAAACCCAAAGTGACGTGTTCTGTTTTGCTGCAAACCTCCTCTGCTATAAAAACGTTTTAGCATGTCTGCACCTTGTTTTCTTCAAGGTTTCTTCAAGATTTACCATTTTCATGGAGAGACAGGTGGACTGTGTGGCTGGTTACAGCAGAGACTGGAAAGAGGGAAAGAGCTGAGGAAGTGAAAAACTGAAACGATGAAAAATAGGGTGCTGACCATGCTGCGTTCACCTGATGTGAACAAAACAAAACAAAAACTTTTCTTCTAATTTATGCTCTTATCTGTGGGTGTAGTACTATGTATATAAATTAACTTACTTGTGGACCTTGCTGCCGTTCTCAAACATGCTGATGAGACCATCCCTTCAGCAAGGAGAGAAGAGCAGGCCCAGCAGGGGTGCTGTACAGATTCTTGCCATTTCATGAAGAGCAGAGGCTTGGACTCTGTTTCTTCACTGTGCATGTAGCCTCTGCGACTTCAGCTGGAATGGCAGGTATTTCTCCCCAGCAAAGTTTAACACAAACAGTACGGTTCAGTCTCAGTACCATGAGAGGTGTACGCGAGGCACTATTTCGGCATGCTGCCCCGGGGGCTGGCACCAGAATTAGGCTGGGGCTGGGGTACCCACCGGCTGCTGAGTGGATGTGTCATCATTAGTGGTGTGCTCTGGCACTGCAGCAGCAGGACTGGTCACATTGACTATCAAGAGTCCTTTTGCAGTTCATTTCTATTATCCTTATTTATCTACAGTTCTCCTGTCCAAGCAATTGCTCCCTCTTTGATAACTGTTCATGGACAGATTTAATAAAATGGAGGTTTGGGTTGCACTGTGGAATTACGCAGTCCCAGCCCCTTATGCTTGGAAAAAGAAGGGCATTTTGTCTTAAATCATGTTTATTTCTTATCCTGCTTTATATGTGCACTGTGCAATTTCTTGTCTAATACAGGTAATTAATAAGGGCCCTATTACTCTGGTACCTAATTGCCTTTGAAAAGGAGAATATTATTATTCCCCTCTTAAAAGAGAGGCTTGATATTTACAGAGAAATTCCAGTTTTATAACTTCTGCCCTTTTCTCAAGAGTGAAAATTATAAAGGAATTCCTTCATTAAGTACAAACAAAGAAATTTCAGATAATTCAACTACCATAGCCATCACTACCTCTCTGAAGAAAAGGCTTCTATTCGTATAGGTAGCAAAAAGAAAGCCGACAGCAACAAAGACGGTATTGACTCAGTTATATCAAGTGTCCTCAGTTCAGGTATCTGATGGCTTATTCCAGGGCCCTTCTGACTTTATCACAGAAGTTATCTTATTTTTTGGACTAATGTTTTTTATCAGCATGCTAGACAGGATGTAATTATCTTGTCTTTTTTCTCCACACAACAAGCACAAACGTATCATTATTGTGTACATACATGTGAATGAACTGCATATTGTTTTCTTAAATGCTAGGAATGACTCCGCATGTGTCTTTTTGCTTAGCAAATAGCAAAAGGACAACTTAAAGCGTTCACAGATAAACAAAAAACATGCTTTGTTTCAGATGTTCGTTTTATTAAAATATGTAGAGGGCGTGGCAGAGTTTTTGGAACACAACTGACTGTGAGAGAAAATAGGCTCTTATGGACTATTGTCAGCCACTCCTTTGATTAAGGAAAAACATATGTTTGCATGGCTGATGTTGTGTGTAGCTTTCTTATCTGTAGAAGAGATATGGGTTAGGTAACAGTAACAGAAGCTTTAACATGGGAATTCGTCAAAATTTCTCAATTCTGATTTCCCAGAGCTCCTGCTGATTCAGAAAGATTAATCTCACAGTTCATTCCTTTACAGTAGAGCTGCCAACCGATTTCTGATGTAGAACCACTATGCTGAGTCTTGTAGTGAGCTTGTAAACAAGCAACAGCCATCAGTGATGGCAGCTTACAGTTGCTTCCTATTCACTCATTTTGAACATCTTTGTGCATATGGGCACTGCGGTGGCTGATCTCAACTTCACTGGGCCTCTGAAGCCATCATGACCTGGAGCATCAACAGTCAGAATGGGTTTGTAAAAGCCACTCGTCTCTGCTGCACATCTGGAAAACTGTCAGAACTCCTACAGACAGAGGAAGTAATTCCTCCGAAAAAAAGTCAGGGAGAAACCTCCTGCAATGCCTGTGGTGATCCAAGAGGAACAAGTATGGCTTGAGGATGAAAGAGGATCCGTAACAGGAGAAGGCCAAGTGCAATGACCCAGAAAGTTTCTTTCAGTCCTGTTTTCCTACTAATCTTTCTGCAACTAACCCCCTTTCCGACGCAAAGGAATGGATGTTTAAACAGTATTGCCCAGAGTTTCAGGGAAACAACAATTTGTTCCTCGGTCATCTTCTTGTTTGTCTCTCTGTTGATGAGATTATACTCAGTAATCTACCCTGGTCCAAGAAGGGGATCAATATACTCTGTTTAACAGTAAACTCGTTTGTTCACTGTAGGTGAAATACAGTAAAGGCCTCATCTAGGAGTAAGAACTAAGTGATGCTATATAGCTACTTGTTCTAGTTGGCAAACGTAAAAAAAATGAATGTCATTCTTTGTTAATCTGTGAAATACCAACCGTCGCCCTTGTGTTTCTAGGCAGAGTGCAGAACTGGGGCTTCCAAACACTCTGCCTTCAGACTTGGCATCAAGTTAGGAAAATTTCTTTGTGTTGAAACACCACCATTTTAGCATTTATAATCTGTGACCTTTGGTGGGATGACTTAAAATTAGAGTTGATAATATACCACTAAGCTGCAAATGGATTTGTTCAGTATTTTCTGACCCAAAGGGACAAGGGAAGTGTGAATTGTTCCCAATCTTCTAAAAGTCTTCACCACCAAATCTCCCAGGAAGCGACTGACACAAAACCTTTGACTGAAGTTAATTCAAATAGTTACAGAGTTGCTAATCCTATTAATTTTTAATAGAAATTATGTCAAGTTTAAGGCAGTGGCAACTTCAAGAAACATTGCAGATTTCAAGATTTGTAGTTAATATCGGCAAAGTTGACAACACAGTAAGCAAGTTGTTGCATTTGGCAGAGCTAGGAATTGGAGTCCTCAACCCTTGCCCTAGCACACCAAAATGTGCCACTGGTTGAAAAATGTTATTAGCTAAGGTAGCAACATCCACAGTTGCCTCAAAAGTATAGAAATGTCAACTAAAATTACAGGCTGCTGACTGGTTGCCATACGGTCCTTCATTACTTTGTTCCTAATTCATTTCTGTGAAAGGCAAGCCAGGAACTGTATATTTTCGTTAGGAGTTAAGAGTCAATCATGACTATGTACACAGAGACAGCGTCTTCCCTCATTACGGCTGAGTTAGGTAATTGCCTGAGAGACTCTCTAGCTTCAGGGCCTACGATAAACTTGCAGTACTGACTTCTGAATAATTACCCAAAACCCCACAATGAGAGGGGGGGTTTCTTAAAGTGTGCTTGTTTAGCTGTGTTTAGTGCATCTGCAAAACTGCAGGTCCATTGTTTGGACCATGTTGTGGACCATGCTTCCCACTTATTGCCTTCTTTCCTGTCATCAAGCAGGCCTTGACCTCACTGTCCGTCTGCATCCTATGTGAATTTATACTTGGTTGTCCCTTTCCGTCCCCCATCCATATCATTTCAGCGCTGCTGGGAACATTTTCCTGCAACTTTTCAGTCTGCCTCCTGCTGCCAAGATTCCTCCTATTTCTCGTCTGCATCCTTCATGTACAACTCCCACACAGATCTCCTCATGGTCTCTCTTCTAGGTCTCTGATTCCTGGCCTGCTGTGGCCAGGGTCCTTCCTCACACCTTGTCCTGCTGTAAGTCATCATACTGAACCTAGGTTTCCCTCAGGAAAGCTGTACACCAAATGGCCATCCTCTTTTTTTTTCTGCACAGCTTTGCTTCAGCCATATCAAACCCAACAGAAAACAGAGACAGCTCTTCTACGCAGCTGAGTCGCTGCTTAGGTGTATAGCTGGTAGTATGAAGCTGAGGCTACACAAAACAAGCACAAAACCTCATGTTTGAAAGTATAAAGCTGAAATTCATAAGAAACATTTAGCACCTTTTTGTGATTGCAATAAAAGTGCAAGCTGGCAGGTACGTTGCCTCTGCTGAACAGTGAGGAATCAGTGAAGTTTTCTTGGTAGGATACTTGGGACCGATTCAAGACAGGATCAAGACATTAAGGAATGCTCAGGGTCCAAAAGCCTTCAGAAAAGCTGGGAAAAAAAAGCTTGGCCAGGAAGTTAGAGGGAACATTTGTGCAGGGTAAATGAAATAAAGCTTGACAGCAAATGGGAGTGGGACAAATAGGTCTCTTGGCTATTTTGCTGTGAAAGCCCATAAGTTAAGGTTACAAACATAGTTCTGTTTTTTTGTTCATAGCCTTTGTACCCCAAATGTGGTAGCTGAATTGCTAAATTATTTTTCCGCTGAGAGGGAATCAGAAGTGAAAGTTTCATCTTTCCCTCTGTAAGAACAAATTACTGTTCTTTGGGCCGACGCGGAGAGCAAGATACTAAACTAAGCTCCTGCCAACTTAATCAAACATGGAAAGAACATAATTTACCTGCTGCAAAACAAAAGAAAATAAATAACACCATAGATTCTGTCTGGAGATGTCCTCTCGCTCTACCCTTCTGCTATTTGTTTTGGTTTCCCATTACCCCGTTTCTCAGAGGAATGCTTTGCAGCAAATGGTTGGATCCAGCCTTCCTGTGCTAGTTACAGGACGGTCCCTATTTCCAACCACAATTGTCAGGCATTTATAATACGGCTGCAAAAACTCTCTTGTGGTTGAACTGTAGGAAAGAAGGTATCTGAGGAAAGCAAATATGTTTCCATTTTAAATAGAAAAGCTTTCTATTTGTGGTTTGGTCAGTTCTGCCTAGATGTTAAAAATTTCATGGTATGACTCAAAAGTGAAAGGATTTTTATTTTTTTTTTTTATATGTCACACAACTTCTCCTCAAGTCACCACCTTAGTCCATTCCAGTGGCCCTATATTTGTGTATTACGTCTCCTGTAAAATGCCAAGATGGCTGCAGAACCTGGGCTGCTTCTGGAAATTGTATTTCAGCCCTCATTTGTGAATAATCTGTGTTTATGTGAATGATTGTGCTTCTGTGTCCTACCTGAAAGGCCAAAGGATTAGCAACAGCAGAATGCTATGGGATTTGTCAGAGTAAAAGACTCAGTGTCACTTTCCTATTAGTAGGCTACATCTTTCATCGTGCATTTAAACAAAATTACCTTTGAAAAATCCAGACAAACAGGTTTTTACAAGTGGTGAACTAGAAATACCAGTTTAGTGTTGTCCCGGTTATCTTAGTTGTCTGCTTCTCAAAGATTTACTCCTAGAAACTGATCTGGATGTAGGAGTGCAAAGAAATACTACTGTTCAAAAAAAGCCCCTTTGTGTTTCATACCAAAAACCTTCAAACACCCAACTAGTAAGTAAAGTAGTGAACACTAGTAAATAAAAAGAATGCTTGCAAATACTAGGTGAATGAGTCACTGAGTCATCTTGATACAGTTCTTTGAAGTAAATGGCATATCCTTGGCAGGAGATGGTGGCATCTCTAAAAACTACAATGATTTGGCTTTTTATGATACTGCAGTACTTGTGGTGCATCAGACCATTTTTTTTTTCAGTAGCGGTAAAGCCTATGACTCTTTCACAGAAGTCACTTGCTACCTGCTTACACATACACAAATCTGAAGCTGCAGCCATTTGAACACAAGCGTGTGGTAAGCTGGAAACAAGTAAAGCTTTGGACTTAATCTGCTTTTCATTTTTTTCCCTCTGCTCAGCAGACAGTCGTCTTTGCCTAGGAATCACTTTGCTATTTCAGGCTCCTAGAAACTGCTCTGGACCTTTGTGAAATCACTCGGCAGGCAATTCTATTTAACTGGCTCATCGGTAGAATCTTGGTGTATCGGTAGATTAAACTAACAATCCCCACCTCTCCTACAAACAGTGTGGCAGACTGCTAGGTGAAAATACTGCCAAGGCTCAGACATCTCTGGGTTTGTGGTTGTGACAGATTGCTGTTCCCTGCGCTGGTGCAGCGCCGAGTCCCCTGCAGGGGATGGGCAGGCTGTCAGAGGAGGAGAGGCACGCCTGCCCGTGGACGCAACAGGCCCTTCTTCGTTTCACCATGCGATGCTCACCAGGGCTTGGTACCCCTGCAGACTGTGGGCTTATGCATCCTTCTAAATGCAGCTAAGACCGTTCTAGGCTGGCTGAAGCTATACATATATGTGTGCATACATACACAACACCGAAGTGAGCAAAACATGTAGGAGCATATAAGCAGGCTAATAACCATATGAACTGGCGAACAACCAGGACTCTGGAAAAGAAATGAAAAAAGAGAATGACAAAAAAGATGTCTGTGTGTAACTGTATGTAAAACAATATAAAAAAGCGAGGGGACGAGGGATTTTTCTCCATCCTTTTGGGGTAGCACTGCTGAGCACCAGCTACATCTCTGTACAACACGACATCCACTTAATGCATTTTGAGACACAGCACAGGTTTCAGCCTGCCTGTTTTATTTATAATGAAGTGTTCAGTAAATTCAAAGGCAACAGTTGCTTCTCTTGTGAGGCTTTATACCACCTTACGATCTTAAACTGTAAAAAGATACGCTTCAGTCAGCACAGAATGGGAAGATGCCGGAATGGATTTAAGACACTTTAGCCAAAGGGTAATCCAACTAGCTGGTGCTTATGTCTCTTATTTCATATATGGCAGGCTTAAGGCTGCTCTACTTTATATCAGTTATTCTTAGTACTCCTTGTCCTGCCTGAGGGGGTAGTGGCATACGCCCCAGCTATACCCTCTTTGTGCGCGTAGTATCATGTACAGTGAAATGAGGGGGAGAAAAAGGTATTAGCAGTTAATGTCCCAACCACATCACATGATGGGTGACACCCCTACAATGAAAAAATATGCAGGAAATAAGTATTCTCTAAGCAATTAGGTTACTACACCTGCAAGGCAAGCCTCTTCGCATTTGTGATTTTCAGTTATTCCATCTCTGAAACAGTTATATTATTAGCTACCTATGTATCTGTGTCTTGTGAACACATTCAATTAAAAAGTGCACAGCAATTGCATTACTGGCTTAACCGTCTACTGGAGGATTCAGCAAAATCCCCCTGTGATTCAGGGCAGGTGTGCCAATACCTATACTGCAATTATTTCCCAATCCCCAGCAATGAGGGGTCTTCTGAAGGTGCTTATAGCAGATGAGTGTTTCTCTGCCCTGCAACTCTGGGCAGAAAAACAGTCCTGTGAAACCGTGGGCACCTGAGTATTCAGGAATAACTCAAATCAGTAAAAATTAATTTTTAGCCTCTGGAGGTTCAGCAGCTACTCTGTGTGGATATGAGCTGAGGTCCGGACTGTGCATTTGAAAATCTGGATCATCTAAGAGCTGTCTTTACAGAGATATTATATATCTCTCTCTCTGTAAAGACAAATATATATGTGTGTGTATATATGTAGGTTTGTGTAGGTATATGTATATAAACAAATGCACATATATGTATATTTACACACGTGTATGTATACATATATGTATGGGTACATATGTGTGTCTACACATGAGAGAGAGGAAGAGCTTAGGTTTCTGAAAACACATTTGTGACTAAACATACAATGCCTGTGCTGATGCTTGAAGTTCTTTTCATAAAGATGTACAGCCCAGCGTGAATGAGGAAACAGAGCTTGCCTTTGTGCATTATGCTCTGTTTGGAGAAACACTCCTGTGTCTATTGCTTGTTATAGTCAGCTGCTCAGAGTTATTTATCTGCCATAAAATGGAGACTTCTGATCCTTGCCACGCAACTTGTGGAAGTTTTGTTTACTAAGTGAGATCTTTGGGAGGATGATAATTAAGTATTCTTGCATGTTTGCTGCCCAGTTTAATTACTGTGTGTTTGCTTAAATGAGTCCAGGTGATTTGTTTCTTGCCATCGAAGCCTCATTAAGAACAGAATAACTAATTGGAACCTCCTGGTTTTTTTCGTTCATTTTTTGTTCTTGGAACTTGTGCAAAGGGACGAGGGGGAGGGAAGGGACCTGGAGCTGGGAGAGATCCAGGTACCCCACCTGTGTTTTCCAGTAATAAATCACAGAATGGCAGACTCAGGGAGGCTGGATGGGGCTGTGGATCCCTCAAGGCAGTTTCATCCATGGGCTCAGACTGAGTTTCTCAGGGCTTCGCCTAGCCCTGCATCCCCACAAGGACAGAGACAGCCCAACATCCCTGGCCCCTGGCCGCACCGCTGGGCTGTCCTCATGGGGAAAAGGCTTCTCCTTATCTCCAGCCTGAGCCTCTCCTCTTTCAGCCTGTGCTGCTGCCTCTTGCCCTTCCACCACACGTCGCTGTGAGGAGCCCAGCTGCGTCTTCTGCATCCCTTCCATCTGTGTCAGGGATGCTGCTGGGTGTACCCAAAGCCATCCCTCCTCTCAGCTGAAGCAGCCCTGGTCCCGCAGCCTCTCCTCACAGGGCAAGGCCTCCAGCCCCACTGTCTTGGTGGCCTTCCCACACCTCCAGACGGTTTGTGGGTGTCCTTCCTGTATTTTGCGGCCAAAACCAGCCACAAGCCATCTATTGAAACCATGTCCTTGTCTTCATTCTGTTTAATTCCTCCCATACGCTTTAAGCAAAATGTTTGGCATTCAAAAATGTGTTATGTTGTTCCTTTTTCTCTATTATCTTGGTTTCATATGTACATGTCTGTTAGAATTTCCTCAAATCTTGTTCATCTATAAGCACCAAAAGAATTCACGTGGAGCAGTCTGTTAGGCAGAAGTTTTGCAGGAAGTTTTTGTGGAATCCCACAAACTTTAGTTCTAGTTTCATAAATCCGGAAACTTTAGGCAAATTCAGGGTCTCTGAAGATGAATATGCATTTTTTCTCTTCTGATTCTGTCTGTCATTTCCTAGGTATTTCCCTCCTTTGTCTTTTTGTTCAATTAATCAGCAGATTGTTCCTTTGAAAATTTCCTTCCAAGCTTTCATTCTCTCTCTGTGTGTTTGCCTTGGGAGAAATTTACCTGTGCTGTAAGTCCTATGCTCCAAACAAGGTCTTGAGGGTGATGAAGTGTGGTCATGAGGGCAAAGGATGAGTTGAAAAAAGAAGGGAAGATCATGAATGAGCCAGGGACTGAAGGCAAACAGAGGGTTTTTTCCTAGTGTCTGTATAGATGTATTCACAAATTCCACAGGTTTATTTTTTGGGGAAAAAAAAAGAAAAAAAAAAAGAAGAAAAGAAAACAAGACATCAAGGAAATGATAGTCAGTTTAGATTCTGGTGTAACCAAGAACTGTTAGATCGTGTAATTACAGTTCAACTGAGTGATGTTTTCCACCAGAGGAATGAGAAACAAGAAGTAACGTATTAGCATTCTGCAAGTAAAAGCAGCAGGACAGATTGTGTTTTAGGAAGGATGTTGACTGTATTAAGAAGAGAAAACAGGCTTTATACTGATCTTTCAATAAAAAGGGCAAAATAAATCCGACACAGTCCTTCCTACCCTGGAAAAGAAGTTGTCTGGTTGACATAGCTCCCCCATGTTGTACTTCCCATGTCTGGCAGTTCAGTAGATGGGAACCCTCAGGATGCTTCTGTAGCTGTCTGTGCAGGAGCTGAGAAAGGTGGAGGGAAAACAAACCAACACTGTCTCCATGAAGGGTTAAAGCCCCATGTTTTCATGGTCGTCACTTAGACTGCTGTGCAACTGTAGCACCAGTGAAAATTAATGGGAACTAATTACAGTGGATGCTTCAGTGACAGGTAAACTGGTGGAGGTAAACTGGAAGAAAGGTAAGGAGCTGTCGTCTAGCAGTAATGTTCTTCAGAGCTTTCTGACAGGGAAAATAGAATATTTAAAAGAGGCATTGAGAAGATTTGGTAAACCTCAAAGTACAGATTTGCAAGGATAAACAAAGCTAGCATTTTGCAGTTGCTTAACATGAAGTTTGGCAGAAGAAAGTGAGATTTTAAACTAATCTGTATGTGAACATTAATAGAATTCTTTGGATCAGCTCATTTTCAAGCAAGGAGGAGATAATATTTGGTCCTGTGGATATTAAAGTTATCTTCGTAAATTCTGGTCATTGCTGGAGAGGCTGTAAAGATAATCTCTGTTCCTGAGGCAGGCTATGAAGAGCATTTCATAAGTTGGAATACTTTGTGAGAAAACATTGAGAATGAAAGCATACTTCTGTTTTCTATAAAATATGAAAGGACCAGAAGGACTCTCAACTTCTCCAGCAGAATGTCAACATAAATTAAATTGCTTTAACTTATCTGAGAGCACAGTATTACTCTGTGGATACAATCCATAGGCTTCTCAGAGAAACCCTTGACCTAGCACAAAGGGAGTTTTTTATCCTGGAAAGAATATAAAAATGGAAAATGTGATGTTTCCTGTCCAGCAGAGGAGATTGTGAAGTGAAATGAGATTCCTCAAAGAGTGAATGTGGAACTGAAATTTTTTTCTTACCACAGAACAAAGAAATGGCCTAATCCTGCAAAAGATTGACTGTGAGGCATTCAGCATTCCCTATCAAGCCACAAAATAATCAGCAAAAATACAACAGCGGTGAGGTCAAATGGCTAAATGGTGAAATGACAAGGTTAAAACGGTGCTCATGACCTCTGTGGGCTGAGCAGGTCATATGGATGGTGCAGACATATTCCCAAATCCCCACTTGCCGAGCAAGGAAAGGCAGATGGAACAAAACAAGTAAATAATTAAAAACTAATGTCACAAACACATCTGATTTTGCTTCTCCCATACTTCAGCATTCTGTTGCAACTACAGATCTGCCAGCGCTTGAAGGAGTGTGTGTCCACACAGCATCTGCCATGCTTTATTTATGGCATTCATTAGATATTTACACCAGGTAGACACCCCAAGAGAATGTATGATAAATATTTCTGTTTGTGTTAAATTTTAGCATTTTTTCATGGTCTCTCCTTATTAAAATACACATACATACACGCACAAACAAATGTGCGTGCATGTGTGCACAAGTTGGCATTTCCCTTTTCCTGGTGGATGAATACCACCTTTGTTTAAACAAATCTGGGCTAACAGATCATTTTCAGCATTTTCAGAATCTTTCTAATAATTTTCTGGTTTTAATGGCACAACATCCACCATTTTAGCACCCAAAAATAGAAAAGAACACTGACCACAGCACAATACGCTAACCTGTTGGCAAGTGCTATCGACACTTCCATAGAGTTCCAGACACCTCTCTGTGTTTGGGGTTACAAACAATAGATGTGACACATCTCTTTTAAAAATCTTTTTTCCTTAGGACTAAGAAGTTTGTATTGGGGGGGATTAGGAAAGAAGGTAACCTTTCCTTCTTTTTGGTACTTATTTTCTACCTACAATGTGTTACTAATATGGGAGTGTTTATATTATGTAGCACACACGTGCCAGCTGAGCATAGTCTCCTGGTGTGCGGCGCTGTATTTGAGTAGCAGTTTCTGCATTGCAAAGACTGTAAGTAGACAATGTAGGCAAAGGGTTGAGGACCACAGAAACTCTGCAGAAACAGCGTGCTATAAGTTTATCTATTTTTTTTTCTCATTTATCTATGAGAAAGCAAAAGGTTCAGCTCTCTGTGCCTGCATTAGCTCTCTGCTACCATGCCTGCACAGTGAGGGAACAACTTAGTAGTTGAAACAATTAAAAAACCACAGTTTTTATGAGGTGTGATGAGAGCCTTTCCTCTGGGGCACTCATTCTTGTGCGAAAGGACTGCGAGACTTGCAATTCCTTCTGTTTGTTTATGTGATAACTGACGTGCATATTTATGTATAAACATATTTCTGCAAGACAATGATGTAGGTTTGTGCCAGTGATTATTCTTTTCCATTTTACAGTTGGTTTGGCTTATCATTCAATTTGACTCCCCTTTCAAGTCCTTTGGCTATATCATACTCTTCGGCTAAGCAATTTCAGTTTAAAAGACTTTTTACTTCATTCAGTATTTGGATGAAAAATTTTGCATTTTTCTTCGTGGGAAAAACAGTATGTTCTTTTCCTGAAGTCAGCTAATCTACTTTAAATCCTAGAAAAAATAATACACTCTTTTTTGTGTCCAGTCTGAACTAGCAGGTCAGATTAAAAGCCGTGGAGATCTGTCAGCCAGCTGATTAAGGGTGAGCACTCCATATTGCCTTTTCTTGCTACTATCTGACTTCCAGTTAGAAAACTCAAATTAAGAACATACCTTTTTAAAGACAAAATCAGTTGTCTGAATACAGGCTTGGAAGCAAAGAGCATTTCCTTGCCATAAAATGCAATGCAGTGCAGTAATTCCTTAGCTTTCACTCAATCGAGAAACAGTAACTTCATCAGTACGGCATTGGGCCTGGCTAACATGGCTATTCTGCTTCTGAAACCAAAGGTAGTGTTCCCGCATGACCTTGGAGTTGTTATTAGCCATCTACTGTCTGTAATTTTACTCTGAAAAAAGGGTTCGTCTGCTTACAGCTTGCTTGTGTCAAAATTCCTCAGTCTGATTTGCAGGGATACCAAGTAGGAAAATCTTAACTATGCCAAAGATCCGTCTGAAGCTCCAACAGGGGATAGGGTTTAAGCACCTCCAAGTATAATCATATTTGATCCTAAACCAGCAAATCTCTAGGTAAAATTGCCCCCTCTGATTAGCAATACAGATATTTGCTTATATTTATCTTGTCCTCCACGGCAGCTCTGTGCTCAGAACAAATGAAATCTGTGCTTTAGAGGCATATAGGGCAGATAATAAGTCAGGAGAATGAAAGCTTCCTCTGCCTAAAAATGGCAGAAGAAAGGTGACTTTTATCACTTTGAATATTTTTATTAAAAAAATATTTTCCATTTTGTGATTTTTTTGCTCAGTAAATTACCATTTCTAGTTACACCTTCTCACAATATAAACAGATGGGTTTGATCTGTTGCAGCAAGATCCTCCATAGGTATTATCAGCTTTTCTCACCGATAACAACTACACAGATATTTTCCTAGAAGTTTTCTTTTTAACAACAGCAATAGGTCTAACGTGAGTATAAACCTGATTTGCAAGACAAACGAGTCTTAGAGTCCCTCAAGTGGTGAGTCGTGAGAATTGCAGCCAAATACGGAACGTTGCCTGCAATTCAGAAAGGAGTTCAATCTTTTGCAAGGAACAAAATATTTCGATTGTAAGGACTGACCAGAAAACCAGATAGCTTAAAATCATGGCTCTTGGCTATGGAGTGTATTTTCTATTTCTTTTCAATAGTGTCATAGTTAGACTTTTACTGTGTAAAGTTATTTGTTCCTCCTTCAGAGGTTGTATTCTGATCTCAGAAGGGTCTGAGTTTATTTATTAGTGGTAGCATATTATGCACAAAAAATTTAACTGGAAGCACCTAAGTTTATCTTTACAATTAAGTTGTGTTTCAGAATAAATTGAAATGGGGGTGCATGCTTCTCTTCCTTTAAAAGTAACAACTAAGATAGGTGCATTTTCACGCAAGGTTCGCATTTATCACAAATTCATTTTATGAGACTTTGTTGTGTTTCTTTCAGTGAATCATCTACTAACCACAGAGTTTTTTTAAAACTGAACTGTGACCTACCTGCTGCCTGGTATCTTTTAAGGATACCGCAGTGTATTATTTTCCTACATAAAAGCTAGCAGGTGGCTCTTGGTGGGAAATTGGTCCGAGGGGTGGTGCATTTTTGTTTTGCTGTGCTTTCAGTTTGTCGGTGTTGGCTTAGTACCACCACTCCCCATTACCTTCTTTATAGCTGAAAGCTGATGCCCTGCATGTGTGCTCCTGAGCCACTGTGGCTATGCGCAAGCGAACAAAAGACTGCTTGAGGATGCTGAAACCATGCCTTTCTGTCACATGCCTTCCTACACCAGGGAGGGCTTCAGATGAAGTTCTGGATATTTAAGGACTTGTGCAATTACCGTCTGGTAGATTTCTTCACCACAGCTGCTATTCATCCCCTCAAGTCTGTTCTTTCCCTCCTCCTTATTTTACCATTAATCTCTCCCATAACCCCTCAAATAATTACCACACAAAAATTAGACTGTGAAGAAATCCAAGTTGCTCTTCGAAGAGAGAATCAGAAACACAGATTTCTTCTGTATCCTTACAAATGCTTTTCCTTCATTTGTACATCACATGTTATGAAGCCTCCATGCATTAATTTAGTAACAGAGTACAGTTGTATCTGAACTGATACAACCATGTTGTTCATATTGCTTTCTTTCACTAAAAATTTTCTTTCTGGTCCCTGGAAAAATAACTTCCAAAAGTGACTAATATAATTTGCCACCTGGGAGGAAACCACTGGCAGCGTCAGCTATCGTCATGGCTCATTTTAAAATTTTCGGCATGCTAGGCACAGTACACTTCAGTGTTGTAATCTACCTATACAAGACGGTGATAAAAACACACACACAAAAAAATTAGCTGTTCTGTCTGAAGCTGCTCAAAATTCCCCAAGTTCTTTGTGGAGAAGGGATTCAGGAAAACAAGCTCCCCCTCCTCTCTCTGCTTGCTGCATCCCTTGCCCCTCTCCTGGCTACAGAATCGTCTCTTCCTTGCACACATGCCAAAGGCCACATTTCTCTCCGGGATGTGTGTCTGTGTGCTACTTGCACTGAATACAAACGGAGAACAGGACCTGGCTTTGTGGTCTGGCTCGGAGGGCATCTAATTGCATCCAGGCCCCCACTGTGACCTCAGTGAGACTTAGCTGACAGCCCATGATCCACCTTGAAGGCAGACTTTGGAAATGATAAAAACATAAGCCAAGTCAAAACAAAGCAATTAAGCCAAAACAAAACCAGAACCGCGTGTGCAGAGGGAGAAATGCAAAGGCAGTTTTTCAGGTAGGCTTTACTGATTGGTGCTGTGCTGCGAAGCATTCTTAACGTTGATTTCGTAATGGCTGCGTTTACACCATGACATGAACCTTTCTGCTTTGCAACACTTTTCAGTAGGAAAGGTCTGCTTTGCAGAGCTTCTGAGAGTTAATGTGATTTTTAAACTGTTTTTTTCTGCTTCCCAGGTAGTTAATAACATGGATGCCAACATCACAAACGGAAATCTATGGCTATTAGCAAAACAGTATACTTTTGTGTAATATTTAGCAAAAAAAAAGTGGATTTTAAGCAATTCTGTCCATACCAACAAGTTTTCATAGGAAGTTCTCTATAATCAGAAAGCCAGAAAGTCCCTTAAACTTGCAAAGATGAAAAGACCTATAAGAAAATAGCTAACATATGATCGTGGTATTCAATTCACATGGTTCTTCTGTACAGTCTGCTGGGAGGAAGGAAGATCGTGTCCAGCCCTTCACAGGATCAGAGTGACTGATATTCCGGTTGGAACTGCACTGCATCCTTTTACCTCTCTAATCGTATTTGCCAGGTATTTATTGCAGTGGCACCAAGGAGGCAGTTCTGCCTTTTGTACCATGTGTGCCTTTGAAGTGGGAAAACACATGGACTGTCGTGACAGCCCGCGTTAGAGTTTTACAGAGCCAAGGGTAGGAATGTGTTTATGCGATAGACAGCAGTCATTTCAGAGAGACAATCACTGTCTGCTGAAGCCCTTAGTAATGCATGGCTTAAAAAGATAGTGCAACCTTATTGCCTAACCATATTTTCCTTACAACTGTAAGCAGAATCTGTTGATAGCATTATAACAAAACTTTGTGTCTTATCTCAGCCACACAACAAAATTTAAACGCAGCTTCTTTCCAGCAATAAACTTATATTGTCATAAAGATTTAAAAACTGACGGGTTGAATTTATTTTCTTCACAACTATCTATGTAAAATGACTGTCTCAGAAAATGTACTTTCAGATTCACTTTGTATTGCTTTTTCTTCAGTTGTGCTTTTTTTGTTCCAGAAACAAAAGATGTGCAAGGATGGCCACTTCAACTTTTCCTACTGATATTGCAGAAGAAGACCATAGCATATTTTTCTCAGCAGCACACTGAGACTAGGGAGAGCTTCAGAACAAAAGGAAGCCTCTGCTCTTAGCTTTATAATTGACAGACAGTGTTATTTATTGCCATAAATTTTGTCAGACACACCTGCTTACAAGAAATATTTTGTCAGAGAATAAGACTTGAAAAATTCAGGTCAAGGAAAAGTCTAAAGTTCTTAATAAATGTTAGAGGACTTGGCATCAGTGCTGATAATGTATAGTTTTAGCCACTGGGTTTGAGTTGTTGCACTCCATATTTTGTTTGTTTCTTTCTTTCAGTTTGAAAAGGGGATTTTACAGATGAGCATGGAGCCATAAAGTATGGATGGGGGAGATTTAATCAGTGCACACGGGAATGTAGTATTCCACCAGATTGCAATTAGACCATTTCCACTTTCTTAAGAAGATCTTACTCTCAATTATTTGCTAGCAAATAAATGAGTAAACTAATAATAATGCTGGGGTCTTAGTCTTGCTTCCATAATAGATGGCTCAGAAGAGATCCTTTGTAATTCAGTCTCAATACCATATGTCTCTGTTGACATTAAAGTGCTTAGTTCCAAATGAGTTGGCTTCATTCAAGCATCTTAATTCAAGAGTGGATGATTAGATCTTAAGCTAAAAACCTATTAGGATGTAAGCACTTATGTTGCTGAAAGGTATTAAAGGAACAGCATAGTGTGGTTGCAGATAAATCCTCTATATCTAGTACTGATTGGTTAAACCTTGTTTGATCTTCAAACAACATTAAAAACTAGCTTAAATGTTCAAAGTTGAATGTCGCCTAAGTAAGCCTCCAGGATATGTTATGTGAAAATAAATTTTGGCGGCTTTTCGAGAGAGGTGGAAGCTCGGATATGAGAAGCTGACACTCTGTGAACAGAAACAACGTAAGATGCTCTAAAGAGCGCAAAGACACTTTACCTTTTAGAACTGAAAAGTGGGGTTTTTACTTTAGTCAGTAAAGCATGGCAAGAATAATAAGCAATTCCAAAGAACTTTAGTCAGTCATTCTTTGGCGTGGTAACTACCATTTTTAATAATCCTGCAAGCTGTGTGTTTTATTTAATTTTTCATCTGCATAGCAGTGCAAATCATGTAGTGAGCAAAAAAACCTTGTGTTAAGTGAAAAGAATTATTGTCTGATTCCATACTGAATAAAATTCAAATACTGAAAGTAAAAATTGCTGTTTCAGGGGAGTGATTTATGGCACAATTTAATTCTGTATGTGACCCAAGCCACTGTAAATTTATTTTCCAAATGATGTCTTTTGCCTCTAGCCATACAACAGAAATAGGAGAAGAAAATTAACATATAAGTGACCTTTAAATCTTATGTAAATACTATTTTATAAAATAATTAATACAAATACCAAAAATAATATCTGAATTTCAGAACCAGTGCTGTGATTTGTGGGATATAATTTGGTTACTTTTTTGAATGCCTGGCTTTGGCCATGTTTCCAAAAAGGGTTGCAGGATAAGATTTTCAAGAAGCAACTACTCCACTATGGTCTGAATCACTATGTGAGTGCTCACACTTTGCTAGTGGTCACATTCCCTGCAGTAACGCAGTATATATTTTAAAAACTGATGAGTGTGTGTTATTGCCGTCTAAAATGAAATTAAACACCTTCATGATGGATAACCTTTGCATACATCTTTCAGGGAGTATAAGTTTGGGTGAAAAATAAAAAAAAAAATGTGTGAAAAGTCTGATTAGAAGTCAACGACTTGCCTTGGGTTTGTCTTGGTGGTGCTTGCTTGCTGATGGATTTTTGGCAATTTACATGGTGCTGACTTGTCCTTGCTACAAAAATGGCACCTGGAATCCTGGAGAAGATGGTGAACTCACTGATGTTGTACACGGTGCAGTAATGGAGAAGGGGAAATAGGAGATATCTTTGAAGACCATAGTAAAAAGGAATTTAGGACATGCCTACATGTGAAAAAGGCATTAACTTAAATAGCACTTCCGAGTACCAACTCTGTTGGAGAAAGCACAGTCTCCTTGGTGAATGAACAGTGTGCTTTCTTCTTCTTCTTCACCTTCTTCTGTTCTCATTTATTAAGCAGAAGTCAGTAAGGGACCTCTGCTGTAGTTGAAAACAAAACAACTTCCATATTTAAGTAAAGCAAAAAGCCAAAGAGGTCTGTGCTGCTACAGGGCTGGGGAACCTGTTCTCTAGTCTTTTAACGCCCTTTTGGTTTGGATACTGAGTTGCTGCTGGTGAGGGTAACCAGAAACAGCTGTCTTTATCCCTGTCCTTGGCAGTGCCATGGTGTACAGACCACAGCACTGCTGCCGACTTATGGTTCTGGAGATACAGTCCTGGACCCGTGTGCTGCTGGATCACCCAGCAATGAAATCCTGCTTAGGATCCAGCCTGGAAGCCAAACACGGTTTTCTCAAGTTAGCCACAGCATGCGATACAGAGTTGAGGCCTCAGCTTGTTTGTGGTGGCTGTAGGAAGAGAAAAATGCCCGATTCACCATATAAAAGTCAGGCATCTATGTTTTGGGGCTAATTGGAACAGCACAGAGATGCTTTGCAGCCTATCGCCATGGTGTGCATCCAGCCACGAGGATTTTGCATCTGCATATGATGGACACATGACATGAGATTCAGATCATAGTCAGACCAAGAAACCTTTCAGCCATCTACCGTAGCAATTCACATCATTATTGTTCAGGGTTTCAACAACAACAAAAAAAGCGCTTTTTGTCCTATTTTCAGCACCTTCATGTATTTGCTAGGGTCCGGTACAGGACCCAGGCTAACCTCGTGCTTCTCAGCTGTTTCACAACAAACTCCTGCATACATCCTACATCCCTCTTTCTTATTTGGAGACATGTGCATGAGTAAATGAACTCTGTCAAAATTTGCTGCAATGATGAAGTGAGGTAAATTGATATGATAATGTGAACTTGCTTCCCTACAGACCGCCTCCTTTTGAGTAATCCTCTGAATATGTACTGGTTTACAGGGTGAAGTAAGTACATGAAGTAATTAGGCTAATGGGGAAAGAGAGAGTAATGGGGAGAGGGAAGACTAGAGAGTGAGTAGTAATGCATGAATTCACATTCCCTGAGACCTGGAAAAGGCAGAGGAATCAGGGCAACTCTTCCATACTCCTTGACAGCAGCAGGAGTTGATTTTCATCAACAAATTGAACCTTAGGAACTAGCTTGTTTCATAACTTCAGAAAATGTGTCTTTTCTGTAGGTTTAAGATGAATGCCCCTATGGCAATGTGCAGGAATGATAAAGACTTTCCGATCTAAAGGATAGGTATTATCTAACCAAAGGGGAAGGTCTGAAAATTGGGGACACCCTCTTCCTGTTTTCACTGGAAAAGGCATCCCACTACACTCCAGTTTCGTGAGTGGGAATTCCACTTGGTTTAGGCTTTCATTTCTAACAACTTACCTACTTACCTGAATTTGCCCTTGATGACTCTTTGGTCTTCCCTCCTTGGCCAGCCCTCCGTTTGGGTGCTTCCTCCCTTTAGCTGCAACATTATCCTTTGCTCTCCCGCGGGGGCTTGAAGCAGGACCATCAGCTGCTGTTTTCCAGTGGCATGAGGGGAGCTGGAGGCTGCCCTGGTGCAGCTCCCAGCCCTGCCTCGCCCCGCAGCCAGCACCCACTCACACACAGGCAGGGCTACCTCCAGCCCAGGGTGGCTGCATCGTGTGGCACTACAAGCTAAAATCCAGCTCAGTCTGGAAATTCAGGCTGGAAATCCCCCCCATAGAGATTGCAGGATAATTTACTTCAGTGCTATCCTGTGGCCCACTGTATCCTACCTCCCCCGTCACAGAAGGCACAGACAGATTTCCTCCTGGATCATGGTGAAAGAAATATAAAGCAGTTCTGCTTATAATAACAAAAAAGTTTATGAGATGGATATACCTTCAAGTTTTGGGGGTGCCATGTGCTGACCCTCAGCACTGATGATGCCCTGAAAGTCTGGCAAGCTGAGATTTACAACTGCTTACAGCTGAAGCTCCATAACCCTGTAGCTCCATCCCTTCCACTTCTGGAAACATGGGGCAAATTGGTCCACCAGAAAGGTGTATGGAGGATAATGCTCACCCTCCTTTGATGGGGAGGGAGGAGATAACAGCTATAATGATTAGCACATCTCAAAGCTTGTGAAGCTTGTCCCTGGAATAGCTCCTGGGACTGACTGTCCGAAGGCATGACCTCCCAGACTGACAGGAGGGTATGAACCATGTCAGTTCGGCTCTCACAGGAGTACATCAAGGCTAATGTTTTATCTCCTTAATGCTTTTTTTCCATGCTTCTAGAAAGCACTCACAATAAGCACAGACAGATCAAACACCTGCTTTGTTAATGAATGTGTAGCTGAAAATTGCTATGAAGACGTGTTTGGTCTAACAACAGTTAACATGTTAAAAAGTTATAGAGACTCTAGCTCAGTTTTGTTAGTTTGAGTGTCTTGCTTATTATTATCTCCTTGTAAGGAGTTTCAGTTATCCTTCGATGTTTACAAGTCACTGAGCTGAATGTGAGATGCTGCTTATCTCTTTGCAAAAGGGTGTTTTCTGCAGATGTGCCTACCATGCAACAGTAAGTGCACAGAAAATGTTGCCATATAGAAAGCTGAAACAAGCACCAAGAACAAGTTAAAATGCAATGTAGCAGCAAGGACCGGCAAATTCTGGCTTTTAAAAAGGTATATTTCCTCTTTTTGTTCATCGGAAGAGAGAACATAGTGCTGAAGAAACTACAAAACTGCTCAACAGCCATGCTCCCAGCCATGTGTTTTGCAACTGTTTGGACACACATGGTTCTAGGTGAAAGTGTATCGTTGTGTTAGAGTAAAAAAAAATAAATTATGAGGAACATTTTGTATACAAAGTCCTTCCCTTGGATATACCTCAACTAATTCACTAACAGCGGAATTTTAAAAGAAAAGTCGTGCTTACGTGCTGTTTATAGTTAAGAAGAACATGGGTTTGACAGTAACAGAACATCCTGAGACCTTTCCTATTCTCAGTCTATTTTTAGAGGCACAGGGAAATTTTTGTCCCCTACCAGGACATTAGCTCTGCACCCTTGAGGAGGGCTTACAGATTCAGGAACTAAATTAGGGAGAGACCAGTACTAGCTCATACGCTACTTCAGGTAAGCCACAATGCTCATTTTGATTATCCAATTTGATGTCCATGTTTTACTTGAATAATATGCAAAAAATTCTAAAAACCAAAAATAATTTCTGGAAAAAATCCCACCCATAAGCATCTTCAGCTGCATGAATTCGGCAAGTGAGAGGGAAAATTTTGCAAGAGGATAAAAATTACAAAATAAAGGAACAACAGATGACAAACTGGCAGAACGAAACACCAGCGGGGCTTTTGGGTTGCATAGCAGAAGCATGGGATAACAGGATAGGAAATTACATTTACGATACAGACTTTGGAAGTTTGCTGTTTGGGAGTAGAGAAGCACCTGCTTTGTTTGAATGCTGAGCTGAGTGCTGAAGTTTGTGCAAAGCGCGGCGAACGCCAGAGGACTACCATGTTCCCTTAGTTGACACAAGAGTTGTAAACACGATTACACGACTGTGGCTGGATAGAAGTAATCCTGATGGTGTGAGATTTTGTTTCTTTGAAGGTTTTAGCTGTGTCATTTGCTCCCTTTGTGCTATAAATGTCTATAGTCAAATATACATGGTAGCGGATGTGGCCATGCTAGCTTTGAGACTTTGCGGTTCCTATAGGCAAATAGGGAGTTCTGGCAGAAGAACACCTGAAATGTTTCATTCTCTCCAGGCCTCCGGTCACCAGAAAGGAACTTGAAAGCTGCAGGAAGGGAAAAGAACAACAGAAAAGAAAAACAAAATTCTTAAGGACAGGGAGCAATTTGTTCACAAAGAACAGTTATGTGATGTTGTCTAAGGGAAAATACTAGACATTTGCATAGTCATTCGTGACTGATTATGGGGGTGCACAGAGCAAAATAAAAGCATTGAGGCATGGACGCATTTGAATTCAAAGAAAAACAGGAATCCCAAGATGACTTCTTTGGACTAGGAATCTTTGTGTAGGAGATCACACAAAAAGTAAGAGTGGTTGCAATACTAATGAAAATAATATTAACAGAAGAAAAACTACTTGCTGTCGGCAGAGCTGTCTAATGAGTTGCTGAAGAGCCTTTCCAGCCCAGGCTTTACTCCTAATGGGTGTTAATTGTGTTCTCCATCTATCCACAGATTAAAGTGAAGTTCAGTGCAGAATCTGCCTGTGAAAAGTACTGTAACCAAATGGCACACGCATACTCGACAGGGAAAACCCTGTTTTCTCTATAATGCTGTTATAGGGAAGTCTCAGCTGCCTCAGTGTACTGTGTCTCTGTGCCAGAGGCTGAGTAAAATGACAGCCCTTTAAGCAGAAAGAGGAGCAGGTTCACCCGTTCCCGGAGCTACGTGTGGCATTCCCCCACCCTCCTGGTACACCCTTTGACGGCTTTAGTGTTCACTCTTTACTGGGAGGCGGAAGCTGGACTCGGGTGAAAGCTGCCCCTGGCAGGGAGCAGGAGGCACGAGGTTTGCGATACGAAGGGCTCTGCAAGGCTCGCGCAGGAGCGGGGCATTCCTTGCAGGTCAGAGAAGGGGAGCACACCTTGCCTTTTGGGAAGTCAGGTGGCTCTCAGTCCATACAGCCGGTGTCCCCACACGGCGTGGTGACGACCCTGAAGCAGAGGCAGTCAGCAATCATTTCCGCAGAGACTGTCTGAACGCCCTGCATGTATGTAGCAATAAAAAATACCCCTGTAAAATACTGCCTAATCAGAATTGTCTATATACATCACACCAGGGCTGTAGACGGTGCAAGTGATGGCACCAGTCCAAAGGAGCATAGAAGGCCTCCAGATGCTGGCCTGAATGATCTGCAATACTTAGACATAACTTCATCTCTCCCCTTCTTTCCTGTTCATTAAAAATACAATCGGAGAGGATGGGAACTGTAAATATTGGGTAAGTTAACTCTGCGATGAAAACTAACAAGTGGATATACTATGGCATTCACTTTTCCCTACAAGGGTGCTGGGTGTTGCTGTCAAGACAACATCAGAACTCCAGCTGTGCATTATTTCTTCAAAGCAGCTTCTCTGATCTGGGTGATGACTGTGCCTCCTACGAATGCTGACTTTCATTGGATGTCCTTGTTATTGCTGCATCAAAAACTAATCCTTTATATTTTTAATAGCAAAGAGCCTGAAGCCAAATTTTGCCAGCCTGTAACAAATTCTGTTTTATTTTCACTGTGACAAATCATCCATGTGCATGTGTGTGGGTATGGGCTTGCCTGAAGGCATCCATGAGCAAAACACCAAACACAGAAAATGCCTGTAGTAATCTGTTTGTAATAGTTTTTTAAAAAAAAAAAAAGTAGTAAAAGAGACTTTTTCGCTTGTACATCCCAAAATACTTTGCTATGACAAGTGCCTACTGTATAAACAGCAATAACCATTTAAAAATGCTTATTCAAGATGGTGCTGCAAACTGATGACAATTTAAACTAAGTAGGTCATAGAGAGTATTAAGCCAATTTTGGGCTTTGAGCTAGCACCCAAGTCTTCTCTACCACGTGGTCAGAATAGGCATTTGAACTGCATGAAGTTACTCTGACAGTCACAAAGACTGAGACTGTCACTCATAATTAAATGGCAATACTTTGTCTCTGATCTTGCAAGATTAGAAGAAACACTTCCTCTGGTAGAGGCAGGTGAGAAACAGACTGAGAAACCCAGATACTTAACAGAAGTAGGCAGAAGAGGGACCTGATCAAGGGTCTCCTGTTTCCTATGTGAATGCCTTGGGCTACTTGACTGTGGGTGTGGGGAGGGCATGCCTGTCCCAGGCTTTTCGATCAAGTGTTAACCCTTGCACAGCTCATTCACTATAGAGGCAAAACCTCCATGGCCTGATGCCATTAAATGCTCGCTTATGCTAGCAATAAATGGAAGAGTTCAGGCTGGGGACACTGGGAGAGATTCACCTAACATTAATAATGTAATAAGTAAAGAACCCCCTTAGGAAATGAGAGAGAGAGAGAGATGGATGGTATTTGTATCTGCTTCATGTCTTCCTTCTTCCAGATCCGCCCATGAACTTGTTGGCTGTCTGGGGTTGGGGGGAGTGTCTTCTGATTGCTTTTTTTCTTTTGACGAGAGATTCAATCCTGAAAAAGAGAAATGTTCTGCTCAAAACTGGCATCTTAACGGAAAAAGTCATTGATTTGAAAGACAAAAAACACACACAAAAAATATTTTTTTCTTAAAAAAAGGAAACTGCAAATATTTAGCATGTCTTCTTAGTTTTGTGGGTGAAAATTTCACAGCTGTTTTCAGAGCTCAAGTAAAGGTGTCAAGGCTGGGATCAGGGGCAGAGAATAACAGACCATTAAAGTACTGCACAGGGCATGCGACTGTGCACTAACCTTCGTCTGGGGAAGAAAAAGAAACACTAGTAACATTTTACTAATAGGAATGACTAAAAAAACAAATAAATGCAAACAATGGCAAGATGTGTAGAGATGGGGTGAAAAGTAGTACCAGTGTAGTACAGTTAATGAAATGATCATTCGTTACCCGGTGGTTTCTGCTTGCTGTATCATGTCAAAGATTTGTGGGCTGATCTTAAGCTCCAAAGGTTTATGGATGTGATTGATGACATTTATTTATTATAATCTGCATTTTATTCTAATGTGTATATAGGTCTGAAAAACAGTAGGTCAAGTGACTCCAACTGAGTATGATGCTATAAAGCACCTCAAGAGGTCCTGCCGTAACTTTAACTTAATCCCCTTACCTTGAAGGGAGATGCCGTGAACAGAAACCTATCTATAGTATTTACTAGACTTCTGTCTTTAGAGGAACTCTGGATGTTCTGAAGAACTCAAATAAAACTGAAATTGCTGTTGTTACTTCAGGACAGGCAACCAGTAATAACAAAACCCTTTTCTTTTTTTTTTTTTTTAAAAAGAAAGATTATTTAAGGTCCAAAATACGGAAATGAAGTAAATATTCCAAGACCTCTCCTTGCACAGGTCTACGATAACAAGAAACTTCAGATAAGTTACTACTGAATACTGAATCACTTTTGTTCCAGGTCTGTTCCACCTGCCCATGTGTGCATGATGCTGAGCAATGCCATCTTCCAAATGCACTCGTGCTCACATGCAGGTGACTATGTCATGGTACAGTCCTCTTCACTGATAAGACCTTTTGAGCTGACTTCAGGCCTTATCTACCACCCTTCTTTCAGAACCACACTTTTCCATGTTTTCCAATGAATATATTTAAAAAAAACAAAAAAAACAAAAAACAACAAAACCAGAACACAACCCAAATGAGGAAAATTGCAGTAATGAAGAACACTCGATACGCTGTGCTGCT
Source organism: Chroicocephalus ridibundus (assembly GCF_963924245.1). Classification (NCBI taxonomy): domain Eukaryota; kingdom Metazoa; phylum Chordata; class Aves; order Charadriiformes; family Laridae; genus Chroicocephalus; species Chroicocephalus ridibundus. Next base: position 51,949,186 of record NC_086316.1, read on the forward strand.
GGTGGCTGTTAAATACTGGTGCCCAGTTTCTTAGTCCTGTTTAATCAAGGTCTTTGGAGTACTGGGGAGTACCATAGGACTTGCCACAACAAAGCATTCACCCAGAAGTGTCAATCACTGTCCAGCTCTTCAGAGATGTCTTTAGAGGTCAATGGGCTTGGAGGCTGGTGAGGAAAAGGGAAAAAGGCCTTCCCATACTGTGACTTCTTACAGCTGACAACATATATGTGATGGCTTCACAGGTAACATTCACACTGCAATGCACAAGCTGTGCTAGAGGGGATTGCTTTCTCCAGTCCTTTTCCCTTGCCGGAAAATTCAGCAGCAGATTCTGCTGACACCTGCTTTCCAGACAGTTGTGCCACGAGGACTGAAATACAGGGATGGAGGGGAAAGATAGGAAGAGTCCTAGTAGCTCCCTGTTTTTTTGCCAGTGCTTATTTATGCAATTATGCTTAAATTTCTGCCAAGTGTATTGGCTTTATGAGGCAACAGCAAACCTAAATCGAAGGATTAGGTTTATCTCAGATGTGTACCACACCTGGTCCTGGTTCTCTTTCTTTCAAGCTTGTGACAGCAAAAGAGCCCCTTAACACAGGGCTGGGCTGTGCCTGGCAGGAGTGGAGATCAGGGAAGCAGCAGCAGAAAACAGGCTGCATTTTCTGAGCAGGGCTTGAGTGCTCCAGAGCTTGCTGCGCTATTTTTTTTCCCCCCACAAAAAAACTTTCTCTACGTTGCACAGCTTGATTTCTGTCGGGAGCTTTTGTTTGAGAGAACTCACAAATTTTTGCTGTCATACCTATTTGAATGTTGTTTACAGTCTGTTTGTGTCTGAACACTTGACAAAGGGCAGGAGCTTCTCAGTAGTCGCTACAGTATAGCGCTAACTGATGGTCTTAGTTGATAGGAGCCAAGTGCTCATTCCCCTCAGACTTCATCTGTAGCATTTGGCCGTCTCCTTCCACAGTAGATCACGCAAATTCTGAAAAAGCTCGTTTTAATGTTCTGTGCTTATTGCAGAGGTAAGGAAGAGGATGTCCATCAATACAAGCACTTATATTAGAATGAATCATACCTGGTTCAACTCAGCAAAATGCAGTTTTCAGTTGAGTGAATCTGACTCTGCAGCACGCAGCCAGACTTTTCTGCTGTCATGGCTCCGCCTTCCCTGCCACTGATAAAATAGGAAAAAAATGTTGTCTCTGAAAAGAAGATTTTCAGAGAGAAATTAATATAACGACCCTTCTCCCCCCTCCCAGGACAGGAGAAGGGTCATTATACCTCTCCTGAGCCTGTTTTCAGACGATCCTGATGAGCATGGATTATTAAGAGAAGGGAAAAGTAACTCTGGGAGCGATTTTGAGAAGGCAGTTAACATGTAATTACTTAAAGACGGTTTAGAACCAACTGCTGCTAAAACTCAGTGTGAACTGCAGGTGGCACCATTTGTATGACATTGTGGAGAGCACTGGGGAAGAAAGATGTCACTTCAATTTAGGGTGTTCCGATAGCGTGCCGTGATCGTATAGTGGTTAGTACTCTGCGTTGTGGCCGCAGCAACCTCGGTTCAAATCCGAGTCACGGCAGGGAAGGGCGCATCTTTTGAAGAGATGTAACGACAGGGTGAACACCAAACATAATCTCTTGGGGATGTCTCAGGCTAAGATGAGAAAGCTCTGTAAATTTTACAAGGGTGTTTTGATAAAAGGTTGTGTGCCGCAAGTATTAGTTTAGTCATCCTGTTGCCAAGGGTGATTTGTTTATTTATTTATTTAAGTGTTTATGGATACTGGGATAAACACAGTGACAAAGTGAGCACGTAATTTTTACTCATTACAGCTACTTAAGATCTGGACTGAGCGATGAAGTCTGCTTGGTTTTGAGTTTTGCTGGTTTTTTCATCCTGATAAAGCAATCAGCCTGAATTGCTTGGAAATACGACAGTGGTAGATGTGGAAATCCTGCTTACCTGGGCATGAACTGCTGCCAGGAGAAGGTCTTTGCTGGTGACAGATGAGGAACCATCACTTGTCAGTGATTCCAGTGATTCCCCTTGGTTTTGCGCTCAGAACAGTGTGGAACTTCACTGTCCTGCCTCACTGAGTAATATGAGCTCAGATTCTCAGAATGAAGATTTCTAAAATGACCATGTGGATTTTATAAATTAGCTATGGTAAATAATGGCAGTTTGTGTAATAAATGATAAATTAACAACAAAATTACGTAGCTGGTAACAACTATATTAATAAAAGATCATTATTATGGAGTTTATCACGTTATTTGGGTGCCACTGAGTAGAGTTTCTGGTAGTTGGTTCTTTAATTTGATAAGGATTTAGTTCTAGAGCAAGCGCTGTTATTCTCTCACTGTTGCATCTGATGGGACATAAGTCCTCTGCATAACGGATTACATCTCCGCCAGGCTCAAGATGGATTCAAGTTTCATGCAACGGGCCCAGCTCTTGCAGAGTGTGAGCAACAGGTGCCTTTCTCTTGGCAAAGCAGCAGGAGCTTTCCTTGCCCTCCTGCACGGTGAGGAAGTCAAACAAAACTTTCTTCACACCACTATCAGGAAAAAATCAAAGCCCTGGACCCCTGCAAACCCACGAGAGCACCTCAGCTCTGGAGGCTGTAGGCTTACGTGTCCCAGTTTCAATGTAGTAGGCTAGTGACGCCTGGCATCTGATCACCACCCTCAGGTTAATGAGAGCTCTTTCTGTCGTGTTTTTTAAAATATCTTTGGGTATTTCTCTAATTGGCCTCAGACTTCCTGTCTAAGTATCACTCAGCCTTTTAGGAGCGTATCAGAGCAATTAGCTCTTGACTTCTTGGTCTAATTGATGAGACAGATGTGACTGATTTCCCAAAAGAAAGTAATTTAGAAACATGTACTAGTGTAAAAGAGACCAGGATGATCTTTCATACTCTGCCTCTGCTGTAATTTCTCAGAAGTGTCATCTGTTGTGCTAGATTTTATAAACACCAGAAATACCAAATGAACTCATCACAGGTGCATATATACTTTAAAGCAACCAAGTGAAAGAGGACCTAGGAGAGAAATCCCAAAATTGCAATGCCAGAAATTCTGCTCTACTCAATGCATCATCCTGAGGCTGCTGAAACACTCAAGGCTCACCCCTGCTCGACCTCAACCTCCCTGGACCTGACTTCTCTATACCCAGTGTTCCTCTGTATCTAAACTGTAGCTAAACTGTATTACCTTATTGCCAGTTATAGTAATATTGATGATTCTGAAGAGTTTTGATAGCACACTAGACAAATTCAAAATGTCCTATTTTATTATTTTATTATTTTATTTTATTTTATTTTATTTTATTTTATTTTATTTTATTTTATTTTATTTTATTTTATTTTATTTTATTTTATTTTATTTTATTATGAGTTAGCCAGAAACAGTGGTCATTCTGTTCACTTTAGTTTATATAGGATACCAATACCTGTATAGCTAGCTCAACGTTAGCACTATAAACTGAGAGCAAGAATGGTGTAGGCAGATAATCAGACCTTTCTTACCAATTCCCCCTCCAGTTATTTGTTCTCCTCACAAGAGAATCAAAATTAAAACACAACTTCATTTTGGAATATAAACTTGCAAGTGCAAGTGGCTCCCAACATTCCATTTCTTGAGAAAATATTTGTCAATTTTCCCATCTCATTAGGGAAAAAGAAAACAAAAACTTTAGTACAAAACAGTTTCCAAGGATAACAGGATTGCAGACTAGGAAACACAGAGTTACGATTTTGGAACTGATTTTGAAGCTTGAATTGTACAAAGAATTGCTTGTACATCTCTGAAATATGTGGGTCTTCACTTCTAGCTCACATGTCCAGATAGAACTTTTCCAGTTGGAAACCATGATCTACTAATAATATGTTCAAAATATTAACAGGGACCCCAGGTTCACATATTTCTGAAGCTCTAATTTTTTGGGGTCTAAGAATGCTTTGAAGGCCGGAGAGAAGAGTTTGCTTCAGCAGCCTTCTCTGCCTTTATGCAGCAAGCCGATCCGTGGGAAATGAAGAATGGTGTTTTAAAAATGAGACATGAAAAGAGAGTGCGTGCCTTTCTCTGCAGGTCTTCTGTGTCCTTTTGTGCCTGCCGTTGTTCTCACGCGTGGCTCACTCTGTGTAGAGCGTAAAAACTTTAAGACACAGAGGTGTCCATCTCTGTATCCCCAACATGCCTAAATCACATTTTGGCTCTGAAACTAATAGGATGCACCCATCAACAGTGCTTGGGAAGAGATTTATTTCCTGTTACTGTATTTTAACATTAGTTTCTGATTAGGGTTAATTCCACTAGAATTTTTAAGTTATGGAGAATGACTCCTAGCTGTTAAGAAGGCAACACTGAATAGAAAGACTTGAAAAACTTTTGAAATGTTAATTGAACCTGACATAAATTTCTGTTCTGCTGCCTTCGTTTTTCAAGAGTGCTGCAGACTTGGTTGTATTCTGTCTGATGTTCATATCAGGTGCTGAGCAGGATAGAAAGCAGTGGCTGTTTTGACTCTGCAGTCATCAAATCAAATTAATTCTGTTTTTCATTCTCTTTACAGGAGTGCAGCTCATATTAAAACTTTTATAGGTCCCCTCTGAAATCCTTTCAAAGGGTTCTGGTCAAGAAGACTCTTTGAAAGGAGATCTTCTGTGGTAAAGAGAACTTCTGAAAGCTTAAATAGCTGGTTGTGCTTTAGCAAAGAATGCCAGGAATTCTTTTCACAGGTGGGATGATTTTACCTCTGGAAATTCAGCTCTGAGTTTACAGGGTATTATTGCAGGATGGGTAGTAATTAGGGAAAAATTGGCAGACGGGGAGATTCCTGAGCCTGATGTGTAAACATAACTACATAAACAACGCCTGATGCTGCAGTTCTGTAGTTTTCTCATAGTCTGTCTTTGGTGCTTCTTAAAAGAAAGCACATCCTGGTCTCTAAATAAGACTGTGTGGCTGCTTTTTTGTGAAGCTCCAGCAGTCACTCCCAGCACTGGAGGGAGCTGCACTGGAACACATGTGCAGACAGCCATCAGGTTTTGAAGCTTTCGACTTGTACCGCTTTGGGTTACGCTTTGTCTCAGGTCTGAATCCTACAACTTTCTGCACTACATTTCAAACTACTGAGTAGGGCCTGGTTTTACTTCTTCATCAAGAGTTCAGCACAAATCCCCAACATCCAAAAACTATCTAAACAATGTTTTCTGTTGCCTTTTTTAAAATTTATTTTTCTCCGGTTTTAGGTCTCTAGGATTCTAAATTCCCAATTTTTTATTCTAAAAACTTCATAGATGTGTCCTCTTGGTTTGAAATTTCACAGAAGTAAAATCCTCTCTTTGAGATAGATTCAAACACATCTCATAAATATCTTTTTCACAAAGCTTTGTGAAAGTCATCTATGTGCTTAATGTTTTACAACATTTTCCTGCATTCTTTTTTAAAAGAAATGTGGTATATGTTTTCTCTGCATGCAATAAACTCAGAAGATGATACTTTGTGGTACTACTTTTAAAGGAATATCTTCTTTGTCACAAACAAGCCTCCATCCAAAGGGATCCCAAAACACAATGTCTTAAAAATCTTTGAGAAGAGAGCATGGTTTTGATATCCATGCTAATATAGTAAAAAAATTTCTCTTATAGCCCAGTCATAATGTTAACAAAATCAGTGTCTCTGTGCTGCTAAACCAACACCTACGTGCCTCATGCACCTGAGAGTTGCACATGGAGCCGACAACATAGCCACCGCACTGTTTCTGGTAATTCCTTTCTTGTGGATCCCTGCATCTGCAGGCTGTGCTTCCAGACTCCTGGAATAATTTTTTTTTTTTTCTATTTGTTCTCTGATATGAACAGAAAACCTCCTATTTTAATCTCCAGAATTGCATCACTGATTTGTTTTGGGGTGGCAGGTCTATCTAAACTCCTTTGGAAAATCTGGCATAGAAGGATGTGTTTATTCTGGGACCTGCGCTGTTGCTGTTATTCACCATGCAGCTGAAGGCGAGAGGGTGTACTGACCTTTGTACTGGCACAGAGAAGAAAACTTTATGATATAATCACGAAGGCATTTGTATTAAAACCACATGGGGTAAATTAGTGTTTTACTGTTACACTTGAGAAGGAAAAGTCTGAATAATTTAACTAAAGCAGCGGTAAGAAAACTAGCATATGATGGAAAATTCTTTTCAGAAACACAATTTGAATTTTTTGTGCATAAGAACTGAAATCGACTGAAAAATAATTGCAAAAGAACTCTAGAAGGGCTAATATAAGAAACACAGTGTCTTCCAGAGAAACATAAGCGTAAATTCCAGAACGAGATTTAAGGTTGATCCACCAGCTATTGAACTGCTTTGTTTCACCATATTGTCCTTCCTATTTCTTGTTTGCTGAGAAATGAGTTTAATGGAATTAAATATTCCCTGCTGGTCTTCATAGTTATCTGAGTCCTGCTTTAAAAGCAATTCCTTTTCATCTTAATAGTTTCAAGATAGTCTTATTTCCTTACTGAGCCCTGGACAGACACCTGGAGAAAGTTTGCCAAGAGCTGGGAAGCCAGTGTCTGCATGCCTGAAGTGGGTTTAACCTCAGAAGGACATCCACTGTCTTCGGTAAGGAAAATGTTTGAGATTCTGGCCTCAACTGTTAGAAACAGACAGCCATTTCCCATGAGTATTTGTTGCCTTCTCCTATTTCATTCCCTGCTTTTTCTTTTGACTTGTTGTCGCGCTGTGTGCTTAGGTATGAAGAAATCATTTGGTCAAAATGAGTAGTTTTTACTTCAGTCAGCAAGATGTATAGCTATCTAATGATGAAAGTAGAATTGGTCATATGATGTGAAGTTCATGAATACGTTTTTGAGCATCTTCTATTAATAACTAATCAGAAGTAGGACCATGTTGCTGAATGGTTTAATCAGTATATAAAGTGCCTATCTGTAGGCACTTGGGAGTGTTTCTTGAAAAGTTCTTTCCTTGTGCCTTTCAGCTAACTTCTCTACCTCACCATCCCCATACTGGAAGATCACTGGTCCTGAATATCCCCTCCCCAGTAGACCGCAACACCCACCAGGCAGCGTAAGTGGGATGAGAAAATGGTGATTCGATAAAGAGAGAATCGTGTCGGATCATTTTCCCACCTCTTGGCAGAATCCTCCCAGTCACACTGTCCTCTCCCTGCATTTCCAGCAGTGTCCTTCTTCACTTTAGTCAAATTTCAGGTCTAGACATGATATCTCCCATTTGCTTCTATTGATTACCAGCCTCTAAGCACACCATTCTTGGAACAAAGATACTAAAAAGCCCTCACAGTAAAGAATTAATTGCACATAATTTCATGCCTCCTTTGCTACGCTTTCCTGAAAAATTCTTCTGGAATTTTCTTTTGTGCTGGGTCATCCCTTGAGACAAGTCATAGAAAGAAATCAGTCTCCACTGGGAGACCGAAAGGAGATATGTTAAAAAAATGACAGAGTGAAGTCAGTGAAAATGTTGTCCCAGACAACCTTAGTTCAACAACATCTGTGCGAACTGCTTGAAATCACACAAAAGGAGGCAAAAAAACCCTATGGTGCAAAGGGCATCAACCACCTTACCACGTGGCAGTGAGCTACATGAACTTTTGTGTGCAGCCACTGCTTCCTCTCGTCTCTTTTTTCTGTGCTTCAGACACAGAAAGCTGTTCAGCAGTTGCGGCAGAGGGGGCGAGGGCCCGTGGGGGTGTCCCGTCCCGTCTCCAGCAGCAAGCCTCCACAAGCCAAAAGGGCTCCCTCTGCCCTGTGCCGTGACTCGGATTTGAACCGAGGTTGCTGCGGCCACAACGCAGAGTACTAACCACTATACGATCACAGCACGCTACAAAGGACACGTCCGGGGCCTTGTCATTTCTGTCCCCTCCATCAGAGCCATGCAAGCATTGCCACCTAGCGCGGACCAGCTATAACGTTCCGTGTGCTGGCCCCCTCCCCGGGGTGGCCACTGCTACCTGGTTCGAGAGACACAGGATACATTTCTCTTTCAGTAGTTTTACTTTTTGGTGAGGTCTCTTCTAATTCTCTAAAACTCCTCTAATTCTAGGGAAAACTGTACTTTTATAAGACCCTAGTGTCTGAATTTCTGAAAATATTTACTTTGCAGCCCGCTATGGTATGCGGGTTTCAAGGTCTCGGTGTTTTCGAGCCTTGCCAGGTGCAGGGATGAGGAGGAACAAGACCTGGGCACTTGACCCAGGCTAGCCAACAGGATTATTTCATACCATGAACACCCCATTCAATATAAATTAGAAAGTTTGCTGAGGAGTTTCTCTCTTCCTTGATAGCTGCAATCCTGAGAACTCCTTTCCGTGGGGCCAGACCCCTTCCCTTCCTCCCGAAGCCTTAGTGCTCGCAGTGTCCCACATTTGCTGTCCACCACTGTGAGTGCACAGCTTCCTGCTGATGGAATTGTCTGACTTTAATCCTTGTATATTTTATTTTGGTATCGGGATCAATATCGATTCTTCAGTATTACTAATGTTAATTATTTAGTCTTATTCTATTAAATCTGTTTCTATTTCAACCCTTGGGTTTCCTTGTTTTTTCCCGATTCCTCTTCCTGGGTGGGGAGGCATCATCGGGTGAAGGAATAATTGTCTAAATGACAATAAATTGCTGTGGGTTCTTCAAACCATAACAGTGTCACACCCAGGCACCCCGCAACCCAAAGTGGCACTGCCAACAGAGAAGTGAGTGCAGAAGACAGGCACAAATGTTATGGTGGCAGGAAAATATTCCTGCTCCTTTTGGAAATTGCAGTCTGGTGTGGAAATCTTTCATTGCCTTCTGTTTGGCCAACATCTATCTTCAAACATACAACAATTTTGGTCTGTGAATCTTCTTTCTGTTTTCAATGCTGTGCCTAGTGATGGAGGAAAATCTGGTGAAAGGACATTCAAAGTTACATAATTATTTTAAAAGCTGTTGAAAAGGAAGCATAAAAACACATGTTCCCCTCCTTCTGTAAGTCAGATTTTTAACCAAGGTTGCCGTAGCCACAGCACATAGTACCAGCCACTGGCAAGCTGGCACATTGTGACAGGTTTTGAACAGACATGACAGAAAAACAAGATTTCTAGTAAAATATCAAATGTTGACAGCACTGATTCATCAAAGAAAGATTTCTGTTGAGGCTTGAGAGTTAATGTTTCAAAACATAAGTGTTCATAGTAGAGTTATTTTAATGGTTGTCTTTAATAAAGATCTCATATCCGCCATTTAGTCTCAGTTTTTAATTCTGTGTCTGACAGTTGTAACAAGAAAAGACTGATAGTAGCAAGTATCTTCACAATTTTGTTAATTAGTTAAAAAAGTGGAAGGAATTGGTGAGTACACCAGATGGTTGTGCTGCCATTCAGAGGGACCTTATCAGGCTGGAGAAATGGGCTGACAGCAGCTCCATAGAGCTCAGCAAGGGGAAGTGCCAAACCCTGCACCTGGGGAGGAACAACCCCATCCACCAGCACATGCTGGGGGCTGACCAACGGGAAAGCAGCTAGTCCAGTAAGGCCCTGGGAGTTGTGGTGGACACCAAGTTGACCACGAGGCAGCAATCTGCCCTTATGGCAAAGGACAACAACCTCCTTGGCTGCATCAGGCAGAGCATTGCCAGCAGGTCAAGGGAGGTGATCCTTTCTCTGTACTCAGCACTGATGAGACCCATCTGGGTGTTGTGTCCAGTGCTGGGCTCCCCAATACAAAAGAGACATGGACATAATGGAGAAAGTCCACAGAAGGGCCACTACGATGATGAAGAGATTGGAGCATGGAGATGGTGAGCTGGGACTTTTTAAGCTCAAGAAGAGCAGGATTAGGGGTGATCTTGTCAATGTCCATAAACATGGAGGGTATGGTGGATGTCCATAAATATGATGGGAGGGTAAAGAAGGTGGAGCCAGACTCTTTTCTGTTGTCTGCAGTGACAGGACAGGCAATGTGGACAAATTGAAATAAAGGAAATTCCTTTTAAATCTAAGAAAAACTTATTACTGTGGGGGTGGTCAAACACAGGACCAGGTTGCCTGGAGAGGTTGTGGAGGCATTCATACCAACTGGACATGGTCCTGGGCAACCAGGTGTGGCTGACCCTGCTAGAGAATTCCAGAGGGCCAGCCTCAGTGATTCTGACTCTCAGGAAATAAAAAAAACCAAAACAAAAAGCACACCAACCTGGACTTGTGAACCAAAATAAAATGTCAGTGCTTGTAAATTTATTTTTTTTAACATTAGTTTGTACAGTGCTTAACTGGTCACAGGCAGAGGAAGCCCATGAGTGCCAAGAGGTGGGATACTGAAAGCGTGACAGCCTTCCCTGACAACATCTGCAAAGCCTGTGTGAGACGGAGAAGTTAAGCAATAGCTACAAGATGAGCATCTTAGAATCGCAGAACCACAGAACGTTTAAAGTTGGAAGGCACCTTAAAGATTACCTAGTTCCAACCCCCCTGCCGTAGGCAGGGACACCTCCCACTAGACCAGGCTGCTCAAAGCCCCATCTAGACTGGTCTTGAACACTTCCAGGGATGGGGCATCCACAACCTCCCTGGGCGACGGGTTCCAGTGCCTCACCACCCTCACAGTAAAGAATTTCTTCCCAATATCTAATCTAAATCTCTTTCAGTTTAATTTCCCTCTTTTGGTTTAAAACCATTACCCCTCATCCTATCACTACACTCCCTGATAAAGAGTCCCTCCCCATCTCTCCTATAGGCCCCCTTTAAGTACTGGAAGGCCACTATAAGGTCTCCCCGGAGCCTTTCTTCTCCACGCTGAAGAACCCCAACTCTCTCAGCCTGTCTTCACAGGAGAGGTGCTGCAGCCCTCGGATCATCTTCGTGGCTCTCCTCTGGACCTGCTCCAACACGTCCATGCCCTCCTTAAGTTGGTAATTTTCAGAGCTGAATGTGGTACTTCAGGTGGGGTCTCATGAGAGCAGAGTAGAGGGGGGCGTGGCAGTGTAACTTAGTTGGTCCAAAACCATTTAGGACAACTTTAGTTGTCTTCTCCTGTGTTTTCAGACTTGATAAACATGGATCATGCCCAGTGCATTCATGTGTTATATTTTTGCTTGGAGTTAGAGGTGCCAAGTCATGGGTATGAATGGTTAAATGTATAGATCAGCAAGACTGCCTGGAATTTTCTAGGTTCTCTTTTTGCCAAGGTGCATTAATATAGATTACATTGTTTCAGCCAAACTCCCTGCGATTATGAAAAAAGGAGCTGGCTAATTTTTCTTCTACTAACCACAAATAAATAAAAAGATGTCAGTTTGCCAGTCTATTCAGAGTGTGCTCTTTTTTCTTCCCTTTTTTTCAATAGCTCCACCCAATGTGGTTGGTTGTATGTGCTGGCATAATAACAGGAATATCCACAATTGTGCTCCATATTAATTCCATTTCTAGGAGTTTATCTTGTCCCAGTATTTGCAGTGCCTTGGATTTGATCCAAAGTTTTAAATGATTTTAATTGTGCACAAGGCCACATTTCTGCACCTAAACGCGTATGTATAGCTCTTTTTGCATTGATTTGCAAGATTCTAGGTGCTAAATGACTTTTACATCTGTAATACTCACGCATGGTCTCGTGTTGATTAAATGCCTACCTGCTTCATATTTGACGCCTACTAGCAGCCCAGTAATCTATTTCTCTGTTGCTTCCATCCTCCATATTTCTCTTTTGTTGAAACCAAACCAAATTACTCTCAGAGAACCCAATACAAAACTGTCATGATTGCATGATACCGTGTGTCATTCAAGGAAAACAGTGATTTTTAAAACATTTTAAACTCAAACGCATGTTTGCAACATTAGTAAGTATGCCTCTACCTTTGATTCCGTTTGTGCACTCGTAACTGTTAAACCTGGTTAGTTGGTGTTGGCACCAAGGGAAAAACAGCATTAGGCTGTGTCAGCATGTCGGAATACAAAACACGGGCCTCTGGAGATTCTTTGATTTCATAGCATGTTAGTTATGTTTCTTTAATTGACTGTGGTTGCTAAAATTTAGCTAAGAGCTTGATTAATTTGGAAATTGGGAATCTTGGCCTAGTGGTACTGAATAGAAGTAAGTCTCCTTCAAATAATCCTGGCATACTGTGTTTCCAGTTTCCTCCATTTAAAAATGACCCAAGAAGTAATGGTTGGGCCTAACGTGGTAGCAGAAGCAGAAGAAACTTAGCTATGCTCACAGATGGTTAGGTTGCCTTACATTACATTACAGTAGACAACAGTAACATCAAGGAAAAGAGGGTTCCAGAATAAAACAAAACCCAGAGGGAAGTGGATTTGAACTAAAGGCACGCCATCTTTTTTGTGTTCAAGATGTTGGCTATTTGGGGATGGCAAGACCTCCCAGGTGTGTAAGCATCCTAACTCACAGTGGGAGAGCAGACCTCTGCCCCAAGACATCTCAAAGGCCATTTGTAGTACAATTTTTGGTATTGCAGGGAACATTAGTGCTACAGTTCAGACTATGCTATTGCCTTCAGTAAAGCCCTGCACCCTGTCATCTGTCTTCCCCTTATGTTACTGCTTTTCTTCCCTCGTGAGTCATGACTTAAATTTTCACTGGGTTGAATTTCTGTTCCTGTGTATTTATCTCAACGTAAAGGAACCCGTGGATACGTATGATGGGTTATTTCCCTCTTGGATCATGACATAACATCTAGCAAAACGGCCCCAGAGGAAGGGGCTTTTTCCTGGGCTGTGTTAAGGATGCAGAAGTCCTAACTCAGCTGCCAAGCCCTTGGCACTTTTCTGAAAAAAAGAAGTAAACCTCCCTAAGGTGTGTGCATTTTAAAGCAAACTCTTTAATAAACTAAGTTCCATTGCAATCACCCCAGTCACACAGTACCATTAAATGAGCCTGAAAAGTCCTTGTGGCTGAACTAAACACTTGCAACACAGTATTATCTCTGCAGCTGCATAAAGCATAGAAATTGAGCCTCTTATTATACTTATTTTATTAGTTGTCTGAGTTATTATGTGTGGACAGATTATATGAGACTTCAATGCAGTCTGCTGAATGCTTAGGATATGTATGCAAGGTAATATTAGACAGTAAAAATATTTGGGTTTGAAAGGTATTAGTGTTTTTTCAATAGAGTTTTTTTAAAAAAATCCTTTATCAAAACCTGAGGTTGATGATGGACATCTCACTATTTAAAATCACTTTTTAAATTTCTCATCTTATGTTAGTACTGATTTATTGTAAGAGCTAGAGAATGTTTTTTACTTAGACATGAATTTTCATAGTGTCTAAACAATACACTGGATAGTAAACCTGCCTTTAAATAAATCTGGGTGGCAAATCACACATATGTGAGCCTGAGGAAATCCATAAAGCATCCTATGATCCTCTTCAGTTGGAATTCTTCTGGGGCAGAAACTTGCTTTGCATAGTGCTGAGAAGAAACCAGAGGGGAACAAGTGACAGTGAGTGAAAGCTAACACGTATCCCATCCAGATGTGTTTCAGTCTTCCTGGCACATATGTGCCATAACTTGTCTTCATTCATGACCAGTATTTGTTTTACTTTTTATTTTTGAAAGTTAGCTCCAAGGTAGTTTAGAGGTGATATATCCCTCCATAGTGGGTATGTCAGACCAGAACAGACAGTTGTTCGGAAGCTTATGGCTTGAAATCCCACTTTTTCTACTTAGATTTGATGCAGATGCATGGATAGCTACAGTCAAGGCCATCTATTTAAATGATCAGTGAAGTTCTACTTGCAAAATTCTCAAACTTTTAGGTGTTATACTGCAGAGAAGCCAAGCAAATGTAGATTGCTTGGCTGCCTAGACTGTGCTGTACTGCATGGCTTCAGAAGAAACTCTTCCATCAAATTACCTAAGACAAAGGTGGAAAATTTTTTTGGGAGCCACATTTAACTTGATTTGTTCTATGGATATAGATATATGAGAGAAAACCACAAAGCAAATGTTCACACATCTCTCTTATGCAACGGCTGCTTAACGTTGCATGTAGAGGACTGACAAAAGTATTTAGAGCAGCTGTAATAAGGAAATACTTATCAGGTCATTCCAATCACATAACCAAGCTGTATCTGATCATGGATGGTATTTAAGCATCTTTCAAATTACAAAAAGGATTTCAAAACAAATTTTTTAAATAACAGATTGTTGATAAAAAGAAAAAATAATTGAGAATGAATTAGACTCTCAGAAACTCAGTTTTCACAAAACAAGGTACACATGACACCCAGAACATTTTTTAATAAGGTTCAGGTTTTGTTGTTGGAAATAAACAGATCTCTCTTATTGCTTATTGCTCCAACATGAAGATTTCTCTTAACAGAATTATGTAACAAGGAATGAAATGACCTTTCAGTCGCAATTCTGTAGCCAAACAGCTTGTTATCTTCACCTTGGTCTGGGCAGCGTTGTCCCCATTAGCACCAACCAGCAACCGTGAATCCCCCCTCCTTCTATCGTGGGCACCCCAAGCTCCTGTGCTTCTTCAGTTTGAATGATGTTGGTACTTTCCTGCAATCTTTGTTGTAATGACTAGGGTGCCACTTCCTCTAATACATGAGTAGTCATTAGCAGCGTAGCTTAATCCTTCTACCAATATATTGCTACTATCCCACGCCAAGCGAACACTGGAGGTGCATGGATCGGAAGTGGTCCCTCTGTCTGCTGTGGAGTCTGCTTTGACGCCCTGGTGGATATTTACAATAAAGCCGTGTGATGTCCATGTTTTCTTACCATCACCACCTCATAGCACCTATGGCTGGAGTAACTGTTCACAAATATTGCTGCTACAGCTCAGCATTTATCTTCAGCTATCAGGCTGTTCTGTCTGCTGTTGCAACAAAAGTGCTGCTAATGCCACACACAGGAGAACACAAATGTTTGTATGAGGGAACTCACAGATATTCCTTTTCATCTGCTGCCAGTAGGCCCTCATTTCCAGCGTAAAATCATGTCACAACACAATTAGGAAGAGACTAACAAAAGATAAGATGGGTCCAGAAACAGTTCAGTTACGTGGACTGTTGTGCAAATTGATCAAATCTTTCTATCATTTTGCTAAAACTTGAAATGGTCTTTCATCTTCTGCAAAGGTGCTTTCAGGTTTCTTCTCCGAGCCTGTCTAGGGGTATTGCTACTCCTATTACCCATGTGTGGTTTTTTTCAGAAAAAGGTGACATGGGTACCACCAGAACTGCTGTTACTCAGAACATCCTTTGTTCTAGTCTGTGTAAATCAACTATACAAGACTACTCTTTCTGTTGTTTGACTATCAAAAAATGTTTCCTTCAGATTTTAAAAATATTTATTGCTGAAAACACCCTCACAAACATAGTGGATGGTATATTACAAACATATCACAAGTTCGTTCTGTATAATGCTGACAACACATACTTAAGCAGTAGGCTGGTAAAATACTATTGCTGTCAGTGAGGTGATAGCAGTGTACCAGTGGGCCCATGAGAGCTCAAATACGTTTCTCTGTTAATATTGTCCCATTGGCAACCGGCAGATGCTGACCGCACATATCTAGGGCTTGCCCTGCTTCTGTGGGGCTTTTTGGATTGCAGTAAGAAGATACTGTGATTTTTGTTTCCGTTTTTTATGTACCATCCTATATCTCTGAGAATAGCTTCTGTCAATTCAGTTGCGACCCTTCCATTGGCTGCACTGAGAGCTCCCGAAGCACCAGCTCAACAACCTACACTATAAACCCCACACAGATGCATTTGCTATTCTTGGTAACGAACCAGTAGATTTTAAAACTTATTCTAACGTCAGTTAATTTGCTTTAAAATAAGGGGGTTCAGATGACTTGTAGTCAGATTTTGTTGTTCTAATTACTTCTTGAATGTGTTATTTGAGGTTAGGGAACTGCTGCTTAGGGGATGACAAAATGAGAGCCGCTGTTAGTAAAGCCCCTTTAAACTCTGGAGGTGACAGAACTTTCTAGTGTTTTCAGTCCTAAAGTTAGAAAGACATTACACTTTTTATTGTATCTACCGAATGCAAAACAAAAAATAAACAAAACCCCCCACCTAAACCCCACAGATATATCATTAAAAAATTCCACAATCATCTTATTTAATATACTACATGCAGCTAAAAGTGGTTAAGATCCCATCTTCCCATATTCATCGTATTCTGTTACACTGCAAAATTGCAGAGTAAAAAAATTATCTGGCTTAGAATTGCATGGTAATTAAGATTTACCTAGCAGGAGTTCATAAGGAACAGGCACAATAATGTCAAACTTCTGGCTTCCTTGAGAAATATAATTCCGCATTTGACTGGTCTAAAAGAGATTTTCTCACAGTGAATAAACTTGTTAAAAGAATACCTGCTTTTGAAAAAGCTTAAACAATTGGATGGTTGATATTGGTGAAATAACAAAAAGTTAAGTGATCACCATGTTCAAAACCAGTCCAGGAGCTGGGCGATATCATAACTTAAGGGCATCATAACTGAACTAAGGGCATTGATTGACACCATCTGATCCCAGAGATTGACTCACACTATTAAAATCTATTCAGTGGCTATTAAATGACTATTTAACAGAGAATTATTATTGAATAGTGATTTCACCTGTTTTGTCTGCATTTTGAATGTTTGAAGGATTCAGATTGTTCAATGATAAGATCTGATTTGTTTCACTGAGAATCTGCCCTTAATAGGTACTTTCTCAGCAAAAAGTATTTATACTGGGGCTGAAAGAAAAGTGAGAAGGTTTTCTCTGTAAGAAGGAAAGCTGTTTACCAAACCTTTCCTCACCATGTTCCTCAATATCTTTCCCTTTCTGACGTACATCAGAATCATATTAAACATGCGATGAGGGGAGAGCTTGTATAAGGTTTGGGGCTGTAGAGGGATTGCGGCTTCTCACGCAGTTCTGTTTGTAATTGAACTGGGTTTACTGCTGCCGCCTCTCACCTGATAGTCACTGCTACGTTCAACCAGTTCACATCTACCAGCATAACCAGCCGTGTGGCCACCGTCTAAGGGGTGGTACATGAGGGTGATGCACCCTCAGGGTGATACATGTTCCCTAAACATCTTTCATGGCAGGACAGATTATGAGTGAGATATAAAAGCTTATTATTTTGGAGGATGGTGACAGGGAACAATAGTGTTAACCTAGCTCAGTTGTGATAGAGCATCATGGCTGATACCTTACCTGTCCGTAATATGAAAGGTATTGGGAAAATTGGCCGTAGGCTTGCATCAGCTGACCACAGTAGGCATGTCATTCAATCTGCATATATATAGGCTTTCCACCTGTAAAATATCTCTCAAAGACACTGTGAGGATTTCATTTGTTAATGTCAGCAAATCTCTGTTTCTCAGAAGAGATAGTACATTGCCTATGATACCTAGATATTAATTACATTATATAAATAATATGTCTGTGTCATTTCAAAATTAGATCTATTCCTAAGCATAATTAAAAAACTCCTTTTATGATGCATTAATAGCAATTACAGCTATAGTATCCAGATATTTATGCAATCAAGTAATTACCAAAGTATTACATGAGCTGTCTTAAATTAATATAACCTGAAAAGGTTAAAGTAACCCTGAGGCAATTAATCTCTTCTTCTGCAATGGCCAGTACCATGAAATGTTTATCAAACATGACCTTATCTCCCCTCATTCTGCAGTTCACTATTGGTGTCCTCAGCCTACAGTGCATTCGTTGCTGCGGTATTTTGTGAGGACAGCAAAGCACTGAGACCTCAGAAGCCTGACTTCTGTTCTCTGTTCTTTCCCAGTCCTCAGCAAAACATATGACTCCTTATTTTTCATATCTGCAAAATCCAGACAACAAAGTACAACAATCATGGCTGACAGAAAAATCCTTTGCAAATCATGGACAAAGCACATGAAAGAAGTTCACCCACAACAGGTGGGTAATTTTAACACCAGTATGTATAACTGTCCCAAATGTGGCTCCAACTCAAATGCCTAACAGCAGTCTCACCAATGGTAATTGGTTGGAAGTATTTAAAGTCTTTATAAGTATTAACCAATACGGGTTCATAGTTTTTCTGAGACATTATTGCCCTATACAAATAATGAGTTGAAGCAGAAAGAGGAAACTACCATGCCTGTCATGACATAAATTTTTACAATTACTCAAGTGACAGAATTGATCCTGACTTTAGACTTCGCTTTGACTAAAAGTGGAGCAAAGTGACGTTATTGTTACCACCAAACACAGAGCGTGGGGCTTTTTTTTTGTATTACTAGATTACACAAATGTGCTTGCACTTAGTTATGCTCCAAGAAAACGATTCCAAATGATCTATCTGTTAAGAATTAATAACTTGTTTCATGTAATTTTAACTTACCACATCTGGCTAGGCAATGTTGGGTTTTTTTCCCAAAATTCTTAAGCAACTTAACTGAGCATTTTCACTGGGTAAAACAAGCTCCCTCTGCTGGATCTGAAGAAAAGAGTATGGATCAGCCTAGGTCCTGTGGACGAAGACTTGGCATCAATTGGGGCTTTGCTGTTCATTTCAGGACAGTGGATTTTCTAATTGGTCTTGCTTGCTAAAAGGACCACGTAAAGGGCAAGGAGTCAAAGCTTTATCTACAAGGAGTGTTGAACCACTGAGGAAGATTACTGGCTTCAAAGAGGCCTTTCCTGAGACTAGTGTTTTTCACTAGTCATTAGAAAGCCACCCCTCTCTGTGAAAACAAACAAAGATTTTGAATGGTGAAGGAAACTATTTTATGCCTCTTTCAACCCTAAAGAGTTTAATTCACTGGCTGCTATACCTCACATCTGTCTTTCCCGTGACAGCAGAAACATTCCTCAGCCTTCTCTTTCAACAGCATGAGACTAGTTTAAAAATCATGAGATTTGATATGAAACCATTAAGACACCAAGAGAGCGCATTTTTGGAGGGGTGTGCAAAAGGGGACAACAAACAGATAAGTACTTTTTTGGGTATTCTTTTCTTAATGAAAAGTGAGAATGTATCATCATACTTTTATTAGTATATTATTTATTAATTACAATTATATGGTTGATATTATTATATAATCCTCAGTCTGCAACAGTTTCTAGAGAAAAAACACCAGACGTCATGAAAATCAGAATGAAATAATGACATACAACAACACCACAATTCATAAAATCTGCAACAAAGTTTTCATTTTTCAAAGTTTGGTAAGTCAACTATGACAAAATGTGCCCTTCCTAAATAATGTTTGGCCTTTTGATTATTGCTCTTCTCGGACTCAGCATATGCTAACTGCTGTGTAAGAACCAAGGAGCTTCTAAAATGTGTGATGACATGTTTCTGTTCCAAGTTGCAAAGTTTTATAGATGTTTGTAACATTCTGTCCTTACCAGGAGCTGTGACCAATTAAGCCTAGAAAGCTCTCTTGAACAGATCAGCTTGTCTCCAAAACAGACAGAAAGCATGTTCCATATCAAATGGCGTTATTTTGCACGTCTAATTAAGGCCCTCTGGGAACTGTTTTTCATAAATCCCACCGCATCTCACTCCTTTTCCCTTCCTCTTATAGCAATCTAATACCTGATTGTTACATACCCAGAACTTTTGGGGGTTTATTCATGTGACTTAAATTTTGACCTGTACTATGCATATGTTGAAGAAGGAACAAAACTATCTTTCCCCATAACTGTGGGAACTCTTTGCTTTGTTACATGGCTGTAGGAGGATTGCGTACTTCAGCATAGCTACACGTTTAGATCCTCGTGTTACTGTCTGCTTCTTCATACCTAAATGTACACTGCTAACTACCATTGAAAAGGGATATTATTAAACAGGATGGGATTAATAGACGATGCCACAATTTCCTATGAGAAAAAGCTGCTCAGAGTCACAGAATGGTTGAGGCTGGAAGGGACCTCTGGAGAACGTCTGGTCCAACCTCTCTTCTCAAGCAGGGCCACCTATCGCAGGTTGCCCAGGACTGTGTCCAGAGAGCTTTTGAATTATCTCCAAGGATGGAGACTCCAGCACCTCTCTGGGCAACCTGTCCCAGTGCTGGGTCACCCTCACAACAAAAAGTGTTTCCTGATGTTGAGAGGGAACCTCCTGTGTTTCAGTTTGTGCTCATTGCCTCTGGTCCTGCCTCTGGGCACCACTGGAAAGTACATGGCTGCATATTCTTTAAACCCTCCTTTCAGGTATATATATATATATAGATAAAATCCCCACTGAGCCTTCTCCTGCATGGACAAGACTGGACTGGCCACTGCTTCCTTCTTTGTGCTGTATCTCTGCTTTAGTTAATGGGAAACTATCCCTAGATATGTTTGCTCGTGCAGAGAAAGAGCACAGCTCATCTACGAACAGGACATGCCTTTTAATGTATCGGAGCACCAACACTATAGCCATGCTGAAGCCAGATATTTCCACTGTGTTTTTTTGGGAAATGTTCTCACTGACAGCATTAGAAGGGGGCAGTCCTAGTAAAAACATTGCCATGTCTGCTGTTGGAGGTTTTTTGTGGCGTCCACTAGGCAACCTATCACCAGAATTAGGTAAATCAGAGCTATCTTTTTAAACTGTAAAGCAATTTCTACTGCCACCACTGAAAAGGCACTGGAGTTAATGCAGGAGACCTCCCAGAACAGCTTAGGGCTAGCAGTAAAGGGTGGTGAAGTGATAATCTGTTGGAAGCAGGCACTTCTTCTCATGTGTAGTAAGATGCCTCCTTTATCAGATCTATCATTAGCATGCTATGACCAGGCTTTCTTTCAACAGGTTAACAATTCTAGCCCAAAAAGCAGATTCAACCAAAGGAATAACATTTTAGGGAAGCAAAGAAAGTAACAAATTTCAGCATATGCTTGGATTCAGTTTCTTAGTTAGAAAAATTTGCTTTTTATTTACAATCAAAAGATCCATAATCAAAAAATTTGCAAGTAAAAGATTGCTTTAAACACTTCTGGCCCCAGACTGATTCCTGCAGAATGTCACAAGTACCCAACAACAGATTTTATACTGCTGACCACTACCCTATGGGCCTGAAGTTCCAGAAAGTTTTCCACCTACTGTATGGCTTATTTATACTGTCTATATCTCACCAATCTGGCTATAAGTATACTACAGGAGATTGCTCTGAAGGCCTCACTAAGCTGAGGTGAACAGTATCCGCTGCTCTTCTCTTGTCTATATGGGATGTTATAGAAGGCAATCCAGTTGGTTAGGTATGATTTTTCCTCGCTAAATCCATGCTCTCAATCACTTTCTTCTCCTCTCGTCATCTGGACATGGCTTCCAGGATGATTCACTTCATAATCTTACCACGGACTGAGATGAATCTGACCAACCTGACAATCTCTATATCCACCTTTTTGCCCTTTTTGAACACGGCTGTGCATCACTTACCTTTTTCAAGTCATCAGGAGCCTCTCTGAAACATCGTAACTCTTTGAAGATGGTTCAGAGTGTGGACATCAGCCAGCTCCCAGAACATCCTGAGATGTGTTCTCTCTGGTCCCATGGACTTGTATGTGTCCAACCTGCTTAAGTACTCCTTAACTCAGTCCTCCTCTACCCTGGGTAACACTTCATTCCCCAAGGCCTTGATAGTAGACTAAGGGACCTGGGACACCTGAAGACAAACACAACCAGTAAAAATCGAGGCAAAGAAGTCACTGAGCGCCTTAGCCTTTTCCATAGAAGACCTTATTGCTGCCATTCACTTCCCTTGATAATTTCAGCTTCTGCTAAGTTTGGGCTTTCCTAACCCCATCTTTTTTGGTATCTCAAAAAGTTCTTAGAGCTTTGGCCTCTATTGCGTAACTCCTAACAAAGAGACCTGCACGTTTTTTGTGACACTATTTTTGGCTAACCTATTCTTTCTTTCATGCTGGTAACACAAAAAGGTGAACCAAACTATTCAGTACACAGTTCCAGTGACCAGGTCTACTGCTCAATGTCTCTCAATCCATCCTACATTGCACCTCACGTTAACTGCACTTGTCTGCTGAATCAGAACTTACATAATAAAAATTCAAAAAACCCCATAAATTGACAGAATTCAAAGAAACTCTGAAACAATAATAAGACTAATATTCCCCTAATTTTGTCTTCTGTGTTGTGCAGCTGAGCAAGAGCCATTCTACAATGCTGTTCCATCAACAGCAACACCAAGTCCCTACAGCCTCGCTGAAAAATCATTTGTAATTCACAGTTCCAGCTGTAGGTGGCACTGCATGACACTATGCATGTTTTTTTGCTTTTTATGTATTCGCATTTCTTCTTTTCTGGATAGTATGGATACCCTCTAACCTTTTCACAACTCATTCCTGTGACAGGCAGCTGAGAATGTTTGTCTGAGAATGTAATAAAACAACACACAGCCAGAGGATTTTTCAAAGTTACGGGAAGTTCTGTTTGAGACATACTAGGCCTTGTTAGGTGAATATATTTTACTGTATTTTTCCATCAAAATCTGATGTAGAAAATTCAATGGGTCCCTTTCAATGAGCAGATACGGGACATGAAGAAACAAGTGCAGTATGCCAGCTAAGGCACACACAGCAGGAACACAGAAATCCCATAATTGCTTGAAATCCATCTCCTGCTCCAGTGTCATCCATGGAAACGTGCACGTTGCCTTCATTTTTGGAGCTTTAGGGATAGTGTCCTCTTTGAGATTTTTTAACTCTTTTTAAATTCTGTTTCTGCTGTACATAAAGTAAAAGACAGTATTATTTTTACTGTCAGCTCAGAACAGAAGTGGTCTGTACCTGTTAGCTCTTTATGCCTTACCTAGGTGTTTGTGCCTGATCTTGATATGAAGCTACCCCTTATGCATTTGTCAGTAAAGGGGAGGGGGTGTTCTTAACTTTTAATACTGCACTAGTGAAATGTTTAGAAATCTCTTACGCATGTTACTATCGCTTTTCTCTGTGCTCAGTGGAAAAAAAAAAAAAAAGCATAGATGAGGAACATTTAGAACAAGCTTTTCAATGAAGCCTATTTTCTCTCAACATACTGAATACCATAAATGCTGGATCTGGAAACTATTACAACATTTTTAGAAGCTGAAAAGTAATCATAATGAGATCTTGCAAACAATGAACTCTGTTCTCCCTCTGACATGCAGAAGGATTTACGGACATATTATTGCCTGTGCATTCAAAGAAAAATCCCTTGTGCATCAGCACAATAGGACACAAATATCCACTGAGTTCTTCCACAATTACAGCGCTAGTTTCACCCATTTGTGGTTTTTTTATTATTATTCTAACAGTAGATGGCAACATTTAGTTGAAACTTGGCAAACATTTGTGAGCTTTACAGAGTCATTTCAGTTCTGATTTTACTCATGAGACTTAGAGATACAGAAAAATAACGTATAGCAGCATATAATTAGAGACTGTAAATTAACTAAATTGTTTAATTATCTATATAAATTAATATAGCAATTACCTTATTTTCTTCCAAATTCCATCTTGCCTAGGATAGTTTTTGACTGAAAGCCAGCTGTGCTCTGACAGTGATTCGGAAAAATGTCAATGTCCTAAGGGTTAAGCTTTCCTTATACAAAATCATAACTGGAGAAAAGCAGGAGGATAATTTCTGAAAGGGTTATCAATAAAGCTTTTCCTCAACTGCCAGCATCTCAGGGCGTTTGGATCAAGCTTTTCGGTGTAGGCATTTACAATTCTCCAACTTTCACCATATCTGTTTCCCCCTGATAGGCGCTCAGTGAATGTTCCCACTTAACGCTGAAGTTAATGAGAATTCTGCTGTTGACTTGATGGAAAAAGGAACATCCCCTTTAACATTAAAGAACAGAACTCCTCTCAGTTATTAAGATCACAGTAAAACTCAAATACCTTAGCACTTCAGAGCTTGTCCTGTAACAGATGTCCGCGTGCCTCGGGCGCAGGCTCAGGCATAAGGTGAAGCAGTATGTCTCCGCTCCCCCAAGATGGGCAAGTGTCCACATCCTGGGCTGTACTCTAGTCTTTGGACACACACCGAAGGTACTTGTGTAATGTCTTCTGGCCTTGGCAGAGGAGGTCGAGGGTTTAGGAAAGGAAATGTCAGCTGCTTGGAGCTCTCTAGATAGACTAGTCAAAGTAAGGCTATGTGTGTGTTCAATTAGAATAGGCAGCACTGCCTGAACTAAAAACTTGCCTCATAGATCTGTTGAAGCAAAATATTTTCCTCAAATTTTAAGTCCTTTAAGTATTAAATACAGACCTTTATGTAACATACTTCTGTGTGTGTGTGATTCCCTGTCGGGATCTACCTTGAAATCTTGGGCTTCAGCTTCTCGACAATGACAATAAACACCACATAGTCAAGGAATATTCATCAAATTCTTGTGTTGAAATTACAGTGCAAGTAAAAAACAGATCAGCAGGTATCTTAACGTGCGTGGCTTTGCGAACCCCTCTGACCAAGGCACAGTGTTCTCCAGGGATGGTGCATCAATCACTCAGAGAGACTGGGGCATTATTCCTGGCTTTTAGAGACACAGCCTGGGCCTTGTGCTGTTGCGCAGACAAGTACAGAAAGAATGTCATTTGAGAGGGAGAGTGGGAGCTGAGTGAAGAGAGGGGGCCCTTGTATGGGGGAGAAAGAAGAAGAAGGCCCAGACGCTGGAAAGCAAGATGCCTTTTAAGCTGCCAAGGGTTTAACAAAAGCAATCATGAGGTTATCCAAGAGGGAGTGAGCTTCTTATCATAAATACACAGATGATTTCATGGGCATGCTCTGGATCTCACCACACTTCTATGTGTATCCTATTAAGTGGTGTTTGGTCTCTGACTTTTTCTTGTAGAAGGACCCCTCCTGCAGAACTTCACCAGAGGCTGCACATTCCACAGGGCGTTTATGTGGATGTGGAAGAGTTCAGCAAATGTCCAGTATATCTATAGCTACTGCACTTTTTTTCTGATAATGGAATGAAATATATAGATAATTAAGAAATGGAGTATTCTGGAATTGTAAAATCTATTAAATGTAGGGCAGCCTCTGTATTCTTTAGATACAGTGAGATTAAGTTATCTCTAAAGAGGTGTTTAATGAGAGGAGGACAGAAGCATCTAGAAATAGAGGTAGATAGGTTAGGATTAAGTAACTAAGGCTGCCCTCTGTGCCTCGATTGCAACTGCAGAATTCCTTTGAATTCATCTCCCTGCGAGGAAATCCAGTGCAGCTGCTTGAAAAACCTCTGACTGGGGAGTGAGCGAGAATAGGAAGCTGCTAAAACTTTGACTGGCTGCTAGGACTGGTTTTGAATCGAGACCAGGAGAACGTCCCAGAACAAAAGACACGGAGGTTTGAAAGCTGAAAAGCAAGACAAATCAGGAGATTCAGGGTCACTCATCTTATGAAACAAGTTGCATTGCACTTAGAAAATGTTACGCTGATGTAGATTGCTGTTTACAAAAGGAAGAAGCCTTTAGGTGATTAAATGATCCTGGAGGGAATTAGTCAGGAAGGACAGGCACGCATTTTCAGTAATCTCTCCTAAAACAACAATGCATTTAGGCGGTAATTGCCTACTAGCAGTGTGTGCCATTTGACGAAGCTGGAGGACACAAACATAGTCAACACAAGAGGTTAAAAGGGGGAGGCTGGAGCATAACTTTTCATACACTGCGGCTTGAAAATAACATGGGTAAAAGAGGGCCTCTGATTTGGTGCTGTCTTTTCTGGAATGTATAGTGCAACTGGATCTAAATTTTGGGAGAGTGCCCAGTTTCAGATGTCTAAAGCCTCTGTTGAAAGCAGTGGAGACTATACACTGCCAAAGTTTTATGTATGCAACTGCAGATTGATTGCCTAATGGCAGTGGTGGGCTTTGATCATGAGTGTCTGGAGAGAGAAGTCTCAGTAGGCACCCTTTTCCTCTTTTTCCCCTTTACTCTCCTAACTCCTAATTCTACTCTTTTTCTATGTTTTCCCCCTGTATTTACTGCAAGCCTTTCTCTGATACCTGAGATATAAAAGTTCCTCTCCACACGTATTTCTTTTCTTTAGCGGCTTGCTAGTTGAGGGCTGTGCAAGAGGAGTTAACAGAAGAAGGTGCAAGGGTATGCAATTGCCCTAACACTTTGTCTATTTTGGGCTTTATGGGTGAGAGAAACAGATGAAGATAATTTCCTCTCATTCTCTGTTTCTTAGTAGTAAATCGTGAAGAATTTTTAGGTACAGAACATCCAAGAGGGATCATCATCTGTATGCAAGGGAAAATTCTTTCCTTACAGTTTGGTCAATGTGTGAGTCAGAGTCACATAAAACATGTAATAAGCTGCTGCTTCTTGCAATTAGAGATTTTGTTCTGGGGGCAAATTAAAATTTAAGTCCAGTAGAATTAGGTGAGAAATCTTGCAGATTCCCAGCTAACCATATATTGTCATTCCACTTGGCAGCTAACAGGACTCAGAAAATTGCTTTTATTGGCCCCTACTTTCCCTTTTATGTACACTTCTGGAATTGTGTGAAATGACAGCAAACAGCCATGAATATATCCTTAGTCTGTATTCATTCCTCACTTCCTTCCCTTAATGAAAAGAAGGGCAACACATCAATTTTTCTACCTTTTTACTGAAAAAAAAGGAGTAGCACTCTTAATACTTACATACCTAACAGATGGGATGAAATGACACAGAAATGCCTGACAGTATAGGCTCCGTTTTTTAGTGAAAAATCTTGCACAGTCAAAGAATTAAAGCATTTTTAAAAATCGTGCTTGCCCTACAATCAGCCTGTTCATTTTTCTTTATAGCTGCAGTTATGGGGAACCATCTCAGAAGCTTCCAACTCTGCTACAAAGACAGATGTTTGAGCGATCCCCTCCTGCTCAGTATCAGCTGTTCAGCAGAGCTTGCCTCAGAAATAAAGGACTAGTTACCTCCTGATTCTGACTGCCTTTTCAAGGATGATACAGGGATTATTTTTTTTTAATAACAAAGGTACCTTCTTTGTTCTGGGGGTCAGCTAGAAAGCTTCTGGCAAGCGCAGATTCATCTCACCATCAATAAGTGAAATGTGGCTCCTTGCTCTTGAACTTTACTTACAGGCCAAATATA
The DNA here is from genome assembly GCF_963924245.1 of Chroicocephalus ridibundus. Classification (NCBI taxonomy): domain Eukaryota; kingdom Metazoa; phylum Chordata; class Aves; order Charadriiformes; family Laridae; genus Chroicocephalus; species Chroicocephalus ridibundus. The sequence goes on from NC_086316.1 coordinate 51,976,269, forward strand.
AAACCACCATAATTTTTATGAAGGTATAATAGAGCTCATCACCCTGAGTCCCCCATGATTTCTGCTTCTCTCCCTTTCAGGGATGAGGGATTCACTTACTTGATTAGCAGCAGCAGATCAGGCCACTTGAGATAGAATGTAGGTACTACATGGTACAGAACAGAATGGTCTGTTCTGCCGTGGGTACAGAGTGAGGTAGTGAACATGATTCAGAGTTCAAAGATAAACAATTTTGAAGGCTACACCGTCACATTGTTTTACTCTTAAATCAGTGTCCTTGGGCGTGGATGTGAAGAGGATCTAATGTGATGGTATAGTGTCACTATGCTCTTCAGGATTGCCATGTGATTTTCTCTAAAGAGGCTTCACAAGGAGTCCCTGAACATAAAAGCAAGCTACACTGCTGTTTTTCTTTCCTTTGGTCCCTGGGTTGCCATTGTAGGAGAGGTTATATTCCTTCAGAATCTAAAAGGTTTCTAAGAGGTGAACCGCAAAGTGAAAAATAAAAATTAAACTTGACTTTGCATACTAGGGTCTTGACCAGGGAAAGGAGCAGGAGAACCTTCCCTATAAATGAACTCCCAGTTTAATAAAATCATAAAAGCCCCATAAAAGATTAAGTATAGAAAATAATGGCAGTCCAAAAATATGGTAACAAAACACAGTAAATTATTCTTGGAGGGAACCAGTTTCATTTTCATGAATTAGGATGACCTCTGCATACTTCACCAAAGTTCTTATTTTACCACTCCTGAGCTCGTAAAAGAAGGTATATTTCATCCCAGGGGTAATGTTAAGATACTGTGAGTTAAGCCCAGAAATATGCACTGAACATCCCCCCCCATTACCAGACTGGGTGGAGCCTTGTGCACAGGACTAAGACTTGAGTAACCCTTTCAAAACCTTCCTCTTCTCGTGGCCATCCCTGCTGCTATGGCTGTGGCCTGAGGAATTTGTCCTTGGGAAGAGGTGACAGCCTATGTAGTGACTGGGCTTGCTAGTGTCTCCAGCAGAGATCTTCATTCACACTTGATGCCACCTCTTATGTACTCAACAGTCATCAGTGGACTAGAGTCCATTACCCATGAATGGGTCGTGAAGAGAAAGAAATTAACATAAAAAATGTAAGGCATACTGTGGCAGTAAGTAGCACTAGGGCTACTGTAACATGGAGTGGCCTGCAGCTCTGAATCTAATTTGGGTTTTCTAACAGCAGGCACCCTAAGAGCCACCTTTGCCCCACGTGTCATTTCTAAATGTGCCATATGTGCTTCGGTTCCCAGAGGCGCACGGCGAATTCCCAGGCAGCTACCCTGCCTGGAATTGTTAGGTATGGACATATTCAAATGGCAAGGAAAACATATCGTCTGCCTCTCCCCTCCCTGGCACCATTAAGGCTGTGCTTGAACTTTACCATAGCTCTCCTCGACCTTCCTTTCAAGACAGAACAAATCTAGGTGCTTCATTGTTAGGTCTTATTTTCTCTTATTCTTGAAGATGTCTTTTTATTTTGCTCATATATACATCAAACAAAGGCTTTTTTAGACTTCAGTCTAAATTTCTGCTGTTCTGTAGCAAGTGGAGAACTGCATTTCATTTCATGACTGATGCTCTCCATTTTGGTGGGTTGCACACCTCTGCCAACCTCATCTGCCTAAAGCGAAGCGGAGATCAGGAGCTGCACACTTTGCCCCTCGTGGAGGTCATGGCATCCTGGTGTTAGCTTCTCTGTTTCATAAAATGGGATGACGCTGGCAACCAGGCTGCCTTTGAAGATTTGGTTGCGTGACAGAGGTAGATAGTAACAGCGATGACTTATAAACAGCCAACTGATGTTAGATTTGAGCTGGTTAAGAAGTCGGGGGGGGGGTGAAAGGGGGACTAAAAAGTCCTCAGCAAACAGTGATGTCTCTTCATGATGACATGGCATTCAGGAGCACATGGCGCAAAGCTTAGACTGCAAGAAACTGACAGCTCTCTGGAAAAGCTGGGCATAAGGGTCCCTACAGGCATCAAGCTCGCTGGTAAACCTGCCAGGATGATTCCATAGAGCGCTATATTTTGGCTTGCTTAATGAAGAAGAAGCACGCAGTGATACCACTAAACAGTTTTAAGCACTAACCACACCTCAGTAAATTAAGAACTAAGGTGAATTCTGGAGCATTGATACGGACTTGTGTCCATAAGCATTATTGTGCTCTACTTAGGAGACCTGAAGTGGAACAAGACTTTATTCCAAGCAGGGTGTGTAAGCCTAGTAGGTAGTTTTTACCTTTGCTTCCCTTCCGTAATGTGAGGCTAATGTTCCCTTCACCTCCACAGGACTTGCGTAAGTAAACGAAGCCATATTTGCAATGCCCTGTGCCCTGTGACGAGGAAGGGGATGTGCCCTGTGGAAGCGCTTGGGCAGAGGATGGGGTCGGCGTCAGGCGAGCCAGTCTTTGAGGGGCGGCACAGGGAGATGCTGAGGCCAGCGCGTTGTCACCATGGACTCACCTGTGGAGCAGGCTGGAGGTGCAGACGGCTGCCCTGGGCCTCCCCCAGCGATGGAGAGGGCCTCCTCGCCCCAGAGGAAAGCGAGGGTGGGCACAGAGGGGCGACGTGGGGCTGAAGGGGCAGAACTGAGACGTGACCCCGCACGCAACGCCCGGCCCCAGAGACGCCACCGCGCTCCCTTGGGCAGGTGCTGTGGCCCGGGGAGGACGGGGCAACCTGGGCGCGGGGATGCGAGGCAGCAGGGCAGAGAGGCAGGGCCGCCGCCCAGCCAAGGCCCGCAGCCGAGCGCAGCCCCGTTCCGCCCGGGGGGCGGCGCCAGGGGGCGCGCGGGGGCCGCGCAGCGCTGCGCGGCCGCGCATGTGCCGCGCCCGGGGCTTGGCCGTCCCGCTGCCGCCGACGCCGCCGGCTGCCGGGCCTTGCGGCTGCCGGATCCGGGGCGGGCGCGGAGGCGGCTCGTTGACCTGCGGCCCGCTGCGCGGCCGCTTGCCCGGCGGTGGCGACCGGAGGTGTCGCCGGTGGCCGCGGGGAAGCCGTGCCCTGCCAGAAGGGCGGAAGCGCTCCCCGCCTCTGACCGGTGGCACGGGGGGGCTCAGGCCGAGTGAGGCGACTTTTCCTCCGAAGGGGGTGAAAGCCTCGGGCGACCTAAAAATAGTGCCGGCCGGGGCCGGGCTGGCGGTCACAGCGGTGACCGCTGCCGCTCTTCTACCGGCACCGTCAGCGCTGTGTATGTGTGTTTGTGTGTGCGTGTGTTTAAACCCATCTGCTTTTCAGAATAAATGAGTAAAAGCCACGAACTGGTGGGTGAAGGACAGGGAAGGGCCCCGGGAGGGCCGCGCTGGGGGGCGCGGGACCGGCGGGCGGGGGGCGCCGGGCATCTCCAGGGCAGGTGCGGAGGGCGAGGGGCAGGTGGGCCGCGGTGGCCGCTGCCATCCCGCCCAGCTAGCCCTGCGGGAGGCCGTTCGTAGAAGACCCGGGCGCGTTTCCCCGCGCTGTCGAGGCGGAGGCTGTGGGTGCGCGGAAAGGTGTGCGCGGGGGCCGGAGGGGGGGGAAACGAGGAAGCGCGGGGGGACCCATCGCCTTGGCAAAACACGGCCGCTTTCACGCCGGTCACCCGGCGAGAAACACGACGCGGAGCTGAAATGAAGCTGCCCGAGCTTCCAACAAAAGACGCCCCTGTCGTGTGTGTGTCCCCCTCCCGCCCCGCTCCCCATCGCTCCCCCAAACCACGTCTTTGCCTTGTGTTCGTGGGTTTCTCACTTTGTATTTAGCCTCTTCACGGCGGCTTTACGATTGGGCGAGGCTGGGAACGCGTTTCCCGAGAGCTGCGAGAAGCGACAGCCTTGGGGCTGCTGCCCGCGATGCCGCCGGTGCCCGCGATGCCGCCGGTGCCCGCGATGCCGCCCGAGCGGAGCTGGCGGCGGGGAGCCGGGGGTGGGGGGGGCGGCGAGGCTGCGGGATACCCGCCGCCCCTTCCCTCTCCCCGCCCTGGGAGGCTCCTCCGTGCGTCTGCCCCTCGTCACCTGCTCGCACACAAGCAAGGGGTCCCCTTGTCTTAAATGCACCGTTCCGGCTGGGTGTTGTGACACGGGGATAAATTAGCGACGAGGAGAGAAAGCGCCTGACTTGGGGAGCAACGTCGGTATTGCGCTCCTTGTTTTGTGGGCTTCCCTTACCTGTCCGAGAGAGTTTATCGCTACTCTTCAAGATCCAGGAAAAAGCAACTTAGATGCACTACAAATACAGAGGAATTAGAGAGTCTAATGTTTGAGAGGGCTCGATATAATCGTACGAAAAGGTTACTACACAGTGAGAATAGGTATTAAATTTATCGATGCGCACATAAAGGAAAAAAATAGCCTTTCTTTTATTTCCCTGTGCAATTTCGGAGCGTTAGTGCTGAAATTAGGATAAGTGTGAAACAATGTGCATAATTACAAGCGAAAAGGGAAAAAAAAGACAATAATGATTGAAAAGGACAGGAGGATTAGCAGAGCACAAAACATCACGAAGGCAGTAGGCTTGTTAGACGCAGGGAATGTTTATCTGGATGGCTGCTCAATCAGTTTCTTCATAACAAACACTATTTTTATAACAAAGCAGTTATTGCTCCTTGTCATAACAATAATCGTTATACGCGCAGGATTTTACCCCTTTCTCTCGCGCGTAATGATCGTGTTCTGTTGCTGAGAATGCAAAGATTTGGAGCTGTAAAACTCCGATTTTTATCTCTTCTAGACGCTCCCCTTACACATGTTTCAACCTTTCTGTGCAAAGGAGACTAGGTTGCATTTATTTTATTGATTTGACTCCAGTCAGTCGCTGGCCCCTGGCCACGGAGGGCATCCTACATGAGGATACTCTTGGCGGTAACAGAAAATCCTGCGAAGATCGCAATGATCAGGCACTTAATTCAATGCAGTGTTTGTGCTAATACGTGCGGGCGTCCAGGTGCAAGAGGTATGAGAACTTTGCAAATCTACAGACATGAAGTTTAAAACTCCTGTTATCATTTCTACACCTAAGACTGTACCTATGCGGATACACAAACGCGTATGGCATTATAATATCAAAGGCGCCAGTTTTAAAAGTATGAATTACTGTAGTTCACTCTTTAGGAGGCATCACTTGACAGAAGTGGATTTCTCCCTTTGCCTTCCCACCTACTTTGTTGTGTCCCTTCATAGCGCTATTTGCATTTATGTTGGACAGCTTGTAGCTCGACACGCAGCGACACTTTTTTAAAATGGACACAGTAGTAGTGTCAGCTGGAAGCTCTCGGACAACGCGGAGGGGGAGGCGGGCAGGGGGGAGGGAGCGGATTTAAACGCACTTTAAAGTACTCTGTTACCGAAACAGTAGCTGCAGAACTGCAGCTGGGAAGAGGGAGCAAGGCTATTTGAATGACATTTGAATCGGACCCGCATTTTTAGTGCTGTTTATGAAGTGCATATGGAATTCCCAAAAACCGTTCAGCAACTGCCGACAAAATATATTTATCAAGGGGGCGAGAAGGCATGGCATTTGATCAGTTCTTACTTATTTTGATAGCTGGGCACACCGTTAGGGTCATCGTAAGGGTAGCACCTACTGTAGAACTTACCAGTTTAATATTTCGGGTATTTCCCTGAAATGTTTTAGAAACGTTTCTTTACTTAGGCAAATGCTCCTGTCTACTTTGTTGAGAGTGATTTGCCAAGCTAAGGGAGCCATTTCCTATAACAGGTAGTTTGACAAGGAAAACCGACGGTCTTAAATATCAAAGAGTAGTCAAACCGCAGTGAGATTCAAAGCAGGGAGTGTTGGAACATTTTGTTCCAGTGAACGAGCTAAAAATAACAGCCCCCACCCGTGTTGGAAGGGGGCTGATTTGCCCACTTGGAAGGGCTGTTAGGAAATAGAAATTAAATTATTAATGTAATCAAACAGAAAAATATGCCCGGAGAGTTGAAGGGTGAAAGGGTTTTGTTCTGAAGTGTCAGTGATTTAAACAAGCCCGAGTCCAGAGCCGGGGCTCTGAACGGGATTTGATGGGTTGCTGGGAGCTTTAATCTAATTTTATACCTTCCTCATGGCACATCAGAATGCGTTTGAACAAGGTCATAATAATGCCAAACTGCACAGCCAAGTGTAATCCTGCTGCTCCAGCCGTTCTGCCCCTCGAAGCCAAACCTGAAAGTCTCATTTTCAGCCCAAAAGCAAGCCCTTCTACAGCTCCGCATTTTTTACTTACCTGCAGGACAGGCTCTCTAAAGATGTCAGAATCTGTTTTGACATCCATTTCGGAGATTAGCGGCTGAAAACGGTGGACGTCAATAAGGAAATGCTTAACAACATGACAATTACACCATCCACGTTATTGAGATATTTGGTGCCACGTTAGAGACTTCCACCATCCATGCTGCGGGGGGAACGAGAGCTGCTTTGCTTGCAAACCGTAGGAGGAAATAAAAAGAAAAAAGCAAAACAACAAGAGCAAAACCCGAAAACCTAAAGTTTTTAATCCCCCAAACGCTTCTTCTACAAGCAAGGAAGGCTTTCCCCTTTCCCAATAAACGCGTTCCCGGATCGCTATTTATTACTTCCCTACTCTGGTGAGCGGCGTGGGGTTTGTTTGGGGGTCTGATTGTTTAAAGCACAATAGAGACGTCTTAGGAAAAAAAAAAAAAAAAAAGCAACCCACAGCAGCCCAGCGGAGCGGTCCTGCTGCTCCTTAGCAGCTCCCCGCAGCCTCCCAGCGCCGCCGACCTCGCCGCCGGCCTCCGGCTGCGGCCCCCGGGCATCCCCGCTCCGCTCCCCGCCGCCCCCGGGCCCTCCCCAGCTTCGTCCCCGCTGCGGGCTGGGCCCCGGGCTGCTGCACCCTGGCGGGTCCCCGCTCCGGCTCCCCAGCCACCCCCGGCGGGGGAGGGCGGCAGTCCTTTTTTCCTCCCCCTCCCTTCCTTCGTACGCGCTTTATTTTCACCTGGCGCGAAAGCACAGGTTCTCGCAAACACCGCGTCGTTCCCCTCACCCCCCCAAGACACAAACACAAGCTCTCCCCCCACGCGAGCCCCCCCTCCACACCCCCGGGATGGGGCGGCCGTCCCGACAACCCCCCCCTTCCCCGATGGCTTTTCCTCTCCCCACCCAGCGAGCCGGTGCCGGACCTTCACCCGTTACCTCTCGCTCGTCCACCAACACCACCACAGCAGCGGGGGGGAGTCCCGCACCTCCGCCTGCCCGCCCGCCCCAGCCTCCCCGCCGGGTCCCGTCTGCGGGACTTCCAGCTCCGTTCCCCTTCTGTCCTCCTGTCTGTCTGCCCGCCTGCCTGCCTCCTTTTTATTTTCCCTGCCAGGGACTTAAGCCCAAGCCAAAGGAGGCACAAGGAAAAATACAGCCGTGGGCTCCAGGTCTATAAATACAGCTCAGCGCGGGCGCCCAAAAGTTTGGAAGGAAAGGGAGAAGGCAGCGTACGGAGACAAAAGCCCAGGACGGCTCCGCCGCTGCCGATGCTCCGGCTCCGCTCGGGTTTCGCGGCGACGGGCCGAGCCCGTTTGCTCTTGGTTCGGGTGGGCTGTTTTCGGGGGCCGGGCGGCGGCGGCGGCAGAAGATTCTGCGAGCTCATCACTTCGGGATTAAATATGTGAATTTTAGCGAAAAAATACCAGTCGACCGATCAGCCAACTTGTCAGTCGCTATCGCGAGTGGAAACTTTCCTAACGCAGCTGAGAGGCTGATAGCGGAGGGTGGGCTTCTTTGGTTTGTTTTGGGTTTAGGTTTTTTGTGGGGTTTTTTTGTGTGTTCTTTTTTTTTTGTTTCTAATGCTTTGCTTTTTTTTTTTTTTTTTTTCCTTTTTTGATGGTGAAACCTAAGAGGCTGAATATTTCCTTGCTCTCCCCGTGGTTTGCGTGTCCATCGGCGCGGGAGAGAAAAACAAGCAGTCGGCTCTTTAAAGGAGGGGTAGCGGCGCCCCTACCTGTTCTGTGACATTGTCCTTCGGGACACTCTTAACCGGGGCTGCAGTCCGCCGTAAAAGTAACACAGGGATGTCAGAGAGGAAATGGCCAACATATGTCTCCTGTATCCTAAGTATATATTCTTGTTGACTGGTTTTTTTCTTCATCCTACCTAAGCAATTGGTATCAGACTGAAAGTGTTGCTCTTTCTTAGCACCGAGCAATACAGTTGTACTGTGCCCGGAATAACAACGACGACGACGACAAAAGAGTCGAGGAAATGTGCATACACTGGGTGAGACAGGGAGAAACCGACCCTTTTTTGGAGGCCGCCTATTTGGGAGATGGGGGTGCTGGGGAGGGAGGGGATCTGGAGTTAGGGAACGAAGCCAGCAAGCGGAGAAAGTGACTTCCAGCGCGCGGGCAGCCTTGAAAAGGGCCAGGAGGGACAAGCCCAACTGCTCTGCAGCGCGGGTGCCAAGTGGAAGCAGCGAGAGGCCGCAAAACACAGTGCGGAAAGATGCCGCCGGGAGCGGCCGCTCGCCGCCAGCACCTCCCGCCGCCCCCGGGACGGGCTGCCCGGCCCCGCCGCGGCCGGGGGCGGCGCGGGGAGAGGCCCCTCGCCCCCCAGGAGGGCGAAATAATCGGCTGCAAGGCAGAAATAAAGGGGGCTGAGGGAATAAGGGGCTGCGAGGCAGGGGGAGGCAGAAGGAGTTAATCAGAAGGAACGCACCGCCGGCAGCAGCCGGCTTCGCGCGCCAAGCGCTGGGCAGGGGGAGATACTCGCCCGCTGAAGCGCTCTGCGGGCTTCAGAGGAGCTGGTTCTGGGACCCTCCTACATCCCAGACAGTTGCAGGAGGCAGCTTTATCGCGCAGTGCTGCAAAACGCGGGGCTGGGGGCTCCTGCTCGTCGCCCAGCCCCATGCCACTGTCACCCAAGGAGAAAGGGTTGACTCGGCTTGCCAGGCTTCGAGGTTCTTGTTTACTTAGGAGATTATTTTTGGTTTGGGGAAAGGATGAGGAAAGAGAAATCATATATCTGCTATATCTTGGAAAATCCACTGGAAAATTCACCGGTCGGATGAAATAGCGGCACCATGGAGTTTTTGTGGCAGCAGGGCTGTGGAGCCACCCCCAATGGGCTAGCTCTCACCACACTTGGCGTTCCACACGTGTAACACCTGGAGCAGAGGCTTCCCCCCCCGGCCCCATGCTGCCACCAGACCACCACAGCATTATTGACGCCAGATTTCTAGTAACTTGCAGAGTTATTTTCAGGGGGATGGATGGCATTGCCAGCCTTAGCAGCCCATCAGCCTGCCCCGGGGGGCTAGCAGGGAGCTGGGGGTGGCTGTGGGGTGAGGCACCCCACGGGCGTGGGCACGGGGGCAGAGAGGCGCATCCTCATCCTGCCTCCTCAGCCAGCGACCCCCTCACTGGGGGGCAGCTGCCAGCCCTCCAGGAGCAGCCTGCAGCCAGGGCTCTGTCTATTTAAAGCCTCCGCTGCTGCTGCAGACTCCAGGCAGCCTGTGCCAATCTCCTTGGCTTGGCAACGTTATTTTTGGCTGCGGCTCCCTCCCACAGCGTAGGAAATACAGCAAAATTAAAACAAACAGAAAAGAGAAAGAAGGAAAGAAAGAATGAAAGAAGGAAAGAAGGAAGGACAGAAAGAAGGAAGGAAAGAAAGAAGGAAGGACAGAAAGAAAGAAGGAAAGAAAGAAGGAAAGAAGGAAAGAAAGAAGGAAAGAAGGAAGGAAAGAAGGAACGAAAGAAGGAAAGGAGGAAGGAAAGAAGGAAAGGAAGGAAAGGAAGGAAAGGAATGAAGGAAGGAAGGAAGGAAGGAAGGAAGGAAGGAAGCAAGGAAGGAAGGAAGGAAGGAAGGAAGGAAGGAAGGAAGAAAAAGATGCCGAGTGAGTGCTGCTGGCGGGGAAAGGAGAAGAGCCCATGGGTGCCACACATCTGCCCCGCCATGCCGTTCTGTGGTCACCTCCCCTCCAACTGTGGCACCTCCACCTGCCTGCTGTGGGGCAGCAAGTGTGGGGCGAGAGGAGGCAGCATGGCAGTACAGCCCCACACCACCTGCCTTGGGGCCTTCCCCACCACGGTTGCTGGCCATGGCCCACCCTTTGGGCTGAAAGAGGGTGGCCACTCCTCTGGTCCATGCCTTCAGGGAGAGGTGTTAGGACAAACCGCAGCTTTGCTGGTGCAGGTGGAGACTGAATTCCACTACCACAGCTTGGCCTTAAGAAAGGAGTGGTAATGAAAAAAGACATTTAAGCAAATCCTATTCCTGAATTGAGGCCACGAGAGTTGTAGGCACAACGCATACCAGAAACAAAGAAGCCCGTGCTTTCCCAGAAAACTTTATCTGTCAAAATTTCACAAAAAACATGAGAGGATGTGGTTTGGGGAGGGAAAGTAAATCCATTAGGGAAAAAAAGAAACCTCTTTCACTGGTGCAGAAGAAAACACCACATAACTTTGTAATGTGAAAGCACTGCTTTATTATGTTTTTTCCTCTAATCTACCAACCTACGTTTCCACCTGTATACAGAGAGCATGAATATATGCATTTATGTAAAATACACTCTTTACTGAAAAATGGGTAGTATTTCTACTTACAGGCTGTACGTTAATTTTGCCACCTTCTCTGGAGAGATTCACGTATTACTTTCCTTCACATACTGTAAAGTCTGATAGAGCTTTCCCCATGCCCTTTACACACCTTCCTGCTGCTTCAGCTCCTCCTTCTTCCAACATATTTCCCTTTCTTTGGCTCAGTAAGAAGCAGAAGGAAGACAGGGAGGGCTAATGATAGAGATGATGGGTGTGGGGGCTGGGGGAGGATAAAGAAAGAGGCGGAACTTGCTTTTCTTTGGTTTTTGCCTTAGCAATTAGAACCACTCTTGTGACAAAGATTGCCTTTGCTCACCCTAGTCAGACAGGGATGCTCTTGGCCCAGACTGACCTCCTGCTGCTGGCAGTCACATCTTCCTCCGACTTTCTCTACTTCCTCTACTCGAGAGCTGAGCGCTGTCCTGCTCCGTCACTTGCTTGCATTAATGCATATTGTACTGCAAAATATATTTTCATTAATCAGTTCAGCTGGTTAACAGAAAGATTAATGGTCTTACCTTATTAACTCAAGTGCATGTGTCTCTACACTCAGAGTATTCAAAGAACGACAGGGTATGATTAAGCTACAGAGAAGTGCCATTATAACCTTGTTTTCCATATGTTCAAAGCATTCTGAAAATGTCGCCTTTGGAACTCAAATTTCCTGTGTCTAGTAAAAACTATTAACATGCCAGGAAATCTTCCTCTGAACACAAAAGCCAGCCTTCAGAAAATTCACTGTATGTTTAAAGTACGAAGCAGGACTTACATTTTAACTTAAATACTTCCAAATAAAATTTTTCGCTCTGAACTACATGTCCTTGAGAACCAGGATTGCTTGTCCAGCTGCCGGTACAGGCAGGATACGGGCTGCATTTTTAATCAGGCTCTGAGAGGCTCACTATATGGAGCAGCTGCCACCAAAGTCCAAAACCCTCATGCCAGGTTTTGGTAGCTCCTCAGTGCTGTACTGCAGTTCCCTGGGCCCGTACTGTTCCACTCTTCTTCCTCCTCGTGGCTTGCCTCTACGCAACACAAATTACCTGTGGTCATTTGTGGCTTACACGCATGCAGCTCCCGTCATGTAGCTCATTCTATTTTTACATGCTTGTCTCACCCTGGACATGCTGCTGAGGTTAACCACCGCTTGACAAGACCAGGCTCATCAAAGGATTTTGTTACCCCCTGATGCGATCATGGTTTACAGTTTAATTTTGGTAGGTGCGCAGAAAATCAAAACTGACAGTAAGGCACGTTCAGAGAAGGAGATGAGAAAGCCTGCTGTGATTTCAGGATGTGCCGTTATAAATCCAGTGAAGAACTGCAATTGCAGCAAAATATGGCAACACCACACCTTGCTGTTCACCTGTACAGCCATGATTATGGTGAGCTTGAAGGTCACTATGACTGCCTCAAGTATCTACTTTTGACCTAAAGGTATTATTTTATTTTTGGAATGAAAACTGTGACTTTTCAGTTTAGACACTACGGCTTCTTGTTTCTCCAGACAGTGCTCCCTGCAACATTTACACCAGTACGGCAGTGTAGAGTGATAGTCCTAGAACATTGTCTCCAAGTCCAGACTGTAGATAACCAATGTTTTCACGCAGTAAAAATCTTCAGCCACAGCTGTGGAATTTGGCTTCCTTGAGGTTGTCCATTCACAACCTCACATCCTGGGAGAGAAGGAAAGAATAAATTTGACAATCTCTGCAAAATCTTACCCTAGTGTCCTGTCAATGGCTGCTTAAATTCTCCCCCTTCCCTACTCAGGATGCTAGTATTTGCCTTCAGCATTTAAAGTTTAAAATATCAACACTCAGTAGGGTTCTTGGCCAGAATAAACTTCCCGTAGCTCACCAGCCCTCTCTCTACCGTGCCATGCTCTTCACTCAGAGGCTCATACAGCGACAGGTGGAGTTTTTTTACACCTGAGAAAGTTGTCTTCTTACCAGTAATCTCTCCTTACTAGCATCCTGGAATGATCCCTCAGTCCATTTTCCCCAACTTCTCTTTCCAGTCAGTTAAGAAACTAATCTGAAATCTCTCCCATAATGCACCCATGAGCTGGGAACGTTGTTGCTAGAAGATGACGTATGGGCCAAAATGCAGGGATAAAGGAAGACGTCTGTGGTCTTGCCATGTAGTAGAATATAAAGGAGCAATTCTTTTGTTTCTTTAAATAGAGGACAAATTATATGCCCTTCATTTTTCCTGGAGGAATCTTCCTCCCCTCAGACTGGGTCAATAAGCAAAGCAGAATCAACAGAGTACAATAAAAGGGCTCATAGATGCATGAAGTACACATCAACTCTGGACAGAAGTTGCATGAACATTTAAGCCAATGAAGTAAGGAAGAGCAATGACTACAGAAAAAAAAACAAGCTATGGAAAAGAAAGAAGGTAAAGTGACCTCTCTCTGACCAGGACTGGAAAGCCAGAAGAGAGCTAAGTGGCTGGTCAGTACCACGGTTTCCAAGGCAAGGGTTCCCACTCCTGAAGTGTAACCACCTCCAATATTTTACTGGTGCCCTCTCCTGTGTGCTGTCTCCTTATGCAGACAGTGCAGTCTCCGGAGAGTACAAGATTTTCAGTTATTCCAGGACTGGAGTAGGTACTGGTCCCCATTCACTTTGTTCCCACACAGCGCATTGGTGTGTAGTCAAAGGAAAATAGTACCTTCAGAAATCCTTCCCAACCAGAAATCCTTCTCAACCACCACTGTGACTGCACCACCAGCACTTACCGGCATAGCAAATCTGCACCTTTAAAAATTGTTATTATAAGCAGTTAGACTGTCTGTAATTGTTCTAGAAATGCTTAAATAATGCATTAGTCATAATACTTTTATTTTATTTTAATATTTTTTAAATTGCTTAATAATTTGAGTAGACAATCTTCACAGGTATTCCCTGGCATGTGAATGTTCAGGAGAGAAGAAGTAGTCAGGAAGGCTCTAACATGGTTTCCTGATTGTCCAAAATGCTATGGAAAACATATCCATGGGTGCCGGAGGAGCATGCCATGTCCCATCTTATTTCTATAGCATGACATTTTATCTTGCACGCTACAAGCAATGCAAAGGATAGTGCAGACAGTGCATTCCTTAAGTTCTTTCCTTGCTTACTGGGCCCTGCGCACTTCCTAGCCACCTGTCTCAGGTCTACTGTGCCTTGAAGACTTCTGGAGAGCCTTGGAGGTCCTCTTCCTTGGAGACATTGCGCAGGATACTGCAGAAGACAGGAGCAGAAGTGATACTGGTCACACTTTTACCCAGAGGTGATTGGGAAGGACTGTCTTTTCTTTAGCCTGCTGAGTTCGCACCTTACCACTCTTCTCCAGCTGATAGTCTTCCGCTGGTTGCAGTGATACCAGCGTGAAGAGGGCAAAAGGCATTTCTTAAAATGACCCACACGTCTTGCCAACATCCATATTCTTGGGAAGGAGTAAGATCTGCTGTTCACATCTGGTGAATGTAAGATCTGTAATCATCTGCTCACCTGCTGTTCACACTGGTAAACATCACCTCTGGGACAGCATCATGCTGGTCATCCTCCTACTCTACGGGTGGCAGAAGCCTGTGCTGTCTTTCAGGCTGACATAGCTAAGTTTTCTCTGTGACTGGTAAAATGCGGTATCCACAGTGTTAATACTGGCTGCAGAGCAACTTATGAAGCCCGTTCTCTCAAACCTTGGCTATTATTTTAAGAATGTTAGCAACAGAAACAAGATCATCAATCATGTAAAAAATCTTTGCTACTGTAAGATCTTCAGCTGTCTTGCTGACACCATAATGACACAGCCTGTAGACAAAAAAGCCACCAGGTGGCAAAACCATCCACTCCGGACAAAAATGTCTGCCCTCATCCTAGAGATGGGAGGCAGGAAAAGGTTGTGGTCGAGCCTCATGCGCATTTCTTTTTCATGCAGAAATGCTGACTGTCCCAAGACTACACACTGAGAGGACGACACACTTCCTTTTGCACAAGCTGTCATGTTGTTGTGCCTACAAAGAGCCCACAGTGACTGTGGCATGCAATAGGCATCTGCCAGACTGTCACATCAGCAGCCATCAGCAGAAATAAGCTCTCCTCCATTTTTTTTTTCCCCTGGAGATCCTGGTGCAAAAGTGAGATGTTCACATGGAAATAACCTTTGCTGCCGTCCCTAATCTCTCCTGCATCCTGCTACAGGAACACTAAAGCCACATTCATGAGTGGTTGATCCAGGTCCAGGCTGATGTAACAGGAAAGGACAGAAATGGAAGTGAGATGCTGGGTTAGCAGCCTAAAAGCACTTTTTCACAGGGAGGGACAGAGTTGTTCTTCCTCTGACCATTTTGAAACATGCTCTCAGGCCCGTGAGTGCTAAAAGCCTTGGAAGACCTGCTCAGAAATCCTAGCACTGAACCCATCCTAGGACCACATCCTAGCTCTTTCAGGTGCACGTTCACATATAGGTTTGGTCAGCTCACGTAAGCATGCTGGCCTCGAGAGCAAGAAATGGGCAAGTCAATTCGGATGCTGCAGGAGCCATCTCAGAAACAGTGGAGTATGCGAAGCTCAGTGCGAAGAGACCCCTAACTGGAGCAGGAAGGAGACTTGGATCTGGTAGATTGGTTTGCAAAAAATTGGAAACCAAAATAATTGTCCTCTGAGGGCCTGCCCTGGCTCCATTTCACAACGTTCTGCAATTTCTAAACTTAAAAAAGAAAAAAAAAACAACAACAACCAACCCAAAAAACCTGCTACAAAAATACAGCTGCTACAAAGTCAGTTAATGTGCTGCTGGTCTGTTCACATAGCTTGGCTGAAAATGCTGCAAGGCAAAAGTAACAACAAAGATGTGCACCCCTTCCCTTCCTGTTCACCTTAACGAGGTGTGAACTCAAAAGGCTCTGTATGCCATTTAAATGCTACCATTAAGCCTCAGCTATTTATTTTTTCTATTAAAAACAATGATGTTACAGTTCCTCAGCAATCCTGTGTATCGAGAGAGGCAAGGGTTTGGGGGAAGAAATTATACTTTCCCGTCGTATTAAGGACAGTTGACGAACTGAAGGCAGTCATAGGACGTATAGGAAATTTTCTACCTTTTCAGTGCTTCACTTTGTAATCTCCTAATCTTGTAATTTGTTCTGGTGATGATGCGGTTGTGTGGTGATGTTGTGATAGTGCTTCCAACATATTTTAATAGAAGAACAGGATTAAACAAATGAAAGCACATAGTATGAGACTATTAACTAGGCAGAAATAGATGCTATGCATCAGGATTCTGCAGCTGCTTTCCTGGACAAGGAAAAGGAGACTTGCTGCCGACTAAAGTTCTATACACTGTACTTCCTCTCCTGTGTTGCTTTATTATCCGAACTGAAAAAACGGGTTTGCTGTAATCGGTAACAACTTCGCTACTGCTGGCCGAGGCCTTGGGGTTTTAGAAATAATTTTACAAGATCTCCTTATCTAATATGCCCGAGCAGGGCTGGGAAGGAACGGCACTTGTCCCTGCCGGCCGCGGCGAGTGGGAAGTCAGGCTTTGCTTGGCAGTGCAGGCAATTACTAACGCCAGTCTCTGTACGCTCTGACCAGCGCTCCCCATCTCTTTGCCCAGCGCCTGTTACCCTAGACCGCAGAGTACTTGCCTGGGGGAAGCAGCAGAAGAAACCATTTCGAGTGCCAAGCTCAGAGTTATAATTCTGCCCAGTTGCTAGGAAACTATGCAGGAGGCTCGGCGGGGCCGGGAGCCTATAAAGAGCAGCATGGCAAAAGTACGAACTTTCAGAAATAACGAGCAAGTGTCGTGCACATGTGCAAATCGTGGATTTTCCGCGGTGTGTTGCTCAGATGAACCTGAATGGCTTGCTGCAGGAATAGCAAGCGGCACCTTTTTTAGCTACCGTAGCCTTTCCCTGAAAAATGTGAAGCTCCTACTTGAAAGCTGGTGGGGCGAGAGCAGTTTTTTACACGTGTAAAATGATGTATTTAGCCAAAGCTACCTGGTTTTCTGGGTTGTCCTGTTATGCATGCAGACGGCTGTACCCCTCGTACACACGGCTGAGCTGTACCAAGACTCTGCCTGCCGTATTGTCACCAAATGTGACCCTTCGTTCTTCGGTTTATTCTGTAACTGCACTACGCACAGACTTCACTGGTGAACCACCAATATGCCAGCTCTTCTTTCACTCATTTCATTTTCCTGTCCTGTTGATTAGTGAGGAAACCTTGAAAATATAGAGATTTTAATAAAGCAAATCATATCAGCAGCCTCAATAATAAGTCTTGAAAAATCTGATCTTTCTTACAAGTTCTGTTATAAAGATGCCAAATAATTCTCTGATTTTTATTTGTTTTAGTGGAAATTATGCAAGTGAGTCTATCTCCCCTCAGGTTGCTATCTACTCATATCCAGATAGGTAATTGAGTATGTAACAATTATCCCTGGAGGAAAACTATTTACAGTCTTTTCATGTTTCATCCATTATGAACATTAAAAAGTATCAAGTATACGTGACCTCAAAAGACCAAAAAAATCCAGAATCAACAGAACTTAAGGTCAGCCTGTTACAAAATATACGAGCCTTTGATTACATTTATGGAAAAGAGAGCCATAATCAAGACATGCTAGTGCTATACAATTGAGAAACCAAAGGCAATGGAAATTATGCATTACGTAATTTTTGAACTTAAAAATATGTTCAAGAAAGTTGCCTATGACAATCTAGGCTTCAACCCAACTGAGTAACTACGGCTGCTTTGGGTACCACAATTTTTCTTTCTAAAAGACTACAATATCCATTGCTTTCCCTGATGCCATTATTTCTCTCATTTGATATAATACAAAAAGTTCCTGATGGTTTGCTAAATCACTTGCAGAGTTAGGCTTAGTACCTATACAGGCTCAACAAAAACAAACAAACAAACCACAGAAAAGAGAAAGCCGCAGAGTAATGGGCCTGTCTACTAGAGCTTGAATCTTTGTCAGCAATCACAACAGCAGCACCACAATTAAACCTAAGGAGGAACAAAAAGCCTGGAAATCTATCATGAAATATTGCCGAAGTTCTTGTAATAAACTCTGTTAAATATTGATGACCAGCAAAAATCATTAGTTGTCTGTGACTCTCACTCAAAGCTTGAATTTTCTAACAAGGAGAAAACAATAAACTAAAATAAAATTAAAAATCAACACCCACAGATTCTCTCTGGCATGGAGAAAGGTCTGCTCTCCACTCGACTGACTGACTGTCATGAAGTTTACAAGATCTGTGCCACATATAGCATAAACAATCATTTCCCCCATTCACTGAACAGACACATTCGAATTTAATTTTTCTAGGTTTGACTTCTTCATAAAAGTATCAGAAAAATAAAGACAAAAAACCACCACAGTGATAGTTCTTAAGTCTGAAAGCTTGTGTTTCCTCTTTTTTTTTTCTATTTCATGGCAATTTTTGCTTCATTTTAAGAGTAGGATGTATTTTTAGTAGCTTAGAATGTTTTTTTCTTGCATCAAACAAAAGAAAATTGACTTCCTGAGAAGCCCCCGTGTTCCCAGCAATGGTCTCCAAGCAATTAGGAAGATTCTCCACTGTCTGTACTCTTCACACAATTTTTAACAGGCAGGAATGTATTTATCTGACGGATTAAAACTCTTCACGCACTTTCGCCTCGTGCAGCCTTAGGTATTTCACTGGAAGTGCCTGGATTCTGCAGGAAGTTTTCCACGCGAAATCCTTCCTCGGGTTCGGGCTAGAGAACAATTCCTCCAGCCTGAAGTTAATCCTGCAGGGAGGGAGCGGTACGGAAGGACAGTTTTAGAAAAAGGCGGCTGCGGCCATGAAATGACGTAACCTTTTATGAAAATACGCGTGAAGAAATGTACTTGCCGAGCCTCGAGCGGCCTGCGAGGACTAAAAGGAAAGATTTTGGTTGTTTCTTTGAATTTTTAAATTTAAAATGTAACTCTGCAAGAGGTGGAACTCGGCCACCCTCGCGGCGCCCGTCCGTCGCCCAGGGGGTGCTCGGTGCGCGCGCCGGTGGGCAGGACACGCCGTCACGCCCGTGAGTCCCCCCCGAGGGGACCGCCGGGGGAGGACGTGGCGTGACCGCGGGCGGCGGGCCGACCACCGTCCCCGCCGCTGCCTCCTTCCCTCCGGCACGGTTCGAGGGTGCAGCTCGCCGGTCACCCCCGGCCGGGCGCCGCCCCTCCACGCCCGGGGCAGCAGCGGCACGACCCCCCCCCGGCACCGGCTCCCGCCGCCCGGACACCCCCGCGGCGGTGGGCGGAGCCCCGGCCCGGCCCCGCTCCCCCCCGCCCCGCGGCCTCGCCATTGGCTGTCGCCCCCCGATATGCAAATGAAGGCGGTGGCCATGCTGCGTGCGGCAGCCGCCAGGCGGAAGCGGCGAGCCGCGGGGCCGGGGCCGGCGACCGGCGACCGGCGACCGGCGACCGGCTACTCCGCACAGCGTCCGGGGAGGGAGGGAGCTGAGGGGCATCGGCCGAGGAACGCCTGCAGCGACGCGCAGAGGCAGCCCAGCCATAACGTATATGCATTTATATGTACGCGTGTATATATATATATTTTTTTTTTTTTCAAAGTAAAAAAAAGTAAAAATTTTTTACTTGGACCGTGTTCAAGTCAGCCGCCAGGGAAACGTGCTCTCCAGCCTGAGAGCTCTAAAGAGGAAAGGCTGGGGAGAGACGAGGAGGAGGAGGAGGAGGAAGCGGGGGGGGGGGGGGGGGGTTGCCCGCTGCCCGCAGGCTGTGATTTCACCGCCTTTTCCTTGGCTCCGGCCAAGAATTTTCATCCCCTTCGGTTGCAAGCGAAAAAGCCGGCAACAAAAACAAAATAAAACCGAAACAAAGCCAACAGCCAGCTTGAGCAAATAACAATATTCCTTCTACCCCCCCCCAAAAAAAAAGAAAAACAAACCCAAACCACCAAAAAACCAACCCCAAGCCAACAACAACAAACTAAAAACCCCAAGCACCCCAACCCAAGACAAAAGGCAGAAGGCCGCTTCTAGAAATAAAAAAAAAGACCCCGACACACCGAGTCCTTGAGGAAAGAACATATTTGCTGGAAAATGTGAAGCCAACGGCCCGGTGGTGTGCGTTACAGATTTGGAGATCTCATTTATTCAGTGCAATACACTGCAATGGTATGCGGTGCTTAAAATGATTTTTACATATTTTTTTTTTTTGTAACTTGCTCGACTCTTGTTTTGTAATTCCTCCAGGCTGAGATTGCGTCTCTGTGGTTTCAAAGTGGATGTTATACCCTCTTCTTAAACGCTGATATCACTTCTGCTTTACAGGATGAGATATAAGTGGTGGATTGTTTATATTTTGCTTTTTTGGCAGCTTTTGTATATGGGTCACACTTTTATGCCAGGAATCAGTTGATGGGAGTTTGCGTCCAGAAGTGCTGAACTTGGCACATTTCCTGCTTCAACTCTTCCCCCCTCCCCCTTCTTCTCTGGCAGGCAACTATCAGTTAAATGCTGGAAAGGATTAATGCAAATGCTACTTTATTTGTACCTTGCAGACAGTTAGTTTTACGCCTTGTTGCTGTAGAGATTGCTTCTTTACTCTCGTTTTAATATAGTATTTTCTCTCTGGCTGTCTTGGTGGTTTTTGTAGTTAATGGACTGCACTGTTAATGTATAATGTTGAGGAAATGGCATTGCTGTTGTGTATGGTCTGCTCGATAAATTGTCTGGAGGCTTGTGCTGGTCTCTTTCACGCTATATTGCAGGATGTAGTGTTCGGGTGGCATTTCTGGCTTGTTTTTTAAAGTTACTTTAGAGGGTTTCTTTTTGTTCCTGTTTTTTTTTTTTTGGCCTTTTTTCACTGCCGTTTTGTTGTGGGACCTGTGTGTATATTTTAATTCATTCCTTTCTCTTGCGTGTCTGTGTGTATGTGTGTGTGTGTGTGTGCCTGTCTGCTTTCCCTCTTGTCCTCTCTTCGCCTGTGTGTCTGGGCCACATTTTAATGCACAATATCCCATCCATTAAGTTGTGGTTGAATGCGGAGTGTGTGAGGACTTGGCAGCTCTCAGGTTGAAGGGGGCGGGGAAGCCAGTTTCGGCTCTGACACAAGATGCCGATGTGGCGTGATCTGAATTATTATTAGGGCTGCGAACATGGCCATCTTCTCCTCCCGCTGCTGGAAAGCGCTGCCATTGAACTTGAGACGGGACAGACAAGATCTCCAACTTTTTTTTTTTTTTTTTTTTTAAGTACAGTAGCTGGCAGGGAAAAGGCGCCAAAACACACAAGATTAACTTGTAACGTTCTCCGAAGCGGTTTTGAGCTGCAATGCTTACGATTTTAACTTTGAGTCACGAGAAAAAAAGTAAAACACTTTTATAATTCTAATTTGGGCAGACATTTAAATCCAGCTTCTAGACACTGCCCCCCCACCACCCCACCCCCCTCCCCCCCGATATTCTCAAAATCTGACAAGTGATACAAACTGTTGGAAAAGATGGTGCAGAAATTTTACTGTTGTTGTTGCTGCTGTTTATGTCCAGGGCATTTAAGATCAGTAAATGTGAATTTTTAAAGGATTTACTGTATCGGGGTAAGAGGGTTTCATGCCCTTGTGAGGCTGAGAGTGTGACCTGTAGTGAGGACAAAAGCCCCACAGTTGTGTAACCCAAAACGCTGTGGTTTACAGCTTTACACTTGAGGTTTGATGTTTTCATTTGCTGGTCTGGGAGCTGTGGAAAGCTCAAGTATTATAGTCCTCATCAAACCATATGTGGACAGGAGTAAAGCGCACACACCCTTCACATGTATGTCTGTCTCTGTATAGAGTCCATAGTGTGTTTCTTTACTTTTCATTGTACATGTGCACACTTTCTATCTGATCATACATACACACAGTTTATATGCAGTATGTGTTTCTTCTCATCGCCCTGAAACAAAAAAAAAATTGCTAGCAAATAGTATGATACATATATTTATAGGTCTTGATACCACACTGACTTAGAAGTTTTACAGGTTGCTGTTTGCATTTTAAATCACACATACCTTACAATTCAGCTGCATATGAAATGTACCAAGACCCCATAAACCAATGTATCATCAGTTTGCTTATTTAACTAGTTATGTTTGCTCCCTAAGTGTTTTCTACCCAACCTTCTGCGCATATACGTACATTTATGTATACCTCTCTCTATAAGCACACACAATACTCCTGTGCATAAGAAAACTGACCACGGCTGTGATTAAGCCAAAGACATGAAACTTTTCTTTGTAGTTTAAGATGATGGTACAAGAAGTCTTGCAAGGCACGAAGACTAGTCGTACAGATAGAATTGCGGTCAGATAATACTATGATAATATAACGTGATTTAGGTTATTTGTTACACGTAGTTGACATAAACTACAGTATATTTGTGCTGCTCAGTATGTACCTAAGTAACTATATCTAACAGAAGTGTGTGAACAGCATTTCCTAACAAAGAGTGAAAGAGAAGTTAACAGTATTGCTATTAAACTAGATATTAAAAACACTGTAAAGCTTGCATTTTGGATAACAGAGACCTCTCAAGTAAAAGGCTTGGAGCTGGTTCTCGGATATCGAACTTTTAGATGAAATGCCAGAATCAGTTGTTCCTGATTTTCACAAAACGACTACTGGAATGTTCATGAAAATTTGATTTCTTAGAAGTTCAGTATGCGTATGTTTAGATAGCCGGCTAAACTGCCTGCTTGTATCCTGGGAGAATCTTGGGCTGCGCGCTTCAGCATTAGCAATACCGTTCTCTTTGATTTTTGATGCATAATAATAGTCTTGTGCTCCAAAACTTGAAACACCTGAGCAGTTGTCCGGACAAAGCGCATCAGCTGAAATTCTGCTTTAGGAAGGCTATAGGTGGCCTGACTAGCCTTTCCACTTTTTTAATGTTACTATCTCTGAAGTCCAAGGGCAGTGCCACTTCACAGCACCTGGTAAAGTGTGTGAGTGTTGTTGGTGAGGGAGAGAGGGAAACAACAGGCTTTCAGTGCAAGTCTGGCATACCAGGAAAACTGCTCCGGGGAGCTGGGGCGGGCTGTGGGGTGCGAGCCTATCTGCCCACGGCGTCAAAAAGCCTTTCTGGTTCTCTCCTGAGATGAGCTGTCTCAGATCCTGCAGTGCGGGCAGTGGATGTCCTTCCATCCTGGACACCCTGGCCAGAGGTGGGTGGGAGGCATGGGTGGAGGTGCGGGCTCTCAGGGAGGGGGATTCACACACAACTTCACTATTTGCTGCTTACTGCTGTGGAAAGTGCATTTTCTTCCTGAACGTGTGTTTTTGTCGTTGCGTGAAGTTTTCCAGCACCTGTGTGCATGTGCCCAGCAGTGCTTGTGTTCCCAGTGCTCCCATTGCATCCCACCTGAGGGCAGGATTCCTCCCGGCCCTGTGGAGTTGAGAGCAGCTCCCCGTGTTTCTCACCAGGAAGGTCAGATGATGACTTCCATTTTCTTAATTGCCCACATTGAAATGATACTTCCATATACACACGGAGGTTTGGCATAGCTCTGGCAAGTGAGGACAAAAAGCAACTGTCCCCCAGCCGGGAGCATCAAGGGTAGAGAACTTGCAGCAGTAGCAGGGTTTTTTGTGGGGGGGTGGGAGAGAAGGGTTTTTAGGGGGATGGGGAGATAATGCAAGCCAGGACTTGAAAGCAATTGAACTGCTTTCCCACAAGGTCTCCCTGTGTGCCAGGACCCAGTCACTGTGGCTGCTGTCGTTGCTGCATTAATACCGTGTTTCTCCAGGCTAACCCAGTTCCCACATACCTATTTATGTACCTCTGCAAGGATGTGGTAGAAAGCTTCTCTTTTTTATTATTTTAATGGAGTTCTTTCTCTGTTCTGGGAAGAACTGAAACATGCCTGCTGGGTGCCCAGTTCAGCCTGCTTTCACTGCGAGCCTGTGAGTCAAACTGGACGCAAACCCACAGCAACCTTCACCATGGTGAAGATTCACCTTCAACCTTGACCCCTAGCTCATGGAGAAGACAAGATGCTGCTTGATCCATGCTGGCCAGACAGCCCCATTTCCCCCAGGATGCCTTCGCCTGAAGGGCCTGCTCACTCCTGGCTAGCAGACTGGCTCTGAGGAGGGTCTGGCTTTGCTGAGATCCCCAGCGGCGCTATGCTGGGGGGTATTGCATGTGCTGCAGGGCTGGCTGGGCTCAGCCCTGCCTTGTCCGCTCTGGGTAGGGGTGCAAACCCACCCTCAGCCGGCTCCTGTGGGCGATGCAAACCCAATCTCACGCGGACTCCCTTGCCGTAGCGAAGGCTGCAGAAAGTGCCCAGCTTGGTGTCCACCCTTATCATGCACCATTTGCTTTTTCCCGCTCTGCCTCTCCTCTCTCCCAGGACCTTGCCAGACAGTTCTCGCTTTTAGTGCACAGGTCTCTAGTGCCAAGGAGGTCCCTTGTCCGGTACCTGGGAGGGAGTGGGGCCTTCTGCGAGCCCTGCCTGGGCGACGGGAGACTTCTGACATCTGTGTGGTTCACAGGGGCAGCCTTGCTGACGAGGTGTTGGGGGCTTGCCCTGATCCTCGCGGAGGGGTGCGAGGGAGAAGGGGGGACAGAGGGAGGGTTATTACGGTTTTAAATCAGGTCTGCAATAATGGCTTATTGTGTAAGAGTTCAAGCGCTCAAAGAGGTGTGTTCAAGGACGTCGGTGCATTTGTGCCAAGGGGAATGTCTTTTATGGTAAATTAACTCCAGTTAAATTGAATATTTATTCAAAGGGAAACTCCAGTATTTAAAGCTGGCGTTATCAGCTTTTTGCAGTGTCTGGGTAAAGGAAAAGATGATAGGATTTGGGGGGTATTCTACACCAGATATGAAAATAAATTTTGCTCGTTGTGGTTAACCCCGCGTTTGCCTCATCCCTTCTCGCCTGAGTGTATTCCCTGAACTTGTCACTTAGCAGTGCAGTCTGTAGAAGGGAAAACCCGTGGCTGTTGCTCGAGCCCTGCAAATCTGAGGGAACTGGGGGAGCGCAGCCAGGAACCGAGCTGGAGGGATGCGGCGGGCATTCTGCAAGGGTTAACGCGTTGGGCTCTTGCTGTTTCCTTTGACATTACCTGTCTTGTACCGGCTCCCTCCTTCCCCCGCCCATCCCCCTGCTTCTTTTGGTTTGTAAATTTATGGGAATTGCAGCTGGTAGACTTGGCAAGCTCCCCTCATTAAGAGCCCTCTTTGAAAATGGGCTGTGTTTGAGCATTTCCCTAATGAGGACAGGACGGGGTTAAAAAGTGACCATTTCATGGTTGACTTGAACCTGCCTACTTTCCTTGATGTGTCGTTGTGAAATGCCTGACGTGAATAAACTCTCACTTTGGGCACGGAGGAAGTCAGCGGTCCCCACCCCCCCGGGACGCCGCCGGGGGCTGCGCACCGGCACCGGGATCCGCTCGGCCGTTCCTGCCCCGCGCACCGGCACCGGCACCGGCAGTGATGGGGGTGTGGGGGGGTCGCAGACACCGAGCACCCCCCCGCAGCTGTGCGCTGCGTCGCAGCCCTCCTCAAAGGAGCAGAAATAAGTTTCGTTCACTACTTTCCCGCTTCTCCCCTTCATTTCCCCCCCTCCCCCGGTAAAAGCTGTCCCGGAGGAAGGAAACCAGACCCCGCGCCCTGTTGCTGCCCCGGGAGCCCCCCCCCGCCACCGCCCGGCAGCAGCCTGTGAGCCTGGGGACACGAGCTACCGGCGGTGCCAGCACACCCCCCCGGGCTTCGGGAGGGCGGAGGAGGGTACTGCCCCCCGCAGCGGGGTGGGGGCTGCGGAGGGAGGAGCGGGGGTGGGGTGGGGGGGGCGTCTGAGTCCCGCCGGCTCTGAGAAAATCGTACCCCCGAACGGAGGAGAAGGAAAAGAAACCTCCTGCAGATGGCAGTCCCTTCCCCTCCCGCCCCCCCCCCCCACCCGCCCCCGCAACTTTCTCCCACCAGAAGAGAGGGAAAATGAGGGATGTTTGCAAAACGTGCTAGTTCCTTCTGCGGCGTTCGGTGGTGATTAATAACGAGGGAGGGCAGGGGAGGGGGGAGCTGGTGGAGAAGGAATGTGTTTGCAGGAGGAGGAGTGTAAGCGGCGATTGTGTAATTAAATAATTAAAAAAAAAATAATACTTAAGTCTCATTTGGGGGGAGAGCTGGAACGGGGTCCAGAGGGTGTAACCGGTGAAATTTTTCAGCTTCCAAGTTTTGCAGAGTGTGTGTGAAGGGGGTGGGGGGGGAGAAGCGGCGGTGGAGGCGGGGGGGGGGGTGGTGGTGGTGACAGGACGGGAGGGACACACGGGGAAGGCAGGCGGCGGCAGCAAAGCCGGGCGGCAGCGCCGGGGCGAGATTTCGCCGTTTGAACCTTCCGGCCATCATTTTTCTTACCCTGGGGCGCTCGGGAAGCAGCCCCCCCTCAGCACACCCCCCCCCTCCCCTCCGGCTATCGCCGTCGCCCCGCGGAGGGAGCGAGCAGAGGCGGGCGGAAGAGCCCGCGAGCGGCGCGCGCCCTGCCCGCATCGCCCCGCCGCGCGCGCCCCCGCCCCCCGCCCCGCCGCGCGCGGCCCGCCCGCGTGGTCGGTGCCCGGCGAAGTTGGGCCTGCCATCGCTCCGCTCCTCCGGGATTCTCCTGCTCCTCTCCTCCGGGGCTGTAACCTTGAACTTCGGAGAGCGCGGGTGACAGTGCCGCAGCGGCCCACCGCCACCACCGACTCCTCAAAAAAAAAAAAAAAAAAAAAGGCAAAAAAAAAAAAAGGCAGCCTAAAGAAGAAAAAAAAAAAAAATCCTCCCGCCCACCCCCTCCACCCCCCCATTCCTCCCCCCCCCACCCCGAGTCCTTCCCCCCTCATCTGCAAAACAACCAGCAGCAGCAGCAGCAGCAAAAGCGGGACTCCTGCGCCGCCGACTACAAGAGGGTTAAAAGTGTAGATTGGATTTCACCCCGGGAAATCTAGCACACGGAGTGAACTTGAATCTTTGGCTATTTAAGGAGGACTGGGGTTTGTTGTGAAGTTGTGGTGATCCAGGGCAGAGCCCCGTCCTGATTGATTTCATCTTCCTTGAGTCTCAGCTGACTGTAAAATGAATAGATGAAATTATTCCTTTTTGAGGCTTTTCTTAGGGGCTCTCCGGGCAACGTGTTCGCAAAGCGAAGTCATGATGTATTCTCCAATCTGTCTCACTCAGGTATAGACGCGTTTTATTTAATTTATCTGTTTATTTATTTATTTATTTATTTTCACGTGTTTCTTCTTTCTTTCTTTCTTTTTTTTTTTTTGTATAATTTTTATATGTATGCGAGTTGTTAATGAGTCATTGCTGGTAGTTGTAACGGGTTAAAGCACAGTTGTAACTGCTTGTCAGATCCAAACTCCTCTCGCAGAAGGGAATAGCAGAGAATAAACTGTACCAGGCCATTGTTTTTTGGGGAGATCCATTCAAAGTGTCAGCCGTAGACAAATAGTGTTAATTGTTGGTGCATATGAAGTCAAAGGTTAACAAAATGGAAATGAGCATAATTACGCTAAAAAGCAGGTTTGAGAAGTATTGATTTGATTGGAATCAAACGATTTGCTCTCTTTTCAGCTCGCCAGTTTACGCAGAGCCTAATGAAAGGCTTTGAAAGGAAAAGTGCCGTTTTTGACAAAAAACCCCCAAAACCTCGAGCGCCCACCGGTGCGAAGTAATCCCGTCTTATGCTTAATTAATAATACGTAGCCTGCCGACAATGAGGGCGATGCGAGCCGGGACGACCGAGCTGTGCAGTATTTTCTGGTCCGGTTGCGTAGGGGCACGGCAATTGCCCCCCTCCCAGATAAATTGCCGCGCTGGCGGAGGAGGCTGCACCCTCCTGAGGACGGGGTGGTGGGGGGAGTAAAAAAAAACCCCAAAAGCAAGATTTACCCGGTTTTTGCAACCGCGCTTGCAGCCGCTTTTCAAGCCGGGACGGCGGCTGTCAGCGGGACGGGCGGGAGGGAGCCGGGGGGCCGCGGAGGGCGGCGGAGCGGCGCGGCGCGGTGCGGTGCGGAGCGCCGGGGGGCAGCCCGTGCGGGGGTCCCCGCCACCGTAAAAATGCAGTTTTTGGAGAGACCTGAGGGGTTTAGGGGGAGCCGGCTTGGGAAGTTTGCCTGGGTGCCCCCCGGGAGCGTCCTCGCCGGGAGTAGGGAAATGGGGAGCCGGCGGCGGGGCACCGGAGCCTGTTCCAGAGGGTGAAGCCGGTCGGTAAAGCCAGGGGATAGTTTTCGGAAGCTTTTGTGAAAGTCTGTCTTAGGAGGATGTGATGTAAACTGATTAACCGATAACTGCTTGCCTCCACATTGGTGCAACAAATAGCTAAAGAAGCAGAAAATGTGCGAAAGTAACGTCTCCTGCAATACTGGTAGTAAGGAGCCGGCGATGCACTTAGAGTTGCACGGTGAATAAATAAATACGATTTAAGTTATTCCACAATTAGAAAGCATTGTAATTCAAAAGGACTGAAGTATTCATAAATTGTGAATGAAGATGGAAACAATGATAAGGCTTATTCAGTGATTGGATACAGTCCTGTAGCTTTTTGGCTGACACATTTTTTATTGTTTATATTTTGTTTGGCATCTAAGTGTGATTGACTTAGATATGGATATTTTCAGCAAGTAAACGTGAGCTGCAGTGGAGCAAAGCTGGAAAAGAGTACTGTTGAGATACTTCTTCTTCAAAAGAGAAATGAATGCATGTAGGAAGCGTTTTGTGTACCAGATACACACATGCTTACAGGTACACACATAGAAATAATTACATACGGTGGAATCTGCAATTAGTAAAAATTAATTCTGTGTGGGCTGTCCATCCTGGGAAATTATTGACAGGCAATAAGACCTCTGTACCAGAGTATAAACCTGACAGCACAACTTAAGAACTGGTTTTTACATTGGAAACACGCAAATTCTTACCACTACCTCTATTACGGCGGGTAGTTCATCTTGTTTCCCACTCTAATGACATTTTTTTCCATATGTTTGCTTTTTGGACGCACAGATGTAGTGGATTTCCTCATTCTTTACAAATCTGTATTAAAATACTGCACTCAGGTGTACACAAAAACACAACATGGTACTTCTACAGCCATAAATACAAGAAGGCAAGTCCTGGCTTTCGCGTGTTGATAACTTCTCCGTAATATTTTACAGTCACGCTGTATCATGTGCCATGCAGAGACATTTCCCACTTAGTGCTACATACATGGAACACGGTGGCAGCAAATTGATTTTAACTGGGAATCTTTCTCTACCTATTTGGAATGATAAAGGTATATTAAAAATCATCTTTCCTCTCCATAAATTAAATATGAAGATTACACTGGCAATGAGAATTTCTACTTTGTGTTATTTGTTTATTTAAAGCAAAAGATTGATTTTTTATTTTTTTTTTGAGTTGGGACCGAGTTAAAGTAGTACAGCCAAAACTGTGCTCTCTATTGTGTTCGCCGCCTCTAGGGCTCTTACGATGCACGTTGACTGTGCTAGTGTATGCTCAGAAGAAAATATTTTGGTAAAAGTTCTAAACACAGAACACCTGTTTGGACCAAGCTCCTTGCGAAAGCGTAGTTCAGTTTGTGCCGCGACAGGGCTGGAGCTCCTTTTAGAAACACGTCTCAGATCCAAAGTACAGCTTTAAGACAAACCTTGGCAATTCGAATGTTACCCCGTCCCTCTTTCAATAAAAGTTTGGCGTGTGTAAAATAACATAAAGGAAGAAACGATGACCTACCAAATGCAATTTAATTTTTGGGGGGTCCCTTCCATCCCACGTGCCTCTTTCCCCCTGTTTTGGAATGAGTGTAAAGTGCGTTTATCTCTCTTGCTGAGGCATGATAGGATGCAGTTACCGCATGCCTTTAAATGCTTAGTCTCTTGTCATATTTTTGCCGTGGTTTATTTTTATTTTATGGTGGTCCAGGAAGCTCAGAATATGTTGTCATTTTGTTTTCCGCCAAGAATATGTTGTTTCATTAGGCACAGAGAAAATCCACGCCGGGGAACCAGTTACATGAAGTTTTCTGTATAAAATTTTTAGGCTTCTGCCTGGTATATTTATTGTATGGTCCTCTGTTCAAACTTGCATGAATTGATACAAAGTTTATAAAACTGGAAGGTAGAAGAAGGGCGCTGCGTTTCCCCTTTACCTTTTCTGAAAAGAAAACCTGTCCTATCTATCATCATTAGATGACTGGTATGTTTTCCTTTATTTACAAGCTAGATAGGTACTATATAGCAACTTCCAGTTTAATTTAAATTGCCAGTGCACAATGGTTCATCTGAGCCATTTGATATGACATTTGAAAATCTTACCTCCATAAATCACTTTATTGCAAGAACAACTGTGGCACATGGGTAAGTGCCACATAAAAAAGAATATTTCAGTATTGCCTGTGTGAATATTAAGGGATTAAAAAAATCAAAGACTGTAGATGGCTTTTTAGGAGGTTTAGTGGAGAACGTGTGTGATTAATTGCAAATCTCCATTTAGGATCATTTTTATGGGCACTTCTTCTTGTCAAGTAATGTTTCATTTGAAAGGACTCCAGATGCACAGTGAATCTCTCGAAGGTACCTGATAATATTGCTTTAGAACAGGATGTTCTTTGGTGTGTTTCTCCTTCACACTCTTTCACATATATTTATATCTTTAGGTCTTAATGATATTATGAAAGAAAAGTCTGAACACAGTTTTTTGAAGGGTTGGGTCGTTCGGGTTTTTTTTTTTTGCTCTTTGAAAAGGAAACATTCAACCACTACAGATTGGAATTTAAAAAGTGGAATTTTTCTCTATAAAATTTTCATAGATGTAAAATGCTATAAGCAATTGTTGTCAATACTATGTGCACTACCTAAAGAAATAGCCATTCCAAATCAGTTTGTGATGTTCTTCTTAAAAATGAAAACTAGATGTGCAGTAATCTAGTAGAGTAGAATATTTTCCACATTAATTTTATTGCCATTTTAAGTTACAAATGCTGAAGTCTGTTTAGGTGTAGGGGAAAACATTGTATTGGGGCAAAAATTCCTTTCTCCCAAAGCTCTTCATCCCCCTGCCTTCTCCCCACTGTTAGCCCCAGCTGTGAGAATTTTCAAAATCTGTAGTAAATCTGTTTTATTCAGTCTAAAATGAATTGTAAGGATTTAACACGGTGTAGTCTTTATGCTTATGTTAATATATTTTTTTTTTATTTTATTTGAATACTTTGATTAAGGTGACTGCTGTAGAAGAAGAAATAAACTTTCCTTAGTAGTTCTAATTGAGGGGGAAAAAAGCATGGCATCAGAAAGCATATGAAGATAGGGAAGTCTTATCATGGGCTGTGGTTACTCAGAGCAGTATTGCCTTCCCACACAAAGAACAGATTGTGGTTTAACTCTTTCCATGGCCTAGTTTTATGTGCCAGTATAGTATCGGAATTGTTCAAATCTCTGCTGGAAACTACTAATCAGTTTAATTATTGCCTTTGTGGCTCTTTGTCAAGCATCATACTGTAATGCAATAGTTTATGTCCTGAATTATCTTTCTGTATTGTCTCTCTCCTCTTTTTTCTCTTTTTTTTTCCCCCTTTTCTTTTTTTTTTCTGTGAAGGTAACATGGTCATAGGTAAACTGCTTGCAACTTTTCTGTTGTTTTCTGTTTGATTTGAGGACGGTTAGGGAAGAGAGGTAACCAGATCTAGTGGGGTTTTTTTTGCCATTCAGGAAATTTTGAAGTTTGTTTGAAATTTGAAGATTTAAATACTAATTTCTTGGCCTGAAGCTTCTGCAGTGGCAGTCTGAACTCTGTATAATTGAGACCATTAGTTATACTTTCATCATTTTTACCTAATGGAGTTAATCAGCCTATTGATTAAACATAATTCATTCCTTGTCTACCAGCGTAGCTAAAATATTAGTTTGTTAATTGTATTCTTGAGCATAATTGTATAGAAAAGGTTCGGTTTTAGTCTGATTGCGCCGTGCCACTCAGTATGATGAGCAATCTGCATGGTATTTAAAACTAAATGTGCCTGCACACAGGAAGAAAGATACCTCCCCTAAGGTCTCCCTTCCAAACCAAAATACAGCAATGTTTGATAAGCAGATCGCGCTGTTTTAAACAGAGGATTTGCTCACGGAAAAGAGGCATTAGTTTTGGGAAAGGCCTATTTAGATATTAACATGGATGTGTAGGATGGTGCTTTACGCAGACAAAACGAATTAATTTAATTGCTATAGGATGTACTTGCAGACGACAACTAAGCATTACCTCCTTAATGCAATCCGTATCGCTGCTAGGCAGAAGATAAGAACTTGCAGGTGAAGCCAGATGACAGAGAGGGATATATTTTGGAACTGTAAATAAATTGCATGGATTTCACAAAAGCAGCATTTGACCAGTGGTGCACTCGTAATGTCACTCTGCCACAGCATGCAGAAACACAAAGAATGCAAAGTTTGTGCCAAGTTGCCATTTTTCATTGTACACCTCAGATTGATTTTTAAGGGGTTTAGAATAATTGCCACACTCATGTGATCAGTTAACAAATTAACTGACTCTGTGGGGCTTCAAAACCCACAGTGGAGCTGCCGGAAGAGCATAAATGTAATTTTTGTTTTCAACTTCATAAACTTTTATTTTACAGGGTTTGGGGGGTGGTGAGAGGGAAGCCCGAAGAGCTGAAAGTACAGAAGCTTCTGTTGGGGATTTGTATACGACACGCTGTGTCTTTTGCCCGCTTTCCCTTACTGTATACTGGTTTCTCTAGTTACCACCACTGGAATGGTGCTGTTTCAGTGCTGGAATGTTGGACGTTTGATAAGAAAATGGATCAAGTTTAATGGCGCATGCTCTTTGTGCCACCAGCAGTCTCTTGCTGAGAGCATGCTCCAAAAAGCGGGAACTGTGTGGCATTACACTGAGCATGTATATGCTTTGTGTTTCTGTGCCACAGAGAAGAGAAATGAACTGTGGCATTCGCCTCAGCCTTCTGAACGCTTCTGCTCAGATTTTTTAAAAGCGTGTAGTGTCCTCTTTGTGCAATGGTACTTTTCTTGATGTTAGCCATTTTCACTCAGATATTTAAATGTCAGAAACAACACATCTTGATAGCATCTCTTTTAACTGGTGTTGTCTCTGCAGCGTTGCGGGCTGCAGTGAGGGGAGGCATACAAAATAAAATCTTCACATGGTTCTTTCAAAGGGTGAAATATGGGGAAAACGCAATTCTCTGTGCACATTTTGTCTGCTGCCTGACAGCGGTAGTAATTGCATAAAAGGTGTTATGCAGAAATTGGCGTAAATTTTAAGTGTTTATTCTCTTCGTCTTGGATTTCACTTTAAGATTTTCAGGAACCATTCTTGATGCTGCTTTGATTATGAGAGCTTACTGACTTTGAGTTTTCTTCTTCTCTTCTTTTTTTTTCTTTTTTTTTTTCTTTTCCCTCCACTTCTTTCCACAGGATGAATTTCACCCGTTCATTGAGGCACTTCTTCCACATGTCCGTGCAATTGCCTATACTTGGTTCAACCTTCAGGCTCGAAAACGCAAGTACTTTAAAAAGCATGAGAAACGAATGTCGAAGGACGAGGAAAGAGCAGTCAAGGATGAGCTACTTAGTGAAAAGCCTGAAATTAAGCAGAAGTGGGCATCCAGGCTCCTGGCCAAGCTGCGCAAAGATATTCGCCAAGAGTTCCGGGAGGATTTTGTGCTCACGGTGACTGGGAAGAAGCACCCATGCTGTGTATTGTCCAATCCTGACCAGAAGGGTAAGATTAGGAGAATCGACTGCCTGCGACAGGCTGACAAGGTCTGGCGTCTGGATCTAGTCATGGTGATCCTGTTCAAAGGCATCCCCTTGGAAAGTA
Source organism: Chroicocephalus ridibundus (assembly GCF_963924245.1). NCBI lineage: Eukaryota > Metazoa > Chordata > Aves > Charadriiformes > Laridae > Chroicocephalus > Chroicocephalus ridibundus. The sequence goes on from NC_086316.1 coordinate 52,009,680, forward strand.
CGGATGGAGAGCGGCTCATGAAATCCCCACATTGCACAAATCCAGCACTTTGTGTCCAGCCACATCACATAACAGTATCAGTCAAGGAGCTTGATTTGTTTTTGGCATACTACGTGCAGGAGCAAGGTAGGAAGCAGATTGTCGTGTTTCTATGTTAGTATGTCAAACTCTGATTCCAAGTAGCCCCGTTTCCCCTATGGGCTGGCTTCCAGTGAAACATTATTCTGTGGTCTATAGACGTAATGTGGGTACATATCCATATGTAAATCAGCATGTATACGTACATACTTAACATACACACATTCCTGCAGACTTGTGTGAATGACATGTACGTTTGACATACCTGCCTTGTTCTCTTTCAAGAGCCAGCGGGAGGTACCAAGGTAGTACTTCAGTTCTGCTGAAGTTGCCTTATTTTTTTTTTTCTTTTTGTGTCTCAAAAACTGGCAATATATTGTATAGTTTTTCCAGTTGTGACTTCAGAAAACATTCTTCTTATTTTTCAAATTATTATTATTTTATTAGTTTCCCCAGTACTGCTGGTAACAGATGCAGGTATGTGCAATTGCACAATCACAATAAATGCCACAAATATTTATTATTGTCTTTGTAGTTACAAATAATCAAGAATTCATCCTTAAACCGAGGAACCTACTACCACTTTGAAGAGCAATTATAGACTTTCTCACATCTGTAAAATAAAACATGAAAAAACTTTAGCATAGAAATACTGCTTTGTAAATACCCAATATATTCAGAATTACAGCATATAGTACCTAACGTTTTACTCATATTTTACATCACTGGTTCATCTTACTTTTAAAACAGAGATCCGGGTTGTAAAATTTCGAGAGACTTTTCTATGAAAAGTGTATTTTCATAATTACAGTCATATATGGAATTTTACTTGGCAGATAATTGAATTGTGGAAAATTGCAGGAACACTGTGGAAAAGCTTCTTAAACTTAGTTTTACAGAATGAAAATAAAAAAACAGGGCTTCTGATAATCATGTATCAGGGGAAAAAACTGCTGGTCACATTGCATATTCAGGTAACAATATTCATAGGCAGGTTCCCCAAAACTGTAAATGGTTGTAAGCAGATAAAGGTGTTTTTTTCCTCTGATACTAAGCCTTCTGAAATGCTTTTTTCTCTGTGTGGGGTAATTTTGGTTCTTTCTGGTGATCGTACCAACCTCTAGACATCTTTGTATCGCTGACTGATCAGCAGTGATAAAGCATTTCTTTTTTAGCCGCAGATCTCAACCAGGGAAAGTTTGGCCGGCCGCAGATGGTGGGCCATTTCACAACTTGGCCTGGTAGTAGGCAGGAATGGCCTGCAGAAGGGCAGATGGCAGGCTGTTGTTATCTGATGCCGGGTACATAACTGCGGGATTTAACTGAAAAACAAACGGAATGGGTTTTGTTAGTAACAAAAAAGTGAAATTGCACGTGTTTTCGTTCGCCGTGTACTCCTTCTGTAAAAGAACAGATACACGACACAACCTTTATTGTTTTCAGTGAATTTGTCTTTTAGCATTTACTCATGCAGGTGGAGCACGATGTTTATGTGGACATATAAATAGGGTTTGATTTTTTTTACTATTCGTCATGAAAAAATATGGTCCATTGTTTTGATTTGTTTTGTTTTTTTCCCTTGCTTGTATTTTTTGTATTTTTCTCTCCACAGCAGTAGAAAACACTTAGATATTTTGCAGCGACTTTAAGTAGCTGCAGAGTCTAGTAAATCTGACCCCCAATAACATGGCAAGAAAGATTTCTTCGATAGCATTAAACAAAATAGCTTAACTACCAGTAATTTGTACCTTTAAACTCCTTTTCTGAAGAAAAATCCAAGTGATATTTTGAATGCATATGTTGCAAGACATAGCTTACTGATTAATTCTAATGGATTTACCTGTCTCTAAAAGTCAAAACTACAAAGGGAGGCAAAACAGTTTGAGTAGCTCTTGAGCTGAAGAAGCTGAGGCCGGAGTACTCTTACACATTGTCGACTTTTAAGTTGTTGGAAGCCAGTAACGTGAAGTGGGAGAAGGAATTGCAGGGCATAGCTGATTTTATTGATTTAAATGGTTTGGGAATATGAGTTTATATAAAGCCCTTGTCTAATCAGAAATGAGTAAGATAATCATGCTGCAATATTGTAACTTTCAAAGTTACACGATGCTACTTTGAGAATATACTGGAAGATGAAGCCGGCGAATTTCTGTGTACAAAGTCACCCTTAGTAGACCCTTTTGTGTGTTGTAAACTGCATGTATTTTGCATCTGTCTTGCTGCCTCACAGTAAACCTTCCGTTAACATCTGTTGGCTCTCTTCTTGAAGAAGCCATATTAAGTTATCTTTGTATTTTTTTCCCCCGTTTTGTCAAACTTTGATTCTCTATCCTCATTGAAAGAAGGTTAATTGTGGCACTTTGTAGTGCTCTTAATCAAGAGCACCAGGCTTTGCAAAAGATAAGCATGAAGTCAACCAAAATGCTGCATTATACACATGCTGTTTTGCTTTTTATTTCTCTCTTTAAATATATAAACCCGCGTAATAGTATCACGTAAAAACTAAGCGGAGAGACGTAGAAACAATTAAATCCCTGAACGAAATATGAAGAAGGAATTAGCACATAAAATGAATAAAGGGGCCAAGTAGTTTGGTTTTTTGTTGCTTTAAAAAAGATTAGGGGGGAAAAAAGAGGAGGAAGGATAGTTCGAGTGCCAGTGATGGTTGCCAGTGGCACCAGGATTGGCATCAGACCTTCTTTGTTTAGCCTAGGATGCCTGTGATTTGTTGGTTGGCATCCGCATTGCAGTGCAGAGTAATGTTACAATATATTGACAATTTCCAGATCTAGAGGTGTCAATAATCCTTTCAGTTCTTAATAAAAAAGAGCCTCTACTTCCACGCCTGCCTCGAAAGAAGAAATAAGGACTGAACTATGAAGTTCTGTCATTGACCAACTTCATCTCTTTCTACTTCTTGCTTATCTCCCTCAGAATTCAGCATCTTTCCCCCCCCTTCCCCCATTCTCTTTTTACTTCCCTCTTCTGCTTCAGGATCTTAAAAAAAAAAAAACAAAACAGAAAAAAGAAAAAAGGGCTTGACATAAGTTGCAATGCTGCTCCTTTGACTGAAATGGAGGGAGAAAATGGGAAGTGCACACTGTGATCAATGTTTAACATAAAAATAATTCTTAATCATAACACACTTCTGCGGGGCTCTGCTTGTTGTGTGTGTCAGGTCCTGTCCTCCCCCCTAGTTTTTAAAAAAACTCAAAGCTTAAAAATGGCACAAACGTTATTTCTATTGACAAAATGGTTTCGTTTGTTTTTTTTTTTTCTTTTTTTTTTTTTTTCTGTCAGGCATCAGAGAGTGTCTATCGTTTGGTATGAAACACATCTCCGTCCATAAAATCATTTGGTGGTATTTGATTCAGTGCAGCGCTTGTGCTGCGTTCCCGTTGCTACAAGAACCGCCATTTTGTTTGTCGAGTGCCAGGAGAGGGGAAAAAAAAAAGGCAGACAATGTGCTTGATGCCAATAATGGTTGCCAGTGGCACCGAGGTTGGCATCAGACCCTCTTTGTCTAGTTGCTGAATGCCTTTGATTCGTTGGTTGGCATCCGCATTGCAGTGGGCACATTGGAAAGTTTTTGACAATCAGTGAATGAAAGCTGCAGTACTTGTTTGTTGCAACAGAGCCCAGATAATATAAATCCCTTCTTCTGATAGATGTTTTACTTACTCTTACAATAGCTAATTAAAAAAAAAATTAAAAATTGCATTGCTGGTTTTTTTCTGAAACATAAAATACCTACAGCAATGTGCCTCATCTGCAGAATTCCTAATCCCCGCGTCATCTCTACTGAGTTTTTTTTTTTTTTCAGCATAAATAAAATGCAAACTTGATGTTAGGTATTTCAGCACTTACTGGATGAAGCATAGTAGACCTGGAGAAACGCTTTGGGAGTTTAAAGGACTGAGGCAATGGTACATGTAAATGGTAAACGTTTATAAGTGTTTTTAATGCATGTGCCGCTCAGAGTATGTTTCTCAGATCAGTCATGTTACTGTTTCCACTCTCCTTTGTCCTTGTGTAAGAGTGATATAATTGAGGGAGCCCGCATCCCCAGCTGTTAATAAACTCTTAAGTTGAGGGAGGGGAGGACCTTTTAAACTATCCAAGAAGGAGGGCAGAAAATAGATGCGGATGTCCTTAGTCCGATACTCTTCTGGCACTCTTGTTTTTTTAACTTCTTAAACCATCACGATGCTGCTGCAGTTCCAGCTGCCTGACTTTGTCACCAGGAAATCAGCAAAAAGACTAAATCATTTCAGTTGGAAGTTTCCTAGATAGTTAGCATTAATATTGCTTTCCGGTTAACTGCTATTATCTCGTTAATTAATAAGAAGGATTAGCAGCTCTGCCCAAAGGGCTGCACAGAAGGAAGCCTGGCCTACGTGAGTCCCTGAATCGCCAGACTGTGTCCTGTCCCTTGGCGGGGAGGGGAAGGGAAGGGAAAGGGGGGGGACGGGGAAAAGAGAAAGGAGCAGAGGGGGAGAGGGAGGGCGCCGGGGCAGGGGAGAGGGTTGTGTGACCGGCCCTCCCGAGGGGTCGCCGGGGCTGCCCGCCGCCCCGTCCCCCGCCGCCATCCCCCCCGCTCCGTGCCCCCCCCCCCCCCCCCCCCCGGGTCGTGGGCGTCGGGTTTTCCGCGGGGGGACGAGCTCGTTTTCGCGGGGCGCCACATCCGCAGGGATGCGGAACGGGGGCTGCCCTCCCTCCCCGCCTCCCTCCCTCCCCGCCTTCGCGCCGGCAGACTGGTACTCCGTGCCCCAAAGCCCGGGGGTGTCACTTTGTCACCGAGGGCAGCCCTGAAAGCAACGTGTGCCCGCCGCACCGCTGTGGAAAACGCGTCCTCCTGCCGGGAGGAATCGCGATTGTTCCCGCAACGTTAGCGTATCCTGAGCTGCAGGAGCGGGTGGGTGAACTCCCCGGCCACCTCAGTTGTACTGCGCTCTTGGAGTTTAGTGAATTCATTTCTTTTTTGTAGGGAGCTCAAATTTTGAAATAGGCTTGCGTAGCCACCTTCACGTTATGCTTTGGTTTTCGTTTAGTAAGTACAGAAAAATTGATGGTATAGTAGTATTATACTTCTCATATTTTAAAATTATAAATAAAATTATTGTTGTTAGTTTGCTGTGACTACAAGAAATTCCACTTAAAATCACGATCAAAATTATGTTTTAAGCAATCTCCTTTTGGCATAAGTCATATAATGTCTAAGTCTGTATCATATGGCTAAGCGTCAAACTACCCAGATGGATTGTGGACGATGGTTAGCGTTTCTTGTGTGCACTGATGCTTCCACATACAATTAATAAAAAAATAATGGGCTTAGAAGAATCAGTCAATCCCTTGAATTGCTGATTGTTCCTGCTTCCATTAACTGTAACGATTTGCCTCCTTCTGCATATTTTACCTGGGAACATAAAGTAGAACATTTTACCTGTTTTGCAGAAGGCTATGTCAAGGCACAAGGTAATTAGTTGGAGTTTACACAGCAAATTATTAGTTACACTGGGAACAACAGGAAATAGAGCTTATTATGGCCTGCACCTATAGGCATCTAGGTGCTCTAGGAGCTTGTTTCTTACACAGTGAAGTGGCATGCTGATCCCTTGCGCTAAATCTCAGTTTTGAATCAGAAAGCGAGTGCAGAAGCACAAGTCTGAGTTCATATTCTATCTTCTCTCATAGGAGAAGATTTTTTTTGCAGTTTAAGAATCTGATAGGGAATAATAAACCTTTTTAAAACTTTGAATTACTTTGAGCAATTCCAGTCTCTTTGGGCATGCGGAAAATGTAATTTAAAAAAACCTTTCTGTGTCAACTGAAAAAGACACCATATTGATTTCTTTTTTAGTTTTCTAATGTAAAATTTTGGATGACTGCTATGTTGAGTAGCTCTATTGTGCTGAAAATTACAGGAAGGAAAGATGTTTGTCATTAGGAGATGGAGATTAATTTGGTGTATATACGGGCATAATAACGTTTTTCAATTGATGATTATAGATACTTTGTTTATAAAGATGTAGGATATTAAAACATTTAAAAAGATCACCCACAAATTTTAATTTTTCAGAATGTGTATATGTGAACTGACATTTGGACAGTAGATCTGAAAAATTCAAAATGTATACTTTTTTTCTTTTTAATTTAGTTTCCCTCAGAACAGGGTTATGGGTCGTATGACAGGTCCATGAGAAAGGAAAGGGAATTTTCCATATTTCATTTTACTGTTGCAGTCAGGAATGAAATATATATACATTTTAGGAAGGAGCTTTTAGCTTGTTCTGTTTTTTCTTACCTGGTACACGAAGGGGAGTCCTTTTCATAGGGTTAAATGACATTAGTTGCATTTAAGACACAAAAGACTTATGGTTAAATAAATTGTGTGCAACTAGTTGAAAATTCAGAGGTCAGTGTTAATTTATGAATGTCATTTAGATTGACAGCAAGAAGCTATAAAGTAAAGAAAAGAATAGAAAAGAAAACAGAAGATTCTTGCTTCACGGTAGTTTCAGGCAGAAGAACAATACTGGGAATAAAAAAAAATGCTTTTAAACTATAAATAAGGCCACTAATTCATAAAGGAAATACTTCAAATACTAGCAGAGATTTATGTTTCAAGTTTCTTAATTTTCATGCATATTGGATTCATTGTAACTGTGAAAACTTCATTAAAATAATTAAACACTAAATACCATGGCAGGTTGGATTTTAAAGTTAATTGCACGAGAATGCTGTCAAGCCCGCTTCTTTTTCTAGCTTTCCCTTCTTCCATGCTTTTCCTCCTTCTCCTCCTCGCTGCTGCTCGTACAGTAATGTAGACGTCTCGAGGACTGGTGGCCCTCTGAAGCTCTGGTCCTTGGAGCGGCGTCCCACAGTGCCAAGCACAGTCATTCCAGAGGCTTCCTAAAGCGTTACGTTCCAGCAAACAAGGTGGTGTCTTGCTTTGCTGTAACCACTCGGGTTAGGATGATCTCAAGATCAAGTTAAATGGCTAACTGTACTGAATAGGGTTGCTCCTTCCAGTGTGGGATGGAGAAGAAATCCCTTATCTGGAGACACTTTCCGGATGCTAAGTCAATGTGAAAAAGGAAGAAGGTCTGTGCGATTAGCCAGTTTGTTTGACAGATGTCAAACAAGATGTCATTCATTACAGGGAGGTTTCATGATTTTGCACTGTCTCTCCTTTTTTATTTTTTTAAACTCTGGTTGCTAAAAACCTGGCTCAGGGCAGCGAGCCTGGATTAGAAGTGGTTTGAAAGGCTCAGAAGCTAGTAAAGGGGAAGTAAATCTTAGATTATTAGCTTTGTCCAAGAGAAAAGAGAGTTGATTTGGGTGTGTATATTGTACCCTCTGGGAGCAGTGAGTTGTGTGTGAAGTTGGGAACATTCCTCTAGCACAGCTGTTAATCTTCCCCCCCCCACTTTTCATTTACAAAAAGATTACTTCCTTACACCCCCCACCCCCCACCCCCCCACCTTTCGTCTCAGAGAGGTTCTTTACTTTTCTGAAGCATATTGTGCTTTTTAAATTTTAAATAAATGTATTTCTTTAGCCATTTCTTAGGAACCTTGTTATCGGCATGTGACTTTTGTTCTAGCTTTTTTCACAGTCGGTGGGAGATGGGCACTTCAGACTTGGCTTCTGTGGGGGATTCTGTCTGAGGAAGGTCTGATAGTCTAAAGTGTGTTTATTAAGAATAGTGTTTCGGATGTTTTTAGACAGCCTGAGGACCAGGACTTTTGCCTTCGTGCCCCACGACTCCTGTGTATTACATCCCTCTTGCCCCCATGGCCCTTCTCAAGTCAAAAATGTGACTTAAAATTATAGGGACATCGGAGTCATTTTAACGTTAGTTTCCTCCTAACTACTTACGGCGTTTGGAACCTTTTAAATTACTTTTTTTACTCCAAGAGATAGAATTGAAATAAGGAGAAGTTGCCATGATACGGCACTGGGGAAAGCATGGTGTGAAAGCTTAGCTGAAGCCCATTCAACCATTAAGTGTTCTTTTCCCTTGGATAAACCTTGCACTTTTTAATAGTAACCGCCTATCATGTCCAGAGCAGAAGGGAAACTTTTATGTTTTCCAGTGTCTTTCCATAAAGGCACCTTCACAAAAGGCATCTCTGTGGCTTTAAGTGGGCCTTTAATTATTTCCCCCTGAAAAAAGTACACATGGAAACGGAACAAAACGGTTCCCCTTTTCTTCCTCAGAGAGTGAACAGGAAAGCCAAATGCAAAAATGAACAGTTAGTGAACTCTGATTGAGAAACTCAGAGTCTCAGCGAGAAATTAGGAAAAAAGATAAGTTTTCTGATATTGGTTTGATGGAAATGCTGTACACAAGTAAGTATATTACATATTCTTTGCAGTTATTTGACAATTGAGAATTTTAAACATTTTGGTCTTGAACATATTGTTTATATATTTGTCTTCCCAATCTTCAAGTTTTATTAACCCGAATTACTATACCTATTTTCATAAAGGATGAATTTATACAAGTGAAAGGTAAGTATGAACTATTTATCTTAAATCCAACATTGTATTTTAATTTTTAGTCAGTTATCTTGTCATATCCTTCACAAGCTGTCTCTGAGAAAGATGTCATAGGATTTATACATTTTTCTTCAAAATAGAAACAAAGAAATGCGCACGTGCTAGAATCCAGTATTCACAAAATCCATGTCTTTAGAAATTAAATATAATTAAAATATTTGCAGAATATATATTCTTTTTTGCTTGTGAATTCCATTGGCCTAAAATGCCAAACAGTTTTCAGCCTTTTCGGATGAAGCGCCTAACAAGGAAATGCTGGATTTGCTTAGAGGATCGTTACAGAAGTGCCCTGTGTCTGAGAGATAGCAAGTGTATTTACTGCAGCATCAGTTTTCTATTGCGTGATTAATGCTATTGAAAATGACGCTAGACATCTTGAAAGGATGACTACACTCCAGTGTCCCTGATTTAAAAGTGTGAAAACATCTCCTAGTCAAGACGACTTGTATTTTATTATTCTGACATCTGCAGTTTCTGGACGGATTACCTTAAATTTGTTATGCCATGTTAAAAGATGTGTTTTACGAGGCTGGCCTCAGCTACTGGCCTTGGTGTCAAGAACCCTGCTACGTGATGCAACATGTCTTGTTAGGTTTAATTGACCAAAGCCGATTTGTTAAAACAATTCATTTGTGCTGTAACTCATGCCCAGGCCAAGTTGCTACCTGAATCTCTTGACCTTGACTTGTCTGGGTCGCGAAATGGCTGCGAACCGCCTGACCTCTCCATTGTTCAGCAGCCACGCCGCTTCCTCCGATTCTTTGTGGTAATCGCTGACAAGAAGACCTCAGCCCTGAATTTACACCCCGGCGGGTTTCACGGTGTCCCTCCGAGCAGCCGCGTCCTCCCTTGGATGTGCTCTTGGTGTCACCACCTTTTGTCTGCTGACAGCGGTGGGGACAAATGGGCAGCCCTCCGTGGTGGAAGAGGTGGCGGGAGGATTTCTAGGGGCTGGGGGGGAAACTCCATCCTCTCTCAGGCTGCTCTGCGTTTCTCTGCTGTTAGGGCACATGGGTTCGCCACGTGTTTCAACGGCAAACACCATCAGTCTTAGTCAGTCCCGTTCCATCATGGGCATTGTTCTGGGAAGAACATTTCCCTTTGAAAATGTTTTGCGATGAAAATGTAATGGCTATGCACACAACTTCAATTTTGAGGGAAAAAGAGTGAACAAAATAACTTTTTGGCATGAAATGGAGGAGCATTTCATGTCAGCATCGTAAGTGTCTCTTCGGATTCTTCAGTACCAAAACATTGGTTTCTTAAAGATCCAGATTGTATTCAAGAGAGAGAGACCGTGGTCTCTAAAGCAAAGGACTTTACACACTGTGCTTGATGTGGTGTTTAACCTTATCAAAAAGCGAGAAAGAACAACCTTTGTCTTCAGCCTTTTTTTTTTTGTGTGTGTGTGTGTGTGAAATGCTTTGTTTCTGGGGGAAACTACTTGTCCTTAAGAGTTACTCCCGGTACAGGGGGGAGTCATCGGCCCCATGTCCCAACAGGCTGCCTGCTGTCAATGTCCCTGATGCTAATGTCAACTTCTTGATGTAGGCTTTGCGCTTCCCGTAATTACCTACAATTTGACTGTTAAGACAGTTTAGTTTTTTGAGATGGGTATTACATCTAATCATCTGCTGCATTGTGCCACGGTTTTAGGAAGGCAGTGCCTTTGGAAATCAGTGACTGGATCTGTTGAAAAACTGATGGCATGATACAGCCTTCCTGGGTTAGAAAAGCTCATATCCTGGTACTTGTACCACTATAAAACAAGTAAATTTGCAATCCAGGGGTCATCAGATAATTGGTATGTTCTTAATTTAAGGCCTTAGCCTGAAAACTTTGCTCACGTGAGTAGATTTATTCAACCAAATTGAGCTCATTTAAAACACATTTTCTTTCACAGCCCTGTGCACTGACTTTTGCAGCATATGATCAGGTTTATATTTCCACAGGCCACCTGATTTCTCTGTCAACTCATTCTTTTTTTTTTCTTTTTAAAAGAAAAAAAACAGTCATATGGTATGTGTACATACAGCGTTCCCATGCACTTGTAAATGACTAAACCTTTTCTTTCAGTGTGAAACTCCACAATCGAGGTGTGATTTTTAATTGCACTTATATAGTTCCTCTGAAGGAAGAGGGTGGGAATACTGACGCAAGAAGCTCAAATACTATCACTGTGATGACAATGTAAAGTATGACTCAATGTTTAGACGCAGGGACTTCAAAATCCTTGTCCCGGTCGCCGGCCCTGCCGCCTCTCCCCGGGTGACCGCAAGCAGGTTGCTTAGTCTCTCCATGCCTCCGGTCCCCGTCAGAGAGGGCACCGCTTGCTTCAGCGCTGCCTCAGCGAGGGTTGCGAAACACTGAGATACGTACCAGCTGAAAAGTTATAACCCTTCTTGTGCTTCACTGCAAGCAAAAATCCCCGTGCCAGTGCCCAGCCCCCCAAGTGGGCTCTGCGTTGTAAAGATATGTCTTACCCATTTTTCTCATGCCCGGACGGAAGAAACTTGCCCAAGCAAGGAGGGCCGGCACAAAGCATTCCTCCACTGCAAGCCCTGCGGTGGTACCGCTCTGTGGGAGACGGTATCGGAGAGAAACTGCGTCGGAGCCAGCCCACCGCTGGAGACTGGGTCTCTGGTGGGGTGGGAGCACTCCTCAGGTCACCTGTGCTTCTGCCTGCAGGAGCCCTGGGCAGCGCTGGCCCTTGAGGATGGGACCATGGTGCGGGAGCTTTGGTGTGCTCAGAGAGCTGTCAGAGTTTTCTTGCCCTATGACAGTAAAGGGAAAAAGTACTTCAGATAGAAAGATAAAATAAACAATCGTCATGGGCAGTGATATGGATGTTCGTTCAGCTGGCCCACCACGGAGGAGGCATGTGCAGTGCCTGCACAAGTGGCCTTTGAGCTCAGTCTTGTTCCCCATCCCTCTCTTCACCCTGAGCCCAGGTTTTTCAGTCAGATGGGACAGTAGCTCAGACCAAAGCACACCAGCATGGGAGGAGGATGGAAGGTCAGGAGTTTGGGCTGAGGTGTGAGATGAAACCCAAACTAATGTAACAGCATGCTTGTGTCTGGAATATGCTGGTCATCCTGTTTCATCTCCCAGACTTGGGCAGGTTTGGTTTGTGAGGCAGCTGAGGGGGAGACCATTGGTTTGTAAGGGACTAGTCCAGGGTCTTTCTTGGAGGACCTTCCGTTGCCTGAAGCCCCTGCTGATTGGACTGAAACTCTTCTAAATACTTAATTAGTCACTTGTGCTTTTTGGACCCAGCGTGCCATCTACTTAAATCTTTGCTTTCCTCATTCCTTCCTTTATGATGATATTTCAGGGTTGGTAATAAGCCATCTATAACATCAACACCTACAAAATTACTGTGTCTACTTCTCAGAGTGGGAAGTGACGTTAATTTATAAAAATGAAAGGAAACCGGTCCATGCACTTTCCCCACGCAACACTGAAACCGTGCAGTTTGCAGCGAACCTTGGGTTAACATCACAAGTTATTCTATTGTTTATCTTCCAGTTAAAGAATAACCAGCTTGTGCAGAAAGGAGAATTGGAAAATTGATTGGGCTGTCTAGATTCAGGCACATAATTTAAAGTAATCTGTATCAAGTTGTGATTTTACCATATATGCATTCATAGGTGACTTCACTGCCTGAAGTTCAGTAATCTATAAAGGCTTATGTTGTAGGAGTCACAGGCTTCTTTGGTGTTATTAAACCTGAGGGAATTTTTTTTTTTATAAAACTATGTGTAATTACTTTAGCTGGCTTAATTGTTGCCTTTTTAAAAATTATTATTATGGTTAAGGAAACAGATATCACATTGCTACACAGAGCACAAGAATTGTTTCTGCATTGTAACTACAGTAAGGAGTGCTGGTATATTTTAAAACATGTGCCTAATCTTGCATTATCACACACAAGTGCAGTGTGCATATATAGTCCTTCCTGGCCTTTCAAATATTTTTTTCACTGTATTGCTGCTATAACTTAAATATTCTGGGACAAGAATTATAGTTGTCCTGTAATGATTTCTGTTCTATTTACAGCCTCCAAATAAAGGAAAAGCTGCTTATAGTAAAATGAGGATCAGTGGTCTTTCAGTAATTAAATAGACTTGTTATACTGCATTAATCCTTTTTGGAACATTTGGAATGACTTCTTAGCACTCACAAACACAGCATTACGGCCAGCAATTAATCTGTTGTTTGTCCTCCAACATTTATGTGATGTAAAGCATGTGCGTTCAAAGATACATTTCAGGTTTAGGACTAGGATCATTGCAGAGTGTAACAATGATATTGATCGTTCAGTAGTGTCAACCAAGACCTAGAATGATGTTGCAGCAATTGTTAGAAGAACTCCCCCACCACTAATGGTGTCCAACAGAATGGTTTTACGGTGTAATGGTGTTCAACGCTGTCTAGTTTTGGGAGCTGCACGTGAGAAAAAAAGTGTAAATTATCTGGAGATAGCCAGAAACTTTCTAGATTTCTGGTTAGCCTTCCTTGTAGGTAGGACAAGAAGTAAAGCCTTAACATTTCATCAGGAAAGATTGTGTTCAATAAAGAAACCCAGTAACTTTCTAATGATGAGGGCAACATAGACTGGGAGAGGAAAATGGGTTATTTTTATCAAGGACAGGTTTAGGAATCATCTACCAAAATGACACACTTGATCAAGTTGTCCAGCACAGCGATAGTTCAGGTGATCTCTTGATGTCCTTTGTAACCTCAGGGTCCAGTGATGTTAATGCAGTAGTCACATTTGCCCCTTCTCTGTGCTTTGACTTCACAAATAATGAGCAAATAAAATCACCCAAACTTTCTCTCAGACTTCTGCAGTTTTGTAATTGCTTTCCTGGACACAGCCTGTGTAGTTTTCTTTGATCAGAAGGGCATACTAATTCTCTTGCTGCTGTGCTGGAATCCTGTGCTGTTCTCCTGCATTGTTCAGTGGTAATTAACTTGAAGCATGGTGCAGAGCATTAGCTTCTCAGCCTAGGTTAAATCAGCAGAAGAGTCTTATGTTCCTGTGGTATAGAGTCTTAGAACACATTATCCTATTGCAGTAAGATAAAAGTGTTTTTAAATATAGTCCAGGCAGTTCGGCCTTGTCAGAATTCAAGCTATATTAATGGTAACTTGGGCTTGCTGACGCGTTTCACAGTAGGACGAGCATTAACACAGAACTCCCTATTCCATCTGGTGAGGAACCTACAGGGACGGCTATACATAGACTTTTTCTTAAGTTCCATATTACAATATCAGGAGATATTCTATCTTCCCTGTGCTCATGACACTTCTCTTGCCATCGATAGGCTGCCCGTGTCTGAGACCAACAGATGCGGTTAAGAAGAGACACTATAAAGTAACAATATTAGATCATGTAGATATGACTGCTGAATAGTAATAGTTAGGGGTTGTATTTTGGGAAGCGACAGTTTTGTTGTAGCAAATGTATGTATGAAGTCCCCACTTTCCATTGTAATGCCCTGGAAATAGGTGTCGAAACACACAGAACAGAATCTAATCTACATATTGCCTATAAGTTGCAAAACAAGCTCTAGAATTTTTGAATTTGATTCTGGTGAGGTTTGCCTACATGGTATAACATAAAGATATCGTGATGAGGTCTGAGCAAGCTCATGTGGGTGCTGAAAACAGCAAAACTGCATTCATGTGGCATCTTCATGTGGTTTTATGTACACTGCTTCTGTGGGTTCCCCGCAGGATGATGTGGACCTGCTCTGGAAAAATATGCCCATTGGAGCAACCATAGCATGCTCATTTGAACTTCTCTCAGTTATATATGTTTTTTATTTTCTAATAATAATATATGTATATGAGTCTGACTATGTGTATTGATGTGGTGTTTGATATGTAGTTTCTAGTTTGAGTGAATAGTGGTTGGCATGCATCCTAGTTATTATGTATATTATTGTCAAGGATGCCTTACTTTGGTTCTCAAGGCTGGTTTCTGTATCACCAGTAGCACATTTTTGTGCTATTTGAAAGTAGCACATAGAATCATTTGGGTTGGAAAAGACCCTTAAGGTAGTCGAGTCCAACTGTTAATGTAACAGTGCCAAGTCCACCACTAAACCATGTCCCTAAGCACCATGTCTACCTGTCTTTTAAATACCTCCAGGGATGGTGACTCAACCACTTCCCTGGGCAGCCTGTTCCAACGCTTGACAACCCTTTCAAGTGCGGAAATTTTTCCCAATATCCAATGTAAACCTCCCTCAGTGCAACTTGAAGCCATTTCCCCTTGTCCTATCACTTGTTACTTGGGAGAAAAGACCAACCCCCACCTTGGTCCACCCTCCTTTCAGGTAGTTGTAGAGAGAGAGAAGGTCTACCCTCAGGCTGCTTTTCTCCAGCCTAAACGACTCCAGCTCCCTCAGCTGCTCCTCACAGACTTGATCTCTAGACCCTTCACCAGCTTCATCGCTCTTCTTTGGATGCAATCCAGCACCTCAATGTCTTTCTTGTAGTGAGGGACCCAAAACTGAACACAGTACTTGAGGTGGGGCCTCACCAGTGCCATGCTGGCATATTTCTCATTGTCTGGGCGGCAGACCCAGAGTAACTGCATTGCTGGACATCACAGGTGATGAGTAGATGTGTCGGCATTTCCCAGCTTCCCACTATAAGTGTCTCCACAGAGGCAGGTACCACTCATCAGCTTTTTTGGAGTCTGTCACCGTTTGACTGCTTGGTCGTCATGGGCTGTGTGTGCCTCCTTGCCAATAGAAGCTGCAGCAGTAGCCCAGCTCCTGCCAGAACCTGGGGGGATGCAGGGAGCTGGTGAGGTGAGAGAAGACAACATATGTGGGGCTAGGGAGGAGTGGGCAGAGGGTGCAGCAGAGAGTGCCCAAGACTGGGTATGAGAAGGGGGTGGTGGAGGACACCATCTCCATTGCCAATGGCACCAGTTTTGAAACCCCTGCGCTAGACAGGTCTGTTGACTTCTGAGTAGTAGTCTCTCTTCTTCTGTCTCGATGGTAACCCAAAGTTACTCTATACAAAATGCAGCTCCAGGCTTTGATGTTGAGAGAGGACAATATGCATATCCGAAGTTGTATTCCATTTTTTGGGGGAAAGGAGAAAAGAATTTTAAATTTTTTCCCCCCTTTCCCCAGTTTCATAAACGCAAGGAGTGTGCTTCTTGTATTTTGTACATGACTATGGATGAGGTCTGATCTCTTTGAACCTTGTTTGACTCAGGAGGGGTTGTTTTACAGTTGTATAAAGTCCTAAGCTGAATTCGTGTTGCAAGGACTGTGTTCAGATTTGTACTGCTTCTGTAAAGGATGCTTGGCCTGTTCAGGAGCTTTCTGGTGTATTGGGTTCCCAGGCAACAAACTAGAACACGTATGACTGAAGTACTGCAGACTCTCTAGACTGTAGACCTAATCCTGCAAATCCCTATTTACATAAATCCCACTGATTTCAAAGGGTCTGCACATGAGAAAGCAGGTTTTACAGGATCAGGCCATTCTTCCTAGAGACCAACATCTGTTGCACCAACTGTGATAATCTCATGACTGTTAAAGAAAACTCTGAGGAAACATTTTATCTGGGCTAAAAGAAAACAGCAAAAAAGTAACACTGTTGTCTGTTGCTATAAAGTGGATTATTACCAAAAGCAGCTTTCTGTGTATACAGTGTCTCTCCTCTGTTCCCTTCCTGCATATTTTTATATTCTTGAGAGAAAATGCTGTATGTAGCAGTGTGCTGTTGCTGCTGTTCTTCACCTGTGTTGTATAAATTTTGTGTGCCAGACTACAGATATTGAGGTATTTTTGGTTACTGAAAGTCGCTTCTGGCATATAGGTTAATTACTGTCAGTGTCTTGCTTTTGGAGTCTTTGGAAACTGAGAAAGAAATGTCACCAATAAAATTTTAAGGTATTTTGGGTCTTGCGGTTCAAGTCTATGCTAAGTTTTGGCTCTGGCCGAATTAACTCAAGTAGTACATTCAAAGAGTTCACTTGGCATTCACTGTGGAACAGTGGATGGACAATTGGTAAGACTGCAAGGAGGAAAGAAATCTGAGCAAAAGCAGGTGGTGGTCGTGTTGGGAGGAGTAGAGTCCACTTCCCTTGCTCTCCTTTAGGAACAGAGAACACCTGCATAGCTGTGGTAGCACTCGCTGCAGCTGGAGTTGAATATCATCTTTTATGACTTCTACTTGGAGATCTAGTGTGGAAGGGACAGTAGGCTGCTGCCTTACCTTGGTTGACTCCCAGTTCCTGTGAGCCTGGGTTCATAACTCCAGTTATGATGTGGAGTCATCATGGTGCTGGGCTCATTTGACATGTAGTCTGGAGGTTCCATCTGTGTCTTTGCTGCATGTCTTTGCTGTGCAGCTGAAGATAGAAACAAGGTGTTACTCACTGTCCCTTGCAGGGACACGGATGTTATAGTAAAACAGCTGTAGAAAATACGAGAAAGTGCTTGGCAGGTCAGTTGGTCCATTTATGTGGCAGGGGGGAAGACCTCCCTGAAGTCCAAAAGCAATGGGAGTCTACATCAATGGTGCAGTGCATGCACAACAGTTCTATCATCTCCCCCATGTTTTGGATGCCCTGAACTTAAACTTTACAGTTAGTCTGCACGTGACGAGGATGGTGGCGTGGGATTTCCGTGAGCCATATAATGGGCAACAAGGTACTGCTGCTCACGTCATTGGACCAATGGAAAAAAAGGGGCAAGACGGCAAATACGCTGGCAGTGCAAGCTTGCTGTCAGAAGCTGCAGATCTGGTGGACAGAGGCATGCTATTTCTCTAGACTACAATATAATCTTGAAACTTTTCCTGATCGTTTTGAATATTTCTGATGATTACGCTTTCTTTTCCCTGAAATGAGTAACACAACGTTCAAAGCCTAAACAACAAGGCTTTGGGGGCCTGTATTTTGACCAATACGCAAAAGCTAGAAGGTAAGTGAAGCCTGTGCACAGTTCAACTTGAGACTATAACATGTTCAAAGATGGTGCTTTTATTCACAAGCTGTAACTTTACAGCATCTTTTCTTCTCGATATCTTTTCTGGTTACTACAAGTCAAGTTTCCTTAAATGTGCAAGATTCATAATTAAGCAAACTTTTCATTGGGGGAACAAATGCTTTCCTGTAGGCTTTTCTTCTATGTCACCTGTATCTGCCCAGGGTAGTTACCCCAATTCCCCCTTCCCTATCAGAGGTCCACATTTTCCCTTGTGTTTTAAGGTGTGAAGTCATTGGGAATTATGCTCTTAATGATATATAATGAGATTTTAACTGTTCCAGTTTGCTCAGAAGTAATTGCTTTTGTGAAGTGGACAATACTTTTTAGCATGCATTTTCTAGATTTTATATTGAGCTCTATGGAAGATCAGACTTATGCTAAATGTGAAACTCAAATCAACTATACTATGCTTAAAAAAACAGAATGGAGAGGGTTATCAACTGAAATTGCAAAATGTGAACCTCCAGGGAGCAGATCTTGGGTCTGAAGGCAAAATTTTCCTCATTTATTTTCATAGACATTAATATGAAAAATTTGGGGAAAAAAGACATGCAAAATCTCTATGAAGTTTATTTATATAGAAAAAAAATATCAGGAGAACCCTTGTGCTGATTTTCTGTATTGAGATATTGTCATCTTCAATTCCTAGGAGCAATTAGTTAATTCAGTCAGCAAATTTTTTTTGGAACTGCACAGAACAAGTCTTCTCAAAATAGCACGTGTATAAGGTCAGTTTGCTCAAATGTAATTGTGCACACTATTTCACCCGCCTCCTCTGCCTTAACCCCCAAGGAATACTGCCAGTTCTTTAGAATCTGAATTTATCTTTTCTTTGTGTTAGGTTAAATCCAAATATTGTGACAAACATTTGTTGTCCTTTTAAGTTTCACTGGACTGCCTTTTTTTTGTTGTGGTTTTGGTTTGGGGATTTATATATTTTTATTTTTTTTATGTCTTAGAACAATCCTTGCCAGGATTTGCAAATATTGTGGCAGCATAGGAAGAAGGTGAAACTGATTCTAAGGAGAAGGAAACTAGTTAGTTAGTTTTGAAGAACAGTTCATTGTTTTTTTCAGAAGACTACTTCTAACAAGTGATTCCTTGTCACATTCTCCGTAGTGTTCTGTACTTCAGTCTCCTATCTCGGAGAAGTAATGTTCTTCTTCATCAGAACCAATGTACCTCATTAAGTCATTAAGATAACAGGATGCCCTGTCATTCTGCTGCATTAAGGGGCTCCTGCTGAAGGTGAACACCTTTAGAATGCAAAAAGTGTTTTGCATTGTTTTCCTCTTAAAATGAACAGGCCGTCTCCTGGCTTCACCTAAGTGAAGCAGCAGTTATTTATATAAACATGCTGCTTTATCTTGCTGCTTCTAGAAATGCGTTTACACAGATTTGAAACTCAGTGCCTGCGAGGAGAAAGAACGCGGGTTTTTGGGATCGGTGTCCTGCTGTGCCTCAGTTCTGCACCGCACACAGCAGGACCCGCATCCCTGGTGAGATGGTGGTGGGTGGTGGTGGATGGTGGTGGTGTGTCAAACACCAGCGTGGAGCCGCTGTGCCAACGCAACACTCGACACGCTGCAGCTGCGTTCCAACCTGCAGGCTGTGATCCTCAGCACTTTCTTATTGCTAGGTAAAGGAAATCGTTAAACTGATTGGGCCCGTTCATTTGCAATCGTGTATTCTGAACATACATTCTAGAGGTCTTTTGGTATTAAAAAGAAAATGTTCTTTTTTTCACAAGCATGAAAAGATAGGTACGGTCTACCTCACATTCTTTACAACAACCCTTGCATTTTTGTCTCTTACCCCTGGCACCAAAATCTACAGTCAGTGGAGAAATACTGCTCTCATGCTTGTAAATGCTTAGATTTTTAACTTCATCTTTTTCCCATGATAGTTGTCCAAATACCTCTCAATAGAGGAAGCCCTGGAAAACAGCTAAGGTTTTATTTTTTAAAAAAACAGATTTCTGTTAATCATAGTGAACACTTAAATTTTTTAATCTTTGTAGCTGTTACAAATGCTTAATACACTGAACCAGGCAGCAGGAGACGTAGATAAACACAGTTATGCTTTAAGGTCTACTAAAAGAGAAATGAAATAGCTTTTGATTAAATTTTACTTGTTTGAAAGAAAACAAACAAACTAAAACATATGTATAAACTTAAAAGGACGAGTTCAGTTTACTGGGTTGTGCTAAGAATGCCTGGTACCCTTTGAGAGTTCGGTAGATGGAGCTTGTAATTGCGATGCTGTCATTGGTGTTGATGCAAACAGGATAATTTGTAAAAGTCTCTGACTCAAAGAAACTCTAGGGCCACAGCACATGTTCCTAAGAATTCTCTTTAGATCAACCATTCATTTTAATTTTATTAATAAACTCACAGTGTTTTTTAAATGGCAATATCTGTTTCTCCACTTTTGGATTTCAAAACTCTTCAGACACAGTTAGGAGGGCTTTTTTTGGCTGTTAATGTGCATAAATGCATAGGCTTCAGAAGCAAAAATGTCTAAAAGAGTGTTTTTCAATCTGTAGTGTGCAGATCACCCATTTAAGTGATCTGCTGTCCGTCCATGGAATCATTATTGAACAGTGTGTTTAGTAGCCTCTTAAATTAAATTTTTAATTACAAAAGTACATGGTCACTTGTAAGAAATGGTGAAGATTATTAGTATAGTGTTCGTTGATAAAAAGCTTTTGGGTCACATGGGAAGTTCTTTTGCAGGCAGTTCAAACTCTCTGTAGAAGAAGTGAAAAAAATTTACACAATTCAAGAGTTTATTTCTATGAGAACACTTAAGAGGTTCATCTTGGAAACCACAGAAGTATGACTCTGGCAGAGCTTTAATCCAGATAACAGTATCAAAATAAAAGTGTCTTACAGATTTATGAGTTGAAGACACTTTTTTTTTGCTACACAAAGTAAATATTTGAACATGCACGGCAGGTAGTGTTCTCACACGTTTGTTGAAAAGTGAGAAATCTGAGGCATCTAAGCAAGTCCAGGTTTTTAAGAAGCCTGCGCTTTATAATGTGCATGCATTTGTTCATGTGAATGAAATGAACTTTTGGCCTGCAGCAAATTAGTGGAAGCCATAAGTGACCTTGATGTGCTTTCTGGCATTGTCTTTATTATTGCTGTGGTTGGCTTTCTTTTTGGTGTTTTTAGATTTTTTTTCGGTCTCCTTTACCTATATTGTCAAAACATGATTATTTGTAGTGTGTATGTTCACTAATAGCAGTTTATCTCTGCGTGGTTTACAGAGAGAGAAGCCAACAACTATAATTACATCCATGTTCCTAGCTTAGCAGCACATTACGAAAGTGAAGTTGAAGTATGCCATTGATGCAGTACATCCAGTAAGAATTACAGAGTAAAATCATTGCTATACATTCTTTTGGTTTCATGATAATTGTTACTTAAATTTGGTTTGGGGGGGGTTTACCACTGTCTGTTGTGTTTATGTGACCACATGAAGAGCACTTAAGTTCTGTGTTTTGTGACTTTCTTCTTGTTGTATTTATTTACCACTTCTTCCTTCTGACTCAGCAGAACTGTAAATTACAGATAATAACTTTCTACAACAACCTGGCATTTGTGCTGCATGGAACCAGTGCAGTTTTTACCACCGGTGATGCAAGTATATAAGCAAGGTTACAGCACATACATACAGCAGAGTTCAGCTGTGAGGTGTCACAGCCACTACTCTCTACCTGGCTTACTTGCTAACATTTGTTAAACATATTTAAATGAGGCAGTTGCCTGTAAGGTTGAAATGAGTGTAATTGAGACTAATATACAACAGGTTTTCTGTAACAATGGAAGTCTTAACAGTTAGGGTTTCAACTCAATTGCAACAGGTGCATTTACAGGTATAATTATTTTTTCTTATTTGGCAGTTAAATTTGAATGTTCTTTGAGTAGGTAGAACATAGTTTATTTGTTGTGGTTCATGTTTTTTTCTTTTTCCTTGCCATAATCATGCAATTATTTAAATACTGTTTTCTTACTGAGGTAGACTTGAATTCAACACAAGAAATACTTAATTTCCTGAACAACTGCCCCCCCCCCCAACATGTGAAAAGATGAAAATCTTTCATAATTTATATTATGAAAAACGTTCATCCAGACATGGGAGAGTTGAAGAGACACACAAGAGACAGCTCTAAGTGTACCGAAGCTATTGAAAGGTCTAAGTATATGTGACAAGCAGCAAGAGGTCTGTAGGAAATAGAAGGTTTCTTCAGTTAAGATATTAAGCAACTTTCCTTAGGCCAAACAAAAAAAAACCAATGGCAAATTGAAAAGGAAACGCTAACACCCAGTGTCTGGTCTCTGTGCCCGTGTGAACGGGCCATGTTACTGCGTTCTCAACTATTGGAAGTTAGGGCTGGTTTCCTGCCCACGTTTATCAGTGTGCTTCCTCTTGGCTCTCTGAGACTCCACCAGACTCCCTTTTGCACCAGTCTTGTGTGGTACTATCTTACTGGCGTCCCGTTTTAGAAGGCAAAGCAAAATTACATTTTTAAGGATGTTTATGGGTGCTGCTGTGAAATGTGCTGTGGCTGGGCATTTTTTTCACAACCTAATTCTTACACAAAGAAAGCTGAGGTTGCCTTCCAGGGAAGTGCTTTGTGCTAAAGTGGATCAGTCAGTAGCTACATTAAGAAAATTGAAGCAAGATTAGGACATACTTATACTGCATTTTTTAAGCAGACCCAGCAAACTTTCTCTGCACTGTGAGCCAGCCAAGCACATTGTGGCAACTACAAGGCACTCAGTTCTGGCCAGCTGGCTCAGGGCACAGTCAAGGCATGCGTACGGCTGCCTGCAAAATACCCCGTAAATACACCCATACTTGCAATAGCAATGTGAACCGGGGAGTGGTCAACACTGACCTCTCAAATAGCTCCTTTCCATCTCAAGTGACAGGGATGAGGCAGGCCATGTGTCAGGGGAGGGTGATGGTGTTGCTTTTCACAGGCAGCTTGTGTCTTCTAGCAGGCTCCCTTTGAAGTACCCAGCTGCCACTTAGCAATGTAGCCCACCCTTGAAACACAACCTAGCGCAGCAGTGTCGGGGTGGCTCCAGCTAATTACAAGACCTGGTTTGCCTGTTTGCAGCTTGCATGGAGGGTCAGAGGGATGGGCTTGCTCTAGACTACTTTGTTCTCTACTTTTCCTAGTTGTGGAGCTTCCTCATTTAATTCAATCTGTAGTCCCCCTGATTTTTTTTTTTTTTTTTTTTTTAAAGAAGCAGAATAAACCTAAGTTCCCATTATTCTCAGAACACAATATTTTATTTTTTATAGACTTACGGATGCTTTTGATTTAAAAGGTCTTGGTTTCTGCTGGCAATGATGGCAACGTTCCTTTTTTTTGTTTCAAAACAGTCCTTGAAAACTTATATTTGGAGGTACAGAGGAGAATTTACCAGGATTTAACCTTCAGTTTTTCTCTGTTCTTACCTCTGTACTCTGCAAACACTCAGTTTTCATTTGATGGAATACTGTTTTAAAAAAAGCCTATTGTCATAATAAAATAAGAAGAATAATCTGAAATAGTTGAATTCCCCAGGAAATAACAGTGATTTTTCTCGATTAATGTTTGTCATAGAATTTAGTGTGGTCATTCTTTTTTAGGGACTGAAAGGAGACGCTCAGATTTAACATGTGTACCTTGTTAGCGATGTTTTGACAAATAGCAGCAGCTGTATAAACTAATCTTTCTGTAGCTTTCACACATGGGACTCAATTAACAATAAGCCACTGTCAGTATCTAATCCTTTCTATCTTTTTTTTTAAAGTTTCCTGGTTTCTGTACATTTTTCTGTGTGTAACTCAACTACTATTCTTACCTATAAACTGAGGAAAGTGACAGACTGTGAATGGATTGACCTTGCATGACATTCTATATGTGATTTATAGAAGATGGTGGCACGTATATTTGGATTCCTGGTAAATTCATATTAAAGTGAAGATTAAAGTCTGTTATTTGCAGAACGTTGTCATGATTGCAGAGTCTAGAATACAGCTTTGTTTGAAATTCCTGTGTTTCTAGCTCCGAAGTGTAGAGAATCAAGAAGCATTTCCCTAGGTATGCCATTCAACCTCGTGGCAGTAAGTAGAGGAGGAAGGGCACTGTGGGTGTTGGTTATAGTAAGTCTGTGAAACTGTGGTATGCGTTATGCAAAAGTCTGTATTTACCTATGTCACAGTCCAGGCACAAGACTTTGACATTCTAAATAATTTTACCTTCAATCAATTTCCAAATGGATCTGCAGCCAGGAGTTGAAGTATTAGAGATTTCCACAGTGGGACTTTCGGAATTTTTGAGGTGTCTTAGAATAACAGCAAGTACAAATACAAGCTCCATGTTAAGTGCACTTGACATTTGAACCTTCCATTTGAAATTCCTGCACTAGAATTATCTAATGAGGACATTCTGGAATTACAGGGGCTTCTTGTCTTTGGCAAGTAAGCAGGGAGATAGCAAAAGGATATAAAGACAGAGCCCAAACAATATGTCATTAATTTTTTCTTTCACCTAGTAAAACTTAAGTGAAGCTTGAATTGCTAAATTCAGAGTAGGCTATTGTCACTACTTGCCAAATAGTACATGCTTGTGCATCTGTCTAATCCATATTTGAAAGCCACAAACAGAAGCACATAATTTGGCACAGCACCAGAAGCATGCCTCGGCACACTTCTGGAGATTCTTCCAAATGACTTACTGATTCAAAAATTCTATACTGTTTGCCTGTGTGCGCGTGCTGAGTGTCTGGAGGAGTTTAGTGTGAATTCTGCCAGAAAACTATGTGTGTTATGTTTGAATTGGGGATATGATAATTATGCATCCCTACTAATTTACCGAGAGTTCTAGATGTATTACCAAGTTGTCTTTTTTTTTTTTTTTTTTTTTTGGTGTGCTTGTGTGCAAGGAATGGTGATACTTCCACTAACAGAAAATTCACAGACACAGTGTACATGAAAGGGGCTAGTGATGAAGGGGGCTTGTTAGTCAGAATTGCTATTTTTTCAGTTACTTTATTTTCTACTGGTTCTTTACTGTCTTTCTGTTGAACTTTTAAAATAGGGGATTGACTAGCGCTTAGAGACCTCAAAAGCAGAGTACAAACTCCTCCATAAAATAAATTCCACAGTCAAGAAATCAGTTTTTTTCCTTCCATAGTAACCATTGTTCCTTTTGTTAATCCCCTTAGGCTCTGGCACATCTTCTTTTATTTCACAGTGAAGTGTTTCATATATTCAGATAAATTTAAGGGTGCAACTCCATGAAACAGCTGAGATGACCTCATGGATAGCTGCTGCAAAAAGAGGCCCTTCCCCACCGGTTCCCTCCACCCAGCTTCCCACTGCAGCTTTCTCTTGCTCTGGCACAGGTGGTTGGTTGTCTCACCACTTTGCTGATCTCTACTTCATGATGGCAGTAAGCGTTTAGGTGGTCAGGGGATGAACTTAGTCTGGGAACTGATCTGGTTAAAGCATTAAATTTAAAAAGCAGATGTAACGTTCTAATAGTTTGAAATACAATGCAATGAAATGTAGCACAAAAGCAATCAGCTGTTTCATTTTTTGAAGAGGCTTGAGTTTACCATTTAGTTTTAAGAGTAAGTTTGTTTCTTTCATGCTTCTTTGCCACTCCAGGTGTAAATATACAAAATTCTAAGTAATTTATTCTGTAGTAGTTATTCCCGTAGAAATTACTGTTGTGGGCACAGGTGTTTTAGAAATGAAAAAAAGATGCTTTAGAAAAGATGCTTTTATTTCCAAAGCCAGCTTTCCAAAGGGATATTATATTATACTGGAATAGCTGTTCTGGTAAATTTTCTATGTTGGACAGATCTTTTTGTGAACAAACATAATCTTTGATTGCAAACTGTATATACAAGAAAGTGAGATAGATGCATCTGTACTCCGTGTTTCATACTTGTGTCCATACTTCAGTAGAACAATAGCAGACATCTTAGAAAAACTGAGAGAGAAATCTGCATTTTCTTAGATTTCAAAACCCTAAATGTGGAAATATTGTCACCTGACAGTTTTCATTGGTGTTTTTTTTATTTTTTTATTATTTTTTTATTGATGAGCAGAGTGTACTGAAAGATGAGAGTGATGAAAGACAATTTATGCCATAGGCTGAGCTTCTGGCTTTTAGTCTGTACGCTTAGTCCTAGGACAAACACACAAGTGCGGCATGTTCTGTCACAACATGAAAAAGACAAAGCCCATTTTGTCTTTTCTCAGTGTGGTAGGTTGACCTTGGCTGGCTGCCAGATGCCCACCCAGCTGCCCTCTCACTCTGCCTCCTCAGCAGGACAGGGGAGCAAATAATGCAAGAATTGCAAGTGGGTTGAGATAAAGATGGGGTCACTTACAAATTACCCTCGTAGGTAGAACAGACTCAATTTGGGGAGAATGAATCTAACTTATTGCCAATTAAAATAGAGTTGGTTGATGAGAAACCCCTTCTTTCAAGGCTCAACTTCACTCCTTCATTCCTTACTACTCTACCTTCCTCCACCCCCGGCCCTAGTGGTGCAGGGGGATGGGGAATTGGGGTTGCGGTCATTCCATAACAGCTCCTCTCTGCCTCTCCTTCCTCCTTTTCCCCTGCTCCAGCATGGATCTTCTCCATGGAGTACAGTCCTTCAGAAAATATCCATCTGCTCCAGTGTGGAGTCCTCCACGGGCTGCAGTGTGGACATATGCTCTGGCATGATCCTCTCCACAGGCGTCGGGGAAATATCTGCTCCACCATGGTCATAGAGCACCTCCTCCATATCCTTCTTCTGTGCACTTGGTGTTCACCGGCCTGTTTCTCACACTTTTTTTTCCTCATTCCTCGCTGTTTTGCCCTTTCTTAAATACATTTTCTCAGCGGCACTACCAGCTTGGCTGAGGGTCTCAGCCACGCCCTGTGGTGGGTCTGTTGGAGCCAGCTGTCTCCAGCATGGGGCAGCTCCTAACTCTTCCTCAGAGGCCTCTCCTGCAGCCCCTGCTGCCAACACCTGGACACCTACACCCAGTATGCTCAGCATTAGCGGATTTTCTTTCCTGTTGGAGGAAGACTCCATTCACTGCGTACGCCATGGGGCATTAAGCCTTCCCTTAATAGGTAACGAAGAAGGAAGTGAAACACTCCTCTTCTTCCTTCATGCTTCCTTCAAACTTTCTGCATTAAGCTAAGCGTATATCAGATATGCAAAAGCATCTGAAACGTATTCTGCAAGGAATTTCTCAAAGACCTGGTATGGAACAAAAAGATTTTAACAATTAGACTCACTGCTTTGAACACGGTTTTCAAACGTAGCTCTCGTGTAAAGAGGACGAGATGTATCAGCAGTTGCTTCAGCTGAGGTTTTGAGTGAGCTTGAATCATGGAGGTGTGAGTGAAATCTCTGTTAGTGTAGGTAAACAGCTATTTGTCATCTGTGTGGGAAACTGTGGTTTAGTATTACAGGACTGATTTGTTAATTTCAAAACTTTCCACGTAAAACTTCGCATTGCCTACTTTCATGTTGTGGTTGGAGGCTCCAAAACTAAATGCCACCATTCTTCAAGCCAGCACTGTCTTCCACCCCTTCCCCTCCCCCAAACAATAGAGAAGTTGCAGTTTTAGGACAGTAGTGTGATACATTTATTATCCTTCAAATGGGTTTAGCGTTTTCTCTCTGTATGGAAAGCAGTTTAAAGTAAGCTAAATAAGCACAGCTGCAAACTTAGCTACTCCCATCTGCACTCCAGTAAAAACTTTGTACCAACTCTTGGTGTGAACATTCTCAGCTTGTGCTGAGTGCCTTTGTGCAGGGAAATTTATTGCATTGGCAGAGTTCAGTAATATGATGGCATTGCTAACTCTGGACAAGGCTGCAGTGATTGCCCAGTGTAGACAGACTGTTAAATGAAATACATCTTGGAAGCTGCCATATTTTCCTGTGTAAATGATGTGGATGGGATGCTGAAGAGAGAATTCATCTGGTTATATGTTGTCCATATTTGAGACTTTTTAAAAGAAGGCTAAAAATTTACTTATTTGCTCTGAAATTCCATTGACAATGCCAAGAATAAAATGTAGTCATTTTTTTCTTCAACGTTTAATAGAAAAAAGTTCCTCGGTAATGACTTTCGTGAGGCTAACAATTAATCATCAGCAGAATTGGGATTAAAAATTTGTAGAAGTAGTATATGAAAAATAACATGAAAATGAAGGTCTTAATTAATGCTATCCTACAGTTAGAGGATCAGAAAAATGCACCCAATATAATGAATAGAACTTTTATATGTATCCCCAACTTCAAGCCAGGGAAATTAATTTCCTGAGGTAAATTTCTATTAAATTGATGTAAAAGATTGGCTCTCAACTTACTTTTCTAGTTCAGTGTATTCAATAATTTTTTTTTACATTTGATAATAAATGCAATGCACATGTGTTTGGACATGTGTATGGATTTGTCAAATACTTCAAAGATCCATTTTCATTTTGCACACACCCATTCAGAGTACAAACTAACTGTCTTAGCTCCGATCAGTCAATGGTCAGGAAACTTGGGTTCCGTACAAAGAATTCTCTGGGAATTTGGGTCAGATTCTTCAGTTTCATTAGTGAGCTCCTCGTTATTTCCTGCCTGAATGGAGGTCAAAGGCAAGAACTCCTTTGGACATCAGTAGGTGCCTCAGCTGCTCAGCTCTTAGACTAAAACTCTTAATACGTTTGCTTATCTCTCGGTCGTGGTAAGGCTTAATCATGTTTGTAAGACACTTCGAAGCACTTGGATGAAAAGCAGTGCAGTGGTTATCAGCATAAAATCTGCAATTCTCCATGGTTATTGCATTGTGCTGTCTTGGAGACTACTGTATTACCTTGTTTCTAAAATAGGAAATTACTGTGGTATTTCAGAGGTTGCGGTTTTGGAACTGTCAATAAATCCTGATAAGGAGTATGTATAAGAGTCCGGAAGCTATGGACCCAGTTTTTAAATGTTTTGTGTTCTGTTTTGACTTGCTGATTGGGCACAAGTTTTTAAAATTTTACCCTCGAAATATTAATTTTAAAGCTAATGGAAAAAAAGATATTTTTCTTGAAGCCTATGAAATCAAAATGAAAAATTGGGCATTCCGGTAGACCAGCAGAAGCGATGAAGTTGCACTCTCATTTTTAGGAGCTCCATTGTCATGTGTATGTGTAGTTTTGTGTTCTCAATTATGACTGAAATCCTCTAAGTGAATTGTCGTCGGGGGGAAAATTGGGGGAAAAAAGGCTTCTGTTGTGTCCAAAAATGAGTTTGCAGTTCTGAGTAAGGCACTGATGCGTCACTCTGGGGGAACGGAGTCCAGCCGCTTTATTGCACAGGCAGGGAGGAAGAACGATCCCACAATGGGTGGTATAGTCTAACAGTAGACAACTGTTGGCAGTAGTGCCACATTTGGCACTGACAGAGTTTTGGTTTGGCGTAATGACAGTGAGCTACATTGCTTTTTAAAATAATTTTGGCACCCAGCACCAGAAACATACACCCTGTTGGTATAATCTGTAATTGAGCGTGATTCAGAACAGAAATAGAAAGTGTAGTTACAGGCAGGACAACACATTTGGACACTCCTTATCTAGCAGTGGTGGAATGGCTGTTACAGCGTCTCCCTGTCTTCAGCACTGAAGGATGCTGTATCAAAAGGCAGAATATATGAAAACATGAAGAAAAAAACCCCAACAAATTCAAACTGCAAAACTAAACCCCCCAAACATGGAGTTTTTTTCCTTTTTATTCTGTGCTGGTGCTGGATGTCCGCCTCCCTGCTGTCCTGCAGTTCAGAGGAGGGCTGTGGCGGGGTTGGCTTCTTCAGGGTTCCTTCCAAGCACTGCTGTGGTTGGAGCGCACGCTAATTAATAATGTTGAGCATGGGCGAGTATCAGTCTGAAAATGGTAAAAACTGTCCCCAGAAGACCAGGAGCTACCACTGTGATTAATCACTTAGAGTCTGGAACAAAAGTTTTGTCAGAAGTGCCTGCCGAAGAAGTGGTCTCACTGGTGTAAAAGAGAAGACTGAGGGTTTAGTCTGGTTTCTGGTGGACTGGTGTCTGTCTTACAGAAAAGCGCCACCGAAATGGTTGATAGGCTTAGTAGAGAAACCCAAGACTGAATAGGCATGGTTAACTGAACAATTGTTTCTCCCTTTCAAGTGGTTCCTTTAGAAAACCATTAAGGCACATTGATAGATCAGCGAAAGGAAACTACTGCCCCTGTTTGTGTGTGATTTGCTGTGTAGTTGAGGATTCGAGCTATTAGCAGGCCTGTTTTACGTGCAACTTTTGCTTATGTTTTACACCCCTCCTCCCCCACAAAAATCTGAATAAACTGAGCATGGGCATTTGGGCCTTTTCTATTAAATCAAAACTGCTGTAGGAGCCCTGAGAGTCCTGGAATGGCTATCGACAAGTTTCACGACGAACAGCTGCAGAGAAGTAAATGTTTGCAGTACTGTCTCTGGTTCTTCACTTTCAAAATGACTTACAGCACAGGGTCAGAAGCTGGATGGACAGATAAAGGGAAAGAAAGTCACTCGGCATGGTTCACACCAGTAATGTTGCTTACAAAAGGCTGGAGAATTAAGCCTTTCAGTCTGAACTGTTTTGAATATCCAAAGTGGGACTTTTAGAAATAATCCACCCGTATAAAGGGGGGGATAGCATTTATAAAATTAGGAGGAATGCTGTGGACCACATTTATCAATAAAAATTTAACGAGGAAGAAGTAATCACTGGACTTTTTTCTTGGTTGTGTTTTTTTTTGTTTTTTTTTTTTTTGTTTGTTTGTTTGTTTGTTTTGTTTTTTGTTTTTTTTTGTTTTCTTTTTTTGCTGTTTGCATGTTAACGCTATTGCTGCGAACAATATCTGCAGCTATAACTGGCTTTGAGCAAACTTGTGTTGCTCTGGGTTTTTTTGTTTTGTTTTTTTTTGTTTCCTGCTTTGTCGAACAAAATGTCATTCCATGTCCATATAAGCACTTTCTTGATCAGACACCTTTGCGCCTTCAGATACGATCTGGAATTCATTGGCTTATCTCTTTAATGCCATTGGAGGTGAAAAAAAGGCTGTTTCCCTCTTGCTAATTATGGTGAAGTGCCACGTTATGTTGCATTGTAGTTAACAACTCCAGGGGCACCAAGAGCCTTTAGTTTTGCCTCTTGGGAGCGGGACTTTTCCTCTTTTGCTCAGCTCCAGGAAACTTGAACATTTGTATTTTCAAGACCACATACCATTGGGAAGGAAGCAGGGGTGGAGATGTGAGCAGAGATTAAGTGGATGTGAGAAGCAGTGTGCTTTGTAAAGATCTAGGAACTGCAGAATTTTGAGAAAGACACACTCTCTCTGGCATGTCCTTTGGCATTTTTAAGAGTTCAGTGATAGTGCTGCTAAATCTAGCAACCTGTCAGAACATTCCACGTAGAACTGTTTTTGTCACAGACCACGCTATTTTGCATAGCGTTCCCTTCGTGCACTTTAGCATACATAATGTATATGCAATGTATGTGCCTGTGTTTGTGTTTCTGTACGAGTGCACGAGCTTTCATATACCCTAGCTGTGTTTTTCTGGAATACATATTTATTATTCATCATGGTAAAGGAATTCCATAACTGTGGGAACTAGTTATTAAAAAAAAACTTTGAAAATATTTTGACCAGTTTAGCATTAACTCTTCCCGCTCTGATGTTGCATCTGCAAGTAATAGTCTGGTTTTAAATTTGGAACCATAAATCCTGTGCCTCTACTTACTTTAATTTCTGATGAGATAATATTTTCAGAAAAATATATAGAGCATTCAGGCAAAATCCAAATTGACTAGGTATTTTGTAACTTCATGGTGCCACTCAAACTTCTGTCATGCACACTGCTGTAAATTCAGTTAACAATGTACCAGCTGAGAAAAAAATTTCCTTTCCTTTCTTGTTAGGAACTCCTAAACGTATTAGCTCAAGGCCAGATTCAGTGTGCTTCATAGCTTAAATATACTTAAATGCTTCTGCAGGGCAACGTGTCCTACAGCAATATGTACTTTGTGGGTTCTTACAGTAAGAACAGAAGCACTACATTCCTGCAAATTGAATTATTCATGTTTATATCAGTGAATAAAAACTGTACGTGCATCGTTTTTCCTTTTTATGAAGTAGTCCATTAAACTAACATCAGTGAGGATCCCGAATGCACCATGCTCTTCCTTGCTTTATTTCTTCACAGTTTTCATGGTGGTTTTCTTTTTTTTTTTTTTTTGTTTCCTCTGTGATGCAAAGGAGCAATATGTGCATGTGGACCAGACAGGGCAGGAACAGGTTGCAGGGATGACAGTTCAAGCAGTTCTGCGTCAGGGAGTTTTTCTGTCTACAGACCCAGTCCTACTGTGGAGGAAGCCGTAGGCTTCAACAGCAACACACCAAGTCCCCGGTGAAGAGGGTTTCTCAAAAAGCGGAGCTTTTGCGAAGGCTGAATGCGAGAGTCATCCTCCCAGGCATATAGACCTGTGCAGAACAGCCTGCCTGTGAGATTAATATATTTCCTGTTTCTGCTTTAGTCTGGTTCTGCAGCACTGACACACTCAAGCGATAGTAATTTATTTTCTAGGATAAGTGTCAGTCTTCTTATCTGGCAAAAGCAAAGCTGGGAGTACCTTTTTAATATTTACTTTCTTTTTGTGCCTCTTAACCTTGGGCTAAACGAAAAAGTTGAATAAATCAACCAAAATCTTTTTTCGAATAGGAAAAATGTATCATTGAAGTAAAAACAAATAAAAGCAGGTAGGTAAAATGAGGTTCCAACATGGCTTTCTCAATAATTAGCATACATATTACTTAAAAAATATGAAGAGGCTAGACGACCAGTATCGTCTTGCCTGGAAGTTAATTCTACAGCATTTTTTCACCAGAAATAGTGCTGGAGGTCTTTATTTGCAAAGGGTGGTGGTTGCTACTAACACACTGAAAAATATGCACTAATGGGAGAAACGGTGTAGGTGAAGCTGACCTGTAACAAGTAATATCCCATCTACTTCTCGGGTTGTGTTTTGTGGCTTGCTTAGAAAATGTTTTCTGATCCTCTAACTGATAAAAAAAAAAGCACTTGTGGTAGAGACGTTTGTTGAAGGTGGACTCTTTGTAACAGAGAAGTTACAAACAGTTATGTCTGTCCTGCGTGCTGTGCTGGAGGAAGTGCTGTTGACAAAGTGAGCTGGGACTAAATGCAAGGCAAACAGTTTTCCAACAATTATGTATTTAGTGCCTGACATTTTTTATTCACTAAACTTAAAATACAACACGTGAACGTATTGTTTGTTTACCTATCACTTCATTTTGCTAATAAAGAAGTCTGAGAATTGTTTAAAATAAATTAGCCATCAATTGCACTTTGCATTTAAGAACCACTTTTGAGAGTGAAGTGCACGGTGAGGTGCAGGGCTGTGTCTTTTACAGTGAAAAATCGTTATTCTTTCCAGAAAAGTGCTACAAAGTACAGAAAATGCATACCATGTCTATGAATGCCAGAGACCTTTAGAAGTGCAACAAGGGAATGCATGATTTAACCTTTTCAGTTGAATTCATACTTGTGATTGGAAGAAAGAAACTATCATCTACGTGAATTGTGGCATAATGATCCAATAGCTTTGATAATCAGATTAGTAGGGAACATCTGAACATGAAGTGTGGCAGTGCTGTGTCCTTTACACTCTGAACTTAGTGGAATCTGACTTGCAGATATTTTACATTTCGAAGTTTTTACTCCTTTTGCTATTTGCCAGGGAGCTAAAGTTTGGCTTACACTTTAAACCTTTTTTTTCCACAGTATTTTCCCTAATTTAGTCCTTGTTAAGTGTACTCCAGTTTGAAAATTTATCTTAACTAAAGATATATGTGTTACATTCGTAGTAATTGAACTCGGCATGGGGGCGTAGGGGGGTGTGGTGTGTCTGATATGTGCACCTCTCCCACCAGGTTGTTATGGAATCTTACGGAAACAAGATTTCTCACAAAAGAACGTGCTGATTTACAGTCCTGCTGTGAAGATCACTGTGTTAATATGTTTTTCTTTTCCTTTTCTTCACAAAGCCTGTACAGAGGGGTAGAGATGCGTTCTGCAGAAAAATTCTATCCACTTCTGTCTTCTCTCCTTTAGTTTTTGCCTTTGGGAAGTTAATATGCACATTTTTAGTAACTGAAATGTGAAGGGTTAGATGTTTTTCTTCTGGACCTTTTTGCCGTGTATTTCCCTCCCCTAATGCAGAGTGTGTTTATTTCTACATGTGACAAGTCTGCAGTCGTGTGTTCTTTCTGAGTTATAATGACTCAGATGTCATAATTAATTTGATGAGCAGGTGGGGGTTATTAGCCTTGTGCTTCACTTGCTAATAGCTGCACAGCTTTTCTAAAGTACTCTTTCAACTAAGGAGGCATTTCTTCACATAGAATAAACAGTGCAGCACAAAAGCCTCAGTTAGATAACTATCCATGGGTTTGAAAAGCTGCCAAGCAGATGTTGTTATTGGAGCGGGCCCAGGCGAGATTGGGCAAGGCAGATGCGAGGTGGGGGAGGAGGTTACACACAACCCAGGCGCTTTCCCTGCGGTGGCTGGAGAATGGGAGGCTGGGAGGTGTCTTCCCATAAACCAGATCCATCCTTCGCTGGCCTCACGGCTTGTTCCTCAAGACCCACCCTTTAACTGTAAATAAACGAGGAGGAAGCCCCCTCCCCCCGCTTTGTCTTAATATCCATGTGGGAATGAAACTGAATGTTCATCCAGCAGTCAGTGACTTCTGGTTTGCATTAAATCGGCTGTGTGCAATTTTTGAAGGGCCTACAGAGACTTTGCTTCATACCTATCAACATATGTAATGAACATGACTGCACTGACATTTACCAGAACTCTTAGGTTCTGCTTTATTACTATAAATTAGGTTGTGCAAATTTAAGACAAAATGCTGTTTTGTTTCCTGTCACCTCTCAATATAGTGTTTCTTTTTCTGGTGAGTTTTTTTTTCTTCTTTATGAAAAAATTACAAGTATCAAATATCAGTCCTTTTTTATATATTTTTTTTTTTTAGCAAGAAAAAACTTAGGAAATCCAGTGGATTTGTATATGAGAGACAAGTAGATTGGACTGAAAATGGAGCTGATCTGTCGTTTACCCTCTCTGGATTTTTTTTTCCTCTATGATCCTCGGCTTTTTAGAGCACATCTTTCTCCCTCTCTCTCTCTCTCTCTCTCAATTAAATTGTATAATCCCATTTTTCTTTGACTTGATCTCAAGCCAGTGGTCTGGGCTTTTATTGCCAAGGGATAATTTTTGATAATGGGCTATTAAAACACTTGGAACTTCCATCCTATCTTTCAAATCTGTATATGCATGGATTGTCTTTCTGTGGAGAAAGAAAATCCCTTGTTTGGGAGAATCAATGGATTGTATGTGTGTATAGTATAAATGGCTTAAAAGAAATAGATGCTTGATAAACTAAATATGGCATAAAGGTGACTGTGCTTCATAAAAGATGGTATTATGAGACTCTTGCCTCTGTTTTATCTGGTACTTGCAATAATAGTTTGTCGATTTTTTTGCAGACTGGTATGGTGCATGCAGACAAGGGGTTGTCCTATAGTCTCCTTAAGCATGGACATTTGATGGCACTTTACGTGGCAAGACGTGCAAGCCATGTGACCTTTCATTGCCATTTAAAAAGTAGTTAATACTAGATTTAAAACAACAGAGAGCTTAGAGCTCCATATATTCTATACAAATATGCACACTTAAGAATTTGGTATGTTTGACTTGTGAACTTCATCGGTCTTCTTCAGTAAGTGTTGTAAGAGTTATAAAAGCTCAAAGCAGGAGTGTTTTTACCAGGATGTTCTTTTTACAGACTTAGATTTGATTTTTAAGTCTGAACATGGTAGGCTTACATGCTTCACAGGACAGCAAAGTGCTAATGACTTCCCAAATCAAACATTCATTTTTCATTTCATGAATGAAATGAAGCTCCTTGCTGCAGTGGTCTAAGATTTTTTTTTTTTTCCTTAATCTTAATGGTGTTCCTTCAGCAAGTCCATGGAAACCTGTTGACCTGCTAGAAACCTTATCCTTTTGGATTTTTATAGCAATGGTCTGGTATAATGCAATTTAAAAAAGATAACAAAATGCAGAAATGTTTCAAAATGTGAATAATCAAATATTTTCAGGAGAGAACAGGAAGGCACAGCTTCTATACATCTTCATGTGGCAAACAGGCTGACCCAGAAACATTTGTTTTGTCACTTTTCTCATTGCTCCAGGAAGCTGAGGTTGCAAGACTCTCCATACATCAATTCTTACCTTCAGGCATTAGTTCCGTTTAATCACACTTGTTTTTCTCCCTTGATTGACAAGTATCACATGTGAACATTCAGATGCTGGGCGTTCAACTGTGTTCCCAAATAGAGTTACTTTCGTGTCTCAGACAGATGCATGCATAGGATTAAGACCTGTCTTCTGTCCAGGCCCAATTAAAACAAAAAAACAAACAAATGAAAAAACAAACAAACAAACAAACAAAAAACCAACCAACCAAGCAAACTATATATCTAGCAATAGAAAAATATGGTGGCAAACCAATTAATTCACATTTTTTTCTTTAAAAAAAAATACCTGTTTTGAAATTGGTGATAATTTTGTCTGGAAAGGAACTAAAAGAAAATTAAAAAGAGACATTATTTGCTTAGTTTATACTTAAGACTTTCTAAAACACTGAATGATTAGCTGTATATTTGCAGCATGGCTCCTTGTTTTCCTGATGGTCTTTCAGTTTCTCAGCTGCACAGTATGTTATAATCATGGAAAAAAAATTAAGTTAAAAGAGCTTTAAGATCCATTAACATAATTTTAACAGTCCCTAGGGCACCAATCTGATGGCTCAGCAGTCTTCTAAGGAAAAAAACAAGAGATGTTAAATTGAATGTGAAATAAAAAGTTCCTTTGCATGTAAAAGTCCAACTCCTTTTCATTTTATTTTATTATATTTATTCAAGATGGCTGTAACCATCCCTGTAATAGATTTGAACAATGCAAATAATAGCATATGGAGCTGGTGATCAATGGAGACACTTCTCTGATGTTATCGTCCTTTTCTCTTGTAAGAGTTTCTGACATATTTCACACGGACCCAAAATGTTCTTCGCTGATAAAAACTGCGGGTACAATGGGAGAGATGGGATATAACAGCAAAAAAAGTCACTGGCGATGAGCAGTCTGGACTGGTTCATATGTTTGTTCCTTTATGTCTTCTAACTTGTCCAAATATAAAGCTGCATGGAGCAAAGAATAATAATCACACTTAAAAGCATGAGAAAGTGACCTTATAAACTAACTGATAAGAAACAACAGAGAATAAGATGAATGTGGCAACAAGTGTGAATTGCTTATATGTAAATAAGAAAATCCTAAACAAGAGGCTGGTGGCATTTTGGCTGTCTGGTCCAGAAGCAGTCACTGATACTAGGCTTTGTTGTAACATAAGTGCTTCGAGAAGAACAATTTTTTAATGCTTTGGTGAACACTGCTTGAGGTCTATCCGCTATTTTAAGCTAGCCTTGAATCAAGCATTTTGAAGGGGGCGAAATAGTTAACTGCATTTTCACTAACTTTTTTTTTTTTCTTTTCCTGGCATTATTCTACAGTTCCTATTTCCATCTGGGACCAGAAATGCTGAAATACCGCAAGTCACTCAATTTTTACACTATTTCTGCTCCAGTTGGAGAAAGAAAGTGTTGGCTTGATCTTGTAAGATTCTGAGTCCAACATTTCCTGAAATATCTTCTTATGAGGCAAGGGCCAGATCTACAACAAAAACTTCTGCCAGTTGGATAATGCTGGCTAGAGGCTGTGACTTTTTGCAGCAAAACTGTAGCCTGTGCTCAGTTCAGCTGCGGAAATGTTTGTGTTGGAGTCACCTGTTGTTCTGTTGCACTTCCCTGGGTTAAAGCAGGCCTCAGATAAGGTACTGCTCCTCACTTACCTTTCTTCAGTAAGTTCTGAAAATCAAGTACTTTCCTCTCTTCCACATTTTTTTTTTTTTTTAGCAAAGAAAAGCTGATACACAATCAACTGAATTAATTGCTGCAAAAGAATACGGAATATGAGTAAAACTGAAGCATTGATAATCTGTGATATCCACAAGCCAGTGACAAGTCATAAGAATCCGTGTATGAGTTTTATTTCAACGGTGTGAACAGTTACCTTTTCTCAGTGCCATTACCATCTACAGGGAAAGCTTTGCATTTTTGATCTGTTCATTTACTAGCCCTGTAGTAGCTTTCAATTACTTTATTTCTCTTTATAATGTTACACAGGTATTGAGATTCTGATTTCATTAACTTCTTGAAATGTGTGAATTGGCAAATAGCTAATATCTAGATATTTCAAAATATGCGTGTGTTTTTGAAAATCCTAGCCTCAGTCCTTTCCCATCATGTTTTTCCAGCAGCCGACCTGTGCTACATGACATAACTAAAAGTGAGGTAGACTCCTGTGTTTGACTATGCGTAAAGTTGGAGGAAGTGCGAAGACTCCCTGATATCCCATGCCAGGGTGGACCACTTCATAGAGTCCAAGAATCCAGAGATACAAATCTGTCCAGAATCCCAATGTACAAGTACTTAGTGGAGCTAGAATGTCTGTGGTCTTCAGTCTTTCCAAGAACCAGGGTCCCCTGGGACAGACTGCAATACACAGTTCCCTCAAAGTCATACAAATCCCCCAGCAGAGGCAGTACTTTAATAGTTTAATTTGATTCTGTGTGTTCGTGATATAGGACCTCAATGCATAAATTCTTTATTTGCTGAAGAAACCTCTGCTTTTTTTTTTGTGTGTGTGTGTTATTGGCTTGTGTGACTTAGATAGTTTTTTACCGTACATTGTTCCCTTTACACCTATTTTATGTTGTGTTACTGCCATGCATAGTTGGCTTCTTGCTCCCATTCTCAAAAGCACCTTTATAGAGGCAAATCACCTTACGGTGAGTCAAGTGTGCTGCCTTCTTCTGAAGTCTTGATGGGCAATATGAGAACAAGATTTCTGCGTGGCCTTTTTACTTGTCATGATACTGGCCAGAGTTTACTGGAGGGAGGCACTTTCCTAGTCATGGCACTGGAAGGAGTCACAAAGGAACCTCCCTTCTTAAGGGGCAGAGGACAGTATATGTGTGTCTCTATTGTAGGCCGCCTTAGAGTCCACCTAAGGTGAGAAGCAAAGCCTCCATTCATCATGGAAATCTTAAGATCTGACCTTGTCTTTTCCATATTGCTGCGGAGATGGTAGACAGAAAGAGAGAGATGCAGCCATAAGTCAGCTGAATGCTGTTCCGAACCCCCAAACACTCCTTAAAAAACAGTGCATATAAAGTGTCTCTTGGGATAAGAAGAGTGGCTTAGGCTTCTGCTTCAAGCAGCTGGACAGAAAATGAGACTGCTCAACTTCTTTTTGGCTCAGAAGTTTGTCAGCTAGAATAATTTCAAAGGGAAATCCTTTAAGAGGCTAAATGCTGTCACTGCACCCATTGAAGACCCATATTGGATATCAAGCTTGCCTACTATTTGTTGTCTGTGTGGCAGCGATATGGAAAGATATTTTCAGCTCTTGACCCAAATGAAGTTTTCTGCTGTATTCATGTTACTAAAATTCTAAAGTGTCTGAACTAAACGTGCGTGCAGTTGCTTTTCTTTTTCTTAAAAAGGTTCGTTCTTTCCTTCTATTCTAAGTGGAGCTGGTAACACTGCTAAGAGTTGAGGTAGCCAGGATCTTCCCGTTACAGTTATGCTTCCTGTTGCTTATAACCTGGTCAAGCTTTACTTCTTTGAGCTTTAACTTTTCCATGCAGAGTGTCACCTGGATTTTATTGTAAAGTTTCAGGAAAACTGGGCTAGACATTCCTAAAAATGAGATTAAACAAAAATATGCTGGATTGTAATAAATACATCTTACAGCTGTTTTATTGAGAAGCTGTGGCGCCTCCATGCTTTTGAGCAAAGTCTTGAAATTTGGCATAGAGGTCATTCTGGTGTCAGGGGATGCCTGTTGCCTGTTGTGAGAAAAAAAAATGCCTGAATGTGGCCAAGTTATAAGCCTTTGCAAAGGCTCAGTTTGCACATGTTAAGTTACAGTCACATCAGACTTTGGCAGACAAATTCCTTGGAAGGTGCTGTCTGCTTTGAGCGTGTTCCAGTCCAGGAACGGCGCTGGACTTTCTGCAGTTTTCGCTACCAGGTCTCAGGGTCCTCTTTGGAGTTAAGAAGAGGAATACATTCCCTCTTGTTGTCTCAGTTCTCCCTCAAATATGCAAGTGAGTAGAAAAGCTGTTGGATTTTAATATAGTGGAGACAAGGAATTACTTCAGAGGAGGAGAAGAATGGTAATATACTAGGATAAAGAAGAGTAGGTTACTTGTAAACATTATACTGTTAAAAGATATAATATGATGTTATTTGATTTATTGACTTACATGATACTGCTTTAGAAAACGGGTGTCTCTTTTTTGGATAATTTTAAGTGAGGGAACAAGAAACCATTTTTGGCGTGCTGAAATGGCAGTAGAGAATGGAGGAAGTGAACAAACCTCAGCTATTTCTCCTTGCCTCTCTTAGGCATTGTTTCTTTCTTCTTCGAAATGAAAAAGATAGTGTAGCCATAAAGCCACAGAGCTATGAAATATTTTTTAGATCTGATACTGGTGTGGTCAGCAGCCATTAGTCATTAGACAATCAAAAGTTGCTGGTTCTTCTCTGTGGCAAGTGCCTTTCTATGCTAAAGGTATGAAGAAAGATAGGCTCTCTAGTAACAGAAAATCAAACCCAAATTTCTTCAAAGTGTTTTGATCGCATCATAAAAGTTGAGTTAGTTTAGATTATCTTCAGAAACCTGCTGTGAATGGCAGCATTAATTGGTGTGCAGGGGTTGGTATGACAGCGTGCTATGAAAATTAGTCAGCCTTAGAAAAGAGAGTTCTCTGTTTGTGTCTGAGCAACACAGTGTAAAATATCTTTGTCTGGTTTCCACCCTATCAACTTGCAAACTTAGCCTGAGTTGTTATAGCTGCACGGGGCTTGTTCCTTCTCATCTGTTACCAGTAACAAATATTCTACAGGCCAAACTATGTCCTCAATTGCACTTTTGCCTTGAGTCAATCTGCACAGGTGTGCAACTTTAATAAACAAATGTAGCTGTAATAGAAGGGCTAGAATCTATTTCTCATGCTCTCTTAACTGTATAAGCTCTTCAAAGCTAATCAAAGCAAAAGTCTCTTTTGGTTTCCAAAATGTGTAGGTTGGCCCTGGGTAAGCATGTTGCTGGTGTTTTAATAATGAACCTACCATTTAAAAAAAACCAATTTCATAGTAGTCTTGTCAAACTTTTTTGTAATTACTTATTCCTTTGGCCCTTTTTGCAGTCCCCACACCAATGTCCACCACTCTCCAATTTATTTAGCAAAGCTCTTAACAGACTAAGAAAAAATGTGTTCGTATAAATTACTGACTGTATGTATTTACATAAATTTGCCTGTCCACGTTTTTGCAGTTATTCATATTTCTTCAGAGCATCACTCAGACTTTTATATTTGGATTACACAGGAAAAACATTCTAGTCAATTGTGGTATCTACAAAAGAGATTGCGTTCGTAAACGCTTTGCGTGAAGAAGCATGACAGATTTGGGCCTTTGACCTTTTTGCAGTTAATCACTATGTAACATACGTGTATCTACAGTAGTTTGTCCCCATAGATTTAGTATGTCACCATACATTTATCCTACATAGTTCATCACTGAAATCTTAATTATTGGTTAACTACAGTCTAATTGACTAAACTGGCAATGTTAGTTTTAGTCAGTAATGATTTTTCTTAGGAGAGCTGTAGAATCCTGCTGCCTCTGTTTTCTGCACTGGATTTGAGGATGAAGCTGCTGTGGTATACATAGCTACCTAGCAATCAATACCAAACTCAAACTATTACATGAAAGATCAGCACAATTTTAGTCACAGATATTTTTTCCTTTGTGTTTCTGAAAAGGCTAAAAGTTTGTGTCCTAAGTGAGATTGAAGCCTCTAGTAGTAATGCCCACTTGTTATGGTACACAAAATTACCTGGATAAAAATTGTAATTTTTCACAGAAATCAGTAAGCTGAAGGAGTTGTCAAAGACTTCCCCCCCCCCCTTTTTTTTATTTCTCTAACATTAAAAGATTATTTTATGCATTGCATTTTTTGAAAGAGAAAAATGTGTGAAAAAATGTTTAAGGACAGGGTTTTCTTGCTCAGTTGACACGTTGTGGAAGCCTGGCTCACAAGGGTCTTGTGAGTAGTTTAGTGGTACCAGCTAGAAGTGAGACCTTATCCATCATGGTTAGGTTTGCACATGGCAATTTTGTGAAAAATCCAGTTCAGTTGTGGAGCCTGGATGTGCAAATCCCTTTGTAGGCTCCGTACCATGAGCAAGTAAAGAAGGAGATACTTATTTATAAGTAAGGTTTTTCTTCTAAGTTTTCTTCTTCTTCTAACACTAAAAAATATATATCCTTTTTGAAGAAGCTTGCCACATGTTTAAATAATGTCGTCAAATTCCTACCTACGGTAGTCCTGAAAGAACTTGGGAAAAAATTGTGTTTGAACCCCTACTGTGTAACAGTTTGAGACCCTTGACATAGAAACGTCTTTAATGGATGTTTAGTTTGAGATTTCCGCATTGACATTGTCGTATCTTGAAAGTACGGTTCTTGAAAATGGGAGACAGCAGTTTTTAAAGACAGTGACCAATAAAAGCATGTGAGGGTGAAATTACAGCTTCAGATGTGCTTTTTGTCATGCTTTGGG
Organism: Chroicocephalus ridibundus; assembly: GCF_963924245.1. Taxonomy (NCBI): domain Eukaryota; kingdom Metazoa; phylum Chordata; class Aves; order Charadriiformes; family Laridae; genus Chroicocephalus; species Chroicocephalus ridibundus. The sequence continues at coordinate 52,052,253 of NC_086316.1, forward strand.
AAGTTCACTGCTGCCTGTGGCACATAGTATATGGGGGGCTTGTCTTTCCGCAGCTCTCGGCTCTACAGGGTGGGTTGTGGACAACTGTCCTGGTTTGTCTTGCACGGCAGCATGTCCCTGGTTGCACGGATTGCCCAGCAGAGTACACAGAGAGTGTGAGCTTGCACCGAACTGGCATTTACCCTTTGAGTATTTGAGGTTATTTTACACTGTGCTATTCTGAGCCCTGATCTTCCCCCAGCCCTGTCCTGCCCCCCATCCTCCACTCTCTCCTTACCATCTTTGATCCTGGCAACAAAAGTTCATTCCATAGCTCAGGTCAGACAGAAATGATGCATTGCATCACAGCTGCTTTTATGAAAGTGTTTATTTCATATCTGAAATGTTTTTATATACATTTGCTCTGCTATGACTTGCAGGAGGAGAAAGAAAGCAGTTTTACTGCAGGCAAAACAGCCACCTGTGAAAACTAATTGCGTAGGTTGTGTTGTGCTGGTATCTCTGGGAATGATCCATCAGGAAGAAAGTAAATATCCTTAATCTGCTAGGAGATCACCTGTATGCCAAAATGATCTCCTTTATCAAAGTGGTGATTGAAATATCCCTTCAGATTTGCGGTGGTATGTGTATGGGGGGAAGGAAGGGAAGGAAGCATAACTCCTGTAGAGGCAGGTGCCGCATCCCAGCAAAGCGTATAGACAAATGAAAAATGACGAACTTGAGAGGCTCTAACTAAACTGTCTCATTAAAGACTGTAATTTAATATGCTTGGTATCCAGTTACTTTCAAAGAAGAATTTCAAGAGACTGGGCTGCTCTTCAGCTTTGTCTTTTTTCCCCCTCAGTAAAATGAGGCTTGCAGTGCCTCCTGCCACAAAGTTCTGCCCTCCATCAGCTCCCCAAACATCTTGCAGTAGACTTAAAAAGAAAAACCGGTTAAAAAATGCAGAGCTGTAAGGCAGTTCAGCTGCCTGCCACCTCTGGGTGTGTTGTTCATTCAGTCCTGTGAAAGCCTGCCACGGAACTGTTAAAAAGAAAAAAAAAAATCTTCGGGGCATTTCTTCAAGGCACGGATGGGAACAACTGTTTTGTTTCTGCTACGTGCCGTGCTGCTCGGTGGCTGCTGAGGCCTTGCTGCTCCTGGTCTCCTGGCTGCCGGAGCGCCCTGCGCTCGGTTATGTGTGTCCCTGTGTGTCTGGGCACGGCGGTGACGGGACTCTGTGTGAGCCTGGTGAGTGGGGCGAGGACCTGCACCCAGGATGCTGCTCGGCTTACTCAAACACCAAAGGCCAGGGTGTTCGATGGACAGGAGTATTTCAGTCCTGTGGTCTGCCTGTCTCTTCATTCCAAGATTAGACGATTTTTCCCCCCTTGTTTTTTGGCCTTCCATTTCATTGTGACCAGACCAAGAAATGACCATTCTCCTGCAGCGACATGGAAACTTGCTACCAGCTCTCCATTCCTGTGATTCGTGACCACTCTGTAGAGTTTTCAGATGCCCTTTCAGGCACAGGTTTTCCATCCCTATCGTTTACCTATATTGAGAAAATTTGAAAGAGGGGTTGTGGGTCCTCGTGGAGAAAATGATAATTAACTGCTTTTCTGACCTGCTTGTCAGGAAAGGGGGTATTTGACTGATATTTCACTATGGCTTAACCCTTGCCACATGGACTCAGTGGAAGTAAAATACCTTACAGCCAGTTATAAGTGTAAAAACATTTTGCAGCTCTGTGTTTTAAGCAAAATATAAAAACATGTTTCCCCCAGCCCTTTCCTTAGTCTTAACTTCAATTTAACAAAGTTAAGGATGGAATCTGGGGGAAAAAATATAAGCTGATAAAGAAACAACTGGATCAAAGGGCTGGGCTTGTCCTGTGGCATGTATTGTGGTTTCTAGTTTTCAAAAATTGAGAATAACAGAGTATTCAGTAACAGCGGACAGGCTCTGTATGAAGTGCATATATCAAACACTGTTCTGTTTGGAACTAATAACTGGAAAAACCAAAACTACAGTGACCTTGAAATCTGGAGTTGACTCTTAGTATTATACCACTAATTAAATTAATCTTATCTTTGGGATTGACAGCAGTGGATATAAGTAGCAAGAGGGAGATGTCAAAATGACAGATTGTATAGAGTATTGAGAGATTTTGTAACATATGGGACCAGATGAAGTCATGGAACAAGTTGTTAGTGGCAGTGAAGATCACGTTTCATTAAAAATGTACATTTTTCAATAGATGAATATGACTGCCTCATATAATTATAAGCCTTACAGGAGGTAAAGTGAGGCACAACAATTAGTTTACATGGAATTTGAGAGAATACTGAAATCTTGAATGCCAGCTCCATGCTTTGCATCCTGGATATTCAGATTTCCAAAAGGTTTGCCCAAACTGTTTGGATTTAATTTGTCAGTCATAAGTCATGGTTTTGCTTAGCTTGTATGTAGTTTGGCTGTTGTACTGTGCTTTTCCCAATAACAAGTGACATGACTCTGAAGACATCCGTCATCAGTTGGTCTGTGATACTGTGTGATGTGGTATACCTTTTTAACAGGTTTTAGAAGAATATACACTACAAGCCTAATTGCCACCAGGTGGAAGAGTACTGAACCTGAATGACAAAAAAAGATGTCTCCCTGCCCCCAAATCAAACAAAGCGTGTGATGTGCTTTTTTTCTTGCGTCTAGCAAATTAAATGAATGACAGTTTTTACCTCTCTTGATTGTTATTGGACCGCCACTTTTTTTAACTTCTGGAATTTGACAGATTATTTTCCTTTTACAGTCATGGCTGCTTTTCCAAGTTAATAGAAATGGTTGTCATAGATGCAACCTTATACCCTTTCCCCTTGCACAAGGGAAGAGACAGAAGGGCCACTTGTCGAAAGTCGCAAATGCTGGAGGGGAGAAGGATGTTGCCGATGCCAAAGAAATCTGAGAAACACACACCTGTTGTTATTTCAGAGCGCTGTGCTTCTGCTGATAATTGGCTGAGGTTTAAAGTTATGTGTGATTTAACTCTAATTCATAATTCCACAAGAGAGTTACATGCTGGGGTGAACAAGGACAAGTCAAGAGGCGAGAAGTTACTGACTGTTAGATCGACTTTGGAAACTGGCAGTGGTCTTCCAAATGAAAAGGAGTCCCTGCATTTTTGCAGGCAGACACTGGCGCAGATCTAGAGGGACAAGGACAGGCATTTGAGCCAAAGGAGTTTGGGGCTGCGTTTCAACCCCATCTGCTTTTGTCACCCGTCCACCCTGACATGCTTACTTTGTCAGCCAGAGTTGTGTTGTTGTTTTTTTTTTTCTTTCCCCAACCCTGTGTCTGTGTTGTGAGAATTCCTGGCTTTGTAAACTATTCTGGGCAGCTGTGTTGGGCCTGAGGCTCTAGCTCAGCGTTTAAAGCCAATTTTTCTACTATACTCATCTGGTTTGTATCTTGCATCAGTGCCTCTTTTGCATCTGACACTGAGATACTACCTAACAGTGGTCAAAGGCAATAGAACTTGCCTTTGTGAAAATTACTTTGGTGACCATTAAATCAACCATTTCTCTATATGTTTCTTTTGTGATATCTGCCCTGCCCTGCCCTGCAGCTTATGTAAACAAGAAGAATGGTATCTCCATCACATTTTTCTGGTATAAGGGTGCTGGAGATACTCTTTACCCTTTCTTCCTTTCTTCATATCTTCCGTTCTTCTTACTGGTTATTCTCCATGAGGTCCAGAGGACTCTCCTTCTAAACATACACCTGTATCCTGCAGGAAAAGGGTTACCTGGTGTAGCTCCACTGTAGCCAGACAAAGATGGAGTTCAGAACCTTAACTGCACCAGCACAGCTGCCTTCTCAGGGGAAGATGAACCTGCAAACTTTTAAAGTGGAAAAGAAACCTAGTTCTTTTTTCATCATCACTGCATTTCACTTTGCAAATGCTTTGCATATCTATAGTATGTTGCATGCTGTTGAGTATATCGGATAAAAGTGGACAGGTCTGTGTGTCAGCTTGGGTGTGATTTTCAGGGGGAGAAATCTTTTATGAAAAGCATACCACTTGGACATCAGTTTCATTATTTCTTTTCAGTTCCGAATTTCCTTAGATGTTAAGTGAATATGCATTCTTTTCTAACACATTTTAGGAGTTTCATTTCCGTTCCATACCTGTGGCTGTAAATATCTCCCTGGTTTCTGTGCAGCTCTACCAGACCCAGTGATCTGATGTCATCTCTTTCTTTAAAATTACTTAGAAATGTTCTTTCCAGAGTGGGATTTGGTCAGTTTTTGTGTAGCTATGGCAGGAGGCCTGCACGGACACCCTCCATCCGAGGGCAGGAACACAGGCTGCAGAGGTGAGTTGTCCCTTCCTCTGCCTGTAACCCCTGGAAGTTAATGCAGGCACAAGCCTTGCTGAGCTGGTGCCATTTGTTTGCATACCATTTGCAGCAACCTGAATGACTGGTTATTCTGGTCAGGAGAAAACAGCACTGACATCATGTGATTCTGGCAAAGTGAGCCACACTGGATGCTGGCCTTTGAATACCCAAGGGGCTGGCAGCAGTCTCGGGGGTTGGCCGGCAGCCCCATTGAGCTCGCTAGTAATCAGTTGACTGGCGGCCCGGCTGGACAGGCTGCCCTACTTTCTCTGACAAGCTCTGTCTAAAAGAATGATGGGCAGGCTGCCACTAGCACGCTTTAGTGGAGTTACTGAAGATTAACTGTTTAGCAGCTCAGCATTGACAGTGCTTCCCTTTGAAGAGTGGGTGTTGGAGAGGACATTGTTCAGTAGGGATGCCTCTTCTTTGTCTCACTTGTTGCATATTTTAATCTTCAGAGGCAAGACTTGCTTTTTTTTTCTTCCCCAATGCCCTTCTTGCCAAATTTCAGAGAAATGCCATAAGATTTGTTTTCCTTTGAAGTTTCTAAGGTTTGTTTTATTTTTTAATGAAATGCGACATTCTGCTAATTACTCAAGCCCTAAGATCCTACACTGCAGAAATCCCTGGAGGAAAGATAGACAAAAGAAAAGTCAACTCTTTGAAAGACCCAGAACATTTAGTATTTATTTATTATGACAGATGTACTCATGTATATTTCTTCCAATAAAACTTTTGATGTGTCTTCTACGAAAGATAAAACTGGATATTCAGAATAGAGGGAGAGTTACATTTCTGAATAGGCTTGAAAACCTGATTGTCGTAAACATGAGACTGACTGTTGGCTATCTATCTGAAGTGTAATGAGTAGGTCATAATTGTAAACAAGAAAGGTTATATTAATGAAAAGTCCGTTTATCGAGTGATGCCGTGAGTCGGTGGAAATAGTTGTTGTACTGTCGCACCAAAAGCAAGGAAGTGCTAAAATGAAGACTGTAGAATAGGTATATTTTTAGCAGGTATTTTCTGTAATATTTTGCTTGGTAATGAGATTGTTTCCAAGACACATTTCTTTGAGTCATTAATAATTTAAAACATGCCACTGGCTTTTTTCGATAGACTTCTGAAAAAGGGAGTTTGCTGTGTTAATATGATTCAAGCGAACTAATCCAAATTCTTATGAAGTCAGTGGAAGTCTTCGTCCGTTTACGGACATTTCCCTCTCTGAAAATTATGAGAAGCATAAAAGCTTATTATTCTGGAATGTCTTTGTATTCCATCTGTTACATGTGTAGACACAATGTCAAATCTGTATGTAGTGTAAGCTGGCTACCTTTGCATTACTTACAACGCAATTTAGCTGGTTCTTCATGTTTGCTGCATTTGAAAATTATTTTCCTACCTGTTAAGAAAATGGCAAGCAGAGAAATGCAAAGATAAAACGAAACGACATTCTGGGGATACCTTGCTAATAGATTCTTTTCACACATGTGTGTACATACAAAAATATATATCTATCTATCTATCTATCTTTGTATATGTTCTAACATCCTACCTTCTGCTATGAATGTAATACTTGGACTCCAGTGATGTGATTTATAGGACAATGCCCTGAACAGCTCAGGCAGTGTGTGACAATTTGGAAATAATGCTTCCTACTTTTAGACCACATACAATTCATTTATTTTAGTGCTGCTTTCAGAGTCTTTATCCTCACATTTTCTAAAACTTGAAACTAACCTTATTCTTAAGCCTCTTTGTTTTAGATCATACGTTCAAATGGCTGCCTGGCAGACAATAGTTGATTGGTTGCCTGACCAGTCATTGTAAATAACTTCATCAATTATCTGCTAAAGACCTTCTAAAACCCTGTGATGACTTGGATCCGTTGCTGTTGGGAGATGCCTTAGCTCTTTCACCTGGAAGTATGTATTTTCATCCCACCTGGAATGCCAATGAGACACAATTTCCTTGTTCACAAGTGAAAGGAGCGCAAGAACGCAAATAGCAGTTTCCTCTAGAGACACCTGCACTTGTTTCTTTGGCTTTTTATTTGTGACCTTTAATTGCTTTTCTGTCCCAGAACACCTCTTCACTTTGAAGGGGCCAGGCATGACAGAAAATTGGTAGTGACAGCATTTTTAATTAGAAGCAAGAATATAAAACTGTTTAAATCCCATAAATATTGTAGTCAGTCTTGGCAAGTGTCATTCACTATAAATGAAAAAGCAGACTATTCATACAGAGGTAAGATAAATATGTGCACTATTTTGAAGTGTTTTAATTTACTCCAATCTTAATCCTAACACCAGTTGTCAAGATACTTCCAGTGGATATTGGTAGCCAGATTTTGAAAAGAGGGTTGTTCTTTACCCAGATAGACTGTTTCCCATGTGGTGTAGCTTTACGGGGAAGGAGAGTATTGTAGAAACTCATGAAGAGTTATCGTCCTCTAATTGATATGGTCCTATAGTGCATTCATGCATAATTCAAAAAAGAGAAAGTGATTGCGTACTACAGCGTAAGTGCTGATTTATGATTCCTGTTTTAGTTGTACATTTCTAATTCTCAGGAGATAACTTTACTCAATTAAAGAAAAAGCCTACAAGTTAATTTTTTGCCAATGTAATTTTGAAGAATTGTCATTTGAATTGTCTCAGAACCATTCTTTTGTGATTATGATGTAGGTGCCTGTATATCATGGCAGAAACATGCCTTTTATGTCTGCATTTCTCAACCTCTCTTTTTAGACAGATTAGAGTAGATCATGGCAGGAAGGTTGCTTCAGCCATTTAGCTGATTGTATTCTTTTCTTCCTCTTCTTTTAGTCCATTAAGCCAGAAAAATGTAGTGTTTCAGGGGGTTACTGCTGAATGTGAGAATTCAGAGGGAGGAGAAAGAAAAGGCATTGAAACTTGGAAGTTAGATTTGATTTTTCTTATGGACAAATTAATTATTTTATACCAAATATATTTGTCTGTACGCATAGCCATGATAATGCTAAAAACTGCTGCCATGGATTGTGTGCAGATACTCAACATTTTGCAGGGAGGGGGAGGTTACCAGACTAGTTTGTGGAGGAATCATCCAGAGTAGCTAATTTTATTAAAACTTCCCTGATTGCAGATATTTGCAGATATTGCAGATATTCCCTACTGATTCGCAAAGCATCAGTGCATTTCTGAACATGACAGTTTATAAAGCTTTCAGTTGCTCTATTTCAGTACTTCAGCGTGAAAGAGTATTTCAGACATAATTTAAACATTTTCTTGAAAGTTTTCTTTTTCCATTTTTTATTCGACAATGAACTGTATAAAATAAATTCCCATGGAGTAAAAGTATGTTGTAAGGTCTTTGACTGATACAGAATAATTGCTTTGTTGATTGTATATCCATGCATGATAAGATATGCATAAGAAGAAATCTGGTACAGAAGTATAAATAATACTTATCTTTAAGCCAGCATCTGTCATCTGCTTCAGCAGACAGTGTTTTCTTTCATTCCTGCACAAAAAGAGCTGAGAGATTTATGGAGCAGCTTTGTCTGTGCTCTGTGATGCTTAATCAATTTTTATTAAATTCTAAATTAAAACTTGGCTTTCATCATAGTCCTTTTTTTTTTTTTTCTCCCAGTAGACATATCTGATCTATAGAACAGGAGAAAGGCTCACGACAGCCACAAAGTTTATGTAAAGGTAGGAGGGCTTCAGTCCTGAACTCCTGTGTACTTTGTTTTCAGTGAGGCTGCTCTCAGTCATTTTTCAGAAGCTACATTGGTATTTCTGTGTTCAGACTGTGACGTTCATGAATACAACTAAACCAGAACAACCTTGAAGGTATTAAATTCTTTAGACTCCCTTTTCAGTATAATTATTATTGATCTTTTCAAGAAATCTCTGAAAGAATTTTACTGTTATTAATTTGCAGATGGTATGTGTGGTTCTGTTAATCAAACTGTGTTTAAAGATGGCTTTTCAACTTCATGGCACTTTAAAACATTAGCTAATCCACATTATACACTGAGATATGTAAATAAGTAGCATTATCTCCATTTTACAGATGAAGAAATTAAGAAAGAAGTGCTAAGTTACTTAGTCAGGGTCACATTTCTTGAAAGAGGCAGAATACAGAATACAGGAGTGCTTGAGTCCTCAGCTTAAATCACATCTCTTTCTAATTACAGTAATAAATAATAGACACCATATACAAACAATTTATTTTCCAAGTTTAGATACATGAAATAAATGTGTCATCTGAGATACAGAAATGTCTCTCAAAATTTGTTACTGTGAGAGAAGATGATTAGAGCACTGGGGAGTCAGTTTGGATGATATGATTTTTTGCTCTGAATTGGGCCAGCATTCATTCTCATTTCATACAAGAATGGTTCCATGTGGACAATGCTAAGAGTCAAGCACAAATCAAAGGTAAGATGGTAGAATCAAAATTACTTGTGCATTTATTTCTTCCAAAGAAGAAATCCCCTTGGCTGCTTTAAAAAAAGAAAGCAAATACATGGAGCCTGAGGTCAGAGTGGACGTTTGGTCTGGTAGTTTGACCTCATTGTAACCCAGCAGCAATTCTTCTTGGCCAAACTTGCATTTGGTTAAGCCCATTTCCAGAAAGCTATCCAGCCTTGGTTGGAGAGGAGTATCCACTGCTTCCCTTGGTAGTTTGTTCCAATGGTTTGTCATTCTTGCTGCTGCTAAATGGAGGTTGTTTGGCTTCCCCCTGTAGTTCTTGTTCTGCCATTCATGATTAAATTGTTGAGGTCTTTAGGATCTTTTTTTTTTTTTCTCGCTGTGAATGTACTTACACACTCTAATCAAAACACTTTTTTCCTTCTTTTCGAAGAAGTCTCTTATTGTAGGACTTAATTCTGTCGCCTCTGAGTAATGTTTATGTCTCAGTCCTTCACTAAAATATGAAGACAGAATGGTGCTTCTGCTACTTTCCTTTTTACGTGGAGCTAAAACTGGTTTTGTCCTCGATTGTAGTTGGGAGCTTGTATTGAGTTTTTTATCCTTAAAGCATTTCAGAGTCTCAGGTATTAGGCATATAGTCCTCCATTCTTGTTTGTCCTGTATAACAAACTCATGGGAGAAAAACTGAAGAGGAACCATCTTCTCAATGTACTCAAAGGGATCTTGATAGATAGTAAAAGAAATTGCCACTTTGATGTCTTCAAGGAAATTAAAAAAATAGCAATGTGAAAAGAAATATTTTTGTTTAATATAACACCTCTACTTTCAGATAGTTTGACTTGAGTCTTCTACACGCAGTCTCTGGTACACACCAGGCTGACTTTGAGGTTGTTTGTTATCCTCACTCTACCGAGTAGTTAAACGCTAACTACAAGGTTTGCTGAAAAGTGAATCTCTCAGTCCCCAATGCTGCTTGAAAAGACTTCTTCCAGTTTATGCATGTTCCTTTTAAGAAATACAGCAGGCAGTACATTCAAATCAGTGTGCCTGAATTCATTAATTTCCTTTGGTAGGCTGTTGTAGAGAATCTGAGAAAATAATTTTGGTGATAACTCTGAGGAAAGCGGAATACAGCCTCCAGAGTTTTTATAGCTCAACTCCTAATCAGAGAGATGTCAGTTAGTTCTCTTTGTGTCCTTTTGCCTCCTTTATCCACTCAAAACGCTGCTTCTTATCTGTCCTGAACACATTACTTCTGTGTCCAGTGCAGCAGCAGCAGCAGCATGGAAAAAAAGCGTGGGGCTGAGAAACTGGAAGAACTTAGAAAGGAAGACAAATAAAGAAAAGTGTCACTGAAATTTTAAAATGAAAACAGGATGTGGACACGATGTACAACTGTGCTTTCATGATACAGTGCAACTGTCTTTGTAGCTGCCCAGCTATATGCTGTACTGCTGTTTGCCAATGTTCCTTTTTTTTTTTCTGCATGGAACACAATACAGATCTAGTAAGTTTGTGTCTATTTCATGTGGAGTAAATTTAGAGTAGATGAACTGAGTCTTTGGAGCCATTGCCAAATGAGGTGGTGATGATGGCTAGAGAGGTTTGGAGTTGGGGAGTGCTTCTGACAGGAACACGGCACATACTGCATCATGCCTTTGACCATGGTGCTTTAGACACACTGCCAAGTGTTTGTAACAAGATAGTGCTGTTACTGCACTTCACTTTTAACTTTCCCCTTGCACAGAGTACATTTCCTTTTTTGTTTTATAAACTGTGCTCTCCATAGTTTTTGTACCTCTGTAAACAGTTCTGATTATTGATATGTTGGCAAAGTATGCGGGAGTTTCTTATGGTTTCCTCCTTGTTATATGCCATTATACACTCCATACTCAGTTTTGGTAGTGTGGTCAGTTTGACTCACTAAAATATGATAAAGACGTGAATGACAAATAGCATCTTATCGGTATATGTTAGCAAAAAAAAAGGGCATTACTTGTGGCATTACTTGTATCTTTTAAATGACCAAGAAGTCAATTATCAATATGATAGTCATAGTATATGTAAGGATGTACCTTAGCGATAGTTAGATAAAGATTTTCTAAGACAAAGAGTTTAATCTTGCTGCATTATGTGGGGACAAACTGTCTTCTTTTTTGTAAAATGCAAAGCCTGATGATTTTAAAATTTAGTGAATGTTATTGAAATCTAAAGGATACTAATTTTAATCCACAAATGATTCATACATTTACAGCCCGAAACTTCACCTTTCCCAAAGGAGAACAATGACATTATTTTTACAATTGGCAATGGTCATATGAAACTGAATTGTACCACACCATTGAGACTGTGCTATAAAATGAATTCTCAAGTTGTAAAAACTGCAGCAATACCTTTCAGTAGTGCTAAAGATGGTATAATACATTTCAGCCCAATTCTTTTTTCCTCCTTTGGTCTATTTTTAATGCTGTTCTTTAATGGATTTTGTAACTGGATCTCCATTTGAACTGAAAAACTGCCCTTGCCTGAATGAGGTATTTGTCCTGTATCTGATGGTGGTATATAGTGCTTGTGCGGGATCTTTGGTTTAACCCTCATATCTTGCAGTCACCGCAGGTACCTTTGAGAAGGTAAGATTATATTAACTAGGAATATTTGTAACTACAGAGGTTTGTCAGACTCCAGCCTGAGACATTTCTGAGACATCTGAGCTTCTGAAATACTCAGTATCTTTAACCTCGGTGTTAAACCTCTGCCTCTGTTCATCTCAGAGGCAGCTGCATATCTGTGGTGGATAAAATGATTTCTAGTGTTATAAAACAACAGCAAACTTTTCCTTTTTTTTAAAAGAGTTTTTAAAATGCTGTGATGTTTGCCCAGTAGCATGCCCTATCACCATATCAGCATGCTCTTGTAACGTTAATCTGGTCATCCACATCATAAACAGTTTTGCAGGCTAGTCAGAAAAGCAGGGTCAAAGCTGTGCGATGTGGTTTTGGCAACCCTTCCACTGTTTCTTCATGCTTATGCTTTTTGTAAAAAGGTATCTGTTAACCCTGAAAAAATATGCTAACCGATAAGTAAAACTGAACTTGTTGTGGCTTGGCTACCTTAGTTACTATTGTGAATAACCTTCTTATGTTTGTGTTTGGAAGAGTGGTTTTCCACTCGGGAGGGTTACTGAGTCACCTTCGCAGCCTGCGCACCTTCTCTCTTTCTTTCTCAACTATGGCTTTGAAACAGCAGCTCAGTGCTGGGCCATCATAGCAGTAGAAAAACCCGTCGCCACGAGTGATTTCCTGATGGTGAGTAAATGTTATTGCAGAGCTGGAGATTAGGAAATGAAAAGAAATGTTAAGGACCAGGAGATCTCTCTTGAGCAAAGCATTTATCTGAACAGCCTGGAGTGTTTATCTGCTGCTTTTCTGGCTTTTTTTTTTTTTCCTTCTGGTAAAAGAGTGAAGAATATGTACCGAGTTCCAAAGCACTGACTCATGGGGCCACAATGAAGCATTAGGATACAGCCATTTCCTACCTTTGTTTGAAATCAACCGAGTAGCCCTGGCGGATGCGGGCCCGGGGGCTGCAGGGCTTGGTGGAAGGAAATGCTTTTCGTCTTTATCGAGCACGGAGTGCTGTTGAGCATCGCATCATCGCATCGCATGTGGCAAGCGTCGTGTAAAAAATGCTTGGCCGTGGGTTGCTGTACGCCATTGCCACCTGAGGCTCCGAGGTGATTAACGCGCATTTCAGGAAAAGTGCTTGCCAGGTGGCTGGGGAAGTGTGGCGAGGGAGGTAATGACTTGTAAGAGCGCTGCCTGCTCGCACCATATTTTTCTGAGGCTGTTTTACAGCGGTAAGTAAAATGTCACCAACACTTCTTTTGAACCGGAGAAACATTGTTACGTCAAGATGAAAATGAGTGCAGGAAAAAAGGTATTTGTCTTGCCTGAAGTGATGCTACGGATTCTGCGGCTGAACTGAAAATAGGCTGTGCGAGTTTGGGCTCCTGCTTTCCTTCTCTGACTACTTAACTCCACTTAAATTTGGGTGTCATAATGTCAGAAAAGGCAGCACATTTGCATGTAGTGAGAGTGGATGCCTTAAAAAAACCCAACTCCCAGGGTAAGTAAAGCAATGAAGCAATAAAAGAAGCAATGGGAGTACTAAAAGAAAAACAATGACAACTGGAAACTTATGTGGTCATTGTGTATTTATCTTTAGCTTTGAAATTCATTGAGACTTTTTCCAGTATTTTTTTTCTGGGTTCTTCTATAAATGATTCTTGGAACCTTTAATTTATCAAGACTAGATACAGTAGACACAATTTAAAAAAATTTTTTTTAAACTCCCTTTAATCTGTATGATTTAGTGATTTTATTTACATCTCAGAGGGAAATTGTTTGTTGTTGACTTACCATTCTCTTCTTAAATATTGCCTTATTGGCATCTGCAATCAGTGTTAGTGAAGACATTTAAAAATAAAAAAAAAAGGAAAAAAGTATAATCCTGGATACTCTCCAAAGAGGGTTTAGGAAACGACATAGGGACAAATGCTCCTGCTTGGAACAAAATAGAGAATGGTCCCTGGTTCATGTGTTTGTCTGTGTGTGTGTTTTTAGTTTTTGTTAAGCCAAAATTAAACACAGTAGAGTTCACTGTTTGCTAATCACCATGTGTTTACTTTCCCTTCCAAAATTGAAGTTGCCAACCAATACATTTCGTACCCAGTGCTATGAATCTGTCCAAATAAACATGGGAAGTAGTAAAACAATGACACTATATGAAAATACATCCTCATTCATTAAACAGAGTCCAAAAATTTTTGTGGAATTAAGCAGTAACAGAGAAATGTGCATCTTATGGGCTCACCAGTGTATGAAAAAATAATAACATAACATGAACGATGTTCTCAAGAAAAACACTTACCCTGTTGATTTATAGAGATGAACATTGATTCTTTTATATTATGCTCCCTCTGTAATCCCTGCGGACTGGTGCATTTTGGGTATCTCACGGTTTTACGTTAATTAGGGAGGTAAGCATCTTGCAGAGAACAAATAATCAATTCTAACTACCATCTCAATCATTGAAGGTTCCCAGTGTGTCCTTCAAAGTGAATTTTAAAGGGGCTTCTCTCACAGATTATGGAAGCAACAGCAGAAATGTTAGATGCAAAATTAGGTAATGTATTTCGCTTGTATGATTGTATGACCAACTAATGTTGGGAGAAACAGTCTTATATGCGCAACAGAAAAGAAGCTGTACCAAACAGCTGTCCATCTCTTCCCACCTGCCAAATTCAATTAATTCACAAAATTTTTGGTCTATGGCAGAATTTAACGCTGATGTCAGCAGATGGTTTGCACATGAGTCAAAAGTAGCATTAAGCCTCAATGTTGGCTGTCGCTGAGCTGGAGAATGGGAGATGACTTTTTTCAACGCCTCGCACTGTTACACACATTGGGTGGCAAATAAAGAGCTAAGCAGAATGCACAGAAGCAGACTGTGATATGAAGACTAACAGTCCCAGTTCCTCAAGAGCATACTGGTTTTAATACATTTTAGATCTCGTCCAAAGGAAGAGCCTCTCAGGAGCGCATCAGCCTTCGATGCTTGTGGTTTAGGGGAAAGTGGGTTTCTATATGAATCACCTCCATGGCTGCCTGCTGTGGTTCCCTGTCCAGGGGGTGGGACGGAACTACATACAGCCAGCAGTGAACCTCAGCGCGAAGTGCACGGTGTGTGTAAAACTTCATGGAGAGCAGTGCTTTTAAGGCCCTTGTTCTTGAGATGCAGTCCCAAAATGGCAGGACATTCTGCCCTGGGGGTGCTCCTTGATTGTCCCTGGCAGCAAGTCAAACAACTGCCTCTTTCTTCCAGCAAACAACCTAGTTGTTCTCTAGATGTGATTTTTTTGAACCCTGTCCAAAGCACGGTACATTTAAGTGTCCACGCTTAAATCTTACAACTTGCCATGCAAGGTGGCGGCCTAGGGCTGTCTGATGGTAACAACTACGGCATTCCCACTCTGCATCTGTGGGGTTTTTTTTTTGGAAGTACCTATGGCAGCTGCAATTACCCCTTCCATTGATATTTCCTTTGCTTTTTAAATTTTATTTGTTAGTGTTTATGAGCTTGAATGCTAAGAAGAATGTTTCTGTTACAGTTTTGAGCACATCCTTTACAGCTAGGCTTAGTGCAAAACTCTCCTGTTAGTCTGCAGCTGTGCAAGCTGAAACCAAAACAGCAAGAGATGTGAACTTCTTGCAGTCCTCTGTGACTGGGAGGCTCCAGATTTAAAGTTGTGCGAGGATATAAAAGCCCGTAAAGGACAGGGCTAGCAGAGATTCTTGCCCGAGCCATGCGTAGGGCCTCTTTTCCTTCATCTAGCTGATACATTGCTCAGAAAGTGAATTTGGGGGGACTGAGGTTTCAGATTTGAATAACCAGATTGGTATACAAAATGCAACTTGCTTGATATTATTTTGTTTGTTTGGATAATTTAGAAAGTATGGTAAATGTAGTGCTGACAGCTGGAGAGCACTGGGCTTTGTCACATGGTCAAGGATCTTTCACCTCTTGCAAGACAGTCTTAAGATATTAAAAAAAGGTTAGGTTTTTGTTGTTGTTGTTATTGTTTATTTTTCCCCCAGCAAGGAATGTTTAAATCAGATGAACAATTAGGAATGTGCCATTTCCATTTCTGCGGAACGAGCTGTGTGGATAGGTGATGTCTGCGAGTGTGTGAGGGCAGCAAAAGCATCAGGACATGTGTCTGATTTCTCTTGAAGCTTTAATAAAGATTTTAAAATATTTTTATTCATAATTCAATTCACAGTTTTCCATTACAAGAAATAAAAGTCTGAGGTCAAGAAAAATGTGAACAATATCTTGAAGACATTTGATGAAAACAACGCAGCTCCCCAAAGCTGTTCCTTAGCCAGCCCACTTCCTTTATATTTGAAAAATCTGTAGAAATGACAGTTGGGATCAGAATTTAATCGTAGTGGGCACTGTGCAAAACCAGCACAGACATAATATCTGCCCTAAGGAGTTTATGGTCTACTTCAAGGCTTGATGCCAGGCGAGGGTGTAGCAAGCAGTGAGAACAAGGAAGAGGCAGTAGTTCTAGGAACTTGTGACTATCCTGTCTTGCTAGATAAACACTCTGCTCAGTGTCAGCATCATTCAGGGAGGTTAAGATGCAAACAAAAACACTGGTGCATTTGGTAATCTTGGCTAGTCATCTCTCTTGTGACAGGCTTGGTGAATTTATGAGATAGAGCTACTGTCAGCTTTATTTCTCAGATTTTATTATACTGGCTTGTGGGCAGGAGGATTTGGGCCTTGATTATTAACTCCTTGTTTAACGGCTGGCTGTTGATATGCCCACTCCTAGAGAGGAGCAACGCTGACATGCATCTTGAGAACATTTATTTCCAAAAGAACACTGTTTGGTTTGAAGTTAGTAGTTCAGGGTTTTCTTCTTCCCTTGCATTTCTGATGAACTGAGAAATACTTTCCCCACGTGAACATTCCAGTCGCTGGGAGTCAACTAAGAAGTGAGCATACAGTGTATCAGAAACAGATAAACCACTTTTGTGGGTACGGGGTGCTGCGTTCTTTGGCTGCTTTCACTAACTCCCCTTTTCCTTGGCTCTCTTGTCTGGTGGAGGAGGCAGACTCTGCTGGCAGACCATGAACAGACAGTCCCCGTTTCAGGAAGGCGTTCTCTCTACAGGGCATCCTTAAGTACATTCTAAGAGCTCCTAGAAACCGAATTGAACACCTGCTTAAATGTCCTGAGCAGGGAGCAATGGCATGTAATCAGAGGAGCCCTTGAACAGAGGCCACGATTTCTGTGTGGAAGTGTGTAAAATGGTAAGATAGAGTTGTGTTACGACCACAGGGATTTTATCAGACCAGAGGTGATCAGTGGTCCAGGATCGTGTACTTTGCACTTGGTGCAGCACCCCGTGTTTGATAGCAGCCGGTGGAATGTGCAAGAAACCCATTAATTGACAGTTACAGAATAACCTGCCCATAGGGGAAGTAGCTTTCTAAGCTCAGGCAATTAGTGGTTTTCTTTTGCCTTTTAGCAGGAGTTTGTATACTTTGTCTTTAGTGAGCAAGCAGTTTAGTTTGCTGAATAAGAGTTTTCACTTGGCTGCAGGAAACTTTGTAATTGTGTTGTGCTGCTACTTTCAGAGCTTGCACTACGCTGGTCTGTCCGCCACTCATAGGTACAGTTTAAATGGAAAAGGGCAAGTGGAGAAAGCTCAAAGCAGAAGGGCAAGCTGTACTTTAGCAAAACATCAACAGTAAAATCTGTACGATTTACCCTTTTTTGGGCGGCTTTTTAAGTCTTCAGGCAAAAATGTGCATCTTGTTATTGGTGCGGTGATACATGTGTTACAGAGTAACACATCATGTGTTTTATTGAAGATATTATGCTTTTTATATAGTAAATTTTAGAGATGTAGAAGATGCATTATGTACATGTTCGAATTCTTGGGCTTGTAATACTAGTCAGTAAAGGAGACTAACACCTTCAATACCTAACTCTCTTTTCATCAGATGTCTCACTAAAATGCACATCTCAAATATGCCTACTTCCACAAACGTGCTCTGGTTTGGCAAAGGCAGCGTCACGCCACTCCTTTGGGAAAAGATGCAGCAGTGCGACATGTCTCACGAATGCAAAGATTTTCTGGAAATTTAGACTAAATATTCTATTTTTCATTTTTTTTTCCTTAGACCCTCAGATTGTTTGCGCTATGTTGTATGATGTGCCCTGTATTTTTACTATTTGAACTCTCCTTATCTCTGTTGACAATCATCAACCGGCCTTTCAATCCTGCAGCTGCAGTCCAGTTCTTGGGCCTAAAACTTTCAGATTGCTTGTAATTTACATTAAAATTCATAGCTACATCACTCTTACTAGAAAACATTTTTCAAGACCAAGAAGAAAATACATTTCTAGTTATCCACAGAATTAAAAAGCTGGTACTTGTCGAGTGCTTTGGGGGGACAATGGTGAATGCAGAGTTAAACAAGTGACCAGTTTATGTTGAACTGAACATTCAGTGTTGCTGGATTCTTAATCCCTAAACAGATGGTTTACCACAGTCTCATTGTAGTCCAGAAGTACCTCTTGTATGAGAAAACGCAGTCATGCAGAAACAGTACAAACACTATCGACTTGCCTACTGCTTGTTGCTGCTCCTTCTTTTCTTTCTTCCTCCTTTTCCTCCTTTTTTCTTTCTTTCTTTTTTTCCTTTTTTTTTTTTTTTTTAAACAGGATGTAATGTTAGTTTAACTTTTATGCTTATAATGCCTTTTGCCCTTTACCTAGGATTTCTGTTTTGCTTCTAAATTAAATTAATATGATGGATATGATGGATCTCAAAGGCCTTCATTATGAACTGCCTATGAACTCATTTTCAAATAGGACTGTTTTGTTATTATCAGAGGAGACTTCTTTTGCTTCACATAGCTTTTCACATCATGGCATTTCAAATTCCTTAAGTCCTGTAATACTGTATTTTGTGAACAAGTGAGAGAAGAAAATAGAGAGATTTTCGTTCCTGCTTTTGTTAACCCATTGTTAATTTGGGCAGAAAAAGAAAGGGGTTTTGTTACTCAGAGTTGAAGATCTACCAGCTTGTAAAGTATTCCTTTTTATTTGAGGGAGATTAAGTTGGCATTTTGTGCAAGTTCTCTAGTATGCACCTTCGTGTCTTGTCAGAAGGCATATAATTACTGCATTTCACCATCAGCAATCATTCTTAAGTTAAAACCTACTATAAACCTCTCATTAGTAAAAATAAGACAATGAGAGTAGGATGTACACCTTCAAAAAGAGAACCAACTGTTAAGGGAGTTAATCTTTTCGTTGCACAATAGATAAAGAATAAATAATTTTCACTTAGGGCTTTTCTTTTACATGCAATCAAAATAGTTTGTGATAACAGATCTGGTGCCAAGGGTTTCGTAAACACTGGGTATTATTCAGATAGGGTTGATCTTCCTGCTGTGCCGCATTCAAATAAGGTAGTTTCTTTTTAAGTGTGTAAGGTTGGGTCACATCCTCCTTGCAGCCTCGCTACACAACGGTGGTGCAGATTTTGATGCTGCTTGTGTTACAGAGGGTGAAGAGCCATCGCAGGGAGCTCTGCACCACCTATTTACAACCTCAGCCAGGATGAAGACTGTTTTCTGGATAAGGAAAAGAGTGAGGCCAGACCACATTTTCCCTAAAAAGCTTTGGCCTGAAGTGTAGCCCTGGGGCATGACGATGACACTGGCCCTGAGAGTGGCTGTTGGCAAGTGTGAGATTATTTTGTGCCAGGCAGAGACCTGGTATGTCTTCCAGTCTTGCCTCCTATGTGAAAGACATATCCTCTTCCTATCCAGCTCCATCAAGCCAAAAGATGAAGAACTAAGAAAACACATTTTTTTTTTCTTGTTTTCAAAGCTTTCCTGAGTTAGCAGGGAAACCTGAAGAATTTTTGGTGTGCCATCTTCCAGAGTGAGTTTCACTGAAAATGAAAATATACCTAAGATATCCTTCACGTCATGTCAACATTTTAAGTGGCATTTTCTTGTGGAAGGCCTACTGTGCGATCATTGGCACCTGTGTTTGCTACCAGCGTTTAGGGGGCTACTATAACCAGTTGATGAATTTGCTGGTTTAAAAGGGAAAGCAGAGAAGGTGGTAAAAAAGGAAGGGAGGAAAGGAAAAATGGAGGGAGGGAGGAGGGTTGGAGAGCCAGTATACGGGAAGAAAGACGTGAGGCCTGAGATGTGTTCATGACTAGTGCACCATTGCGTATAATAAAGTCTGTGCCATCCAAATTCTCCTTATGGGGTCATTGCATGAGATTTATCTCCAGGAAGTATTTTATCTTGCCATTGGAATTCACTTAAAATTTGTGTCCAGAGTATGCAAAGTGGAGGAAGATCAGCTAAGTCTCTTGGCTGGGTAGTGTCGGCAGGACAAAAAAAGTGATGAGAAGAGTAAAACTATGTTCAGGTGAGATTTTCAAAACTGGTTATTGATCTCAAAAGTAAAAGTATGGGAATGCAGCCAGGTCAACAGAGAATGCTTTTCAGAGCCCTGCTGTTGTGCCAGAAGATGGAAAGGCTCAATACACCCTGAATATTCAGGAAACAGGTTTTCTGAATAAGAAGACCCAACGTTGCACAGCTGCTTTAAGAGTTTACATACATGACTCACAATAGAAGCACACAACCAACCAAATTTCAGTTAATTTTTCAAAACTTTTTAGTGCCAGAGACAGCTTGTTACATATGAAAACACTGCATTTCACAATCAAAATTATCAGAAAGATAACATTCTGTTGTTGGAGCAGGGTACTAAAAGTTAGCCATGCTGAATTCCCCCACCTCGTCCCCAAAAAGCAGTTGAAAAATCTATTAATCAAGGTTTTTTTTTTCACATTGTTACCAATAGGATTGAACCATGGCAAAACTAATTTCTAAGAAACCTGCAACTGTATAATATAATTTATAATAATGATGAAAGATTCTAAATAAATTAGTTCTTCCAGAAGCTACCCACTAGAAGTTAAAGCGAGTGCCAAACCACAAGCTCTTTTTTGCCTCTTTGAAAGATTTAGACGTCAGATGGAATGCTTTCCAAAACAAGGATGTGCTTGAGGGGATAGAGGAGAAAAGTAATCTTGTTAACCAAAATAAGTAGAATTCAAAATTACTTTTGGAGCTTTCCCTTTCCTATTGAGAAAAAAACAATAGGAGGGGAAATATGCTTAAACTAAAATTCAGTTTAGATGTAAAATACACTTGCCATTGCAGGGTCTACTTCCAGTTGCAGACTGGGAATCTTCTCTGAAGTTGCCTTATTTAGAATCATAGAGTTGGAAGGGACCTCTGGAGATCATCTAGTCCAACCCAAACTATTTCAAACGCAACTATTTCATTCTTCCAAGGGTAGTGTGACTTGCTACTTCTACAAGGACTCTAAGACAAAAGAGTGAACATGAAGTTAGTTCCTTCAGATGTGTGTGGTACACATCCTAGAGTCATGAAGCACTTCACAGAGAGAAATATCAAATAAAACCAACAACATTCCACTACTGACTTTTCTCCACGCTCTTTGAGCCTAACTACTGTAACCAGTACCAGGTGCAAATATCACTTCAGCATAATGGGCAACCTTTGTTCTCAGGTCCAATTAGACTACAGCTTGTACCGAAATCAGGTAGTCAAATTGCACGGTCACCAGTTAAGTGGCTCACTGCTTTTCCCGGAGGTTTAAATCCCCAACTGTTACATAAACCAGCATCAACTTGCCTGCTAAATGTGGGCACTTATATTTGGGATTCATACAAAATCTGGGAAGCAGTTATTTCTTACACCATATTTATGAATAATGACAAGACACTGCCAGCTGGTGTGTGTAAAGTTGTCTAGACCAATCTAAGAGCAGTATGTTTTTGCATCTTTTCTTACGGCAGATTTGAGGTCCAAGGAGGCAGACTGGATAATTTTCCAGTGACTGCTAAATGACCTCAAGCTTTAGTAGAAGTAATGCCTGCAAAGTCTGCAGCTTTGGCTGCTGTGACAGAAATATTAAAAAAAAAAAAAAGTTGGAAGGGTATTATCAGCACTTATGCTTTAGGACAAATGCTGTCTGAGAGAAAAGGGAAGTTTTCTACCTGCGTTTAATATTTCATAATTTTGCAAAGTGGAAGTTTTGGGTCGTCTTCAGAAGTACATAGTGCTGATAACTCTTTGAAATACGATCATGTGTTAACATTTGGAGGTGCGACCTAGTAGGGTAGGCAGTTGTATCTCCAGTGTGTTCTGTAGTGTTCCCAAGTGAAAGATTGTATGTAGGCATTTGCTAAGCTTATTTTTCTTTTTAAACTACATTTACTGATATCTCTTGACATGCATTTCTTTTGTATTTTGTGTACACTCTGAATTGTAGATGGCTACACAGTTGTATGACATAGTTTGTTTTCCCCCTGCCCTGTGATTTTTTGTTAGAAGAGAGCTGTCCTGCAATAAACGTCTAACACCCAAGCTGTCTGTAGTAAGGGTGAAAACTCTAACTAAACAAACTGGATTCTGAAAGGGGTGATGTGTGGGGATTTAGAAAAGAA
The DNA here is from genome assembly GCF_963924245.1 of Chroicocephalus ridibundus. NCBI lineage: Eukaryota > Metazoa > Chordata > Aves > Charadriiformes > Laridae > Chroicocephalus > Chroicocephalus ridibundus. Next base: position 52,074,207 of record NC_086316.1, read on the forward strand.
AGGAAAAAAAAAACAAGGGCGTGGGGGGGAGGGATGAAGAAGAATGTTTTAGGAAGGAAAAAGTTTTCCACAAGAGAAAGGAGGAAGAGAAAGGCAGAGGAACCATAATGGAAAGTTTTATTTGGAGAGACACCATTTTCCCCATAAGGGATTTATGTTTTCACTTGACATAGACAACAACTCCATCTCTAGAAGGGAAGATAGCAGCTTACACCAGGATCAACACAAATTACTTATGACTCTTTAATTCCTCTTAATAAAAAATCACCTGTAGATTTATTGGGAATATAATTTTCTTTATGCATGGTAACTACTCAATTAATGCTGAAAAAAATCACTTATAGCTTAGCTTTGTGGGCAGAAATTTTGATAATGGTTACAAATACAACTCATAGATCTGTGAATATCATATAGCAAGTTCCCCTGAGTGATCCCTAGAACAGTTCTTAAATACTATTGTTTTTAAAAAATAGTGTAGTTGGGTAAAAGCACTGAAGGTAGCATGGGCATAGCTCTTGCTAGTAGTTTGCCATTTTGAGAACTTACCTTGCTCTCTTTTAATTTTTTGTATTACAGTGTGTTCACATCTAGCAAATGCACTCATTTAAAAAAAATTGATTTCATCCATGTGTAATAAAAAGAAATAATTCTATTGATCTTATAAGGTCTCAAAAGAGAGGTAAATTTGAAAATGTTGTGTGTTATAGTTTCCATCTATTGCTCCGTTGTGCCACAGTATTGTAGAAATGGGAGATCAGTGCATGAGTTTGTTTACCATTTTGTTTTACACCTGGATACCATGACATGCTGTGGGGAAGACTGTGATTCTCAGAAGGCATCTAGACAAACTGTGACTCATTAGACATTCCTGAAGCATGGTGAAATGGAAAAGTCAATGGAGTACTGTAATAGCTGTGTATAAGTTATGCAAGGACAGTTAAGAGTATAGTGTTGAGGGATTAACATTATGTGGTAGAAATTCCATTTAATTAACTAGATGATGCCATTCCTACTATAGTGGTATCTGTAGAGAAGTGAATCCCAAATCGGCAGACATATTTAGAGCTATAAAGCCAGAAGGAAGGCTTACTTAGTAAAGAGGAGAACTTCAGTTTCTTTTTAGAAATGAATGAATCTATATGTGACACTGTGGAAATAGCTTCATATTGTTTATTGTTTTGCAGTGAATACTTGCCCACATCTCCACGAGATGCGCTTATGGGAAGGAGAGTTGTTCAATCTCCTGCTAAGACTCTGTCTTTCATGTTGAACCATCGGTAGGTGTTAGGGTGATTCTGTCAGTGAAAAGATGGAGGGAGCAGGTTCCCTCCTGTGCTGGCCGCTCTGTATCCCTGCCATGCCTCCTCCTCAGGCCTACTTTAACCTCTGGCTTTTCATTGGGACCCTCAACTTCATGGCCTTTTTTTTTCTTGTGGAGACTCCAACTTTCTTGGCTGGCCACCAGCATGGATGGGTCTTGTTACAACTTCTTCCTGTGACAATAAACAAAATGTCATTTGCAGTTTTCATGGTCTCTTATCCCAGGAACAAGAGAGAGAACGTCAAGACCCTCCAAAATCATAGAATCATAGACCCTTAGAAGGGACCTTAAAGGTCGTGTAGTTCCAACCCCCCTGCCATGGGCAGGGAGAGGGGTGGGGGGGAGGTAGCTTCAGCAGCCTCTTCTCTCCTCCTCCTTTATTACCCACTGCAGCCAAGGAGGGGCACAGGAGAATGGGAGAGTCAGAAAAAGGATTGCTTAATTCAGCTGATTGAAGAAGGATGGGTTTGCACACGTGTTCATGTACATATTTCAGTTTGGTGTGGTTATTACTGGAGATAGTGCAAAGCCTTGGTCGAGTTTTCAGGGCTGGCAGTCTAGGAAAAGTGTAACCCTGCCCCATTTTGCTTCTGAACTGAGCTGCAGTCATGAAAGAGTGCTCCACATTGCTCCATCCTGCAGTTTTAGAGAGCTGCTCTTTGGGAATAAAGCAGGCCTATTCCAGTGTTGGTAAACAGTGCACTGGGCTGCCAGCTGGTGTTGAAGACTCCAGTTGCTCTCCTGACTGACATCAGTCATGTCTTGGGCATGCAGTGTTATCTTTACTTGCCAGGAATGGCTATCAAAACTGGAAGTGACTAAGTAGATTAAATTTTAGCAAAATACTCATGTCTGTGGTCAGGCCACACCTCAAGAAGTCTCATCTGTAAAAGAGATTATATTCAACTAGTGCAGACTGTTCTCAAGTCATCTGTGAATTTCTCTTCATGGAGCTGATCTAAGAGCGGTAAAGCAAGAGCTGACATCAGCTTTCTATAATATAAAAAGCATTATAGAAACAGAATAGAAATGCATTTTTCCTTTGTTAGGGAAACAAGTCTATACTATTTAATACAGGATCTTTTCCTACTACTATTTTGAATAGGCTGGTTGTTGTTATCCATGTTAAGACAAGAGCACTTGACCCACTAATCGCTTTCTTGTGCGACTATTCCAGCATTCCAAACTTCTGACAGCAATCACTAAATAAATAACAATTAATCCCCCCTCAAAAAAAACTTTGAGAAAGTTCTCCTCCTTTATTTTCAGTGCAGATCAAGAGTCTTCACTCTTTTTTGCCTAACACTGAAAAAGAAACCCAGGCAAAACAAAGCCAAATAGCAAAAAGCCCAAACTGGACTCATCTAAGCCCCAAGTGACTGATCCTTAGAGTGGTGTGAATGATCACTTGGAACTGTGTCATGTTGTGAGACGTGGCTGATCATATGTGTCCCTGACGTTATTAGGAAGGAGAGATTACATGGGACGTGCAACCTGTGTGTTCCATTTTGGAAAACAAATTGCTTATCTGGAGTATGCAAAAACTGACTAGGGTTGTTTTATGAGATCTCTGTCCTCTGCTTTAGGTTTCCATGCCTGTGAACTGTGGGGCTGGGTATCCTAATGGAATATGGTATTTTTGGGAAGATGAACATGTCCTGCGGTATCAAATGATCTTTTCCAGAAGTTAGAAGTGGGGGGAATTTTCAAAAACACCTTTCACAGGCAATCTCCTACTCCCACTCAAGGTGAATGCTGGCAAGAAGGATGAGTATTTCAGTTGGGAATCAAAAGAAATTTGACTTTTCTTTCCTAAAAGCCCAAAGACTTGAAACAATTCAATTTAGATATGTGTATCACGTCCAGCTTAAATTCTCAATACAGTTTCTGTCATATATGGTATTTTTTTTTACAATCGCAAGGTTGACAGATCTGTTGTTACGATTTGCAGATTGTTTTCTGCAAGAAAGTTAATTTTTTGGAAAGCTGGGATGGAACATCTTACTTCCTGCTTAAATTATTCCATTGGGCTTCAATATGATTGCTCACAAGTTAGATGTGTATTCAATGGTATGGATTTATTAGGTTAGGCTTATAAACTGTGGCGTCTGTGAGTCGTATGTGGCTTAAAAAGCACATCTCAGAGATGGCTGACATTCAGTTGTGTGTGAAACGCAATTCTTGGGCCAAACTTTGCACTTGGCTACATAAATCTGCATTGGCTCTAATGAAATCTGTAGAATTATTCCTAGTTTACCTTGGAGTCATCGAGAGATGCCATTCGCTGCATAGATTTAAGTACACATTTATAGTCCTAAACATTCTGGGGGCCACAGGATTTATTACCTGTTTTAACATCACTATGTCTTCTCTTATTTTCCATCCCCAGCCAACGGAAAACCTTTAGATAACCAGGTTGCTTGATATACTTTAGATCAGAAAGGTGTGATCCTAAGTAAACATGTTTCATATCGTGTAAACGAATTGGGTACATTTCAAGGTGCCTAAATGAGTTTTTGAAAACTATCTATTGAAATTGAAAGTTTTAGGCTGTCTTCAATACAGAAATATGTCATTGCTGGTTATGGATGAAATGGTTGGGGCCCAGTGGCAGCTCGATCAATAGGAATTTGACATAGCTGTGTCATTTATTTTGTAAGCTGCTTTTGTGGCGAGTGCTGTTGGGTTTCACCCTTGGCCTCAACAACCCGTCTGTTTCACTACTTGGCGTCCTCTGAAGACACTGCTAATTTTAACACATTTTGTGGTTTTGTAATGTGGCAAATTCCCACTAGGTGCTAGACAAACAACTTCTGCATTTGTGATTTAAGCCACGCTTGAGCTGGGGCTGTCAGAGGTAAAAGATTAATACATCACTCCAGCTGATTATTTGGTCGTCCCTCCCAAATCCTTCAGGGATGTTTGCACACTGGAAATTTTATGTAACTTTTAAGTTTTGAGTTTGAAATTGTCCTCAAAATACCCAAAACTATTATTACAGCGTCAATGAACAGTCTGTGGCATTTTAATTGTTTTGCTAAGGAGTGCACAGATTTTTGTTCCACAAGTTGTTTTCCGTTTACTGTTCCTTAAAAAAAACTCTTTAATATGCTGTTTTTTTCAGAATATGTTTTTAATCTTAAAGCACATGTTGATGCTTAATGATAAGGCAAGAGGAAAGACTGGCCACACCTTAAGCAAAATGCTCTAATCCTACAGCCTACTCACTCCCTCACTTGGAAAATCTTGGATGGCTCTCAGAATATTCAACACCATTCAAATTTGCCTTTTCCTCTAAAAAGGATGCAAAACACTAAATCCCTTCTCCAAAACGGACTGTTTGTAATGTCATGAAAAGGGAGAACAGATGGTATCATAAAGCTTAAGGGGGAAGTATAGCACTTTAATTCAAATTGTTTGACAGAGCTAAAGACAGCCACTTAGTTACCAATTGCTGAAGTTATTTATGCTCCTTTGTGTAAAAGAATGAAACAAGAAAATTAGAATGTTTTGTACATTTCAGAAAGAAAAGGGTAAGATAAGGCAAAATGGTACTTTATTTGTGTATGTTATTTGTTAATAGTAATACCCCAAATGTGATTGGTCTTATTAAACAGCTTTACAGAATCATCAGAATAACTGAAAACTGATTGTATAATTTTTGGTTTCACAGTGGGCAAGTTTACCCTCATACGGTGTGAAAGCCTACTAGGAAATACGCAGAGGTTCATAACTTGGAATCTTTTGCCATTTTCCCTCCACTTTTAACTAAATTAGTTTTGCAGTGCATCAGGATTTAGATTGTGATTCAGTGCATTAACTTATCCCCATACTGCTTTGATTGAGCAGCAAAGCATCCATTACCAATGCCATATCCAAAGTGACGTTTCCATACAGACTGCCTGCTGTTTCATTCATAACCACAAAGCAGTCTGAAATGACTTTACTTCTTTTTACAACTTGCAAGGAGTTAATGGACTGTGCTGGCCCCCTGCCAAAACCTTTAAGAAACTTTATTAATGTGTTATGAGGCTGGGACACCATAGTGCGGGATTTTATTGGTTATTCATTTTAATGAATAAAAATATGTATGCACAATTAAAACCATGTTTTCAAGCAATTGCCTTCTAGTAAATGTTAAGTCTTTGACAATGATATTCTTAATGTTCGCTAATCACATTTTTGTCTTTTTCTTTTCACAATGTAAAACTTTGTGCTGCAAGAATATTAAATTTGTATTGTGAATGCTCCCTTCAGCGCTGGCCCCACCTTTAGCCCAGAGAATACTCTTTTCTAATGCAGAACAAGAAGCATTGAAAGCTTCTGGTTGGACTTTACTGTGTCCCTACAAATGAGCCATTGCAGAAGATGATGAGAAAGACTGTGAAGACAATATTGCTGTGGAGATGTAGGCAGCCTGTACACATAACATATGAAGAGCTAACGTAATGTAACTAGCTTCAAAATTAATGCCAGAAGTCAGCTGCTGGTAGGACAGTCATCTGACGTGATTTGAGTGTTATTTTGCAAACATTCTTCTCAACAGGCAACGGAATTAGTTTCTGTTATAAGTTTTTTGAAAATTCAGAATCCACTCACACAACAAAGTAGGTAAGACTAGATAAAACTAGTAGTTTCTAATGCCTGGAAACAAGACCAGAGGTGCTTCACTGTATAAAGACATGTGAATTCCTTTTAAAAAGTAGTTTTGTTACCTTTCCTTCCATTATTCAAAATAAAAGATAATATTTTAGAGACACTGTTCACTGAGAAGCATCCTGTTTTTCATTCCTTGGATACTGTTCTCTAAAACTGGTAAATACTATCAGAGAAAAAAATAATCATAGCTTTAATGAAGATAACAATAGGAAACAGAGAAAGAAATGTGGAAGTGAAATTCTGCAGGTGATGGAATGAAGAGTTAGTAGCCGAGAAGAAAGCTTAAATAAAAATGCTTCAGTCTGTTTAAATAGTTTACTATATTAGCACATGTTGATAACTGTTAAGTTTGCATAAAAATTTCCATTCTGCTTTCAGGCTTTGTGTTTGGACTTGAAATTTTCAAAGCTTGCTCCCTTAGAATGCAGTTGTACTTCGCACGTAATTTGAGCAAAAAAGGTGACAACGGTTTGCATGTATAAGGAGACTCATAAAGTACATTCTTTCTTGCTATAAAAATAAAATGGTCTTGTGACTTTCATTTACACTGTTTTCCTGGAGATAGAAAAACTAGTAGTTGGTGGGGAAATGATCCATACTGAAGAGCGTTGCAGTGATTATTTTAGGTTTGGCGGTGGTGTGCACAGTGTTTTCGTAGGAACAGTGCTTCAGAATCCCAGGTGTAGCTCGGCCTCGATCTCTCCTCCCTTTAACTTCTGATGGTCTACACAAGAACTGAAGAACTGCCTAGTGTCGATAGGCCTGACGCAGCTAAAGATGGCTGTGAGCATCTGTAGTTAGTGAACAAAACTCCCAAGGAGATGCTTTCATTCAGTAGATAATCTCCAATTGCAGATTTGCACTCAGGAATATGTTTTGCAAATAAAATAGGGGCATCCTTATGCTAATATAGACCCTATCTGCAAAATAAAGATTTTGGTTTTTTTTTCTGCACATACATATGTGCACAGATGCTGCATGGGTATCAATACAGCTTCTTTTAAAATTTATATAAACCCTTCAAAGCACAAATATGTAAGGCATTAGCCTCATTTGATGCAGAATATGAACAAAGTATTACAAGAAGTTGCACTGCATATGGCCCAGAGAGCAAAGAAAGAATTCCCTGACATCTTGACTTTCGGGCATCTATCTGTGCAACTTTGTCTTTTGCATACCGCTTTTGTACACTTTAGGCAAGATTCATTATAGATCTCTAGATATGCAGAAAAAATAAATAATAAGTTGATGTAAGAAGTAGAATTAACTTGTGATAACTTTTGCCTCGTCTTTTTTCAGAATCAAGTACACATTTCAGTGTTCTTTTCCAACACATTTTTATGGAATTTAGGCCTAGCCATTAGCTAAGGAATGTGAGGAAGGAGGAGGTTTTACTCATAACACTTCTGTAAAGCTGAAACATCTGTAGCGATGCTCCTGATAAAAGAAGTCCTTTGATTTTTCCTGTCTTGAAAATTCTCATCAAAAGGCAAAGAACATAGAAGTAACTGTAAATAAATAAAAAAAAATTATACCTTCATCCTTCTTTCCTTGGAATACTTCAGAAACCTAAGTGCCAGTGCCAGTGAAAACGCAAGCCTTTCTAAATACACAAGTGGAACTGCTAAGATACAAGGATATTTCCTAAAGCATTAAAATTACAGCATGAATATAAAGGAATTTTTAAATATGGTAAATACAGTTTCACAGTCGTTTGAAACCTGGAAGAGTTAAAATTCGTTCACGTTGTTTTTAGCAAACCTGTTGGCAGTAGCATGCAGAACCCGGGGACTGGGCATGGGATCTTATTTTCTTACTGCTTACAGCACTGAAGTCCCGAGTTACATGCAAATATATACTGGCCTATACCCTGAGTTGCTGGCCTGGTATCAGTCCGGTCAGATACAGTGAGACATTGGAATTTGAGCTTGAGAAGGCTGTTCTTATACATCTCTTTTTTGTCCTCAATAAACGGACAGAATAAATGTGCCCTTTTAATATTTTTTTTCAATCCAGCTAGGTAAAAAGGGAAAGTTTTTGGATTCCCAGTAAAGTACTTGGTGCTTCCATAGGGGAAAATGGCCTGTATTTGTTTAGTGTTGTAACTGGAAGTGCCGTGTTAACTCAGCAAGGAGGAGAAATGGGGAACAGGTAGATACTTGTTTTTAAAATACACATGTGCGTTTGAAAGGAAGAAGAGTGGCACGATACTCATAGAATGAAGCTTCATCTGTAGAGGCTGCAAGCAGCAGATAAGATAGAGAAAATGGCATAAGTTTCTGAGGATAATGTTTTACATACAGGAGATTAACCATGGCAGATTCTTTGGAATGTAGAGGTGACAAAGATATCCCTGTGCATATCTTACTGATAAAATATTTTGAACACAATCCCTTGCTAGCTTTTGTCTTTTTTTTTTTTTTAGAGAGCAGTTTAAAGGTGCACTTATTAAATATTAATAGAAGAGAGACCAATAGAAATTGCATGCCGATGCAGTCCCCATGTTCTTTGGAACCTTAACCCTAGCTCACTGGTACTTTACAAGGACATCAGTGTTACATAGCTGTAGCTGTGTGACTTTCACCCTGATTACTAATTAAACAGAGGGTGAAAGTCACTTATTTCAGAAGGCTGTTGAGTGGATGAAACTATCATTGTGAACGTCCTGTGTATTTACAGGGACAAAGATTTGCTTGATAGACTAGAAAGGTTTAGAAATGAAATAAAAGTTATATAAATAATTGACTAGGTTTGCTCTGAAATCTTCTGATGCAGCAATGGGGCCACAGACAATAAGCAGTTCATGGATCAGTTGAATAGCGTTTTCATAAAAAGCTCCTGTTCAGATGTTATTATATAATGACAGTTGATAGGGAGGCTTAGGACAGTAAATAGACAGGGACAGCACCCACAAGACAACCTTTGTATTCACTTAGGTTGCGATTCTTCTGCTAATGGACTATTTTCTTCTGGTGTGGACACTTCCTATTTTCTTTTTTAATCCCAAGTGATGATAAAATGTCTGTAGTGTTATGTTTTCTAAAGGAAATTCAGTGGAAACATCATGATACACCCAAGTGTCACCTGTCATTGCCCAAACCACCCGGTCTACCTGGGATTCTTAAGAAACTGTTCAGTGAGCAGCAATAGACAGCAGTGGTCTCAGCAAAAGCTTGAAATGCCCCTTCTTCAGTCATGGTCACTTATGACTGCAGCACAGTAAGCAGGCTCAAGGAATCTCTGTTTGGCCATGGGCACAGTGAAGAATACTCTCCCATCTTTATTGCTCAGGCCCAGGACAGAATACCTAAGGTTTCCGAGTTCTGGCCAAAGATGGGATAGCTTGGTGAGGACATCCCTCTCAAATCAAATACAGAGAGTCTGGCACAGCAGAGGCTTGAGATGTGTGGAAGGGTTTTGTACGGTTTGCTGGTTGCTCGGAAAAGGCAGAGATTTTCTTTACAAGTGGGCAAATGCAATCAGTGCGAAGGAGGTATTGGGCGCCTGGGACTTCGCTCGTGCCTTGCAACCGACCGCAGAATAGCTGTGCTTTGCAAAGGTCCCAACATGTGTGCTCCTGGCACAGGGGAAGCATGTGACGATGTATGCATGATTTAAAACAATAAAATTAAGCTTCCCTTCAGGAAACTCCTCCTCCCTCCTTTTTCCCAGTTACGGGATACTGGGAGCAGTCCGTTTGCCTTTCCACCCGCTGCCGTGCACAGTGTCCTGGTGAGCCTGGTGGGACCAACCTGTGGTGCCAGGCACCCCGCTTGTCTGGAAACCCGGCTCCTTGCCTCATTTAAAACAATCATACGGTTTTAAAACCAGCTTTGGCTTTTGCCCTTCGCACAGGACGACACTAGGTCGACGACATTTCAGGATAACTGTTTGGCAGCCATTTTAGATACTGCCTGCGCTGAGAGCGCTCTGGCTGCCAAAAATTGCAGACACTCTGTGCCAAAACACTCTTGGCAGTAGAGATAAACTTTGCAGAGATACACAGTCCAGAAATATCTTATAATTACAAAGCACAGGGGGCAGAATGTTTTTACAATACAGCTGTGCTAATGTAAACATTTAATTTGGCAGCCTTCTCCACCCACTTTTCAATTAACCGGGTTTATGCAGATACTTTAGGTCTGCAATAAACTTTATTGCTACTTCTCTTAGAGTACAGTTTATGAAACACAGATTTGAAGTATTTTGGGGGCTTTCTATCCATTTAGCAAGCACATTGAAAATGTTAGGCTGTCATAAAGGGAAGTGTCAATTCCTGTTTTAAAATGCCTTAGCTCTGGCTTCACTAAAAGCCTTTGCTTTAAAAGTATATATTAATTGGGGCCTGTCTCCTTTGGTTTCTCCCAAAGCAAGTAACAGGATATTAATAGAAAGAAATGAAATCACTTAAAGAGCTACAAAAGGACATTTGTGCTGGTGATCATTAGAAAAGACAAATGTTCCCGGTGCTGCAGAATGGTGCTACAGAGAACAGCTCTGAACAGCAGTTCTTGCAAATATAATTGCAATAATTGTGTGATAGCTGCGGTAATTGTTCTTATAGAGTAAAAGAAAAATGATTTCCAATCACAAGCGTTATTCAGCCTTAGATGGCAAAAGCAGCCAAAGATCCTTCTCTGCAAACTTCATAATGCTGGAGGTTACAGTATTTTATGATGAGATGAGTTAATTGACTTTGTGGAACTGGTTAATGTTTTATAATATAAGAATACATATTAGATAATATCTTTCTGCTCACTATCAAGTGCACTGAAGTAACTCTCTCTAATTCCTTTTGCATTTTTGTGGGAATGAGAAGCTTCAGTGTGACTTTGAAAGGCCAAAATGCTGAGTCCATTCCTCACAGCCAGGAGCTCCCCAATCCTGTGAGGGGTCGCACCACATCAGAGGGACCATCCCTGGCATGGGGGGGGGAATCTGTATTCAGGGTTTGGGCAAACCAGAGTTAGCAGAGTCACAGAATTAGGTAAACATGTTCTCCGGGGATGACAGACTTCAGGATTCAAAGGATCTGTTCAGTTTGGCCGAGCTCAGTAGTAGGGAGGATTGTATTTTTTTTCGAAAGTATGTTAAGACTTCTTTAGTCATGAAACTTGGACTAGCATCCAAGAAACTGCTATCATGTCTGCTTTCATTTTGGCATTTGTATTTCCAGGCCGAGCCACTCGTTGCTGTTGATAACGGTGCAGCAGCAGCAGCAGAAAGGCTGTTGGTTGTCCCACAGCAGTCTAGGGGATGGTCTCTGCCCCACAGAATGTTCAGCTTTGGTTTGCATGCATGTGGGGCCAGGAGGTGCTGGTGTGGGGCAGGCTTATGACTGGTAAAGGGCACCAAAGTGTCTTTGTGTTTTTTTTTCAGCTGATGTGCAGAAACTTTTTGGGGACTGACTGAAGGATTCTTACTTTTTTTTTTTACTTTAAACTTCAAATGAGGGAAGGAAAGATATGGAAGTAGACACAAGTGACAATGTTTGTGAGCATTGCCGAAGGCATAGTTTACCAGAAGGTTTTCAAATGGGCGTGTTATGGCCCCAAAGCAAGTGAAATTATTTACTTCAGCTTTTAATGAATTCCAGAAAGTTTGATTCTAAATGTAAGCGAAAGGCCATCAGAAAAACAGGAGCTTCTTCCAATTGATTTGCCCATTCCTAATTGCCATTAAAGTGAATTAATCTTAAATGATGTTTTTAAAAAAGTATATTTGTTTTTTCATAATAGACATCAAATGCGATTAGGTTAGTAAGTACTAAAGCATAACAATAGAGATATATTAAAAAGCTAATTGAAGAAAGTAACAAAAGCACATGATAAGGCACTAACAACATAAGATAGGGTCTAGTTGTAAGGATAATTCTGGTTTTGTAACCTGTTGGGTTACGAAGATTGGCTGTGAGGGAGCGAATACAGTTTATGGGTGGAATCCCACACAATTGATTGTTGCAGGAATTCAAAATAACTTTTTGTCCCCTGTGATCACAAGACATTTTCTTAGATTCTCTACTCCTGTTGTAGGAAGTGGTAATTACTTTTAATTGATTGTCTCCTTATTCTTTCTACCAATCAATAAATCAATCTTGCTGATAAATTGGAATTATCTAGCTGTTTTTCTTAAGTGCTGTTCCCTTAATTTGGAGCACAGTTATTCAGCACTGTTGCTGTGATTAGAGTGTAAGGACACCAAAGAACAGAGTGCTCTTAGGAGTAAAATGAAACTTTTTAATAGACTATGGCCATTTCATGAGCAATAAAAATTCAACTTGGTGGCAAAGGACCTCATGAGTGAGATCCTTGTTCTCATCTTTATTTGGCCACAGAAGTCTGTGAGAATGCTGATTGAGGCCCATAGGCAGAATCAGCATTTTAAAAAATGATGCTTTGTAATCATTGGTGTTCCTTAAAATGAAATGGGTTGTCAAGATAGTACAAGCCTGGCCACAGGAATGAAAGATCTGAAAGGCTGGCAGAAGTGAGAAGTGCATTCCACACTTACAAAGAGATTATCAGCCACCTTTGACAATGCTAATTCAACTGATATTTGGTAAATAAAGATCTGTATAAGTTGCAATCCCCCTTGCCCTTCCCAAGGTTTTACAGGAGTACTGGAGATATTTAGAAAGGAAATAACTCTTGTGTTTTGCCTATCAATAAAGCCTCCTAATCATCTGGGTTTGGGACAAGGCTCTTTTGTACTGTTCTGGGAGAGCAGAGTCCCTGTGAAGCTGCTGAGGGTCTCTTCTGCGTAAGCCAATGTCCAGGTCCACCAGGCAGCCAGGCCTTCCTGGGGAGCGGAGCAACATGTACCATGCTCTGCCACGTCCCCTTCAAAATATGTGGTCTGCTGTAAGTGCAAGGACCTTGACTAACTGATGGAGGAAACATCTTTAGTGTTCTTCTATCCGCCTATGCTGGTGACCCTGATGTGCTGAGATGGTTCCCACCTCTGCCTTTGTGTCCATGAGCACCACTGCTGCTCTGCACCCAACAGCAGCCTGCAGCAATCTGCACAGCACAGTGCAGGAAGTGACCTACCCCATCCTGCACCCACAGCAAAGCCTGAAACAGCATCCCTCCATTCAGGTGTTTGGGAGGATGCAGGTGTGGCTGACAGCCACCTTTACCCAAAGCCCTTCCCTCATCCCAGATCACAGGTTTGAAGCTGGATGCCTACCTAATGTTTGGGCAAATGTTGGAAGTCAAGTAGTCCTGCTCAACTAATGTGGCAAGAATTAAAAAAATATTTTCAAAGAGGTAAATGTGGTTTGGCACATTTGGCTGTGCACTGCGTATCCTGGGGATGCTTGAAACCTTGGATGCCCAGGAATGAGGGTTGGGGGCAGAAAATGAGTGTGTGTCGTGGGGATATCCTGCTTTGGCATTATCTTAGAGGATTTTTTAGAGAGATGCTGAAAGCTCCTACGTGTATAGTAGCAGCAAGCTTTTAACCTGCCAGCCCTTAGATGGTAGTAACAGCGCTGTGTCAGTTCTTTAGGAAACACATAAACAAGGACAAATGAAGTATTCCCGTGTACAGCAGAAGACAGTTTAAATAGATTAGGCTCTGGCATAGCACTTAAGTTTATCAGGCATTTAGTGTTTAGGATGTACAATACAGCCGTATGTGACTTGCCAACTATCTGGGCTTCCCCCACTGTTTCTGGTTTGGCAACGATGTGGTTTTTCACCCTGTTGCAACGCTGACTGCCAAGGAGACATGGCCAGCTTTCTGCTTCCTGTCTTCCTCTTTGTCCTGGCTTGGCCTGCGCTCTGCCTGCCAAGTCACAGATGCCAAAAGCTTATGCAAAAAGGTCAAACAACTAAGGCTTGAAATCACCTATGCCAACATTTGTATTTTCTTTCTATTCTTCGGTAGTCGGCTAAATGGAACGTACACAGCACATGGCTGAGATGGGAATACAGAGAAATTTTTGACAATAGGAGTGTATGGATTGCGGTTTTGCAAACTGCTCACAGAGGCACTGAACACTGAACGTTTTAAGAGGAATTCTGAGTAAAGCTCTGTGAAATGTGGAGTTCTAAAGGTACATAATAACTGTTTTGGTTTCATGGATTTGTCCCTCTCCCCTCCCCCATCCATTTTGGTTTTGCATACTTCTGCAGTTTTACTGATTTGGGAGTCAAGTTCCTTTGGAGTTTAGTACAACACTTCTTTGCAGCTGCATCTGCAGCTACATTAATATCTGTGACCCTGTTGTAACTACTAAGAAAATCAAGTTTAAGGTAATACTTACGACTGGGAAGTTCTAATAATAAGTAGAGCTGTTCAGAACCTAAACTTCACTAACATAAATCTGAAAACTCCTGAACTGAACAGTTTTGTACATTTTTTTCCCCAGCCTAAATTTGTTTGCCTGATTTTGGTTCAGCTTCTCTCCATCCTGTGAAGCTGAAGCAGGAAAACACATTTACCGCTTCTGCTTCTGTAAAGTTTCTTATCATGACTATAGTATTCACCTAATGCTTTAATCTCCTGGTTTTTGACTAAACACTAAGGCTGATAATAGTAGCCATAAATGCAGCATGACTGTTGGCCGTGAGTTGTAAAATTGCATGATTGTAGGGGAAGCCTTCAGTTCAGATGATTCATCAAAGCCCTGGTCGTAAAGCACCGCTTCATATTTGAGTCCGTCTTCAAAAGAGGCTATTCACTTTATTCATCATCGCTATTCACTTTACTCATCATCGGCTCAGCCTCTCCCCTACCTTGCACACCTTTAGAGCGAGGCTGTTTCTTTAAAGTAACAGCAACAGGCTAGAGAAAAAAGGGAAAGATCCTTTCATCAGCAGGCGCCCTTCATAATAAGCATCATTTGGTTGTCTGTCTCTTATTCAGAAACCTGTGCAGTTCTTAGTGGTTTTAGTTTGTTTAACTACAAGTATTTTCCTGGACCCTGAGAAGGCTGCAGGCTTGAGGAATATTCCCAGACATATGGTGGTGGCAGGAGGAAGCTAGAGAGAGATTGCGAAGAGAAGGCAGGGAAAAGGATTTGTTTGTTGTTTTGTTCATTCATAAAGTGATTGTAAGTTATAGTAAATCATTAACAATTTCATATACAGTATTATTCCTAAAGTTAATTAATTATAGACCTAGAACTTGGGTAAAAGGGCTGACAATGTCATGAATGGAATAACAGTGTGCTTCCTAGAATCAAACATTGCTTGTGGACAACCACTTCTGACTCCACACACACAAAGCCACGTATTCTGAATTCATTGCATACCAGGCAGTAATTTACTCACATCTATGCCCTCTGCTCTTATTAACACAACAGAAGAATCCTCTGTAAATGTGGATGTCAATTCTTACTATTACTTTTCTGTTCTGAAGGTGCGTTGTCTGTCTCTCTCCTTCCTGCTGTGCTTCGCTTGGTTGTGATTTACACACCACTAACTATATTTGCCCCATAAGCAGAGGGCATTAGTGATGGTGAAAGAGTTGAGTAGTCATGCAGCTTTGGTTTTTTGTTGGTGAATTCTTTAGATGTTCTTCAAGTGCCAGGGGTGGGGATAGTCATTTTGTTCAGGTACCTGAAAGTGAAACATCACTGCAGAGTTTTCACAGAGCTTGATTTTGTAGAGTGTTTCAGGAAGCTTTCTCCTGGGAATGCCTGAAATCAGCAAGATGATCTTGATTGCTGCTGCTTAGCTTGTGACCTTGAAATTGACAAATCTGCCCTGCAGAAGGAAGTACTGTGGGTATGCTTATGTATGAACAAGAACAAAATTCTGTTTTAAGTATTATTCCTTGCAGGCCATCAACCTTGAATTTGTTGTTAACAGGGACTGAACATAGGTATTCATCCAATCCAAGGGTCTTCAGGCTCTACAGGTTGTTAAAATCAGTCTGCAATACCTGTAAAGAAGGACAGAAGAACGGTCTTTCCTAAGAGGCACAAACTTAATTTTTACAGATTTCAGGACAGTAAGGACTCTGTCATTTGGGCTAAGAATTTATCTTGGCTTTCTAGTGGTTTAAACTAGAAAGTTTAAACTCCAGTCTTGGTCGTGAGTCTGCAATCAATGCCGAGAGAACATATTTCAGCAGTCTGTGAGAACGCTTGAATGGAGTATGGAAATGTAGAAATAAGTATATTTTAACACATAGTCCAGATATGTCAATTTACTGTGGTTCTCCCCTGCTGATCTTATGGAAGGATATGGTCCAGAGAATTTGCCTTGTTCTGCTCCGTAATCACTGCACTTCTTTTTAATGCCTCATTGCTTAATAAATGTTATTTCCTAATGTGATTTTTATTATGTATGTTTAGTTGAGTCCTTTTTTTTTCAATGCTGCAACATGCTGATTACGTTTTTTTTCATCTGCTGATTATTAAAATGGGCTTATGATAATAAATTTAGGAAGCACCTATCATTTTGGTGCTGACATATGCCTTTGCTCAGAGATCCCTGTGTGATTGCCTATAAGCTACGTGAACTTAATGCTACTCTGTGGCATATAGTTTGACATGGTATAGGTGAGAGCTGTGCAAAGCTACCCAAACTTGCTGTGACTGAGCCAACGTGTGTATGGGAAACAGTGTAGGCTTGCAAGCTTGACAGTCTTCCTAGATTCGTGTTTTCTGGGCTGTCTCCTATATGCATACACATACTGTCTGACAAACTGTGGTAACCTGTAGACTAAACTTTGTATAAAGCTTTAGTTTTATTCTTATTGTCATGGCAATCTGTCTTCATGTGCTGTTTCTGTCTCCTGAATACTTACATCATGCTGTTATCAATAGCTACGCATATGGAAGTGATTTGATTGTTCATTTGATTAAAATAGAAGAAAGGGGCCATACAGTAATGCTAGTGTTTCCTGAGGGGACACGGGGCTTTAAACTTACAGCAGACAAACTGGCTTGATATGGAGCGTGTTTTAACTTTGTTACATGAACTTAATTTTGAACAATTGTGAAGGGAGGAAGGCTAATGCCAGAATTACTTTCGAAAAATTGGCCCCAAAACGTGCTGGCATATTCTTGGTTTCCTGTGGTTGCGTTGCTGCTGTTGGAGCTCTCTGTTGCCAGCCCTGACGTGTCCTCACTCTGCTGCGGGTGGGTCACGCACCCTGTTCTGCTCCCACCTGTGGAGGTGCATTAGAGCCAGTGAGCAGAAGAGCATCCTGTGGAAAGCGTACACTGCCATGGGACAGCTTCAGGTTGGAGAGGGTTTGGGAAAAGCTTGGGGCAGGCTGACCGGCAGGCTTTTTAACTTTGCTGTATCCTGGGATCAGTGCCTTTTTTTTTTTTTTTTTTTTGGTGTTGGTTTTCTTGGTTTGGTTTCTGCAAGCGTGAGGTGTGACTAGCGGGCCCTCTGCAGCGCTTGCCTGTCGGTCACACCCACTGGGTGGAGAAACACAGCCCTAGGCCAAGGTGAATTTCATGAGAGAATTGGATTTTCTCATGTTCTTGCCGTTACTGATATCATACCACTGTCCTGAAGGGCTCTATTGTTGTTCATGTTTCACTTTTAAGTAGGCATTAAAGGGATACTGTTGGTTATTCAGACGTACAGCATCTCCTGGAAAACTGCGTGAAAACATAAAAGCATTTTGGGGCTTCGGAGATTTGCTTGCTGTAACTGTTCATAAGGGTAAAGATTATTGTCTAACTAGCCAATTGGTCTCATTTGCATGTCAATTCAAATTTTAGCAACCGCGTGGAAACGTGAGCTACTGAAGGGCAGGCTGATCTGAATGAAGTCTAGTCTTGGCATGGCACAGTTTTCCAAATTCACTTTAAGTTGCTCAAGCAGCGCAGACGGATTGACTTTACGCTGCTCTGAAGTGTTGGCAGCAACCACAACGAAAGGAGGCTGGGCTAGAAAGGGAGATGTAAGAATGTCTTTTCAGAAGTGAACAAGGTGTCTGTGTATTTGTGGAGGGCAGAGAGGGACAGGCAGGAGGGAGGAAGGTAAGGCAGAATCTGAAAAGTTTGCAGGTTCCCATTAAAGTATTGTCATCTGCTTGAAATTGGTCATAAAAACGTCTGCTGTAATTACAGTTCCATACACCCAAACACTTGTGCCGTGCACTGTGTCTCATCTAAGTTCTTCAGGTCCAGGAAGAATACAGTACAGAGCTGTCAAAGTGCTCGAATACACATAAGAAGATGTTGAACTGAATCTTGAACCTGCTGTGTGGGTGCACAAGGGGGAAAATGATTATTATTGTTCCTGGAAGAAGGGCAGGGCAAGTATTAAGTTGCTATTTTTTGCTATAATGTTTTTAGAAAAATCTGAAATATTTCTGTAAGGAATACTGTTGTGAAGGTGCTATTGTTCACACTTATTCCTGTTCTTTCAGTAATGCACAAGAGAGTTAACGTGTTTAACTTTAATTAGACTTTTCCCTCTACAAAGCTCCAAACGTTGGTCTACAAGTAAGAAAACCCCGAAGCTATACGCATTTATAGTTTCAGCACACACATGCACAGATACATGAATATACAAACTTATTAAAATGGAAAGGACTGTTTGGATTGAATGTTATCGTATATCTTTAGCCAGCAGAAAGTTATTTTTTAAGTAAAAAAGGCCCTTTAATAAGAATATAATTCCTGCAGTTATAGTAGATGTGTTGAATGTCTAAAGTTACTCACTCTGGCTTCAGGTCTTGGAGCTGTTGGGTGGTGCAACCCCTTTTGCTCTCTGCCACAGACAGAAACTTGAGTTTCTGTTGTATTTTCAGTAAACTTGTGCAGGGCTTTTTAACTCCAAAGACTTTTTTTACAGCTGCAGACCAAATCAGACTTGATAGATTTCTCAAGGTCCTGCTGTGGTGGAACAGCGGTAAGAAAATAAGCCTTAGAAACTCTGGATGGTTAAATAATGTTCAAGGCACTGGCAAGTTACCAGGTGCAGTAAGAATTCTGAGTTAGTTGGTTGGGTTTTGTTTTTGTTTTTTTTTTTTTACTTAATTAACACTCAATTTTTACTCATGCAAACCAAAAAAAGTAAAAAGTAGTAAGCAATAAAAATAAAAACCTTGGAATTTGAATCCATACATCTGGTTTTTCAGATAAAAAGTAGTATCCTTTTTCCAAGTATATGATACCCTTAGGTACTACAAGAACGTGTGCCAGCTTTAGTAAATAAATTGAAATACAAAGAGCAAAAGCAGCCCCTGCTGTATACTGAACCAGCAAGCATATTTTAAAATCTTGGTTGCAGAACTGCAGTCGGTATTGTACCTATGTCAGGGAATTTCACCTACGCAGATGATGGTAATACATTAGAAATTAGTCAAAGTGAGGGATATGCTGATGTGTACTATACAGTGAAAATTACAGAATTACAAATCAGATGCTCCCATGTGATATTAGCCACAAAATGACAGAATTATGTTGGGAAGGGACAAATGAACATGGTCCGGTAATGGTCTGATTTAATATTTCTTTTACTGGTTTTGACCAATATGACTGCAACGGCAGTGGTATTGCTAATAGAGAGGTAGGGAGTCTGTGGGGAAAATGTTCTTTAAAACTGTTTTTATTTTTAAATTTGAAAGACAAAGTTTTAAACAAAGTTTAAACCTTTAAAAAAGGTTTTGGTTTTTTTTCTATTTTCGTTACATGGTTTAAAAAAGTTCCTTGTGTTTTTTGCAGAACATCTCTGCCCAAACACAAAACTGGGTTAATCATATATTTCTATGGGTTAATCAGTTCTACATTTTAAGTTTTCCTGTGGCACATCATATGATTAGGTACTTTTAATTTTTATCTACTGCAAAAGGTCAAAGTAGTCAGAAAATCAATGCATTGATCAGAATTTTTTTTTGATCACTGTTGCTTCAGTACTCTATACAACATTTCTTCTCATTATTGATTCATTACCAACTTGCATATGCTGGAAAATAAACATGGTGGCTGTGAGCACATGTGCAATTCCAGTCAAGTTTATGAACCACTGGTATGAAAAGGTAGGGTGATTTTTCTCAGCCAGTTGGGCATTACCTACCTAGTGGCCACTGATAGATTTAATCTTTCTTTTGTCACTATTAGTTTGTTTTAATAGTATGTCTGTGGGAATATGGACAGGCAAAGTGGTCCATATTTTGTCTATGAATTTTTAATTATAGCAGATGGAATTAAATCCACTTTATAAAGAATATGGTAACATAACCTACAAATTATGTGTATGTACTGCCATTTGAGACATTGCTCTCATAAACATGATCTATGATAAAAGATATGTTACTTAAGGGTACACAAAACTATGGCATTCCTTATGCTCCGTCTCTGTCAGACGTAAAGTAATTTCCCAGTGTTTAAAAATTGAACATAGCATCAACCTGGCAATCTCAAGATAAGAAATTCTCAGCAGTGTATAGGCAGCAGTTGAAAAACTGAAAAACCCAACCCAACCCAGCCAACCAACCAAAACCAAACCGTCACTCTTTGGGGTCTTTTCTTGATGTATTCCATATACTTTATGCTAAAGGTCATGTTCTACCACCAGTCATAAAGTTGAAATTAATTGAAATGAAAACATAGTTGTGGTAGCATTGTGGATCATAGTTCAAAATTAGGACATCCTTTGGTAAATCTTGCACTATTTAGAAACACTATAATTATGCTTAGGTTGTAAAATCATTAAGCATTTTCCCTCCTATTTCAAAGAAAACATTAATTTTGTTTTGGACTCCTAAGCACAGTTATACTTACTGGCAGAGGTATTACCTCATGCTGTTCTTGGTTGAAGAAATACTAAACACTGCAGTGCTCTACTTGGAGTTTCCATGATATGTAAAATCACAGCATTTTAGTTTAATTGCTCTTTATTTCCCCCAGTTAGTGTATAGGGTGGTGGCACGCTTAGCATTTTAGGAGATCTCTGTCTATAGAATAGTAGAGAGGCCTCGTGAGCCTCTGCTAATATTTGTAAACTACTTTGTGGGTTCTTTGTCAGGTGATGTTTTAGACTCACGAAGCAATGTATGATTGTAACTTTCTGAAAGGCTGAAGAATCCAGCTTTTATTACTGTACATTTTAGTGGAGCATGCAATGCACTTGGAAGAAAAAATGCGGTCCTATCCTACAGTATTTGTTGAACTATGCTTTCCTTTATACTTTTAAGTGGCCCATACATAACTAGCTGGAGCGGCTTTCCGTTGATTTTAACAACTTCTGGCAGAGACCCATATTGGACAAAATTGATTTTTTTTCATAGCCATGTCATCATTATTCTGTGCCTAAAAACATTTCCTGATGTAGTGGAAATGTGTATTTTATCTCCTGGAACTCTTTTTGCTTTACTGCCCTAAAATACAACAGAAAATGAAATCCTGACTGCATGTGAGTCAGTGGTAAAATTCAAATTGACTTCCATGAAACCAGGATCCGTGCAGAATTTCTCAGTAATATACATTGCCTGAAGCTGAGGGTCAACTTTTGTCTTTCACAACATAATGAAGTGGCCAGTTTGTTAATTGGCTGAAGGTATATGCATGCAAGTGCGTATTCTTTATATGCAAATACGAACTTTTTCATTAATATAGTCTATCATATAATTTCTTTCTTCTCTAAACACCCAGGTAAGTCTTTCACTGTGTTCTACCTTTTGCTTTTCATTTTCTGAAGAATCTGTAATAAAAGCCCTTTATGATACATACCTTAATGTAAAAGGTTTCTTGGTTTCCAAGATCAACTTCTGAATGTTTCTGACTGTAGCTAGTATCCACAGTATCTTCCAGATGGATAAAATTAAGCGTTCATATCTCATCCTTTCCTACTGAATCCAGTAAGTTTTGGAAAGAAACTTCATTCTTTCACATGCATCCACATGTGGCAAGATACCTATGTAAATCTCTTCTTAACGTACATGTCAAAAAAGAGCTCAGCTAATATTATGAAGTATGGGAAACATTTGTTTCAGGCCATGAAAAAATATAACCCTTTTCTTAACTTAAAAATGTGTGCGTGTGTGTGTGTGTGTGCATGTGCATACATATATATATATATATATGATATGTATATATTCCATGCACAACTTATAACACAGCTGGGGAAAGTTGTTCAGTTTTCAAAATGGGCAACATATGGTCTTTATAAATTGTATAAGAAATATTTTGAATAAATAAGTGTCGTGATTTATTTTACATAAACAAATAAGAGAATTTAAATTAAAAAGATAAATCTGTGCACGGGACATAAAGCTGAAAAGCTGACAATGCTTATTGCTATTTTGGTTCTGGTAAGTGCTTCTAGGTCCTTGAATTTCTTTCAACTATATGAAAACTGGATTTACTCCCAGAGCTCCACTTCTTAACTAGGGCAGTTTAAAAACTAAACAAGGGCTGAGTCAGTTAATTAATTTAAATGAGATTACAAATCAGAAACACATTACGTAATGTTGATTTAATTACCATTTTTTATTTACCTAATTAAAACACTCTGAAGAAAAGTTAACAGTCTTGACAATGGACGGTTGGGTGACTTGGCAGCAGCAGGTCCGAGCTTCTGATAAAAGGGGAGGTGAAGCGGGGAGCCTGCCATGACCTTGCTGTCCTCCCGCCTGGATCCTGCCGGGATCGCCCCGACCAGCCCCAAGCGTAGCGATGCCAGTCATGGCAGACCCCCGTGTGTCCCACAGGGACGGATGGGCTCTTGGCTGAGAGGCACGGGGCTTCCTCCCTGTCCTGCCGGCCGCAGGAGAACTTGTCTGCGGTGGGAGGGCCCAGAGGAGTGTGGTGAAAGGGGATGGCTCAGTGACTGAGGGGCTCTTGCCATGTCCCCACTCCAACGCAAACAGGTTTCAAACCAAAATGAAAACAGAGCCTAGCTTCTGCCTGCTGGCCTGGCAGTCCCCTCAGTGGCAGCACCTCCATGCCTGAGCCCTGAAGGCCTTTGTGAAATGGCAGGCCTGCATGGGCTAAAACATTGGTGCCTGTCAGAGCCCCACGGGCAACACAGCTAAGATACCTTAGCTTTCTGGGGCCAGCAGACCTCTGCTCCTCTGACGAGCAGAGGCCTCTGCACCTCACTGTGTTTTTCAGGTAGGTAAAGGTTAGACGGCAGCACCCTTTCAAGGTAGAGGAGGGTAGGTCACTGTTACGGTGCCTCATGGCTCCTGGTGCAGCACATTGGGTGCTGATGAAGCCTGCCCTGGTAGGATCAGCACGTCCAGCCTTCAGAGTAGCTGCTGCCACTGCTCTGGTCTCCCAGGAGGTCCCTCCCGTGCCCCCTGGGTACAAACTAATGAAGGGAGTAAAAAGCAGTGCAGGTTACTTGCCAGAATGGAGTTTGCACTGAGGAACTGAGGCTTTCTTGAGATTTGAATACACCTCATATTGATAGCAACCATGACTGTTATTTCTTTGTCAGCTTAAGAGCCTTTGCACATAGATTTCTTCGGTGCGCTTACTTAAATGTCTGCAAGTGAATCAAAGCTAATGGGAGGTCTTTGGAAAACTGCAGGATGCCACAGAGCCTCTGGAACCTTAGCAACAAGCACTCCTTCCTTGCGTGGTCAACGGGGTTTGCCAGTGCAATGTTGTCTGGGAGCCGGTGCCACTGCCCCATGGCTTGCACCTAAATGCCTAACTACAGTTCTCTACACTGCTCATTTACAACCAGCTGTATCAGTACCAAGCACGTTAAAAACTTGTAGAGCTAGCACCTTGTATACTTAGCCCATGCTATGGCATTGTATTAGATATCAGTCTTGGTGAACACAGAGGAACTCCTTACAGAATAAGGGTAGCAGAATGACATATTTAAAAGAAGTCACTGTTTCTGTGTTGTGGAGGGTTTCAGCCTGGGTGTCATGAATGCATATTGCTAATAGAGTGTATGCTGTTGGGAAAAAACATGAGGCTTCAACCTGCAAATATTTCGTTCTCATGGTGAAGCCCTACTTGTTTTTTTGAGGTGCTGCTTCCTCCTTGTGTGAACTGTGGTTCATATCATATATCTAAAGGGATATAGAATCATAGAATCATAGAATGATTTAGGTTGGAAAAGATCCTTAAGATCATTGAGTCCAACCATAAACCTAACAGTGCCAAGCCCACCACTAAACCACGTCCCTCAGCACCACATCTACACATCTTTTAAATACCTCCAGGGATCATGACTCATCCACTTGCCAGGGCAGCCTGTTCCAATGCTTGACAACCCTTTCAGTGAAGAAATTTTTCCCAACATCCAATCTAAACCTCCCCTGGCCCTATTTGAGGCTATTTCCTCTCCTCCTATCACTTGTTACTTGGGAGAAGAGACTGACCCCCACCTCTCAGGTAGCAGTAGAGAATGAGAAGGTCTCCCCTCAGCCTCCTTTTCTCCAGAGTAAACAATCCCAGTTCCCTCACCTGCTCCTTACAGGACTTTTTCTCTATCAAAGAAAGCGGTAGGGGTGAGCATTTTGTCATATGAAATCGGTTAACCAAAATTTTCAGGGGAAGTATATCCATTAAATGTAGTGGCCTATGAAAATGTGAAAAAGAAGTGCCCCCGCAAGTTAACATACTTATGAAAACACGGATGACACTTGCACCAATTCCATTTCCATGTTTAAAGCATAATTTCAGCAGATACTTAATGCAAGAAAACACTTGGAGCTTGTTTATATGATGAACAAACTGTTGTATGACTAGAGTTGGTGTGAATAATTCTCATAAAGTTGTACAGTAATTCAGGATCATCTGATATAGAAATGGTACACAATGAAAGACATTGCTTTTGCTAAATTAAATCGTTAAAAGTATTTGGAAAGTTTATCAATCCAATCAGTTGCTTTGTCAAGGCATAACAATGTAGGTAGTAGAAGGTAAGTATGTAGTAAAATTAGGAAAATAATAATTAACAGTAACAATTTAAAGCACACACACGAAATTATTTATTTATTTGCTTTATGGATTTTTGCTGATCACATTATTTTCTTTGGAGGAGAGGGAGATATCTTGCTTTTTTGTTGCCATAAATGCTTTCCTAGCATGACCACATTCTGAAAGTCTTTGAAAGATGAAGGGTTGATTTAGAAAGTCTTTTCCTCATGAGGACAACCCATCAGTGGGGATGGGGCCCAGGGAGGTTGGGCTGTCTCCGTCTTTGAGGGTTTTCGTGCTCTGACTTTGTAAAGCCCTGAGCAGCCAAGTTTGATCCCACAGCTGAGCCTTCCCTGGGCAGGGGCTGGGACTGGAGACCTCCCCAGATCCCCACCAGACTGGGATGTCTTGTAATCCTGTGATTTTCAGGAGTACAACAATTTGCTTCAAGTTTGTGATGTCAGGTGGCGATGTAACCCTGAAGGATGACAGTCTGGGAGATAGTTGTGATTCTTGTTCATGGTAGTGACTGTCAGTTGTTATGTCAAATGCTGTATAGGTATGTGAAGGC
The DNA here is from genome assembly GCF_963924245.1 of Chroicocephalus ridibundus. NCBI lineage: Eukaryota > Metazoa > Chordata > Aves > Charadriiformes > Laridae > Chroicocephalus > Chroicocephalus ridibundus. Next base: position 52,099,563 of record NC_086316.1, read on the forward strand.
TGGAACAGCATCAAACTGATACTTACATGGTGCCACATCTCTCTGGTCTTCTTTCCTCCCCCATATCCAAATCATGGACTATCAAAGAACAAGGGTGTGTTTACATGCTGGTGAATGATTAAATTAGTGGCTGTCAGCTGAGATTAACTAAGCCCAAAGGCTGTCTCCTAGCCTGTGGCAAATGAAAAGTGAAATGTGTTCACTGAAACCACTGAGGAAGTTTATTTGATTAGTATGACACCTGTGGAGAATCTGCTTATTTCTAAGACATGGCTCAAGAAAGTATTTTTTCTTTTTACAGATTCTGCCTCTATTTGTTTTCAAGTCCTTCAATGTTATGCTAATGCAGAGAGCCTTAAAAGCAAAATTCCTTGTACAGTATGGGGCATAAAGGAGGTATAGCATAACTTAGTTTTAAAGACAGTATCTTTTATTATCAGCTGAAAAATGAGAGATCAGACTACTGAGGTGAGCAATACTAAAAATCCTTCAGGAAGCTGGTGAACAGCAGTGTGACTTTGTTGGTTTTGCTGGGGTGTGTGTCCTTCCTCCTGCTGCTTGTCAAAACCAAGGTGGTGCAGAGGGAGAGAGCATCTTGTCCCTCACTGGATGGCAAACCATCAGCTTTTTTTCCCCCTCCTCTGCTTTATGAAGCCAAGAGAGATGTGCCGTGGCAGCACCTTTCTCCTAGTGTACGGCACGGGAAAGGGATGTTTTTTTCTCACCAGCAGCAGGCCCCAGCAGTCAGTTTTATTTAACCCTGGCTGCAGTGAGAGTTGCCTGCATTCACAGATGCTCATTGGGATTGACCCCTAGAAATGAAAACACAGGAAACAATTCAGTATAAAATATACCAGCTTCTTGACTCATCCCCTCAAAATGTCTTCTAAAAGAAAGAGTAATTTGAGATAAAGGGTTTGAATATCCTGGTGGAAGCCATGCTGAATCATCATAAATTATACATAAAGCACATCAGGATTACAGGAATATCTACCAGATAAGAGTAAAGGCTAGCTTGAACCATTCTCGTATAAACTGCTCATCTGTGGGACAATAACTTATCAAGGCATCAGCCGTTGACTGTTGGAGCAGTCAGCACCAAGAAGAGCAGAGCAGAAGATACGCTTGCTGTAGTTTTGAGGTGCATATGAAAGGCATTCTGTAGACATGGTATGTATAGGCGAGTTTTTCTCTGTAGCAAATAAGGGTAAGTACTTCGGAGATCTATGTGGAAGAATTTTTTCAAGAAAAGCACATTGGCAGTCAACTTTGAGGAGGTGTTTTTTAAAACATACAGACAAATAAACAAAAAAACAAACAAAAAACCAAGAAAAAGAATAAATTAAGGGAACCTGCAGTTGGGAGCTACCTAAATGACAATGTTGAAAATTTCAGTTTCATCATATTTAGGTGATTGGGTTTTATTTGCTACTAGATGTATAGCTTTGCTTACAACTTCTAGCTTAAGAATTATATATTTATTTTTTTTTTAATGTGGACAGAATTATTTGGTGGGAAAACTGAATGCAAAGCCAGCTAGGCAGACAATGAGTCTGGTTTATGTCTTTCTCCAACACATGGGAAGAAAAGCCTGCAATTTTTAAAGCTGGGGCTCATGTTGTTAATTAATGATCTTGTGCAGATGAAGACAAAGAAAGATTTAGAATGTCTTAACATGTCTTTTGCTTCCTTAGTTTCTGTGGCTTTCCAAAAATGCCTCTTACTCCCTCTTTTAGAAGAGCATTGCTCCAATGTCTCTTTTCATTCAATGTTCTGCTTATAAATTAAGTTATTCATATAATTTATTCCTATAATGATCATGGATCTTTTGTACTTTGCAAGGCTGTTTGCATCCAATCAAATCAGGAGAGTGCTTTGTAATTACTGACACTGGTAAGAGAATTGGATTGTCACAGGTCATCTCAGGTCTGTGTCTTTCATCCCGAGAATGAGATGCTTCTGTGTGCTTTGAATGCAGAGTTACATGGATTGATACTCTCATATGGAATACAATTCTTTGCTTTCTCAACTGCTTGAAGTGAAGGGTTAGAGAAGTTGCTTCTCATATTCAGCTTACAGTTATTCTTTGCTTTCTCAAGATCATTGAGACACTGTTGGCCAGTATGTTAGCAGCATCTACTGCTCAAAATGCCAAGAATCAATCTGTAAAAATCATGGCTGATAAGTAGTTAACATAAAACAAAACTAAGTCTGACTGGAAAATTACAATAACTAGTCAACTGCTTTTACCTATACCTGGAAAATTCTTTGCTAAGTTTATCTTATTATAATACGAAAAAGACTTGTTTAAACTGCCATCAATCTTTAAACCCTGGTTCCAGAAAGTGGCCATGTCGACAATGAGAGAATAAAGGCAAGTTCCTGTGCAAAAGCTAGAAAATATTCTTCACTTTGTGCATCTTTACAGTGAATTTTAACAGGAGAAAACTTCAAAGGCTATTTTCTGGTAGGCCTCATTAATCCAGTTTCAAATCTCTGTGTTCTCCAAGCTACGTTGTCCAAACTTTATTGGGTGCATCTGCTACCAAATTGACATTTCATTTAGCCACACATCTGCAGTAGTTTTACAGTTGGACCACTGCTATGTAAAATTAATCCTCTCTGATAATCGTAGTTTAAATAATAATATGTATGATGTGTAGAAGCAAAGAATGCCTTTTGGAAGAATATTAAAGTTCACCCTCTACAGGGTGAACCCTCCCATTGCAACAGGGGGAAAAGGACGTTTGTCCATGTAAGGGTCCATTTGAAAAACATTTTATTTTTTGCATTTCTTGTAGCTGATTGAGTTTTCAAATTAATTTGATTTGATTTTTTGAAGGGATGTGCTGTATTTTATCATGAAAAGAAACAGGCATACTGAATGGCAATCTTAATTGTGCTATACAACGGGACTCTTAAAAGTATCCAAGTGCCCAAACTTGCATATGTAGACTCTGACTGGGAGGCCTGTACTTCATTCTTCCTACCCAGGGCTGAAAAAGATAGCAGAAATGTCATGTGAAATTCTCTATCCGATGTGTTTTTTATTGTGTGCAGGAGTGATTTCTTTCAGTATTGGAAAATTTAGTTCTGTTTTTAATACCATTGGAACCGGGTTTCATATATGCCTTGGTCTTCCAGTACTCTCTTAGATCCCCAGATGCACGTCTTATGTGACACCTGTCATTCAGATGAATTCAGTAGAACTTGAACTGTGAAATGGATTTCCATCTCAGATAATATCTTCTGTAGAATCAAGCTTGTGTTAACTTAAACTGATTGAGCGACAAGTGTGTGAAGCCGTGTTTGCTAAGCTACATAATGCGTGGTAACAGATTTCAATGAATTTCTTGTAGCAGGTGGAGGGAATCTTTCATTCTAGGTTGAGCGCTAGAGCTTTGAGCTCTAGCTAGGCTTTAAGAAGCAGTCATGGGGATTAAAGGACAAGTATTTGTTTATATGTACTTTTATCCCTTTCTATCTTTTTTTTCTTTAATTTGGACGCTGTAAGCAGCAATGCATTCAGAACTCTTGACTTCCCTCTGGGGTCCATTTGGCACTAGCAATTTCTGTACTGCAATCTTTGGTGATCCTATGCTACTAACAAGCACTGATACACTTTAAAAAATGGATCTTTTTTATTCAGATTGTAAAACTGTTCTGCTCCATTTTAGATACCTATATACAGAATGGTTGAGCTTCATGTAATTTCTTACTCTCTTTGCATAAAAGAGTGCCTTTTGTGTCTTACTTTATTAATAACAATTTCTTGCTGTGGAGCAGGGTTTTATTATATTATTGGTTTGGGAATATAGCAAAAAGTAGATAGTTTTAAAAGCAACAGCGTTTTAACATCAAATTGCATTCTCATCAAATTGCATTGGGGGTTGGACTAGATGATCTCCAGAGGTCCCTTCCAACCCTATGATTCTGTGATTCTCCTGTTGATTCATTTGGTGCATGTATCATGAAGAGAACACTCTTTGAAGTCTACAGGATTTGTGTTTTTTTAGTTTTTATGTTGCATAATCTTCATTTCACAACAGCAATTCTCACAGACTAGGAACACAAAGCCTATATTGTATTAAAATGGACGGTCGTATCTTCAGGGCAGTCGTGAGTCTGTGAAAGCAGCTTAGGTCTTTGTGCTTTAAGGAAAGGGTAAAGAAACAGGACTCATCTGTGCAAACGCCTTTAGTTGCCTGATCCAGTACGTCTTTCTCGTCATTGCCTGAGAAGAAACTACTCTGCTTTGCTGATTATGCAATATTATATTTGGGGGTTGGAGGGAAAAAGGAATGAAAAGGTACCCTTGTAGATGTGTTTACAACTTGACTATTTACCTGAATGACTCTCTTGTCCTTATTCAGTGATCTATGATTTCCTCTTATTAGGATCATTGCATCTTTCACAATGTTTCTGCTTCTGCATAAAATGGGTTAAGAACAAACAAACAAAAGTGTGTTTGTTCAGTAATGCCTTCATGTAGAAAGTCAGGGAAATGACCTTTAAAGAACAAAGTTAAGTATTAGTTTAATACTGAAGGAGGGTATTAAAAGGTTGTGAGATACTTTCAAAACAAATTAGTAAAACATTTCTTTCATTTCTTTATAGATTCTGGACAACCAGGAAGTCCAAGCCACAATGATCCTGCCAAGAATCCACCAGGTAAATATAAGTTCCAGAACATGTGCATCTAACATTGTTTGAGAACAAAGATACTACTGTTAATAGTTAAAGAGAGCATAATTGGTCAGCAACCTATTTTGCACTGGTAAGTACATATAATCAGGACAGGCTGTGATTATTTTAGTTCTTTTAAACTGGCAATGCCTCAATTTTAGTTTCAACAGTCATTTAATCTAAGGAATTTTTCTTTCAGTTCATGCTTTTTAGAATTTTGTAAATGGGGCTGGGCAGAGGAGTAAGGAGACAAGATCCCAAGTAACTTTACTTTCATAAAAGTCTTCAGATGCTACAATTATTATTTTATCTCAGACAAAACATAATTGACCTACCTCCAAACTCTGTGACCTGAGCTATGAGCTTCTTTAATTTTATTTTATATGTGCGTTATAAAATGCATATATGTTAATATTTTATATTTTTATATCAGCTCAGAGCAGTTTTTGAACACGTTGCTAATGGGTGATGCTAGTGATATTTAGAATTATTTTGAGAGAGATATCAATGTAAATAGTCCTTTCAAGGATTCTCTAAAAATAAAAATTAAAGAGAAAATCAAACCCAGACTTTGCCTTTCGTCACTGTTTAGACCAAAGGATCTTTGTATTTTCATGGAGTTAATCCTTCTAATCAGTTGGGCTGTGCTAGTAAATCTTGTAAATCTTTTTTGTTTTGTGAATTTTATTGGGGTAAGACAAATAAGTGTGACAGCCATACTGTCACTTTTTAATGAGCAAGGAGTGACTCCTGTCACCACCGTCATGCTGTATCTTCTCATATTGCCTCTCAGAAGAAGTGCCTATCTATCTGAAATAAGCTGCAACTAAGTCAGTTTGCTCTCTTTCTAAATGCAAAATGAACGACACTCTAACCAAGAAGTAATTGTGTGATGCTGGGCTGTTACATATACATGAATATTTTCTGGATCTGATCAAACATTAGGGAAAACAGCCTACCTTGTGGCTTTATGGTTTTGTACTATGCATATGGTCCAATTATTCTCTACCTGTGGTGGAGTATGTCAGGTGTGTGTTGCATGTGAATACCCAAAAGAGGGAGAACCGTCATAGATCGTTAAACAAAAGGCCATATTCCAGTAATATAATCCCCAGAAACATAGACTGTAAGATTGCAGATACGTTTTAGAGATATGAGGGCAAAGTTGAGAAGGGAAACAAGGGAACAAGTCAAATAATGTTGTAAGATCTTTTTCAAGTGATTTTTTAAATGTGATTTTTTTTTTTTTTGCAAGGCATGATTCAGGCTTGAAATCACTTTTGGCTGGAGGCTTCGATGCTGTTTCTCTCCAAACTGTGTGGGACGTTATGAGTAGGCTTTTATTCCTCTATTAAATACATGACATGAATTATGTAGGATAGTGGTTTAAAAACCCAAAACAGCAAATTTACACCTAAAACAAGCCTGAAAAATTCCCTCACAGGTAACCACAGTTTTGTAAAACTTGGAGCGTTTATCTGTGGAGCATTTATTTTTGTTTTACAGTATCTCTGTTTGTGAGTGCAAGAAAAGCCAAAAAGCATTCATTACCCCTCGTCATTTTGAAGGATCCTTTGTAGCCTCTGGATTTGGATACAGCCAAGGCTTAGGGTCTGAGGCAGGGTCTGGAAATTCACCTTCAACATGTTTTAAAATTCTGCTTTTAAAGTACCATTCAGCCTTTGGAGTAGGAAGGTAGAAGTACATATTTCACTAGTGAGGATCACATCCCCTACAGAGTCCAGTCTCACTGACCCTCAGTCTTGACCCCAGGCTACTTCAGCAAGGCCAGCAGCAGAGCCCTGGAGAGGGCAGCAGATGAACTATATGGACTTTCTTTTGGCAGCCTTGTGGGGCAAGACCAGATGCCCCCATGTTTGACCAACTCCAGTGTCCCAGAAGGTGGAGGGAGACAAAGAGCAGAGAAATCTGTTGCTGGTTTCGTCATGAAACTTTCTGCTTGAAATTTGAGCTTAACACTTTCTCATACTCTGGATTCATTGCTGGCAGTATTATTCCTTTATCTGCTGCCAAGTGGGGACAGAAAATGGAAGCTGTGTCTTCCTTCCCTTGAAACCCTTCATTTAAGCAGAGACAGAGGCATAATTGGATACCATATGTCTATTTGAGGATACATGAACTTCAAGCATCATTCAGCTTCCCTGTGTGATACTGTCTTGGGGTTAAACTGGCAGGGAGAAAGCGTTGAGGTTTGTGGGACTGCAGAATGCAGGACTTCAGGGGCTGTGCAGAAGAATGAGAGGGAGTTGCACTCCATTCAGTTTGTCTGGGAAAAGGACTGCTGTCCTGCTCTTTCTTATTATACTTCCCATGAGTCTTTTTATTAGAACCAGGCAGTCACTCTGTCAGAGCCTCAGAGGATATCCACTCTGAGGTTTGTTTTCAGTCCCAGGCCAGAAGCATGTGGACTGGCAGTGCCAGGAGGGTTTGTTCTTCTACCATGTTTTGGTCTGATGCCTGTATGTCAAGGAGCCAGGGCGCTGGCAAGGGATAGGTGCTGTTAGCTGTTGGATGCCACTACCTTCACAAAGACATTGCCAAGGAAGAGGAGGTTGGAAACTGAGTGGTAGTTGGCGAGGCTGCTGGTGTTAAAAGTGGGTTTTTCTAGGTTTGGCTAGACTGTTGCATTCTTTAGGGTGTCTGGTAATTTGCTGTCTTAACCATGGAGGGAGGGCAATGTCATTTGCCAAACAAAAGAACATTAAGAGCACTTGCTGGAATTCTTTACAATATGTTCCTAAAAATACACTGAATACTTTGATAGCATATTACAGTATTAAATGGTGTAGCTTGTGGTAAACGTGGTATGTAGCTTTTGTAGCAAGATCCAGGGATATCCTCCTCTAAGTTTTATTTTTCAATAACTTTCATCTGCTATATTTCTAAAGAATGAAACTTGCTTTTCTGAGGGCTGGGTTGTAAAGGTCACTTCTCCGCAGGGATTAAGTAGGTTCCAGACAGATAGATGAGTTGAACCGAGAGAGAAGAGTTCGAACACTGCCGTTGTCTGCATCAGTCATTAAATTCCTGGAATCTAGGAGTTTGTGTTATGCTAGCACAGTGCTAATTATTAAAAATTTGCATGGTTTCAAAGAGAGAATGGATGTGTCCATAGATCCATTGAGGGTGACTAAACAGATAGAGGTACACCTGGATTAGTAAATTTTAAAACTGAAAATACTTGGAGCCTTGGACACCATCAGTCAAAAAAACCAAACAACCCTGCCCTATTTCTTACTATTCTACTGGGCATCTGCTCAGGGTTACTGCTGAAGGCAGGCTGTCGAAGGAGACCTAGTGTGGCAGTTTCAGTGTAATGCTGTATTATTTGCTCCATAAAAAGGAGCTCCATATATAGTTTAAGAAAACCTAAAAAATGAGCCTTCCTTAACATGTGTGTCTCGCAATACCTGCAAAGGTGTGAGAGGATCTGAACTGAGGACAGAGGGAGTGATCTTTCAGTAAGTTCATCTGTTAGGCATAAGAAAATTATGCCTAACAGACATAAAGACAAAAACATCTAGAACTACTAGTAAGCTAATGATATTGACACCAGCCATAACAATTTGGTCTCCAGTGATACAATCCTTACTAGCCAGTTCTTCTAGTAGAGGATTTTCTGGGTTTTGTCCTGCTTTATTTTTCTTTCCCTTACTTACTGCATGCTGACCGCAACTGTTTGACATTAATAAGGTTACTTGCTACTTGCCATTGGTGTGAGGTTGCTGCTTAGCAGACTTGATTTATTGATACACCAGCGTGTTAACACTGCTGTGTCCAGCTGTTGCCATGTTGTCCAAATCTTTGAACACAGCCTTTTTAAGCTGTTAAAATAAAACTAAGAAACAGTGATACTAATAGAGTAAAATGTTACCTTGATATGACAATAAGATAGGATAGAGAGTTGAATACAATTTGAGGAATCAAGAGAACTGGAAACCTGAGGGAGTGGATAGCAGTTGCTAATGGTGCTTCATCTTTTGACTTCTGGATGGAACTGGGAGGAGAATAGTCTCTTCTTGTACAGGTCCCTTCAAGATTTCAGAGCTCTTCTTGTCCAGCATTGGGGAATACAAAAGAACTTTTCAGAAGGTGCAAAGGAAACCTAACCATCCTGACACAGACAGTTATGAAACTCATTGGCGAAGGAAGACAAGTCTGTTCAGATTTTTGCTTTTATCCAAGCAGTTGAGTTCAGAGGTTATTAGAGCTATGTTTCCTAGCAAGTGGGACCTGCTAGGTTTTTTTTTTTTTCCTGATAAAACTTACTCCATTTTAGCCGGTCCAGAGAATATTTTCATATAAATTTTGCAGACTGTATAACGTCAGTCAGGTTGAGGTATGAGGAACGCAGATGACTCAGGTTTGAGCCTGTGCACTGACGAATATTACATTATTTATATGGGGTGACACGCTTTTAGACAGAGAGATCGAGAATCTGCCTCTCCACCATTCATTGCTCCCCACTGTTTCCCTTCTTTTCTCCACAGTAACCCACGACATGTTGTCAGGGAATTCATCTAGTGATAAGATCCTTAATCTGAATGAGGCATAGGTATGTGAATCCCCAGCCTCACTGCTCTGGAATTGGTTTTCCCCTTCTATTTTCATCAGAAATTTTATTCTGGGAACCATTTCCAAAGAAGACCTGAGTGAAATCACCATCTATTAATTGTTTTTTTCCTAATTAAAGAAGGTGTTGCCAAAAAGCTTGCAACCAGCCTCACCTATCTCTCAATATGCAAATCTCTTGCAGCTGTAGAGCCCCAAAGGCTTTTTTGCGCTTTCATATGGGCTAGCAGCCATAGGGAGAACATTCTTTTTGGATCAAGCCCTCAGAAATGTGTAATAAATTTGCCTATATATGACTGTTTTAGATAGACATATTTCAGTTTTAAGTTTGAGAATGTATAGTTTCAGAAATAACCTCTGAAGAGTAACGTGGTTTCAACCTCTTTTGGAAATGGAATAAGCAAATGTCTTTGAGTTTTGAACGACTCAGAACACAGATGGTTTCATTATTTTACTGTATTGCAAGTTACTCTCTTGTGGAGGGGGAATTAGCCCCCTAATTAATAGGAATAGAAGAGATATTCCCTGGCCTCATCATTGAAAGCAGCTTTTCTTGTGGAAGCAATGATGCCATAGTAGCAGTTTGGGGATTCAGACAGAATTGTGTTTAAACAAGCATATATTCACCTCGATTTTTCAGCATGGGAGTGGATATTCTGAAGTGCTTGCTGTTTCCCGTAGACCTGCAGCTGTGCCATCTCAGATAGCGATCTTCAAATAAAACAGGGTTGGGTTGGGTTTGGTCAGGGCTTGATTTTCTCTGTTCTTCCTTTCCCAAATGCTCTATGAATTAGTAATGCCAGTGATTGAGAGGTGATACTCTTCCTCCTCAGCCTCTCAGCCCTGAGCCAGGTGGGCCATTCTGGGGCCAGTGCGCAGCTGTGCTATCTTGACAATCAGAAACCTGCACAGATTGTACAGCCCCTTTCTCCAAGAGGAAGAGTTTTTGGCTGTGCAGGCTGCTTTGAAATTTGGTGTGCATAGTTACTACTGTCTAGTGCTTAGAATTACTCCTGAATTTTTGTTTGCATCAGCTATCCTTTTTTTTATGAACCTGCTGTGTAAATAAATGATGCTGTGATCACTTCTGAGGCCATGTTAACTTCTGATGCCGTTGTGTTCCATGGTGAGTGCAATGGTTTTTACTTCAAAGCATGCACGGAGCAAGAATTTAATAAAAAATGCTTTATGTTACCAGTTAGAATTCCAGAAACCTGCTTTGGCACCAAAAAAATTTTTTTTTTGGTACCTGGTAATCCTATAGCTGTTAAAAAGCAGCTCCCCAGCCTCTTTTTAAATCTTGGCTGTAGTTTGTGTATAACCTGAGACCCTCAATGCAGTATGCATTTGTGCTAGTTACCTTTTCTGTTTCTTGCTAGGGTTTGGGGCAACTCACTTCTTGGATTCCAGTACATGGATTCCAGAGTCCATTAAACCAGGTGTTTACTTCTTCAAATTACTGTAGCATTGAAGGATAGTATAGTTCTGGTTATTAACTTTAGAGTATTAAAAATCTCATCTGTTTCTGAAAATGGCGCAGGCAGCTTCTTGGTTCCTTGTTGTGCTAAAACACTGAATGAGGTCAGGGCATCTTTTTGCAACGTGTTTGTTTGCTGTCCCAGTCACAACATTGCAACTTTCAGGAAAAAAACCAAAACAAACTGTGAGCATGCCACAAGCCTGGAGACAACCATGCAATAACCAAAATAGCCTCATTCTCTGGACAGACCTTAGTTCAACTGTTTCAAATGACATCATCCCTGAAATCTTCTGTGTCACTCCTTGGCTGATGTTATCCACCCTTAACTGCTTTTAAGAAATTATCGTTCAGTGGGAACCTGTTTCTGGTACTTTTTGTAAGATACGGGCTTCAAAACGCGTGCAATAAGAAAACAAACTGCAAGTCTGCTGACTGTGTGGTAACTTACTATCAACAGTGTGAGACTAATTTTTCACTACCAGTTCTGGCTGTGAATAGTAGCTGTATGCCACTAGGATTCCTGCTGAAATTAAAGACCTTCCTATAGAAGTTAGATATAGCAGGGAGCAGTGAGAGCAGATCCTTACAAAGTCAGTTTTCAAAGACTCAAACAAAAGAAGCTATACAATGAAATGATTTAATCTTTAATCATAGCAGATTCAGAAGTAAAACAAGCCTCTAGCAGCACCCAGCACATTACATTGCATAACTTAAAGTCAAGCAACAGCTCCCTGCTAGTATTTTGTAGACCAGGCTGCAGCTTCCAGCCTTTCTTCTCACAGTAGCTCCTGATGTTGAACCTGTGTCACTGCTAGTAAGTCTATCTGCTGCTGTATAATGCCTCTTTTTAAAGATCCAGAAATAAAATTACAGTAATACAAATTGTTTGCTGCAATGATTGGATTCATTCTCATGTTACATAAGTAAGTTCCTCAAACTCAAGGTTATATCAGTAAAAAACCTAGATGTTTAATGATACCAGGAAGCAATTCTATGTTTTGGCACTAGTCAATATGCAGCAGAATGTAAACAGATGTTCTATTCATAAAAGTACAATTAAATCAGAAGACATAAAAAAGGCTGGTTAAAGATTTGTAAATCCAGACGTCACTGGTAAGCTTTTAAGTAATGTGAGAAGCCCTTTACAGTACATGTTAGTGCAAACTGGAAATATTTTTCAGTAGGTTTAAACAACTTTTTTTTTTTTTTTCCATTTTAAGTCTTAGCATGGTTAAAGCTATACTTGTAACTCAGCTCTTGAAGACATAGCACAGGAAGAGGGTGGAAGATGTATAAGGACTGGGACAGAATAACTTCTACAGCAGTTGGAGGCATTACTGGAGGTTTCTCCCATTACTGACTGCATGAGGGGAGCTTGATTAGAACTGCTGCTCGGGCTTAACCTGTTTATCTTTCATCATTGATGGTGCTGTAGTATTGTTTGGAAAATGTATTTGTCAGAAATGAGTTTTCTGTAAAAAAGGTAAGGAGACAAGACAGATTTTATACTCACCCTGTACAAAACCTAAAAACAAATGCAGAAAAAAATCCTCTGTTATTTAGGGGTTTTGGAAGTTACTGACTGTTTACACAGAATTGCACTATGTTGATTTTGGCAGAAATGTTCTTTTTGTAGAACTCAGATTTTTAAGAATAATGACAATTAGTGAAATGCATTTCAGAGAGTGTTTTCTCTCAGGCAAGATGAGTTTTAGTAAATGACAATACTCAGTGCTTATATTACATTTGAACGATAAAATCAGCAAAGTCTTACCATGACCATCAAAAGGTACTCTACACCTCTATGAGGAATAAAGCAATAGGCTGTTATCAAGTGCGTTGGTTTCTGTACTGAACAGGTCAGAAACACACACCAAGAATGCTAATTTAAGGCTCTCTAACATGTTAATGCAAGTAGTGCATTAGGGAATGCTTAATCAAAAACCCAGTAAGATGTATACCATACGGAGTATCACCGTATATTTTTTTCTTGCGTGCAGTGTAATAATGTGAATATAAATGTTAACTCTTCTTCAGCAGGGACATCAGCTTCACAAGGTTAAAGACAGTGTCTCACACCATAAGATCAAAATGTCCTGTGCTGTTGTCCTGCTGCTGTCCTAAATAGTCTTGCTGTTTGTCTTTTATCGTATGTAGCATGTGTATTTCTGCAACAAATTACAGCAGTTTAATGGCACAGAACATTTTCCTTCTGCACAGCTGGGAGCCAAGAACATTTCTGCAGCGTAGCCACTATGATTGTCTTCCTAACTAGTTAAAACTGTTGAAGTCTGCTGGTGCTGGAACTCAACATACTGTCTTTATTTTTCTGCACTCAGAGGCACCACTGGAATCCACCTTCCCTGTTAGAACATAAGGCTCAGGATGAAGTTGCTCGGTGCCTGTGACATAGACTGTTGTTGTGTCCATTTTTTAATAATATTTTGTCACATTATATGTAGAAAAAAATCAAGCTTTTTAAAAAGTTGATTCAGATTTACAGTAGCTGCAGTTTCCCTCTCTTTCCTAATGCCAGGCAAAACATTTGCTTATATCTGTGGGTGTCATTATTTTTGGACCATCCAAGGCAGGGTGAAACCTGTGTGAAAGACAGTGATCTGTCAGTCAACAATGCATCCTTCTGTGAGGGGGTGATAAATAGTGGTACCACTCAGTGGCAGAATTGTTTCCCTGTTCCCGTTTCATTATCACAAGGAGAAAACCACACTATATTTCTTGTTGTGTTGTGTGAGAAAAGCTAAGAATTCATGTGAGAAAGCTGAAGATTAAACATGTGTGTCTGTGTGTGCGTGTGTTTGCGTATAGGTGTATACATGTGTGTGTATATACATGTATACATGTGTGTTCTTACATATAAAATACTACATGGGCATTTTCTATTTTTAATATGAGCCTTGGGGCTTGTTCTCAGTGTAATGATAACTTGACTAATCTACACATGGGTAAAGCTCCTCTGAAGTTAGCCTAACATGAATGAGAGAAACTGTACTTCAAAGTAGTGGTATTTGGATAAGCAGCAGAGAAGTTCAGTCTTGTCTCATTACCAGCTCCAGAGCTGGCTCCATGTTCGTACACTGGCTTTGAGCCACACTTCACTTACAAGCCAACTAAAATCAAGAAAGCAAATTTTTCTTTGGAAATCTCCCTTCCTTGTACTACTTCAGACTGTTCCTTCTGGAGGAAATAGGCAGAGAAGGGAAAGATTTCCATTAGCGTTCATCCAGCTTGCCCGTTCTTAGGTTAAAAAATGAAATCTGAGGAAGAAGGGAAAAAGAAAGATTAACTCTTTGCAATTTTTTATGATATGGGTATGCCAAGTTCTGTCAAATAAGTAAGTAAATATTCCCAAAGTAAATATTTGGGAAGCCATGTCATGTCTTCATCCACACAAAAACATGAAAAAAGGGTTCAAGAGAATGCAGAAGATGAAAGAGTTTCTTATTTCTTAGAAACTGGAGTTGAATAAGGTTGCAGTGAAGCCTGCAACATGTGGGTGAATGACAATAAGAGAGGAAAAAGTAATGGACAAGGAGAGCAATGTGAAAGAAAGTGAAGAAAAAAGAGAGGGGGACCTGCAGAGCGACTAGTGGAAATGAAGACGTGCAGGGATATTGTATGAAGCGCCGTTGTCTGGAAGATGAGAAGATGATAGCATTGGCATAACATCATTCGGGGTGATGTCAGGAAGGGTGCTCAGTTGGATGAGTTCACCCTCTTTCAGCTTGAGTTGCCAGGCGCATTGTTTATACCTGCACCGGGAAATGATATCAGAGGTGCTGGGTGAGGTGGCTCTGTGGGCCTAGTAAGACTGATAGTAAGCAGTGAAAACTGCTCTTTTTACCTCTGCCCTTCTTGTTCGACCCTGAAAAGTAAGTAGAGGTTTCTCCAGACGTAGCAAAGGCAGATCTTTCAAGTGAAGTGTACTGCCTTTACAGTCACTTTTCTGATTATAGTGGCAGCGTTTTCTTAAATTACTTGAAGATGAAAGCAGTAATTGCCAAAAGAAACTGGAGGAGAACAGTACTGAACCATTGTTTTCCAAATCAGTAAATATTCCAGTAGGTGCATTTTTTTTATTTGTTTGTTTGTTTGTTTTGTTAGTTAAGAGATTTGGAGTGCTTTTACTCATTCAGACATTTGGAACAGAAAATTGATGGTGCCTTTACAAAAGAAAAAAGCTGTGTTAATTCAGAAAAGAGACTAGAGAAACCGCAGTAAGAAATTCTCAGTGCACCATCTCAGATGAAAGCAAATACAAAAGTAATACTGTTGGAGCAGCAATGTGCACCAAGGGTAGATCTAAATATTCCTGTGGGTAAATGGCTGGCATTCCTACCTGTAAGGTCTGTGATGTTACGTAATCTCAAATTCAGTCAAGCCAGTTTATGCAGTGATTACTGATCTAAGACTTCCACAGAAACCTGGGTTTCTCAGCTCCATTTTTATAAGGTTATCTAGTTACACTACGGCGATAAGCCTCGATTATCAGCTGTTGTTTCACTGCAGTGCTCCAAGTTGTGCCTAAATTTCATGGCAGTGAAGGTTTATCATATACATTGATCTTAGAATAAGTAAACGTAAGCCAAACCAATAACACATCGTTTCTTAAACACAGGTTTCTACATATATAATTCAGCATGTATATTAAAACCCCACTGAATAGTTCACCCGTTTTGCCCAGTTCCTGCTTTTGTTGGAAATAATAGTAAACCCCTCATCTGCCTCTGAGGTGATGATTTGATAGTGGAGGTGGTGGCGTAAAGTCACTATCAGCAGGGTAAGAGTTAAGTAAAAGCCTATTTAGCAGAAATGTATGCAAGGACGGGACTGCTCTGTGCTGAAATTGATCAACTGATACAGTTCTTAGCTCAATACTAACTTAAAAATTGAAGATGCTAATAAAAGAACTAGGTTTTAGACATTTTCAGGATGGTTAGCTAGGAATTCAGTTTATTGCTTGTTAGTTTCCATACACTTAGAAAATTGCTTTCTCACCACTCCTCAAGATTTTTTGCACCTCTGCCTGAATTTCAGCTCTCATCAGATCCTGTGATCAGCTTTCAGTGGACTTTGGTCTGTGTATTATAGTTCTGAAACTCTGTTGATACTATTGTTATCTGGTGTATAAACTTATCTATAGTTATTTATTAATCTTCTCATTGTACTGATCATGATGTTGTGATCTTTTTCAGTGTACCTTGAGGACAGTTTTGTAAAATCCGGAGTGTTCAACGTGTCAGAACTTGTGAGGGTGTCCAGAAGTAAGTATTCATTTGCATATAATCATTTCCAAAGCCTGCTGTAATGAAGTGAAGGGTTTTTTTCTTGAAATATTTTTTCTCCCGGAGGTGTAAGGTGTGTAGGAAATGGCTACAACCATGCACAATTTTGACATCTTTGACCACAGTATTACAGTTCACCTTGCATGTGTTTGCAATAAAACAAACAGAAGTCTTCTTTTGTCTCTTTGATATTTGAAGATTGAATCAATTTGTTATATCTCCCTCCGCACAACTTAATGGACTGATATGTCAATAAAATTACCATATGTAACAAAACCTTCTATTTGTTAGGCTTGCGGCTTTTTAAGGTTGTCCTACACATCTTTGGATTTTGCTAAACCGTCTGATCATTCTTTTAGTTTACTTTTGAATTTGTAGCTCTTAAAAGAAAAATCACAGCATGGATATAAAGGTTGACTAACAATGTATTGTACACTCATGTTTCTTTTACTCGTAGCACTGGCTGTAATTGAATTGCTAATTACATTGGCTTGTTTTGGCATCAGAAATGTTATGGACATGAACATGCAAGAAAAAAAATAACATAAAAATATAAATGGACAGGTGAAGCTTTTATTGCAGAAAGAAAAAAACAAAATGAATATAAATAAGATCTGTTTTGTTGACATCTAAGAATTTGCGATAATAGTATGGCATAAAACCAGTGCATAATTTCCTTTGACATTGCTTTCTGAACGCTTCTTTTCTCCCTTTAATATCAACACTAGTAAAATATTTTTCTTAAGACTTCATTAGGAAGTGAACAAAAATAGGAAGTTATAGTTAAAAGTGTGCGCAATGTTGACACCAACATTGTAACAACTGAATGGTCCAGGAAAATCTCTTTTCTGATGAGGTGAGGACAAAAACAGTGAAGTATAAGTTTTCAAAACTAGCTGTCCAAATTTTGCACAGGAGTTAATTCATGCCAGGTCAGGGTGTTTGAGGAATTTAATTAATTTAGTGAGGCTTAAGATGCATGTGTAGTTTCACTTGCTGTGGTCAGAAATTAATATTCAACAATTAATACTGTGTTAAGTTCTTCAGCAAAATACTGAGCAGTGCCATTCTGCAGTGTTAAGACTTATTCTTTTTTGTGCTTGCTGAAGATACGGTTTTGCTGTTTTAGGAGGCTGAGGTTGTGCGAAATACAGCTTTCTTTTAGTTGTCAGGTGGTCAAATACATTTTAAAATATCAGGCCATTCAGATCAAAAAAGAATCAATATTGTAGTTATGTTAAGAAATTGTACCTTCTGCAGCTGTTATACATGATATACTTCTAATAATAAGCTCTAAAGCATGTGGTTTCTGTGGGATTTCTTACCATGCATTTGTTTAACCTCAAGCCGCAACAGAGTTGTACTTGAACTGTCAGGAAAAATACAAACCTTCAGATACATTACACAACACTCAATTATTCTTTTAAGTGCCAAAGGTAGTTAAAATGCACAATGCACAGACAGTGAACAAAGGTAAATACACCACAATGTGTAACATAATTTATTCTTGAAATGCCAAGTTGTGCGGTACACAGGCTCTGTAAGGAGGTGAAGGTAATGCTGAGTGTGTGTGTGTTTGTGTGTAGGTGTACATATGCAAAGCAGTACCTGTGGCACTGGGTGAAAGAAAAAGGAGCGCAGAAGGCTGTTATTAATACAAAAGAGTTAACATTGCAGGAAAAAGAGTTTGTGTGTCCCCAAGTTTGTTCTTTCCAGTTATTTCAGTTCTTGAATAAATAAGGTTAGCTGTCCGTATAAATCCTGCCTTATTTATTACAAAAGTCCTTCTGCAGAAGGCTTGACTTTGTGCCGAGGCTTGTGTTATCTTTTTCACATTGATGATGCCAGGTTATCTGGAAGATAATTCGCTTTTTTAAAATATATAAACTTTGATAGAACTTGTCTGTACTTGGTTTCTGCAAGAGGTGGAAAATTAGGTACATGTAGTAACATCTTGATGTTTTGTCTCAGTGTTAAAAATTAAAAGATGGCTAAAAAGATAGAAGGCTATCTTGACTCGTTTTGATTACATGTTTTTCAGCACCCATAACCCAGGGAACTGGAGTGAACTTCCCAATTGGAGAGCTTCCGAGTCAGCCATATTACCATGACATGAATTCGGGTGTAAATCTACAGAGGTCCTTGTCCTCTCCACCAAGCAGGTAAAAACTTGATATAAGTGCTAATGTGAAAACAGGTTTTACAGTGTAGGACACTAAAAAATACCATCAACAGCCAGCCATTTTATGAATTTCCTCTGATTTTGTGAGGTAGGCTACTTATGTACATTACCACAACCAAGGTACGGATATATATGTTACAAATCTTTTAATTTGAAGTGGTGTCATTATTGCATGTCATTGCTGTTGATACTGAAGACGTTAGTAACTTTTTTGTCAGGGTTTGAAGTGCTCACTAAGTCATCTCCCGGGAGAACGGCTATGCCTTCTGAAACTGCTGCTGAGTTGCAGGAAGGTCTAGGAGCCGCCAGCCTGCTGGCAGGGCTCGATGCCACGGGGCAGTTGCAGGCACAAAGGCTGTCTTTGAGGGCTCCCTCTTGGACCTCTGTCTTGAAAGATATGTTGGGACAGCTACTGTTTCCTGTGGAAAAGGCGTTAGGACAGGTATATAAAGACAAGGTGTCTTTATCCGTAGCATGACCCCAGCTCATGAAAGTGTATTTCCTGCCTCACCCTTACGAGGGTCATTTCCCAGCACAGTGGGAACAAGGAGGAACACGAGAGGTGGTCACAGTCTCTGTAATTTTTGTCAGGGGTCTCCATGTGCCTGCTACAGATGTTTGATCTGAGGGACCCACTTTTTCCGTGCTTCAACCTTGTCCCAACTCTGAGAAAGACCACATTTCCTCCCTCAGTAGCAGCTGCTGGGCCCACAGAGGTGGAGAACCTGCTGTGCCCTCCTTCTGACTCCCAGATAATGTACTACTGTCTGTCACACCCAGGGGCCCCTTGGTTTTCTGAAACTGCCTGATGTACCATGAAGTCATAAGCACTGTTGGTCCTCTCATTGCCCCATGTTTCTGCACCCCTGTGAGTCAGGACAACAATATGATAACAAAAAACATCATGATAACAACAACAACAACAACAATAATAATAATACCACCACCACTAAAAGCTTCATCCTGGTGTTCTTTGGCAGTCAGCGTAACAGCTTTAATATATATTGTAACAAAGAAACTTGACATCACTGTATTGAAGTGCTGCATCATTTTATATAGTGTGACTCGAAATATGGGTCTTTTGTTGTTTTTAATTAAACTAATCTGAAAGGAAATGTCTTTGTTTCAGGTTAGACCTCTTTGAAAAGCTTAGGATTTTGACCTGGTGAAATATAGTAAACTACATTTTTTCCTTATTAACACATTCAGAAAAGTTCCTGTTTTACCTTGGCTTTATTAGCGGTACTTTTCCAGTGCTTTGTTTTGCTTTCATGGTTTCTGCATAGTGTTTAACACTCTCATGACACAACCTTTCTTTGGTAAGTAACAGGAACTGGTTTCTTCGTTGTTCAGCCAAATGCTGGTAGACTTGTATATATTACCCATTCATGCCATCTCCAAAATATTAAATCATATGAAAAATGCAAGCACATACCTGTATTACATATTTTAAAATAACATCATCTATGTAAGTCAATGTAAGCTTTAACATCCACTTTTTTGTGTGCTTTGTATGCCTGAATTACTTTCTATTGAAATACTTGTTGAAATCCAGTTTATATACCACTACTAGCTGCATATCATATTCACTGCCAAATCTCATATTGCTTCAACAGCAAAAGACCCAAAACTATCTCCATAGATGAAAATATGGAGCCAAGTCCAACAGGAGACTTCTATCCTTCTCCAAATTCACCAGCTGCGGGGAGTCGGACATGGCATGAAAGAGATCAAGGTGAGTACCTCGAAGTATATTCAAATATACAATAAATTTCTGCATGTGCCTTTCCATAACTGCAATAAAATGATGGCTTTTTAGAATAATCATCATTTTTCTGTCTGTTACATGTATTTGCTGGTTTTGTAAATGTAGTTAAAACCAACAGTTAACAGGGTATGGTATAAACAACCACATAATAATTTTTCTATCTGGTGACTGCCTTATCTATTGTTTGTTGTAAAGATGTGTGGCAGGTGAGGTACTTGATAGTGTGTATGCTGTGATCATCCCAGCAGGATTCTGAATACAATGGTTTCAAGTGAAAAACAAAATATCTTCATACTATGGTTGAGTCAACACTAGTTTACTCAGTTTTTGTTTTACCATGACAGTCTCCTGTACATGCGTTAGTCCATACTCTGTGACTCAGAGTAGGTCCCATAGTCTCGTTTCTGAAGAGCCCACACATAGCTCTGTGGGACTATATCCAGATGCTAAAGGGTGTTGATAAGTGGTGTTGTGTTTTGGGTTGTCAGAATTAAGCAATATGTTTGTGTGGAGAAGAAAGTTATGGCTGTCAAAACAGTAAAATTAATTGTCATAACTTTTCCTCATGTTATCTGGATGCTTTATGAACCCAGATGCCAGTGTAGTCTTTTCCCTCACCTTTGTGAAGTGAAAATGTGTTTAAACTCATGTGTATTTGAACAGTGTGGGTTAATGTATCCTGTAGCTGAAGTGCTGCAGCTATTTGGAGAGTGTATGAAGTGTACAACACGGTGCAGTATGTGGAATAGAGAAGAAGACACGCCATTGCTTCCTTTGCTGATCTTCCAATGTTTGCCTTCCTTTTCCCTGTCCACTGCTCATCATTGCTCTCAGTTCTTCAGTAACAGATCAACCCTTTGGTCTTACCTCATTTTTATAGTGCTTTAGGCTTCTTTTTTTTCTCTCCTTTTTTTTTCCCACTAAGTTTTTTCTTTAATCTCCATGTGCAAGGTAGCGTGTGACTGGTATTTAATTTAGCTGCCTTTTATTTTCATATTTTCGTTATAGTTGGTCTTCTTCTAATCTGCTTCAAGCCTTCCCTCTGATATGAGTTGTCATTATTAGGCTGTTCCTCTCACACAATGTTTACTAGTCTTTTTCTTTATCATTTTTTTATACTTTTTATTTCTCATGGAGGCTATGATATTTTCTTATTTCTAGCTGCTTGCAGCATTGACTATTGGGTTTGAAAAAAAAATAGCTTGCCTGTGGCTTTGCATAACCAAACTTAAGAACAGCAAAATAGCAGTTCTGCCAGCCATAATCTTCCCCCTTGTGCCAAATATTTTCCCCTGTGACTGCTACCTGTTTTGCCATGACACTTATATTAACTTTTTTTGTAAAAGACGGGATTTTTCCTCAACTAATTTTCATGCTTTTAAAATAAATTATTTTTGTGGTTGTGAGGAGAACAACCCATTGCTCCTCTCTGAAGTGGTCTCCACATATCCCCACTTGTGAAATGAAGTCCTTTTGTGTTGCTGAGTGAGTTGTAGGGGCTTCCCTACAGAGAAATGCTGTGCTGCACGGACAGCTGAACCCAAGTCCTGCTGACAGAGCCTTTCACAGATGGTCTCTGTAGTTCCCAACTATCTCGATTGCTTTTTGGCTCTTGAATCATTCTACTTCCAAAGAACTGTGCTCTGTGAACACTGGATTTGTTCAGTTTTACCAGCCTTCTTCATGTCACATTTATTGGTAGTGAACAATGTTATTGTTCAGATTCCTTGAGTAGGTTTACAATGAACCTTTACTTAATTTCTGTGCCATTGGGTAGCTACTTCAGGACTGAAACAGCCTTTAACTCTCTCTGTGTTTCTTAAACTAGAGAACTCCAAAAGATGAGAAAAAGAGAATAAAAGAGTTGAATCAATGTGTTTTATTTTTGCTTCCTCCCCTGTTCTCCAGCACTGCTGGGTCTAGTGAAATTTTATCAGATCCCTGGCAGAGGGGTTGTCTTTGAGACATTGTGAGGGACTTTGTTTTTTCTGTCCTTAAGATGTTCTTCCATTCCTGCAGAGGGACAGATGTACCACTGTCCAGCCTCAAAACCATTACAGTGGGGGAAGCATAAGCCTTTTACCCCATGCCATTTATGTTTGGCTCCAGTCACTTTCTGAGGTTATGCTGCTGCTGCGGAAACACTGTAAGGTACTGACTGCAATGCTTGTCCTTGGTACCCGGCCACTCTGGGAAGGGCTATGTGGCACCTTCTGGCATATTTGTTCTCCTGCTAGTTTGTTAGGTGCTTGATATCATCTTCCTACTAGCATCTGTCTGTGTAAAGCTCCTTACCAGGTCTTACCAGGATGTGATATTTGTGAAAACCTCTTTTCTGTTTCCTTATGCCTGCAAGAACAAAGATAACAAATAAAAGTTTGGAGGTGCTTTCTATGCCAGAGAGCTCACTGGTACTACTCCCTCTCTCCCATGGAGACCTGCATGTCATATGAGGTTAGGCATAAATGAAAAAAAAAGGAGAAGCTGTTTGAGATCACATTTTTGTTGATCCAATGTCACCAGGGGATGCTCATGTAGTCCCATCAGGCATTGCTTCTCCAGGCAGTCTCCAAAGGTCATCAGCACCAGAAATGTGAATCATTCCACAGTACCCACAAAGGAGAATACGCAGGGGTATCATGTTTATGGATAAGTAGCCTCTCTTTTACTCTCATGCAATTTTAACTTTTCTAAAAGAAACTAAATTAGAAATAGGGTAGATATTAAGATACAGCATTAGAGATTTCAGTTTCATTGTTTCTGTTTTGGACCTGACAGAGCAAAGTCTCTGACTTCTGACCTGAAATGCTGTTATCTGTCCTCTTCCTGTCGTAGTACTTCCAAAAATGTTTTGATAAGATTTCCAGATGTTGTGTTTTATAGTGTGTTTTAGGGGAGTTGGCTGTTTGAAGATGTAATTCTGGGCAGAAATAAGTAAGCTTATTTGAAAAATGGGAACCTCAGATGGCATAAGGTTGGTCAAAGCCAATCCATGAAGGGTTATGAGCAGTGGCTCCGTTATCCAGTGCTCTAGTATTGTTATGCATGTTATCGTTCTGATATAAAAATATAAAAAAACCCTCTAATTAACCACAATTATTATTAAAAATAAATTTTTATTTGTATTTGTTGAAGTTGGATTATAAAGCCTTATTAAAGAAGAAAAAAGCTTGTGAAGCCATGATACTGTCCTTCATTGGCTTGCAAAAGTTTGTGGCTATTTTAAAAACAAATGTAACCAAAAAAGTATGTGTAACAGTTTCAAAAAAACAGATTAAAAAAAAATTACTGTAGATTTACAATGTTGTTTTTGAGTTTACATGCATTCAGTCATGGTGGGAAGATTCTGTAGTTTGTGCCATTATTTTTGCTATGTTAAAATACTTAAAATGTGGCTCTATTTGCATGATTTTTTGAAACAGGTGTGAGATCTTCCTGCAGAGCAAATAGGCAGGTTTATAACTGCAAAGATTTCTCCCAAACCTTCTCTCCACTGTTAGCCTTCCAAGTAACTAACCATCCTCCAAAAATCACAGACCCTGAGAAAGTGAAAAGCCACCTCTGAGAATGGTGCATTATTTAGAAATAGAGCCCTAACATGACAATTAGGAGTTCAGTTTCCCTGTCTGCTCTCATATCTTGTGCAAGTCATTTGTTCTCTCTTGTACCTCAGTTTTTCCAGTTGAATGCCTTAAGAACTTCAATAATGTCTGGATCATGTCTTACTTACATTTCTACCAACTGGAAATATATCTAGATCTGTAAAGTAGTTTGCTGTAAATCTCTTGGAGACTTCCCTTTTTTCAGGTAGCTGTTACTGAATTATTTACATTTCTATATTAAACAAAATTTTGAGTTCCTGCAGCAGTGTCATAATACTTCGTGAAATAGATGGAAGTTGCTGCATGAGTGAATTTGCTGAGTGTTACAGAAATTCTGGGGAGGATAAAATTTTGTACAGTAAAAAAAAAAAAGTCACCCTCCTCATTTGGAAAAGTAAGTTGTTAAAAATACAACAAAAATAGTGACTAGTGCAGTGATTAAAATGTACTTTGGATCTAATAGGCTAAGAACTGTTGGTGAACATCTTGAGTTACTAGCTGGTAAGTAAATCAGATACTCTTTCGTTAACGCGTAAGGAAACAGGAACATCAGAAGAACATAGGTGTGTACACCTATGGCTTCCCTTCTAAAAGCTGGCTTGACAAAGTGCATTAACATAATAGCAGACAATTTCAGTATTTGTCTTTGAGATCTGTTTTACTGTTATAGTATTACAACACTGTATGTTGTAAATAAATAAAACAGGGGTTATTTGCACACTGGTCATGATAGAATTGGAGAGATTCATTTGGATTTCTGTAGTAGTCAGGTGTCTGGAAATACTGAATGTCAATATACAATGAAGTGAATTTTAATTTTACAGTTTCTTCATCATGTTCACTCTCTTACACCTCACCCACCTCTACCAACAGTCAAGACTTGTCAAGATGCCAGCATACCATTAAAACTGAAACAGCTGGACCACCTTCACCCGTTGATTGGCCAGCAGCTGTTGGACCCTCAACTTCTCAGGTCCCGACCCCCTTTGTTGGATACCCCTCTTCTGGACACTTGTCCCCTTTTGCTTTCTCCCCACCCACCGGACACTCCCTCCCCATTGGGGTCCTTCCTGATGGTTCTTTCCTTCTTGGGCCCTCTTCTCATGGACCGTCAAAGATGGACGTTCTCATTTCTGAAGTGAGGGAACTAAAAGAGGAAGTAGTTAATGTGGTCCAGGAGCTGAGAACGGTAACAGATCACCTTGGCTTTTTGGTGGCCCATGTTGGACAGAGTTCAGGATTTTTTCTGGCTCCTGGTGCTTCTTCTGAAGGTTAATGCTATAGAAACTCATAGTCTCCATCTAACAGATTAATTCATCTTGCAAAGCTTTACCTTGATGAATATCTGTTAAATGCATTTCTGTGTTTTTGACTCAGTCCGAGTTCTCAAAACCCTTGTATGTCAAAGCATGCTTTAATGCCATTTGTCTTGTTAGTAACTTCTGTTACATCTGCCTTTGTATTTTTTAATATTTCAAAATACTCTTTAGTCAATGTATACACACACATAGACATACCTTTCATATATATATACACACACCCCCATGCACACCTTAATGATTTATATGAAGTTTCTGTGTTTTTAACTAGTGTAATGTGTGCACAGTAGTCAAATGCTGCCACTTGGTAAGTTTTCATAACTTCACATTCGTAAAGTCAGAGGTATTTTTCAGCAAGAGTAACTTTTCAAAGTGTATTTCCAGAGAAAATTCTTAGCCATGGCTTCTCTTAGCCTGTTGGCTTCTGTGACGCTTAAAGTGGCATCATGGTAACAAACAAGAGCATAAACAAGGAAGGCTTGCCTTGGAGGCCACAAGTTGCATTGTCCTCTTTCTTCCTGGTTGCAGAACAAGACATTGGTAGCGTTCAATGAACGGGAGTTATGTCTACTTGCTAAAAAACAGGTATGATAGTTAAAACAAATTTAAAATCAATAGGGAATCGGTTTACTTTTCATTTCCATAATGGCAATTTTACAAGAGAAACTGCTGGTACATAAAGTAAGTTAAACATTACTGTCACAAAATGAACAGTGCTTCCTTATCCTTACAGCATGAAAGCCTGAAGGAGCTTTCAAATGCTTGTTTAGCTAAAAAGGTAGAGAGAGAGAAAAAAATCCATGAATAAGGACAGCAAAAATGTTATCTTAAAATGAGTGAAGTTGTTTGTACATCAAGAAAATTTACATCGTCCATTGTTGGGTGAGAATGATATTAAGTTTACACTCTCTCCAACAATAAAGCAGCAGAGATTATATCTGTTTTTCTGTGTTTAGAATAGCTTTAGGTCAATTTACAACTTGTTCATAAGTATATTCAAGTATTCAGAGTAATAGATGAGGAAGTTGCTACTCTGGGCAGAGCAAGGACCTGACTTTTCCTTCAGCCCATGTACACTTCAGTTTCTGAATGAATGAAGAGTAATAAAATGTTTAGAAATATGGACAGAAAGACAAATAAAGTAGGAAGCATACAAAAAGGTTTACTTTTTTGCTTTCTTGGAAATGGCTGTTATTTGCTCAATAAAGTCACTGTAAAAAATCTCATTATAGGTTCTTTGTCTTTTATTTTGACTAATCTATTGTGGCAAGGCCTATTACTTAATGTTCTCCATGTGGGATTACTTAGGGCTAGCATACGCATTTCCCACATACAGCAGTGAAAGTTGTAGGTGCAAAAGGAGATTTTTCTTGTATGCGTAGCACTTACTCTGTGGCAATATCCTGTTACATTGATGGTTACTCTAGATATCCTTTGGTTGAAATTAGTTCATAAAATGCATGTCTTAATGCAAGATTTGGCCCAGGAGCTATTAAGTGTAATTGTTGTATCCCAATGTTGCTAAATAAGACATTTCATTATTTTTGAAACTGATCAGCTCCTATTAGAAATTGTAGGTTAAGTTTTATTCTGTATCATCTAACCTATGTGGTGCAGAATATCTTCAGTTACCAAAAGAGTAGGTATCTAGTACCTCATGAATCACAAGTGTCTCCACTGACATTATTTTCCAGTTATGGAACATCCATGAGTTGGAGAAAATGAATTTAGTCCACATCTTGTAACTTTTTTTAGGCATCTCTCCTTTTTGTCTTCATTGATAGATTCTTTGTTTCTGTTCTGTATATGTACATAGGTTCTCAGTTTCTCCTTTTTACTGCTTTCATGCAAACTGTATCAAACTTGATCAAAGTAGTATATTTCAGTGTGAGTTAATGATTTTATCTCAGTTCAAAACCATTCCCCAGATGGATATACAATTAAATTAATATAGCACACCTATTAAACTATCCTAAACTGTAACCAGTATAGACTATAACAGTAATACAAAGGAGGTGCCATAAACTAAATGCTTCTAAATCAACAACTTCCCTTACATTGTTTATCTCAAATGCCTCTTTAGTCTTATTCCATTAGAAATAGGGAATACTTTTTCTGACTTTTGCAGTTAAGGTTACAATATTGATTTCATTTTCCAGCCAAGTTCCTTGGATTCTCAGCATTAATGAGATGTTATAGCTGTGCATTTTTCCTTGGAGTTTGGATGACTTTCTGTAGGATAATTTAATAAATGACTAAAATGTACTCTAAAGTCTTTATAATTTGTTTGTCTTTTTAATTAGATTTTCTCACAGTCTCCCATAATGCTCTTCTATCAGAGCTATCTAGTGGAATCACATCTCCTAAGAATGATTCATAGATGATGAAATGGCCCAGTTTGTTTCTGAAGTGTAAAGTTAAATAAAAAAGTAGCTGAGTACCTAAAGTACACTGTAACTGCTTAAGGCTTATTTATTGCAGTGCAGAGTACTTGGGGCCTCATGTGGGTTTGTTGATGACTATATATATATATATTTGTTATAGTACATTCCTTGTGGCAGCACATTGTATTTTTGGTCTCCTGCTTTATATATCTAACTCCAAAGTTGGCCTCTTTACTTGCAGTGTCTGCTCCATGTTTAACAGGTGGTCACACCACTGAGCTCTGAGTTACTCCCAGGTACTTCCCATACGGCATCTGATGGGCTGTGCTGGTACAGAGGTGGTTGGATAAACTGAGTCTGCAGCTGTGGGAAAAAGTGAAGCGGGAGAGGCTGACGAGGTGAAGTCTGGCACTCTGCCCCCTTGGGTCGTTGCGGAGCCGGTGGAGGCATTCTCACCTCCCTCCAACAGCAGCACCCCAGCTCCCCATGGTCTCCTTGTTTCTGATATGAGGCATGCACGGTGAGGAAGGCTGGCCAGCTTTGTGCCAGCAGACCAGTGCATGGAAAAAAATGGGTTTTTTTCTTCTCACAAGAAATAGTACAGGTATGATAACGCAGCCATGCTGATTATGAACATTTCCTGAGAGGTTTACTGTTACTTCCTGATGAGGAGTGGCAAGGTGGGTTTGAAGGATGAGAATGAAGAATTGCTGCCCGCTGTTCTTGCTGGATAGCATGCCATAGTTTCAGCCTGATCTTAGTGGGAATAGATGTAAATTTAAATAGGAATAATCTCTTCAGTATGGCAGTTAATTACTTACATGTCATATGACAGTGTCAAACAACTGTTAAGGGATTAGGTCCGTATGTCCCGTCCTACTGTTAAGTATTTTTTGAAATTACTTTGGGATGTGGATGTTTTTGATATGTACATATTCAAGATTAATGCTCTAATCTGACCATCATATCTTTACTCTTCTCCTGTTTTATAAACTGAGTTTTGTTAAAACTGAAAAATTGAAAAAAAAAGTTAATTTTAGGAAATGTGTATGCAGCTTTCCCCATTACCCTAACTTAAATAACCATAAACTAGAATTATAGTTTTGAAAATCTAGTGTATGTAATTTTAATGGGAACTGCACTGAGTTGTTTTGCTTTCTGCCCGTAAAAAGTAAGATAATCAGTAATGCAATGGAGAAATTTGATTGTCCAACTTTATACAGTTAGTCACGCACACCAACAAAAAGCATCCTACAACTTGTTTGTACAGAGACTCATCTGGGTGTCCGCCCCCTTCCCCCTCCCCCAGTATGCTGGGAGATGTAAGGGGAAGGTAGATACAGCCCTTTTATCCTATGTCTAAAGCTCTTTCAGTTGAGGAAAAGAAAATTGTCAAGGTTAACACATCCCACAGAATGTAGCTGTTGGCAATGGAGTACACTACTCTGCAGATTTGCTTGTGGGTAAGGATGAGAAGAATGGCATGTTTACTCCATCTAAAGGGTTTCTGACTCTCATGTTTTTGTTGTCTGAAAATTCTTGCATCACTTTCTTCTCTTATCTAGATTAATACTTATTAAGCAATGCAAAAGAGAATAATGTAATTTATTAGAAAAGAATAATAGAGAATGAACAAGGAAATAATTCAGTTCCTATTGCAAGAAATTTACTCTTGTTTTCCTGTAGCTTTTCTGAATTGCAATATTGTTGTAGTGTTTTGCTCACCAGCTTGCAGTACTGAAAATGCCTTTGGAAGAAATTCTGGTCTAGTTCCTCTTCTTAGGTTTTTCACTACAAACCACAAAAGGTAATACATTGAAATGGTTTCTCTGTTGTGAAATGGCAAAACAGCACAACAGAGTGCTTGATTAGCCTTGGGCATGGTTCCTGATAGGAAAACCAGTGTCACAGTCTGATAGACTGAATTGTGCAATATCGGAGGTGTGCCTGTGAAAATAACGTTGGCACTAAGTAGGCTGATTTGAAGATGGGAGGTTACTAAATCTTTGTACACTGAAATGTTATACTCTAGTATAAAATTTTCATATGCAAAACGCTTTTCTACACTTTCTACTTGATGTAGAAGCAAAAATCAAACTGAGATCAGGTTTTTAAATGTGTAGAGAGCAGCTCTCTTCAAACCTTAACATTGGCTACTCCTCAAGTTCAGAACACTCTCAGCTGCTAAGCAATGTGAATATATATCTTCATGCAAGACCTCACTGTTTCTCTCAAAAACGAGTACAAGGGCCTTCACACTGAGAATTGCCATACGTGTCTCAGAAAGTCGTGGAACAGAACTGATTATGATTTGGTTTTTTTGTTTTGTTGATTTTCCACTCAGGAAAACATTGATTGTGAGAACTGAATTTTTCATGGAAATAAGTAATTTAATTTTTAGGAGGGTTTCTCTGCGGTCCAAGATAAAACTTACAGTGAGGGGGAATGAGAACCCAACAAGCCAATGATTAGGGCACAGATTTGGATGATGGGAGTGCTAAAAGCAAAGCCTGATCTCTGCCTGGTACTGAACAGGATTTCTAGCAAGTCTTTCTCTGTTCATCAAGTATCTCAGACACGAAGATGTTCAGGCACATCTGTCTTTCTGTCCTATTTATTCACAAAAATATGTCACCATTCCTTTTATTATGAAGAAGATAAATGAATTAAAATGTTTTGATTTTCAGGATTCTTGGTTTCCATCCAGCCCCAGTGCCATGTCTTTAGGACAGATATAACAAAGCCTTTTTTCTTACAAATGAGAGGTGGTTGTGCTGTAGAGTCACTCAGCTGTCAATATTCAGTGTTAGGTGCCTTATTAAGACCTACAGTTGAGAAATTCAGAATGCTTACAGCATTAAAGGAAATCAAACTGAGCACATCTGAAAATTGGTGATGCTGGCTCTGCCTGTGCAGAGTGGCTCTGCTCGTTCTTCACATGCACAGGTGTAAAACACAACTGATTCTGGGATTTGTCATGATTCATCATCATCATCATACAGCTATCCAATGTGAATTTAAAATTTTGCTTCAGTTTTCACACATGCTTCACACAAGCGTACCTACCAGATGTGGTGGAGGCAGTGGAGAGTGAGGCCCAGCTGTGTGTGATCTATGTAGTGTATTCTGCCAATAGATATCCCAGGTACTGCCTCTGACACAGAGTTTAAAACTGAAAGGGTGCCTCTTACAGCTTGCCAGTGGTGCTATGGGCTCCATAGATTTCCTGCTTTCACTGTGGTTATACATACAGTAAGCTGAACGTTCTTTTATCTTCCTTTCTCTGGAGGTGATGCTACACTGATGAGTTGTAAACTAATCTTTACAGATTGTTGTCTGCAGGAGCATACCTTGTAAAGAAAGACTTGTGAAACAAAGCAGTACAAAAGATATCAATAAGAAGAGTTAAAGCCAAACCGGATTAAAAGAGATTTTAGTATTTGTTTATCATTTCTTCTTACTCTGCTTGTGAGCATGTCTCATGAGCAAGAAAGATAACCTGACATGTTGTGGTGGTGAGCAAGAAAGCAGGTCAGGTGTCCAGAAACAGGCAGGTGGATGTCTGAACTTGCTCTGGATCACTGCTCGATTCCAGACGATTTCTCCTAACAGGTGTCTTGCTGAGTGGTGTGCCAAGGTGACATTCGTCCAGGGAACAGCCTGGATGACAAGCTGCTTCAGACTGAGAAAGAGGGTCTTTGCTTTGATGAGGAAATTGCCAAAACTCTTGTCTCATTAGTGTTTCCTAAGGTTCTTTGGAAGGGAACAACAGTTTAATTAGAGGCTGACGTAAACACGTTTCTGCACACTTTCCCTGCAGCATTTTATCACATTAGAATTGATCAAAATTGTTGCCGTGGGCTGTCTTCAACAGCTATACATCTGGAGCACCATTTGTGCAAGCTGCTGATGAACAGGCTACATACGCTACGCTTCACAGCAGCTCTTCTGCCTTCTTATGCAGATAGATTTACCTTGTTGGGAGATGAGATGATCTAACTCCTTTTATTTGCATAAGCCCTTTTTTTCCTTTGAAGTGATGCTTTAAAATGTATAAATAACATGCCACCATTTGCGTGCATACGTACTGTATCTCCACAATAATATGAGAATATGGGCAAGAGTGATTCGGAACAGCACTGAGACTTTAAAAAAAAAAAAAAAAGCCCATTTTTCACATTTGAAGAAAGTTCTCGGCAGGAGTCTGATTAATGTTGAACTTCTGATAACTTTGTCCAAGTACTTTTGGCATCTTTCTGCTTTTCATTGGTACTTAACATTTTTTCCAAAAGTCTAAAAATAAATCACGCTTGAAACTGTTTTATTTTCATTCTCAAAGTAGTAAGGATTGGAATCTCATTCCTGAAACTTTGACACAGATGTTAGAGCAAGCGGCCTATTTTTGTGACCTCTCTTTGTCATTCGTTATGTAATTATCAGTATATAGCTAAGCTCTATGTAGCTACTAGACTATATCTCATGATGCGGAAAAAAAAAGATGTGGTTTAAAATGAGATAAAAGTGTATTTTCTATTACGTAGAAGCTACTAGTAAAATCTGATGAAGTCTCACTGTCACTGTAACTCATTCTACTTTATTTAAAGGCACTATTTCTTACAACAAAATTAAAGATAGTGAAAAACTGCTTTGCGTTCCCCCCCCGCTTCCCCCTCCCTTTTTGTTCTTGTAACTAGTAACTCCCTGAAGAAATGTAACTTGCGTGTTTTCCTATTAAAGCTCTAAGCCTCTTCTCTTGGTCAAGGAGGAGACGGCTGCAGCCTTTCTTCCTAACCTATGCAAACAGTTATTGTTCTGTCGCCCCTGTCGCTGCATCTGTTACTTGGCAGTGGCAGGAGTGTGAATGCTCCGTTGGGATGGCCAGGCACATGCGGGGAGAGCTGCGGGGGCAGCGAGGGGAAGGGGCTATCTGAATTACTTCTCAATGCGAAGTGCATTGTTTTAACAAGGAAGCTGCTGCCCCCACTTCAGCCGTTGCTCTTTGCAGTTGCCCGTGCTATATATGACGAGTCTCCTTCTGAAAGCAGTTCACGGTGGTGTGCTGTTCAGCGCACGTTACAGTCATTGTTTTGGTGGGTAATGAGTATATTTATGGCAGTGCTGTGTTTTCTATTCGTGACTACCGGTCATGTTCACTTTGGTGAGGAAAACAATCTTCTGTATGAGAAGTTCATTGTGTTTTCTTTGTAAATTATCATGTCTGTTTTCTCTGTGCTAACTACAGTTCTTACTTCTGTAAAGTAGGAGCAGGAATAAATTGCACATTTTTAAAGCAAATGCTAGGGTTATCATAGCCACCAATCTCCTTTTCAGTAGATTCTTTTCAAATTAGTGATGCCACTGGGGGGTTAATGGATACTCTGATTATATTGCACTTCATATAGCATACTTCTTTTGAGCAACTAAAATATTTTCATTTTGAAAAACACAACAACTTTTGCTTGTTTAATGAAGTAACAGTCACCAACCAAATTAAATCTCTGTTGCGTTCCAGAAATCAGAGCTGCTGACGCATGCAGATGTTCAGGAGCTAGGCAACTCTTTCTTTCATGAGTTCGTTTGTTGAATATGAGCTTTACATAAGGAAAAGATTTTCCACTTCCAGCCCATAGTTTGTTTTTTCCTTAGGGAGATTTAAATGCAGTACTTTTCATTTGAAATAAAATTAAACTGTTTGTACATTCTCTCTTTTGTCATAGCCTATACGTGGTAGAGTCAACAAGATACTTGATAAGTTCTGTGACAAGTACTGATGACCACAGCACTGTAGCGGGAGGCTGTGTCTACAAGCTATTAGGCACACTTACCTTTTTTTGTCAGACTGTAATATTGCAGTGTTTCTGTAGAGACAGAGATTGTGCATGCACAGAATGACAGTACAAAGACAATAGCTGGTTAATTTTGTCCTGGGCTTTTATAAAACCCTCCATATGTTGCGGAGGTGTGAGAATTTTCTTGCTCTGATGGAACTAGGGCCTTGTATGAAAGAGCTAGGGCTGGCATTTGAGCAGCAAATAAAACATAATGAAATATTTGAAAATCATTCTAGAATTAACGTGCCTTCTAATCATGGTTTGCCTATGCAAAACTCAATTTGAAAAAATTCAGTCTTGCAATTTTAAAAATTATTTCTTAGATTGGCAGAAGGTATTCAAGAAAACTATAACCGTTTGGCAACTTTGTCTTTGCTACCTGCTGATAAATTCAGAGAAACAAAATATTCCTCCATTTTCTTCCTCAACAACAATTTATTTACCAGATTTTTGTAAGACAGCTAGAGGTTCCTCTGACAGCACTCTGTGTTTTTGATAGCAACATAAAATTGTAACAGATCAGCGTAATGAAAAGCATGCAGTAACCTTTGTTGTATCTGTTAAAACTGAGTAAGTGCTGAATTGCTCTGTTTTAAAGCAATTCCTCGCTCTTGCTGAATGTTACGCTGAATGAGATCCTTTCTCAGCAGCCTTCTTGCAGAGGTGAACCTTGCAGGGCATCTGGGAGGCCAGCAGCCGTGGCAGTCAGAACCGCAGGGGAGCAGGGGAGCTGCAGGGGAGTGCTGGAGGGGCACCATCAATGTCTGCTCTGGGCTCTGCAGGCCTTGGCAGCAGGATGGGGCAGAGAGGACAAGCGGTCTCTTGGTTTGACGGGTCCTGTGCTAAGTATGGCTTTGAGGGTGGAAACCCACTCTTGAAGTCCAGCTGGTTCAGAAAGCACTGGTCTGATTTGGTCTCCGTAGGGCGCTCACATTTTGCAGGCCTGTCTCTGACTTCCAAAATGATTGTATCATCTCCTCCAGAATAGCATAATACTGTGTGCCAATATTAAAAGTGCCAAAATCACTCTAAGCGCTAACACGGTCCATGTAGGAAAGTTAGCTGCAACATGGCCCCACTCCAGTAAAGTACTTAAGAAATGACCTTTGCTTAAAACACGGGTTAGTTCCATTGATGTGAAATGAAACCCACTTATGATCTTGATGTGTGTCCTACAAAAATATTATAATTAACTTTGAAATAATTTGGTGCAAAGTCCAACAAATATTGTTTAATTAATTTAAACTGTCAGAAAGAATCCAGTATTTTTGCTTTCTAAATGCAGTATCAGTAGCCCTGCATGGTAGAAATCACACATTTGTCCCTGCCAGTTTGTTATCTTCATGCAGTGAGCTCTAAAGAGATGTTATTGTTGATAGGGAAACTGGAAGGAAGAGGTGGGAAGGCCCTACTTGAGACATGGAAAATATGAGACAGGGAAGTTAAAGTATCCTTTATTCTTAGGGAGGTTACATTGTTTCACTATGGTTTTGGGAAGGGTAAGGGATGGGTTTTGAAATAACAAAATAATAAATACCATAAACCGGCGTATGTAAGGCAGTTACTGTACACACCTGAGTGTAGGTGTTCCATTAAAAAGTGCAATAAAGATTATGTGGCTGTTGAAGGAGCAGATGATTTGGTGATGTTCTGGGGAGCTGAGAAGTGTCTAGAAAGGTTCTGAAGACATGCATTTCTTCCCTGTTTGGCTTGTCTGGTATGAAAGGAATGTAGTTTCTGTTTTGCAGGACAAAGACCAGTTAGGGGATTATTGTTCATTCTCAAGTTTGAAAGCAATAGTTTAAAATTAGTTTATTGGTCATAGGGGAGTTAGGTCACCAAACAATATTTATGCAAGAACAGTAAAAATAAGTGTCTTCGGTCTACAAATTGCTGTGTCCTGATACGGGCTTCTAAGCTAATGTCACTGTTCTATTGCTTTTCTATTGCAGATATGTCTTCTCCTACAATGAAGAAACCTGAAAAGCCTTTGTTTAGCCCTACTTCTCCCCAGGATTCTTCACCGAGACTGAGCACTTTTCCCCAGCATCACCACCCAGGAATCCCAGGAGTTGCACACAGTGGTGAGGGTTATGGAGGAGGAAGAAATATCTCCTTATCCATTTTGTCTCTGAAATACCTCCTTATTCATTTTGTCTGTTCTCCTTTCCTACAATCAGATTGTGATGCATTTTTGGAGGCTTTCTTAGAGACCTAATCCCGTTTATAATACCAATGACAGTAGAAATATAAGAGGTTGGGGTATCCTTGCAGGAACGCTCATTGAACTCAATTCAGGTAGTCTGACTACTGCAAGTTACCGGAAAGGATTTAGGATTAACCAGTGAATAAAATAAACTGTAAAATGCATTAAGAAAGTGACAGAGGAAAAATCCTCCCCATCTTTCCTCCTTCCATCTACATCCTTTTTTATTATTGTTGCTATAACTATGTTGTGATTAAATACCAGAATAGGTAGGGTTAAATGCACAAGAGAAGTCACAACCATGGTCACTATGTGACACAATGAAATAAGTACCAGTGCTTCTTTTGAATGCTCTGTCTAAAGAGACAGAATTCTGATAAATATTTTTCAACATCTGTTTTCTGAAATCCATAGTAAATCCATAGTAAAACTTCACTTGAAGTGTGAAGGAGACACTTGAAATGTGGTAGAATGCATGTTATCTTGAGTGTTTCTCTGGAATGACAGGAAAATTCCAGCATCATGGTCTGTTTTATTTTAGAGGTGAGAGTGACCTTGATTCTTCAGATAATAACACGGTCCTTGGAAGTCTCCCCTCAGCAGCTCATCCTGCTTCCTTATAAATTGCATATAAAGGGATTCATTTCTTGAGCACAGCTGGGTGACTAGAGGAATAAAGCAGACTTGAGGACTCTTTCTTCTTTTTAACATGCAGTTCTGCTTTGAGAAGTTTCTGTTTTGTGATTTCTCCACGATTTCAAGTTCCTCTCTTTCAATTCATGTGTAAGGACTCTTTTCCCCTTAACATGCACTTATTATGAAAGTGAGCCTGGACTCATTCTGGTCTCTGTCAGGTTTCCACTATCAGGAAATACTCAAGCACATCAGAGGCGCTGGGTGAAATGGAAGGGATAGATTTCTGCTCACTTTTGTTTGTTTTGCACAGCTCCCACGCGTCAGAGCAGTAACTAATGTTTTATCAGTAAACTGAACTGGTGGGGCTGTGATTAAAATGAGCCTGTCACAAAAGAAGCTTCCATAATTATTATTGACCCTATACTTACGTGTAGGTCTTCGTATTTTCTTTAATGTATAATTTTAAGATATATGTATTTGAGTGACAGTCATAATCTAATTTGTAGATGAGCTATTTACTTGCTAGGAAACCTGATTTCTATCTGTGTAGCCTGTTCTGTCATGGTTTTGAGATTTGCAAGGTTTTGATTACCAAGTACAGCAATTTTGGAACATCCCTACTACTGTTTTTTCTTGGGCAAACTATGACTTGGTTCCAGCTCAAAAATAGCAAGTAATTTAAAAATTAAGTTGAAAAAACCCAAAGATATGAGAGGTGGTCCAGAAGAGCAGTGTTGGTGTGCTTGTGCTGATACAGTATAGAACCATGAGCAGTTTATGAAATACCTTGCTTATACAGTCCTGATTTTGTACCCTCCCACTAATGAAAATGAAAACACAGTTGTCCTTTCTCTTCTTCCGTTGAACTCAGTACCTCCTTTTTAACCCATTGCCAAGTAGGTGCCCTCTAGGTGTGTAATGAGAGTGGTAAGTGGGTTGTTGTGGGCAATGTGACTGAAGAACACTCTCCACTCCCAGCAGGACGACTCGGCGGCAGCAGCAGGATATGCTGTACACTCCTTTCACTGTGAAAACATTGCAGGTTGTTTAGACATTACATAAAGTCTATAGATGGAGAAGTGTGTGTTTGTAGGGGCTGGGAAGAAAGAGAAAGCAAAGAAAAATATATATAGGGTAGATACTTTTTTGTTTGTCAGAGATATTTTTATTGGATGGCTTGGTTTCCCAGGCCCTGAAGTGGAATGTTCATTAGCATTTTCGCAAAGCTCAGCTAATGCTCATGGCACTATTGATGAGTAGCTGCTACTTCCTCCCCACGTGAGGCAGGTGGAGTGCAATGCAATGAGGAACCACTAACTGTTTCTTAGACTTGGTGACTTTACCCTCCTCTGTTGGAGTGCTGTGGATAAAAGTGTAGGTTTTATTTATTGAGTAAAATATTTGTTTGGTTTATTTGGGCTCCAGATGGGAAAACTGTGTAACTGAAATGTCTTTTATGCTGGAGAATGATTACTGTTTAAAGAAAATAAGAAAAAATATGATGGCATAGCCCACAAACCCAAAACAAGATAGAGTATTTATGAATTTGAAACAGTAGCACTTTCAATTGCCTGGAGTGATGTGAGAGGAGGACACGTAAGTTTTTCTGTAAAGATGCCATGAAGCAAGAGTGCAGTGTCCTGATTTATAAATGACTTTCTGTTTTTCTTGCTGTAACACAGAGGTGAAGAATTTTAGAAGAAACAAGATGCGAAGTAATTTTAATTTTATTTTATCTTCTCCAGTCATCTCAACTAGAACTCCACCTCCACCTTCACCATTGCCATTTCCAGCACAAGCTATTCTCCCTCCTGCCCCGTCTAGCTACTTCTCTCATCCAACGATCAGATATCCTCCCCACCTGAATCCTCAGGATACTCTGAAGAATTATGTACCTTCTTACGACCCGTCCAGCCCGCAGACTAGCCAGGTACTGTAAAAAAATGCGAATCCTCCAAAAGAGATCCAATGAGGAATGTGTGTCTTCCAGGGTGCCTAGACCGGTATCTCACTATTTGTGGTCTCAGAGCAAGCTGGGAGCTGGCATATAAGTGTATAAGCATATATCCAGCAACTTTTCCTGCTCAGCATGGTTGAATAAAGGGCGCGCATCCACTCACTGTTCCTCTGTTGAACACAAGAAAAATACTTGTCTTGAGCGACCCAGCAGCACTAACAGGGTAGGTCCTGGTGCCACATCCCTCCTGCAGGCTGGGCGCATCTGTGGCCATGCAGGGCTGCAGGGGATGAAGCTCCTGCTGCCAGATGGAACAAGGAGTGCACTGGTGCGTAAGGGCGCATGCATACACACACACGGACGTACAGGTATATTGATAGACCGACAATGGAAATAAACTCTGGCAAGGTAATGCGTGCCTTGTTTTGTAGGCACCTGACCTTTCCTTGCACAGATGCAAAGAATTACTGCAGTGAGCGTAGCACAGACCCACAAAATGGTTTTTCTTCCCTTTGTAGAGAACATGCTGCTACACCGACTCAGACTTGTCTCTGATATGGGAAATGAACATGGGTTTCATTAGCGAAGTAATTTGTGAAGGACTGTGTGCAAATGGCTTTCCATGATAGCATCAGCAGATAGCTTTAGCATGTGATCTGCTCTATAGGATAAACTGCAGTTGAGACTTGGTCTGTCAATACTTGGAGTATTTCCAGTGTCAGTGTAATGTAATCTTTGCCACTCAGGCTGTTATTTATTTTTGATGCCTTGTCTGAAAGACGCCTGTGGAGCCCTGTAGCTTGTGCTTCAGCATGGTTTTTTTGGAAGAGCCTTGGGAATATAAGCTGGAGAGAAAACGGTCAGGTTTTCCTGCTCCTAAGAGTTAGGTTACTTTGGAAAGACTGACCTATCAGGGACAAAGGGATTGCTGTGACAGCATTTTGTTTTGGGCTTTGTTTTGTGTTGTTTTTCACCAATAATGACAGGCCTCTCAGCCTGCGTTTCAGGCACAACAGCAACAGAACTCAAGACTGAATCAAACTTTCTATGTTGAATAATAGATACGTCCCTTCTGGGCTGTTCAGAAGGTCATTGTGGCTATCGCCTCCATGAGCTAATGCTCTGGTCCAGCTGCGTGACTTTCTACATATTTTAAAAAAAAAAAAAAAAAAAAAAGTGAGTCTGTGAAATAAAAATTTGCTTTGAAGTGAGAAATCCTAACGTTATTTTTATTGGTTACAATATTAATGCAAATTAAACGAAAAAGTGAAAATGGAGTATGTCGGCTGTAGAATACAAATTGCTATCTGCGCATGGATTAAAAGTCTTTCAGTCCCATATAGCATTTTTGCAGAGACTCAGCTGGGAATGTTGCATGCAGGACCTGATTTTAATTTGTGCAAAATTTCCATGAATAACAAAGTCTAATTAAGACATCCATTAAAAGTCCTTAACGTTAATTCAGTGTGGAAAATCTTAGAGTTCTGTTGGATTTTTTTTTTAAACTGATGTCTTAATTAGGCACTATTAAGGGAAAAATTATGCAAATTAAAATCAGGCCCTTACTGTTATGCATTTCTTTAATTATTCAGTGCTTGTTTTACTTACATTTTAATTTCTTATATATATTAAAAGAGCAGATTAGGTGATAATCTCTCTGGATTGTTCAGTGTTCTGCTTTGGATCATTGCTAAAAAATACAACATCTCAATGAAGTATCTGACTTTCTTTCAGACAGTTGACAAATATGTCTTATGATTTTAATATTGAGGAGTATATTCATTGAGCAGGAGAAGCGCTTTCAACTCTTTGTCCACCAAGAGTCTTGCTCTTGTCCCTTATCTGTGGTTCAAAGATTAATCTTTAGACCTTAGGACAAGATAAAATTTTACTCTGCTGATTGTTTTCAGAGTAGTAGCAAACTCAAAACACTTCCTATTCTTGTGTTGTGTCACCATAGGGGATAACAGGCCAGACTGGCCTCAATTTACTACTTTTGTCACCTTTCATAACCTTTATATTAGGGTAATGTTTTTCATTTCATTTGATGTTTGATTTAGCTCCAGAGAAGAGGAGACGGGGT
The DNA here is from genome assembly GCF_963924245.1 of Chroicocephalus ridibundus. NCBI lineage: Eukaryota > Metazoa > Chordata > Aves > Charadriiformes > Laridae > Chroicocephalus > Chroicocephalus ridibundus. The sequence continues at coordinate 52,139,593 of NC_086316.1, forward strand.
TAAACAACACCAAGTATGGGATTACAGACATCTGCATCAGCTGTTCTACACAGTTTATTATCATTAATCACTATTATTAGTGGAATCTCTTTTAAATTTAATTCTTTAAAGTTCACCCCTGAAATCTGCTGTACATTAGAGGAGTTGCATGCCCAGTCATAATATCTCTAAATAGAACAGTTAAAGGATGGCTGTACAAAAAGTAAACCAGCAAGAATAATTTTTTGCTTAGGAAGAGAAGAAGCAGCCGCCTGTGAAGTTCAGTGACAAAAGGGAATTGTTCTGATACAATGGCACGCTTTGAGCCAAACCAGTTTTTCTTTTCTAAATAAAACATGAATTTTTATTCAAACAAATTTAATTATTATAAAATGCAAAACTGCATCTGTAGGAATACCACATCAAATTTAATTATACTTTCCCACCTCAAAACATACTCATTTGGATTTCAAAAGGAGAACTATGATGATAGTTTTAATTTCAGCTTTAGAAATAGAAAGGATGGATACCCTGACAGCATTTACCTAAAATGAACTGTTCCTCCCCAACATCTTTCGGTAATACGCTAATTTAGATTGTTACGACAAGCTACTGAGATGCCTTGTACTCCCCACAGCAATTTTGAGATTAATTACATTACTGCTGCACTGATTATAGTGAGACAGTCATGCTATTCAATAGAATACTTTAAGTAAAATTAGTTTAAAGATATAGAGCTCCCATAGGTTTCCACGGTGGGAAGCGGTGGCCAATTTTCTTGACATAGTGTTAAATATTCCAAATTATGTGTGATGAACAGTCAGGAAGTTCAAACAGGCCCTTTGGCTGCAGTGAAAAATTATTAAACAATGGATGATCCTAAACAAAAGAGAACCGTGGCTGTTGGTTTCATACATATCTGCTTTTTATCCCCTGTTCACTACGGAGAATAAATAAACAAATAAACTGAACAGAAATGGACCCTGTTAGATACAGAGCTGGACTTTCCTCCAACTAGTAGTCTGAAAAGTTCCCAAGGTTTTGAGAACTGCTGTACTTTCCACTAATTAAGTAATGGTACTGAGCCCTTTTCATTAGATTTATTTCAATGCCTTTTTTCTTAGCCAGGCACATGTTACTGGATGAGATTGTGTGTGTGTGTCCGTATCCATATTATGATGGGGTGCTGGTCTCTCCACAGTTAAATTGATAACTGGTTACTCACTGTAAGTTTCAGCAAAAACTAATTGATTGTTATGTGTCTAATCCACCTACAGTGTTTATGCATGTACAATGTATTGAGGTTTTCAAAGCTACGACAAATTTTGAGCATGTATTTCCTTTTTGAATGATTACAGATGGGTGAATCTTTTAATCTTGGAAAATATTACCTCCTCTGTGTGTATGTACACATGTGCACGCACACACACAAGTGTGCCCACACTTGGAATGCATTAATAACTGAGAGTGTATGAATCAATATACAGTATCAAAATCGGACTTCTGGTGAGCCTGACCAAATCACCACGCACAATAACACTTGTGTGTCTGAAGTCAAAACCAAAAGCTCCAAACTTAATGCCCCGTTGAGTTAAATGGAATAATTTCCTGATTAAGGTGTGGTGAATCACAGAAAAAGGGTCAGAAAGCGTGATGAAGGAAATGATGGTAAAGCAGACCATGATAAACAATGGTAAAGCAGGGTAAAGAATCCTGCTGAAGAACATCCTGGCATCAGTGAGAAATTTTTTGGTTTTTTGATTGAACCAAGCAAGCAGAAGTAGACAATCTTGCAAGCCCTTTGAATTTGGATTATGAAGGGCACAGTTTACTGGTAACTTTAAGTCAAATTGTGTGATATTTTTGATTAAATATGCAGTTTTCAATGGCATGGTAAAACTGCCTCCTGTTTGGGGGACTTAAATATTGGACCGTTTTCCTCTTACGATAAATGTTTTACACTGGTTGCATACAACAGTCCAAGTGAACTGCTGTCCACATATTGACTAAAATTCCTGGGGCTGGTAAAACATACTTTGTCACAAGGTGGGCTAATTTGCAGCTTTATCTTTTTAACGGTTTTATCATTGTCTGAAGACAGAAATATCTGAACTGCTTGAGAAGAGCTGCTTCTGGAAGCTGGTGAGGCCATTTACTTTCCTCTCGTAATTGATGGGGGTATTCAATTTTTTGTTCAATGCAAGATAGGCATAGTCTTCGGGAATGCCAGGCAGATGCTTTGTCATTCTTCAATACAGTAACTGCAGTCATTTTGCAATGAGGAGGGAATCTTGTGAGGTTCTGTTTGGTCTGGTCAAAGGGTTTCTTGTTGGTTGGTAAGCCGACACAAGCGATATGTGTGCATATGGTTTCTTTGGAATAGCTAGCACCTTTATTTGTTGACATTTAATTGTTTTCAGCTTCTTGAGCAAGTCTTCCCTTGTAATTTTTAAGAAGCTATTGAAGATTAAATATGGCAATGTGCTGTTCTTAATTGTAATTGGGAGGCAGAGAGAGAGAGTACTAGCTTAACTGTATCTACTGACAAGGCCTTTAAAGATTTAATTGAAGTTGCAAATTATTACTTTGTATTTAGTTTGCTCATTTTTAGTTTATTAAATGCACAGTTATAAGTCTCCAGAGTCTCCATTTAACCCAAAGATATCTTTTGAATATTTATCTACAAAGAGACTTCCTCTCCCATGCTCGTGTAACATGGACTTACCCTGTTGTAAAGGCAAATATACAAAGCAAGCTAGATATTTCCTTGTGCTTTACCTGTTGACAAATAATTCAGATTTTTTGAGCTCACAGATAGAATTGTGATTCAGGATGGAGGACTGTTCACCTAGAATGTTGTATGATATCAGGGTCTGAACGTGGGTTGCTGAAGCTCTGCAGTTGCTCTCAGTTTCAGCAGCGTTACATCAAGAGGAAAATGCTTTCTCAAATGCATGAGACTCAGAGCTTCATAGATCAAAGTCAACACCTTGATTTCTCTCAGAAAGTAGTACAGAAGTGGTATTGTCAGCCAAGAACTGTCAACAACATGTTTTTTCTAAAGCTAATTCCTCAAGCAGGCAGGTAGCTGCGTGTCACACCACCTGAAGCTTTTGTGTGGCATCTCCCAGTGAGGTCTGTGTAAGATGTGCTGTAGCAATGAGTTACTCAGGGTGCAAGGGTATGGAAACTAATGAGATTCATCTATATGAAAAGTGGTAAGAGGCACTGTAATAAGGCAAAGTACATTTCTGTTGCTACCATAGTGTCCAACAGCGGACAGGAAATCTGTATAGCCTTGCTGCTTGTTAAACAAATGTTTATGGTACCCACCAGGTTCAACCTGAGGTGAAACTGCCCTGCAGTACCTTCTTCAGTCTCACTGACAGTGCTCTAACAGTACCATTCCCTTATGTTTAGCAGAGTCTCAAAGGCACTTTGTTATATTACTCAGATAGGTAATAACTTAAGGATATGTAATGTGAGGATATGTCTTCTGCACATTTGATGATACTGCCTCCTGTACCATTGAGCTTTCTCAGTGGGAGACTAACACAGCCATTGGATGTTTGCAGGTGATGTAGCATTACTGACGTAAAAGGCCGGGTTTGCATTGTATAACATCCCCCCCTCAAAAAAAAAAAAAAAGCGGGGCAGTTAGAAAATTGGAAGATACTTCTTCCAGTTTCTTTTACTTGTAGATTTTCTGAAACATCCATCACTCTCTGTGGACATCACAGAGCACAATGGCATGGACTCAAAGACAGAAGTTGCCAACTATGCTCTCCAGGTTCGTAGATGGGGATAGTAGACAACTGTTAAAACCAGGTATTTGGTACATGAGCAGGGGACCAAAATGTGCAGAACTGGATCTTCTACAGCTTCATCAACAAAATTAGTTCAACCAATGGTCTCAAAAATACACTGCCATAGGGCTCTTCAGGGATATTCTTCAGCATAGTATCTGAAATTTGTGATTAAAGGGGCTGGAACTGTTGAGAAGAAATGGGTGACAGAGTATTTCCAAACACACTGAATCCAGTTTGGCTAAACTGCACTTGTTGGTTGATCACCTGGCTATAATTGGGTAGCCTTCTTAGGAAACACTGAGTTTCTATTGAAAAGCCTGTGTTTTGAGATGCAAATATATTGTTCTCCAAGTAGAGTGGTTAGCTGGAATACTGTAATTTTTATTAAGCTCCGAGACTTCTTTCTGAAATACCTGACACAGTATCATGTGTAGCTGTATGTAGGAGATGCACAGGATGATTTCTGGCCTTTGGCCTTTGTTGATTATTTATTTGAAGATGCTTTGTATTTAAGATTCCAAGGAATATTGTGATTATTTTATTTGGAATTTGGAATTATAATTATTTTGTAAAAAAAGATACTGTGCAAGTATAAACATAAAATATGTTTTATCATTTAAGCAACTTAATAGTTTATATGAATTGTTTAACATGTATGTAAAATTTCTGTTATGTTTGGATATCTCATGTGTAGATATTAGTGTTGCCATTTCACTATGGCATCAGAAAAATCTTTTTAACACTGGAAGTAGTGAGCTACATGACAAAACTATGTCCTGAAATGTAACTGAAGACCTAAGGCATAAATTTGCTGATACTTGGGCAAATATGTGAAGAGAAGTCTGAGAGGAGGTTGGTTAATTACTGATTATAAAAATGTTAGAAAAAATCCCAGCAGGGAAAACAAATATAGTGAATCCTGATTTTAAGAAAGTCCATATTCATATCATACGTTACAAGTTTCTGTTCAGACTTCAGACCTAAGGACTAACTGAAAGTGTGCGTAGTGCGCACAATCAGATATTAACACTCCAACAGTCTTGGTTATGTTACAGCTATGGCAGTGAATACAACTCATCTGTGGCTTTGGGCACATGAATCGCTTAATCTGGGGCAATTCAAGATAGTGTGAATTAAAAAGCTGCAAAATGTAACACAGATACAGAAATCAAATTAGCCTTCAATCCAACAATAGAAAAATGTACACCTGCATAAACTGGGGCTAAATTTGCCAGACCTTCTTTGCGTTTGCTTCTTTCCTTTTCCCATTTTCAAATGCACAGCTTGTTTATCTAACACAGCTGCCTCCATGTAATTTGCTTGAGGCTTATGCCTCAGGCACCATCTCTCTGCTTGTGAATCCATCACACAGACATATTGATGCCCTAGTTGATGGTAACAGTTGATTTTTCACCTGTAATGCATTTGTCTGTAAGAATCTCGTCAGGGAAAACGGGAACTAGAACCAAGAACTTGTTTTAAATAAGGACAAAATGAATTTGTATTAAATTATGTGCTATAAACATTTTCACTTGTAATTCCAGTGAATGCTGTCCAAATAGATACATAGTTTCCATGCTACAATATCTTTTGATACAACGGCAAAAGTTAAAAGGAGAACAGGTCACAGAAGCTATTTCTAGCAGCCAGTTTTCAATAAGATTATGAATTGACAGCTTCAAAGGGTTATTTCTGACCATAGGGTTTCCCTCTTAAAAAAACAGGACAGAGGATTTGAGACATCCAGGAACCAGTGTTCTTGAGCTTGTACCACTATCAACTACCATGGTCCAGAATCTAGACCTTTAATTAAAAAGCCTTTAGTTTTGTGTTTGCAAAGATAGCCATAGAAGAGTGAACTACGTATAAACCAATGCAGCAATGTTGGCGTCAGTCTTAAGACAGGCCTAAGAATAACTCTGAGACAATTACACGATCTTGTTTTTCTAGGACTACTTTATCATCTTAAGTTGCAAACTAATTATGCTAACTTAAATATCAGTTTTGTTAACTGCTTCATTGTTGTTCACTACAAGCATGGACGTTTCAGGAAGGTTTTTTATCTGCGACATTCATGTAAGAGAGTTCGGGAGCGTACGAGGCTGCTTTTCATAAACTCTGTTTTCAAATATAGCACACCCAGGAAAAACATTGAAGTTTTCAGAAAATTTCATACGTAGTATTTGCCAGGACAAGCTGTGTCAAAAGGAGGACCTTAATTCACCTCTGAAAGACAGCTAGGATAGTTGAAGAACAATTATGTATGTAAAAGCCCCAGAAGGTATGTGCTCACCCGCAACTGAGGTTAGTTAAAAATTTTAATACAGGAAACTTTCAGCATGGGGGGAGAAGTTAGGTTCTTACACATGGTACTCCAAGCTCTGTCATGTGTGTAGTTATCCCTTCTTGTGTTATCTTGTTTGCCACGCAGTAACACCTGAAGAGTTATCGCACTATACAATATTTGACATTACTGCAAAATTTTAAAACAAATGTTATGTTAAAAATATGGAAACAGAGGTAAAGTACTTGAAAAAAGAAAAGAATAGATGGTAGAGATTAGAAAAATAAAACCAGAATAAATCATAAAGTACAGTCAGAACATACTTGGGGAAATGTGACAAAATGCAATAAAATTGTTAAGAGGCAGGTAACTACGTTATAATTGCATTTGAAATCTAATGTGCAGTCAGAGTCTGAAATGTTGGAACCATAAGAATTAAACTTATTGATGTAAGGAGTTTTTCCTTTTCTTACTTTGGAGGTTTTATTTTTCTGTCTAGAGGTTGCAGGCCTCAGTTTCGTTGTATTTTGTCTGTACTCCGTTTTGCGTGTAGGACAGATATGGAACAATGCCTACCATTTAAGAAGACACAGAAGAAAAGAAATAGAAATGTAGGCACTTGGTCAGGGGGACACAAACCACATCCACAAAATCACTAGCAAATTCCCTACGGATTTCAACAAAGACAGGGCTTCACCCTCAATTTGGATGAAGTGGGGTGATGCACTGCACTGCTGTTATGTATTGCACAGGGAAAAACATGGTTTACATGAGAATCTGGTGTAAGTATATTCTTTGTCTTATAACTCAGCAAGAAAAGGGTTTGCTCATTTTGACCATGCACACAAGGGCTAAGCTGGACTCCATGTCGGCCATTGCATTCCTGTTGATCGGGATTACTAGGGAACAGTAGAAGGTGTTAAATTGTTGTAAATTGTCCTGGTCTCCAGCTGTGTCCTTCTAATTCATTCGAGTCTGGCTTTGGAGACAGAGCTGCTTTGGAAGCTGAGGACACTGGCTGTTTAATCCATAAACTCCCTGGAATGTTCTTTCTTAAGTTTTATTAAAAGTTGATCGTTTTGGTCAGGGATTCTTAGTTGTTTTTGTGATATATTAGCACAGCGCATAAGCTAAGGCTCCTAAGGTAGCCCTGTGGTCACAGGTCAGTGTCTCCACCCAGGAGGTCGCAGACAGGACTGAGAGGTGGTAGTCCCTGCAGCAGGCTGTGTGGACAGATGGGCTTCCAGGGCAGGAGACGGGGCTTGCCTCTGCAGCAGACTCCCCAGAAACATCCTGAAAATACAGTCCGATGTAGCGATCCAGTCATACTGACAAGAATTTTGGTGTTTGAAAGAAAAGTTTATTATAAGACCTGCCTAAATTTCTGACAGTTTTCCCCACAAATGCTTCAAACTGTGTCACGGCTTCCTTACCTATGACGGAGCCTGTTCTATGGCAACATCAACTTGCCTCTAAGTTTTGGAGTATCTTGGGTCATTTGTATGGGGAATTTATTTTAGGTAACTCTTAGAGATCTTCTGAATTTATGTTAGTTAAAATTTTCATTTTGTTCTAAGGCAGATGGGTCAGATTTCTGGTCACCAGGACATCTGGTTTCAGAGGCTGGCAGGCCTTTAAAATAGAGCTCACAAAATAAAATTCCGTAAACGGCTGCTAAGATAGATGTCAAAGAAAATGGACTTCTTGACATATACTTAATATATGACTGTTTGCTGTAATATATAGATGTAATTTGTGTTCTTGAGGAAAAACCTCTGTAATTGCTGAATGAGTGCCCCACCTATGACCCATTGGTCATGTAAGCATACAAGCAGATGCTCAGTAAACTTTTAGGCCACATTATTCTCTAGAAATTGTCTTGTATATATTCTGCCACATCTCATTTTCATTTCAAGTACACATAATAAGAGAGATCTATCTAACTGTTAAGTTTCACCTACTGAATAAAACTTAATGTAGCATGCCAGTTATTTGGGGATATTGTGTTATTTGTGAAAGTACTGTCATTCCTTTGAATCTGTACTACTTTATTGTTTTGAAGCTACTTTGACAGCTGACACTTATTCCTGTAACTAAAATCCTAGTAGTAACTTCTCAGCTTACGCAACTAGAAACATGAATGAAAAAGTGGTAAATACCACCCAATTTCTGTATTTGCAATATCTTGGGATTCCAAGGCTCGTCTGTCACCACTCCTGCACCAACAACTCCCCAAAGACACATTTATGTTTAGGGGGTGACTTATTTTTCTTTTAGAGGGGTAGTTTTTGGCCACTGCTCATTAGTGTACATTTTTACTATTATTTTTCATGGTTAGGCTTGTGATTTTAGAGAGGGAAATCGTTTGCTAACTGCTCAATGTTCCTATGAATACAAGATTGGTCTCTATTTGCACTTACATTTTCTAATGTTTTCTTCTAGCTTAGTTTTAGATGTCCTAAAGAACAAGACTCTCCCTTGGGAGCATTTTCAAAATCTAGTAGATCATACTGCCAGGAAGTTTCTCCTGCTATTAATTTTAAATTTCCTCCTTCTCAATTTCATTCCATTACCCCAAGTTTATACTTCCTGTACTTTCCAAATAATTCCTTCCTCTTCTGTGTGTTTATACTCTGCACATACTTGCAGTAATTGTCTCAGCCCGGTTATTATTTCATTACCATAGTTATGCTCACCTCTTTTAACCTTTACTTGTAGCCGTTGAATCAGGTCCTTTATTGGTCCATTTCTTTACTCTGAGTTATCTCAAATTTGACAAGATCCTTCTGATAATAAGACTCCCAGTGTTTTTTACTTCATTTGGCTGTATTTTAAAATAGGAATCACAGAACACGTAATCAGTTTAAGACAAAAGTTATCAGCCACTGCTGAAAAAAACTATTTACTACCTGCTTATTTTTACTGCAATTTTTTTTACCATTGGAGTGTTTACAGTCATACAGAGTGTCTAAGGCACGTTTAACCATTGAATAAACATTTACTGGTGAACATTGCCAAATTCTGATGTGCCTATATGCAGAAAGTAGCATGTTACCTTGATGACCTGTACCATAAGGTCATATGGAGACTGCCTCCAGTATCTATGAAAGAAGTCTCTTTGTTTATTATGCGCTTGAGTTGCAAAGTTGCCATTATCAAACACTTCTGTGTTTTTGGTTGGTGGCCTTTGGCCAGATGTTATGACGTCTTCATTATAGTGCGTGGTATCCTAACCCTCTCCCTGACTCCCAAACATGTGAATTATTAGTTAGCCTTCCAGTATGTGTAATCTCTGTGGACAACTGTGGTCAAGTCTTGGTTATGCTCCAAGCCAGAGTGGTATGGCATGTGAAAATAGAGGTTTTGCATCATTCATTTGCTCTTAATACTTTGTACATTAGGGCCTATGCCTGGTCAGTTTAAACCTGCTATCATGGGATTTACTGTGGTTCACAGCCACTGCGTGAACAGCAAATATATTTTGAAACAATATCTGATGCATCCTGCATCCAGAAAGAAAAAAAGCTTACCAAAAAGCATTGCTACTTAAGCATGAACTATCTATCTGAGGAGGGATCTGCCTACTGAAAATACCACATATTCATAGCTTTATTAGAATGGTGCATTCCAGCACACAGCTGCTGCGGTGATGGGCGTTCTGGAAAACCCTAAGATAGGTGGGTAGGTTCCATAAACACAATGTGTATGTTTCACAAGGCATTCTTTTGGTTTTGTTTTGTAGCCTAACAGCAGTGGTCAAGTAGTAGGGAAAGTGCCTGGCCATTTTACTCCAGTTTTGGCACCCTCTCCCCATCACAGTGCGGTGCGACCTGTGACCCTGACCATGACAGATACTAAACCCATCACTACATCCACTGAAGGTGAGGCATCTTCACCTACAGCAACCAGTAAGTATTTCTTTAGGAAACAAAAAAATGTCCATCAAAGATTCGATACGATTTCAAATTGAGGCCAGAAAAAGGCGCCTTTTCCTACTATTTGACCAAGTGGATGCTCATCATTTTACATGGAGAGCAAACGTGATCTGACTGCAAAGCTTTTCCTCCCCAAATTTCAACTAATGCATCATGTTACATGAACCAAAGTTTGTGACATGACAACCAAAATGAAAGGGAAAAGCCTGCATATTTGACCACTATTCAAGAAAAAGAGAACGTGGTTTTTCATCTAAGGTGGACATTGTAAAGACATTGAGAAGCACACCCAGACACCAAGGTTTTACAATGACCCGCAGACGGAATTCCAAACAGAAATTGGATAATTTGCTCCTCAATGAGCTTTCCTACAGAAATCAAGCCTTGTTACAACGGATACTGAATCCGAGCTATGACAATTGCATGTTGATATAGGTTGTGTCATTTTTAGCAAAAACAACTGATGTGACGAAAGAAAATCTTAATTCCTTGTCAATGCTGCAATGGATGGTAGATCCACTGTTCTTTTTCAAAAACAAAAACCCCAAACACTAGCTTTAACGTTTTAAGCTCTTTGTTACTGTATAGGACCATATTATTTATCCTATTTTCTTCAATGGAATTGCAGTTTTGGAAATAAGAGCAAAGGTGTTACTATGTGTAGTGTAATTTCGTCTCTTCCAAACACTCATCTTATGCTCAGTGATGCAGAATGTTGCTTTTTCACTACTTTCTGCATTTCTGTTGTCTTCAAACTTTTATTTGGACTTGAGATGGCCAGTGTTACCAGTATTTATCAGACTACTGAAGATTTTTAGGAGACACGTCCAGACACATAGTTTGGAAGAAAACTTGCCAGTCTTAAAAAATATTGAACTCTTTAGGGTCCATGACATTAAAATGTCTTGCTTTAGACCTGTTCAGTATCTGAACTGTGAATCCAGTCCCTAACTTTTGGTCTGTCATTAACAGAGACCATAAACTGTATTTTTTGTAGGTGTTATACTACTTTAAATCTTTTTATTAGAATGTGAAGCAGAGATAAGACGCAAATGCATAGGAGTGGCCCAGATGTAAAGGAGGAAAACTGGTTATGCCTTTATTATAAAAGGATAGTAGTAAATTTTGGACAAACTATTGTTTAAGTATAAACAAATAATTATATGGATAGATTTACGGAGGGATTTTAGCTGTTCTTTTACTACAGCAGGAGTTTTTTTAAAAGGTGGTAGAGTATATCTGTATCTTCCCTGGTGGTTTGTGGTACCAAGTTCTTGCACCTTTTAGGAAGAATTAGTTTTACCAGCAAACAAGAAGCTTTTGCACTAAACTTTTGGTCCAGAATAGGAAACTGAGAAAACTGAGTTCATGTATAGTTTAAAGTATTCATGGTTTCATTCTTCTTCCTGCTTGACATGATCATGCCTGGCCTAAATAGCTGTCTCAGATGAGGTCAGGGTTTCTAATCCAAATGGAAAAAGAACAAATACCATGTCAGAACTATGTTGGGATGTTTTGTGGTAATCCTACCATATTATTCATCATTACAGGAAAACAAACATAATCTGTTCATTGTCTTACTACTAAGAGAAAAATTTGGACTGTGTTTTGAAATGAAGTCAGCACCGAGTTTCTTGTGCAGTTCATTGGAACTTGGGTATCTGATTCCCTGTGAGCCTTAGAACATCTCAGCTTAGATATTTTAAATAAGGCCTCCTCAGTAGCACAGAAGCGTGCTAGTAACTTGCCTAAAGATCCGATGCATGGATCAATGCAAGATTACTGCAGCACGTAAATAATAATAAAAACTGCCTATGTACAATTTCAATTTGAATGTGCCAGTTCTGCATATGCAATAGCATATAAATGCTACATGTTCAGAGTGTTAGGGTTTTCAGACCAGCCCAGTAGTCTTTCTGCTTGGTAAAGCCTTTTGAAACTGGATTGGTAACAGTAGGAGCAAAAAAGCGAAGGAACGTAGCTTGTTGGTGAAGAAAATCGCAAAAAAATGAGAGCTCGTGTCCTGCTGATGTATAAATTATATATGAATGCATATAAAATGTATTGTCAGTCATAATAGACCTGCCACACAGAGTGATAATGTTAACTTAATGGGAAAATCAAGACTAAATATATTTTAAGGCATAGTTTTACTTCTATTTGCAATAACTGATTGATTGATTCAAGATATATATAGATATATATAAAACATATGCTTGGCCAACAAGTTATCATTATTAGTCAGTCTGATGAGAATAAAATGGCAAATGATTAGCACTGCTTTTCATTCTGAAGTGCAATAGCAGAATTATTTTGAATCAGAAAGAACAGCAGGCTTTGATAATATTTGGGGAACCCTGTGGCCTCCACCATGATGTCCTTCTAATAACTGATTAATTTTTATGACAGTTCTTCAGTAAAGCCTGTTTACTGTATAAAGTCTTTTTTCTTTCTTTTTAAAAAATTCAGTGGATTTCATTTGCTTGTATTTGCTGTATTACTTTAATACTAACAGGCCAATTCAGTAAGTACTCCCATCTAGCTTCTCATTGGTGTCTTTGTGTATGTCTGTTCAATTTGAGTAGTTTTGCTTTCTCAACTAGCAAGTTCCCAGGTTGTGATGCTGCAAGTGGCAGTGCAGACATCTCCACACTGGGAAGTGGAGTAAGACCACCTACCTCATTTCATAAGCGCCACCAAAAGCCATGAGACGGTGATGGGTTTTAGGGATTACTGACAGAGACCAGACAGGAATGTGACCTACAGGTGAAGGAAGGATCCATATCCTGCAACTGATCCCAGCATCACCTACCATTCCCTTTCTCCTCAGGAATGGATTTCTTTAATTTTCTGTAGCAGACAGCAAGACACTTCCTTACACACCTCCCCCTGGAAAATGTTGTTCCCTGGTGCATAGGGGAGTTGAATATTTAATATTATATTGCACAGTAAAAATTAACTTCCTTCTCATGAAAATATTAAGCAGATTAGATCCAGTTTCCAAAGGCCTATAAAGATTCATTTAACGCCACATAAGTAAACTGAACTTTTTATTCCAATTTTTGTTCTTTTACAGTTTTGTGATGTGCCTTCACAGCAGTGAGAATAATAAGTGTGCACTGATACTCTCTCTCCACATTGTAATCTCAATGATTTGACTGGTGCCTTAGATTGGTGTAATTGAAATGAGAATGATGCTTGTGATTCCTTCAAATACATACCTCATTTAATCACTTTAAAAAAAATAAAGATATATTAATCAGAGGGACTTTATTAACAAGAGACATTATGATTTACACATGGCACTTCCATTGAAGTTTATAGGAATTTACACATATCTTCCCAAATTTGGTCCAGTTTTTCTTTTTCATTTGATTAAAGTTTAAATAAAGGAAAACCACAGACACATCCTATATATTGCAAATTCATAACTCTGGATCTCTCATATTTGTACTGTACCTGCACAGGCTAATAGTTATGATAGGTTGGTATTTATATCAATCTGTTTTGTTCTTCCTTAATCAGCCTACACAGCCTCAGGCACATCCCAAGCCAATCGATATGTGGGACTAAGCCCAAGAGACCCATCCTTCCTACACCAGCAACAGGTGGGCAAGTTTCACATAGGTGTAATGATATAGAGAAGCTTTTGCGATATTACTTTCCTACGTTCTGACACTGTTATCTTGGATTAGACTGGGATCCTAAGGCTTTCAGTATTTGTTTATTCAAAACAAAACTGAACCCTTTAAGGAACATCATTTTAGCATATGCTTTATTTCTTAGATTTGTGCCATCTTAGGGAACTATAATAATATGTCTTTCAATTATTTTATTTTTCAAGAGCTCATACATGTAACCTGTAATAGGATCCTGGGAAAGAGAATGAGGTGTATAAGGAACAAATACTCATTTCAAAATGAGTTTTAAAATAAGTAAAATTTCCAAAGCAAAAAGTCCAACTTATTCTTTTCAAGCTATTTTGGTTTTTTTTTCCATATGCTTAAGCTTACATTTCTTTATTTTAGTTCTAGAAGATGAGTTACAAAACCAAATTCTCAGTGCAACATATCATAATTTCTAGTTTAATAGGTTTAAATTGGTCTGCTGATTTCAAACGTGATAAAACCACATTTTTGTTCTAGTTTCTTACATCATTTATGTTTCAAGTAGCATTTTAAATTTCACATCTCATTAATGCTGTAAATTTAATGCAAATGAAGTGTTTACCCAAACTGTGAAAATATACAGCCGAGATTAATGATGGCTTACAAACAAATTAGCTGCAGTCAGTAGCAAGGCCATGTATATACAGAAATGCTACATTGCTAGGAACAGGAATAAATTCAGACCCTTTAGAACTTTAACATATTTTATGATGTGTGTTTATGTTGCTTCTAGATCTTAACAGTAGAGGATTTTGAAATTTACAGCATGTAAAATGTTATAAGGAAAAAAGCTGAATGTGGTAGTAAGGAAGGGGCTGTTAAATAGTCCTTGGTGTTTATTGTAGTGTGTTTTTTTCTGAGGCTTGGGTTCCTGTCAACAGTTGGTACACATGCCTGCTTCGTTTTTCAGTAAAAACTGCCTATTCTGTGTTTATAGCTGAGATATAGCTGAAGTGTACTTCATCTGGAACTCTCTATCCCTACCCACTCCCAGGGCAAGGTGGCAGTATGTCCGTTTTGAAGGTCACCACATGCCGAGTTCAGAGAAAATCATAAAGATGATCGTTTATTCAAGATAGTTGATGCTTTGCCAACTTTTGTTTTGTTTTGTTTTTAACCAGTGAGGCCTAACTGGAAACATCTGTATACTTTTATGAAAATAGAAAATGATGATTAGTGGTTTTGCCAACCATTCATTTTTCAGTAAATTTTCTGGTGTGTTTTTTTTTTAACCTCTCAAAGATTGTTGTATCGTAAAATGTGTTATAATTACTATAACATGGTTCTTTTAAAAAGATATACAGTATATGTTTATTGTATTTTAAAACACACACAACTTCTCTCTTCTTTTCATGTGACATTTTACATAGTATCCTTTGAAAAGTCTCTGACATCCAGTTAATTTGTGGATGTGCAAGAATAAATATTTTTTTTCACTACTTCAGTGTGCTTTTAGACACAAGTTTTTTTCCTGCAAATTTGCTACTGCTTAAGCCCACTCCACCTTCTTCCAAGTTCATTGAAAGAGTTATGAACTTCTTGTCACATGCCAGAAGGTAGTGGCAGCACACTTAATTTTCTCTTGGCTGAGTTTACGACACGTAAATCATATGTTGCTTATTTCATGCATCTTCTGTATGTTTTTGGCTTTGTGTAGATGGAAATAAATTTGGAGATTTCAGCAGTGTCATAGGAACATAAAAATGAGAGAGATCTGAAGGGTCATCACAGTCTTTGGTGTTTACATGCACTGTGTCTTATACTCCCTTTCATGGTAAAACATGTGGCCAGATGGCTCAGGGGGAAGGGGAAAATAAACTAGTTCTCATGTACACTTCATAAACAGAAAAATTCTTCAGTGCCACTGTGTGAAACCAATGTTCTCCCTTCTAAAGTATATTGCTTCATAGTCTCGTTGTATTAATTCAAGAGCATCAGTTGATGACCAGTGAGCCATATAGTAATTTTAAAAATTGTGTCATGGTTTCATCTTTGCTGTGGATTCTCTATTATTTTCTAACTTATGCAATGGATATATGCGTATGCTAGCCTGAATTTGTTTGCTGGGGGGTGCGTATGTGGATGCTTACACATATAAATATGTACAAAATTAGGGAATACTATGTACTGCTGAAGCCATTTTAAGGAACAGACTACTTTAACAACAAAGCTTTTTTAGATGGATAAATACAAATATATAAGTCCATATGTATATGTTTCTAATGAATTAGTTACTTTCACTCACTTATATCCTAAAGGCAACTCTGAGATGACAGTGCCATATATGTTTATTACCCAGAAAGTGAGGTAGAGCACTGAGATTGTCTAAACAACTTTAATAGAGCAAAGGTTATCCTTTGGTAAGGCAGAAACAAGATTGATTTACTATGTCCTTTCATTACTTTACAACAATTTAAAAGAGACCACTCTTCTTGTGGCAGATTTTAAATGCATTTGGTTTAAAGCAGCCCATGATGAATGAAAAGAAAAATCAAGGGGTACATGAAATAAAGGCAATCAATCATTTTGTATTAGTGGAGAGAAATTCTAAATTAGAAAGCCAATGGTTTTAGTTCCAGAGAGGTCTTTTAAACATTCACCATACCCTGTAATGCACATTGACCCCTCAAGAATAAATATTGTCACCGGTACATTTTTTACTTCATTGGAGGAGTCTTTATGAAGATTTATTCTCTCTGGTTATGAGAAATATTGGCATGTACTGTTGAGGACTTTTTGTTGTTCTTAAAAAGAACCATTATGTAGCTTGTTTGAATTACAGTAACCACAATAAATTTAAAAGTTACGTGTGTATTTTGCAACACGCATGGACGCAAGATGGAAAAGGATGGAGTCTTGACAAAGCGATGGTTTGCTAGAACTTACAGTAAACAATTGGCACAACCTACCTGGAATACTCAGATTTAGATGGGAAGCACTGAATACAACTTTGAAAGACAGTGCCTAATAGCACCAATGGGAGCAGTTTATTTGCTTTTACTGTTCTGGATACTGTGAAAAACATGCTGTTACATTCATTACTTAGCATGCTATGTTGATAGTTAGGAAGATGAGGTTCTAATGAGGAATTATAAGTATGCAGTCCACTTTCTTCTGCAATTGCTGGTGGGTCTTCCTGTCACCTGCCTTGAAACACTAGGTATTTCTATACTGTGACATGAATAGTTAGAAAACATATCTCTTGTTTCAGTGGCATCTAGAGATTTGTGTATCTTACAGTTTTGTTGTAAAAAAGTCAAGTCAGCCCCCACAACTGTCTGTTACAAATTGTTAATGACTACTTGGTTTGCTTTTCTTGATTCATCATCAGCTTCTGAGAGTTGTTAAGTATTGATAATGTAAATGCAGTTAGGGCACCGTAAGAAGGGGCAAGGGAAATGATAAGAGCTAGTACCCGAGTGAGAAGAGTTTTTCTTAATTTTACTATTGGTGGCTGCTGGGATTATTTTATGAAGTCAAATCTAGTACTAGGTACTCATCATCTGTGCTGAGAAACATCTTAAATGAATTGCGCATAAAAGAAAGGTTAGATAATCTTAATAATTATATGGGAGCACCTTCTCCCCCCCCCCAACTTCTTTCTCTGATTTGCGCCTACTGAAGATTTGTCGTTTCTAAGCCTAGACTAGAAGAAAAAGCAACAAATTGAGGAAACTCAGTCAAATTTGATCTTCTACAAGTGGCCACAGTCCTTTGCCATATTCTAGTTGTGTCTCCATTCTTTTGGCTAAATAATTTTAATGGAGAGATCATTAGTTCAGTAACAAAGTCTTAATGATCAGAATTCCCATGGTTATGGGATGGCGTTTCTGTAGCCTTCCTGTGTTACTGTTCTCAACTTCATTAATTTATTATGTTCTTGAAATGATAGACACTTAGAGACAGGCTGTTGTTGTTTCTGGCTATAAAGCTAGAATGTTGCCAAAAATACTAGTCATACACTTTACCTGTGTAGAAAATGTGAAAAGATAGGTGGATGGATGGATGGATGGATGGATAGATAGACATTTGTATTTATTGCAAATATAGATTAATGGTTTCACAAATAATAAGATTTCTGTTGGAATGAATGAAATAGCTGTCAGGTTTTCTTTGTTGGCCATTTATTTAATTGTAATGCACCTTGGAGCCTTCTACCTGTCATTCTGTTTTCAATTAGAAAATATAAATAAACGGCATAGCTATTGAGGTCTGTGGAGACAATGACCTCTAGAACTTTCCTGTCTGTTACAGTAAACTGTGCTAACTAATGCTGGAACAATTACTGAGGAGCTAGTGAACTCTACCAGTCGTTGCACTGATTAGTACAATGGCATGGTTTTCACTTGAGCTTGGATTTTCCGGGTTTGGTGTGTGGTATGCATGTTTTTCACGCAGTTTTGACATTTATGAGTGAGACGTTTGCCATGTACATAGTAATAAGAAACACTTCAGGTCTCTAAAATGCAAAATCAGAAAATTGTAGCTAGCTTTTTATTTCCTACACACAAGACAGCCCTGCCTCTTCGGTAGGAAGTTGTTCGTGCCAGATGCATCCTTTAGTTAACTGAATCACGCAGTTCAAAATGGAGTTCTCTTCATTCTATTCATCATGGAAGTTGTAAACTTAAATGTCCACTGAACACGGAGTATCTGTTTGCAAAATGTTTTGGGTGGATGCTGCTTTTGCTTTCAGCAGAGGGCTGAAAGAAGAACACAAATGGACTCCTAAACAGAACTTCTCAGTAAAGCCAGGAAACAGGTTATCAACACTTAGGCTGTTCTTATTGTGTCCCTTATCATAATTGACAGTTTGACGTAAAACTGGGTCACATGACCACCAGGGAGGTATGTAAATGGATAAGAGGTCACCTTTCACATACACTTGCTGGAAAGGAAACACATTTAAAGGAAGTTTCAGTCAAAACAATGACAATATGCAAATGTTAAGTTTTATGGGCTTTTCTCAACTAACAGAAGCTATAGCACAGTCTCCTATTACACTTTCCAAAATATGTATCTACTTTCACTAACTGTAACAGAAGCTTGAAATGAATGCTAGTTTTAGACAGCCACCCTTTAAACAGGAAAATTATTCAGACTATGATTAAAGATTGAGCTGTTGACTATGCGTTTTTAATGTACATGGGATTTGCATACTTAAAACTCTGTAGGATGGTTGTGCTTGGAAGGTGCCCAGTTTAAACTGAAAAGGCCACTGTAGCGAAATCTAGCTCTTGGGTAGAACTTCACATCAGTACGTCTCATAGCACTGGGAACTGCAAACCAAAATCACTTTCCTGACATTTTACAGAGGGCAGGGCTGGAGCAGGGAGCTGGATGACATTCAGGAAGGTGGAAGAGTTTGGAGAAGCACTCAGCCTACTGCTCTGCTTCTGCCTGGGCCTGTGGCCCCTTCCCGTGAGGCAGCTGAGGCAGCTGAGGGAGTTGTGCTGCCTCCCTGGAGAAACACTTGCAGTGGGCTGTGTGCTTCACAAGGGTAGCAGTGAGGATACGTCACAGGGATGAGAGGCCACCGCAGCTCTATGTGTCAGGAAATGGCTGGGCTGCCTGCGAGGTTTCCCCATCTACTGCAAGGCTGGGCATCCTTTTCCACTTCAGAATACTGACCCATGTTCTTTTTTTTGGGTGATTAGGTGAGAGAGCAATAAAAAAACCCAAAAAACTGATAATGTTTCATGGATGGAGGGTGTTATTGAAGTGGGGTTCATGGGGCTTGCCTTGCTGAAAATGACAAAGCTGTGGGACTGAAGAGCAGGCCTGTCCAACAGGCTTCTAGGAAAGACTTTTCATCATGTCCCATGGCAAATCAGGTAATTTATTTTGCATTCATAGCATATTTTCAATAAAGTTAGTAATGTTTTTCAGCATTTATTAAATGTCTCATGAGGACTATTTCTTTAGCCCCTCTACTGAGGAATTTAAGTTTTCTCAAGTACCCTTCAAGAAGTTTCCTGCCTCTCCCTTTCACATATCCTGCAGAGAAACTTTTAGATAGCTTACAGTGGGTGAGAGTGAATGTGTCTTCTCGTCTCCAGCTAACGCTGTGGCATGATTTTAGAGGTCACTTAAGTTACTCTGAGGACTGTAACTAGCCAGAAAGCTTTCAGCATGACACCAGACAACATATAGCACTAAAAATACTGTACTAAAGTGCCCTACATCCTTCCAAAGCTTGGTATTTGTGTCGGGTCTGTGCCCCTAGGCTTTCCCTGCTGGGCTGTCTGGACATCCTCCAAGGGCTGCGTTCCCGCTGCTGCTGTGAGCAGGCATCTTCTTCCATCAAATGGAGCCAGGGCTCGTAGAGCTCTTTTAAGCTTCTCCAGTCTTTTTACCCAGAAAGGACTCAGCACACATGAGGGATGCAGACACAGACTTTGAACGTGATACTTCTACATACTTTTGAAAGTATATTTCTAAATCTTAGCCATCCTGATCTCTAAGCAGAAGTGATTTGGGATAGGAAATTTTATATAAAGGAGAAGAAAAACATTTTCCTGGCAGGTTAGTTTTTAAAGACAACATGGCAGTTCTGTGAGCCTACTGAGGAGTGTGGAGCAATAGTTTTTAACATTGGGAAGGTGATTTTCAGCACAGCTGAGGCAGTCCTGGACTTGTCACAGAACCCGTTGTCATACAGACCTGCAGTTCTTCAAGGTGTTGTCAGTACTGCAAGTATAGCACTGTTGCTGCAGTGAATAGCACTGCAGTTTACACTAACTTTAAGTCTGGTGTAGCATGAATCTTCATGTACATGTGCGTGTATGTGTCTACAGCATATTTATAAAATCCACATGTTCCCTTATTGCCATTACAGTATTTAGATGTATATGTGTTGAGGTATGTGTGACTGTATGTAGTATGAAGTATGTCATTACCAACATTTATGAAATAGGTTTGAAAAGCTCATTTTGGAGCTTTCTTAATGATAAATTTAACACATTGACAGTATATATGGAAAGTTTTCATACAGACTGTGGGAAGAATATGATGATTTAGTGCAGAAGCTGATTTACTAAAACGTAATGTATCAATCCTTTACTCTTGTCCCCAAATGGCAAATGCAATCAGGTTCTATAGCAAGATAAGTGCTTGCCAGATTTTTAACCTAAGCCTAAGTGCATAAAATCATTTGGTAACACTAAGGTTTTGATTTTAGTATTTTTTATGGTTCTAATCAGCCAAAGTGCTTTTATTCATAGATTTTATATTTTGTGAAAGAAGAAAATAGGGGGGGGTTTAACCTTTCAGTCTTGTGTTTCAGCTGGAAGTGAGTTTTTACAGCTAAGTTATAAAGTTTTAAAATATGCATCTGTAATGAAGATGATGACATTCTTAAGGATTATAGCAGAAATACATCTACTGTACATTGAGTAACTGAGCTGACATATTTTACTGTCTTCAATATTAAAATCAGGTTTACAGTACTGTTTTGTATAGTGACTAAACCAAATATTTACTTACCCCTTTCTTTAAACATATTTAATGTATTATTCACAGTTACCTCTAGCAAACTTTTTGACTGCGTGTTTCCTTTTCTGGTTAATTTCATGTGGTTTAGTCATGCTTTTAATGGCCTTTAGAAGGTCCCTTGGAGTTCTTTAGATAACAAACAAGAAACAATCCCTATGAAAACATCAGAGACTAACATTTCCATTTCTCAGACCTTAACAGCAGGAAGCTTATGAGTCTAACAGCCAGACAGGGTCAGTTTTGCAATATTGTCTTGTCCTCAGCATTTGTATTTTTCAGGAAAAAGACTGCAATTAATTGTGCTCCTGTGAAAATAATTTATTGTAGTTTGTTTGCTGTAGCCTGCACTATCTAAAGACTGTGAATACAGATAGAGAAAACTAAGATGCATCGAATGCAATTAAACTCAGCAACAACGTTGTCTTCAATTCAGAGTGCTGTATCACGTATAATGGTACAGCAATTTATATATAGCATTACTATGCAGAGGTTAAAACGTATGGGTTTTTTTTTCACAAGCCAGATAAGTTCACTTTCTTAAACTTCAAAATAAGCAGTATATCTTTTCAATAAATCTGCTAACGCTGTAGGGCAGCTGTTAAATAAACAGAGCTATAGAGGGTTGCTTGAACAACCCGTGAAGGCAGAACTGGTGATTTGAGGATCTGGGAAGAATTTGTTTCAGCTAACATTTAGTACATTCCTCATTATATTAAAATGGAATAAAGTATTTTAAATGCTATTATTCTGAGTCTAAAGCAAAATTAGATTATTTTATCACCTCTTGCTAAGTAATACCACTGTCAGTAACACTAGATTAATAAACCTCAATTACAAAATACCTTTACCCTTCCTAAATAGCAAGATAAGGACATAAAGTTTGTTTAATTTGGACAATTTTTCTATAAATTGCATGTCTTCTATGTTTCACGAAATGCATGCTACAAGATATTGATTATATTTGACCTTTACTTAATACACATTAAATAGAACATTGCTTAGAGAAAGCAGCATTTTTATTTCCTTTCTTAAAGTATCTCGCTATTGAATATTAACATTTCCTTTTATTCCAGCTCAGTTTGTAATCTAATAATGGCTAATTGTTATGTGCTAAACACTAGTTACTCTTTTATGCTTTATTAATAAAGGAGTGTGTTAAAGTAGCATTATCTTAAACAAATCTATAGGCATTTATTTCTCAGAATACGTTATTTTTCTTTGTTTGTTTTATTTTTTAAAGTTATTTCTTGGGAAAGTAAGGCTTTTTTGCCATGTACAGTACTAGTTTGCATGTATTCATTTAAATACTAAAAACTGTAGTACTGCTCGATCCATATCTGACTGCTAGGTTTCAATTGACAGCTGAGAATTTGTGACTGGACCATGAATCAAAACGGCAGGCATTTATACCCCAGTGCCAGTGAGGATACATTGGGAATTACTTGGCAAAGGTAACATTTTAATTATTTCCACCCCTACACCACCTCTAAAAAAGTTGCATTGAGCTGCAGTATCTGTTTTAGCAGGCCTCCAGAGGAATATGTGATAACATTTGATCAAAACACGCGTGTAACATTTCTCCCGTACACATTCAGGTCATCTTTAGTGTAAGCTGAATTTAGAAACTACCTTAATTAAGCACCTCGAATGACAATGCTGTGCTGTCAAATGCAAAGGGTTTGTAAATTTAAGGGAATACTGATCTTAGGCTTTAAAAATGAAAATGTTGTTTGCAGAATTAGAGGTCATATTTTGGGGGGCTTAGTGGCTAACACGAGGAAAATGGTGCTGTTTGTTAGAGGTATAGATGAGTATAATAATAAATGTCTGAGGTGGTGGTGGTTTTGGACAATGAATAACCATGCTATTCATAGACACTTTTCTGACTAATTGGCTGGTTTAGATTTAGGTCACTAACATGTACATGAAGGTAAGATATAAAACAATTTTATTTCTCAACTAAACAACAGAATAATTAGGAATGATTTACACAAAAGAGGGTTTCTTTTTGGATGAAAAAAAGCAAACAATAAACCCCATTAACCTTCGGTGCATTAATAAATTGCTCATTATTATCTTTTACATGTCTTGATATATAATTAATTATGGTAACAGTAGAGGTGCATGCGTCTAAATAGGTGTGTAAACAAATCAGCATAATTATGATACATCAGTTGTTAACCTCTTTCATGTGCAGGATTATCTGCAGCACTCAACACCTAATGGGGGTTGTACATGTAAAGCCTCTGGGTTGAGAGCCTGTCAGATGAAGTATTAGTTACTCACTCTCAAAATAATTTTAAACACTTCTTGGACATTTGCGTGCACATGAAAGTACATACATCCGAATAGTTTGTGTAAGTACCTGTGTGAGTGTGGATATGTATTATGTACAAAATGCCATGTGATGCACTGTCTTGTACTATGGATTGCTAGAAGGTTTCTGGTGTTTGAGTGTCAGCTTGGACGGGTAATTATGGAGTTTGAAAATTGGTGCTGTTTACAACTCTGAAGTTTAAATGCCTTGAATATTTTGCTTTACTCTTACTTTTTGTAATTTTTCTGAAATAGTATTTAAAAACTGGAAGAATTGTGGCAGAAAAGCAAGGTGTTGTCACTTTTTCCCTTATAGATGAAATGGCACAATGGAAAATTAGCTAATGGATTCACCTCATCTCCTCAAGGGCTGTGATTCACATTATAAATCCCCATCATGCAGTAATTGCCACAGTTTTCAATGTACTGCCAAGAGTGAATCCAAACTGAGCTAGTATAGCACAGAGGGGGTGATTTATTCTCCCACCACAAAGGGTGTTGCTTTTTCAAGGCATTGACAGGAATAGGAAACTATATCACAACTGCCTGTCTAGGAATATCCTTGAATGATTTTAATCAGTCATCACCCAAGCCCTCTTTAAAGCAATGCCAGTTTATACTGAAGCACTGTCCCAGAGTTTGCTGAATTCTGTTTTTCAGTACCCGTCACACAAGACCCTTGGGCATAAATTATGAAAAGAAAGGAAAGGGGGGAAGAAGATTTCTAGGAGACGACAAGGAGGCTTTGGTGATGAATACAAGCATGCTTCATGGTCCACTCACCTGTACAGACAAAACAGCTTTGCAGGTTGCTCCCAGAATACTGCCTGCCACTTTGACCCTACCAAGATACAAAAGTGCTGCCAGATGCACTAATTCTGCCATGGGCATCTCTTTACAGGCCTGAGCTACTCTTACTTGGCCTTGAATTAAGCACAGCAGCCTTTCAGGACAAAGAAACAAACTGATAGTTCTCCCTAAGTAAATGGCTTTTGGGATTGGGGCTTTGGAGTACAACATCCTTCAAATCCCATGTAGATGAGGATCTAAGAAGAAAAATGACACCTGCACAGGCTAAGGAGCAGTGAGCCCTTCTGACACCAAAACCGACACTATAAAAAAAGAATGCATTTGAAAAGGAATTGGCAAAAAATATATTGTAGTCCAGAGAGTCAAATTTTCTCCCACAAAAGGGCTTGATAAATGTTTGATTGTGTGCTTTCCTCAAATCTGCAGTGCTTATTTTGATGGTACTTGACCTGACCTTTTACAACAGGCATTTGTGGTTGTTTTAAGTATACTGACCTCAAGAAGGTAAAAAGTTGGCGGTGCCTCAGTGTTGGCTGTCCTGTCTCTACAGAAATCACGTATCAGTGGTGGCCAAGCTGAAAGCTTTGTCGTGCAGCATTATTGTTGAACCACACCTTGGAAGCCTGGGGAGACTGAATGATGATAAAACCTCTCCTAATTCTGTGTTCCTTGTCTTATTAGTGACTGCGTGTCATACCTGATAGTAGACATAATGCATAGATTTCGAAGTATGATACATAGATTTCAAAACATATTTTCTGGGTTTTTCATTCCTTATAAAATTATGTATCTGTTGGCATTTAAAATCCCAGGTATAAGAGAGTAGCGGTCCATATGCAGAAGACTGAACTTTGCAAAAAAAGAGACTATGAATAAGAAAGACAAAAAGCCCACAACAAAACCCACAAATCTTTAAATCATTGATGCACCATTTTCTTCAAAACCAAAAGACTTACAAGAATACTGATAATAAAAACTAGATTAATACTTCGCTTAGCTGAATTAAACATTCTAGTATCTTTAAAGAAAATACTTTTATAAAATGTACTATGAGCATTCTAAAAAAAAAGGGAAAACCTTGGTAAGGTATTTGGAAGTAGTATTTTTTATTTTGCTTCTGATATCCTAACCATCTACAATTATTTTTTGTTGTTGCTTATTTTCAGCATTTATGGTATATATTTTATTATGTCTGCTGCACGTCAAACAACATTTAAGCACATCAGTGTAACTAAGTTCCCAAGTACTTTTAAGATCTTTTAGATCATTTTTTTGCTGTACATATAAAGAAGATACTCAAAATCCATTAAAAAACCCCCACCCTTCTTTTTTTCATAACTACATTTCTGTGATAACAACTGTTTTCCTAGAGACAGAAGGTGAGGGGAAGCTGTGAAAATCTGTAAGGCTCAATTAGGAAAGTACAGTCCCAGTCGCCGTGTGAGAGCAAAAGCATATGCAACAAGTAAACTTAAGACATGAGTGAGAGTGAGAAAAAGTGTGTGTGCGTGTGTGTATAAGTCTGATAACATGAGTTTGAGCCTGAATCGCAGCCACTCGTTACGCCATTGATATTAATTCCAGTGGGACCGCGCATAAAAGCTGGCATGATGGGTCTTTTTTAGAGCATGTTGACTGTTTGCAAGTCTTTCACAGACTGTAAGCAAATTTTCATTGCCGAAGTGTGCATTTTAACTCAGCTATTACCAAATATATTTTTATTCCCGACTATTGTTATTTATATTCATTTTTTTTTAACAACCTTTCTGTGTTAGTTTTACGGGTTAACTGTTACTTTAACGTTACTTTTACACTACCCAGGCAAATGCACTGGGTTAGCATTTCCTGCTTTCATTCTGTTATCTTGACACATAAGCATAGTACAACAGCTGGTTTGTTCCTGGAGATGCTGAGGGGAGCTCTGTTCTCAGAGTGCTGAATTTCCTTCTCAGCTCAGGGGTGTTCAGCTTTCCAAGCATCATTTTTCCCCACAGCACCCCTCCGGGTTTACGATAAAAATGGTGATAAGGCAATCAAATGGGATAATCTCCGATTTGTGAAAGGAATAGGAGGGGAATTGAGGATGGGTGCAGATTGCTTTTGTCATGCAGCACCTTGTGTGTGTTTGGTATCGAGGAAACACATAGCTAAAGTAACACAGTCAGCTGTGTTGCTGTGGCAAGCACATTTTGGCAAACACAGACACCTGTTAGAGCAATGGTTAATGCCCCCCGCCCCTTCCCTCCCCTGGCTCCAATCCCCTTGGGCAATGTTTTGGAATAGAAGTACCAATTCATTACAATCTAAGAACAAAAACGCTGAGGTATCCTGATTGTAAAAATATTCATAGAAAGAAAACCTAATGATTTCTGGTCTTTATCAATTTAAATTGCTACCTCTAATAGTTTTGCCCAACTCCGTAATGCAGAAAGATGTGCAGAACATTATGTTTCCTCTCCATCTAGGCAAACATCTTCAGAACACTTCCTAAGAAATTAATTGTATTCAGGCCAGACTTGCATGCTGCCATCCCACAGGAAATGGGTCAGCAATCCATTAAGATGCCATTAGATAATCTAATTTGGAACTTAATCTCTAAATTAACCATGCTCCATACTTGAAGCATACTTGAGAGAAAGGAAAAAAGTTTATGTTTGAATCGATAGGGGAGCCGAAGCGTGAAGAAGGCTGTTTGTTTTTTCTGTAGCTGTGGTCACGTCTCAAGCTGTCTGGTAACCAGGAGAAACCAGACATGATGTAATTCCAGATTGAACTTGAACTTCAGGGACTTAGAATGGGGGAACAATGGACCATAGGAATCAATAATGTCCATTTTCCACATGATTATGTTTGGAGCTTTAAGTTAACCTTTATGGGAGAAGCAGCAAGATCTGCAGTGTGACCAAAATGAATGAGATGATCCAGAAGCAAGACGTTAAAGTAAAGAAAACAACTTGAGTAATATTTTCTGAGCAGCACTGCAGATTCCAGCAGGATTAGAAAAGTTCCCGCTCTGCAGTGAACTGGTTGCCTGTTCTGAGCACTCTTTGTTCACTTAGGTAGGACAAACTTAATCTTATGTTTCCTGTCAGATGATTTTTGGCAGCACTGCTAGGGAAGGAGGAGCATATTACAGAGAATTCCCAAGTGTAAACTGTATCTTTAACCCCTTGGTTACTCCAGTTTCCTACTTCTTGATCATTTCACCTCCAATTTTTTCTTTTGAAGCAGTAAAACTACACTGTTGGGTTTTGTTTTTTTTTTTTTTGGTGCAGTTAGGATTATCTGCATTATTATTTATTCATGCTGATTTCATAAATAAACTTCTAGTCATATTTTTTAAAAGTGCTAAGGTAAAAAATCTAACATTAAAATTGGAAATGGTAATATTGGGGGGAAAAAGCAGTGTAGATGTGGAAAGTGGAGAGTCAGTTTTTCATAGGCGACCCAATGGTCTCTGGTAACCCCAGGCCAGGTTCTTCATGGTCTGGCTGTATGGGAGGCAGCCCTCCACTTGGTCATATCCCCCTCTGTGCATGATTGCAAACCTCCTTTAGCCCTGCCCCTGCCCCAAACACTCATGCATGCTTGGTCCAGAGCACAGCTTGGACATGCACCATTTCTCTGGGCCCTTCCTCTGCTGTGGGTTTTCTTTGTTAGTGATGGTCTCTGTGGCCTCTTCCTGATCTTTCCTTACCTTTTTTTTGTGTTACACTATGACAAAAAGGGGTCTGCAGGTCCTTACAGCAGAATTCCCTTTTTCCTCCTCTGGGAATAAATCAGTGGGTCTTTACCTCCTCCATCTGCTAGATGAGTGGTGTGTGTCTGCTAAACTATAAAAGTTGTCCTAATTTAAGATGAGATATACTTAATATATCTCTTGAAATAAATGCTCACCTTGGAGGTGAAATTTGGGAGTTTAACTACTGATACCAGTTTAGAATGGTAACAGAAGTACCACATTAAGCAGATGCCAGAGAGGTGGTTATTCTTTTGGCAGAAATGCACAAGTGGGAATTTAGCCAGAGCACTGAGCTTAGCACAGTTGCGTTTCCAAAGTTCATACAATCTTAACAATTCGGAATGGTATAGTTCCCTGTACTTGTGCGGGCGAGCACTTTCTTAGCACAGAGATGGAGGAACCTTGCTTGGTCACTCGCTGGTGCCACTTCTCTTGACACCAAAGGCGTTTCTACCTTTTCTGTCCAAAACCTGATCTGGCATGACCTATCTACCTTGTTTTAACTAGTGTGGTCATGCACAGGGTAGTAAAGTTGCAAGAAGGAAATACTGTTTTTGGTGTACTTGCTGAATGGTGAACTACTCTTACAGACTTCTGAAGCTGTAATAGAAAGGAGGTAGTAGCTGGTGGAAAATAAGAATCTTAAAATCCTTCAGATTTACTCAAGTCTGATTGGATTTATTTTATATTGCATTTAGTTAATTGTTTAACATTATTATACTCTTTATGTTATTATAATCTCCAAAGTGGACTGTATATACATATAATGTTAGTCCTGCCTGTGGTCCATTCCAGTAATATTTTAATCAGAGGTTCTTGAAACAGCAATTATTATCTTTAAGAGGAAATCATGGCAGAAATCTTGATTGAATTAACATGTGAAAACCATAATGGAAACTGTAATGGAGAATATTAACCCTGTAGGATGCTTGCAGAATTTTTTTTTGCTATTTTATTACATTTGAACAGATAAATACATTATACTTGCTGTGGGTAGAGAGGGAACTGATGACTGTATAACACACCTGATAGTCTAGTTATGGTGAGAGAAAACTGTTTCTGGTAGTGAAATTACTTACAGGTATAGTGCTTCAGGAAGGTGGGGTGGTCCTGCAAACCATACTCTCTCTCAAAAAGGCCTCTAGTCTGAATCTCACAGCAATAGCTGATGGTGTTTCTCGTGTAATTTTCTTCAAAACTTAACCTAGAGCAGTTCTTTTGAGATCTCACTTCATACTCCAAGGGACAGGCGTTTATGTTATAACCTCTGTCATCTCAGAGCTCATGGGTTTCCTTGGGAGCAGTGAGCTGTAGAGTGGGGTAGACCTGCTTTATTCCACTCATACATACAAAGCTCTTTTATCTGAAGGAAAGAGTGCATGGGCAGAGGGACATCTCATTAACCTCTGCAGGGACAACCAACTTGCCTGTGTCCTGGGCAACGGAAAGAGTTTTGACTTCCCCCATGTTGAAACGCTTAGTGAACTGAGACACAGCATTGCCTGTGCTTTTGTGAAACTGGGGGCTGGAAGTTTACCTGGGAGTTATGCAAACTGCTGGACAGTGTGGTGAAGGGAAAGATGTTTTCCCCTTTCCTGCTGTTGCCACCTGTGTAGGCCCCCAGGCAAAGTTTGCTTTGCAGTCAGCAGTAACTGGCCCTTCTGCTAGGACGCTCTGCAGAGAAACCGTAGATGGTTTCCTTGGCAGAAGATAAACTCTGCAATGCTCACAGAGGTCCCTTCAGAGCAGGTTTGAGAAAGCTGACAGGGGACCTTGCTCTTCTGGGCTGTCAGTCTGGCTTGGCTGAACGCAGGAGCAACGGGGACCTACAAAGCAGGGTGTGCCTCATATGGTAGTTGAAAATTCAATTAAATTTACCGTAAATGTAGTGGGGTACGTGGGAATGTTGGATAGAGAGAGCCATACATATGCCGGTTAGCAGAGCCTGAGTTATTTTTTTTTGCTTCTTCTTTGTATCACAGCTGTTCTCAGAGCTTTGTGGTGTGATTAGTGCTATTCACCTCAGTGACTTTCATTTAGGTTTCCTCTTTGGTTTGCAGTGGTATCAGGACTGGGGTGGCCTGAGACAGAGTTCCATCGAAGTACTCATCAAAGTATGATAAGCTTAGTTTCTAAAATACAACCGGAGCTTGTCAAGCTGTGAAGATTGTGGCTTAGGAAGTGGTGGCAAACAGAGGGGATGTCTGCCAGTGGGGCCAGCCGCTGCCCAGCGGGTGGGTGCAGATCAGGGACTTCAGCCCACCTTCAGCAGTGTCCCAGCGGTGGCTTTTCCAGCCACCGCAGGCAGAAGCAGGCATGTAGCTGCCCTGGCCCCAGGGGTGCCCCATGTCCTGTTCCGCCATCTCGGGTGGGTGGGTGGCAGGAGGCTCCGCGCCAGCGGCGGGGGAGGCTTCTCTAACTCCTGCGGGATCTATGCAGTGTTAACGTGGGAGATTTATTGCTCCCTGAGGACGCATAAGCAGTGTCGACGAATTTGTTGCAGTCCGCGTTTTTGTCATGGTCGTAATGTAAGGTGGGAGGCTTGAAAGGTTTAAATAAACACCTATATTAAATTCGTAAGTCATATGGCAACAACAGTCCTATTAGTCACTTGCTACAACTTATTTTTATTGAGCGCTTTCCACAAAATCAGGATCTCTGTCTCCTATATGAAGAAGCAGATAAGAAAGCTGCTACAAATAGCAATTTGTTCTTTATCAGCACTGACTGCTTTCCTTCACCCACCGTAGTCATTAGAAGGTTGTCAACTTGAAAACAAAGAAAAAAAGTCACATATATATGTATCCAAACACTGAAGGGCACTGTAAATCTTCAGAAAGATAACCTGGAAGCTGTGTATTTAGCCTTTGCAACAGAAATTGTTTAAATACCATGTTGACCTCACACAAAATTAACATTCATTTAGTTAGTGTTTTATTTTCTTTAAATGCGCTAAAGACTGTAAATCCTATGTAACAGCACAGTAAAGAACTGTGCACTGTAAACCAGATATTCAGACAGATCCTGTCTGCAAACAAATCTGCTTGGGTTTTTTATTTTTATTTTTTATTACTCGTTCCCATTTTTACAAATCCCCATGCTTGGAAACGATTTGCATTGTGTCTGTTATTTCAGAATTTACTTCTTAACATGACTGAAATCCAAAGAGAAAGGAACAAAAAATGCCTTTTAAAAGAAATTGTGAAGGAAGATGAAGAATAAGTTGAAACAATTAAGCCTCTTAAATGAGGTTTTGGTATTGATTTTTTTTAAAAAACATAATCTTTTCATCAGATCATATTGGACAAATCTTTCATGCATAACTGAGTTTAAGTCTTTGTGAATATTTCAAGATTTGCAGTGTAAATGTGATTTTTGAATTTCAAAAGGGGCTATTTCTCCACCAACAGAATTTATTTTATTTGAAATAGTAAATAGAATTAAAAAAGAAAGAAAAACACTTAATTAAACATATTAGCTGACCTTAGATTTTGAAAATATGGCAAGATTTTTTTCATTTAGTCTGTCTCCCTTCAGAATTGACCATCATTGAAACAAGCAGGTCAACAATTTTTTTCCCCTTTTTTTGTGTGTGAAACAGAGCTGCCTGAAATTAATTGTTAGGAATCAAAATGGTAAATTAACAGGTTTAGAGATGTAAAGAGTATCAAACAGGATAAATGACAGGAGTAAATGACAGAAGCTGTTTGTATTATTTTAATATAAAAGACATGAGGAACACATCCCATGGATTTCACAGAATAAGTTGACCTCTTTCTTTAATGTTCATACAGCAGCAACTGAAAGGATCACATAAAATGAAATGTAGTTATTTCATACACAATGAAAATAGATTAAAAAGGGTCTGTTTTCCTTTTTACACCCAGTGCCACAGAAGTGCATCTGCTCATCCAGGGAGAGAGCAGTGCAGAAGGGTGACCAAAGACAGAGAAGGAAGAAAACTTCCAGCATCTGTCCTCCACAAAACATACATATGTCGGAGGTTTTAGTCTTCAGATGTGCTATCATGAAGTTTATCAGTCTAATCCCATTATGTATTCCCAAGTAAGGTGTTGTGTTTGTGGAAAACAAGCACCTCATGCGAAGAAAAACTCGATACAATGAAAGGCAGAGGAAGCATGTGTTTGCACGACGTGGGTCCAGTTCTGGTGTTAGTTGTTTGGCAATTACTGCTAACATAACGATGCTGTTTTTCTTCTGAGTAAATTTGATGAGACTTTCTCTAAAGTCCATTATTTCTGGGTTGCCAGGAACACGTCAGGGTCTGCCCTGGGTACTGAATAGAGACAGCTGAGGTCTTTCTTTGAGCATCCATCTTGCAAACACTGTTGGGTACAGTACCTACTGCTAGTTGGTGCCTGGTAGACATGTGAATGCCATTGGGGCTTAAGCTCCTCAGTGACAGAGTGCTTTTGAAATGATGCATTAAGTTCTAAAGTCATTGGATTGCCTTTGAAAATATTTTCTTTCTCAGAAGTTTTTGAAAAATTTACGGTACTTGCTGCTACCCTTGACTTGTGGCTACCCTTGGCTGCAAGTGTTTACATGGCTGGGCCCTGTGTTATCCAGTGTTCCTTAGGCACTGATGCTTTTTGGGAAAAATCTGTAAAGCAAGCAGCTTTTTTGAATAGTAAAGGTCCTCTATTCTCATGGAGACCCACACCTCAGAGGCACATCTTGGGACTGAGACAAGATAAACTGCTGGGTTGTAAGAGGGTAGGAAATTAACCACTGAACCTTTACATTATGCTCTTGAAAAGAAAAAACCTGCATGCTGTAGTGTATTTCACTAGGTCTTCAGTAACATCTGTGGTGCCATATAGTGTCACTTGTATGGTTTGCTTGTGTCTGCTCTATATATTTGTGTCTGAAATTTTTGGGGGCTTTAATAAACAAACAAGCCACTTGGGGTAAGACAGCAGTAATACTGCTTGCAATTGAGGTCAAGGCAAATATTTTTCTTTCAAATAAGTAATATTTTCACAAGGAAAACTGTGAAGTAGAATCTCAAGTAACATTCACAAATTTGGTTTCTTATTTTATCTTAAGTAGAGCTATTAATAATGAATATTGGCTTAACCATGATTCAAATTAATTGCGTTCTAATTTTTGCAACATGTTTAATTTGTGTTTTTTCTCTCTCTCTCTCCTTATCTCTTTTCCCTTTTCAACAGTCCTGGTACCTGGGCTAGCTTGGTTCCTTTTCAAGTATCAAATAGGACACCGATCCTGCCGACAAATGTCCCAAATTATGGTTTGAACATAATTGGAGAGCCTTTCCTTCAAGCAGAAACAAGCAACTGAGGGAAAAAAAAAAAAAAGCAAAATTAAAAAAAGAAAAAAAGAAAGGAAGACAAGATGAGAAAAGAAACTGAAGCAAGAAGAAAAAAATAGACCAGCAATTGCAGCTCTTACAATCACTAATTCCCTTATGGTTGAAACTGAAATGACATACAAAGGGTCGATGATATTTCACTGATGGGTAGAATGCAGCCCCTGCTAAGTAGCCTTTGTTATATGAAGTCCGCTGGGAAATAGATGTTCTGTCTCTGACAATATATTTTAACTGACTTTCTAGATGCCTTAATATTTGCATGATAAGCTAGTTTTATTGGTTTAGTATTCTTGTTGTTTACGCATGGGATCACTATTCCTGGTTATCTCACAAAACAAAGGCTAGGCAGCAGCAACAGAGCTGCAGGAGGACAAGGGCCGTGAGCCAGCCATTTTCTCAACACTCTGATTTCTAAATGTTTTAAAAATAAGCTCTGTAGCCTTTAGTTATCAGTGTGGATTTATTAAACTTTGACCCTTAATTCAGCCTTTTCTAGTGTGTTATGCAGTTTGAAGTTTTCCATCAGTATGAACACACAGGCTCTATGGAAGAAATGCCTCTATGTAGGTAAAAGTGTTATCTTCTCATGCAACAGTAAAAAAGAAAAGGAAAAAAGTGAACATTTTCCCCACTAAAGGAACACTTATAGAGGCAAGTGCAATTTAAAAATCGTATCTAAGGGGTCATCACTATAAGTCCTTCAGCCCTTGGACTCTAAATTGAGGGGATTAAAAATAGAAATAAAAATTACGTTGAACAAACTTCTTTTTCCCCTCAGTTTTTGAGGGCATTAAAAGGCATTAATCGAGACAAATCATGTCCTTGAGAAAAAGAAATCAATGGAAACACAGCACTTATGTTGGTTTAGCTGCTGCCTCCACAGAGGGGTAGAATTTATTTATTTAAAGTTACTGGTTGCATCAAGAACCCATAGGGTTTACATGTTTCTGTAAAATCTGCATCATAGAGACAAAGAGATAGGCAAATCCATGTCACAAGGGCAAAGCTTACCGTTTACAAACTGGTAATACCAGGATGGGGATATGTTATATTTAAATAATGCACTCTTAATGTAAGTTTAATTACAGGGTGCTGAAAACTTGCATGGTGCTTTCAGAAGTTAGCCTTGTTCAACAATTTTCACATATTGACAGTTATATAACGTGCATGGGCAGACATTTTGCCTCTATGTCTCTTTAAAAAAATAAATTAAAATACTCTTTCCAGTAATCCTAATTTGCACGAAGATATAATGTCCACATTACGTGCCTTGCCTTGAAATCTAAAAAATGGAAAAAAAGAAAAAAAGAAAAAAAAACACAAAAAAATTGACATCACTACACTTGTTTTGCTGCATTTATTATCATTTTAAATCTTTACCATTTTTATGACAAGATATTTTGTACTCCAGATGGGAAAAAGTGTGACATCATGGATTTTTTAGACAGTTATAACTTTATCTCACATTTATAAAGCATATCATGGCTGTGTATAGTTGCCGCTTAAAAATTGTAATCGACCAGCAATATTTTCAGTATTTTGGTGTTTTTTCTATTAACCTTTCATGTTTTTCATCTTCCAATTAATATTGGGGGGAGGGGATACAAATTTATACGAATTATGCAATACCAAGTTTTGCCTATGTAGGTAGTGCTTTTAGCTGTATTGGTTATTATAGGTAAGTACACAGAGTTAAAAGAAAAAAAAAAAAAAAAGAATAATGTATGCTTTTTTTGTTTGTTTTAATTGACCAAAGTGGGTACTGCTATTTTTGCAGTGTGATGAGGTCCTTTTCTGTACTGAGAGGTGGACAGGGGATTTTTTTTTATACATACATATATATATATTCTGGGGTGGGTGGGGAGGATTTTTAACACTTTACAGTGTAGCTGTGAAGCAGTGCACCCTTAGCCAGGCGAGGGCTGCAAAGCGACTGTTCTGCCTACTGTGACAAACTTGCAAATCGGTTCCCTCTTTTTAACTTCCCACCTGGGGTGCAAGCTGAAATCATTTCTGGATTTAAAAAATAAATAATGAATTCTGTTGGAGGCAGACTTGACTTGAGGAAATTGTTTTACTTTTTTTTTTTTCTTGAGAAAGAGAAAGAGAGAGAGAAAGACAGACAGACAGAGAGAGAAAGAGGTCAAGACCCACAGTGAGATGAAGCCTTTTCCATTCTGGCAAAGATACTGCATCCTAAATTGTTCACGTTACAAACGTTTTTAGCTCAGAATGACAAAGCCGCTTGCTTTGTCTAGGAACCACACGTACAGAGCAAAAATCTTTGCTGGCATAATTCCACTGACTCCAATTGACTCCGGAGTTGCTCCTGCAGAGAATTTGCCTCCCTTAGTCTGCTTAACTGGTAAATACTCCTTTTTTTTTTTCCTATGGCAAAACATAGGAAATTTCTTCGCCCCCCTGCCCAAGTTTGTTAACTCACAGGCATCTGAATTACAATTTTCAGCTTGCTCAGGCTGTGTCAGAGGTTTACAGTGTCTTCTCGTACAGCAGGTCAGATGGAGAGCTCTGGGCTCTAGTGGGGGAGGAATTTCTTAATGCATGGAATTAGACTATGATGTAAATAAAAGTGTACTTCCAGTAAAATCACATTTTGCAGATCCGTAGTGGGCCCGTTGCTGGAGACCTCTTGTGCACTGGCAATCTTTGTGATGAATGGCTCAACACAGTGAATTTTTCTTAAAAGCATATACTTTTATTAGGGTGCAAGCAGAGGAGAGTATAGATGTGAGGGTACGGGATACCCTGGTTGAAAAATTCATCCCTTCGCAGTTTCCTCTGCTCTTGGGAGATTTTCCTACCCCTGAGGTGTAGCTCCAGGAACAGCCACCCCACCGGGCGCTGGGCAGGGGCACACCAAGGTCAGTCCCTTCTGGCCCTGGCCACCACGTGGAAACTAACGAGCCGCGGTGGTGATACATCCCCACGTCTCCAGTAGGAGATAATGTGCATAGTCAGGGCCTGAATAGCTGCAGAGACGGGAGCTGTAGAAAAGCAAATCCTTGAGATTTATCTATTGCTAAACCAAAAGAAAGAAAACCCCACACAAAAAGATAAGATGCCAAAAGAAGATGAAAATGCAAATTCATGTTGCTCTTTTTCCGAGCCTTGTAGTAAGTGAATTTGTTCACGAAGCACATGGCTGTTGAGATTACCGAAACGTACTAGACCCACCCAGCGACCACGTCGGGCTCTGGCCTAGTAAAACAAAGTACGTATTGTCCTTTCCGCATGCCACTGACACTGAGGGGTTTGGGAGCAGAGGGGTGTGCTGGGGGGGCTGTCCTTCCTTAGCGCCATTAGCAAGGTGTCCCCCTTAGGCTTTTAATAGGACACCAGGATGAAACTGAAACGCGTTCAGGCTGCAAAGTGCAATATGCACTGCAAAGTCAAAATGATTACTGCCCTTGTAGGAAGATGGATGCCATTAACGGAGCTTTTTTGTTACCTCTGACCTCCTGTATGAAAAAAACTGAGCTTACAGATGCAATATTTTAAAAAGCAAACTCCTCCCTTCCATGTGAATGAATCGGGTTGTTCATCAGCTGTGGGTTTTTTCCACCTGCCTCTCTTAATAGAAAAGCCAGTTTGAAAGAAAATGAACTTTTCATTTATTGTAGGTTTGGTTTCGGGTTGGGTTTTTTTTTTCTTTTTTTTTTTTAAGCTCAGCAGTCAAAAGATTCAGATAAAATTGAGAACTCAAATCCAGTCTCTGGCCTCCTCCTTCACCAGGAAGTGTATTCTGACTGAATCGAGCCACCCCGTTCTATGTGCACTGTTCTGCCTTTATTAAGTTGCTTTGCAGCCCTAGCCTCACGGCTGTGCCACTGAAGTGTGTTTCCCCTGGAGTGACATGAACGTTTGAGGCTTGACTAAGGAAAAAAAAAAGGCAGTGAAGGAGACTGTACATAAAGACATGGCAAAAATATTAATTATAGCAATATAGTTGTGGGGTGATGTTCAGGTGGGCAGCTCCATTGAAAATATGTGAATGAATCTGTGAAGCTGCAAGTAGCGAGAAGAAAGGAGGATCTTCTGAATGAACCGCCTACCTTGTAGACAGTAATTTGTACACTGTATAGTTTTGTTAAGATTTTTTTTTTTTTAATTAAAATACCCTTGTTTGTAAAGCTAACTTTTTAACAATTACAATGGAAATGCATGTCATTTCCATTTTTAAAGTAAACAAGAATATTCCTTGTTTGGAAACTGGACTTGGGTTAAAACTCTCCAGTTTCTTAATTTATGTATTAAAAAATCTGTCCATGTTAGGAGTTATTTCGCAGATTCCTGTGCTTGAAAAGCATAGGTCACTAATCCTTTAAAAATGTAAATGGAGAAAAGTTATATTTTATGAAGGTTATTTTGTTGTATTTAGTATTGGAAAAGTTGGTTTTCAGAGCATTTCAAAATGTTGGAAGCACCACTGTCTTTTTATTAGTATATATGGCCTTTAGCAAAAGTTTTTTGTGATTGTTACATGATGGTATTTAAGATTAGGTTCACAGAGCAATTCAGGATAGGCAGAGAACTAAAACAGTACTTATGTCTCACATAGCTGTGTCCTCAGGGAGCAGAATTTTGGATTTGCAACTTGTAGCTTCATAAGGACTTAATGAAAGAGATTGCACAAGGACATACTCAGCTGTGACACCGGAGTGTGTTCTGTACCTAAATCTAAATTATATTTACTGTGTGAGATTATGAAGGCTGCAGAAAGTTATCCCATATTCAGTGTACAGTATTCACTCTTAATGAAACAACTCTCTTAAATGTTGCTGGCAGTAAGGCCCCAAGCATGACATCCAATATAGTTTACATGATCCTGTCAAGGTCTTTTGTTAACATTAACCAGCTGCATGCTCCTGGACTTTTTTATCAGGTTTCTATAGAAAACTTCTAAAAGAAAAAAGAGAGTAAAATCATATGCAGGCTAATCAAGCTAAACAGGAAAAGCTCAAAGTTGAATGTTCTACTCCATGCTGAAGGAGCTGAAAACTGCCTCCTTCTGATTTGCACTTTCTGCTATTTCCCCAGTTTTTTCTAATTCCTCAAAATTGTGTGGGTGTGGTGGAGCACTGCAGTTGGAGGATAACACGGACCACTGATTTTGCCCTTTAACCCTGCACAATGACCTTTGCATCAGCCAAACTTATTGCCATGACAACTCTTTGTACTGTTTCCATGCCACAGCTCTGTTGGTCACATTGTTAATAGTAAAGGGGACAAGTTGGAGACGGTCAATTTTTACATTTTTTGTTGCAATTTTTTCTTCAATGGTTGTAAGTAGTTGTGTTTGTTTGTTTTTTTGTTTTTTTTTTTTTTTTTTTAAATGATAAAAGGGTTCACTAGTTATTACTCTTTAGAAATATCTGTGTGTTGCAATTCAAATGTATGTTGAATTTGTGAAAAGGGCTTCAGTGCCACTAGCATCATAATATCCTAGAATAAGCCTTTGATACTTTTATTGCATGATACGGTAACAGTAAAACAAAAGGTGGCCTAAATAAACAGAGAGCAGTGTGAGCTAGTGACACTAAAGCCAGTCTTTGTATTACTGTATTTTTGACAGAATGGTTTTGAAAACTGTGCTACAGGGACTGATGTGGCAAATGTATCTCTATATGCAGAAGGAAGTTTTTTAAGAAGTATGGCTTATTATGCATTCTTCATTGAGGGCATTGAAGTTGCATGGACTGATAGAAGTTGATGCAAAATGAGAAAGAAACAAAAACCAGCAAAATGTTTACCAAAAAACTCAAACAAATGAGCAGTGCCTGTTCAATTTCACAGTCTCTGTTGAGTTCAGTTGTAAATATGTTTCAGATAACATTTTCTTCAAAAAAAAAATAAAAAATCTACAACATTGTAGAATGTGAGGGGTTCCTCAATCCCAGGCATAGGCTTCTCAAGAGCTGCATTAGATTATGTCTTCATCAAGCTGTTAATTTGTGCTTATATCATATAGAACTTTTAGTAAGCTGGGAAGAGGCACCCCATCTCAATGATATTTCTCTGAGAACAACTTTTGTAGGGCTGTGTGTTTCTTTAGATACATTTAGTACAACTGTAGGTGACAAGTAGTCAGTTATTGCTTGCTAGCTACACACCAGGGTTGATCCATTTTAAAACTTTTGGCATTTTTCCCCATACTGTAGGCCATAAATCCTGAAGGTTACATTTTAATTAAAAAGGAGGTGCGTGCACAGTCTTTGTGTAATGAACCTTCACTAGTAGGATGCATTACAGTACAGCTACTTAATTTCGAAATTAGGGCCCTCTGGCATCAGACCTGTTTTTAGCCTGAGTGTTAACAAAGGTTTTTATTGTGCCTGGTTGGAGGATAATAATGTTCTTTTTGGTACTTTTTTTAGGTTACAAATGAACTCAACTGCCACAAGTTTTAAACTGGTGTAAATCAAGCTTGACTTAATGTGATTGTTACTGTTATATCCAGCCTATACTGCTAGCAGCTGCTCATACTGCAGTCAATTACTGGAAGCGGATATATTTCCTATGCAAAAACTGTTTAAACAATAAAAATGAGCTATGCTACAGACCCTGGTCTTATGGTTGTTTTTTTTTTTTTTTTCTTCTTCTTCTATCTCTAAGAGTCGTAATTAGTAATATCTTAGAAACTAACCTTAAACCTTGTACCCTGATAGCACGGCAGAACTTACGGAGTTCTGTGTATACTTAGTTTGGGTTTAACATGTTTGTTTGCATACGGTTTGGCTTAGTGGTTACACTGAAAAAAAGAGAACAGAAACAAAAGGAGGCAGATAATCAGCTCAATTTCAAAGTTCATATTTAGTTTTCATCATCGTATTTTACCAGCCCTAGTAATTATACAGGTGACCTGAACTGCTGCTTCTGTGATGTAAAATTGAGCGTGATAGCATATGGGGAGGAGACCTTTGTTTTATTTCAATGTTATTCACTTGTGACAGACAGTAAATCTTTGATTTCTTAACAGCCTTCATGATAACATTTTCATTAAATAAAGAGAGCAAGATTCAATCTTCCCAAAACTCTTCGTGACTTCAGAAAGCTTTGTTTTGGGTCGAGGCCTCTGAAATCTACAAAAGAAGAATTATTTTTCATACATGGGATGTTTCATTCAGCTCATCTTTCTGGAAATACATTGTTTTCTTCTTATACCATTAGGAATCCATAAACCAATAGCAACAGCCAGCAAGCAGCATGAATACGGTCAAGAGATGACTGACTGGATCACAGTGTAAACACTTAAACTGGATTATATAAAAATCCTCAAATTTTGCCCCACAGTGAGGCTAAGCAACTCTCCATCTACTTAGATAAAAATATTCTGCAGGTTCTAGACCATAAGCATTATCCAGTTTCAGCCGTTAGTGTGAAAAATGCAAACTGGTTTGTTATTTTTCCCCACTGGTTTGTTTACATAAAGAGCATTTGTTTATTAAGTGGACTCATTTTTCTGTGAAAGGGCCTTTGTTGTATGCGTGTCGCTCCAAAACAAATTGTCAGGCACTGAAAAGTTAGGAAATTATACCAATTTGTCCTGCTAGGGGTTCCTTGAGTGCCGTCGTTTGGACATGATTTGAAAACTGTATTAAGGACTTCAGGTACCACATCTCAAAATCCAAAACAGAAAAACTTCCTGCATAACCCAGAGATGCTTAAATTCAGTCCTTCCTCCCCTTTCTGATAAGGGAATTCCCTGCTTCCCAGGCACTCAGCAGCCCCCTGGCAAAGCAGCCCGTGGCTCCATACATAACCCACCGGAACCCTGCAGCGAGCTTCCGACATGACTTTGATCCTCCACTCCGCGTGTGCCAGCTGCCCGGTGGCACTGATTCGAGTAGGCCAGGACAAAGCACGGCAGCTGCCTGCATTCATTCAGGCTGCCAGTGCCAGAGCCAGGGCTGCAATGCCATGCTCAAGATGCACAATGTAATGCCCAAGAAGACCCACATAGAAGGAGCAGGAAGGAGAGCGTGCAAAGAAGGCATGCAAAGAAGCTCCTGGCTCAGGCCTTTCTAAGTTTTTGAGAAGAAACGGACAAGCAATCCGTGGACTGGTGTTTAAAGTCCTTTTTTAAACTCCAGTGTTACTTTTGTGTGTTTTCCCCTGGGCTTAAAAATAATAATTGAAAAAGAACAGAAATCTTGCCACCAGATCCAAACACATGCGCAAGCTGCAATGTGCAGTGGCACCTCACAGTTTTTTGCTGTTTAGGTCATTAAATTAAGTTTTTAAGTTATCTTTGCCGTGTGGGGGTTTCTTTGTGAGACTTACTTTTCTTTCTATTTTGGTTACTGACCTAAATTTGTTTATTATAGCTGTTGTTCAATCAGCTTGTCTCTGACTGGGCAAAGCTGAAAACAAAAGTAGTCTTGGCTTCTTGCTTGTGTGCCTGGGCTCATGGGCATCTGGGCGTTCCTTGGGGATGAAGGCACTGAGTCCTAGGGGACCCTTGGGAGTGTTTAGCTGCCAAAATCTGAATGACATCCATGAATGTCTATGAAGAGAAGAAGGCTGTTGAATGCTCAGGACCAAACAAAAAGTTCTGTAGGGAAGGCCTGTACTTTGCTGGAGGAAGAAAAGGCTCATCGCTGCTATCCAGGTAACTCGCATGCCCCTTCTCACATCTCCACTTAAAGAAGCATCAGCCTTAAGTCTTTCTGGTAAGGTAACTACAGGATTGTTTTATGGACAGGGTATATACCTCACCCTGAGGAATGGCAGAACTATGTCTACTGACACTTAACAACAGAGCAGTCTAAGGCAAACTGTTGGCATTGTTGGTCAAAATTCGACAGATGCAAGCAGGATCTAGCAAAGGGAACTTCATTAGAAGAGCTATCCTACGTCATTATAGCATCCACTGGTGGTTTTTTTAAGGTCCTTATTGGCATGAAATCAGCTACTATTACCAAGGCCATTACTCACAAATGTCAATTGACTGGGTCGCTGAGAGCTGTAAAGATCTGCCCAAAGCTGTACAAGGATTCAAGTGTGTGTTGAACTCAATTTACCTTTGGTGGCATTCACCACTATATAGTGCTCCAGTCCACTTTTCGAACTCTGTTCAGAGCATCAGCAAGTTAGTTCTCCAGACAAAGAACGGAGTGAACAAAGTTACAGGATACTACTTGCAAAATACAAAGCTTTAAAAAATATGGGTGGTGGTGTCAACACCACCAGCCCTTCACCTCAAGCTTGACCTGCAGTTCTGCAGTTGGCCTCTGCACATGGTGTTATGAGGTGCCTAAGCAGAACATGGTGTTTAAAAAAAAGGTGGTGGTGGGGAACCTGCTCCTTTAGGAGGCTGATCTGGTGCCACTGGAGTCAACAGAAATCCCTCATCTGTTTTTTAACAAGGATTGGATCAGGCCTACACTGCTGGCAAGGGACCTTAATTCAGGTGAATGTGGATTTCCAGGTCTTAACATGTGCGTTGTTGTTTTTTATTTTTCCCCTAAAGCGTGTGCCTTAGGGTAAAAGGAGGTGTTCAAAGCAGAACATAACTGTTTCTGCTTGCTAAGCTGATGCTCGCTACTAAAACAATGGTCTCCATTGACTATATTTAGCTGCACTGCAGGCTGCCAAAACCAGCACACATTGCTGTGGGCAGACAAGCAAGGAAGTCTGATACACAACAGGACTGGGGCAAGGATAAAAGATATATCTCCCCATAACTGACAAGTCAAGCACTGCAGCACTGTGAAGCTGGAACCATATCAATTGTAAGCAGCTGTCTATTCAATTTTCAAAAACTCTCTGATCATATAATTATGGATGTTTCAAGAAACAAATGGTGCCCCTGGTTAGACTGCTGAAATGCCTCTGAATGCAATGAGGTCACCCAAGGGTAAGTGGGGGCTTTAGTACTTAAACACTTTTCAGACATAATTCTGGTTGTAAAACACTTCTCTCCCAAATTATTTGAGATTGAAATATTTCCCTCAGTGTATTTCTCTTCTGCAGTATATTGAAAAATGTCACAGTTACTTACAGTGGATTTGTTCCACAGCCCAGAAAGCTTGGACCTGTGTAAACCCGCAGAAGTCGAGTACATTTTTCTGTTTCATGGAGAAAAGATTTTTTTTTTTTATGGTAGCTTGATCTCTTTCCACCTCCCTCCCCACTTTTAAAATAATATGATGTGATAATTCACTTTGTATGTAATACCTAAAATGCCTAATGTATGCTAGTGTGTTTCTGTTTTGATCAGGAGAGGAGGACACACACCACAATAGGCATAAAATACACTTATTAATAAGAAAATAAACTCAATATAACACGATGCCTCACCAAGTCATCAAGGTTTTTTGGTGAGTAATGAGCATGAAGAGCTCAGCATCAGAGTGAGCATCAGTACAGTGAGGAACTTCCTATTAATTTCCTG
Organism: Chroicocephalus ridibundus; assembly: GCF_963924245.1. NCBI lineage: Eukaryota > Metazoa > Chordata > Aves > Charadriiformes > Laridae > Chroicocephalus > Chroicocephalus ridibundus. The sequence goes on from NC_086316.1 coordinate 52,183,400, forward strand.
TAAACTATTTAAAACTGTCCCTGAATTTGTATACCTTAGCTTGTCTACACCATGTAAACACAAATTTGAATACAAACTTCCAGGTTTCCTATGGCTAGAGTTACAGTGACTGAGATATAGCATGTATTGTGCCCTTGAGCATTCTTGGTACCACAGAATTACACACTTAGCAGGTTGCACATCGGTATTATATGGCATTATTGGGATTAAAAGTGGGTTAAGATTATTACTGAATGATCTATATCCCCATGCAGATACAAACACACTGATCATTTGTCAGACTGATAAATTTATATTCATAATGTGTTTTAGCACACAGTAGCCTGCTTTTAAGTGAAGTGACTTTTACTTATTTAAGTTCTACAGTGACATGAACATTGCTTTTCTAAGCTGGCCAGTCAAACCAGTTTTCACTGTGAAATAAAAAAGAAGTATCTGTGATTACATGATTCCATCAGCTTTCCTGCTGACCCTAGGAAAGTACTTAAGATTTTTTTAATTTTGATTTTGCATAATATTCATTTCCTTGTTTCATGCATCACTTTATCTTTGCGATGAGTTCTGTGGTGTATTATTCAAAGCTTCAGGTTTGTAGCAAGGATGGTTTTTTTAGCCAATTTCTCCTCCACTGTTACTGCTCATCTTTATGTTCAGCACTTCCTCCCTTACAGCCATTTATTAAGATACTCTTTTCTTGCATCAATGAAGAAAAAGTCTTCCACTGTTTTCTCCTTCTAAAGATTTATTAAAAATCCACAGTGCCTCTCTGGCCAATTAATGGCTTTTAATTATAGGTTCTTCTGACTCAGAGAAATTTCCTTTAAAAAAACAACAAAACCTCTCAAACGGTCCCCTATCATAGAATCATAGAATGGTTTGGGTTGGAAGGGACCTTTAAAGGTCATCTAGTCCAACCTCCCTGCAATGAGCAAGGATATCCTCAACTAGATCAGGTTTCTCAGAGCCCTGTTCAACTTGACCTTGAATGTTTCCAGGGATGGGGCATCTACCACTCATTCCACTGTTTCACCATCCTCATTGTAAAAAATTTCTTCCTTATGTCTAGTCTAACTCTACCATCTTTTAGCTTAAAACCATTAGCCCTTGTCCTGTCACTACAGGCCCTACTAAAATGTTCGTCCCCATCTTTCTTATAAGCCCCCTTTAAGTACTGAGAGGCCTTACGGTCTCCCTGGAGCCTTCTCTGCTCCAGCCTGAATAACTCCAACTCTCTCAGCCTGTCCTCACAGGATAGGTGTTCCATCCCTCTAATAATTCTTGTGGTCCTCCTCTGGACCCACCACAACGTGTCCATGTCTATCTTGTACTGAGGACTCCAGAGCTGGACACAATACTCTAGGTGAGATCTCTCCAGGGCGGAGTAGAGGGCCACAATCACCTCCCTCAACCTGCTGGCCACGCTCCTTTTGATGCAGCCCAGGATATGGTCAGCTTTCTGGGCTGCGAGCGCACATTCCTGGCTCATGTACAGCTTTTCATCCACCAGTACCCTCAAGTCCTTCTCGATTGGACTACTCTCTATCCCTTCATGCCTCAGCCTGTATTGATACCAGGGGTTGCCCCAACCCAGATGCAGAACCCTGCACTTGGCCTTGTTGAACCTCATGAGGTTCACATGGGCCCACTTCTTGAGCTTGTCCAGGTCCTTCTGGATGGTGTCCAGGTCCCTCTGGATGGCATCCTGTCCCTCAGGTGTGTCAAACGCACCACTCAGCTTGGTGTTGTCTACAAACTTGCTGATGATGCGCTGGATCCCACTGCCTACGTCATTGATGTAGATATTGAACAGGACTGGTCCCTGTACGGAGGGGGACACCACTTGTCACTGATCTCCATCTGGACATTGAGCCATTGACCACTACTCTCTGGATGCAACCAGCCAATTCCTTACCCACCGAAAAGTCCACCCATCAAATCCATATCTCTCCAATTTGGAGAGAAGGATTTTGTGGGGGACTGTGTCAAAGGCCTTACAGAAGTCCAGATGGATGACATCTGTAGCTCTTCCCTTGTCCACTAATGTAATCATTCCATCATAGAAGGCCACCAGGTTGGTCAGGCAAGACTCACCTTTGGTGAAGTCACGCTGACTATCTTGAATCACCTCCCTGTCCTCCATGTGCCTTAACATGTGCCTTCTAGGAGGATCTGTTCCATGATCTTCCCAGGCACAGAGGTGAGTCTGACAGTTCAGTAGTTCCTAAGGTCCTCCTTTTGACCCTTTTTAAAAATGAGGGCAATGTTTCCCTTTTTCCAGTCACCGGGGACTTCACCTGGCTGCCATGACTTTTCAAACATCATGAGGAGTGGCTTGGCAACTACATCATCCAATTCCCTTAGGACTCTGGGGTGCATCTCATCAGGTCCCATACACTTCTGTATGTTCAGGTTCCTCAGCTGGTCTCAAACCTGAGCTTCTCTTACAGCTGGAGAGACTTTGCTCCCCTGGTCCCTGTCTTGTGGTCCATCCACTTGAGAGGTGTAGGAAGAGAGATTGACAGTGCAGACTGAAGCAAAAAAGTTGAATACCTCAGCCTTGTCCTCATCCATTGTTACCAATTTGCCAGTTGTGTTCACAGGGGGGATACACTTTCTTTGACCTTCCTTTTCTAGCTGACATACCTGTAGAAGCCCTTATTATTATTCTTTGCATCCCTTCGCCAAGGTCAGCTCCAGCTGCGCCTTGGCCTTCCTGACACCATCCCTATACAACTGGCAGGGTCCCTGTCCTCTTCTCAGGATACCTGTCCCTCCTTCCACTGCCTGTGCAGTTCCTTCTTCCCCATTAGTTTGACTAGCAGGTCTCGGTTCAGCCATGCTGGTGTATTGCCTTCCTTTCCTGATTTCTTACACCTGGGAAGCAAGAGCTCTTGCATTCTATGGAAAGTATCCTTAAAAGTCTGCCAGCTCTGTTCTACTCCCTTCTTCCTGAGGGCAGATTCCCAGGGAGTCCTATTGATTAACTCCTTGAAGAGCTGGAAGTTTGCCTTCCTAAAATACAGGGTCATGAGTTTACTCTTTGCCTGACCCATATCCCTCAGGACTGTGAACTCCACCAGTGCATGATCACTGCAGCCCAGACTGCCTCCAGTCTTGGTGTCACTGATTAATTCACTTGCATTGGTCCAGTATTGCATCCCCTCTGGTAGGCCTGTCTATTTCCTGGTTTAAGAAGTTATCCTCAATGTATTCCACAAGCTCCTGGATTGTCTACAGGTCACCCTGCTACTTTTCCAGTAGGTGTTGGGGTGGTTAAAGTCCCCCATCAGAATTACAGCCTGTGAGAGCGATACCTCCCTTAGCTGGAGTAAGAAGGCTTCAGCAGTAGATTCCCCTTGATTGGGCAGCCTGTACTACACCACTACACCACTAAACCAACCACAAGGTTCCCTTTGTTGCCTCATCTCCAATTCTTACCCATAAGCTTTCAACTTGGTCGTGGCTATTCTTCAGAGACAGCTCTTCACACTCTACCCATTTCTTGACATAGAGGGCAATCCCTCCACTACTGCTTCCTCACCTGTCCCTCCTGAACAGCCCGTAGCCGTCAATAGCTGCACTCCAGTCATCAGATTTGTCCCATCAGGTTTCAATAATGCCAATAGCTTTCTAACGGCATGGTGACTTCCAGCTCCTCCTGTTTGTTGCCCATGCTGCGTGGATTGGTATAGAAGCAATTCAGCATCACGTAAGGCTGAATGTCCCATTATATCTACTAAGCTCACTCAGCTCAAGAGCAGTCAGCAGCAAGAGGCATAGGGTGCTGGCAAGCCCAGGCTGGTGTATCATTAGGAAGCTTCGACAGCGCCTGCGGTGGGTGGTGTGTTCCTCTAGGCTGGCAGCCTTCAATCTGTGGTCACAAGAAACCCTGGGGTCCTTGGAATATTTCTGTAGGGGCTGTGAAAGGCAATTAAGGAAAGAAAACCTACTGTCAACAAGCTCCCATTCACTATACAACACCCATTAGAAAAATTTCAGAGTCCACAAACTAGAAAAAGTAATTTCCAGTGTTTTCTTAAAATAAAGAGTGGGATAGGGAAGATGACGTGAGTGGTACAATGATGGCCTTCTAGTAACACATTTTCCTGTGCACTATTAGGTTTTGAAGGAGATGTGGGAGACCCCTTCTAAGCATTTTTCAGATTTATAATACTTCTGTTCAGGCCCGTGAGGTTTCATGCAAGCAACAATGTGAGGAAGAAAAAGCCCTTCTATCTTTAAAAAACAGAAATTAATTCCCTTTGCAATTTGATAGTTGTGTGGAGGGTCCCAGGAGGACGATATTAAGTAAGACAGGAAAAGAAAGAGTCTTGCCCTATGCTCAGGGAGGAAATTTCCAAGGCTGGGTACAGCGTCCCACTGTGAGACACCAAAACTCTGTGTTCCCAGGGTGGTGGGGTCTGGAGAGACAGACAGCTGGCTTCATAAACAAATCCTGCTGCCAGCCCTGTCCTGGCCTTCCCATGGGCTCACAAGCCTCTTTTCCAGCATGCTCAGTGCACCCCCTCCCCTTTCCTGCATTTATCCTTCATTTACTCAGACTCCTTACTTACCATTCCTCACAATCTCAGCTGGATAATAATCACAGGAGCAGTTCCCATAACGCTTCCCTTGTGCTATCTGTCCTCCTTGTTCCTCCTGAGGATGAGAGGTGGTGGAGCCAGATCACTTTCCCCAAGGGAAAGAGGTGGCACACAATGAGTGATCAGGAGCTCTAGGAGGATCCCTTCCCATCTCATGGAGCAGCAGAGGGAAAAGGGATGTCGGAGCCCCACAGGGGCACCAAGGGCACCTGCAGAGGTGATAGGCATGCCTTCCCTTTCCTTCACCTCCAACAGTACCACTTCTGCAGATGACCAGCTATGTCAGGGTGGCACAGTGTCAGGAGCCCCTCTCCAGCCTGGCTTGAGCTTGGCTGACCTCCTGCCTCAGGAGAAGGTGGGACCTGCTGGGGTCAGTGCTCTCAGAATTACATCTTCAGACCAAGATATGTTGCACTTAACTCCAGTTTTGATCGGTGATTGCTAAAATAAATAAACAAAACCTGTTTATTTAGGATCTGTGGTAGTTGTATCTGTGGCTGCAGGGGCTTCGGGTGTCTTGCCCTGGAGAAACAGTAAAGGTGATCATAAGACTGCAGGCAGAAACAAATTCACTTCTATGCGTTTGCCCCACGGTTGTGATGAGAGGGACAAAGACTTTGCAAAGACAGTTGACAAATGCTGGTAAACAAAACCCTTCTGAGGGCCCTTGTTAAGCATGGCTGCAAAAATGGGTCCAGTCTTTGGAGATCTTGCCCAGAGTATCCAGCGAGGGGAAAATTACTACAGGGTGCGTATAGCATAAGGTGAAATTATGCTTCTGGATGAATTTATCTAGCAGTTACAATGAAACTGTGGATTGGGAATAAGCTATAAAAATGAAGGACTGATATGGAAAGGGAATGTTTCACGTTAATTGCAGCTTGAAGCAGCTTCAGGGATGGATTTGCTCCCTGTTCCCTTGGACGGGCAGTGCTTCAAGGGCTCAGTTCTTCAGTGGCTGCCGCGGGTGGCCAAGCTCCCAGACTGAGAGAGCCGAGAAGTGGGAGCTGGGGCCAGGAGCCTGCCCCAGGACGGGCTTGTGCTCCGTGCCTGGCACAAAGTCCGTCAGTGGGTGCTGCTGTGTGCAGCACTGAGATAGGTCCCAGCTGCTGTGCCACAAAATCTGCAGGAGATTAAAGACAGAAATATTAAAAACAGTCTGTAAGGAAGAGCTTAATCTCTACTCTCTCCCTCCACCCCTGTTTAATGACTCCAAACTTAAATGCTCTGCCTTTGGTCTTGCGTGCCAGTCTTCAGGCACACTGATGACATCTGTATAGTGTAGAGATATTTGGGTAGAATAAAAAGTCTGCTCTAAAAAATATAATAATCCGTCCACTTCCTGAGGGGCACGGGTCAGCGCACAATCATTATCAATAACTCTTAGTGCAGCACAGAGCATGGTGCAGCTGATGGAGGTTATAAAGCTCACTCAGACTCAACAGTTGTTAATGTGGTTTCATAAATGAAAAGACCCCTTGAAACAAGTATAATTTCAAGGCTCTGCTCAGAGAGCAACGCACTGAACTTTCCTGTTGATTTGCAGGTGAAACTTATGACTTCTAAATTATCTGATGTTTGCTGCCTGTTTTAATATCGATGTGGGATGCAGTGACTGGAAAGGTCTTTTTGGCTTGCCTTCCCTCTATCCCCTTTTTGTGGGGGTATGTGGCTTATACCTGAGGATACAGAAACAAATAGTTTGGTAGCAAACAGAAAATTTTAGATGAGTTTGACAACAAACCACACCTGCCACAAGGACTCATATGTCTTTGGGGCTCCTTGGGAAGAGTGGAGAATCTGTAAGCAGTCAGCACACACCTTGCTGCCAGCCACTCGTTCCTCATTTTCCTCCATGCTGGTTCTCTGGAGAGTCTTCAGTCAATGGAGCATGAAAAACTGGAAGCTATGGGCAACAGTCCACTCTGTATATCTGTTTTGGTGATGTTGGGCTAAGAAGTGCAATAAGACTTTTAAAAGGATTTTATGTATGTCACCAAGCGCTTAACTGGGAGTACTCTCAGCATGGTCTGTTAAATGATGATTCCTGACAATAATTTTCAAAATGAAGGCCTGTGGATACTGAAAGCTGGAATAGTTAGACTTTAACCTTCCTTTCTCTTGGTTTCTATGTGGTCAAATAGGATAACTGCACTTCTTTGTATGGTCTACTTATTTAGCTTATGAGAACTTAAGCAGATGACTGCAGAACCCTCAGTCTTCACTGAGGTTTCTAGGTGTTCTCATTAATATAAGTAAGAAACTATTATTACAAACTCAATCCACTTTTTTTTTGGCAGAAGCAGATTTTGGAGCCTTCTAACACAGGTCATTTTCACTGAACTTGAGGTAGATGGCCAGAGCTCGTTCTGTACATGGAAGTCACTTGACTATATTAAAAGTTTTGCTGGGCCTCAAATCCTTTAACCTAGAGTTTTCCAGACTGAATGAAGGAATCAAACCCACTTCCTCTACAGGAAAAGCTTCCTTGCAAGACAGAAACCTTGCAAAGAATGAAAACATTCAGTGGTTTCCATTGGCTCCTAATAATAGTCTGCTTGGTTGTTACTGGAATATGTAGAATCACAACTTGTCTTTGGTAAAGCAAAAGGTCTGGCCTGGGTTTGAAATAAATGTAGGAATATGATTTCCAGTGATGTCATCACCTTAACAGTTGTAGGAAGAAAGGAAATATTGATGACTCCTTCCTCAAAATCAAGATACAGACTTTACATTGCTAAAAATATAGCATTAGATTGCATTTTACTGCTGAAGCTGCTTTTCTGGATAGGAACTTGGGAAGTACAAAGTTGCTCCAGTGAAGACATCTTTAACTTTAACTAACAAGTTTGATACTTAGGAAAGACACAAAAATTACCCTGAAAAGTACAAGGGGTTCTGTAGCTGGGGGCAGAGGGCTGAGGTGCCTGCTCCAATATAAACAGTGTATTCCCTCCACACTAGAACACTGGAGAAGTTGAATTCCGCACCCAGGAATAATTGGAGAATAGAGAGAAGTTCCCAAAGTTGAGTGTTTACTTGCAATTTATTGACATTATATAATTTTACTGTTTTCACATTTTGTATGAAATTCGTTCTTTCTCTTCAGCTGTTTCAATGATGTTGATATACTAAAAGGCAAAAGTATTCTTCAGCTGGAGGATACATTGTCAAATTACCTGACTGTTGATGTTCCTTCACATATTTTTGCATGATCATCATGGTTTTGTTACCATGCTGGTGATATGTTCAGAACCTAGGTGAAGGCCTTTGCTCATTTGCCATAATTCTGTACTGGTACATAACATCATGAAAAATGTTCATTAAAGTATGGCTTCGTTGAAAGTGACCAGAATAAAAAAGCTGAAGAGACACACATCTGTATGGCAAGGCAGCTCACAAGCAAATGTGAACCAACTTTAATCTAAAACAAGCGTCCCACAGAACGCTGTTGCATTTTGCAGCTGAACAGAGCTGTAGCTGCAAGAGTGCAACAGAGATGATCCACTGAACAAGTCTGCAGGGCAAACACTCTAAGGCGAAGGTATGAACTGCTGTCAATAAAGTGCAGGAATGCAGTGATGGATTATAGCCTGATTTGCCACTTGCAGGGATCAAGGAAGGCTGGGGGAGCGCTCATATTGGTCTTACCTGATGCTTCTCCGTTGTTTTGCTGTCAAAAACCGCGCATGAGGAACCCTCCTTTTCCACTTAAATGAAACCTTCCTCCTGCCTTGTTGCACCAACCCTTCCATTTAGTAGTATTTTGTTTCAATTTCTTGGACACTGGTACCTTTGGGCTGTTGCATTGTTTATACATTCAGTTGTCTGTCATCATGATTGACACAGTTCATTGCTTGACTGAACATTTATCTTTTATAAATGTTTATCAACCTCTAAGGGCTGCAGAGAAAACCAAGGTGTGGTACCAAGTTATGGGATTTCTACCTGAATATGTCTGAAGCTTGAAGCGTTCCTAAGACGGATGAGACAGTAATATTGTTGTGCTGTCCTTTGTACTCTCCACCATCTGTTGACTGTATTTGTCTGCTCAGATCAGAAACCATCTTTTTTTTTGCCTTTTTTTCCCCCCCCCCCCACCTCAGTTACGTACAGGTACTGTACCTGACCCAGTGAATTCCAGACCCCCCAGTAGGGCCTCTAGGCACTACTTAAATATTCCTGGAAATATTAATAATCATAGGAAAGACTGGTTTCAAACTTTTGAGGGACATGACTCATACACAAAAGAACAGATTGCGGTTATTTCTATACAAAGTTTCATTTGTAACATCTGGAAGACCAGAATAAAACACAGGCTCGTTTACTCAGCATGTGTCATGTTTCTCACCCAACTGCTCCAGGATAATGGGAGGTTTCCTACATGGTCAAGCCATGTGCTTAGGCTTTTTTGAGAATGCTGTTTTGTGTTTTGTTTGGTTTTGTTTTTTTTTTCTTCTTCTAAGTCTTCTGAGGGAAGAGAGGGGAGATCTATTTACCAAACACAAAGTTGCTATCAAGTCAAACTAAATTGTTTTGAAGTCCCAAGTCATGAACTGTAGTAAAAGGCCTATGCTTTTGGACTTCACTGTCAAATTTTAGCGCAGTATGTAAGATATGAACCGGGTATTTAACAATCTTATGATCTTCTATCATTTTAGGTGTTGTAGGAAGTACATCTCTGGGAAAGAGTTTTCAAAACCATAAGCTCAACATGACTTGTAGAAATTAAAATGAGGTTGCCTCTTAGTCCTGTTTATACTGTTGTGCTTCCTCTACCTATCTGCTTTCCGTTTAAGTGACCAGGAGAAGATTTTTGTCTCTTTCTGAAGGTTTGTTATAGAAGAAGATTCTCAGCTGACCAGGAACTTTGAGCTAGGGAAAGTGCTCTCTCTAAGTTACTGAATGAACCATCATTCTTAAAGGATTAATAATCAGATCTGAAGGATTTGATAAAAACTATAAGTAACACAAAATAAATTCACAACTGCTAAATGGGGAATTGGTGCCTAGGTCAATAGGACAGAATAGAAAACACAAGCATCTTCTGAAAATAATGACGAAGTGCCTTTAGTCACTATTGAACAAGTAGCTGCCATTCTTCAGTTTTTTCAGCATCTTTGTCATTAAGTGTGAAGGGATTTGTATGGTGCACATGAGTCCAGAATTCATTAAATCATAATTACATGCAGACAATGGGCTCAGAGCCAAGTGCTACCCTATTTCTTGCTACTAACTTTTCTAATATGAGTTGCAACTTCTGTTGCTGTAACAACTTAAATCTCCTCATTTGCTGTATGTTTTATTACCTTTAACACTTATAAGATATTTATCTTCTGATTAGGTTTATGCTTACTGGCCTTGCCTTTTTTTCCTAGACATTGGCTAACTTATCCAGCACAAAACAGTAAGAAATTTAATTGTAGTCAAACAAACATTTTTACAGTCACCTTGCAAGACTTTTTTTTTTTTTCTGACTTGAGCACTCTCATGAATAATTGTCGGATTTTGATACTCTCAAGTGGAAATAAAAGAATCTGACACGTCTTCTTTTCTCTGACGTAATTGAATGCTATATTAAAAAAAAAAAAGGAAAGAGACAAAAAAAGGAAAGGAAGGCAAAGAGAACGTTTACATAGTCTTTTGATTTCTTGAAGCAGTTGAAATAATTTATTAAATAGCTGTGAAACCTAGGCTGCCTGCAAAGAAAGAGACAACTTTGCATAAAATCTCATCTCACTTTAGTGGGGAAGTGGAGCTGCGTGCTAAAAAAATGAACAAAAAGGGAGAGACGTAACATGACAAAAATGATAGAAGGAAATGAAGGGTATTAAGGAAAGTAACATGGTTGGCAGGGCTCAGAAAGACAAGGAGCTAGAATACGTTAGGAACAAAGAAATCCTTGCAGTGAAACAGGGCCATTACCAGATGGAGAGAGCAAAAGTTTCATAATGATGCTGAAAAGACAGAATGGTTCCAGAGAAGTGCTCCATTAAGATGGTCCTATTTGGGAAGAAGCAGAATAAAGTCCCTGTATGTCATCAGGATGCTGACATGCTTATCAGTCCTTTACTGAGGAAGAAGAGCGCTAACTGTTCGCAACATCCCAGAAACTAGATAATACACAGGGCCAGAAAGGGGTTCTTGAAGAGAATCAAAGGCTATTTATATCTGCAAATATATTCGCTTAATAAATATTAATCACTAAGGAAGTTCCAAAAGGCTGAAAATGTGTTACAGTTTGAATGGGTAGTTTGGTAGGCTGAAAAGTAACTATTTCATAAAGAGTAATGAGAACTGAAAAAACCCTGAAAAAACCCAGCCAAGTTAATGTTATAAAGGGGGCTGAAATTAAAAGCAACGTGTTCTGGTAAACAAAATCAGAACAAGCAAACCAAGGGGCCGGACTACAATAAATATTCCATACAAGCAGTACTGAACATTATAGCAGTGATGGTTTTCAAAAAGTTTTAATACATGTAAAGAGCATATTAGTTGGTTTGCGCCCTGAAGGGAACATAGGATGAAAAGGGCGAGTGAGCCCTTTCACCTGACCTGTGAGTGGTACTACTGTGGCTTTTACATGTACCTGCAATGATAGTGAAAGCAACGCTGTTGTCCTGTAATAGTTCAAAGGGGAACTTACAAAGTAAAGTGATCTTGGAGGAAGAAAGATTTGATACATTTAGAATTCAGGCAAAAGTACTATCGTGGGAAATTTAGAGAAATTGGCCTATTTTCTTTATCAAATATACATGATAAAAAATAGTAGGAAAATGTCTATAAGCTGAAGCTGGGTGATTTAAATAGAAAAAAATAGATTTTTTAAAAATATTAAGGTTACTAATAAGCAGCAAAAAGAAATGGTGGATTCCTCAACTCTGGTCTTCAAGTAGAATATGAATTCTTTCTTGAGGCTGTTCTCCATCAAGTGCAAAAATTATATTCATATCAAAACAGGAATACCTGGATAAAATTAACTGACTGTCATAATTGGCATTCAGACCATCCCGATGCCATATTGTGTTACTTAAGACCTTTGGCTGATGTCTGTTTGTGGACAAGTAATGCTTGAATTCCTTCTGCTATCATCTTTCTGTGTTACTGCTGAGGACTGACTTACTGATAAGAAAGTACAAAGAAACAGGTAAACATGGTATTGGTAGAAGTGGTAGAAGCAGGAATTATTTTGAGGTTTACTTTCTAGACCATTTAATTCTATGTACAAATAAAAAGTTCTCGGTTCTGAAACTAAATGGATTGATGGATATTGAAGTCTACCTTTCACTTTCAAAACGAACCGTACACTTTACACAAGTTTAATTTTTAAATGTTGATTTCTGTTTGAGAGACTCACACAGTTTTTATTTTAAACCTTGATTTACTTTTTAAAGTTTTGTTGTTTCAGTAATCTACTGAAAGAGCAAAGAAGTATTTCTTGAATTCTATCTGGTCTGAATTTTCTCAGAAGAATTTTCTTTTTTTCTTTCCCCACCAGACTATTTACACTTTAGGTGAAGCTTGTGTAGGTGAAATCTTCGTGTGTGTATGCTGGAGACTCACTGTGGTTCCTTAGAGAGCTTATTAACACATTCTGCTTTGTAGTATCACAATACTGTAGATTTTGGGATCCTGCTGAGCATCCTGTAAGACAAAGGTTTTAGATTTTAAAGGGGCAAATTTCAGCTTGCTCAGAGCTCAGTTGGGAGGGATTCTGTGGGAAGCTTCCATGGAGAATAAAGGAGCTAGCAAGTGCTGGGATTTTTTCCAGAATGCTCTCAAGGAAGCACAAAAAAACCCGTTCATCCCTTTAAAGGTAAGGGAAGCAGGCAGAGCAAGAGACCCCTGTGGCTTAACTACGAGCTTCTGAGTCTGCTCTGAACCAAAAGAGAATTGTGCCAGAGATGGAAAAGCAGATGAATACCTGTTGAGAACTACAAGGGCATTCCCAGGGCATGCAGAGATGCAGTTAGAAAAGCAAAAGCTCAGCTTGAAGTGAAACTGGCCAGAGATGTCAAAAACTAAAAGAAAGGGTTCCTCAGGTATGTAAATAACAATCAGAAAAAGAAGGAAAATATTGGCCCGCTATTAAATGGGAGAGGTGAACTAGTCATCTACAACGCTGAAAAGGCAGAGATTCTCAACATTTTCTTCACCTCTGTCTTTACCAGCACTGTTGAGCCCCATGCCTGCGGAACAAAAATCCAGGTTGATGAAAAGACAGACCCACCACCTATGAAGGAAAAGTTAGTATGCAAAATGTTAAAATGCAAAATGCAAAAGTTTGACCCCTACAAACCAATGAGCCCTGATTTTATCCACCTGAAGGTGTTAAGTGAGCTGTCTGACATCATTGTGAGGCTGCTCTCCATAATCTTTAAGAAGTCATGGAGATTGTTGGATGTCCCAGAAGACTAGAAGGCTAATGTCACCCCCATCTACAAGAAGGGCTTAAAGGAGGATCCAGTAAATGATAGGCCCATCAGTCTTCAGTCCCCGATAAAGTAATGGAACAAATCCTCTTGGGGGCTATCACAAGTCAAATGAAGCACGTGACTGGGAAAAGCCAGCATGGCTTCACCAAGGGCAAATTGTGCTTGACAAACCTGATCACGTTCTATAACAAAGTAACCTTCTCGTTTGATGTGGGGTGCGTGGTGGACGTTGTCTTCCTGGATTTCTCCAAAGCTTTCAATACAGTTCCCCACAGCCTCCTGCTAGAGAAACTGATGCACCTGGACAAGTGGTCTGTGCAGTGGGTGGGGAACTGGCTGACAGGTGGTTGGTGGTAAATAGCTCTTTTTCAAACTGGCAACCTGTCACAAGTGGGGTCCCCCCACTTGTGATCGATACTGGGCCCAATGCTGCTTAATATCTTCATAACTGATCTGGATGATGGGACCAAGTGTACCCTGATGAAGTTTGCTGATGATATCAAAATGGGGAAGTGGACACTTGCAAAGGGAGAGCCACCCTGAAGGAAGACCTGGATAAGCTGGAAGAGTGGTCTAACAAAAACCTTATGAAACTCAACAAGGACAAGCGTAAGGTCTTGCACCTGGAAAAACATAATCCAGGAGTGCAGCACAGGCTGGGATCTACCTGGCTGGGGAGCAGATCTGTGAAAAGGAACCTGGGGGTCCTGATGGACAACAAGCTCAATATGAGTGAACAGTGTCGTGCTGCGGCAAAGAAAGACAACACGATGCTGGGTTACATCAACAAGGGCAACAACAGCAGAGATAAAGTCATTATCGTACTCTACTCAGCGCTTCTCAGGCCACTTGTGGAATACTGTGTTCAGTTTTGGTCACTGCTATGGAAAAAAGATGTGGACAGTCTGGAGAGGGTGCAGAGAAGGGCCGTCAAGATGATCAAAGAACTGTGAAGCCTGCCATATGAGGAAAGGCTGAGAGAATTGGGTTTGTACAGCCTTGAGGAAAGAAGGATTAGGGGAGACCTTATCACCATGTTCCGGTATTTAAAGGACAGCTACAAAGAAGACGGAGACTCCATTTTTACAAGGAGTCACACAGAAAAGAGGAGGGGTAATGAGTACAAGTTACTCCTTGGGAGGTTCCATTTGGACACAAGAGGAAAATTTTTCTCAATGAGAACAATCAGCATTGGAATAATCTCCCCAGGGAAGTGGTGGATTCCCCATCATTAGATACTTTTAAGATTCAGCTGGACAAGGTGCTGCGCCATCTTGTCTAGACCGTGCTTTTGCCACGGAAAGTTGGACCAGATGATCCTTGACATGCCTTCGAACTTGTGATTCTATGATTCTATGATTCTATGATTGATTAGAGGAACCAGATCTGGCTGTTCAAAATCACCCCTTGCGGACCTGAAGGATGTGTCGTTGTTTGCTTTCAACTTTCTTGAAACCAGAATTTCTCCTTTTATGTCTGTGGTGGGTTGACCCTGGCTGGCTGCCAGACCCCTACCCTGCTGCTCTCCCACTCCCTGTCCTCAAAAGGACAGGGGAGAGAAAATAAGACGAAAAGGTTGGTGGATTGAGATGAAGACAGGGAGGTCATTTAAAAATTATCCTCACAAGCAAAACATACTTGGCTTGTGGAAAATTAATTTGATTCATTGCCAATTAAAAATAGAGTTGGATGAGAAACAAAGACAAAATCTAAAACACCTTCACTCCATCTCCTCCCTTTTCCAAGGCTTAACTTCACTTTTTCATTCCCAAATCTTCTACCTCACCCCTTCCCCAAACGGCACAGGGAGATGGGGAACAGGGGGTTACAGTCTGTCCATAACAGCTCCTCTCTGCTGCTGCTTCCTCCTCACAGTTTTCCTCTGGTCCAGAGTGTGGTCCCTCCTACAGGTTCCAGTCCTTCAGGAAATAACCGCCTGATCCAGCACAGGGTCTTCCATGGATAGCAGTGTGTGTGTCTTCTCTGGCATGGTCCTCTCCATGGGCTGCAGGGAAATACCTGCTCCAGTGTGGACTCCTTCAGGGGTTGCAGGGGAATCTCGGTTCCAGCTCTTCCTCCACGTCTGACCTTGCTGTTCACAGGGTTGTTTCTCAGACTTTTCTGCTCATTCCTCACTGCCTGTGCAGTGTTTTTTGACCATTCTTAAACACATTTTCCCCAAAGTGTCACCAGCTTGGCTGACAGGTTCAGCTGTGTCTGGTGGTGGGTCTGTTAGAGTCATCTGTGTCTGGCACGGGGCAGCCCCAAAGTCTTCCACAGAGGCTACTCCTGCAGCCGCCTCCTAACAGCACTTTGACACCTACACCCACTAAAGTATCCTTGCCATTTTCCCTCATCTGATTTACTTTTAGGATTAGAGACTGTATAGCTGTACTTTGCGCTGCTGCAAGAAAGCTGAAAAGTTTTAGTAGCCACAGTGGATATTACTTTGTGGAACAGCTTATGCCAAGTTCCTTCTGTTATTGGCAACCTTGTTGTTTTTACTGAAAAGCGATTTCTTTGAATGAAGTCACGGAGGAAGTGATGAGCTTCTCAATGGCAGTGTTGGGAAGGGCCATAAATTTTGGGAGGATTATTTCAATACAGAAAAATATTTGTACTTACAGGGTTTGTGTAATATTTTCACCTGGGACTCTCACAAGGCCCAGCTTGCTTGGGGAATCTGCAAGAATGTCCTTTCCTTTGGGGTACAAATACTACAAGAGCAAGAATCACACTTATTTTGCAGTCTTCTAGGTTTTGTTTCCATCTGAAATGTGGAAAGACTCTGCAGAAGGGGGAAAAGTGCTGGTAAAAAAGTTCTAAGCGAACTGTAACATTGCGACATACCTCATATGCTTAGATTACCTTATTTAACTTAGCCCAGACCTTCAGTCAACTCCTAGGGTATTGGCTAACACAAGAACAATGTCCACGTTTGTAACCAGGACCCCCTTCTCCTCAGGAGTCTGAAACAGAGTGTGATGGAGCTTGCTGAAGCAGGGGGCTGGGAGCCAGCCCGCGGCTGTAGGATTCCTTCCGTAAGGAATTTGAAATAACTCCTCTCCTGTAAACTTCCAAAGCAAGATGCATGACAGTTTCCTTTGGAAAGGCTCTAGCTCAGTAACAGTGAGGGAAAATGGCCCTGCAGTTCCTTGAAGCGGAACAGCAGAGACAGGCAGACAATAGTGTAGCTGTGCAAGTAAGCTACTTTGAGGGAAGAGGCAGCAGTGAGTCTCGTGACTGATTTATGACAGGGAAATGAAGACTATGCAGTGGTAGGTAAAGCTTATGTACCAGCTGAACCGATCAGGTGTCCCACACTTTCTGATCTGCATGAAACAGATGGGCTCTTTTTTATTTCTAGGGATAAAGGAATAAATGAACTTTTTTCTCTTCTAAGCTCTGTCCAACAGCACAAATTCTAATGGCTGCACGTGTTTTATCATCACAGAGAATGTGAGTAGTTGCAGCTCTTCTTCTCTCTGTGTGCAATGAGTTGAAGGCCAACCCAACCTCCCAGAGGCTGCCACTACATGCTCACGCGGTTCCCAGGGATTACGAAAAAAAAGTATGACCCTCTGCTCAACGTAAGCCGTGCAGAGACTAGTCAAGAATAATGCTTGTTCAAAATTATTTTGACCCTTTCAGGTTACTCTTACCAGCCATAAAAGAAGGTTTGCATGTGGTTGCAAGGAGGTGGAGAGGACATATAAAACAAACTCGTAAGACTAACTGTGCAGTACCAGAACATGGTGAAGTATGATGCAGTTACATTGTCTGTCCAAAGATCAGACATTTCTCCTGTCCCACAACAACAATTTTCGAGCAAAGGGAAGCACACGGCGGTGGGCAGCAGCCCTATTACAGGATTTTCTGCAGGAGGCACAGCTGGCAGAAAAATGGCGCAACAAACATACCTTGTTGTTTCTCAGCCATTCTTTTGGTGTGGCTGAATGTTTGACTTCTGCTGGAGTACAGTCAGGTATTTCAGGATCTGGGACTCCAACATCAGGCTGTATATCACCCTGTTAGAGGTTTCCTTGGGTAACATGTCTGATTATTGTGCTAATTCTCATGTCATGAGATAGATACTCACTTTTTGTGGCACTGCATGGTTGAAAAGAATGAAAAAAAGAATAATTTTGTTGTGAAGAATACCAAACCACTTTTTCCTATCAAGAACGCAGAAAATGTTTATTGGGTAGAATTTAGGAAGTCCTGCCTTGTGACTGAGATGTAGTCTCAGAATTGCATTTTAGAACAACTAAAATCCTTTACTTGCTCTTGCTGGGCCTTATAGAATTGGACTATTCTATGTTGCAATTCAGTGACATATTGGGGTTCAAATACAATATTTTGAGAACTCTCACAGCAGAAATAAATTCAGATTCAGTGTGGGAGAGAGATCTTGGTTTAAGAACACCTTTAGAGCACTGACAGCATTATTATGGAATTAACATCTTTCCAAAAAGCCAATTCAGCAAGTCACTGCAGTGAACTGTGCAAATGCAACTTGAAACATAGGAGCATGTATATTTTTCTGTCTCCTTTTACTGAAAATATTCCTAAAGTGCCCTGAAGTCTTGTAAAATACTGTTACCTATGAAAACAGAGCAATTTTGAACACTCAAGAGGAAGAATTGCTGTTTTATTAATTGGATTAAACTAAAACATTGTGTTTGCTCAGACTGTTTGAATGGCTCTTGTTCAATCACAGTTCTGATTTGTGTATTATTAATTCAAGAATCAGAATGCTTTGTGTTTGCGTCAGATAAAACTTGCCATAGTGAATGTGCCATAAACAGATGCATTAAACCACAGGAACACATAGCAGCCAACAAATAAGAGCACACACTAAAAATTTACAGAAATATTCCTGTTTTAATAAACCACAAACATTGTGCCTTTGTGAACAATGACATGGGAAAAATTATGAATGGGTCTGTGAGATATAACTTCTGTTATACAGCGGTCATTATCATTGTAACATTTATCAAATCTGAGCAGCCAGCAAAACATCTGGCTCTAACAAACATGTCAGCTGTAGGTGTTTGGGTCTTCCTTTGTCCTAGATACATTTCATCCTCTTTGTTAATGATTATTGTCAGAGATTTCATGAAGCTAAATAAACTGCACTTGATTCTACTAATACAGGGAAAAATCAAGGAATGTGTTGTTTGGGTTTGTGGGCTTTGTTTGTTTATCTGTTTGTTTTCTTCCCTACACACTCAGTTTGGGTTTAAGTACAAACAGCTTGGGTTGTCATGTTCGTACCTACAGAAGATGTAATGAAAAAAAGTGAACTATGCTTGAGGTCCTTTTGGTTTTAAGTAGGCTTTTATGAGCTTCTGTCAACAGTGCACTTTCCTCATGCTGCAAAAGAGATATCATGCAGCTGATACCCTGCCTGGATACCCTGCCTGTCTCATCTGAATGACCTCATCTGAGATTGAAATGAGTTCTACACCTGAGACGTGTTTGCAGGGCCTCTTGGGGTAACCTCTAAAGTTGACAGAGTCATCACTGTGGCTTGGCACAGACAGCAATATAAGCTCAGTAAAGGACAGAAACTGAGTAAAGATGGAGATTGAGTTTACACATCATATATCCCATAAAGGGCAATTTCTCAAGGGCAATATTCAGCTGAACAAGTGGAACAGCGTTTGCCAATGGTCTACGTGCTCACCAGTATAGGCACCCTGCATTCAGCTGCTTCTGCAGGATTATAGGTGGGTGTGGAAGCATTTATTTTCCCAGAAATATGGGTATCAGTTAAGGTAGTAGGTCCTTCCCTTCTTTCTCCCAAACACACCTCTTTAACTTCTCAAAGTCAGGCTGGTTTTGCTCAGATGTAAGTTTACATGGAGACCATCAAAACAGAGGGGACAATAAAGAAACTAGGAAAAGGAGTATATCTGCTTACCAAGAGTACCTGTCACAAAATTGTCCAGCAAGCAGAAATGCCCAGTCATCACTTTGAGGTGCAAGGGAAGAAGTTCTCTGTAAAGGCCAACTAAACTTTGCAATTGCAATAGCGTACTACCAGTTGTAAGTTATTTCCTTCTGAATCTAATGATGCAACCCAAAGAATTACTCTGTTATATTATTATTAAAAAAATAATCTTTTTACTCTTCTTCTTGTGTTGTTTTAGTCTGTGGAGTTTACAGGCAATAAGGATCACCTATTCTTTTTGCGATGCATCTGTCTCTTAGGGGATGGCTACTAACTAGTTTCAGTTCACACAGTTAGTGCATAAAGTAACTCCTTTTGTGGCCCATGAACACTCTGTTTTTCTTACACTACATTAAGGGGATGGTTAGAGTGTAAGCCGTGTGGTTTGCCCTGGGGTATGGAGGAAACATCACATCTTCAAGAGTAGTTAATTTCCTATAGCTGAAAGACAAACTCTAGTTTCTACAAGAAAGCAGCTCCTGCTTTCCAAAATATGATGAGGCAATAAGTCATGGATGTCATGGTACAAAATGGGTATTTCTGTGATTAAAGAAAGGTTGGAAAAGTTAACTTTTTTCTGATGATTTTTGAAAGGCTAACTTTGCATTTTGTGAGAGGAGTCCTACAGAGTAACAGGAAACTTTTCACTACGCAGGATTTAGTTAAGGTGAGCTTTAATAATGATAAACTGTGGTTTGTTTGGGATTTGGGAAGAGTTTATTAAAGTGCCCTTTAGACTCCTAATAATAACTTCTCCAAGTTCTCCCTCCCCTAGCTGAACATAAATGCTGGGATAATGTCAGTGTTCACTGAGTATTTTAGATGCTATTTTGGTAGTTCATGACATGGGAAATATGGCCGACCATCCACACAACATCTGTAACACACGCTCAAAGTGAATGGAGAAAAAAGGGAAGTAATACCACTGCCAAGGGAGACTGGCAGTTAATTTTAGGACTAAGTTGTGGTGGCAGAAGCTACAAAGCATTCTAGCTCCTGCGTCTTCTCCCGAGTAACATCTGATGGTGCAGCCTTTGAATCACACCATTTTCCTACTGTATGTGTTAAATTCTGAGGTAGCCACATGCAAAACATGAAGCTGAAATGTAATCTGGATTGCTGTGGTACAGCTCCAAATGTGGGACAGCCAGGATGGCTGTGGTTTTAAACCACATAGACCATGTAGTTGAATACACATCCCTTTCCTTTCAATGAATTGTTTTATTCCTGCCTGCTGTTTCACAAAATTCTCTAATCTAGATTCTGTTCACTGTGATATTATAAATTCCTTTTACTTTTGACAGTCTTACCTGTCACTTGCTGCCCTAATTCAGCATTTCCTGACAGTCAGAGTGATTGCTTGCTGGCACTGCTGATTTTGTGTGAGTTTGCTTTTTTAGAGATGAACTAGAAGTTTTTTGAGCTGGAAAGATAGCATTATCACAAAGATACTCTTCTTCATCTCCCCTTTCATTCCCAAGTATCCTGCCACTTTCCACCTTAAACCAGCTGGCAGATTTATACTGAGATTCCCCCCGATCTGGCCATCAGTTTAGTTACTGCAGCCCCCTCCTTGGTGAAAATGGCTGAGCTGTGCTGTGCCGCTGTTGCGGCTGCAGAATGACCTGGAGATCTGAAGCAAAAAACAGATGTCTCAATAAATTTTTGTCAAAATGTAATTATCTTGGGAACAGGGAAACAAATGCAGGGAGAGGCAGAACCAGATGCGTGATGTTAAAATATGCAATCATAATTATAAGGAAATTTTGAATAACTAAGTGGAGGAGCCAATGAATGCGGTAGAGAAAAGCCTTCCTTTGCTGCTTGTGATTTTGATTTCAAATGAATCCCTGAAATTCAGTGTCTGATAATGGTGCTCGAAACAGAAACAGTGGGGGTTGCACAAAAAATATAATCCTGAGTGCTTTTTCGCAAATAAATCTTGGCAAATATGACAGGCTATCTTTCCCCTAGGAATCTGGCCAAGTCGCTTCTTCCTTTTCAGCGAATAAAACATGATGAACTGTGGATTTTGTCAGTAACCATAAAGACTTTGTGTTTTCACTGTGTAGAAGGTTGGATGGATATTAATACAGCATGCTCAATGGAGGGGTTGCTTTGCGAATAAATTCTGACTGTTTTTCCATTGTATAAAAATAGAGTGGATTACGGTTTGCATTGTCAGCTGAACAGAAGAGAGTTTCTTCTGAGTATTTAGACAGCAAGACCAAATGCAAGACAGGGTCCAGATCAGGTTTCTAAGTCTGACTGGGTGCTTGGAGATGCCCCATCACAGAGGAGAGGGCATACGTATTCCAAAACTGCAATGTGAGGTGTTTTTTTCTTTCTTTTTTCTTTATTTTTAATTTTTTTTTTCTTTAATGGGAGTAGAGTTCTCATCTTTAGGCAAAGCAGTCATTTATAACTTTCATAATGTAAAGAACCCAGTTCCTTTGGAGTTAGGCTGAAGTCTCTAGCCTTTATTATAGGCTTCGTGCCATGCCCACTTCCCATAGCAGACGTCTTACACTGCTTCTGGGGGTCATTGTGGTGATAATCTTGTGGTGAAAATTACTCTGTACCTGGCCCTAGACAACATTATTCTACAGAAAGTCAAGTTCAGAAGTTTATATTTGCTGGCTGCTATTTGAAGAACAATTCCTCAAGTCAGGTCCTCAAACTGATGCTATTCAGTGCTGCGATGACATTGCAGTACTGTTTCTGAACGCGTATAGTGAGTGATGGGGAGAGGCCATTCTCTAAAACAGCAGGTTGAGTAAGAGAAGCAGTAAAACTAATCTACTTATCCAGTGTGGGGGTTCAAGGTCCAAAAATACATATTTTTTTAGTGGTGGTTTAACATTAGACAATTTGTTTAAGTTTCAAACAGAGATTTTAATTTTTTTTAAAAATCAGACAAGACCATTCTACAGCTGCATTTTAAGAAAACGTCGTGAAGAGTCAGACCAGTTTGTTAAACTGCCTTTTGACTGAATATAAAAGAAGGCATTTCTGGTTGCTGTGAGCAACATTGCAGAAATTCCAGTCCAGCTAGACAGCGCTCAGGTTCCCCTCATGCTGTGCAGAAACCATTGCCATTCCCTGAAGCATTGCCTACTGCAGCTTGGTACGTCCACAGATCCCCTTACCAGAAACGCTGGCACCTGAAGCACCACGTGCAGCCAGGCTGCCTTCCATGTGTCTTTCTTCCCAAGGGACATCCTGGAACTTTTACAATTAGAAAATGTTTAATGAATTAAACCTCTCCTGAGGCAAGTTTTATCTTTCTACAGACACTATTCCTTCTTTTTTTCTCCTTCTTTGTCTCATATTCATATCTGTCCTGGGAGCGTAAAGGATTCCACTGTTTATCTTCACATGGAAATAGCAGTTTATGGGAAGTCTTCCCATAGCTTGGAAAGCAGCTGGCTGGGATCCATTCTGTGAAGATGAGTAAAGACTATTCAGGAAATAGTAAAACTTTACTCCTGTAGCTAACACGTTGTTTAAACATTTTAGGGTTTAGATGCACTCATGGTCAATTTATGGTATCAAAAAGAGAAAAAGTGCAAGACAGTTTCCTTGCAAAGGTAGCCTTTTTCCTCCCAGATGCCCTGTTTTTGTTGTGCCCGTAGACACAAAGTCAAAGGTTTTGTTCTGTCCATGACCCCAAGAAGTGTCTGCGTCCTCTTATTTAACCTCACTGGTGGAAGTGGTGTTTCTGGTTTTGTTTAACAAGAACGATGATTGAATTATAGAAGATAGCATCTCAGCTCAGAAATCTTACTAGCCTGTCATTTTTTCCCTTTCACACAGCCCATTTTATAGTTAATAGTGAGCAATATTCTCCCTCCCAACCCCCAGAAAATCAAGTCTACTTTAGTCATCAAGGCTGCCCTTCTACAGGCAAGGAAGTCTAACACTTTACTGACTCTTCTCTAGTAATCATAGAATGGTTGGGTTGGAAGGGACCTTAAAGATCATCTAGTTCCAACCCCCCTGCCATGGGCAGGGACACCTCCCACTAGACCAGGCTGCTCAAAGCCCCATCCAGCCTGGCCTTGAACAATTCGAGGGATGGGGCATCCACAACTTCTCTGAGTAACCTGTTCCAGTGCCTCCCACCCTCACAGTAAAGAATTTCTTCCTAATATCTAATCTAAATCTGCCCTCTTTCAGTTTAAAACTGTTACCCCTTGTCCTATCACTACAGTCCCTGTTAAAGAGTCCCTCCCTATCCTTCATGTGGGACCCCTTTAGGTACTGGAAGGCTGCTATAAGGTCTCCCCAGAGCCTTCTCTTCTCCAGGCTGAACGACCCCGACTCTAGCAGCCTGTCCTCACAGCATAGGTGCTCCAGTCCTCTGATCATCTTCATAGTCCTCCGCTGGACCCGTTCCAACAGGTCCATGTCCTTCTTGTGCTGAGGACTCCAGAGCTGGACGCAGTACTCCAGGTGGGGTCTCATGAGAGCGGAGTAGAGGGGCAGAATCACCTCCCTCGATCTGCTGGCCACACTTCTTTTGATACAGTCCAGGATGCATAATAAGCATCCCTTTCTCTTCTCCCTCACTGACATATTTTCAGGTATTTCTAAATACACATTATGTGGGAAAGAATCAGGGAGGAATGAAAACTAAATATGGATACTTAATAAAAATTCAGAGTTCACAGTTGCAATGTATTCTGTTGTAGTAAGTCTCCTGAATTTTATTTAATTTCCCTATTAATAATAACAGCCCCAAAAGGCTTCCTTGAGTGGACACTGTTCAAAGATAACTTAGGAAGATATGTTTTTGCTCTGCTCTGTTTCAGACTGAAGTGAGGATACAACTGAAAAATTAATTTTAAGTTAAAAATTTATTCAGTTGAACAAGCCTAACAGTTTCAAAGATACCTTACAGACTTAGATTATTCAATTTACTGAATTTCAGTGGCAGTGGACACCTCATTTTAGCCTTATAGGTAGGCTTACAAAAGTCTTTTGAAGATTTAAAAATTAACATAAAATTTCCTCAGGTGCAAGAAGTACCTGAGATCTAAGACACAGGAGAAAAGAACAAAGATCAAAATGAGATCTTTAATATATCCAGTTAGAGCTACCTCACTCTAGAGATGCCCAGGTTTTTACAGTTCAAAAATACAGCCAAAATACATGTAAAAGCAAAGTGAAGTTCTGACAGTAATATGTTCTAGGTTAACTTATGTATCTAGGTCAATGGCAATGCTAAGACAGACACATAGATATAATATGGATTTGGGTGTGTATTTAAGTAGACATAAATCCATGATACCATGTTTTTATTCCTATCCTGTACTAATGTGAGGTATGAAAATGTGCTAACATACATTACTATTGTATCTTCCTGTTGCTATTCATATATAGGTCTTCTCTTAACAATTATTTGCACAAATAATGCTGAGGTCAATAATAGATGAGTTAATGTGTCTTCTGAAACTCCCAGCCCTGCAAAGTTCTCCCTCAGAAGACAGGTAATGTCTTGACACCACCAGGAGTAGAAGTAGTTACACCCCATTTTGGACTACCCATCCCATTCACTCAAGACAAAGAAAAACAAAGTTTGATACACTCCTGTACCATCCAGTTGTGAAGAGTAAAGTCAGTCTGTAGTCTGACTTGCTGAACTATGGCGGTGTCATCTACCAAGAGAGACAAAATCTAATTTTGTAGCTAAACCTGTTCCTGGAGAATGAATTGCTGGTTTCACCAGATGTAGTAGGGATTTATTTAGCTTGGGGGTTTTGGTGTTGGTGTTTTCGTTTTTTTTTTTTAATTTTATTTTATTTTTTTCCTCTTTTTCAGTGTGGAAAATAATATATGCAGCATTTGACATTCTAGCAAAGCTTCATTTACGTTAATACTAACAAGACATTTTGAAATGCTTGCTTCTTGAGCTTCTTTCTCCACTTTTGCATGCGATAGGCACTGTTAGAACAAAATATAAAAGCCCCTGGGGGTACACGATTCACTTACTATAACAGTTTTTATCCTTGAGTTTGTACACTTCTCTTTTCCTTTCCATCAATACATGATTTACCAGTGATTTGTGTCAGAGCCCATTAAGACAACTGTGAAGTTGGGTCTTCATTTGGTATGCAGTCTGCACAACGGTGGTGGTCTTACTCTTAGTACAATTACTAAAAAGCATTATTTTGTCAGATAAAAATAAATAAACTGTTTTGTTCCACGTAATAAAGATTGGAAAGAGGTCCAAACTATGCTACAGGCTGGCACAACCCAAGGAATCTTTACTGCTGTTCAAAATCTAATTGTCCATCACAGCCTGGCTTGTCATTTCCTTAGTCTGTGGACTCTGATGGTGCTCTGTGTCACCTCTTGAACCATTTTATGCCCTCTTGGTGATCTGCTGATGTCTGCCAATACACAGCCAGTTCTGCATTTAATCTCCCTTCTTAGGAGCAACTTGAGGTACTGCTTGCAGAAATAAGGGGCCATTAGGGAGACCAAGGCAACAAGTCTAGTACTGAGGATACTGCCATCTTTCATCACTGGCCAACACCAGAAAATCTCTACCAATCTTGGTGGGGTTTGGTTCTAGCAGTTTCATACATAGAATTTGCATATGTGAATAACTGAGTGTGAATCCTTCTTAAAATTGTTTGTGTAATGCACTAATTCATTAATATCCAGACATGAAAGCAAACATATAGCGGAAGCATTTGGAAGAACACCGTTCCTTAACTGTTGAAAAGGTTGTAAGGAAAAAGCTTTTTGGTGTGTGTTCAAATTGTTTTGCAAACTACAGGATTAATTGTGTTGATTTTCATGGTGTTTTGGGCCAAACTATTAGGTTTAAATACTGCATGAAGTACCTCTGTCTATTTGGCTGTACCTTTTTGTTGTATTGCAGCTTTGCTAGTCATTAATAACTTAGATTAAATTAATATTTCATTTAAATATACATATACACAAATTGTTACTGGGAATGTTGGGAGCTTGGTTCTAAAGCATGGACACATCTGTGGACTGCACCTCTTTTTTTAACTTTATCTTAGTTCTCAGAGAGTACAACATAGTTTATAAATACGCACATATGTATTTATACAACAAGAAATCCTTTGTAGGAAATCCTGAGATTAGGAAGGGCTGAGTACGACTCGCTTGACCTAGTAAGTAATGAATAAATAAATAGTATTCTCCAGGTATAGCCCGAAACCACAAAGTTATTCAGGCTTTTTCAAGACGGAAAAGTGAAAAATTGAAATTCAGAGATACAGGAAAAGAAGGTTAGAATAGAAACCACTATATGACCCTTGTAGCATGCTATTGTAGCACATCTGAGTAGGCATATGCATCTATATAAACAGGATGTTAATCATTTAGACTGAGTTGAAGGAGCAGCAAGGACAGAAATTAGTAAAGACTTCTCATTTCTTGATGTTTTAAATAGCCTGCTGCCCACTCAGAGAACTGTCTTTATAAAGAACAGAAAATGTATTTTTGCTAAGGCATTGTATCAATTACTTTGCAGACTCCTCTGTTGACATTCAGATGATGGGTGAAACTATGAAACATGCAAATAACAAGGAAGAACACCTCTGTTCCATGTCATTGTACTGTGCATTTGGGAAATA
Organism: Chroicocephalus ridibundus; assembly: GCF_963924245.1. NCBI lineage: Eukaryota > Metazoa > Chordata > Aves > Charadriiformes > Laridae > Chroicocephalus > Chroicocephalus ridibundus. The sequence continues at coordinate 52,210,011 of NC_086316.1, forward strand.
CACAATGTGGTATTGCCTATCAAATTTTATATGCTTAGCTTTAGAAAACGTCAGAGAGAGAGGTTAATACACAAAATGTTTAACTAAATTTTCAACATTTTAAGATCAGAAGGCCCTGTATTGTTTGTCCTTGATTTTAAATTTGATCATCAATTAGTGGTTGGATTTAAGCACAAATGCTGTAGTTTTCCAGCATGAACAACCTGTCTAACTAAGGCAAAGGAGAGACTGAGTTATAATTTTTCATAGTCTCATTTTAAATAAAATAAACCATTGCCAAAACACTGCATAAATTAAACAAAAGTAGCATAATCAAGTTTAAGCAAAATCATTTTTTTAAGTGCAATTTTGTTTGCAGTCTCAAATGTTGGTAAGATTAGAGCTTGAATGAAAAAATTACTTCGAACGTCACACTTTGTTCTTCAAAAAACTCAGTAAATACCTAATTTCAATTTAACTTGCTCTGGATTTTGTGCAGCAGCTTTCTTTTGTTCCTCATGCGTCTCTGCTTCTTCCAATCCAACCCCCATACCACATGCTCTGCAATTCCTCCTGTTTCCATTTCATCCTTCTAAGAACTGCTCAGTCTAAGTACATTGAGAACACTACGACACGTCCCAAAAACATAAAGTTAACCCATAAGTGTCCCACAACACGCTGCATAAATTCAGGGAAACAGTTCTTGCATAACCTTGTCAATCAAAACACACTTCCCAGCAGCTACCGCTGCCCTGAAATTATGACAAAGGATACCGTCCTGAGTCGACCACTGGTACACTGCAATGACGGGGCTAATTATCACAATTTGTGTACTCCAGTTAATGCCAGTTTTCTCATCACTGGTCTCTCTCCCTTATGCATGCACTGCATTTCATAAGTAACTGACGAGATAAAAAATTTTGGATGAAATCTTCTTATCAAAACCATCAGAGTCTGGACTATATGTGCTTGGGTATCTAAACCCCCTTGTCTTCCAGGGCAATGAAACAGTTAAGGTCTTTACCAGATGAAAAATAGATTCCAGGACTTCTTTGCTATTTCATTGCAATAAGGGTTAGCTGTAATCATTCCCCTTAATTTATTTTTCGTTTTCATTCAGTTGAATAAACCCTGCAGGTTTACAGATCCACGGCTTATTGTATATATGTATGTATGTATATATGCATGCATTATTCAGAACACAAAACCATATGGAGAATTCTGCTTTCTTGGCTCTTTTTTTTTTTTTTTATTTTTTTTTTGTTGTTTTTGTACCAGGAAGTAGTAAAATGTTTTGAGATGCTATTAAGTCTTTAAGATACAAAATCTAGATTCCACCTTAAAAATGTTCCAACTGTACGTTGCATAGCCTGGGGTGCTGACTAGCTGCCAAATATCTATCAGAGAGTGATTTATGATATATGATATGTTCCTCAGCCCAAATGGAGACTGTTTAGTTGAAACATGAGAAAGGAGAGGCCTTGTGCTCTCAAAACCATGATGACAAGTTTCTGTTTGGCTTTCTGAGGGAACATACAGTACAAAACGTGCCATATTTTACAACACCAAAACTTATGTAAGGAACAAAACTAAATTCACTTAACCCCTGGTTTCATTAGTTTTTCTTTTTTTTTTCCTTTCTCTCTATTTTTTGGTGAAGTCTGCTTCTTATTGTTAAAAAACCCCCTTTTTCTTTTGTTGTTTGCAGCTAATAGCTCTGTGAACATATTTTTAGAATGAGATTTCAGACCCACAATTTAAATTTTGCTTGTACTTTCCTTTCAACTCTAACTAAAGCCTGTGTTATGATTTCTGACGCTTTTTGTTCTGAAAATAATTTTTACCTGCAGCTGTGAAGACGTACGTCTCCCATGCAGATTTTGGGATCCACACTTTAACACACCTGGGTAGAACAATATGCTCACTGAATTCTAGAGTCTTGGACAAGAAATTTCCTCAAGGTCTTGTGACAGTATTCATGGATAGTTACAGCCAGGGGAAAAATAATAATAAAAAATAAATTCCCATTTAATCTAGCTGATATATCTGTTTTAGATAGACATTGAGTCTCCACAGTACCTAAGTGCTAAAATTCAGAATAAAACAGTAACAAACCCAAACCCTCTTTACCTAAAGTAGGCTAGATTTACTTCTTCATATCATATCCATATTGTCTTTCTTTGCATGTCTTCTCTCTGCATTTGTTGTTGTTCAGGTTTTATGAAAGGCTGTCTTTATACAGGGAAGTGAAAATGATCAGCCTAGAGCGTGTTCTGATCTTGAGTAAAGCCTTTCACAGCTGCAAGGTAAGTACATGTCATGTTCAGCATTTTGTATGTATGGTGCATCAAAAGCCTGAGCCCAGGCAGAAGATACAGCAAGTACATATTATGAAAATACATAACCTCTGTTTACAAAACCTTGCAGCTCCTCATTATCTGAAGAAACTGTTTAAATCTAAGGAGTCCAAGTGCAGAAGGAAACAAATACTTTACTGTCTTTCTACAAATGAACAATTATGGCAAACCCCATATCTAACCTAGTGCATCTAGGAGAGCTTCCCAGGTCTACTATGACATTGTTCCAGCTCCGTATTCAAGCGAAAACCCAGAACCGGGGTAGCACTGTTCTGTGTCGCTTTTCTGCTGAAAGGTATGGGCCCAAGGACTACTTTGGCCACATCCCCAGCCGTGGAAGCTGGGAGCACAGGACCGTGGCATGTGTAATGGCACCCATCCTCCACTCAGTCTAGATAACAGCCAGGAAGACAAAGTAATATACCCTACGGCGTAAGAGGAAAATGTTAGCAGAAAAAGAAACTTAACCTCCTCTGAGTCCTTGTAAGGCCTTTAAATGCAGGACCTTATTTCTGTAAGATTCACTGAGGACATAGATAATTTCCACCTATGTGATTAGCAGAGTTATTTGGAGAAGCTGCAAATGATAATGTGGACTTAAGAAGTTGCTTTGGCTTTAGTCCATTGAGGCTGTTAGGATGAAAGATCGGGCTTTTATGTTGGACGTGCAGAGAGCAGAGGCTGTAGAGAATGGTCTCAGACCATTAAGACAGCGCTGCTGACGGGGGCTGGTTAAATAAACTGTGACACAGGTATGTTTTTATTTACATAGATTATTTTTCTTGCTCAGTCAAAATTAAATCTCTGGGACATCAACTTGACTAGTCATTCAGTAGGAGAAAAAAAACCAACCAACACTGGCTACTGAGGTTGACTAATCTTTCAGTTCCTGGGTCAATACACTATTGATAGATGTCTTTGGATTCAGTTATTGTCCCATTCTGGGTATGTGCAAGTCAACAACTCAGGAAAGCCCCACTCTGAAGGCTTCTTGAAAGCACTGCTTTTTCTGGTGTCACTCACAAGTCGAGGCATAACAAGCTGTTGTGGGGTAATGCAGCTGGTTGTTTTGACAAAAGATGCAAGCTGGAAACCTCACTAAGAACTATGTAGGTGCCTAGAAGGTAAGCAATCCTTAGTTTGGGAATGGAGACAGTCCATCACTCAGAGCTGTGCAGCCATGTCACTTCACTGCATATGCCTTCCAAAACTGATATCTAGTGTGATGCTTTCTTACCTTAAATTGAATCTTGAGGTATTCTGAAACACATCTTTAAGAACCTCTGGCTTTTTAAAGTGCTGCCTCAAATGTTAACTTAGTTGTTGTCACATATTGCATTTTCATTCCATCTGAGAAAACAAACAGCACCCTGAGTCTGAGCCCACTCACTGTAATACCTGTGATATGTAAGTAGGCATAGAATATTACGAGGAAAATAAACAGGAACTTTACAGCACTTAAGAATGGATTGACAGAGAGAAACATAAGCCTGTGAATAGAGTAATTCTCTATCCTGTGATCACTGTAAACCTTTAGTTATTTTCTGAATTAATCCTCCTTCCTGGGTGGCTTTATAGTTAATACAGAGTTATATTACTACACAAACCATTGCTTAAGCTGTTGCCAGGATCTCATCTGTCTTGAGGTCCTTACTTTCTTCTGTCCAAACAGGCACAACTACGACCATTTTGTGTAAAGTGACCCAGCCTCTTCTGCCACAGGGATCAAAGATGTCCCAGCTGGTTTTTATCTGGAAGATACAAGAGCAGGTTAAGAGCAGCGTATGGAGTGGTGCATAGAAAATGCATAATGAACTACTGAGATTCATGGCAGGCCATTCTGATTGCCTTCACGCTATATCTCACAGTGTTACATCAATATTTGATGTCCTGAAATAATGGTACTTTATAGTCAGAGTACTTTGCCTATGGAATGCTAACTAGTGACTACCTTCCATGACTTTTTGCAAAAAAAATTTACAAAACAGTCTTCAGGCCTCTCACTCTGGGGAATGCTGGTCTTATCTGTTACTTTACTGACAATACCGAAAAGATCTAGTTGTGTTTAAGAGAACATTGTAAATTGTCTGATATCTGCTCTGCAGAAGTGTTAAGAGTACAAAAACTGTTGAAGGTTATGGGTTCACCAGCAACTTTTCCTCACTTGGGAATAATCCGTTACTGTTTTAGAGTATAAACAATCCTATTAATGTTAAAATAATTGTTCAAGACATTTTCTTATGCTTGGATATTCAGTATAAGTGCTGAGACTTGCAACTTGGCTAGCGGCTGCAGCAAACAAACATCCTGTCAAAGTGCTTGGCACTCTGTGTTCCTGCATGATTGGCAGGAAACAGTGTGTTTGGGGAAGGGGAAGATGGACATTACAAAAACTATAAACTTGTTTTCCCAAAACAATAGCATGATACAAAACCAAAGGACTCTTTTATTAAAATATCTGCTGTTAGATAAGTGTGTTGCACGGGTAAGTGGGGGGAGGGACAGGGAGAGGGTGTGATTGCTTAATACGTAACTGTGGCTTAATGTAACTGACGCATTAGACACATATTTGTTTTCTGGTAGGCTGTGCATCAGCCACACTTTAGTATGCATGGAACTGAAACCACCCATCTGTATGTGCTCAGCCCATTGGGGTTCATTTCTAGCGCACCGTATTGGCATTAGTTGCTACATTAGGTTGATTTGACTAGATCCCTCTTCACCATCACTGGGTGATGAAGTTGTCCTTCTGCTTATTTGGTCCGTTACAGCTCAAACCACAAGGCAGACCAGGTGTTTTTGTCCCACTAGTGCCATCCTAGCGTTGTGCAGAAGGTTGGCTTTAATCTCTGCGGGGCATTGTATGCAAGTCCAGCTGGCCAAAGCTGCAGTGTGGGTGTGCTGAACAAGCATGTTCCCCAGCTGCCTGGGCAACGTCTCCTCCCCAGGCACTCTCCAAAACTCTGAGGGCTGTGCTGAGTCCCGGACGCTCCTAAGATGGAGGAGAGCGAGGGAGCTCTTTATGCGACTGCAATCCCCCAGCCTGAGAGCCTTCTAGCTGTCTCTGATGCCTTCCTCCTGAAAAGCAGTCTGAAGCAACTTATGAGTTTTATAAATCTATTCAGGCAACCAGATAACTAGTTTAGCTATCTATACAGCAGTCAAGCAGGTAACGCATGTCGGGAGGGGACTGTTGCATTGGACTGTATTTGAAGGACATTCAAAACTGGAAAGTGGAATTTTCCCTTTTTTTTTTTTGTTACCTCTTCCCAGTAGGCATATGTGTGAGACCCAAAAGCATCTTCAGAAAACACAGAGGTAAACTGCAGCTAGATCTTAAAAAAGGGAGATACAAAACAGGTAAACAACGATAAAAGAGTGTGGCGGTTAAGGTGCAAACCAGCTATCTTGTCTCCAAAGGACCTCTGCACAGGAAATGGGAAAATCTGCAGAACTTGGTTTTCTGTTGTTTCATGCAGAATTCATTGACTGTCAGTGGAATAAAATAAATAGGAATGATACGACTTCTAAATCTGGTTGCTATAAACATATAGATTAAGAAATGGAAAGAAACTTCCAATAACCTTGGGATGAGAAATAAGTTACCAGTAAATTTGTTTTTATTTGTTCAGTTATAAAAGAACATCTACTACTGTGAAAGGCTCTTGAACTAAAAGATGTTTATGATGTTAGCCGTATGTTGGTGTGCAATGCCATCTGGCACATTTGCAGCAGCAATTGCTTAATATCAATGGTCGTTCCAGCAAGGAGCATAATCAATTTTGGCAGCAAATACAAATTATAATGAAAAAGCTGAGTTTCTGATCACTGGTCAGAAATAAGAACATTTGTGTTGCCTCACAGTGATAGACCCAATGCAAAGCAGAACTTGTGCTGGTGTAGAGTGGGTGTTTTTATGGAGTTATGTGCTTTTCACATACTGAGGGCCTGACCAGCCATACAAGAGCTATCATGCTGCAAAAATGACATTGATAAGTTGAAAGGGTAGAAGAAAATGCTGAGGAGAGCCAACAGTTTGAGCTTTATGGAAATCGCTAGAACACATCACCCCCTTGGACATTAGTATATTGCCATAATATGGTACAACTTGGAAAGAATGGTCTGACATGTGCTGTGTCTACAGTTCCTTTCTTTCCTGTGCAGACGAGGTGTCCACATGTCCATGGATCACTGGAGACATTTATTCCCTTAACTGTAGGCAGATGTGCCAGGCATCATAGATGGGCTATAGGGGAGGATGAGAAAGCAGTCAAACCCCAGTAGGGCTACTTCTCCTCTATATGTAATGTCTTAATCTTTAAAAAATGGATATTCAGCATGAGGCAAGGAAACCTGCTGGCCCTAACCAAACTGAGCCCTACAGCTGCATTAGTGACAGACCGTAGCCACAACAACCTTAGACAAGGTTGATAGCAATCCCAAAGGAGGAAAGGGATGGTGTCATTTTTATTCTGAAAAGTTGAATGGTAGTCCTTCCTCTGGCATTGTTTTTACTTCAAGTGGCTAGTGGATATTTGGAGAAGGATGACATACTCTAGACTCAGCAGTAAGACTCCCTCGATTTGTCTGCATGCTCTGCAGCCCACTGCAAAGGCATGGGCAGGTATGGCACACCATCGAGCACGGCAACATGCTGCTCTCAGTCCACACATGTAAGGTTGTAGTAGCTTGGGAGATGCCTGCCAAGCTTGCTGTCTAACGGAGTAACTGGCACTAGCGCAGCTGTTGGACTCAATTTGGTTAGGGCTGGCTGAAGCTTCTTTACATCATGCTGCATATCTTTAGACTTAGTTTTTGCTCCAGAGTCAAGCTTATGAATGTTTGTAATTAGTTTATTGCAAATAACTGGTCTTTGAATTTACAGCCATTTTGGTTCATTTTGATCAAACACAGGTTTCCTACAAACGTTCTCCAGTCTTAATTTAAGGACTTGTCTATAGTCAAGAGATTCTCCTCCTGGTGAACTGATTAGCTGGTGTACACACTGAGTGAAAACAAAAAAGTGAAAGAAAACCAACAGCAAATTGTATTTGAAACTGGAACAAATATCAATGTCAGAAACTGCATGTAGTCATTGTTGGTCATAGTGAAGACATTTATCTGTGAGTGGCATTTAATTTAATGATTTCACAAACAGGTGGGGGCAATTCCATCAATTTTTGATGAGTTGACAGGCTCATTACATTTGTAATAGCAGAACTTGATCCTGCAAATCTTACTCACAAGAGTGAAAAATAGTTTGAGGCCACGCCATTGTTATGTATAAAATAAAGGAGAAATAAAGATCAAAATAAACATATTTTTTTCCCACTTTACCATCAGCAGAATGTTTCTGAAGCTGATGAAGGGATGCTCATTCCTATCTGCTCTGAGACACAAATCAGTCTTCTGTGTTTTCTGATGCATGACTGAGGTAAAAAGCATAATAACAATATCAATAATACACAAGTCACTGCATAAACAGATTATTAGTTATGCAACACAGTCTGACCAAGCAATAATGTGAAGATGACATAATCAAATACATACTGCAACAACAGACCTAGAACACGCCAGTAACTTGCAATGGTGTCTTTTCGGTAGGCTCCGCTCCTCCATTTAGCGCTTATATGTAGGGACAAACTAAAATTCCAAAGATCATCAGAATTCCTGTGCATCAAGAGTCTTGCTGAATGGCCTTCTAGTGCCCTGCTTGCACGAGAGCTGGCAGCTGGGCAGCATGTGGTGATTGTAGGTCTGTAAGTCAGTGATCCTGAGGATACAACCTCACTTTCGCTGCTCTGTTTCTGCCCTGGACTGAAAAGCAAAGTTTGGTCATGTACTGAAAAAAAACAAATCAACAATTATTATACTTTCTTTAGAGCCTAAGAGCATTTTTAAAGCATTTTCCTCTAAAAGGAGACCAAAATTGTTTGTGCTTAACTGAGGCTAGCCACCTCCAGGATGAGAGTTTTCCTGTGCCAGCTGCAGTATGCAGTGTCGAGAAGGAAGATAATGGGAGAGAAAGAGAGTGGAAAGGACGAGAACGAAAGGGGAACAAAGACGTGACGCAGGCATGGAGGAGGACAGTGGTATTTGGTCAGGACACCCAGATTAGTAATCTTGGTAAAAAGTCCCTCTAATTCTAAATGGGAAATAATAGCCTGAGTTTTAACATTTCATACTCAGGAGGTGAAAATCTTAATTTAATTCTGGGAATTAACACATGATGTAACGAGGCATACTGCAAGGTATGCACTGCCCTATGAAGTGCTTTCTTGTGTAAGATCAATACGGTAAAGATACATGTTAACTGAGGCTGCATTGTGTTAGCATTATTTTATGGCAAATCCTTCCTTTACAAATTGATAAAAAGGCTGATTTACTTGTAGAGTTTAATTCTACCCCGATTAGTGATCACTTCATCACTTGAAATGCTAGAGCAGGGGGGAATTAGAAGGGAGGGAACCAGTTTCCTATTTGTCTTTAAAATAAAAGGCATTGGACACCTGGCACCCTATAAATACTGTGACACTGTACGACGGCAAACATGGGCACAATGCAGTGCTTATTCTCAGTTGGAATCCATCTGTACACTACAGTAGTAAGACAAAAGAGGATTGTTAGCACTTAAAGGCACCTTGACGCAGTTGTACCACTTGACTGTTTTATTAATTGCCCCATCTGTTAAGTGAGAACTTTCTGACATAGGTTGGTACGCGCTCTTAAACCCCTTGGTCTGCTTCCTATTGGTTCCACATGTGTTTGTATTTGTTCTCAGTAGGCAGAGATTCCAGAGAGAAAATGAACCGCTGCAGATCGATTGCAGTATCAGTCATGCAGAAGACATGGTAAAACATGCCACTTCAGTCTGGTTTGCTGTTAACCCTTTGAACACAGAAAAAGTGGAGGGGGATGGAGAGAGAGAGAGAAATGAGTTAGCTGCCAAACATGCTACTGGAAGAAATAGGACTGGTATCACTACTTCTGATTTACTCATCTCGTTAGGTGCTCCCTGCCTTCTAATAATTCTTTGCAAATTACATTTCCACTGCTGCCTGTTTTAGAGCTACGTACTTTAGTATAGCCAAGCCAGACAGCATTAGGGTGATGTGGAAGATTACACTGCTGTACTGAGTATTCCTGCCCTTTCTGCACTGCCTGGATAATTCTCTGACAAAATTACAGTGACAATAGCAGTGACTGAGGCCTACAGTGACAAAAGCCAGAGCATATAAAGGTAAGGCCATGATTCACACCAACAGGAATAAAACAAAGGCATAGTGTTGTTAAGTGTTTGCAGAAGGTGTAGGCCCACTTCCCTTAATTTTTGGTTTGCATTTATGGTATTGCTGAGAATTATATTCCAAAACACAATTTTAAAAGGCAGTAAGGGGGAACTTGTAGTTTGATGATGTGGACAGTAATTCTAGGCATTTCAGTCTATTGAGGAAGTGGGATTAAAATCAAAATACGAACTTTATCTGAACTCACAGGTAGAAAAGCAGTATTCTTATTAGATGAAAAGGACTGGCAGTGTTGTGCTTGTCCAGGTCTCTAAAAACTTGGTGACAAATTTCTGAGCTTTGAAGGCGACTTCTGTGAATTGAACACATGCATTCATACATCGATGCTTGAGGGAGGCAAGTAGGACATTTTTTTCTCCAAAATCCAAGGCAGCATAAAAGTCTTCTGTTATAGTGCTACAATTGTGTTGATTGTCAACCTGCTAAAGGCTACATTAAAAAAAAAAGGTCCACATAATCCAGTCATTTTTCATAGAATCATAGAATCATTTAGGTTGGAAAAGACCTTTAAGATCACTGAGCCCAACCATTAACCTAAAACTGCCAAGACCACCACAAAACCATGTCCCTAAGCCCCTACACATCTTTTAAACACCTCCAGGGATGACGATTCCACCACTTCCCTGGGCAACCTGTTCCAATGCTTGACAGCCCTGTCAGTGAAGAATATTTTCCTAATACCCAATCTAAACCTCCCCTGGTGCAACTTGAGGCCATTTCCTCTTGTTCTATCACTTGTTACTTGTGAAAAGAGATTGACCTCCACCTCTCGACAACCTCCTTTCAGGTACTTTTAGGGAGTGAGAAGGTCTCCCCTCAGCCTCCTCCTCTCCAAACAACCCCAGTTCCCTCAGCCGCTCCTCATAAGACTTGTGCTTTAGACACTTCACCCAGCTTCCTTGGTCTTGTTTGGACATTCTCCAGCATCCCAATATCTTTCTTGTAGTAAGGCCCCAAAACTGAACACAGTATTGGAGGTGCAGCCTCACCTGTGCCGAATACAAGGGGACGATCACTTCCCTCGTCCTGCTGGCCACACTGTTCCTGATACAAGCCAGCATGCTGTTGGCCTTCTTGGCCACCTGGGCACACTGCTGGCTCATATTCTGCTGGTTATTGACCAACACCCTTTTCCGCCAGGCAGCTTTCCAGACACTCTTCCCCAAACCTGTAGCGTTGAATGGGGTTGTTGTGATGCAAGTGCAGGACCCGGCATTTGGCTTCATTGAACCTTGTTCCATTAGCCTCAGCCCATCAACCCACCATGTCCAGATCCCTCTGTAGAGCCTTCCTACCCTCAAGCAGATCAGCAGTTCTGCCCAACTTGGTGCCATCTGCAAACTTACTGAGGGTGCACTCGATCCTCATCCAGATCACTGATAGAGATACTAACAGAGCTGTCCCCACTACCAAGCCCTGGGGAACACCACTTGTGACTGGTCCCCAACTGGACTTAACCCTTCTCTGCCAATCTTTGGTCCCGGACATCCAGCCAGTGTTTTACCCATGGAAGAGTAAGCCTCTCCAAGCCATGAGCTGCCAGTTTCTCCAGGAGAATGCTGTGGGAAATGGTGTCAAAGACTTTACTAAAGTCCAGGAAAATTGTACCATTTTTGGTACGATTAGATGAGAGGAGGACATTACAGTTGAAAAGCAACCACAAAGGATGAAGGCATGAGTCCTTTTGGCCTGTAGCAATGACCACAGTTGTGCAAGTAAAAAGGAGGGAGCTTATGTTTCATGGACTCCTGCTCCATGCAGTCTCTGATCTTTCTCAAGTCAGGAATAGGGAGTGGGCTGATCTGGCAAGTCTAATTCTCAGCAATGCGGCTTCTTGGTACTGTTGTACCTGAAACTGCCAATGATGATGCAGCCACTGGGTATCTGTTTAGTTACACAGTATATCAGCTGTATAACACTGGCCTTCTGACATGGCAGAACTGATGGATGTAAGTGTCGTTTGGTACTGGACAGCACAAGCTCTGTCAGCGCTTCCTTTAAACTAGCTGCTTGTCCCAGACTGTACTGAGCTTCTTCCAATAAAAAGCTGATGATTGTACTGGTTATGGTTGTTGGCCAAGTTGCTGGATAGTATGAAATGACAATCCGAGTGGTGAACATAAAGGCTGTGCAAGTGAGGAGAGAGACTGTGTTATACAGGACTCCTGCTACGTAAGGTACGGAATACCCCTTTGGTCAATTCTGGTCAGTTGTCCCAACTATGACCCCACCCAACTTCTTGCCCACCCCCAGCCTATTCACTCTGGCTGCCTCTTCTTCATTTCTCCCCATCAGGTATTTATAAACATGTAGATTTTTTTCTCCTGGAGTTGCTCCCCCTGGTGTCACAACCTTTGCAATATAACCGAGAGCTGCTTTGGGCTAAGAGACATGGGCCAGCTCCCTCAGTGCTTGCGGCTACATCTCACCAGGGTCTGTGGACACGTATAGTGTCTGTGGACATGTATAGAGCTCTGAGTGCTCCCTAACCTGATCCTCCTCCACCAAGGATACAACTACCTCCCCTTGGGCTTTCCCACAGTCTCAGGGGCCTGGGGTTCCTGAATACTCTTCTCACCAGTAAACACTGAGGTGAAAAAGGTGTTAAATACCCCTACCTTTTCCATGTCAGCTTTGTCATCATCTCCCCTACCCCATTTAGCAGGTGGCCCACATTTTCCTCAGGCTTTCTTTTGCTGCTGTTGTCCCTTTAGAAACCTTTCTTGCTGTCCTCCAAATTCAGAACTTTAGACTGTTCTTAAAACTATCTAAGATACAATCATTACTATCTTTTCTTAAAAACCTCTAATTAGAGATAAAGCAAATGTAATGGTACTGTATAAGCAGAGACTACTTTATGGTTGGATCATACCAATTTTAATGCAGTTTTTAGATGAGATTTTAGCTTTATCAAGCTCAGAATGGCTCTAACAAATGCATCAAAGCCTTAATCTCACAGTTTATGGTGGCAACAGACCCTCTGCATGGACAGAGTTACCAGACTGTCTTCAGATGGCTGATAATGTTCCAGTAATTTTTTTCTCTTTAAAAATATACATTTGTTGAAAAATCTCAGGGTTAGCCAAGCATGAAAGTTTCCAGGTATGCATGAAGGGTATGTAAGTTGACCAACCGTTGTGGGGCCTCCTGGCGGAAGACCATATGTGCATCTTTCTGACAGTGGACTGTAGTAAGGAGATATGCAATTTCCTAGCTTTGGAGCTTTGAGTCAGATTTACTATTCTAACATTGTTATTTTGCACGTGTTGAAATTTTTTGGCTTGTTAACACATGCCTTAATGACTCATGGGAGGTTCCACTGAAATTGCTTCTTGCTCAATGTTCCTTTTTATAGATGCTCAACTATAACTGCAAACCGTCTTAGTGTATGATGCTTGTTGAGAGGTATCCAGATGCAGTGATCTTTAGGTTTTGCCTTTTTTTTTTTTTTGTAATTGAGAGATCACATGGAAAATGGTAGTGAGCATTGGATCATATTTAGAACTGTAACTACTAATATCCTGCTTTTATTTTTCAAGCCTGGAAAGAACCTTGACCAACAAAATGTTAATATTTAATTTACTGGTATCTGCTAATTATTCTTCTTTTCTAAGACATTACTGTAAAACTGAGGTTATTATTAATGAAAATTTATGTAGAGGGATTTGCTCTGTTCTGGCGCTGAGAGGGTGAAATAAAAGCACAAATACATTTATCACCATTAACATACAGAGCAAGCTTTAGCCCAATTCAATTAAGAACAGCACAGTATCTTGACAAAGAGGGTCTTTTCACAGATAGAGGTAGTAAACAGATTTACACATGTACTATATTATAAGGTGGTAAGAATTACTATGGTGATAACTTGTGGAAGTCACAAAAAGTAGCTGCTGGAAAGACAAGGAATGTATTTCTCCCATATCCTGGTGTTCCTAGATCATGTTTTTTGCCGCTGTAGCCTCATTCTGGGAAAACAGAATGTTACAGACACGCTGTAGGGGTATGTTGATCATAAAATTCCTTAATAAACCCTTTCTTTCTAGCAAAATAGTTTTAGTATAATCACTAATTTGACAGAACATTTAAAAACTATTTATAATTAAGAGCTAATGCCCATGGAATAGAATATTGTCATAGGTTAATGGCCTCCTGCTGGTTCATGAATGCATAGGCGTTTATTTTCCAAGCAGCAGGCACTGAGCCTCTGACAGTCTTCTATTAGAACAACATTTTTTCTATTACATAAAATGACTAGTGCAGATTTAAACGTTTTATCTGATGCATGCTGGTGCATCAGCGTGGCAGATACTCACTGTACCATGTGTGACCCAATGCACTTTTACAGAGTGAAAGGCCTCTCTCTAGGTCCTAGATTAATTACAGACTTTGGACAGACCTTGGTATTTGCTTGGGCTATCTGAAGAGTACTTGTCTTGATGTTTTCATTCTCTTCTAACCCCTCCATCTCTTGAAGAATCCCAGCAAAACTTAAACTTCTAGCAGCTCATAAGCATTTCCATAAAACAGTTCAGGGTCTTTTTGGAAAGTGTTTGGGAACAGGAAAGAAAAATAAGAAGTACATCCCTTATAAAGCAAACAAGGATTAGTAAAATTATATGTCACTGGGATTGCTTGAGGGGAAACATGGTTCCAAAGTCCGCATGCAGCTTGGGTCATACTTTAAATATTGCCTTCGTTATGATTCCCAAAAATGATCAGTGCCAATTTAATTGCAGTCAAGCCAGAGAGCTGGTCTGTGGACGGTTCTCTTTTTTTTTCACGTGTACATGCCTGGGACTCAAGCACAGAGAATAAGCGGTAAAGAAGAAATGTGTTTTTTGTGATGGTGAGTGATATATTAGGTGAATATATCTTCTAATACAAGCTGTATCACTGACTCCTCCTGCCACTCTGAGAGCTAAATTGCTCTGTCTCCCTGTTGGGAGTGTGGCTGTAGATCATTAACATTTGTACAAGTCTTCAAGATGCAAGACAAAGTATCTTTAGTAGAAGTTTTTTTTTTTGATATCTTAAGAGAAAGGAGAAGGAAGTCCTCCTAGAAGACTGGGTGCTGAAGAAGGAAACATCATCTCAGGAGTTCCATTATGAGAAAAAATGCCAATGTCTATATTGTGAACTATATAACCTGCCAAGGCAAGTGACGATTATGAAATTTCAGATTTAATGGTCTCTCATACCTTTTTAATGTCAATACTGTTGAAGATGCTGCAAAAACCTTTTCAGTAATAAATGGGTTAAGCAGCACAGCAGTTGAATATCCTGTTGGTTCTGAAACACCTTTCTTCCTTGTCACACTCTCTCACTCCTTTGAAAGACTTTTTGAGTCAGCTTGGCTTCTACCAGTTTCCTTTGAAAGGTATTTTTGAGTAGCAGTATAAATTCTTTATCAAAATGTAGGTAATACGCTGTTTCCGTTGTTGAACACTCTATTCGGCCTGCACTAAATTAATTAAAAAAATATTCAGTTTCTTTACTAGGAGAAGGAGAGAGTGCATAAGAAAGCAGGAAATGATCTTTACACATCAGCCTCTCCTAGGGAATAACTGAATGCCAAGACTGCTGACCAGGCTGCAGCTATAATGAGCTTTTATTAACTTTTCTACTAGTGTTCCTATTCTTTTCTACTAAGATCCCCTCCCTTCTTAGTATGGCAGCACTCCCAGGTGGATGACAGTGCAGTAAAGAGTGGTTTCTGCTCAGCTAATAAATGTGGAAATAAGAAAATGTTTTCCCTGAAGCTTAACAGTATTGTCTGGAAATATACCCTTTGTACACAGTATGTCCAAACGTCTGTGAACAATGTGGAACCTGGGTTCACATCACTCCAAGTTTAAGTGTATATTAAAGATCAGGAAGGAGCCGGGCCATTACTATAGGATCACAGTTCACTATTAGAGGTGTTGTAACACTGTTGGTGCTGGATAACTGCATCTGTCTGAAAATGTTATGAGACTAATGGCTTGATGAGGTCTTATGCTGTTGTTATCTGGCTCATTAGTATTAGAGCTACTCCAGATTTAGGCTAGTGGAATCAAGATCATGACTGAATCCTGGCCTCTGGTGAGACAAAACCTTTATCTTCCCTCTCTTCCTGAATTTCCATGGAAAGTAACTCCACAGCTCTTTATGGCCAGCAAGGTTGAAGGGAAGAGAGGAATTCTGTGGAGGGGTGAGGAAGAGCTGACTTATTCCTGAAAACATAATGGAGCTAATTGAAGAGTTATTATAGCTTAAGGTGTCCCATGTTTTTCACTGTGGATTGTGGACAAAAAAAACTTGTGCACCAAAATGCCCTGGATATTACCCCGAATGTTCTCCCAGGAATAACTCTTTAATAGGGTGAATGAGAAGGTAGGATGAGGCACAGGGAGTGTGCAAGTTATGCAGGAGGAAGGGTATGAAGCAAAAAGAGGTGCCAGTATAAATGACTAAAGAAAACTTGACGTTGGACCTCACAGCTAAGTGTGTGTCTGCTAAGTCTTCCTGGGAAGATCTCACCCACATCTCTGGCACTTCCACAGCAGATAACCTAAGCTGACATTCACCTTGGCTGCATTACAGAAGTAATATTTTCACCAGGACAGACTGTTGTTGAACAGCAGCCCCACTGAATTACTCATGCTTTCCTTTAGCAGGCATGCATGTTTTCTTTTCCATAGCAGGCTTTTTCTTTTTTTTTTTTTTTTTTTTTAGCACATACCAAGACATTCTCAGTCCCCCTTCCACTGCTCAGACTTGCTAGGTTTGCTTCCATAGAGTGGTCATGTATCCTCCACTTACCGTACTTTGACAGGAAGCAAACAATAGTTTTGACCATTTTTGCAAAGCAGTTTTGTAAGTGTATAGGAAGTAGATGTCAGGAAAAGTTATTGCTCTTGTCATCTTTGCCTTCTAGTTTTTTATCTTTAGTGAGAAAATCAGGCCTTCATGGCTAATGATGCAGCTCTGGTAGGACCAGCCTCTCCCAACTCTGGCCTACAATAGACAAGAGCCTAGATATGAACAAGAGGAACTGCAATACGTTTGCACAATGGGAACTTAGAACAGCATCAAAATGATTAAATTGGATAAGCAATCATTCAGCTGCCCAGCTGCCTCTGGAAAAAATGTTTAGTGAAAAGGGTGGGATGATTTACACCAACATTTATCCTCCCAAAAAACTGTCAGTCAGCAATGTTTTTCTCTCTTCTCCTGAGAAACAGGATTTGTCGGGCTTCCTGAGCCAGTGGTATTTAAAATATAAACAAATTAAACAAAAAACAATAGGTGTTTTTCTACAAAGGAGCTATTCATTTGTGCTTGGGTTTCATAAAAAACGGTGTTACAAAAAGTCTAACTACAAACCTACATTAAAAACATTCTTGTGTAGAGGAACATCTTTTTTTTTTTCCCCATCAACATTCAGCTTCTCATTGGTCTACTTCTCGGTCAGATTGGTCAGCAAAAAGGCATAAATCTGGCTAGTTCATTCTGCTTTGGTTTTTGTGATGCTTCCTCCTTTTTGTCGGTGTCTTAGCCTAGGAGTAGTCTAAAATTAGTGGACCTATATGTGTAGTAGGCAGATGATAGGATTTGTCCTTATGTCACTGCTGTCTACTGCAGACAGGCACTGGTGCAAGAGTCCATAATTACATCTCTGAAACATATTTCCCAGATGCAACCATTTGATAGGCAGCTCCGTAAAACAAACATAATACCCTACACTGAAAACAGCTAACAAAAGTCACTACATAATCCCATGCTGAATCTATGAATATTATTATGCTCTCTTCCACCCAAACAGCCTCAGTCTCACAAATACTGATGAACAATAGAATATGCGTTTATTTTCACGCATGAGGTGTAGCGTGACATAACTTGTCTGGGGCTTTTTTCTGCTATTTGTTGTTTATGAGGTTACCCCTTGGTCACTAAAATGAGAATTGCCCACCATTATCAGTTCTTCCACTACGTCATAAATGTAAAAAAAGGGCCAAACCGCAAACTAGAGCTACCCACATCCACGCTTCGGGCTGATGGCTGGAATTTTCACAGTATTATAAGAAACCTTCACGATGCATTTTTCAATTCTCCTCTTTCTAGCAGGGAAGCTGAACCTTTCAAACTTGCTGTAAAGCCTCAGTTCATGATGTAAAAGGTCATTAGAAGCCTTTATTGTGGCAGGGAGACAAATACATCTTGGTGTATAGTCCTGGAGGAAGAAGGAACCTTGCTTCAGATATTGACAGGTCACGGGGGTGCAGACCAGGGTGCCAGCAACTGGAGAGACTGGAGTGCCTGCATGTTCTCTGGGTGCATGTCAGTGTGTGCAATTGCTAGCAAACATCAAGACAGACTAGTGGCAAGTAGGATAAGGGGTTTGGGAGCCTCGTATTGTCTGGGTACTCTTGAGGCCAGGTCTGAAAGCTGGCTACTGGAGAGGCCATAGGTCCAAGCCAGGTACTGCAGAGACCAGGGGTCCAAGCTGGGTACTGGTAAAATTCCATGGGTCTGGACCAACTACAAGATATATCTGTTTGTGTATATATGCATCTGTGAAGCAACTGTGAGACAATGAGGCCCAGAGCTATTGCACAGATGTGCATCCAAGGCCAGTTACTGGAGGGATCAATACTGAATATATACATATATATGTATATATTTTCCACTAACAGGCTTTCATCCTGATGAGCCAGAGAGGGAACGGGATGTTAGTGTTGTCTCTGTTGTCAAAAATGTTGTTTCTTCTGACTGTGAGTCTAGCCATCTGTACTTGTATACCCATGTTGTGTTGTGTGTATGTGTGCCTGTTTGCCTGTTGGGAACTTATATTTAGCCTTCTCACAGGCTGGGCCTGGGGACAAGGAGCTGCAGCAGCCTCATCACTGTTGGGCTGCTAGACACAGTAGCTGTAAATACATACCAGCAAAACTCTCAATTTAGAACATTGACCTATGGACCGTGAAGTACCATTCTCACCATCTTCCACTTAGGAAAGCTGAGGCAGAAAAAAGAGACGTAATCCAATTCACTCCCTGGGCGAAAGGCAGATCATCTGCGGTTTTGACCTGCTAGAGAAGTGAGAGTCTCCATTCAAAGGCAGTGAATAAAACAGAGCATCTCTGACCTGCGGATATTGTAGGTGAAGAGGAGTGGGCAGGAACAAAAGCTCAACTAGCAAGGTGTCTGTGAGAGGGAAGAGATTGTAAATGTCTTCCACACCTCACCTCAGCAGGCAGTGGTCAATACTTTGAGAAATACTCAAAGTGAAGACATTGCAAGTTATATTGTCCCAAATCAAATCAAAGAAACAAAGAGAATGAGTACACTCTCTTTAAGACAGTGTCACATCTTAGGCTGGTAAGCTAAAACAAATAGGGTGTAATGACTACTACAATAACACACGCCTTATCATGCCTTGTTCTTTAATTGTCTTTCACATTGGATAGTTTTGCATTCTATCCTCTGCCTTGCTCCAAACCACATAGTAAAGAAAGCATTTCTAGCACTTAGCATTAAAGTCTTTAAGACAAACCACAGTGCAATTAAACTATTGTGCTGCTGGAGGTGCATAATAGCTTGGCATGTGGTTTTTCTTATACTTCACACTTGGGTTGCGTGGAGAAACAGTGCCAAGCAGTAACATGTGAAGTCTGTAGATGGTGGCTAAATATATATTACTGTGGCTAGTCTGCAGATCCTGGTTCCTTGCTTCAAGCACCAAAAAGCAAGCCAGAAGCAACGTAACGGCAGGATGCGTGGCTTGACTTCCTCTGTGGCTGACAAATCCTGGAGAGATTTGCACCCTGAGTTCCTTAGTTGGAGGGACGCTTGTCAGGACACGGGGCATTTTGAACTGGTGCACATCGGGCCTGGTGGAGGAGATAGGAGATAATCCTGAAGTGAACTCTTTTACCGTTACAGGAACATACTGGAACTGTTTGGAGAGTGCCCTGCTGAGCATCTCTGGATAGCTTTATTTTGTGTGAAAGCCACCTCAAAAATCCTCCTGACTCAGCCGGAGTATGAAAACAACTTGCCAAAACATCAGCTCAATCTCAGCTAATCACCATACTAGTTATTAAGTTGTTATTGGCTTCAGTAGCTCTTGGAACCATGGAGGAGTGAAGTGATTGTGTCAGGAAGTGCAAGACAGGGGAGGTGGATGCTGTCTTCTCTTCCTTTCACTACAAAGCAACAGTACCATAACTCACAGCTCCAGAGCTACGCATCTGTGCATGTGTGTGTGTGATGAGATTTTTTACAAAAAGTAACTGTATATGTATGTGACTACATAAAAAATAAAAATACACCCAGTTGCACGCACATCTATATGTATATGCTGTGCACGTCTCTGCATAAGAACAAGATCCAGTGAACAACTTGAAGCCTTCTGTGTAATTGCTTGCATTTTGGTAGGAATTGTTATGACATTATAATCCAATCACAACAAAATTGAATTTGATATTTTTCTGTCATCCAAGCCTGCCTTAATTTGACAGGAACCGCTGGAAACAGGCATTCTCCTTGAAGGGAAACATGGCCCCTTCTATCTTCTGCATCAAAATCCCGTGACTTGAGGAAGAGGCATTAAGCTGACAGTAGCACAGCAATTTTCTACTGGATATTTTTGAATGGTTAAATGTCACTAGGGTTTTATTGCCCCAGGTCTCATTCTATGTCTTAGTGATGACAAAGATGAGTCACCACTGTATGGAGAAAATAAGAGAAAAAGTGGATAAGGCCCCTGGTTGGGAGAACTGTGCGTACAGCCTAAGTCTTTTTCTGATGCTGGTTAGCTGGATCTTTGACAAGTATCCAAGTCCCCCTGCCTGTTTTGGAGCAAGTATCAGCCTAAGTGGGTTGTTGCAGTTGCTGGGATACATGTGTAAAAGTGTGAATACTGAAAATAGCTATACCTATATGGTGCGTTCACATAAAAGGCTGAGGAATAATGCTTCTCCATTAACAGCTAACAGAAACTGAAGATGATTTGTCACTGATTAAATTCCTCTTGCTCACTATGAAGACATATGGCACTATGAAGTTCCTGTGCTTCCAAAAACCTCTACAGCTCTCTGGATGGTTAAACTAAAATGGACTGAGAACACTTCAAGGGTTCTCCAAAGGCATTTATGATCTTTCAAACCAATAGCTATCTTAGGAAAGACAAGCCAAAATCTTGAATAAAGAAAGAAATAATACAATTTCCCATGAAATGGGAACAAAGTGGCATGTTGCTGTGCAGAACTCAACGATAACATTGCTCCAGACTGGCAGACAGCTCTATTATTTTTAAGCACAAAGCCTGGGGAACAGAACTGCATTTATCAGTTCATGAGTTCCCTGCGGTACTGCAGTATTTGACCAATTACTGCTCAGAATGGGTCACAAGGCCCTCTGCAACAGAATACCTTTTCAGACTTAAAACTTGAAGATTTGAGTAAGTGATGCATTCACTTCCACAGTATTTATACCAGCTGTCATGGTTTTGGCCAAATTGGTGAATGGACGGCGACAGATGCTCCCCCCCAGCCTCTCGTGCACAGAGAGCAGGAGGAGAGACAAAGAGAGATTTGTGAGTTTAGAAGAAACTAAACTACTTTCATAAAATATTAAGAATAAAACAAAAAGGAAAATAATGAAATAGATACAGTATATACAAAACCATATTAAGCTCCCAGGACGACGTCACCGTTAGGCACGTGGGAAGTCCCAGAATGGACTCAGTGACGGGTGGGAACCAGGTTCCAGAGTTGGAGTCAGGAATGCTCGGAGGGGGATCAAAGGCAGATGAACAGACAGGGTCCTTCTTGGACGTTGGCCATTGAAGAAAAAGAGTTGACCCTTTGATCCCTCAGCTTTTATACTGAGCATGGGGCAGATGGGATGGAATACCCCTATCGGTCTGTTTTGGGTCACCTGTCCTGTCCGCTCCTCCCCGCAGGTGGGACCCCTCTACGCCCCTCCGCTTCCAACCCTCCAATGGGGCAAATAACGAAATTAGCTGACCTTGGTTGTTACAGCAATAAGTATAAGCAAGAGCTTCTCTGCGTACCATTCCTTGGCACAAACTGTCTTATCACTCTGGAACAAACCGTTTCAGACACAACATGCTGTTAATTTCAGAGAGTTAGAAAAGGCCTAGCTAAGAAGTAAAAATTACTGAACAGAAAGTTGGTTCTGTTTTACCTCAAATCAGGACACCAGTAAAGCCTTCAACAACTTCACACTTACATGACAAAGAAAGATAATTTTATTATTTGAGAATATTGCATAAAAATGTATTTCAGTGTCCAGAATTAATTCAAACATAAATATTGTTATTTTCCTTTCTTACTCCTGAAAAAAAAATCCCCAAAGTTCTTTTACTACTTTGTGTTGGTCTGTTTTTACTGTTTTTTCTCATTTTAAATAATTTTCTCTGGCATAATATATGCACATATAAATACACATGCAAACACACACTTGATACTGAATTAGCTTAGAAACCCTATTTATTGTACTGCAGCTAAAATTAACTGCTTTGATATCACATAGATGTGTTTTTCTCCAAGCTTATTGTAAACTGCAATATTACGGCATTTTTAGAGGATTTGGGAGAAGGTCAGTCACGACTGAATTAGGATCATTAAAGAATGCTGCTGAGGGTAGGGCGTGAACTGTAAAGAACATGAAACCAGGCATGCAAGTAACAAAATGAATGAAGCCTGGTTGTCAGAGAGTCCTATTTCAACTTCTGTCACAACCCCACCGTAGCCTCAGTTGCCATCCTTGAACCTGTTTGTACCTCGAACTCCTTTTGCATCTCCTGTACCCTTGGGGCATATAATTGCCTGCACCTCTACCTGACTGGGTGGGAGGGAGCAGGCAGGGACACTGCTGTGCGTGCTAGCCTGCTGGGACAGCTGCTGAACTACGGGCCATTCCCCTGGGACAGGCGGTTAAGCTTGGTCTCTCTTCCACTCAGATTTTATGTCTATTTGTATCTAACAGATATCTGTTCTCTGGTTTCATTTTTGGGCCAAAAAAATATGTGGTGTTTTTAAATACCTATTACTTATCAGCAATTTCAAATAATTGCAGTGGAAGGGGAAAACTATAATCCTTTCATTATCTTTCCACTAAAAGAAAACATATTTAAATCACCAGAAATATCAGAGTCAGAAGCTGCTGGAATTACCAGAAAAGATGTTAAAGATGTATAAGGATACAGGGGAGACAAGGAAAGGTCACCCCTGCGCAAAAAAGAGAATTGTTTCAACACAAACGTGTTACGGCTTTCCCTACAGTTCTTGCTAGTTCTAGGGCTTTCTTTGGGGGTGTGTGGCAGACATGTGCGAGTACAAAGAGGGTGAAATCGTAAGAAGGGCACAAATTCTTTACATATAACTGCTTTAGGAAGCACTCTGGGATTCCTGTGCTGCCAAGAGTAGACTGTTTTGTGGTACCTTGGGGCTTTTGGTTTGAGGCTGGACTGGAGGGAAACTGTTCTTTGGATTTGGCTCTAGAACAGAGAATTTGTAAGAAGGAAGCAGCTGTGGTTGTGCAACAGCTGGCCCATCCACAACGGTGGGTCAGTGGGTAAAGGTGCTAATGGCTTGCCTATTAGTTGGTCTTGGGATGCAAGCATCCAGAGTGAAATTTTCCATGAAAGGAGCAAAAATTGCTATGCCCAGAACAATACTGTTGTAATGAACACTTTAAAGCACTCCCGTCGCACTGAGCCTTTTGCCTATACACCCTACTGTCTCTAATAATAGCCTTGAAAGAGAGGTTTCTCAGATGAGTGTACTGTAGTAGGAAAGAGGTCACTGAGTCTGAGCAATGTCTAACAGAGGCCTTTTGATGAAAGTTGTTTTGTATATGCAACTGGATGCTTTTTCATTGCCTCTCTTCTGCCACCTGCTCAAAGAAACAGGACTCATGCACACTCTGAAAATAAAGACTATCAAAATACTGTAGATCAGCACACCTATAAGCTTTATAGCTCTGTTGCTGCATAATGAAGGCAATATTCTGATTGCAATAAGAAAGCTGAAAACTTAATAAAAAGGATGAGGGAATTCTTTGCTCAGTGAGACACTTACATAGAGTTTGCCATAAAAAGGTACTGAGATGTTGAAAATATTATTTCCTTTAAAGCTGGACAGTCACTGCACAATAAGGCCACATTTTGACAACATATTTGAATTAGTAACTAACTGCTGAAAACACTTAGGGAGAAGGTAAGTTGTGATTATAGTAGTTTAGGGGTCTGTGTGTTTGAGTTCAACAATCAGACATTCCTGCTACACAGAAGGGAATATGATCCTGCATTGGAAGCACTGAATGAGAAGGGAATGTTTTCATTAAAGGAACTCTAAAAACTGATTTATGGCCCACCGGTTGCATCTTGTACTGGAAAAAGGAAACTCCATAAATAAAATTGCTTAGAGGGAGTTCAGTATACTTTCCAAAGGGCCATCTAAAAGGCCTTCTTTTAAAATAAATAAATGCTGAACAATAAAATAACATTAAACCTAGTCCTAGCTGCTATTCCATGTTTTAACTGCTTTGTGACTGTACTCCTCTAAGTTTCTGAGAGAACCTTCTGAACAGACAAACTCCCAATGAAAAGACAGACCCTAAAAGTGATATATCAGACATGTAAGGAAACACCTGGAAGTACCAGGATTCATTGTATCTCAGTAATGCCTGAAGATCTACTCACTATTGAGATCCTGTTTTACTGTGTACTTTTTAAACACAAAGTATATTTCCCACAACCTACTTAAAAAATAAATAAAAGAAGAAAAAAGGAAAAAAAAAGAAAAGGCAAGAAAGAAAGAATCTTGTTGGATACATTAGGCTTGTCTTCACTGCATAACACATCTGCCTGGAGGAAGAAATCTGCTATTGTGTATAAATTCTTTAAAAGTCAACTTCACCATTGCTGATCTTTGGGTGGGCGCTACTAGGGACTTACATTTATATTAATTAGTCATCTTACAAGATAATGTAAGTGGCACTATGACTGAAGGAGACTAAAGTGGAAAAAAACCAATTTATGATACCCTTATATCTGAAAGAAGTCCATCATGTCCAAAGACAACCTATGACATGGTAATGAATTACGTCTATTTGATGAAAGAATTTTCTCATGAGTAAATTTTCTTTGTATAGTTTTATAGTGAAATAATTTGCATTTCCCCTTTCGATATTAAGTTCTGTTTCTGAATACTTTATCTTCCTAGCATATATAAATGGACAACTTGCCTGAAGATTATAATGAGAACAATAAAAAAATGGAAGAGTTGTGTATGTTTACAAATCTGTATCTTACTCAGCAACAAGCTAATTAAGCAATATCTGTAAACTCTGTTTTGGCTCCCTGAGGTAGTAAATTGAGACATAAGCTCAAGCTCTTGCTCCAAGTGCTCACCATATTTGAAGAAATTCAGAGACAGATCCAATCTCCTCTACTGTTTCTGGTCTGTATAATGGACTGAACCAACACCTCAAATCCAAACACTCTTGGCTTGAGTGGGAGGGAAAAAATTACTGTTGTCAGGGAATGAACTGGATAATTTTTGATGCAGCATTCCAGAAAACATAATCTATGGCCCATGTCCAGTTCCTATTTATTAACCAGAGAACTAGCTGCAGCTGTTTATTATGATTGGGTGTGCCAGTTTGATAGTGTGTAATCATATTTGCATAAAGATAAAAAAGAAGGTGTTATAGAACAGAATATACGCACATTTTTACCATGAATTACAGGTAATTTCAGAGTAATTAGGTGTAATTTGTTAAAGAATCCTTCCCAGCAAATGATGACTCTGATTTTATAATTACAGGGCAATGCTTACTATGGCTTTCAAGGCAGGATAAAACATACCTGAGGGGGTAGTGTCCCACACTAGACAGATCTAATGTTGCTGTGAGAGACAGGTGTTTTGTCAGATTTCAGCTACACACTTCCACACCTGCAACGCATTAACCATCGCAGTGATGTTAATGAAGACCAGGTGCTTCTTCCACCCTCCAGACAAGGAACTGGCATGAGTGTTGCTGTGTGCTACCTTGGAGTCTCCCATTTGCCTCTCCAGATGGGCTTCGATGCCTGCCAGAAAGTGTCCTTTCAAACTCTTAGTGTGGGAAGAAGCTCAGGCCTGGAAGAACGTCCAATGGAGCAATCAGATAAGGTCAGACAGAGAAAATGCTAACATCCAAGCTCATGACAAACAAACGTGGTGGCTATGCATGGAGCAAGCAAACAACACGTAGAAATAAAGTTACTTCATTAAGGGTATGCAGCCATATCTATTCTTTTCGTACCAGGACCTGGGGCAGGGACCTGACTGTCTAGAAAGTGGCAATATAACAAAAAGATGCTGTTTTATTGACAGCTGCCAGATACAGTCCAATTGAAGGGCCCTTATTCCTTTAAAATCTGAAAGTTTTCTATTTAAGCCAGAAATGGATGCCTTGGGCAAGATTTATTTTTAATAAAACACAAGGTTTTCATTGTGATTGTGCCTACATAATTTTAATACTCTCTGTTATGGAACATGAAAATTTTTTTAAAGGAATTCTTTACAGGGCAATCTTTCCCCCTTTTCTTTTTATTTCCACGTGTTTGATTTGAGGTTGTCCTCTCCCTGCAATTTATAACAGTTAAGGAAAAGTTAATAATGGCTCTGAGGATGGAAAAAAAAGAAACCTATTGAAAGTGAAAAGAAAGGGGAAAAGGTCTACATTCTCAGCAGGAGCTTAGTTAATTATCTGACTCCTTCCCAGCCACTTCTGGCACATGACACTACCTCAGCAAAACAATTAGCCTTTCCACACTGAGAGGAAAAAACAGGGATGGCCAAATATCAGAATGTGTGACATAGTGCTTGACTCTAGAAAGTCCTAGTTAAGTTAGAGCAGACCTGAAGCACTGCAGATATAGGGCTTGTTGTTTTCTCTTTGCTTTTAAATATGACATTCTTGAACTAAAAACACAGAGTGGGAAGAGACACGAAAATTGTGCATAAGGTAGAGTTTTGACAGTTAAGCTCTGGTGTAGTGCATGTAATGTATTCTATTGTGCTGTCCAGTTAATGAACCCTCCTGTACTGAACTCTGATGCAGCAAAGAAGTAGAATCACCTGATGTACTTTCCCTGCTCATTTGTTACTGACTGTATTTCCAAGCATGTTAAGGAGGAGAAAATCATTGGGAGCATGGCTTCACCACATGGAAGTCATGCTTGAGCAATTTGATAAACTTCTACAATGACACAATTGACCTGGTAGATGAGTTGAGAGCAATGGATATTGTCTATGTGACTTTAGTAAGGTCTTTGACACTGTCTCCGGTAAGATCCTTGTAGACAAGCTGTTGATGTACGGGCTGGATGAGCAGGCAGTGAGGTGGATTGAAAACTGGTGGAATGGCCTGGCCCAGAGAGTGGCAATCAGCCAAACAAAGTCTAGTTGGAGGCCAGTAACTAGCAGTGTATCTCAGGGGTCAAAACTGGGTCCGATTCTGTTTAACATCTTCATTAATGACCTAGATGATGAGGCAGAGTGTACTCTCAGCAAGTTTGCCGCTGACACAAAACTGGAAGAAGCAGCAGAAATAGGCCAACAGGAACTTCATGAAGTTCCACCAGGGGAAGTGCAAAGTCCTGCAGCTGGGGGAGGAACAATCACATGCACCAGCACATGCTGGGGACCACCCAGCTGGAAAGCAGCTTGGCAGAAAAGGACCTGGGGGTCCTGGCAGACACCAAGTTGAACATGAAGCAACAATTTGCCCTTGCCACAAAAGAGGCAAATGGGATCCCGTGCTGCATTAGATAAAGCATTGCCAGCAGGTCAAGAGAGGTGATCCTTTTCAATCTCCTCAGCACTGGTGAGGCCACACCTGCAGTGCTGGGTTCAGTTCCAGGCTCCCCAGCACAGGAGGGACATGGACATACTGGAGAGAATCCAGCAAAGGGCCACAAAGGTGATGAACGGACTGGAGCATCTCTCCTATGAAGAGAGACTGAGATAACTGGTACTGTTCAGCCTGAAGAAGAAAAGGCTCAGCGGGGATCTTATGAATGTATACAAATACCTGAAGGGAGAATGAAAAGAGGACAGAGCCAGCCTCTTTACAGTGGTGTCCAGTGAGAGGATGAGAGACAATGAGCACAAACCGAAACACAGGAGGTTCTCTATGAACATCAAGAAACATTTTTTCACGCTGAAGGTGACCAAGCACTGGCACAGGTTGCCCAGAGAGGTTTTGGAGTCTCCAACCTTGGAGATATTCAAAGCCTGCCTGGACATGGTCCTGGACAGCCTGCTCTAGGTGGTCCTGCTTGAGCAGGACAGTTGGACTAGACGACCTCCAGAGGTCCCTTCCAACCTCAACCATTCTGTGATTATGTGATTCCATGATTCCGTGATTTTTACCTGATCTCTCTCTCCATCACTGACCTGAACACCTCATACAGCAGCCACTGTCTTCCTAGCTACGGGGGGAAAAAAAAAAAGCAAGCCTAGATGCTGTTTATGTAATTGACCTTTGTGACAGCAGTTACACTGAGTGGGTGGAGTTTCTCTGTAGGACCTCAAGACTACTCAAATGGTATGTCCTATCCTTCAGTGGCCTCTGGATCACATGTTTTTTCACAACCTCTTTAAACTCCAGCTCTCATTGTAGCCAGCATGTGTTCTAGGAAAAGAAAATACCCTTATTGAAATGATTATAACCATTGCTATTAATGCTTGTGTTCATACATTTTAATATATTTTTATATATTAATATTAAAAAATTCTGCTGTGCGACAGATTATGTTCTCGTTTTTACTTGAAGTGATACTGCAACTGCTGTCTTTTATAAGTGTTATATTCTCCACTCTGAGAAAAATCTACATTTTTAGAGGAGATTCAAGAATACACATTTATTGTAGTTTTGAAGTCCAATCCATTAAGAATATTCACAATAAATTTGCATTTTGGTGAATGTGCCTTCCTGGGTCCACTGACAGCAAAAGTAGCAAAATATTGAAAAACAGAAGTTTATATATGTTCAAATGAACAATGTGCGCCAATTATGAAGTATTAAAATATTCTAGTAATTGGAAAATGGAGACATAGAAAGCTCAAAGTTATGGTTTTTTTCTAGATATTTAGGTGTTTAAACATTTATTTGCATAGTTAGAAGACTATGGGATATTTTTGAAATATTTCTGTTTTTCCTAATGGCTTGTTGGCACTTAAGAACTGATCCATAGATACCTACCCAGAAGACTCCCTGACAGAGCAGCTCCTGAACTGTGAAGAAGAATGCAGAACACCTCACACGGTCCCTGCTCTAGTGTTGGTCCTACTTGTCCAGTCAGTTTGAACCTCTGTCTCAACAAAGTAATTTGTTTTACAAAACTTTACAGGATCTTTATAACTTAATGATAACGATTATGCTACTGGAACAAACCAATGAATGACCTAGGCCAATCTTCTGTCTATAAGAATTTCCAAGTGTCTGAGCTGGACAGCATAAATTCCCTGCAAGACATGAGATCATGGAATAGTTTAACCATGGGAGAAGTATTTTCCTAATGCCAGCTGATAATCTGCTTTATTTCCTGAGGAATGAGGTCTGCTCCTCTCAGAGATGTAAACTGAAGAAGAAAGTGCCCTGCCTCCACCTCGCTGTTCAGGGATGACAGTCTGTGGCACCTGTGGAACAATGGCTTTAGTCTCTGGCTCGTGCTGACTGGCAGTGTATGACCGTGACACCCCTCCGCCCAGCTTCTCTGCCGCAGAGAGACACAATCTACGTTTTCATATTTTTCACTCCCAGCAAAAACTTAACTCCCCAACTCTTAAATGAACAGCATAAAAAAAACATTGCAAATGTTCACGCTGCACCTAATAGCTGACTTTCATAAGAATGCCCGATTAGGCCCTGAGGTATCCTGCACCTGGACCTCCAAGGGTTTCCTTCTAAAACAAACACTGCAGCTGTTACAAATAAATTTCACTTGTTCTGGTCATTGTATCCTGAAGTTCTCTTCCTTCAATCTGTTCTGGTGGGGTTTTTTTTGTTGTTGTTGTTGGTTTGGTTTTTTTTTAACTGCTTGTAATCTGTTTGGACAAAAGGATAGATGTGAAGCACCTTAATATCTTCCTTTGGGGTCTTTGGCTAGGCAAAGTAGAAAAAATGGCATTGTATGCCTCTGGGTCTGAGTTTTAACCTCTCCCGACTAACAGTGAGAATGTTGCAGTTTGCAATTGTTTTCACTCATAAAAGAGACGAACAGATCTTTCTCACGATGGAGTGACAGACTGAAAATCATATTTTTGCTCTGGCTTTTTTCCTTCATAAACTACTGCATTCTTTGCATATGCTCTTTATATTCTGTCCCCTGTGTCTTACTGAAAGTTTGGTAACTGCCATCAGCCTCTAACAACATAGTTAAGTGTTCCTTGTCCTCACATTTTCCTTCTTTTATTAATAGCACTATTTTGTACTATTGGTTGTGCACCCATGTCCAGCTGAAAACTAATGCACAACATTTGCATTTAGAATGGTATTTCAAATGATGACTCCTACTCCAGTATCCATCTCTGCCTTGAAAAATTTACCTGAACTAGTGGCACTTTCATTCTCTTTGTTCACTTTGCTGATGCTTGAAAAATGATGCAAGGTTTTGCATTTCTTCTCCTGTGCTGGTTACGGTGTTGTTGTTGTATACTTTTGCTGTTTGCAATAGTATATGAAGCTCCACCTGGTTAGTATTTTTCCCTATGATGTGGAGCTCCTAAAGCCTTTCCCTCTTGTAATGATTTGCATTTATTAAGAAGTATTCAGTACCAGAAGACCGCTGGCCTTACACAAGCTTTGGCCTCAAACAGGTGATTGCTTATACTGGTTAACTATAATTATTCCAGTAGTTTATTTCAGATCTGGTCCCTCCAAACTGCACTATTTAACCCTTTAGCTTAATCTACTACTGCCAGATATTTTCTTCTCTTTACATCCTCTGTTTGACAGAATCCCACCCACAAGCATCATACAACACTTCTGGTAAACCCATTTGGTACAGTTTTCTCTCTAGAGAAGCCAAATGAAAACTCTGGCAGAACTTCAAATTAAAAACATCAAATACATCAGTCCAGGCTAGCTCTGAATAGATATTGTAATGTTTCAACTATTCTTCCTTTTGGTGGGACTGTCGTTTGCAAATACAGATGGCAGTGCCATTTATACATACCTAAACAGCCTAGCAGATACTTTCTTGGTTGGTCTTGTCCTTTGTAGCGTTAAGTGATCACTCATTGCTTAAGATACTTGCAGGAGTTGTGCTTTGTTCTGTGAAGGGCTTCAACTGCCCGTGAGCAACAAAAATTGCTTTGCAACGGTTTGACCAAGCTTTCTCTGAGAAGCTTAACAGTTAGGGTACAGTTCCTTTCTGTAAGAGAAAAGGCCCGTCCCCAGTCTAAAAATTTTTGCAAGAGGGGTTAGCGAGTACGATCATAATCCTTGATATGTTACAGGAACCAAGTTAAACAGAGGTTTGAGATGAGTATGCTGAGGTCATCTCCCAGTGTGAGAATAGAAGACTTTACAAATAAAAAAGTTAGACTTTATGAAAATAAACAATAGGGCATTTAACTTTTGAAAGAGAAACATAAAATGTCAAAGGGAGACAGAATAGGTTTCTTTTTAAGAATATTGTTTATACACAGCTTTCCCATTTCCCACTGTGGCCTAGCAGGTAGGTCCCATTCTTGTTTTGAATTGGTTTCCGTAACCTTCAGGGTTTTGGCGGGACTGCAGCCTCCTCCAGTCGTCGAGACATTCTTTCTGTCACATCTGGCTTGTGTGGCTGCTCACTCAGCTTTTCCCAGGGCACGCTCCCCCCCCTGCAGCCCCCAGCACTCCCCTCCCTCTCCCTCTCTGGGAGGGCTCACACAAATACTTCTCCTGAAAGGAACATAGTGCAAACTGAGAACTAAATAAAACCAACCTACTGTCCGCCACGGGACCACTGACTATAATTGCGAGAAGACAGGGGGGAAGTCCACAGGCACAGAAAATTGCAGCAATGTTTCATTATGGAATGGCTATCGAGAAATTCTGCGTTCTGGGATCTGCTTTTCTGCCCAGACTGTTTTGTTGTTGTTTTTTTCTTCTTCTTCCTTTTTAAAGATTCCTGAAATATGCATTATTCAGTGTGAATTCAGTTTGGCCTTCAAGCCACATGCTGGATTAAAAGTGTTATCTTTCCAAGTGCACAATTGTTTTTAATTACCATGCCAATGAAGCTGAACAAACGGCAGTCAGGTCACATCGTCCAGCATGGCTCATAAGTTTTATGAGCTATGTTGCACATAGCAATGTGTGCAACCACCTTTCACAGAGCAGCGCACTGTCTCTCAGCCAGAGACTGCCTTTACTCTGGATGGTTCCAACTGCATGTTCTTCTTGCAAGGCTGTTGCATAACTTCAATATCTACCATTTACATTGTTAGCAATGAACTTGGGTCCCATTACCATGGCTTTTTCCTGAATTTCAGACGGTTCCTGACACTCTTTACCCCTAGCGTATATGCACTGTGTCCTGAGTGACTTAACACTGTCCATGAAAACAGTAGTCAAAATATTGAGAACTATAGTGGAAACAGCCTCCTATCCCTTTCACCTGGGTTTATCCTGAAGGTAATACTGACATAGGTTACTCACACTGTGTTCCCAACTCTGAGACAGGCCTTTCGTTACGATGAGCCTCCGAGACTCTTGAAGTTCTCTTTTCCACTCAAAATACTTACTTTCTCCACTTCCGTATTTCCATTTCTTCAGTAAAGTTTTCAGGTATTTGTTCAGCAGCAACAGCGCAGGGGGCATTCTGTTCCTTGGGTCCCCAAGGCATAATCGGCATTTGAGCTGTTCGTAGAAGCATATAACTCTTGTGAGTAGTGTTTAACAGCTACAAGCAAGAAGTGTTGCCAGCAGTCGTTACCTTCCTATCCAGATTTCCATTGGAAAAGTGGTTTTCAAAGTGTTTCTCTGTTTTCCATGTAAGAATTGCTAATAGTGAACTTGCTTCTCAACAGCAAATGTCCCCACCAATTAGAGGTGGGGGAAAGAAATCTTCAGGTTTTGCTTTCTTGGGGAAAAAAAAAAATAAAAAGGAGGGGAAGAAAGCAAGAAAACTGAAGCAGAATTTCATTTCCTGCTGGCTCTCACAGGATGGCTGGGTGTTATTGAGCAGTATGGCGATAGTGTCCCGAGGCTGCAGTGGGGATCAGGCCATGCTGCTAGGCAATGCACAGGCAAGCAGTGTACTGGTTGTGTTGAAACGGTGCCACAGGCAATCTCTACGGTCTTCCCTGGCGGTCGGTCTCTCGGCAATATAGTTCAAAAATCAGTCTGCTGTTCCCTTCTGATTTAGCTGTCCTAGTTCCTCCCTCAAGGTGTTGGGACCTGGCTGGGGTGCACACCCTGAGTCAAGGAGGTGAGTGGTGTCCTGACAGCCCTGATCCCAGACCCGTATAAAAATAAAAATGGCATATGAAGGCGATGAGGGAGAAGGATGGGAAACAGGCAGGGAGAAGCAGCGCATTGAATTAATTTGCCTTTGGGAGTTTTGCCCACAGTTTATAGAGACGGTAAGGAAGTTAAAAGAAAGAATGCTGCAAGGATTAGCTAGACAGGGAAACCCAGGGGAGGGTGAGTACATGGGAGTGGGAAAGACAATTTGAAACGATCTTCCAAATCAGTAAATGCAGAGGGCAGCAGGATGCTGACCTTTTACTGTAACCAATGTCAGCTGCAAGTTGTAACTTCATGCTATTAATTACAGCCAAGCATACTTCTGGAGTGTTGCTAGTGTGTTTCTTCTGTTGGCATTAAAATTTCCTCTTTTCCTCTCCCTCCTGCTCCACTCCAGTCCCCACCTCCTGCAACAGGATCAAGTTTCAGACTGCACTCTTAGATGCAAAAAAAAATAATAAAAAAAATAAGGAAGGGCCCTGGAAGGGAAAAAGTAGGAAAAAGTAGTTTGTACATCTTGCGGTTTTTAGGGCCTCCTAAGGAATTCCCAGTGCAGGCCACCTCCAACTGCAAATGCTTTATCTACGAATGCAGAGTTGTGGTATCATCTCCAAAGTTATGTCTTTGCAGAAAGGATTAAATCACTATGCAGTGGACAAATTGCCGGACAATTCCTGCTTGGGTAATTTGTACCTCAGACAAGTAATGAACCAAATGATTTGGGTAGAATCAGAAGGAATCTGTAGTTTTAACACTGAATCAAAACCAAAGTTCAGTTTGAGGTTTGGGTTAGAGATGTACCCAAACCGCCCTCCTTGCTATAAATAACTCCACATTTTAGAGATGTTTGATGTAGGTTTGGATCTGACTTTGGGGCTTGGACTCATTCCAAGTTTGGATTTTTGTCATGTCAAATGTGTTGATTTGCTGGAAAAATAGGGAGCGTTACTTCTATAAGCAGGCAAATTTAATGATACTTGTAAGTACACAAATTAGCAAATTAGCAGCAGGTATTTTTTTTTCCTTCGATTCATTCTGAAAGTCAGTAACTGCTGTGAATCTTTGGAGAGGAGGAAAAAAGTCTAATTGTGTCAATGGAAGAACTTTAGAATAAATAACATTTACACAGCAACAGAGCTGCTAAATGTTTGGTCTTCCAATTAACTTTTATGCGCACTAGTTGCTTTACAGGACCAGGATGTATGCCAGTCGGCTCTACGTCCTGATGGAAAGGTAAAGGAATTATGATTTTAATTGGTATGAAGACTACCTATCTGTCAACACACTTTTGCAAGAAATAGCAGAATGAAAATTTGCATACATGCAGATATAAACCATGGGGAACATACACCTCATCATTTTAATGTTCACGTACAAGAAGACCCCAGGACAGGGAGACCTTTGCCATGTCATATTTCCACCTTGGAACCCATTATGTTTGACAGCTGCGTCTTACTTTTTTGGGTACTCACCCCAAGTTAACATGGTTGGTTGTTTTTTTTTTTGTTTTGCACATTAGACACAGAAATTGAAAGTCAATTTGACTGTGAGCTCAATCTGAGACATTGGAGGTATGAGTCTTCTTCAGTGTCCGGTGCCTGGTCCTTTAGATGGTCTTGCAGACATTAAGCACTTTTTAAAAATCTTTCTTAAGCTATCCCAAATTGGACACTCTGAAAACACGCAGTTTTTTCAGGCACTTCAATAATATGACCCTGATGCACTTGTTTGTAAGGTAATGAATTTTTCCCTCAGATAGCTTGCTTTTTACTGTAGGAAATGAAACTCTTGAGTCTATAATTGACCATATAGTTTTTGTATGGGTATTTTTTCTACCCATGGTTTTCTACTGTAACACATTAACAAGAAAAACGACAAAAATAACATGCATTTTCTTTGGTCTTTGTCTGAGGCCACCTGGGGAACCATTCACACAAGGCAAATGACAAGAGAAATCACTTAAACAGAAAATCCCTTTAAAGCATTTGCCTCCACTCGGTTGTTTGGAGTTTTTTTTTGTTTGGTTGGGTTTTTGTGTGTTTTTGTTTGTTTGGGGTTTTTGTTTGTTTGGGTTTTTTGTTTGTTTGTTTTTCTTATTGCGCATAAGATATCTGTATATGGAGCAGACATGAAAAAAAAATGTTAGTAGATGGCTCTCCTGCCAAACCTGACTGGTTGAAGGGTCCCGAGCCTCACCAGTCTGCTGGGAATAGCTTTTGAGCTGGCACACCTGCCAGCAGCTCCTCAAAGCTGGACAGGCAAGATGCACATATTCTCCCGTTTCAGTCCCTTTCCTGCTTGGCTGACTTAATATGGAGGATGTGTGGAGGGATGTTTTTAATGGCAGGATTTCATATGGTAAGAACGTCATGCAGGAAACGAAATTTGGCATGTTGGCATCTGCTAAAGGCATTCAGCCCATCTTGATGTATGAAAGCCTGACATGACCATGACGATGCTGTCTCTTACAATTTTATCTTGAAGACTTAAACTAGTCTGTTGTTGTGAATGTTTCTAGGGATACAAATCTCTTTTCCATGCTTTAAACCAAAGCTGAAAGTGACAACTGACAATGATGTAAGTGTGAATTTTAGGTTGATCAGAGTCCCTCCTGACCACCTCAAATAGTTTCCTGTACTGAACACTTTAAAAAAGCAAAAAAGTCTGGATCCCAAACCAAACTCTGAAACTTTCTGCCTGTGTTTGAAATACTGTATCCAAATATCTACTGAAAAGACTTGTTTACAAAACCTGCTGTTTGGATTTCATCACCCAGTTTATACCTACTATGTAGATGTCATCAATGTATTAGCTCATTGTGAATATTGTTCTAGGGAAGTGTTTTCACTCCTAACTACTTTATATGCTGAGGTTGTTTTTGTGGAATTTCAGTTTTAAGTAATTTTCACTTTTTAGGTGTCAATTAATATCAACACTATACATTCATAGGCAGCTACGTGCGCATCCTTCACTCTTAGAAATAGGTTGCAGATATACAGATTTCTGATCAGAAAGAAATTCTTCCTTGCCAGTTCAGACATGAAAATTTGTGTAATTCAGTTTATTTTATCTAGATTTTTATTGCCTGTTACTGCTGTTGATCTCTGGGAGGACTGTTTATTACATATAATGCTATCCTTTTTCTCCACTGTAACATAGCAATCTTCAAATTCCAAAATAGGCCTTTTGACATATCCCAAGAAAATAGCAAATAATGAGCTTTAAATCTCCTTTTGTTGTTCATGTTACCATTCTTTCTAGAAAGGAGGGTGTCATCAGCTTGTTTCACAACAGCCAGCCCTTAAGAAAACCCTGAAACCTGTTCTATTTTCCCCATCTCCTAGGAGTGGAATTGAGAAGGCTGAAGTTTGCACCGCTTTCCATGCTTATCTGTTTGCCAGTGTCTTGGAGGCTCTTTCTTCATACCTGTTTGGTTAAAATACTGATAAGGCATGGAAAGGTATAAGGTATGGAATAACAACAGAGTTTCTGGACAGGTTTATGAGCACATGGATGTATTCTGTTTTGTCAGCAAGCTGTTGTAAAAAGTGATGATTACATAGCTTATGTAGTTCCTCTATATATATACGCCACAAATATGACAAGGGACAGTGCAGCCATATAGATGATGGACAGGGAACTAGGTTACCTTAAATTTAGAAAACTTGAAGAAAGGAAAGATTTTATTTAGGTTCCAACGTGTATGTCAAAATAATGTAAGAAAATAAGATTTCACTTTCGTTTTTCTATGCTACATTTTATAAGTTATTAATGTATTTTGCTTAGAAGTGTTTTTACTGGATTACGAACAATTTCTCTTTTAAATAAGTACATGTGTGTGTTTTTACAGGAGGTTGTTAGCAAAATATGTAGCTAAAGCTCAGTTTGTAGCCAGAAAATTATTACTTAATGCTCATTGCACTTAATTCCGCTGGCTAAATCAATCAACATTCAAACAGGTAAAGCCAAATTTGATCCATTTTCAAAGAGATGCCTGAAATCCTGAAGGAGACAAAACTCTGCATTCTGTGTGTGCTTACCTAACTATAACTCAAGAAATGTCAGTTGATCAGATTTTTTTTTTTTTTTGCAACAGTTCTACACTTGAAACTGGGGAAAAAAAAAAAAAGCTATTTCCTTAATATCAGAGCTTTTCCTTGTGGCAGAAATTGTTGAAATAAGTTGTTTAGATTCTCAAGCAGATTTAGCTTTTATACAATATTATACCTCTGCCATATCAGGGTTGACTAAAATGGAAGACAAACATCCGAGATTTTTTACTTTCCATTGCATTTGAAATGATTAATTAACTTTGTTTGAATCTAGAAGATGAGCAAATTTGGGGATATTGGAATTCTGAGTGAAATGAAACCACTTTTGTTAGTTCCCCTAATAACACAGATCCTGAATTAGGCCAGCTGGCATGCTCTCACCTTGAAAGGTGCTGGCACATCTCTTGGAATGCTTGGATGATCTACTCATATGAGTACGCACTTGGATCTATCACACACTGGTGTCAAGCTCTGCCTCATCTTGTGGTCTGACAGCTGTAATACTCTCCCCATCATGTTTCCCTGCCCTGGTTTGTTGAAATGCCTCAAGGCTATTGAACCAGAGTAAGCCAGGTGCATCCATTGACTTACACTTGGTTTGAGAAAGTGGAGAGTAATGCCTGGGTTTTGTTGCTGCTGTTTTTGTAATACGCCGCAGGCTAACTAGATGGAAATGACAAACGATTTTATGATAGCTCATGGCGGGGGTCTGCAGACATCCGTAGCAATACTGTCACAGTTTGGAGTGACTCTGCTTGCTAGTAAACAAAGGGCTTTTTCAGAGTCCCTCAGCTGTTCTCTGCTTCTCAAGAGGTGGGAATGCTGTGATAGGCTGAACCTATACTGGAACAACTGGAGAGAGTCCAGTGTAGGGCAACAAAGATGACTGAGGGACTGGAGCATCTGCCTTATGAGGAAAGGCTGAGAGAGCTGGGACTCTTTAGCCTGGAGAAGAGAAGGCTGAGGGGAGACCTTACTAATGTTTACAAGTATCTAAAGGGTGTGTTTAAGGAGGATGGAGCCAGACTCTTTTCAGTGGTTCCCAGTAACAGGACAAGGGGTAACGGGCACAAGCTGGAACATAGGAAGTTCCATTCAAATATGAGGAAAAACTTCTTTATGGTGAGGGTGACAGAGCACTGGAACAGGCTGCCCAGGGAGGTTGTGGAGTCCCCTTCTCTGGAGACTTTCAAGACCCACCTGGATGCAGACCTGAGTAATGTGCTCTAGGCAATCCTGCTCTAGCAGGGGAGTTGGACTAGATGATCTCTAGAGGTCCCTTCCAACTCTGAAAAATTCCGTGATTCTGTGATTCCGTGATATAATTGAATAGTCATGTGTCTGATAAGGTCAAAGGCTCTGCTGCAGCCCCTTTCCAGGGGTTTCAGTGATATCCAATTAATTGATTTATAGTATCAATGTGCCATAAATAAAGTGTCATTTGTGCATCAGCAAGGAAAAAAATCAAACAACTTAAGAATCAACTGTGAATGTAAACATGTACTACACAGTTAACCTGAATTTTTGGCATACACATCTAACCTGAATTAACACCTAAGACTGCAAATGTTCCCACAGCAAAGCCCTGCCTCTGATACCACAACGCTGTTGTTTCTGCTCTTGATCTGTTTGGGCTTGAGGATATGGCCTTTATCCTAAGTAATCCCAGTATTTATCCCTGATCATTGCAGCACTTCCTTCTGGAGGAACTGTGGAAAGTGAACTAGATGACCATCACTATTTGACTGATGGTTATTACTTAGCCCTTCCTAACAAAGGAACACTTGGCCTCTAAGCTGCACACCAGTCTGTATGGGGTAGCTGATACTGACAAACATCCAGATGTGAGTTTGAGGCTTTTCTGGAATTATGACACAGGGGTAGGTAACAGTTGGATGCAGACTTTCTCCTGTCTCTCACAAGGGAAACCAGTTGCCATAAAGTGTTACAAATCATGCTCTTTCCAGGAACCATAATTGATGCTGTATATTGTCACCTTGTTTTTTAACCACTTAAATATATTTTGATGACTTCTGCAGTACCTGAAGTGGTCAGAGATGCAAGATATTCTCTTAATAAAGAGTTATTTAGTCTTGTAGTAGTTCCTGTGGAAAGCGTAATTTCAGTTTAGACTTGAGATTTAGCTCCGTTGCTAAAGCCTTAGGTTGTAAGAAAGTTTCTTACTACCTACAACAGGAAGTTGGAGAAGAGCTATGGGAGATGATGAAGTGTAGAATATCGGTTTAAGAGGAAGTATTACCTCAGAAATGGGAAGCAGGAACTGGGGATGCCATGCAGAGATTGGTGCTCCTGGAGAACACTGAAGAGGTACCTTTTTGCAGCACTAGGGAAGGCAAGGAAGACTTGTCAGCTGGTTATGGAAGTCCTAGAGCCATGTTTGCATGGCGCTACTCTGAATTAATACAATTTCTGTGTTTCCAAGGTAATTAAAGTGACCAAATGTCCGTTTATGACACAGTGCAAATAAGCTTGTGAGAAGATTTTAAATGAGAAGTGAGTTCCAAAGGCTTTTCTTCAAAAAGGCTTTTCTACCTTTTGAATAAGTATTAATTAACTTCAGTAAAGGTCATGTTGGTCAGTATCAAAGAGTTGATTGCAGATATGAAGTTGTATGAGCTCGTTTGATGAGATAATTGATTTTTTTTCTTAAAATTTTTTAAGTCCTACTGTAATTGCTCTTGCAAGGAAGAAGTTGAAATATTACTCTATGAGATTTAATGCTTTTTATTTTAGTATAAAGTGGGAAGATGAGTTTGAAATCTTTTTCATGCTCTATTAATTAATTGCCAAGAAAATTATTTAATTGAATTTTCATTTCTTGTACTAATCCTTTGCTGCTGATGTGACTTTTAACTCTTTGGGCAAGCTGGTCCTTATACGTGTCTGCTGCTGCAGACATCTTCATGGATGAAAGCAATCACAAAGCTTTTCAGAAACCAGGCTTGGTTTCCTCTGTCCTTACCACAGGACTCTTCTGTTCCATGTGGCATTCTATAGACCCCTTAGATTCAATTCACCTTTGATTTGAGTGATAATGCTTTCTAATACTTTCTAGCACAAAAGCAAACCCACTTTCCACAGGGTGCTACACAATTTCAGCTTGCATTTATATAATGTCTTTTATTCAGAGGGAATCAACCGTGCTTTTCAGATGATAGTCCTGCTTTAGGGGATAAGCTGTTCTCCTGCATCCTTAGGGACACAATACATATCACCACTAAAAT
Source organism: Chroicocephalus ridibundus (assembly GCF_963924245.1). Lineage (NCBI taxonomy): Eukaryota > Metazoa > Chordata > Aves > Charadriiformes > Laridae > Chroicocephalus > Chroicocephalus ridibundus. The sequence goes on from NC_086316.1 coordinate 52,250,474, forward strand.
GCAACCAGCATCAGTACAGAATTTCAGTGTGAGAAGGGGATTGCAGTAGCCATCTTGAGGAAAGGATGACTTGGAATGCACAGTTGAGCCATTACTCTTCCACAAAGTGAGGCAAGGTTTTAAATTCATTTAGAAGAAAACATGTCCCTCAGTTTCTATGGTTGACCATGGAGGGACAATATAAGCTCCTAGAGGTCATCTTATTTATCTTGAATGGACCCAGCAGGTCAAGAGGGGTGATCCTTTTCAATCTCCTCAGCACTATTGAGGCCACACCTGCAGTGCTGGGTTCAGTTCCAGGCTCCCCAGCACAGGTGAGACATGGACATACTGGAGAGAATCCAGCAAAGGCACACAAAGACGATGGAGGGACTGGAGTAATTCTCCTATGAGGAAAAGCTAGTATTGCATGATAACGTTTAGGAAAGTTGTTTGTTTAATCCTGCTCAGGGTTGAAGGGCTGAGGCCCCTCAGTACCACAGTTTAGCTGAAGACAAGATGTTCTTACCTTTTTTACTCCAACAGTTGCACTTTCAATCTTTTCTCACGTTCTTTATCTGTTGCAATGTGTATTGCACAAGCAATAATTTTGGAATTCATACAAAACCAAAGTTCCTTTGATTAATAGGAGCACCTTTGGTCAAGCTTGCTTTATGAGATTTCAGGGTAGCTTGGTACTGGATGATATGTTGCCCCCATAAAAACGAAGGCAGCTATAACTCTCATTTTGTCTTTACTGACCACTGTGCAGTTCTTGCCTCAGCACAAATCCTATGCTGATGGCACATAAATAGATAATTATCCCTTTTTGCAGCCTTAGAGGTTTGAGAAGATTGCAATTTTCTCTTAGTTCCTTTGTAAACTAGGCTGGGTATACTTTCAGCAGCAGTGTTACTAGAAGTCCCCTTGGATTCCTTGAACGAGAGAACCGATGTGCAAATGTATTTTCATGATTTACACTTGTATTCCCCACTTATGTAGCAGGGGGGGACCTATGTGGGGCACTTTTTTGCCTCATGAGCTGTTAAATTGCAACAGTTAAATCTAAACTGTTTTACCACATGTAGCTGAAATCCTCATAATTGGTGTGAATGTGATTAAAGAAATCCCTTAGCCCTGAGGCTCTTCAGTGAGTTTGCTTCATTTTGCTGACTGATAAGGGTTGTCATATTTGATCTAACATCAAAAGTGTGGAGAGAAAAAGCAGAAGCAAACAAAACTCTATTTTTTTTTTTGAGGTTGAGTAGGAAATTTGTAAATTACGTGAGTACAAATAATTATGCCTCCTCACACTGTACTTGTTGAGATGTAGAGGCATTTTGTTCTTGGGGGATTTTGAACAAACAGTTGCCACCATTGGGGTGGATTGCTTCAATGGGTGGCCCAATTCCACGGAGAGTGCATAGCCTATAGGTAAAACTGAAGGGAGCAGAAACGTTCATTGATTTATCTTAATTACAAGATACATCCGTTTTCCCATCCTGGCTGTGTTTAACAGTTATTTCTAAGCACTGTAAATCATGCATCTAGACATATTCTTGGAAGGATACAAAGAGAAATTAGGGATTTTCCCCTTTATGTTCACAAAAAGGAGTAAATTTTTTTTCTTTTTTCTTGAGGTCACTATTTTTAATTATGGGTAGGGATGGATGATAGGGGGATAATAACTATTTAAAATATATGGGCCAGATTTTCTCACATGTTGTCACTTTGCATTAATTTATCTCAGTAGTGTATCTGACTTTTATGATATTAAACTAATTGAAGGTAGTGGAATCATCTAGTCTCATCAGCTATGTACAGTAATGCTTCTGAAAACAAAGCAATATACACAAGCACAAGAAGCAGAGAGGTTTTTAGTACAGATGGATTGAGGTAGATGGTCCAGCTACCTGGTAAAATTGCAGTGGCAAAGCAGTGGCAGAAGACTGGGAGCAGAGATTTCTAATCTTGACTGCTGGCTCCTTGCTTTAATCTAATTAATTATGTTTATGATGATAGGGCCTAGAGGCTTTAAAAAAAAAAAGGCTCTTAGAATAGCTGTGAATTACTTGTTGCAGAGAAGAGGGACAAACAGGACAGAGAGAAGGCTCAACTGCAATCGCAGCGTGAATAACGCAACAACAGCAGATGCCAGTCTAGTGTGATGACTGGGGAGGGAACATATGGTGAGGTGAGGGAGGTTGCTTAAAGAAAACAGAATGAAGGGAAGGAAAAGTGAGAGACAGGGTGAAATAAGAAGAGGATAGAGGGGCAGGTGTAATTAAGGCGAAGAGGAAAGGAGAAGCTGTGTCAAACTGATCACTTTGTTTTTATGCCAGAGGGGTCTTGCTTTGACCAATTTTGTAGCCATTCTCCATAGTTCTTTCCCCAAGGTGAGTTCCCCAAAAGCAAAGGCATCTCTCCAATATATGAAGGGTTCTGGGGGAGGAAGCTGAACCTTGCCTTGACTGCTTCCCATTTAGTCTTTTTTCTCCCTAATTTCACTGCCGCTTCTTTTAACTTGGCAGTTTATCTAATCACAAGTCTCAGTTTCTCCAGGTGTGAAAGCAACTATCGTCTGAAGATGAAAAGTGATATAAAAATGCTCAATCATTCTTGTTCATGTCAGGCTTTGCAATGAAACTGTTTCTCACTTGTCACCTGTCTGCGCTTGTTCTTCATAATCTTTTTAATGAATCTGCTATCATCAAACTGAGCGCTGAGATGAGCTCAGGAGTATATATTATCAGTTTTAAAGAACTAAGATGAGGATGACTATACAAATGGAGTGTTTTTAACATTTATTATTTTGGAGGGGCTTATATGGCTACCAGTGTTGTAAGCTTTAGGCTAGACTAATCGGTATGCAGGTGCTGTTCTGCCATCTAACATTATCTGAAACCGCAATACAATTCAGATCAAAGAGAGACTTCGTAATTTTGAGATGGATGGACAGTCCCCTAAGTTCTTTAAGGGTTTTAGTCAAATGCTCTTCTGGCACAAAACTAACATGGTAAAAGATTTCTAGGTAAAAACTTGTGGCAAAACCTTTCAATCTACAAGAAGTAAACATACAATTTCCATACTAGCCATACCTATGATAAGTTTTTAAGTTGGCGAAACGTATCATTAATTTCACAGCTATAAGCAAATCTGCATTTCAAGATTTTTACCTGGAAATATTTGACAAAGCCTCTTTTCCCAGTGCAGCATGGGCTCATTTATTTTTTTATTGAGCATGATCTTTGAGTAAGGCAACTTAACCACTCTAAGGTTAAATTTTAGAATCAAAGGAAAAAGAAAGGGGTGGCAATGGAGGTGTAATTTTAACTGATATGGTTGTTGGATTATTCCAGCCTCTTATTCCTTGAGTTTGATATTTTTCTTTTTTTTAGCCTCTGAATAACCCCAGACCTTAACTCAATGTATCTTTTTTCACTTCCTAACTCTAATTGTAACAGTAGTTATGAGAGGAAAATTTTACATGTGAAAAATTTTAAACTCCTATTAAATTTTATCAAGTATGTCCATTTACTCATCATAAGCTACACACTTAGATGACTAATCCTTAAATTCTGCATGTTTATTATGCAGGATAACCGGAATTTCTGATTTAAAAACTTAGTGATGCTTTAATAAAAAGTGCTTCAGTAACTTAAAAAAGAGAAAGACTTAAGACCTGTGAATTCTTTAGTCTATTTGAAATGATGCCAATAATCTTTAATTTTCTGGGATCATGATGCACATTTATCACTCATGATCTGCACTATACAGTCAATAGCTCAGATATATAGCAGGTTTAGGCATAAAAGAAATTTAGAAAATGCCTTCTACCTGGATTAATGGTGCTGTCGACTTCAAATCACTGTCTCTGGGACAGCAGCAATAGTCTTCTGACACTGTTGTTTGCATGGACAATATTAACTGCATTGTTTTAAGGCTGAAGAAACGGTTTGAAAAACAGGAGCTGCTAAACAATACCAATTCACTCCCCCCATTTTCTGTGCTTGGGTGGATGAACCGTGCTTTCCAACAAGACATTTTGTCTTCCATAGCACATCTAGTGTTGACTGGACTTGGATGACGAGTGCAGTGTTTCATTTGTATTCTGTTATTATTTGCATGAGGATGGTGTATCAGGGATTATTATCTACACACAAAAGCATGGAAAATATGACAAATTTCATTCTCTGCTAGAAGGTGATGTTTATCACCATGTCTTTTGTACACTCTGCTTTCAGTAAACACAGAAAAATGACGGAGAACAAGCCACCAGCAGTACTGTGAAACATTGGTATTGGAGGCAAGACCAGCCCAAGCTCTGAGCACTGTCCCAGCATTCAGGCATGACTTACAGTGATTAAAGCCCTTGAGTAATTTATTGCAGATAGAGAAGGGAGGAGCAGTATATTTGATTCTCTTTATATACATTGTTCTTCCATCTTCAGAAGAGTTCAGGAGCTGAGTTCTGAAGAGTTTATTTAAGGATTTTTTCATACTTTCATTACTGTCATAAAGGTAGTTGCCAGGTGGAGAAGCAGGTCTGCTGGTCAGCCTGACCTCAGTGCCTGGGAAGGTCATGGAACAGATCATCCTGAGTGACATTATGCGACACATGAAGGACAACCAGGCGATCAGGCCCAGTCAGCATGCGTTCATGAAGGCAGGTCCTGCTTGAAAAATCTGATCTCCTTCTATGTCAAAGTGACTCACTTGGTGGATGAGGGAAAGGCTGTGGATGTTGTTTACCTGGACTTTAGTAAGGCCTTTGATACAGTTTCCCAGAGCATCCTCCTGGAGAAACTGGCTGCCCATGGCTTGGACAGGAGTACTCTACGCTGGGTTAAAAACTGCCTGGGTGGCCAGGCCCAGAGAGCAATGGTGAATGGAGTTAAATCCAGTTGGCGGCCAGTCATGAGTGGTGTTCCCCAGGGCTCAGTATTGGGGCCAGTTCTGTTTAATATCTTTATCAATGATCTGGACAAGTGCACCCTCAGTAAGTCTGTAGATGACACCAAGTTGGGTGGTAGTGTTGATCTGCTTGAGGGTGGGAAGGCTTTGCAGAGGGATCTGGACAGGCTGGATCGATGGGCCAAGGCCAACGGTATGAGGTTCAACAAGGCCAAGTGCCAGGTCCTGCACTTGGGTCACAGCAACCCCGTGCAGCGTTACAGCTTGGGGAAGAGTGGCTGGAGAGCTGCCCAGAGGAAAAGGACCTGGGGATGTTGGTTGACTGCAGCTGAATGTGAGCCAGCAGTAGGACTAGGGAAGCGATCATCCCCCTGTACTTGGCACTGGTGAGGCCCTACCTTGAGTACTGCGTCCAGTTTTTGGCCCCTCACCACAAAAAAGACAGGGAGGTGCTGGAGCTTGTCCAGAGAAGGGCAACGAAGCTGGTGAGGGGTCTGAGGAACAAGTTTTATGAGGAGTGTCTGAGGGAGCTGGGATTGTTTAGCCTGGAGAAAAGGAGGCTGAGGGAAGACCTTATCGCTCTCTACAACTACCTGAAAGGAGGGTGTAGCGAGGTGGGTGTTGGTCTCTTCTCCCAGGTAACAGGCGATAGGACAAGAGGAAATGGCCTCAAGTTGCGCCAGGGGAGGCTTAGTTTCGCTATTAGGAAAAATGTTTACCCTGAAAGGGTTGTCAGGCGTTGGAACAAGCTGCCCAGGGAAGTGGTTGAGTCACCATCCCTGGAGGTATTTAAAAGACGTGTAGACATAGTGCTTAGAGATATGGTTAAGTGATGGTTTTTGTCAGAGTTAGGTTGATGTTTGGACTACATGATCTGAGAGGTCCCTTCCAACCTAGGTGATTCTGTGATTCTGTGAGGACACCATTCTTGAGGCAAGGTCTTGCCATGCAAGAAACACAGCATGAGAAGAAATGTTTCATTATTTTCCTACTGTTATTTTTCTGCAGAGGCCTGAAACTCTGCTGGAAATTTAAAATGCGCAGATAGTAAAAGTTGCTGTTTGTGTGCTGTTTACACCTTTTCTAAATACTCATAAGAGTTACTTTGCCTTGGACTCTGAATAGTCGGCTTTACTGCTCTTTTGTTAAAAATCTTTTATGATACAAATGGAGAGCCAGTCTTGTCCTGAAGACTGTTTTTGTGTTGTGTATGTGTTTTAAAATATTCTTTCTGATCAGTACTTAATGGTCAGGCTTTCGTTATTTGAAAATGATCTAGCTGGTATTGTTGTAGAGTTATAGGCTGCTGTGAAATGCTTCAAAATCTCAGCATCCAGCAAAATTATTTTAGGTTAGAGAACTAGAAAGAATCAATCTAAGGTTTTTTTATAAGAGCGTCATGTCCCTCACTCCTCATAAACCAGGCAGCATCTCCAAGGACATAACTAAGCCTCCTCATACACATCTAGAAATATAAAGGCATCGGGCAGGGAAGTCAAAGCCCTGAACCTATAAACTGCCCTCTCTGGGGATCTCTGTATGTGTAGCTTGTGTGGAAGGGGCTCTGAGACAGTGGCCATGGTCATCACAGCTTCCTGGCCACATCACCCAAGAAAAGCCATACAGTAATGGACTTTTAAAAAAAATATCGTAGGCGTACTCAACCTCTGATCCTACCAAACAGGCCATTAAGAAAGTATAGAACCGAACTGTAGTGAATGTGATATTTTACATTTTCCTGACTATGATACTCATGTTAACCTCAATGAAAGCTTGAAGAAATAAATTAAACTTAAAATGTGTGTTTAGCACCAGAATTGAAAAAAAGAAACAAACAAAAAAAGCATGCTACTCTGTCCATTTAAAGTCTCTTCTGAGAAGAGGGTTAATGTGTGTCCTCAACTCTGAAGATCTGTTTTCTCCTATTCCACTTCTTCCCTTTTTAACAGTTACTACCTAACTGTTGGGCTGAATTTTCACAATACTGAAAGAGTCCTGTGCAATTTATAGACCAGGGATGCTGACTGTATGCAAAAACCTGGAACAAATTTGCATTCATTGATACAGCTGAGTTTCTCATCAATATGTGATGTACTGTACTGTCCAATTAGTATTTCTGAGCTGTCCTGTGCCAAAATACCTTTAATTTAAACATAGATGTAGTATTTAGCTGAAACTAAGCAGTATTTAGCTGAACTTGAGCACAATTTTTGAAAGCTAAGTGTTTCCACAAATGAAAAAACTAAACGACTATGGTTCAATTTACTGAAGGTTATTTATACCTCAGAACTTACTGTCCTAAAAGTGTCTGTCCCATTGGAAATATGATTCAGATGCCCTGAACTGAAGAAACATTTTCCTTTTTCCTGTGTAAAATATGAAACAAAAGACAACTGAAAAACACCTCATTAAAGCAGTTCCTTTGTCCTTCTTTGACAAAGTAAATTGTAAAGACACAGGGCAGTTTCCCTATGTAGGTGGTCTATTGTATGTGCTAACCTCAAAATGACCTCTGAGATACGCTGCAAGTTATTTGATGGGTTCTGGGGATTTTTAGTGTGCTGAAAATCAACGTATTGCGCAATGAGAGTTTTCAGGTTTTCAGTCTGTTAGAGACTAAGTTTCCAATTGCGAGAGACTTCTTTCAATACCATTGTTTGTCTTTGGCCAGTTCCACTTGCACCCAGGCTAGGTGAATGTTTTAACTTGGAGATCCTTCCCTACTGGTCCATGTTCCCTTACCCTTTCAGGAAGACACAAGTAGGTTTTCATGGTCATTTGCAGGGAGGTGATCTCATCAGTGTGTGTATGTATGGTCTTTAAATATGCTCTTAGGGTGACTACCACGGGTACTTTTTTTCATGTTTAGTAGTCCTAGTACATTTTACCATCCTTTTCTTATAAGCTAAATATCTTTGCATATACGGAGGCAGTCAAGGGAAGCTTCTTTTGGTGAGGAAAAATAGATACCGTGGGCCAGATCCTCAGCTGGTATAAATCAAGCCTGCTCTGCTGAAGCCACTGCAGACATAATACCAGCTTACTTCACAGAGGAAGCAGCCATGTGTTCTTTGTGACTTTCTTTTTTAGAAGCATCTTTATAGAGTTGCAAATGTGTTTCATATCCTTGGTCCTGGGAGGAGACCAAGCCAACACTTGAGTACATTACAGCATTTTAAATACAGTAATTTAATGATGCCCGTTAATCAGTCAGCTAACTCACATGGAAAGTCTTTACAAATGAGAAAATATAACTTTCAGTTGTTACTGTTAGACTGAAATTCTTTTTTTTAAGTATAATTGGTCTCATTTTTTTCAGTGCCAAGTAAAAGCAGAGGCATTTTCCACCCTCTAAATCTTCCAAACTGTCACTACCCATAGTCTGAGACAGTTGTGAGAGAGGAGCTGAACTGCTTCAGGGTTTAATGTGGTCTCTGTGAGGGCTGGGTCTGTCATTGCCCAGTGATGTAATTTCATTAGTTTGTACAAAATGGTTGGGCTGGGACAGTTTGCTTGCTGACACTTACATTCCTACTACTTATATAGGGAATCAATTTTTAATAGCAGATAGCAGAGACAGGATGGAAATGTTCTTGCTTGATCTGGTGCCACAAGGCCGTATCAGCCCATTTAGGGGTGATCCAGGGACAGAAACTCTGCAGTCTTTCATCAGTCTGACATACCTATAGTTGATTGGCACATAGAAATACTGCTAAATTAACAATAAAAGGGAGGAAAAAATATCCCTGAAGGTGTGCTTATGAAATTTGTTTTCCTGAGACTTATTTACTAGGCCAGGGAGGACCAGATTATCCCAGCTCACCTTCTGTACATCATAGGCCATTAAAATTTCACTTAGCTATCACTATATTCAGCCCCAAAGCTGTTATCTGGATTAAGCATTTCTGCAGTCAGAAAGCAGCAAGGGTGTCCAGAGAATGAACAAGAAGGACTGTAGTACTGCCAACACCTGAAGCTCTAGAGATGGCAGTGTACTGCGTATGTAAGGTTTGTCCAGACGATCTCAGGGGATGAACCAAACTCTACATTGAAAAGTAAGGTCTAAAAACACCAGCAAAAATGGACCTGTTAGTTGTTGTGAATCTAACCTCACAAGAAATTCCCTCCACATTTTAGGGCTGACAGTTGTGATGGAGCTATGGATGTGGCTGAAAATGTTCAGGTGAGTGCCTGGGGATAGATCCATACTATAGCAGACCTGCTGTAGTGTATCTGATAGGAAAAACTGGACCTTTACCAAGCATTAGTGACGAAGCATGCCTGGACTGTCACTGTGCATTTGGCAAGAATTAGTATCATCTCCATAGTATGGGAGGAAAAGATCTGGAATAGCCCATTTGCACCCAAGTGATGTTCCAGGTCTTCCCCAAGACAACTGCTTACAGTTGGACTATGAAGAATCCTTGTTCTATAGACGTATGTGTATACCATGTGAAGGACAGAAATATGATTAGGAACTGAAAGCCCTGTGAGGGGAATGTTAGATGCTTTGATTTGCAGACAGTAACAGTGACTTTACGTGTGTCTATGTTGTCTCGGTCTTTGCCAACAGACTCTTATCAGTGACATGCTATGCTCTGGCTTGGTTTCTTTCCCTCCCCCTGCTCCTCACTGATTTTGCAGACAGATCTGACTGTTTCCATCAAACTACAAGTTATTTGGAGCTGGAAGGAGTGGTATTGGATGGGACAGCACAGTTACATGTATGCAGATATAAAAACAGAAAGGAAAGAAATAGGCAAAAACAGGAACTCCAAACTGCATCACTTCTAATCATACACCTAGATTGCAGGAGTTGAAAATGGTTGTGTCCAACGCAAATCTAAACAAGTCCTCTATGTGGGCAATAGCGTGATGGAGCAATGGTAACTCTGTATTGAGACGGAGTTTCTACCAAGTCTTATGCTGCTAAAAGAAAACAGAAAAAAACCGTGTATGGCCTGGCTGGGTAACTAGTTGACCTGGGTAAAGAGGAGCTCATGTGAGATTATCAGCTGGTGAACTAAATTCTTAGTGACCCTTGTTTGAGCATTACTGCTCTTTTCAGACAGCAGTCACTGAGTGACTACACCACGGTGTTTTCATGAATATGGGATGAGATTGCCTTGCTTCCTGCTCTACTCACCACGTTGTGTACTGCACTTAAACACTGATGCTCGTAGCACCCCACCCTCTGCAGAATCAAGTTCACACCATTGAATTCCGAAATGCCAGGTATCACTGTGTTCAGTATCTCCTGCTTCAGTATTTTACATCAGCTGAACGTGAGCTTCTGTTTGTAAAATGTTTCCCCACATGAGAACAAAAAAAAAAAAAAAAGTTCTTATTATTCTGTGCAAAATGTATGTTGTAACTGATATGCTAGGCCTAATATACCTCTTGGTCTTTGACTTCACACTGTAATAAGGCCATTAGGTAGTATTTTGAATTTTGGTTATCAAAAAACCACAAAATGATAATTAATTAAGATGGCTATTTCTCATAATACAAATAACTGAAGACTATTAAAATATCCCTAATGAGGATAAACCAGTTGTGTAATGTTCAAAGCTATGACAGCAATCTGTAAGACTAATGAGTAAATGCCAACTGATTACAAAGGACACAATTATAGAGGTTTAACAGCTATGAAATTAATAATGCTTGTTAATCTTTAGGTAAGGTTTAATAATCACTTGATAATTAGTTAATTTACAGTAACTCTTCATATTAAATCTAAATGAAGGGTTATGTTCCCAATTTGATATTTGTGGCTTTAACCATGCTACTGGGAGTTGGGCAGCTAAAGCCTTGTTCTTAGCATAGAGACCATATAATCTGAATAGGAACCTTAATTAAGTGTTACCAAATGTATTTTACTTGGCAGCAGAAGGAGAAAGACAAAGTCTTGGATCTGAACAGAAGCTTCAGATCTACTGGCAAGTGAATGTGTGTGTTCAGGGGGAGGAAGGGCTGTGATCCATGCTTGATTTGTTTTGTTGGAACATGGTACAGCAGCTAAGATTAGATACCTTAAAGTTTGGGCCAAACTTTAAAAAAGTTGGGGGGTGGGGTAGAAAGAGGGAGAGAGAAAGAGAAATAAGTCAGCAGTTGACTTTGGTGTCCTTCTGTTGCCTGTGTCCTGCTACTTAACCATTCATTGCGGCTGTTAGTGGTTTCTAGTTGCAGATTGGGTTTCCTTTTCTCATCTATTGACATACTAAATGCTCAGCACTAATATTATCTGGGTGAACATTATTCTTTTTCAAATGAAGAGTGGAAAAAGTTTTTAAAAAAAGAATATAAAGCCTAGTATTTTAAGCTAAATATCTTTCTGTTTGGGAATCCCATTTCTGTGCTTTGCTTACCAGTTCAAGATTCAGTTTTGGTAGAACCAGTAAAACAACGGGGCCATGACTCAATACAGTGTTTATGCCAACACTGATGTCCCTCTTGGCTATGCAGAATATTTGAATACCCCTGTCTTTAAGCCAGCACTTCAAGTCCTACTGCAGTCAAGCAGCAGAGTATGGAAATGGGAAATGGATTCTGTACTGCTTCTTGCATTATGATCTGACAGTCCCTATTAAAGGTAGAAGAGGTATTGCAAAGTGTGGAATGCAAAGCCTGACTTTATGATCTCATAAAGTCTGTGGTGATGGAAATCAAATTTGTAATTTCATTGGGTTGCAGAACACAACTGAAAAGAAGGAATCTCGACAACCCTAACTCCCACCAACATTTTTAAGATGCTTTCTCATTTTGTACACATTGCAAAAAAACTAAGTATAGATTCTACTCTAGTATTGTATTACTCTGTTATTGTAGTACACTGAAAACGTATGATCCAAAAGTAAACAAGAATGTCACTGAATGTGAGTACTAGCAAAGCAATTTAACAGTGTGTACTTCTTTATCAATTAAGGGATATCTTCATATTTTTTCTTTCCGTATGCCTTGTTGGCCTTTTATAATATGAACAACAACAAAAAGCTAAATAATTTAAATTGCACAACGATTAATTTCTGAGGCATTTTTTTGTCACAATTAATCTTGTGAGAACATAAAAAAATACAACAAAAACCTGTCATTGTTATGCAAGGTAAAAAAGTTGTCATGTCATGAAATTACAGAATAGAATAAAGAATTAGTGTGTTGGGACTTTTTTGCCAACATGGAATAAAATCTTGTGGTAGAATAAGAAAAACTGTATTATCCATGAAGACACTATTCATCTCTCTTTTTCACTGCCAAATTCTACTCAAAACTTTTTCCAACTACTTTGTTTTGGCTTCCTGCTAAACGTTAAAAAACAAAACCCAGTAAAACTACTCTTTTATATAATAAAAGATCTGCCAGAAGCAAAAATGGGAAAAGTAGATGAAATTAGCAAGTAGTCTTAGTAATTAAGAAAGAGTAATAAAAATACCCTACAGAAAATTGTTAAATTATTCCAGGTTAATAAGAAAGACACACCCTTTTAATTTTATTTCAAAAACTTTGGAATGAATGGAGCTAGAATTCTTACAGAAATAAACTTGAAAACCCAGTAAATTAATGGCAGAGTATTTGAGGAATGCAGGTGAAAATGTCTTCTAAATATCTTTAAAAAATAATAACAGGGTTTTTTTGTAAATCACTAAGCGTCAGAGAAACCACTTTGTGCTATTATGATTTTTTCATCGTCCTTTGCAGAAGTAGTTATTTGTAATGTTCCTCCAGAACTTTTGGCCTGAAAATTGTGAAACATTTTGCAGAGTAATTGAATCAAGCTTCACAGTACTGTAATGCAGTATAGATAGCATTAATACATTTTATAGATGGACAAAGTAATTTAGCTGGGATTACAGTTTGCCCAAGGTCACACAGCAGTCCTGTGTTGAAACTACGGCTAGTTCTTTCTTCATATTATTATCAATTCTAGACTGTGACCACTAGACCAGTTAATTAACATTCAATTCCCATATTGTTCTTGATTGGTAATGAAGTAAGCAAATATAAATAGGGCTTGACAATTTTTCATGTGGAGTTTATAATAAGAAACATGCTATAAGGAAAAGAAAATAAGTATTAAGTCATGAAACATTATTTAAGAATGTTGAAAGCAACAGAGAAAAAAACAGTACACAAAATTCTTTTTAGTAATGTTCTTTCAATGCACAAATCTAGTGCGTACTGTGCCAGTCATCATCCCCAGTTAATGAGTTTGACAGTATCACAGGAGCTGTATTTTTTGCAGGGAGGAACTTCTCCTGAGCAGTTTCAGGCATAATGCAGATTCAAGAGGCTTGTCTGACATCACTGTATTTTTTTCCATTTTTTACCTACAGTTGTAGATATTGAGGAAACTACAGAGAAATTTCTTTTTTTTAGTTGTACTTGACTTATTCTGCCCATATTGCAGTATCCCCAACCAATAAGCATGATCATAGAATCATAGAATCAGAGAACCATAGGGTTGGAAGGGACCTCTGGAGATCATCTAGGCCAACCCCCCTGCCAGAGCAGGGTCACCCAGAGCAAGTTGCACAGGAACGCATCCAGGCATGTTTTGAATGTCTCCAGAGACGGAGACTCCACCACCTCTCTGGGCAGCCTGTGCCAGTGCTCTGCCACCCTCAAAGTAAAGAAGTTCCTCCTCATGTTTAGGTGGAACTTTCTATGCTCAAGTTTGTGCCCATTACCTCTTGTCCTGTTGCCGGGCACCACTGAAAAGAGCCTGGCCCCATCCTCCTGACACCGACCCTTTAAGTATTTATAAGTGTTGATAAGGTCCCCCCTCAGCCGTCTTTTTTCCAGACTGAAGAGACCCAAATCCCTCAGCCTTTCTTCATAAGAGAGGTGCTCCAGACCCCTAATCATCTTGGTAGCCCTTTGCTGCACCCTCTCCAGCAGTTCCCTGTCCCTGTTGAACCGGCGAGCCCAGAACTGGACACAGTACTCCAGATGCGGCCTCACCAGGGCAGAGTAGCAGGGGAGGATGACCTCCCTCCACCTGCTGGCCACAGTCTTCTTGATGCAGCCCAGGATGCCATTGGCCTTTTTGGCCTCAAGGGCACATTGCTGGCTCATGGTCACCCTGTTGTCCACCAGGACTCCCAGGTCTCTTTCCACCGAGCTGCTCTCCATCAGGTCAGCCCCCAACCTGTACTGGTGCATGGGGTTATTCCTCCCCAGGTGCGGCACCCTACACTTGCCCTTATTGAATTTCATAAGGTTCCTCTTTGCCCTGATCTCCAACCTATCCAGGTCTCTCTGTATGGTAGCACAGCCTTCCAGTGTGTCAGCCACCCCCCCCAGCTTTGTGTCATCAGTGAACTTGCTGAGGGTGCACTCTATCCCCTCATCCAGGTCATTGATGAATACATTGAAGAGGACTGGACCCGGTACTGAGCCCTGGGGAACACCACTCATCACTGACCTCCAACTAGACTCTGTGCCCCTAATCATAACCCTAATATGGTAGGATATGGCAGAATCTAAAGAAAGAAAAGATGTTTAGAAATGCATCAGCATTGTCTTCCTTCCATTTGTTTATTGAAAGAGGACTGAACTGCATATTAGCTATATTAATACACCTGCTGTATCTGGAGACTGATTTAGTACTAGTAGCTTGGAAACACACAAATACAGGCTTTGAGAATATATTTTTGAATAATAGGACTTAAATCAGATATCATTTGTCTCTTTTGACCTCCAGGGTACAATGCAAGACACCTACTTACTGAGGCATTAGACACAACAGAAATTTGGTTGGTTAAGAATTGTGCTTTTTTACTCCTACAGATTTTTCATAATTTCTGGCATTTAACTAGTGGATTGTTTGTTATTTGAAAATTATTGTGAGTTGCTTGGTGTCTGCCTTAATTAATTTTGGTTTTAAGTGATAATTATGCCTGGAGACCATGGGGTAGGTAGTTGCATCCTAAATGGCAAAGAATGCAAGCTGGCCACACCACTTTTTATGCAGCTCAGGATATGATTGGTTTTCTGGGATCACTCTGCAGGGGACACCCTTTCCCATCATTTTCAACAATGTACTTACTCCTGCTGGTCTTGTACCGGTTGGGTGTAACAAGTTTTTGTTGGGCATCTTTATGTTCTATCATGGTCTGAAAAACCGGCAGTGGAAGATTGGGCAGTGAATGCAAACAGCAGGGATTTTTCTGATGTTTTTCTTCACGTTTGTTTGTGTGGTTCCTTTAGTTGTTTTAGTTGTTGTTGTTTTTGTCTATCATTTGACATTAAGGGATGTCCATTTTCATATCGGCTTTCTTGGAAAAGACTCCCTCCTCCTCCCTTCCCAGCCCTAGCTTCTTTTCACTTGCTGAAAAAGTAGCTTGCCTGCAGTTTGCAGATGAGCTCTTGCCTAAGTCTAAGGCAGCCCCTGGAGAAGGTCTGAAGGTGCACCTGAGATGCATCACACCTGGGACAGAGGGAGGAGTGGGAAGCAATCCTTCCTCGAAGCCAGGATAGGCTTCAAGGTGAAATGCTGCTTGCCTGCGGGGTCGTGTCTTGTGCCACAAGGAGGGCAGAGCACACCTGTGTTAGCCGAGGGCCATGCCCTTACACCAGTGCTCTGGTTCTGCACAGCAGCATAAGCCCAGTGACACTGAATTCTGAAATATCATTTGAAAATAAGGTAACCATCCTGGTAAACCTCTAGTCTTTCTCCTTTAGTCTTGCCTGTCTTCCCTCTGCAAGCAATCCCCAGAAGAAGGGAAGCAATGTTCTTGTTCTCTTGGTCTTGCAGTAGCACTGTGAGCTCGTGTGCTAGAGATGTCTTTCCTGTCATGGCATGCTTATGGGGTGGTATTAATAGGAATACAAGGAAAATAAGGGTGATATTATTAAGATTGTTAAATTAATCTGATTTGAACAGGAAAACTTGTCAGCTTTCACATGATGAAGAAAACAGGAAGTAAAAGTATGCAGAACAATTTGAGGGCATGTCTGAACTTTCCTAGGTTGCAGTCATCCCACTCATCAAGTGGGAAGCAAAAGAAATTAAAGAATGTTCTTTGTTTCCAAATTCCAGATTGGTGGCTTTGCTTTTAGACATGTTTCAATCTCCATTTGTGCCTGGAAGGACTTTTTTTTTCCGTTTTAATGTATAACTTTCCATAACCATGTAAGTAAAAGTTTTCTATGTTCTGTGTATACTTCAAATTTTCACTCTAGTAAGGTATTTTAAAAATCAGAAATCCCTGGCTGCAGGAATAGAAAAAGTTCAAAGTTCATCGCATAATCATAAACAGACATCTCCCTCCCTCTCATCCTTCATTCTTTCCCCCTCCTTCTTTCCACTTTCCTTTTTTTTTTTTTTTTTTCATTTAAAAAGGAGGTCAGAATTAAATATCCACTTTTTCTCTCTTCCTCTGGATGAGCTGTAATTTCATAATATGATAGTTTTATCAAGAGCTAACAACTTTGGTTTGGCATAGAACTATATAATTTTAGAAAATATAAAGTAATAGTTTAAAAGCTTGGGCTATGAAAGGAAGGAATACTGCAGCTTAGTAAAAGCATATGTTGCTTATGGGGACCTCACAACCACATTCAAATTCAGCTCTTGCCAAATCACGTTACATTGCTACAACTCCTTCTTTGAATTTCCCCAGTGAGGCTCATATGGCAGGATCTATGTTCCTGCTATACGGTATTAAGGAGGTTCACGGGCCTCTCTTTACCTTTTTTCTTTATTTCTTTTGTAAAATGATTATGCCATTTAGCAATTCACAAATCAAGAGCTCATTACATCTTTTGTTGTTTTGAAAGCATGATTGCTGACAACAGAGTTTCTAAAAGTCATAGTAACATGGCAGAAACTTCACCACATATACAGACAATTTGCTGTTGAGACAGCGCTGTGCTGGGAGCTGATGACTTTTTTTTATAGTGAGGCACATGCAGTGTGTGGAAAGTATATTGACTGCAACAGAGTTTGAAATCTGAGTACAGCAGCTATGAGACAGCTAGAGCTGTGCAAAACTATCTAGGTTTTAGTTCAGAAAGCACTTATAATTTTTGCAAAAGACCTACTTATGAATCTTTACAGGGAGATTTTTTCCACCCTTTTTGCAGATGTAGGCTTTTTCAAAGCTTAAGGGAAAAGAAAGTATGAATACTGTTATTACTGTTATCTTAGAGAAAAACGTGTAAAAAGCATAGAAATACTTGTTTTCTTCAAGGAACCACAAAATATTCTGAAGAATTTTATTTTCTGGGCTGATTTTGTAGACAGGATTTTTTTTCCTACATTCATAGTAGGGGACATTTAAGACATAAATCTAACTGAAAGCTCAGACGCCAAATTCTTTGGTAGTGTAACGTCGAAGTGGCATACCAGCAGACTTAACCAGGCACACATTTGTCTCTGTGTATGCTGTGTGTAGGCACAGACTAGCATGTCAGAAGTAAAAGAAAAAGTGCAATGAGAATGTCACTCTGATGAATCTGAGGCAATTTCAGACTGGAAACATTTAAAGCTTTGAATGTACAATTAACTCATTATAACTGATCTTTTGTTTGGGGACTCCAAACTCAAATCAAAGAAAGTCATGTGCAGCAAAACTTCATACCGGGTTGTGAATACCTCTCCTGTAGTCTTTTATATGGTTTGGAAAAATATTGGCAGAAGATCTACCTTAATCCAGAATTTCTGTATACTCATTTAATCAAATGATATTTAATAAGCTGTCTACCGATTTGCAGATTTATGTTGAACCTCTTACCCATCACTGGCTGTCAGAATAGAAATATTAAATACGGCAAAGCTAAATGTCTTCTGTAAACACATAGTGCAAATGCTTCTCTTTCTTTTATGGAGAAGAAAGGAAAGAAGGACAGAAAAGGCAAAAATAATTTTTGCAGACTTTCTGGACTCATCCTGTCCCAAAGAAGGAGTCTGAGTCAGTCAAGCTATGAAAAGACAAAAGTCTTGCAGCTGCATATAGGTGAGAACTTGCAAGTTTCATGGCTTTGTGGAGGTGAAAGCTGCCTTGCAGTGAAAACTTTCAACCAACCCTATCCTTTGGCCTGCTTTTTATTTGGAGGTGCAGATGAGCACGCAAATTCTTGATTATGTTACGTGTCAACTTAAAATCTCTATTGTGGAGAGATGTACCAGCAGTGCTGACGTTTTATTTTGTGTCCAATCATCTTGGTAAAACCCAATCTCTCTGAATTTCTTGGGAAACAATCAAAAAGGGGGCGTGGCGTGTTCATAACAGAGGGTGATTCACTGTATCATGCGGGCTGATGATGCGCACAGAAAATTCTTTGCAAAATTCATTTGGTTCTAACTGCTACTAAGAGCGAACGTTACTGTAGGACTTTGGCAACAGAGCAGGACTAAGGAAAGCTCTCATTGTATCGTAATAAAGTCAATGTCACCACACACTGAACGTTTGCCCCTTTTTTCTTTTGGCAGTTTTGTATTTTTGATATTTCTGAAGATGGAGTTGTGGTAGTAAGATGAAACAAAACTTGCTATAAGAATTAGAATCACACTGTATTTAAGATCAGGTTAGTAAGAGTGTATGCTTTCATATTTTAAGGTGGTATTTCATAGAGGTTATGTTAAAAATCACTCCAATTCCATTCCGAAAATCAGTACGTAGAGTAGTTGCACTTAAAGCTGATTATTCTTCTGGATTTTTTCCTCTTTCTTGCAGCATTTGCCATCTTACAGAAAGTTTTAAAGTCCTAACATTTCTGAAGTGGGATGAGGTTTAAGGTCTGCTGTAGTGTGCAGCTTTCGTATCCATAAGCAAAAGTTTCATGATCCCTTTTACTCACAGGGAAGCAGAAATACATAAAGGGTCAAGAGGAAGAGGGTGTCAAATTATTTTAGTCATTTATTGTATAGCTGTAGGCTTAATTTTAGGCTTCTCAGATTTTCACCAAAGGTGAGTCAGTAGAAGAGCAAAATGCCTACCCAATATCAGTACTGACTTGCTGAGACTTGCATTGTACGTTCTGTATCTTCAGCGGGAAGACAAAATATCAGGAATGCTAAAAATACGTATAAACTATACACATATATATGCACTATGTACTATTATATACTATGCAAGAATTAATTGGTGCGTTTCTAATGAAACAAAATTTCCTAGCAAGTCTAAGATCAAATACACTCAATGAAGAAAAAAAAAAAAAAAAAGAAAGAGGTAAGAAATTACAGAATAAATAATAAGAATCCTAATTTCTGCATTTTCCACTAGCATTCCTGCTATGGAAACTCATCCAGGACTCTAAAAGCCAAACTTTGTCTTTTTTAGTGTACTCGTATAGCCCAGGTATCAGACTGTGTGCAGCTGGAGCTAAAGTATAAACATTTTATCAGTGATGTCTTAGCTAGAGTATGGTTCATTCTCTCATAGCTAGATTGGCCTTGCAGAACTAAAAGAAGCACAAAAAAAAGAGAAAGGCAGTATCAGTTTATAATGATAAGAAAATAATTCAGCATGAGGTCAGAATGCTTCCTATACAAAGATCTGTTGAATTACAAGATGCGATTTTAAATAGTTATTATTCCAACCATCACCACACTTTCAACAAATACTATATGCGGTTTAAAGAAATACTTCAATGACACATATGTCCCTACTGAGAATGTAATTAACGTCCAAGGGGGGTGCAATATGAGAGATGAATAGTACATTGTTGCTCATTCAGTGCTGGTGATGTGGGTGGCTGAGTCCAAAGACATTTTACTTCTTCATCCACCAAAAATATGCAGACTCTATGCAGGTGCTTTTTTTTTTTTTACACCGACAGAAACCCAACAGATAGGAAAAACTTGCACTCCAAATCACTGTGGATTAATATTGCCATGTAAACATGGTGATCATTAAAAAATCCGCTATAGTGCCTTTAGCTGGAGCTGCTTAATAAAGAGTGAAATACACTGGAAAAAGGTTTCTGTTTTGGAAGTTTTCAACTGACTTCCAAGTGATAACAGAAATATTTCGAATATGAGGAGGTGCATTCTTGAGGTGTTCAAAACTACAGGGGTATACTTTCCTGCTGATAACATTATAACTCTCATTAATGTTAAGGCAAACAGAGTCCTTAAAAATGTGACACCCTTATCATTTGCTAACTGAATTTCTTGTAATGAATGCCTGTTGCTAAAAATACAAAAGATAGAATCTGAGAAACAAGAAAGGATTTCAAATCAGATTCAGACTGCACTTCCAATGTCCAGTACAACTCTTGTCTGTGGCATAGTAGAAATTAAGACTTTCTTGGCTTTATAATCCTCTGAGAGGCAAAGAAGAGCACAGTTTGGAATAAATGCTGGAGAAAAAGTGGAAGTCTGGGGAAGATTGCCTCCTAAAGCCTGTCCGGGTTGGTTCTGCATATTAAAACACAATCTATAATAACTGTCATTGTGAGTGACCTTCTTCTCCTGGTAGCAAAGCTGATAGGGTGGTGGCATTCACAGCAAATGTCTAAATGGTATGGTTTGTGCTTTCACTTTCTCAGTGGCTGTATTTCCATGAAGAATTGTGATGTTCTCCAGTGAACTTGAAAAGTTACTGACCACACTGGACTTGGCCCAGAAAAAGTGCGTAAGCACCTGCTTAACTTTGAAAATAGCTCCAAACCGCTATTGCACCAATTTACATCCTGTTTAAATGGATTGCTTGCAGATCCTCTGCAATCTCTGTAACAAGAGACAGCCTGAAATATAAGAGAAGAACTGGAACAAAGCCAAGGTGACTCTGGATGTTACCACAGATAAGCAGCATATTTCAGCCGTCCAACTGGCAATCAGTTGTAGAGCAGACCGGCTACTCTACCGCTAGCAGCCGTCATTTGCTGCTGGTTGAACTCTGCACTTTGATGTAGGAAAAGATAAATGACTCTGTGGATGCCTAAGCATATGGATATGGGAGCAATTTGCAAAGAGCAGAAGCATGTGGACAATAAGTTGTAGTAGAAAGGATGGGAAAAGCTTGCTGTGTCTTTTTGTATTTTAGCCAGCCACTACAAAAACTCAAGTACATAGTAATATAGTGACCCTTATCTTTCTTAATGGGGTGTCTGTTGTTTCTTCCCTGGGATCTGTTAGACATGCAGCCACAGAGTTCTACATAAAAATTGGATAGCATCAGTGAAACTTGTACAAACACATGTAAACAAACTGAGAATATTTCTAGCCCCTTCTATCACAAACTTTGGCACTTTGTCTATAATCATCAGAGTAAGATTTCTGTTCTTTAAGCCTTTGATAGTTGAAGTAAGAGCTAAAGTGTCATAAAAAAGCTATGGAGCATCTCTAAGGCCAATTTTACTTGGCTTGAAGGAGTTCAATGAACTCCCGTGCTTCAAAGGATTAATATTTCAATTTATAATCAATTTCATTATCTTTTCTGAAATTGATATTATTTCCTAGACACCCTGACCTCTGATTAACACCCTGATGACTATAGCTTCGTCACCCTTCCTGTGTTTTCTGTGCTTCCTGGCTTTTCTGTTATCCTTCTAGGAAGAAAAAAAAAAAGTGTTAGTCTTCAATATTGATAAAATCTGTTGTATTTACGTTAGCAATTTACACTCCATGGGAGTTAAAATGAGCTGAATATTCACTAATTGCTTGGTTTAATAAAAACAACTCGTATTTGTCAGGAACTATAAGATATTTCTATTTCACATATGAGAGAGATTAGTTGATGCTTTAGAAATTGGGCAAGAATTGGAGCCGAAGACCTCAACTGTAGGTACCTACAGCTATGTATTTAGTGACAATATTTTATTGGCTGAAGAGCACAAAGCTTTTGATGGGATTTGTCCATGGAATGCTTTTGGAAGACTGCAGTCAATATTCATGCCCACAAACGACAAATGTGTTGAAATGCTAGCGTTCACACAGATTATTCATAGGCAAGGGTGGTTAGCAGCTCTTCCAGAACAGCTCTCAGTGAAATTAACTTTGTTCAGGTAAGGATGCCAGAACCTGTCCACTTGTAGTCTGTATGATACTTAAGAGAATTGGAAGTGAATTTGCATGTATGTTCGTATAAAAATATTCCTGGGTGGGTGTTATCAGGAATGAAATTTGATTCTTGCAAAATGATGTTGGATTGCTTTTAGAGAAGATAACATTAGGTCTGTGCTTAGTATTTTATTTTCTTTACTTAATTTTTAAAATGTCTTTGGTAACATTGAGTATCGGTATTCTTTTTGTTAAATATCAGATGGAACCTTTTATCACAGAGATTGCATTGAGCAGAAAATGAAGACCATACTGTAGATAGCATGTATGTCTTCATATGGAAACTGTATGTGCAGCTAGCCTGTGTCCACTCTGTCTACTGTAGATTGCATAAGGTAAGAATATGCAGCTGGAAAAATTTACTGGTCTCCAAGCTGTGTATTCTTAATTTGTGAAGCTTTACATAGCAATGCAATGGTTGTTTCTTGCTAGCAGCTGATATCATCTGCCAGCTCTGCATAGTTTCTCCTCCATTTTCTACTTCAAGTCACAGATATCTGTCCTATATGAGTCACACCTGCAGGACTTGAAACACATCTTTCAAGAGAGGTGGAAGATGTGTTCAAACTTGAACATGTAAAGGAGAAGGCATAAAAGCTACTCTGTTATTTACTGTAAGATTTTAGAAAAGTTTTCTTGGACTTCTGAGGTGACAAAAATATATTTTAGTAGTCTTTGCATTGTATGATTTTTTTAAGGGCTCTCAGCTCTGTTGCTACATGTGTTTGTATATAAATACAATCCTTGCATGACTGTACACTGTAGATACTGCACTTGTGTACGTGTGTTTGTCTATATGCATAACACAGTCTGAATATGTCTTGCCTGTAGTTTCAGTAGTGCCTTACTGACCATAGAGCACAGTTCCTCCAAAAGGAGGACAGTAGTAGGAGTGAAATGAAAAACTTTATATCCTTCACACCATCATGTATAATACTAAATGCTGCCAATGAAGCTAGGCAACACTTAGATGCTCTCTACCTGTCTTCAGGAGCATATAGCTGTCTGAAGCAATTTCAAACTAAAATAATTTTTAGTTTAGCAACTAAACAAAAAGAGAAAAGCCATTTAAAGTAAGAAATTACCAAAAATATAGTTATTCTTTCAGTTAAAAAATATTTAGCTTTACTGTAGCCATGGCTACAACAAGATAGCCAGGATTTTGAGGTGCAGATGTTGTTGCTATCGATTAGGTGTGTCTGATAGCGGGGAGTGGTTTAAGGATGTCACAAGCTGACTATTTCACGCAGAGTTGTTCTGCATGCAAAGGAGTTTTTCTTAATGGTTCCCGAGCTGTATATTGCACAATGGGATGGTACCTACTTCTTGCATTGTGCACTTCTCTGTTAGATGTCTTGCTGCACATCCTTGGATGCAGGCAGCTGTCAACAAGAGGAACCTACAGAGGAAAATCTTTTTACTGAAAGATTTCTCCCATTCTTTCCCATCTTCATCATGATGGGATCAAGGCTTTAGCCCCGGACAGGGAAAAGCCTCTTAAATCGTGTCCTGCTGCTCTTTATTTGAATACAGATGCTCTGCATGTATATTAGGAACAACACATTGGTTATCAACTTCCTGACTTTGCTGATAAAGAGGGCGGGATTAGATATACTTTCATTATACTTCATTCAAAGATGCATGGGTTCTATGGAGGAAGTTGTATGCGTACAGTAGATAGAAAAAGTGAATTTTTCATCGAAAGAAATGTAGCCAAGTCATGCAAACAAAGTGGAGAAATAAATCTGAAGTGAATGTGAAGCTATGAACTCTCCTGTAAGCTGTCCAAACTGAATATCTCTGGGCTTACCTTCTGTCTTTGAAAAACATCTGACATTTAAGCTGAGTAGTTGAGAGTGGGGAGCTGTCATTAACCCAATGATAAAGTCCTGAGCGTAAGTACTCAAAAATCAAATCCCAAAAATTTGACTTGCTTTGGTATCACCAGTGCAGCCAGCTTACACATATGCATTTTTTATTTTTTTTTCCTGTAGAAGAATGTGATAAATAAATATAAAATTAATAATGAGAATGATATTATTGTACCATCTTACCCAGCCTGTAATAGGAATGATCGTGACACATTTTATGTTATGGAGGTAATATTTACTGGTGCAAAAAAATTATTACCACAACCTGGAAGTTAATTCAGCAACAAAATACAAATTATGGAGCAATAATTCCTGGGGTGTTGCTCAGCACCAAGCTGAAGCCAAACATTGTCACAGTATCTATGCATAAATTTACTGTGTAGCAATTGTCATTACTAACCATTTCAGTTCAGGAGTGTTTACAGAGTATAGATGAAATATTTAAAACATAATGTGCATCATTTCGCTATGAAAAGCATCTCATAATAAAATCAGGTCAGCAACAACAAAAAGTGCTGTTTTACTTAATTTATTCATAGCATTGATCTTTATTCAGGTTGATGAAAGCGTGGGGTCAGGGTCAGAAGCCTACTTCACTGAGAACCATTCTGGGTGTGTGCTAGTGTAATGAGAGACTGCAAATATGAAGCATGTTTATATGTCCGGACAAAATCCACATTTTATTTTATTCTTAGAATTTTAGGATTCCAGTGTCGTGACCTAAAACAAAACTTAGAAAAAGGAACCTTACCAGTTATATTAAAGGAAAACAACTCATATCCTTGGAAAAGGCTTATAGATTTTCTGAGCTTCTTTAATTTCAGCAATAGAGTAAATTGCTTAACTGCAGGTTTTTTTTTTTTTTTTTAAATTAGATTTACTAATACATTTAATGGACAGTTTAAAGATAAATAACATTTGGATGAATAGTTTCACAGTTGTATTTTGTTAGAAATGCGTAAAGAAGTAAGAGACCAGTGAAAACTGGACAGAGTAATTGCTTGCACATAAAAAATGTTCGTCAGATTTTCTTCAGTCTCTGCAGAAAAATTGTGCTTGTGTTTCAGAGCACACCTGGCAACTTCTCCATCAAGCCAATTTTGTTAGTCACTGTAATAAAACAGTTAACAATAGGATTTATAATGGAACCTGATAGTAAGCTTGATGGGAAGCAACTTAACTTCTGCTATCGGTTCTTTTACTTTTCCTTTAACCTGCACCCAGTCTGCAGTGACATGAGCAATTCAGCAATCTGAGAGACATCAGACCTTGAAAGTTTGCTGGGAGAACTCCAGAATTCATAAAGTTAAACCATGCCTCCTTCAGTATGACTAACATATGGTCTTAACAAATTTCACCAATCCTATGTAAAGGGACCAGCTCCAGAAAATGTTTCTGTTATTCTTTCAGTTACTCTGTTGGCTCTCAGTATGGCAGTGCCTATTGTTAGGATTTGGTTCTCTCTGAATTGCTAGGATAGTGCTAGCAATTATTATTTCTACAAAAGGAGATGTTTTTCAATGCATAACTTTACTGATAGATTTGCAGCGGTGTCTTCCCAAAACAGGCATCACACATCTTTGTAGTGACGATAGGAAATCAAATTTTCTTTACGTGACGGGGAGATACAATACGTTATTGGCTTTATTTCTTTTTTAAAACATTTTCCAGCCATAAAATTCTGTATCAACATCCACTAAACAACACTACAATTCTATTTGATACTGAACTCCACACAATTCCAAAAGCTTTAACATACTGTGGCTAATCCATTTCTGTTTAGAGTTACAGCGCTTATGGAAAATGAGTCAGAAATGCTGTTATACAATTGTTAGATTAAGTTGTTAAATACAGAGGGATCTATTCTCTTGCACTGTCTTGAATAACCAGAATTACATCTCTGACTGTACATACCAGTAGTTCATAAAAGCACTTTTGTTCATTAACTTAAATCCTAGCAGACAGCCTCTGGTTTTAAAAGCCATCTGGTGGCTGATAAGAAATGTAAAATCTTATCTCCTTTCCTAAGGCCAGTGGATCACAGCCAAATGGAGGATGAAAGCTCCAAAAATGCCACCATCTTTGTTGTAATCTGCTGTTCCATGGGGTCACTGAATCTGAGATTAACAATACATTGAGAATGTCATGGGGAAGGGGGGTGGGAGAGGAGGTGACTAATTACTTTCTCTGTGCAATCTTATTTCTCTGCTTCTGTTCAGGAGGACATAATTTGAAGGCAGTTGGAAAGACTGCCATTTGCTGTACTAAATTCTTTACTGTCAGGGTGGTGAGATACCGGAGCACGTTACCCAGAGAAGCTGCGGATGCCCCATCCCTGGAAGTGTTCAAGACCAGGTTGGATGGGGCTTGAGTAACCTGGTCTAGTGGGAGGTGTCCCTGCCCAGGGCAGGGAGTTGGAACTAGATGATCTTTAAGCTCCCTTCCAACCTAAACCATTCTATGATTCTATGATCCCATGATTCTATTGGGTAACGACTAATTATACCTTCAGACTAAGAGTGAAGTTTGAAAGCAGAACTTAGGAATTAAACTATTCAGTTGACACAGGTATGTTTTAGTTGAAAAATGAGTAGAGTTACACAGTCTTTGTAAAAAGACTATTATCTGATGCCACTACCTTTTGATATTAGAATTAATTTATGTCTTAATTGTTTTCATAGAATCATGAAATGTTTTGGGTTTGAAGGGACCTTTAAAGGTCACCTATTCCAGCTTCCTGCAAGGAGCAGGGATACCTTAAACTAGATCACGTCGCTCAGACCTCTGTCCAACGTGACGTTGAAAGTTTCCAGGGATGAGGAGTCTGCCACCTCTCTGGGCAAC
The DNA here is from genome assembly GCF_963924245.1 of Chroicocephalus ridibundus. NCBI lineage: Eukaryota > Metazoa > Chordata > Aves > Charadriiformes > Laridae > Chroicocephalus > Chroicocephalus ridibundus. Next base: position 52,277,087 of record NC_086316.1, read on the forward strand.
CTGTGACAGCGTTTCACCACACTCAGAGTAAAAAATTTCTTCCTTATATCTAATCTAAATCTAACCTCTTTTAGCTTAAAACCATTACCCCTTGTCCTATCCCTACAGGCCCTACTAAAATGTTCATCCCCATCTTTCGTATAAGACCCCTTTAAGTACTGAAAGGATGCAATAATGTCTCTTTGGAGCCTTCTCTTCTCCAGGCTGAGCAACCCCAACTCTCTCAGCCTGTCCTCATAGGAGAGGTGCTCCAGCCCTCTGATGATTTTTGTGCCCCTCCTCTGGACCCGCTCCAACAGGTCCATGTCTTTCCTGTGCTGAAGACTCCAGAGCTGGACACAGTACTCCAGGTGGGGACTCACCAGAGTGCATTAGAGGTGCAGAATCACCTCTCTCTCAGCTGACCATGCTTCTTTTGATGCAGCCCAGGATAAAGTTAGCTTTCTGGGCCGCAAGTGCACACTGATGGGTCATGTTGAGTTTTTCATCCACCAGTACCCCCAAGTCCTTCTCGACAGGGCTGCTCTCTATCCCTCCATCTGCCAACCTGTATTGATATTGCCCTGACCCAGGTGCAAGACCTCCTCACATGGGTCCACTTGAGCTTGTCCAGGGCCCTCTGGATATCATCCTATCCCTAAGGTGTGTCAATCACACCACTCAGTTTGGTGTCATCTGCAGACTTGCTGAGGATGCTCTCGATCCCTCTGTCGATATCATTGATGAAGATATTAGACAGTACTGGTCCCTGTATGGACCCCTGACGGACACCACTTGTTACCCCTCGCTGTCTGGACATTGAGTCGTTGATGACTAGTCTCTGGGTGCTATCATCCAGCCAATTCCTTGTCCACTGAATAGTTCACCCATCAAATCCATGTCTCCAATTTAGAGAGAAGGATGTTGTAGGGGACAGTGTCAAAGGCCTTACAGAAGTCCAGATAGATGACATCTGTAGCTCTTCCCTTGTCCACTGGTTTAGTCACTCCATTGTAGAAGGCCACTAAGTTGGTCAGGCAGGACTTGCCCTTGGTGAAGCCATGCTGTCTAGAATCACCTCCCTGTCCTCCATGTGCCTTAACACGTGCCTTCTAGGAGAATCTGTTCCATGATCTTCCCAGGCACAGAGGTGAGGCTGACAGGTTGGTAGTTCTCAGGGTCCTCCTTTTGACCCTTTTTAAAAATGAGGGCAATGTTTCCCTTTTTCCAGTCACCGGGGACTTTACCTGACTGCCATGGCTTTTCAAATATGATTGAGGGCGGCTTGGCATCTACATCAGACAATTCCCTCAGATGCATCTCGTTGGGCCCCACAGACCTCTGTATGTTCAGGTTACTCAGGCAGTCATGAACCTGATCTTCTCTTACAGTGGCAGAGACTTTGCTCCCCTGGTCCCTGTCTTGTGGTCCATCCGCTTGAGAGGTGTGGGAAGAGAGATTTCCAATGAAGACTGAGGCAAAAATGTTGTTGAGTACCTCAGCCTTGTCCTCATCCATTGTTACCAATTTGCCAGTTGTGTTCACAGGGGGGGATACGCTTTCTTTGACCTTCCTTTTCTGGCTGACATACCTGTAGAAGCCCTTATTATTCTTTGCATCCCTTGCCAAGCTCTGCTCCAGCTGTGCCTTGGCCTTCCTGACCCCATCCCTATACAACTCGGCAGTGTCCCTGTATTCTTCCCAGGATACTTGTCCCTGCTTCCACTGCCTGTGCATTTCTTTCTTACTCTTTAGTTTGACCAGAAAGTTTTGACTCAGCCATGCTGGTCTATTGCCTTCCTTTCCTGATTTCTTACACCTGAGGATTGAGAGCTCTTGCACTTAATGGAAGTATCCTTATAGATCTGCCAGCTCTGTTCTGCTCCCTTGTCCCTGAGGATGGTTTCCCAGGGAGTCCTATTCATTTACTCCTTGAAGAGATGGAATTTTGCTTTCCTAAAATCTAGGGTCATGAATTTACTCTTTGCCAGACCCATATCTCTCAGGACTGTGAACTACACCAGTGCATGATCACTGCAGCCCAGGCTGCCTCCAATCTTGATGTCTTGGATTAACTCACTTGTGTTGGTGACCAAGAGGTCCCGTATTGCACCCCTCTGGTAGGGCTGTCTATTACCTGACTTAAGAAGCTATGTTGAATGCACTGCAGGAGTCTGGATTGCCTACAGGTTGCTGTGATACTTTTCCAGCAGATGTCAGGATGGTTGAAGTCCTGCATCAGGACAAGAGCCTGTGAGCACGATGTCTCCTGTAGCTGGAGTAAGAAGTCTTCATCAATAGGCTCCCCTTGATTGGGTGGCCTGTAGTAGAGACCACCACCAAGGTTCCCTTTGTTGCCTTGTTCTCTTATTCTTACCCATAGGCTTTCAACCTGCTCATGGCTATTCTTCAGAGACTTCACACTCTACCCGTTTCTTGAAATTAGAAGGCAATTCCCTCCACCCGTCCTTCCTCACCTGCCCCTTCTGAACAGCCTGTAGCCATCAATAGCCACAGTCCAGTCATGAGTTTTATCCCACCAGGTTTCAATAATGGCAACTAAATTGTAGCTTTGTAGCAGCATGGTGGCTTCTAGCTCCTCCTATTTGTTGCCCATGCTGCGTACATTAAAGTAGAGGCACTTCAGCTGGGCTGTCCACCATGTCACCTTCTTAGAAGAACGCCCCTTAATTCCTTTGAGGTATTTCACTGGCATTCCCCTATTGGCTCCTATTACTTCAGTAGCCCCTGGCTCATCTCTGTAAGACTTCAAGTGTGCTGCAGTGTAGCCAGCATGTCTCAGAGCAACAGGCTGGGGACCCTTGCTAGCACCCTCTCCATCTTACCTTGGCATGTCCTCCCACAGCTTGTCATGGGCAAGCCTGATATTATCCCCTTCCCCCTTCCAGTCTAGTTTAAAGCTCTGTCAATCATCTCTGCTAGCTCATGAGCAAAGACCCTCTTCCCCCCTTGGGAAAGGTGAATCTCATCTGATGCCAGCAGACGAGGTGCTTTGTAGACCATACCATTATTGAAAGTCCCAAATTCTGTTGGTGACACAAGCCATGGACCCGTTTCTTAATAGACTGGGTATATTGTCACTATTATCAGTGCACATGATGTTATCTGGTGTGTTAGAAATGAAGGACTTCCGAACATTTTATTCTCCTGCTCTAAGGAAGCCACAAGGTGATGGCATAAGTCAGCATTCACTTACATATAGCTCTGGAATAAATCTGAACAACCAAAAATGCTTTGTGGGAGTGTTGGTTAAGCTAAAACAAAAACTGCTTTCTGAATAGAACATGCCAGCGTTGTCTTTTCAGTGAGTCTGATGACTAGCTGGAACAAAATAACAACTTTGAAAAAATGAAAGTGTCAACAAAAAATGAAATCAGCTGTTACAGGGAGGCACTAATTACGATATTCCTAAGAAAAATAACCTTACAGGATTCTTTGAGCTCCAAAAAACTGCTAGGCATAAAGGCATCCAAATATTATTTTTCGAACTCTCTATGTGCATCCCAGATGTTAACATAATTTTTGGGAAGCCTATGTTTCAGTATTAGAGGAAAGTGCCTGTGTGGAACAAACTGACATACTCATTTTTTTTTCAGTTTTCACATTGGCATTGAGCAAGTGGTAGTTCTTCAGACTTTCAGTTCTTAGAAATCTCAGTCAAGCCATAAGCCTTTCTTTTTTCTGAAGTTTTTTCCTCGTTCCTGTTTAATATTAGTTTGTTCCAGGGTCACAGGAAGGGGGTAGGAGATTTCTCACTATGGTCCTGCTTACTGTGGGAGTGGTCCTTGGATCAGATCCTCTGCTGTATATCGTCTCCATTTACATCAACCACATCTGTCACAGATTCAAAGTCTCCTCTTACGGTGTCTTTCCCTCATTTCCATCTTCCCCTGTAATTTTGAATCCCTACCCTTTGATTTAAGCATAAAAGTTTTGGGAGTTTTATGTTGTGGATTTCTTAACTCTGTGCTCTGTTACATCCTGTCCCGTTTCTAATCAAATTGAATCCAGTTGGTAAGTCACAAGTAAAAGCTAACTGCTGTAGCTTTTCAGTCTGGTGCTCTTCAGTGTCAACTTACATAACCAAAGTCCATTTATAATGCAGGAGCACACTGTCTAGCCTTTGTTTCTTACAGGACACTGTGCTAACCTGACCCAAGATTTAAATTCTGCATGCATCAGCCCTTCATCCTCCAAACAGCTGCAGTCAGACAGGCTATATGAAGCACACGCAGCCTAATAACAGAGATGCTCCTCACATCAATTGTTTTGGCCTCTCGAGTAATCAGTTGCTACTGGTCATACTTTCGCATACCCTTTCCCACAAAATTGACTTCCAAGGACAACATAAATGGCTGGGCGCTAAGAGGAGAAGTGGTTTTTCTTTTCAGTGCTTTGGTTATCACTGCCTTCAACATGACTCTAGCTACGATTATGTCTTAGAGTCTTGAAACCTGTCCCCCTGGATTCAGTGGAATCCAAAGGTTTGTGATTTGATGGAGTCTGGAATTAAATTCCTTGCTTGGCCATTGGCTTTCTGTGTAAACTTGGGTCATAGGATGAGTCACCCCATTTCTTTGTGCTTCCATTCTTTCAAAAATAGCCATTTCAAATTTCCCCCAAAATGGGGAAAGCAGTACATAAAAATCACAGGACAATGGAAACTGGTGTGTGGGAAGTTATCCAGCCCCAGCCCCTGTCTAGAGCAAGCTCAGCCAGGGGCTCAGACTGGGCTGCTCAGGGATTCACCCAGGCAGGGCATGAAACCTCACAAGGTTGGAGACAGCCCAACCTCCCTGGGCCCTGGCCCCACCACTGGGCTGTCCTCCTGGGGAAAAGACTTCTCCTTATCTCCAGCCTGAGCCTCTCTTCTTTCAGCTTGTGCTGGTGCCTCTCACACTCTTGCCATGCACCGCTATGAAGAGCTTGGCTGCATCTCGTCCAGCCTCTCCTACCAATGACAGGGATGCTGCTGGATGCCCGTGAAGCCGGAACTAGCCCTGGTCCCACAGCCTCTCCTGCAGGACAAGGGCTCCAGCCCCACCGTCTCAATGGCATCCCCTGACCTCCCACCAGTTCTGTCTCCATTGAAAAGGTAGCACGGCAGTTGATGTAAAAAACCAGTAGGTGGTTAGATGTTATGGTGTTAAGGGATATATGATGGCTAGTATGGGAAGAATTTTCCAGACATTAAAGTAGCAATAATGAGATAGTTACCACAGCTATTATAGTCTCATGCTCCACAAAAGTGACCTGAATGCCACCAGCTTGTTTAATTGTACTTAACATATTTAATTACTATTTAGTGAAAGAAAAAAGAGGGTATGTTTCTCCTAAAACCTATTCAAACATTTTATATTTTGTATTCAGTAAGGATTTCTTGCTTACTGTATCAATGCTTTTCTTCAAGGTGACGCAAGAATAAATAAAAGTTTTATAAAAGAAAAGAAGAGCAATGCTGGAGATGAGATTTTTTTTTCCCTAACTAGTGCTGTGCCTTATTAATATGCTTACCAAGTGACCTTGCTCAACAGCTAATTCGTTATGGTGAATCACATGTTATTTTTCTCACTGACATATCAGCACTCAAAAAAGGATGAAGGCCTAAAACATATGTGCAGCACTCAAGTACTTGCACAAACCTTATTTCAAGAGCTTACTTGGAACTAAATGAGTTTGCAGACATGGTGCTGGCCCTCTGCATTTGGGTTCATTCAACGCCCAATGTGTGGACAGTCTCACAGACCCTTTTGAGGGGATTCCTCAGCTGCTGCTCTTGGGCTGAATCTTCAAGCACATCCCTCAGAGGAGAACACGACTTCCCTTCCTCCCTCACTTCAAAAAATCCCCCCCAGAAAACAAACAACCCCCAGCCCTTTTCTTCTCCCTCTCCCAGCTCCAGATACCACAAATGTTATGACAGGTTTGAGGAGACATTTGTTTGCAGTGATTGAGAGCTCCTTGTCAGGAAGGAACCCTTTGCCACCTGGGTTCGGTTTCTCCAGTTGGGGTCTGGAGCTTTCCAGTGCCGGAGATCAATAGTGAAGTATAATGTGTTGGATATCATGGCTAGGATGCAAACATTTTTCAGTTACATTTTGAGGAATTTGAGTCCAACCACAGTTCCAGGGCACAACAGCGAGAAAACTCTTTCCAATTGCACTACTGTATGCATAACCCAACTGAGAAGTGCTTTGACATCCCTGTGACTCTCATTCTCAACCTCATGTTGGTGCTGGATGCTTGCCACTGGAAATAGAAATGCAACTTTATCACTCGAGTTCAGGAAGATTCTCCCCTGCCACATGGGGAAAATATATAGGACAGTCTGTGGAAGCCCCTGTTCTGAGGCAACAGAATGCCCTGATGCAGCACAAGACAGGTGGGGAAGAGGAGCTGCGAGAAAAAGAGCACAAAGGGAAAAGGTAACAGATTTATTTCTGAGCACAATGAAGGGAGTAGGATGCAAAAGAAAATGACAACAAATTAATGGGCATTACGAAATGTCCAGATATAGGACATCTGACACCAGCTTGTGCAAAGATTTCAATCTGAGATACAGAAAGGAACTGTAGTAAAGAAATAGAAAATCTCAGTGACAGATTTGTGGAAACCAGAGGTGGCAGATACTCTGGAGTTCCCCCACCCTATTTTCATGAGCAGTGGGACCATTCTCTTTTCAAATGTTCCTTCCATTTCAAACAGAAATTAAGGTGAAAGGCAGATTTGAGCAATTCAGCCTCTTTACTTGTCCTTTCTGCAAGCAGAAAAAGGGTGGTGGGAGAAGTCTTTTCTGCCTCTGAATACCTCTGGAGGGTCTTCAGGGGCAAGGGTATGGTTACGGCTCATATGGCTGCTTGCCAGATTCATCAGTGGGTCCTGGGAGTTCTGGACCTCCTTGCCTGGCAATAACTGAGGAACAGCACTATCGTGCTTTAATAACATTATGCAAAAAACAAGGGGTAGGAAAAGAGAAGACCTCTGGAGCAGGGTAGGGTAGCTCTATGATGAAGGTAGCCCTTCATCAGTACCTGATTTCTGTAATGTGGCTGTATACAGACTGTCCTGGCACTACTTTGTTTGATGCCCTTCTCTCCACTCCCTATTTTCAACTGCCTTCAGAGTTTTCATCATGCGCTTCAAGAACAGCTTCTTGCCAGCTGTTCACATCATCTGCCTCTTATCAGGGTGAGATGAGGTGGATCATTGCTTTTCTGTGGGTATCATCTATTAGTCCTGGTCACACTGAATCTGAAAGCAGAGGAGGGAGCTTGTGGCCATCTCCATGAAGTGTAAGGCCACTACTATTCATCAAGCTGCAAAGAAGGAAAACACCTTAAATTTGGCCTCATTAACAGAAATAGACAGTGACTGACGATTTGAATAAAAAAAAATTAGGACATTCAAAGCCAGGAATTATAGTATCATATGAAACTTTAATTAAGAATACATATTTTAACATTCATAATAAAACTGTGAGAGTTAGCAAGGCTGGTTGGATTTATGCTACCAGCACTTTATATCCCTAGCAGTGTAATAGCTGCGGGCAAACAGTGAAGAATCACAAAGCAGGACACATCATAGACTCTTGAAGTGAAGCACTGAGGGGTTTCAGCCTGTGGCTATGGGTACTAAGCTGCAGGGAAAGACTTCTAGGCCTGAAAGCTTTCGTATGGGTGAGCTGGTGGAAGAAGAGGAGACAGATATTCTGAGATGGAGAGATTGCCTGATACAAGTTGAAATGCAGAGAATACCTACGTTAATAGTTGCTTGTAGGTGTTCCACGGAAATAATTCTAGTCTGGCTTCAAAACCAGCTCAGTGTTCAGCCTTGAAGTCTGTCTTCCCAGGTTGCAGTTGTTTGTTTATAAACAGGGGATACCATGAGGTTATCCTGCAGATATAGCTTATCAGTGTGTTTGGTGTAATCCTTGTGTCTCATCACTTGAAAACTTACGTCCACTTCTGCTCTGATATATATCAACTGCTATACTAGGGAACAGTTTCCTTCTAAGCTGTCACCAAAAGTGAGCTTTCCAATGTAAAGTTCACAACATTTCCATGTTCACTTTTATGTAATTGTTCTTTGGCTTATATATAGAAACAGTGATACTTACAGAAATCAAATTCTAATTCACATAAGAGGCAATTGATGACAGACATGTAGGTGTGTTCATCCAGCCAAAGAACAGGATGAGCACTTTGTAGTGCATCCTAACAAATACCGCCAGTGAGCTTGAGTTGTATGGCATAGACAGGCAGACGTGGTGCTGAGGGACATGGTGTAGTGATGGTTTTTGTCAGTGTTAGGTTGATGGTTGGACTCGATGATCTGAAAGATCCCTTCCAACCTAGACAATTATGTGATTCTGTGACTCTATAAATAAAATACAGCTGTAAACCCCTTATCCCTTCTGTCCCCTCTTCTCACCTAGCTTAAGGAGGTCTAAATTTCTAAATTTATATAACTGGTTGAAAACTGTTCAATTGATTTGAGGATTTAAAAAAAACCTGTTTAGTCAAACTTTAGAGATGAAGGGGTTGATTTGTCTCATTCAGCCTTTACTTTGACACTATCCACTGCATTTAGAAGATATACTCCTGTTTTACAATGGCCTCAAGTAACAGCATGAAAACTAAAAAGTTAGATTGGTTGTTTTCTGGAAAGCAATTCAGGCATCTGAATGTTAATTTCTTTAGCATTTATTTTTTTTAGTTTCTTTAGACTCAATACAGCAGATTATTTTCAGCAGGTCTGAAGTGTTTCACACATAAACACACAGGAAATAATTTCGTGCATTTGCTTTGCTGGCCATATCTATAGATTTTCATCTATCAGGGAGGAAGAGTATTTGCTCATACAAACAGGAGATTATTCCTAATTCTAGGAATTTCTAGAATTCACAGTAGCCATTAAAAAATCAGCCTGCTTAAAGGAAGTTTGGGAAAAGAAGTGAATGTGAAGGCGAAAAAAAATTTAAAGATTATATTGAGCAACAGTGAATTATAGGCCTACTTAGGCATATGCACACAGATTAGAGGATGAAACTTTTGTAATTTTTCAGCTCATTTGATCTGAAAGGCCCACATACTGAGTTACATAGCCAGATACATAGCCAGAGTTAACATCTGCAGTTTGGTTGGTACATGCCTTTGGTGCTGGCATTAGCCCTGTGACCACAGTGGCTTCTATTGCTCAGCTCTTTTAGTGGCTTGGCATCTTTCATATTCCCTCAGGCTCTATGGTAGAGCAAGCGGACACCCACACTGGATGCCAAGAGAGTCATCTTAATGAATGACATATTACGAGCCTTGTGAAAGTAATTTGCTTTGCTCCATGGTGTAGTTGGCTAACTTCCTATTACTGAAGGTTCAGGCTAAATCCAGCGCTAAAGCTATGCAAATACTTTCCTTTTGGGCAACATATCACAGAAACAGGCTTATTCAAAGTAATTCTTGCCTTTGTTTTCTAGATGGAAACTTAAAGGTTTGGGGAACAGTTACCTACTATCCCATGTTATGGGTAATGAATTCACATCTAAAGATCTGGCATGTTTATAGCAAGGTATACCTTTTGCAAAATGTGCAACAAAGATTCTGATAAAATCTTATTTTCTATGATTTGATGGGGACTGCTATTAGCTGTCAGATGCTGACAATTACAGAGCTGAAGGCACAGGGCAGGCAGCTCATCCTTTCTTCAGCCTTCCTTTCTCTCTTCGCAAAGCATCATCTGAATACAGTAATTCTGTGACATGCACAAATATGTGTCTGTAGGCACTGGTTACTCCCACAGCTAAGCCTGAATCATATTTTCTGCTCTGAACTCCTATATCAGTCAGTTACTACTTTGATGAAACATTCATCCTTTAGCTTTTCTAACTTTGCCTGAAAAATCCGCCTCCTGCCTTTGCTCCCCATCCACCAATTCTTCTGAAAGGCACACGCGTCAGAGGGGAGAGCTGTATGTACATAGAAGAAACTACTTTTTTTCTGTCACAAACGTTAGGCATGGAAACAGTCTCTGTGGAAGTGGGGGCTTGACAATAAAAGTGGGCTTTGATTTGACTGAATCTCTGAAGCTCTAAGAATAGCATTCCTTGCTGCTTGTTGCATGCGTGGGTCCCAGTCAGCTCACACTGTGCATCTGAGGAGTGCTGAGCTGGGCCTACATGTGAAGCCAATTTAGCTGGGTAGTGAAAGTGTAAAGAAGTTCTGTGAGGCGAAGCCAGGACCTTCATCTTGCTCATTCCCGGGGGCATGGTAGGAAAGACTGCTGCACCCTTCAGGCTAAATTGTACCCAGGCTATGACTTGAAGGCATCGTGATGCAAAAGAAGTTATTTTTTTTACTTTACTTTGGAGTAAAAGTTTCTCCTTCATTTAACTCTGTAGTTTAAACTTGCCTTAAAACTGAAGTTCAAACATCACAGAATTGCTGTCCTACTGTTACTGTCATAGTCATTATTGTAAGATTTGTTGAAGCTTATGCATGATTAAAACGTCATTATTCTCTTATTTTCTTCTCTTAGTTTCAAAAGTTTTTTTAATGCCATGCTTCCCTCTCCCCTACCCCAACACTGGTTTTCGGAAGCACGTCTATTCAAGGTCACGTTAAATAACTTGTCGACTCTCTGGCACCCAAAGGATTTATCCTTGAACTTCTGAGCAGATGAGTGGACAAGAACGGGAAACAAGGCAAGGACTAATCAATAGCTGTGAAATAGTATGGGGAGTCCACATCTCTGCCAGTAAAGGGGTTAGAGTATTCTGGAGGAAGGATAGAAGTAGGAGTGATGTTGACCCCATGGTTCACGAAATAATTCTGACTCAGTCCTGTGGTATTCCTTTGGGATTCATTGCTGCTTCCACAGGCATAGCATTAAGGTAAGCATTCAGTTTGCGGGGAGGGTAGCTAACAGCCCTTTCAAGAATAGCATGAAGTAATGGTGATTGTGCCATGCTGTCAGCTGCCAGCAGGAGCTTCAATACAGAGAACTACAAAAGAATGTTGTATGCACCTCAGTAAAATAACTAACTGATGCACTTATTGAAGAACTAACAAATGGGCATCAGCAGGTCCAAAATTCACAAATAAATGCATGATGTTGAAAGATTGACACTGCTTTTCTTGTAACTCAAATTTACTTATTAGAAAAAAGCAGAGTGTTCAGCTTTCTGCACTGTTATGTGACATAGTAATTTTTTAATATAGGTTTAATAACATTATAAGGGGTCATAAAATCAAAACCATGTAAATATTAGTAGTGCCGAAACTATTTTTTTCTAGGAGCTGCCTGTAGTTCAGCTGTATCATTAATATACAAGGGTCTGAATGGAGACATATGGTCCCCATCAGCTTGGATATTTAATTTTGAGATGACACTTCTATTAATCCATCTGAAAAGGGGGAAGCTACCATATAACTGGTTGCAATTAGCCAAACCACAATTTTCTCTAACCAATTCACTCTAAACCAAAAGCCAAAATGGCATTTTAGACTTATAACATCACTCCCAGATTTGCATCTCCCAATGAATTCCCAAGGTTAAGATTCAAGCCATACTGTAAAACCAACCCTCAATTATACCTTTTAAGAGAGGAAGATCAGTGGCAGGTGGTGCCTGCTATAAAAGCCTCATTAAAACACCTTCTGTTTGAATATCACAAAAGGGAGTCACCAGATGGAGGCACAGCTCCACATGGTAGCCTTACCTCAAATGAGAGTTTCACCTGACACTTCGGGGACAGCAGATTTTTTTTCCTCCAACTAACAAACCACTGAGGTTCAAGAAAGGATATATTAGGATTAATTGCACTTGATCACTAATCCATTGTAATGCCATATGCTAAAGGCGTTGTTCATTGTCAAGCCTAGAGACAGGTAGGGCCCCTCTGGTAATGTAAACTGTCCCCATTTCCACGCAGCTAATCTAATTTCACCTCCTTACAGACCTCAGATTCCAGTAAAGATACTTAACTCTTCCTGCTTTGTCTCCTGATGCATTTTTGAATGGTAGCAAATCTGATATAGAAGCTAATGATGCTGAAACCTGCTGACTAATTGGAAAATGATTTTTCCTGGTGCTGCTTGCTGAAATGAGCAAAATATTGAAAGGGTATTTACTCTATTGTGCACTCAGCTGGTTGGTCAGAGAGCCAGCTCTTCCCTCATCAGCTGCACAGTTTAACTTCTCACACCTCCTGCCCCTTCTGGTCCCAAGACACATTTGAAGAATATGTGATTTACTAGATGAGAACAATTGGCAGACTAAACCATGTGAGTAAAGTTTATGTTTCTGCGAGAAGGCGTTGTCACCTTGCACAGCCTTTGGAGTGGGAGGATTTTTTCAGTGGCTTGGCTTTGGGATTGATCCAAACCATTAAGTACCAAACAGTGTAACCAGAGCATTTTTCATAGTTCTGTTGTGTGTTTTGTTTAAGCTACTTTAAAAATCACCACCCACCAAGCCTGTTTCTAAAATCAAGGAGATCATTCTTTAATATGTAGCGTGCCTATTTGTGAGAGGCAGAGGGAAAGCAGATAGGTGCATTGAATTCAGATATTTTTACCAAGTGATGTGTAAGCATCCTATGTCCCAGAAGCAAAAAACCTGCATTTTTTTGTAGTAACTGTACTAACTATTCGGGGCCAAAATATGTTTTCTTACTAATCTGATTCTAGGGCTCGTCTACTCAAATTGAGAGAGTAAGAAATGAGTCAGGGTTTTGGTGTATAATATCTCATTTTCTACTACCTTCTTAAGACTACTCTATACTTACAAGATGCCTTCTATTCCAGAAGGGAGTCAAAGTGTGTTGCCAGCTGTATGCACTTAAAGATCAATTCAACCACCACTGAAATGCAACCATCTCTGGGGTGGAACACAGCAACTCCTCCATTCCAGAAAAAGCAGAACACTGTTTTTAGGAGGAGGAAGTAAAAAATAACTGTTCCAACTGCAGTTCCAAGGGAAATTATGCTGGCAGAGTATAATCACCCTTGTTGAAAGTTGGCCAAGTCACTGGAGCTAACATTCTCCGCTCCTGGAAAAGGTGTCAGGGGATCTTTAGCAATCACAGGTGCTCAAGACCTCAAGTTTGCGTGAAGTTCAAAAGGCATTGGCTGACATATGTGACAAAACTTTTCCTCTCCTTTAGGTAGAATGCCAGGTATCTCTGGCATTTCCTCCCTTCCCAGTATCTGTATTATACATAGTGCGAGGCCGGGTGATGGGCCCTTGCTCCTACTGGTGCAAAGTCACTCAGAAGAACAATACAGTTATCAGTAGCTAAGGCTGTCCATGGCAGAAACTTTCCACCAAATAGACCACCAGGACCATGTCCACCTTGTCCTCCAGTCCACTTCGTCCAATATCTTACATATTTAGTGTAAATTTGGCTTTCTTTTAAATCAACATTTTGATGGCATTTTCAAACCAGTACAAACTTGTAATTATGGTTTCCCACTGTCTCTCTTAAAGAAATCCCTCCCAGTTAATTTGGAATTCCCTGTTAACTGGGAATAAGACCCACAGTGTAGGATGAAGAGAGAAGAAATAGAATGTGGTGGCTGAAAAGAGGAGTTACATAAGGTGCAGTAGTCCCATATTCTCATTTGCTGTCTATCCTTCCTGGGCTCGGACTCAGCAATTATATGTTATGAATTAACAGTAACTCACTCCACGATCTGCACTGTGTATACTGCACGCATATGGGTCTTGAGAGATATATGTGTGTACCATCATAGCTATCCATCCAGACAGATGGCTTTTCTTGATCACAGATGAGTGGATCTGACAGAATTGTAACAAACAAATGATCTCCAAAACTAAAACCAGACCGATGACTGTGTTCATGAATAAAAGTGCTGAGATCAGTGTATTCTAATTAACTGAGGCAAGTTATTCAAAGGAATATAGACTATCCTTGGGTAGTCAGGAATGGATTTGGAGATTCATAAAATATTAATGAGATTTAACAAAAAATATATGTAAAAATTGCAAGTGTCAATTGATTTTCACTCGTATTCATCCGTTTAAAACCTAGACAATTTACTAAGGAAGCAGAAAACTGATTTGTGTGGTTAGTTTCACAATGGGAAAAAGGCACCCATTGCTGTGTAAGGTGACTGTGTGTGCAGTTTTTGCCTTCTGAAGGTGAGATAGGGCATGACGTACCCTGGGTATTTTAGGAACTATCTTTCTTGTAAACTGAGTGCTTTGAAAAACTGTTGCATAATTGTTGTTACAAGCTGCTTGGCAGTGCCCTTTCTAGGTACGCCTTATATTCCTGGAAAGTGAAAAGAGTTTCAGAGAAGTTGCACGTGGCCATTGTTCCTCTTGTTGAAGGAATGCAACACGCGAGAGAATTGTCTCAAAGCACCAGCTGTGCCTTTATGGTATTTCTGAAAATTTTGTTGAGACTGAAGAGACAAGGCCTTGTGGACCTGATGGCAACTTCATTTTGAAGTTAGATAGATCAGAACTGTAGCAGGTAATTTTCTACCAAGCTGCTTTCATTCAGCCAGTTTTCAATCCACCTCACAGCATGGTCATCCAGCTTGTACACCAACAGCTTGTCTACAAGGATCTTATGGGAGACACCGTGAAAACCTTTACTGAAGTCCATGTAGACAATATCCACTGCTCTCCCCTCGTGTATCATCATAGAAGGTTATCAAGTTGGTCAAGCAACGTCAGAGTTCACACCACACTGGTGTGGTGAAGAGGTAAAGAAAAGTAGATGAACATGGTTGGTGCTTGTAAAACTCTTATGTTATAAAATGACCCTAAAAAAGTCATACAAGAGTGACATTAATGATACTTAAAATGGAGGCTACTTTGATGAATCTTATGCTTCAAAAGTCAGATGAGACCTCCTTAAAGAATTTAATTTGTAGTTAGGGTTTGGATTGTTGACCTGTTAAATGATTTCGGATCTTTTCCTTCAACAGAATGAGCTGAGGATCTTGACGGTCCAGGAGAATTTAAGTTTATAAGTGTTTAATTTTAGGCAAGAGCAAGAGGGATGTCTGATAGATACTTTATTAATTCCACATTACAGTTGTAAAAAATGGTATCAGCCATATCAAGTTTTCTTGTATCAAAAGTAATCTGCAGCTAGATTGTTACACTTAATCTGTATTTCAGACTGGAGTCTATAACTGCTCTTTAACTCAAAATGGGGAAATACAATAGCCCACATGTGTTAAGCTAATTTTGCAGGACATAGTGAACCTGGGGAAAAGCTTTGATGTTCTCTTTGCCCATACCAGTTTTATTTCTCTCAGTGTTAGTGGCAATTGCTTTTACTTCCATTAGAAAGAATTCCAAGTCTTCCTCCTTTCTGCACTTCATTTGTGTGCTGTAAGGTTTTCTATGTTCAGCCATTTCCATAGTTTTTATATGCCTGTTTCTAGACTCGGACCAAAAGACTAGGGTATCAACCCATTAGGCTTGGGTTTGGGAAAATGAAGATAAACAGGTTTTTGCAGATCCCACCTGATAGCATTTTCACATCCAGTAAGTACATATCTTTAAGATTGCTAAATGTAATTAAAGTAAAAACGATTGTCCTTTGCAGTAACTATTTGATCAATGATATTTATATTCTGTGCAACTGATTTCACTGCTGCCACATTTTAATATTGCTGTTTCTGACATTTTTTATTTCTGTGTTCATCCTTTATCCTAATCTTTAACTTTATATACCCAAGTGACAAAGGCATTACAGTTCCAACCACTATGTTAATCCCACTGCAAATAACGTAATGTTCCTACAAGGGACAGAACTGCAAACATACTCTGCCTCCAGGTATTATTTCTTATATCATCTGAGTTTGAGATAAATCAGTCTTGATTTTTGTAAATGCAGAGAACTGAGAGTCCCCTTTTACTTTATTCGATATTTTGGATCCTCAAGCATTTATATTAATCAGGCATTGGTGAACACCCAAGCAGATAGGCTACTTTTCATATTTTTGCCAAAAAAATTAATCTTGTGATCTAGTATCATATGGCAAAACTCTGGCCTTCTGCCAATACAAATCAGAAGACTTCTAAGTCATTATTACTTATAACCTGCCAGGAGGGTGAAACAAATAAATACACATAAACTAGACGTTGATAGCCAGTTCATTTGGATAATGCTTTTGTTCTGTGAATAAGAAATGAAGCTGACAAACAGATCTAGCAAGAGCCTACCCTGAAGTAGTGTCTCGAGTTAATCAAAGTGCTCTTGGGTGAATTAACTTTTTTTGCCAAACTGCTTTGGCAAAGGTCCAAAGTCCTTTGCGTTTTTTCAGCTTGAAGAAGGTTGGTGTCCTGATGCACGTCTGCATCCAATGAATATGCAGCAAACTTAATCACTAGAAAGAATGAATCCACGGCTGGTTAGTGCATCACTACCTCTCTTGTATTACTCTTCGTCTCCCAAAGCAGAACACCTGGCTCCGCAGTGCCTTGTGCACTCCATGTTTTTTCACCGTGATCTGGTGAAAGCAAAGGATTGCATTGTGGCTACAAGAGCTTTTGCTCTTGAAATTATTAGTCGTACTATGACATGGGTATAAATGATTGGATTTATTAAGCACTAAAGCTTAATTGGAATACTTGTAAATATGTTTCTGTCAGAAGTATTCATATACTTGTACCATTATGCAGATGATAAGTGAAATAAGTTACTGTGTTTTCTCATGTATCTTCTCTTTTTTCTTCCTCTGCTCCCCCTGCATTTTCTTTTCATGATTCTTTTAAGCCTCAGATGGAATTTATATCATATGGGTTTTCTGCAGTAGCCTTTTGGCCTTTCATGGCTTTCTGAATTATCCCTCTTCCTGTTTGTTTTGTGTGCTCTTATTAGGGTTGTTGTTAGCTCCATTCTGATGTTTGTAGTTTTTGGAAATCCGAATCTTTGTTATTTATGTTATCAGTGATCTGACCTGGGTTGCCCACAGCAATGTTCCAACTGTTCTCAGGTCCTCAATTACTAATTATGCAGATGAACAGATTGTGCAAACTCTTTCCTTATGGCCACATTCTGGAGGAGCTGTTTTTATTAAATTGCTGCTTCACTTGAATTTTAAGTAGATGCTGGCCAGTTCTTAGTAAGTTTTTTCAGATGTTCTGTACACGTTTGTTGTAGTGATTTATTAACAAGTGACAGTTACACACACACGCCAAAAAATGCAAACCCATAACATCCGAAAGTGACATGATTGTAAATGGAAGTAAAGGACACAAGATTAAAGCCAGGTATCCAGAGGAGCAGCCTCTTCCTGAAGATCACCAGGACAGTGGACAACCTGCCAGTAGCACACTTGGAGTTGTTAACGTTAATGAAACAAATTAATCACTAGTGAGCACTGATCGATGTCATTACACTAGGGATGTTCAGAAAGAATTAACTTTTGAGGTGAAAGGATTCTGCTATGTTAATAATGCTTTACCAATTAGATAATGCCAGTTTTTGAGGAGAAATCACAGTGTAAGACTCTGTGCAAGGAAATGATATGTTCATGGATATCTTCATCAATATCTGGTATCATCATAAGAACACAGAACTGAACCCACCTTGGGTGACCACAGTGGGCTATGGGATTATGGTCATACCCCATCCTTATTTTTTGCTGTGGTACAGTGGTGCTCAGAAGACATACTGCTTCTGCTTGAATAAAATATGTGTTCCTGATAATATTGTGCAAGCTCGTTGGTCATTTGAAGGCACTTAGTGACTTTGGCATTTGCAGCACCCTCAGCCATCTCTTGCCAGTGTGATCATGCATTTATATGTTCCCTGAGGAACCATCCTTACCTAAAAAGACAGACAAGGCCATCCAGATACCATACCAGGATATTGATCATTTTCTTCACAGAAAAACCTTTTGGAAATCAGAAAACAAAGAGTTTGTTCTTTTCCTTGCTTCCTTCCTACAGAGTTGTGCAGGGTGGGAAAAAAGTAAGATGCAGCTAGGAGAATGGAAAAAGTGAACACCAGAAATCAGAAAGAAATTTTATCTCCGTGAAATCTGAATACCCAAGATTTTCAGATAAAATTTCAGGGAAAGGTTCATGTCGCCAGTAAAATCGGCACAAATATCCTAGTGACTTCACTACGGACAGATTCCGGCCTACCTAAATGGCCACGTAAATTTTACATATAATTAGACACATCAGCTAAAAAAAAAAAAAGAAAGAAAACAAAACAGGAAAAAATTTTCCATTTAACAATCAAGCTTACTTCTTACTTCCAAGTCTTATGTTAATCAATGCAGTCTTGCAGTCAAATTTTCTTTCTAAAATAAACCCTGATTTTTCTTTCTCATGTGAAAGGAAATTTTCATATAAACAATGGAGCAAGTCGACTAGAATTGGGAATCTGTGATAATGATTAGAACCATCAAAAGCACAAAGGTTCTGTCTGGAACAACAGGAGGTAAAAAGATTCAGGTAAATGAGGATCTGCAATCAATAAGATACTTTAAAGCAGCAAATATTAGGAGTTCTTAATGCAAATAACTTCTACCATAAGCACAATACTGACTGTTTTTTGTAGATAATTTTTATCAGTATCTCTCAAAGTATTTTACAAAGTATCATCAGCCTCAAAATAGTTAAAGTTAACCCATCAGGCTGCTGATAAAGGAGGGAGGAGAACCTTAAATTCTTAAGTTCTTTTTTTCTGCAGTGTTTACTAGAGCACAGAGTCTATATTTTAGGTCTCCGATAACAAAGTACATCAAAAAGCAGGCTTGTAGGTTTCACTTCTGAATAGAAAAAAGGCAGAACTGAAATGTATTTTGCATTTTATCTCTGTAGGGCTACACCTGACTAACAAGCGCCGGTTCGGCTTGGGATTTGTCTGTGTAGGTAATCTTGGCAAGCTGGTGGTAGAGGCTACAAAAGATATTTGCAGATCAAGAAGGGTGTAAGGAACAAAGACTTCTTGGAGAGAAGCAGCAGCAAACTGTTCTCCCCTTACCCTCTGAAAACAAGCTTTTCCCTGAATTGTGACATCACGTTGTATAATTATGACCTGGGTGTCTAATCACAACCAGTGGGTGTCACGTGAGAAAACAGAATTATCTTTCCTTCCCCACTATTTTCTTGTTGTTTCAGTGAAGCAGCTCCAGAGCCGTATCATGCTTTTATATAGTAAATAGAAGAACATATGTATGACTGCCTGCAAAACAGCTACAGATAAGTAAACCTCCTTTTGAAAAAAGACCAGAAAATGTTATATCCTAGCTCTCATAGATGGTAATCTTAATTGATAGAATAATGAATGAGTGCATTTTTAGAGAAGTATGTGAGAGCTACGGGCTCAAGTGGCTCATGCTATGGGCGAAGATGATGTGATGTCCCAACGCCACTTCAGCCTGGGTTCCAGCAATAGGCTGAGAGGGAAAGGAGCTCTGGCTTACTCTTTCTCCTTTCAGCACTCTGCTTCCACTTGACAGACACCTATAAAGACTTCTGGTGTGGTGTCGTGATGGAATACCATAACACAGACATCAGATTGATAGGACAAGATAATCTGCTTTCGGTTTTAGTTGGCATAAAACCAAACCCACTCTTATTTCCTTCTCTTGTTTTCCTTCCAAAATATTCAACACTCCTACTGGCTAACAGAAAAGGCAAGAACAAGATAAGAAGTATCATGCTGGTGAGTGGGGAGAAAGAAGCGGGGGGAAGAATATCTGTCAAGAGGTAGGGTTGATATGCATAAAAAAGTTATCTTGGTGGAAGGTAAGTTCAGAACTCTAAAAGTATCTGTATGCCCAGGACATACAGATTCTCATACTTAATTTATATACAGCCCTACAGTCTTGCAAAAGGCTGGGATGGTATGACATCAAGCTGAAGGGTAGGCAGTAGCTTTCCTCCATTTTTTTGTTTCCTCCTACGGACAGTTGGACATTCTGAAAACTATTAGAGTTCATGTTAGAAAAAAAAAAGATGAAGCATCAACTGCTTAATTATTACTCAGAAACAAAGAAAACCAAAGCTCATGAGTGAATCTAAGAAGATTTAGACTAAACTTTCAAAAAATTACATTGTAATGATTAGGTGAGCAAGACATTGCCAGTGCTCTGGACTCACCATTGCCTAGAATCTCTAAGATCTGGTTTTCTTATCTTTTTTTAGGAGTGACGCTCTGACAGATGCTTTTTATTTATTTATTTATTTTGGTTGGAGATAGGGTTAGGAGAGTGAAATATGGTTCTACATGGTACAGTGGTATTTGTTTGAGAAATATAAAATCTGGGTTCTCATAATGGATTCAAGCATGAGCATGCACTAAATTTACTGTTGTTTAGAATCTCATATTTAGAGAATGAAGTTCTAGGAAATTCACTAATACTGAAACTTCTATATATTATTTTATGGAGACAGACATCATAAGGAGCCCTATTCATAAAATAAATTTACGACATTCTTCCTGTAGACTAATAATTTTGAACTGGTAAATGATGATTTTTCCTTTCCCCATCAGAGCCTAAAGTTGGTGTTTTCTGGGTTTACTATGGGGATAATTTTAACTTCCATCTTTTTCCGTTTATCACACACATGACAGTACTCTCTGAGTGCCACACATACCTCTGTAAGTACAGGACCTCTTTCTCTATTCCTAATATGGTGTAAACTGTTATTGAGAAAAGTGTTGGGCAGAAGTCTCTATTAAAACCTCTGGCTTTAGGGTAAGTGTACACTTGCACTTTTTTCCTGCCTCCTATCTGTCTATTAGGGTGAAAGAAAACCTGGGTTTTGAACCAGAATTTGGAGGTTACTTGAAAATTGAGTTGCATTTTGCTTGCTGTACTCATCCTCAGGCTGATGTTCTAGGTCTCCTTATCTTGAGGTAGTATCGAGGAAATTTTACCTTTTCACTTCCTTCCAGATACAGGTGATAATATTATTTGTTCTTAAGTGAAAGCTGTAAAATCATTTTATACAAAAGCAGAAGGTTCTTTGTGATAAAGAACAAGGAATTAGTTAGGGGCCAAAATCTGTCTTGATGGTAAAGAGAAGGGATCTTAGAAACCTGTTGTGAACTATACACATATGCTTTACACAGGTGGAAAAGTAAAAAGTTTTCTTTAAGAGAGGCCGAAGTCATAGAACTTTAGACAGAATTATCTTTAATATTCTGTCCTCTTTTTTATTCTCTGGTTTACTTTGGGTCTGGATTTAAAGTACCAGAATACTTTGAGGAAAGCTTGGTCCTCTTCATGTTATCAGACCGTTCAGACATAGGAAGTAGCAAAAATCTCAAACAACTCTTTGTTTTCAA